>NC_086326.1:149416257-150671257 GCF_036172605.1 Pelobates fuscus | reverse complement strand
CCAATGCCGCCATTTTGTCTGGATTACCTGGGAGAGAGGATCTCTCACTCCATGGCTGCCAGGTAATAGAGAGACAGACCCAGAGAGAGACTGCTATATATACACAGAGAGAGAGAGATAGACTGCTATATACAGAGAGAGAGAGACAGACCCAGAGAGAGAGACTGCTATATATACACAGAGAGAGAGAGACTGCTATATACAGAGAGAGAGATCCTGGAATAATGTGTAATAACCAGCCCTGGATACAGAGAGAGAGAGACTGCTATATACACACAGAGAGAGAGAGAGAGACTGCTATACACAGAGAGAGAGAGAGAGACTGCTATACACAGAGAGAGAGAGAGAGACTGCTATACACAGAGAGAGAGAGAGACTGCTATATACAGAGAGAGATCCGGGAATAATGTGTAATAACCAGCCCTGGATACAGAGAGAGAGAGAGAGAGAGACTGCTATATACAGAGAGAGAGAGAGAGAGAGAGAGAGATCCTGGAATAATGTGTAATAACCAGCCCTGGATACAGAGAGAGAGAGAGAGAGACTGCTATATATATATAGAGAGAGAGATCCTGGAATAATGTGTAATAACCAGCCCTGGATACAGAGAGAGAGACTACTATACGAGAGAGAGAGAGAGACTGCTATATATATATATAGAGAGAGAGATCCTGGAATAATGTGTAATAACCAGCCCTGGATACAGAGAGAGAGACTACTATACACAGAGAGAGAGAGAGAGACTGCTATATATATATAGAGAGAGAGAGAGAGAGAGAGAGAGAGAGAGAGAGAGAGAGATATCCTGGAATAATGTGTAATAACCAGCCCTGGATACAGAGAGAGAGAGAGAGACTGCTATACACAGAGAGACAGAGAGACTGCTATACAGAGAGAGAGAGACTGCTATATACAGAGAGAGATCCTGGAATAATGTGTAATAACCAGCCCTGGATACAGAGAGAGAGAGAGACTGCTATATACAGAGAGGGAGAGATATCCTGGAATAATGTGTAATAACCAGCCCTGGATACAGAGAGAGAGAGACTACTATACACAGAGAGAGAGAGACTGCTATATATATATATATAGAGAGAGAGACTGCTATATATATAGAGAGAGAGAGATCCGGGAATAATGTGTAATAACCAGCCCTGGATACAGAGAGAGAGACTGCTATACACAGAGAGAGAGAGACTGCTATACACAGAGAGAGAGAGAGAGACTGCTATACACAGAGAGAGAGAGACTGCTATACACAGAGAGAGAGAGACTGCTATACACAGAGATAGAGAGACTGCTATACACAGAGATAGAGAGACTGCTATACACAGAGATAGAGAGACTGCTATACACAGAGATAGAGAGACTGCTATACACAGAGATAGAGAGACTGCTATACACAGAGATAGAGAGACTGCTATACACAGAGATAGAGAGACTGCTATACACAGAGAGAGAGAGACTGCTATACACAGAGAGAGAGAGACTGCTATACACAGAGAGAGAGAGACTGCTATACACAGAGAGAGAGAGACTGCTATACACAGAGAGAGAGAGACTGCTATACACAGAGAGAGACTGCTATATACAGAGAGACTGCTATACACAGAGAGAGAGAGACTGCTATACACACAGAGAGAGAGAGACTGCTATACACAGAGAGAGAGACTGCTATACACAGAGAGAGAGACTGCTATACACAGAGAGAGAGAGACTGCTATACACAGAGAGAGACTGCTATACACAGAGAGAGACTGCTATACACAGAGAGAGAGAGACTGCTATACACAGAGAGAGAGAGACTGCTATATACAGAGAGAGAGAGACTGCTATATACAGAGAGAGAGACTGCTATATACAGAGAAATAGACTGCTATATACAGAGAGAGAGAGATCCTGGAATAATGTGTAATAACCAGCCCTGGATACAGAGAGAGAGAGAGACTGCTATATACAGAGAGAGAGATCCTGGAATAATGTGTAATAACCAGCCCTTGATACAGAGAGAGAGAGAGACTGCTATACACAGAGAGAGAGAGAGATATCCTGGAATAATGTGTAATAACCAGCCCTGGATACAGAGAGAGAGACTGCTATATACAGAGAGAGAGAGACTGCTGTATACACACACACACACAGAGAGATCCTGGAATAATGTGTAATAACCAGCCCTGGATACAGAGAGAGAGAGAAAGAGAGATATTCTGGAATAATGTGTAATAACCAGCCCTGGATACACAGAGAGAGAGAGAGAGAGACTGCTCTATACAGAGAGAGAGACTGCTATATACAGAGAGAGAGACTGCTATATACAGAGAGAGAGACTGCTGTATACAGAGAGAGAGAGACTGCTGTATACAGAGAGAGAGAGAGATATCCTGGAATAATGTGTAATAACCAGCCCTGGATACAGAGAGAGAGACTGCTATATACAGAGAGAGAGAGACTGCTGTATACACACACACACACAGAGAGATCCTGGAATAATGTGTAATAACCAGCCCTGGATACAGAGAGAGAGAGAGAGAGAGATCCTGTAATAATGTGTAATAACCAGCCCTGGACACACAGAGAGAGAGACTGACTGATTGATAACCAGCCCTGGATACAGAGAGAGAGAGAGACTGCTATATACAGAGAGAGAGAGAGAGATCCTGGAATAATGTGTAATAACCAGCCCTGGATACAGAGAGAGAGAGAGAGAGAGAGAGACTGCTATATACAGAGAGAGAGAGAGAGACTGCTATATACAGAGAGAGAGAGAGAGATATCTGTAAGGAAACCAAGTTTAGCCAAACCGCTTTCGGTAGTTTCCTCCCGAAATGTCAGAGTCTAAGAAAGTGAGAGTTCTGTTCGGCAGTTACAGGAAACGAAGTCCATACGAAATATAACAGCTTCACAAGATAATTCCCTTGGTAAAGCATACGAATTCCAAATAACAGTCAAGAGTCCAGGATCAGGATACAAGTAGAACTAACTTTTATTCACATACATGGCTCTTTATGCAGGACCCCATGCAAGGGGACATCCCACAGGGAGGAGTAACATTTATCCAATCCTGAACAGTAAAAATATAAAACACACCCAATACAAACAGGCAGTTCCCTCCCCTAGTCCTGGAGATAATCAGGTCTGATATAGTAACAACCTAATTATCTCCAGGCTGAAAATTCACTGTTTTCCCCAATTTCTGGAACACCCCTTTATACCTGGGGTATCCCCGCAAATCATATGTCCCCTGATAGCCCCGATCTGGGTGACCAACATATCCAAATTTCACCCAGATCGGTTCAGGGGTTCGCAAAAACCATGGAAGTCCTTTGTGACCGGTTCACTGTGGGTGGGCTGCCCAAAATAGTTCCAGAGATTCGTGTGGTTTTGCCGGTCACTTTAGAAAAAGGGAAAAAACGAATAAAAGTACCGAATGAATTCCCCTGGCTCCTAGCAGCAATTGTTCCCCTCATTCGTGTGCATATTTGTACCGAATAGCGCTCTTCTAGCTAATCGGTATCAATAGTTCCAGCGTTCGTATGATTGAGACCGGTGTTTGGGAAGTCGAGTGTCCGATTTTAGTTCCAGACACTCGACGACCAAGTCCCGCTGCCTTTGTTTGACGAAAAAAAGATGGCCGCGGTTTTCTCTGCCACGTGGCGTTCGGCAGTACGAACGCTGACCGCACACATAGAGGGTGAAAGGGATGCTGGCTTTGAAGTTAAGTGAGCCAGGGGTGGTCTTTGTTCGGCAGTCCCATCTGCCGAATGAAAATACACAGAAAAGCAAGAAATATGCAAAAAATACCGAACAAATAGTAATTTCTTCACAATATCCTGGAATAATGTGTAATAACCAGCCCTGGATACAGAGAGAGAGAGAGAGACTGCTGTATACAGAGAAAAAGACTGCTATATACAGAGAGAGAGATCCTGGAATAATGTGTAATAACCAGCCCTGGACACAGAGAGAGAGAGACAGAGACTGCTATACAGAGAGAGAGAGAGACTGCTATATACAGAGAGAGAGAGAGAGAGATTCTGGAATAATGTGTAATAACCAGCCCTGGATACAGAGAGAGAGAGAGAGACTGCTATAGAGGGAAAGACTGCTATATATATATATATATATATATATATATATATATACAGAGAGAGAGATCCTGGAATAATGTGTAATAACCAGCCCTGGATACAGAGAGAGAGAGAGAGACTGCTATATATAGAGAGAGACTGAGATATATATATATATATATATATACACACAAAGAGAGAGACTGCTATATACAGAGAGAGAGAGAGAGAGAGAGAGAGAGAGAGACTGCTATTTATATAGAGACTGAGATAACTAACCTTACTGCTGATAACTTTGCATGTTACTTCACGGACAAGATTGAACAACTAAAGAAATAATTCTCCCCTCCTTGCCTTTCCGTTTCTCAACCACACATAGATCATGCCTTTCCTACCCTTCAGACATTCTCCCCAGCTACTGACCAAGAGGTGGCTGCTCTTCTTTGCTCCTCTCGCCCCACCACTTGCCCGCTCGATCCTGTCCCATCTCACCTTATCAGATCTCTCTCCACTTGTCTCGTGCCTTCTTTAACACACATCTTCAACTGCTCGCTCTCCTCTGGCATCGTCCCTGCTGACCTTAAACATGCCACTGTAGTACCTATACTAAAAAAAACATCCCTCGACCCATCCACCCCCTCTAACTACCGTCCCATATCCCTGCTCCCTTTTTCCTCAAAGCTGCTGGAAAGACTTGTCTTTACCCGTGTGTCTCATTTCCTCAATTCCAACTCTCTCCTTGACCCCCTTCAATCTGGCTTCTGCCCTCTCCACTCTACAGAGACTGCCCTTATCAAAGTTACTAACGACCTAATCGCAGCTAAATCCAAAGGCCACTACTCCATACTAATTCTTCTTGACCTCTCAGCGGCCTTTGACACTGTTGAGCATGCTCTCCTTCTTCAAACTCTTCAATCGCTTGGTCTCTGTGACTCTGTCCTCTCGTGGTTTTCCTCTTATCTCTCCCAACGCTCATTCAGTGTCTTTTTCTAATGATACCTCCTCCCCTCGTCCTGTCTCGGTTGGAGTCCCCCAAGGCTCCGTCCTTGGTCCCATTCTATCTTCTCTTTATACTGCCTCTCTTGGCAAACGTATTACCTCTTTTGGATTCCACTACCACCTGTACGCCAATGACACCCAGCTATATCTCTCCTCCCCTGACCTCACCCCTGCCGTCCTGCAACGTGTCACTGCTTGCCTTTCTTCCATCTCTGACTGGATGTCCTCCTGCTTTCTGAAACTCAATCTCTCAAAAACTGAGCTCCTTGTCTTTCCTCCTCTTTCGCTCTCCCTTCAAGTTTGTGGTACCAACATCAGTCCATCCTTGCAAGCGCGCTGTCTTGGCATCATACTTGACTCTGGTCTCAGTTTAAGCCTCACATCCAGCATGTTGCCAAATCCCATAGATTCCATCTTAGAAACATAGCCCGCATCCGCCCCTTTCAAGCAACAGATACTACCAAGGAGCTTGTCCATGCTCTAGTAATTTCCCGCATGGATTATTGTAACCCTCTCCTGATTGGTCTTCCCAATAGCCGTACTGCACCCCTACAGTCCGTAATGAACGCTGCTGCTAGATTGATTTTCCTCTCTAGTCGTTTCTCTCACACCTCACCCCTCTGCCAGTCCTTACATTGGCTTCCTGTATGCTATAGGAGTCAATTCAAGGTACTAACTCACACCTATAAAGCACTAAACAACTCTAGCCCCTCTTATATCTCCTCACAGATCCGTAGGTATGTCCCTTCTCGGTCTCTCCGCTCTGCTTGTGACCACCTCCTGTCCGTTGTCTGCACCCATACGGCCAACGCACTTGCAGGACTTCTCGCAGACTCTCCCCTAGTCTTTCTTTAATCTTAATCTTTTAAGAAGTGCCTTAAAACCCATCTCTTTAGGAAAGCTTATGGCCTCCAAGACTAACCCCTACCTCACATACCTGTCTCTTGCCCTCTCCTAAAGGGCAGCCCACCTTATTTGATTGCAAATTCCTGTCCTAATGTGTTTTACACCCTACCTCCTATAGAATGTAAGCTCGATTGAGCAGGGTCCTCTTCAACCTATTGTTCCTGTAAGTTTATTTGTAATTGTCCTATTTATAGTTAAATCCCCTCTCATAATATTGTAAAGCGCTACGGAATCTGTTGGCGCTATATAAATGGCAATAATAATATATATATATATAGAGAGAGAGAGAGAGACTGCTATATACATATAGAGAGGCTGCTATACACTGAGACAACTATATACAGAGAGACTGCTATATACCAAGGTATTGCTATATACACAGAGACTGCTATATACATTCTCCCTCCATGCTGCCCCCTCTCCTCTCACTCTCCATGCTGCCCCCGCTCCTTCTCTCTCCATCCATGCTGCCCCCGCTCCTCCTCTCTCCCTCCATGCTGCCCCCGCTCCTCCTCTCTCCCTCCATGCTGCCCCGCTCCTCCTCTCTTTCCATGCTGCCCCCGCTCCTCCTCTCTCCCTCCATGCTGCCCCGCTCCTCTCTCTTTTCATGCTGCCCCCGCTCCTCTTCTCTCCCTCCATGCTGCCCCTGCTCCTCCTCTCTCCCTCCATGCTTCCCCCGCTCCTCTCTCTTTCCATGCTGCCCCCGTATACACAAAGACCACTGTATACAGAGATCGCTATATCCAGAACCACTTTCTCTCTCCATGTTACCTCCTCTTTCCATCCATGCTGCCCTGCTCCTTCTCTCTCCCTCCATGCTGCCCCCCATCCTTCTCTCTCCCTCCATACTGCCCCGCTCCTTCTCTCTCCCTCCATGCTGCCCCCGCTCCTTCTCTCTCCCTCCATGCTGCCCCCGCTCCTTCTCTCTCCCTCCATGCTGCCCCCGCTCCTTCTCTCTCCCTCCATGCTGCCCCCTCTCCTTCTCTCTTCCTCCATGCTGCCCCCTCTCCTTCTCTCTTCCTCCATGCTACCCCCGCTCCTTCTCTCTCCCTCCATGCTGCCCCCGCTCCTTCTCTCTCCCTCCATACTGCCCCCGCTCCTTTTCTCTCCCTCCATGCTGCCCCCGCTCCTCCTCTCTCCCTCCATGCTGCCCCCGCTCCTCCTCTCTCCCTCCATGATGCCCCCACTCCTCCTCTCTCCCTCCATGCTGCCCCCGCTCCTTCTCTCTCCCTCCATGCTGCCCCCGCTCCTTCTCTCTCCCTCCATGCTGCCCCCGCTCCTTCTCTCTTCCTCCATGCTGCCCCCTCTCCTTCTCTCTCCCTCATGCTGCCCCCGCTCCTCCTCTCTCCCTCCATGCTGCCCCCGCTCCCCTCTCTTTCCATGCAGCCCCCGCTCCCCTCTCTTTCCATGCTGCCCCCGCTCCTCCTCTCTCTTTCCATGCTGCCCCCGCTCCTCCTCTCTTTCCATGCTGCCCCCGCTCCTCCTCTCTCCCTCCATGCTGCCCCCGCTCCTTCTCTCTCCATCCATGCTGCCCCCGCTCCTCCTCTCTCCCTCCATGCTGCCCCCGCTCCTCCTCTCCCTCCATACTGCCCCCTCTCACTCTCCATGCTGCCCCCGCTCCTTCTCTCTCCCTCCATGCTGCCCCCTCTCCTCTCACTCTCCATGCTGCCCCCTCTCCTCTCACTCTCCATGCTGCCCCCGCTCCTCCTCTCTCCCTCCATGCTGCCCCCGCTCCTCCTCTCTCCCTCCATGCTGCCCCCACTCCTCCTCTCTCCCTCCATGCTGCCCCCACTCCTCCTCTCTTTCCATGCTGCCCCCGCTCCTCCCTCCTTCCATGCTGCCCCCTCTCCTCCTCTCTCCTTCCATGCTGCCCCCTCTCCTCCTCTCTCCTTCCATGCTGCCCCCTCTCCTCCTCTCTCCTTCCATGCTGCCCCCTCTCCTCCTCTCTCCCTCCATGCTGCCCCGCTCCTTCTCTCTCTCTCCATGCTGCCCCCTCTCCTCTCACTCTCCATGCTGCCCCCACTCCTTCTCTCTCCCTCCATGCCGCCCCCTCTCCTCTCACTCTCCATGCTGCCCCCTCTCCTCTCTCCCTCCATGCTGCCCTCCTTGTTCCATGCTGTAAGAGGTGTAATATACACCTTAATACCTTTATTTTTTGTCTGTTCTTAACGCTTTAGTGTCCCTAGTTATTACAATAATTATAAAATAAAGGTTTTGACTTTCTCCAGCTCGAAGGCTCCCTTCGTGCTGCTTATTTATCATTATCCTGCGATGTAATGGAGGAGGTGTGGCCTCGTCCTCTATGGTCCAATCAAATGTCCCTTATAGAGGAGCATTGGGAAGCTTACCTATAGGAAATCATTGAATCAATGCTTTTTGGGGGGGGGGGGGTTCTGCATTGCTTGATGAAGTTTTACTCAGTCAGTGCTGTAGACGTGGTGACCCTAGTGGCTGCCAGGGAGATGGCATTTAGTGGTCCACATAAAAGGACACTACAAACCTCTGAAACACTTCAGATTGCTTTATCTGTGAACAGCGTGGCTTCTTTTATTTTACAAAAGGTACAGATTTCAATTGAATTTGCCATAATTTTGGGAACCAGGTAACATATTTCCCTGGACTGATGACTGGTTATGGCTACAGATTACTATTCCTTTAACTCATATTGGCTGTACCCTTATGTCTTTATTATGAAGCTGGATTATTTACACAGCCAAAGCAATGATTTCTATGCAGGTATACATTTTATTTGATCATTTTTTCTTTGTTACTTTACTCTACTCTTTTTTTATTTCTTTCTTTCTCTGACGCCTTCTGAATTATTTTTGTTCTATTGTAGCCCTGTAACGGAACCACTTGCACCCCAACCGGGTACCTTCCATTGATGGATGCTCCTAGTGCTTCCCGAGGACTCCATGCACTCCGCCAGACACCAGAACCACTGTAGACCCGCCGCAGCTTGGTTGGGGTCTTGCCGTCTCCACCCACTCTGGACTCAAGACCAGGGCCCAGCTTCCAGGAGGTCGACCTCTCGGAATTCCAGAGAGCAGAAACAGGAACAAGCTCTTAGCAGAGCTTAGTGATTATACCCTGGGAAGTAGGGGATCAAACACTAGCCGAAACTTCATGAAGGTACAAGATGATCTCTTTAATGGAAGCAAGCACTCACAATTTATACAATTCCTCAGGCCAGAGGCACACCCCCTGGACCTGATGGTACACAGGCACACAAAGGACACAAACCAATCAAAACAATACAACAATGTCTGACACTCCCATTCATTACAGCAAAATCCTCCCCTCTGCCTGTGATATAATTACTGAACACAATGGGCTAACGTAATTATCACAGGCAGGAAAATATACAGTTTTTCACAATATTCATAACTTTAAACGTATACATCACATTCACATAAATTCACTTACATATTCAGAATCAGCATACTCCAAATACAAACATATGTCAAAATCATACAAATTGGTCCAGTTTCTTTAGGAAAGCTTATGGCCTCCAAGACTAACCCCTACCTCACATACCTGTCTCTTGCCCTCTCCTAAAGGGCAGCCCACCTTATTTGATTGCAAATTCCTGTCCTAATGTGTTTTACACCCTACCTCCTATAGAATGTAAGCTCGATTGAGCAGGGTCCTCTTCAACCTATTGTTCCTGTAAGTTTATTTGTAATTGTCCTATTTATAGTTAAATCCCCTCTCATAATATTGTAAAGCGCTACGGAATCTGTTGGCGCTATATAAATGGCAATAATAATATATATATATAGAGAGAGAGAGAGAGAGACTGCTATATACATATAGAGAGGCTGCTATACACTGAGACAACTATATACAGAGAGACTGCTATATACCAAGGTATTGCTATATACACAGAGACTGCTATATACATTCTCCCTCCATGCTGCCCCCTCTCCTCTCACTCTCCATGCTGCCCCCGCTCCTTCTCTCTCCATCCATGCTGCCCCCGCTCCTCCTCTCTCCCTCCATGCTGCCCCCGCTCCTCCTCTCTCCCTCCATGCTGCCCCGCTCCTCCTCTCTTTCCATGCTGCCCCCGCTCCTCCTCTCTCCCTCCATGCTGCCCCGCTCCTCTCTCTTTTCATGCTGCCCCCGCTCCTCTTCTCTCCCTCCATGCTGCCCCTGCTCCTCCTCTCTCCCTCCATGCTTCCCCCGCTCCTCTCTCTTTCCATGCTGCCCCCGTATACACAAAGACCACTGTATACAGAGATCGCTATATCCAGAACCACTTTCTCTCTCCATGTTACCTCCTCTTTCCATCCATGCTGCCCTGCTCCTTCTCTCTCCCTCCATGCTGCCCCCCATCCTTCTCTCTCCCTCCATACTGCCCCGCTCCTTCTCTCTCCCTCCATGCTGCCCCCGCTCCTTCTCTCTCCCTCCATGCTGCCCCCGCTCCTTCTCTCTCCCTCCATGCTGCCCCCGCTCCTTCTCTCTCTCCATGCTGCCCCCTCTCCTTCTCTCTTCCTCCATGCTGCCCCCTCTCCTTCTCTCTTCCTCCATGCTACCCCCGCTCCTTCTCTCTCCCTCCATGCTGCCCCCGCTCCTTTTCTCTCCCTCCATGCTGCCCCCGCTCCTCCTCTCTCCCTCCATGCTGCCCCCGCTCCTCCTCTCTCCCTCCATGCTGCCCCCGCTCCTCCTCTCTCCCTCCATGATGCCCCCACTCCTCCTCTCTCCCTCCATGCTGCCCCCGCTCCTTCTCTCTCCCTCCATGCTGCCCCCGCTCCTTCTCTCTCCCTCCATGCTGCCCCCGCTCCTCCTCTCCCTCCATACTGCCCCCTCTCACTCTCCATGCTGCCCCCGCTCCTTCTCTCTCCCTCCATGCTGCCCCCTCTCCTCTCACTCTCCATGCTGCCCCCTCTCCTCTCACTCTCCATGCTGCCCCCGCTCCTCCTCTCTCCCTCCATGCTGCCCCCGCTCCTCCTCTCTCCCTCCATGCTGCCCCCACTCCTCCTCTCTCCCTCCATGCTGCCCCCACTCCTCCTCTCTTTCCATGCTGCCCCCGCTCCTCCCTCCTTCCATGCTGCCCCCTCTCCTCCTCTCTCCTTCCATGCTGCCCCCTCTCCTCCTCTCTCCTTCCATGCTGCCCCCTCTCCTCCTCTCTCCTTCCATGCTGCCCCCTCTCCTCCTCTCTCCCTCCATGCTGCCCCGCTCCTTCTCTCTCTCTCCATGCTGCCCCCTCTCCTCTCACTCTCCATGCTGCCCCCACTCCTTCTCTCTCCCTCCATGCCGCCCCCTCTCCTCTCACTCTCCATGCTGCCCCCTCTCCTCTCTCCCTCCATGCTGCCCTCCTTGTTCCATGCTGTAAGAGGTGTAATATACACCTTAATACCTTTATTTTTTGTCTGTTCTTAACGCTTTAGTGTCCCTAGTTATTACAATAATTATAAAATAAAGGTTTTGACTTTCTCCAGCTCGAAGGCTCCCTTCGTGCTGCTTATTTATCATTATCCTGCGATGTAATGGAGGAGGTGTGGCCTCGTCCTCTATGGTCCAATCAAATGTCCCTTATAGAGGAGCATTGGGAAGCTTACCTATAGGAAATCATTGAATCAATGCTTTTTGGGGGGGGGGGGGGGGTTCTGCATTGCTTGATGAAGTTTTACTCAGTCAGTGCTGTAGACGTGGTGACCCTAGTGGCTGCCAGGGAGATGGCATTTAGTGGTCCACATAAAAGGACACTACAAACCTCTGAAACACTTCAGATTGCTTTATCTGTGAACAGCGTGGCTTCTTTTATTTTACAAAAGGTACAGATTTCAATTGAATTTGCCATAATTTTGGGAACCAGGTAACATATTTCCCTGGACTGATGACTGGTTATGGCTACAGATCACTATTCCTTTAACTCATATTGGCTGTACCCTTATGTCTTTATTATGAAGCTGGATTATTTACACAGCCAAAGCAATGATTTCTATGCAGGTATACATTTTATTTGATCATTTTTTCTTTGTTACTTTACTCTACTCTTTTTTTATTTCTTTCTTTCTCTGACGCCTTCTGAATTATTTTTGTTCTATTGTAGCCCTGTAACGGAACCACTTGCACCCCAACCGGGTACCTTCCATTGATGGATGCTCCTAGTGCTTCCCGAGGACTCCATGCACTCCGCCAGACACCAGAACCACTGTAGACCCGCCGCAGCTTGGTTGGGGTCTTGCCGTCTCCACCCACTCTGGACCCAAGACCAGGGCCCAGCTTCCAGGAGGTCGACCTCTCGGAATTCCAGAGAGCAGAAACAGGAACAAGCTCTTAGCAGAGCTTAGTGATTATACCCTGGGGAGTAGGGGATCAAACACTAGCCGAAACTTCATGAAGGTACAAGATGATCTCTTTAATGGAAGCAAGCACTCACAATTTATACAATTCCTCAGGCCAGAGGCACACCCCCTGGACCTGATGGTACACAGGCACACAAAGGACACAAACCAATCAAAACAATACAACAATGTCTGACACTCCCATTCATTACAGCAAAATCCCCCCCTCTGCCTGTGATATAATTACTGAACACAATGGGCTAACGTAATTATCACAGGCAGGAAAATATACAGTTTTTCACAATATTCATAACTTTAAACGTATACATCACATTCACATAAATTCACTTACATATTCAGAATCAGCATACTCCAAATACAAACATATGTCAAAATCATACAAATTGGTCCAGTGGTTCAAAAGATAGATGGACGTCCTATTTGACCGACTGCAAGCATGGCTTGGGTGTGGTAAGCCAATTATCTCCAGCATACAGAAAACCTCTCTATTCACAACAACAGCAAAAATACCGAACAGAACCCCCAGATAGCTTGTATTTGAGTGCCGAATATAGGTGAACAGCACTCAAATCCCACGAACACAGTCCAATCGCCATAGGGTTAAAGTTAAGCACGGGCTGATGAGAAGTTGAGGAGCAGCTAGTTTAAACTGGTCTGACAGTGTCCCTGGGACAACGCCCTGCTGGAAAACAATGGGACAGGAAATGGGGGAGAGGAAGAGGCACACCTTCCCAGGGCTTCAAAGGGACAAAAAAAGTATTTTAAAAGTCCCAATATGCCCACATATAGTTTTTAAAGGGCCATACACCCCTATATATTATTAACCCTTAATAGGGAACACATGGGATGGGCGGCTGCATTGTAACAAGGCTGAATGATACAAAAGAATGGATACAAATGCAGAAAGATAAGTCCTGCGCTCACTCTCATCACTCCTATGTCTTTTTAGTCTGTTTTTAATTTAAAGGGACAGTCTAAGCACCATAACCACTAATGCTTAGTGAATTAAGGTGCAAATAGTCTTTGGAATATCTCACTCCCATAGCTCTCAGCCTATCATTTCAAACCGTATTTGAATAAGCCAATGCAAAAGTTCATTTCTGCATTAGGCAAGCCACAGCAGAGGTACAGAGGTACTGTTTTTAGGTGCATGGGAGAGATGCATTTTTGTTTTGCAGTTTGAGAAGAAGTGCGGTATAATGCTCCCAGAAATGGTCTACAGCAGATAGTTTTGGCACTCCAGATGTTGTGGACTGTGTGGTTCATAATGATCTTACAGTCGTCATGCTGACAAACCATCAGAGATGTAGTCCTCAGCATCTGGAGTGCAAATTGCCTATCCCTGCTGTACACCATAACCACTAAAGTGAACATTGTCAGAGCTTGTTCTCAAATCCGTTAAAAGCCAAGCTAAAAATACAACTGAAACAATGACAGATACAAAGAGGGCTGCCTTTTATGTCATGTGCATTTCATGAATAGAATGAATAAACGACTGGTTCCATGTTTTGTTTTTTTTCTTTCCACAAGGAGAATTCCTCTGATCTCAGGAGCACTTACTGCAGAGTAGAGATTGCTTGACAAACTGTATGACACCTGGTAAGCTCTGCCATCTCTCGAGATTAGTGTTGGGATAAAGAAAGCCATTAAGTGACTACAGGTAGAAAACTAGAAGCCAGAGGTTAATGTTTCACAGCTCCGCAATGGATTACCAGCTGATCAGACAGGTAAGGGAGAAAATATATATACATTTCTCTCATCTCATCCCGTTTTCTTGCATTGGTGGGAGGGAAGCTAAACTCAAGGATATACAGATCTATTTTTTGCAGCCTTTGCAAGCTCTCCCCTTGTAACCTGCCTAGACTTTCTGTGGCTGGCTAATCCTAGTCTTCCCAATGCAGTTCAAATCCTTGCAAGGCAGGTGCTCTGGGCAATTGCTGCCTCTACTGAGCTAAACAAACCAGGAAGTATAAGGACAGATTATCTGATTGACAGCCAGTGTGGTGTAGCAAGGCTAATTTATAAAACTATGAATTTCCATTGAAATCTACACTTTTTTATAAAATGGGGTGAAAATAAGACATACTATTCATACACAAAGCATTTCAGCAGGCTACGGTGATCTAGGAGTCTGCAGTATAAGAACATTTTATTAGATTTACTTTTCTAATAGTTATTTTGTTTGTTCATGGCAGCTGAAACGGATTTGTGCACAAATCTATCGGAGACTGTTTTGGGACTGATTATTTTTAACAATGAAAATATTTTTTTTTATTTAGGATCAGTGTGAGTTTGAGGAAGTGGCCGTTTACTTCTCCGAGGAGGAGTGGGACTATTTAAATTATGAAGAGAAGGAGCTTTACCGGGATGTGATGATGGAGAATTACCAGACCCTCCGCTCTCTGGGTAAGGAAACCTAATCCTTCTTAATGATCTTAATCTTTTACACCTGAAAACAAAACATGTTTTCAGACACAGGGCTGGATTAAGAACCTATTGGATCTGGTTCTGCTGATTATGACGGGCCTTATTGAAGAATCATTGTGATAGAAAGCACTAAAACAGCCATTCCTCCTCCTGGTGGAGGTGGTGTTTAGCAATACTCTTACCCTATATATAACTTTCTTACATCTGAGCCTGGTCTTCCTGTCCATCTAACAAGCTCTCCAACTAATCTCAAACTCTGACTCCTGTCTGTTCAGGATGTATTTGTCCACTCTTCATTTCCTTCATACTTGCATGCAGAAGTTCCTGGTATGCAGCCTGGGACATAGAACTAAAGGGATGTAGTGAGTGTACCAGAAAGGGGCATAACTAGGACCCAGTGCTGGAATAAAAAATGCTCACTCTAAGTGATACACCTAGGTGGGATGTATGTGTTGGCTGAGTGTGAGGCCGCGTAAATACTTTTCTGCTTCACTACATTGAGCGCAAGAGAGAGCTTAACGTGCTCCCTGATCTCTGCCTCCTTTTGACAGGTGGAACTCCAAGACACGATCATAATGGCAACTGTTGTGACCCTGGTATTTCCACCACTGAAGGAAACATTGCACACTTTTCAGAGATAACAAGAGCATGTTGGGCTGTTAGAGAAATAGAAGCTGCAGGAGTATTTGCACAGTGCATTACTTGTTTTCCATTGCTCTATATAATAGATTAAGAACATGTGAGGAGGAGTGAAGTAAATAAAATAATAATTCGGTATTTTCCACCAATAATGGGTCTATTTCATGGACATGGTCCTGGAGCTGCAGCTCCATTAGCCCCGTATTAATCCAGCCCTGTTCACACACATTCTAGTAAATCAGGGATAAGATTTTATTGGCCTACAATGCACTGAATTCTTTGGATGCAATACATGGCCAAAGAATCATGGGAGTTGTAGTTCAAAAACATCTAAGAGGCCTAGCGTTTGACATACCTGTTGTAAATCACTGAATATTTGTTGAAATATATAAATCAGAATAACATCTTATTAAATACAAACAGGATGGATCAGCAAAGTGCCTCAAATTATATCTGTGATAGAGCGAGGAGAAGATCCCTCTGTAAAGGGTCACCAATGGATTAAGGCGACACAGAGTCCTACAAACAGTGAAACAGGTTAGTAATGAATAATAAACATACATGCACGGCACTCTGACGGGGGCAGCATCTCTAATTAGGTGAGTTTGGCGGCCTCCTAAGGCCTTGCAGCAGCCTAACTCGCCATAACTTTGGCAGGTCCTCCTTCCCTCACTGGGGACCCGACACCAAGAGGGGGCCCGGCGGCTTGCCTGGTATGCCGCCGGATGTGAGGCCCCTACAGTCTGCCCTGAGAGGCAGAGAGCCAGCACAGTCCGCAGCTCCGCCGGGTGTGAACGGCAGACTGTGCAGTGTCTCGCGATCTCTGGCCAATCAGAGCGTTGCCGCGGGTTACCACAGCAAAGCTCTGACTTCTGGAGATCGCGAGACACTGCACAGTCTGCTGTTCACACCCTGCGGACTGTGCTGGCTCTCTGCCTCTCAGGGCAGAATAGAGAAACAGCCCACCACACCACGAGGGATCAAAGACACTGAACCACCAGGGGAAAACAATGAAGGTATTTTTTTAAAATTACAATCTCCTCACTGTCACCCCACCGTGTCACTCCCTCACTGTCACCCCCACCCCACTGTGTCACTCCCTCACTGTCACCCCCACCCCACTGTGTCACTCCCTCACTGTCACCCCACCCCACTGTGTCATCCCCTCCCTCAGTCACTCTGCCACCTGTCATCCCCTCCCTCAGTCACTCTGCCACCTGTCATCCCCTCCCTCCCTCAGTCACTCTGCCACCTGTCATCCCCTCCATCCCTCAGTCACTCTGCCACCTGTCACTCCCTCAGTCACTCTGCCACCTGTCACTCCCTCAGTCACTCTGCCACCTGTCACTCCCTCAGTCACTCTGCCACCTGTCACTCCCTCAGTCACTCTGCCACCTGTCATCCCCTCCCTCAGTCACTCTGCCACCTGTCATCCCCTCCCTCCCTCAGTCACTCTGCCACACACGCTGGACACACGCTGCATCCAGTATGGACACATGCTGCATCCAGTATACAGACACACGCTGCATGCAATCCACTGCACACACTGCATACACTACACAAATACACACTCTGCATGCATCCAGAATTTCATTCTTTGATCCAGGCAGCAAAATGCCTTGGGCCGGCCCTGCATACATGTATGTAAATATCACGTTAAAGCAGGAATAGTTTTTATTCAGATTTGGTGAATAATGTGAGAGCTCTATGAACTCTGGCAGTATTGGTAATAAATACATTTGGCGAATGCTAGCCCAGCTCAGTAATAAATACTAAACAAGCAGGTGTTTAAATCCGTGTCGCTATACACCATAATAAAGAGAGAACAAAAACACATGGTCATTATACCTGCTACCGGAATCCAACTAGATGGAATCAATGTGCCAAGGCTAAAAACAAAGACTTGCACTGCAGCCCATTTTATATTACATCCCATTATAAAGGGAATTAGGGACCTGTAAACTAATAGATACATTTTAATTTAGTGAAATTAGACTAGTTACGAATGGTCAGTCATTTTTTGTAATGTACGGTAATTTGACCACATGATTTGTGTGTTTTTTTTAGTTTCTTTCTGTGTGTAGGTAATCTAATAGTGAGAAATGCCATAGTTTTGCTTAGCTTTGTTAATAAATTAATTTATAATTGTTTATTTCTTTTTACACGCTATACATTTCTTTTAGATGGCATGGTGTACAAACTTTGTTCTAAGAAACTTTGCCCAAAGGGAAATCCACTGATCAGGAGTGCGAGGAAATCCCTTATAATAAAGACTGCTGACTCAACCTCCCAGGAACATGGAACTCCTTCTGAATCTTGTGGGACTACACCTCAGATACTAAGCAAAGGCAATAGAGATTTTTCATGTTGTGAATGTGGGAAAACCTTTCCCTTTCAATCCTCTTTTGTTAAACATCAGAAAATTCACACAAGACAGAAATTGTTCTCGTGTTCTGAGTGTGAGAAATGTTTTAGCTGGCATGCACATCTTGTTAGACATCAGAGAACTCACACAGGAGAGAAACCATTCTCATGTTCTGAATGTGGGAAATGTTTTAGCCGAGAAACCCATCTTGTCAGACATCAGAGAACTCACACAGGACTGAAACCTTTCTTATGCTCTGAATGTGGGAAATGTTTCAGACAGCATTCAAATCTTGTAACACATCAGAGAACTCATACAGGACAGAAACCATTCTCATGTTCGCAGTGTGGCAAATGTTTTAGCCAGCACTCTCATCTTGTTAGACATGAGAAAACTCACACAGGAGAGAAACCGTTCTTTTGTCCTGAATGTGGAAAATGTTTTGTCAGTAAATCATATCTTGATATACATCAAAAAACTCATACAGGACAGAAACCGTTCTTTTGTTCTGAGTGTGGGAAATGTTTTGGTCGGCTCTCAAATCTTGCCATACATCAGAGAAGTCACACAGGAGAGAAGCCCTTCTCATGTTCTGAATGTGGGAAATGTTTTACCCGGCGCTCACATCTTGTTAAACATCAAAGAACTCACACAGGACAGAAACATTGGTAATATTCTGACTGTGAAAAATGTCAGCAATTTCTATACTTTTCCTAATACCAATATGTGTTAGAAGGTACTCCTCATACATTGAAACGCCTGAGAATATAAAATGTTTTTAGTATGAATATGGAAAGTGTTTCGATAGGTACATAAAAATGTTGTCATGCTTTCAAGGCTTGTCACTATGGGATAGAATGTTTCCATCAATTCTCTTTAACCATCTCCATGCTTCTATTTATTTATTTATTTATTTTACTTAAAAGTACTGACACTTGCACACCCTCCATGCCTCACAACGGATTATATCGAACATAAGACAAACACAGGAATGCTCAAGTATGGCCATTAAATACATACTCTTTGTTTATGATATCTACTGATATAAAATTAAGTGGGAAAACTAGTCCAGACAAATAATAAAAATATGTTGGCATATCTAACAGAAAAGCGAGTGAAAGCATACTGAAATGTTTAGTTTCCCCCCTTCATTCTACCGAAACTGCTCTGACTTAACTAATGACCTTATTGAGGCTAAATCCACTGGCCACTACTCTGTTCTATTTCTTGTAGACCTCTTTGCTGCCTTTGACACTGTTGAACATGCTCTACTTCTCCAAACACTTCTCATTTTATGGTTCTCATTCTATTCTTCGCATTGAAGAAACAACAAGCAAAATTGGTTTGGTGTGCTGCACAAAAGCATGTAAAATCACGATTAAATAAATGGTTTACATTCACTGGTATTCAGTCTCCCGATAAATGCTGGTATTACAATAATCCCAGTATGGAATGGAAATATTTTCCAGCTTAAATCACTTTAAAAACAAAACTTAGTGTAAAAATGTACTGAGTAACACTATAAAAAGAGGATAATGCACTCACAAACAATCTGCCACTAAAAGTGGCCAGAAGGGCACGTAGCTAGGTCCAGTGGGCCTTCAAAATAGAACTCTAAGATGTTCTTGAAAGTAATCCTCCTTCCAACTCCCTCAGGTTCCGGATCCCTGTGTAGGAATCCCAGTGTTGGAAGGGATATCACCGCTTCAGAATGGGAGGATATCACAATGGAAGTAGTTTAAAATAACAGAATGTTAAACATTTTCCAACCGGTTTCGTTCTCGGGACTTTCTCAAGGAAGAACTTGTGTACAATGTCTGCCATTGGGGTTTATAAACCCAACCAATCAGTGTTCAATATGCTCCACTTGTGTCCGTCTTCCAATCAGGTGAGTCTGATATGGAGACTATTATTTCCACTGAAAAGATGGCCGTCGGAATCGTGTACGAGTACTGGGAAAGAGGACGTTTGGACCAAGCACACAGAAGACTGTAAGAAGGGATATTTAGTCTAAGACAAAGGAAATGTTTTTGTTTGTTTTTTTACAGTAAAAACAAAAGATGTGGAATTATTTGCCTGGAGAAGTGGGTTTATCAGTCTGTACAGATGTTTTTTTTAAAAAAATGGATAAATATTTGCAGAAACATAATATACAGGGTATGCATTTTAATTAGTGGGGTAATATTTTCTTGATCCAAAGAGATATCTGATAGCAATTCTGGGGTCAATAAAATGTTTTCCTAATTTGTTGCCTAATTGGAAGCTCTTCAGGCAGTTTTTTTTTTTTTTGGTCTTCTTTGGATAAATGGCAAAAATCAAACTTGACGGACGCATGTCTCTTTTTAGCTATGTAACTGTTCCGTCAGTGTCTCTGGTAACACCTCATCCTGTCCCCCAAGGCTCTGTCCTTGGTCCCCTTCTGTTTTCTCTGTTACTGCCTCTCTTGGCAAAGCGTACCAGTTCTTTTCAATTCCAATACACTTTGTCTGTGTTCGTACCGGTACTTTTAACTCGTGCTTACAGGACTTCTCGCAGCCAATTCCTATGGAACAGCCTGCCTCCACCCAATTACATTCTCCGTAAGTCTCCAATTCTTTACAAAGTCCCTAAACACCCACTTTTTAAGAATACCTTATAGACTTCCAAGGTAATTGTCATTACTAAACTCAATTAGTGGGTCCATTGTCCACTTCATTTTTACCTTCTAACTGCTATTTTCCCAGCCTTTTTTACTTGGTTGCCATCATGCTACTCATCCTGTTGTGTTTTATACCTCAGGTTTTCTAGATTGTAAGCTCATTTGCGCAGGCCAGTCCGGGCCTGCCCTGTGCCAATTATTGGTGCAGGGTATGTTGAATGTATTGCTTGTCTGTGACTTGCTCCCTCCCCCTTTCTCCTGTTCTATTGTTTCCCCAGCAGGGTATTGTCCCAGGGACACTGCCAGGCCAGTTTAAACTGGCTGCTTTGTCCCTCCTCAATCTCCCATCAGCCCTTGCTATTGTCTGACCCCACCCTTCCTTATACTATAGTACTCTATGCACCATTGTATGTAAATGAGACTGTTGGGGGCTTAAAATATGTGTGCTATGTCTAGTAAAGTGAGTTGCTGTTTTAACCTTCACCATGTGTCGCCTGGTGTTTGGGGAAAGGGATATAATCTGCTGATGAAAAGGGTGTCCAGGGCTGTAAGCACATTAGCCTGGTCCAGGGTGGAAAAGGCCCTCCGTGATCCCAGACAAGCCTCGGTGACTCGATATGAAGTGCCCCAGTGTCTCTGACAACTAAGAGGTAGCAGATTTGGCTTAGGTACTCGGTTGGAGTACTGGAGCTCTGTCACAATTAGTGGCAAGCGGCGGGATACAAACCTCGCAGAAAAGAGGACAGATAGCCAGCAATAAAACAAAGACAACGCTAACAGAGGGAGACTGGTCCCGCAGCGTTACACCCGCAACTATGGAGACTGAATTTAATAGGGAAGTGAAACGCCGGCTAGGTTTCTACGGAGAGAACCCCCTGATGGAGATCATCACTATGACTCTTGCGCAAGTAGATGCCTACATGTCGGCAAAGGCGGAACGGGAGAACCAACTTCAGTTAGCAAAACCGCGCGCTCTGGAAAGATTGCCAACTACCACACAGACACCAAGACAGAGATTCCCCATGATGCATTTAAAGAGTTTGTAGAAAGGGAGGAAGATATAGATGGATTTGGGACTTTGAGCGGCAGTGCCACTTGTATTAAGTACCACCAGCAGATTGGGTGCTCATCTTGGCTGGTAAACTATCGGGCAGAGAAGCTGAGGCATACAGAGCCGTCCCAGATGAAGAAATTACAGACTATGTTAGGGTGAAGAAGGTAATCTTGGCGAGATATGTCATTACTCCCGAAGAATACAGGAGATGCTTTTCGGGAGATGAAAAGACAGGAGAAAGACGCTCACACAGAATGGACCTGCCGAATGCAGCGAGCAGCCCTAGCCTGGTTCCAAGCCAGCCAAGCCAACACTGGAGAGGAGATCACGCAGCTGATCCTATTCGAACACTTCTACAACGGGCTGAACCCAGAAGTGCAAGAGTGGGTAAGAGATAGAAAACCCACTACCCTGACCGAAGCTGCCTGCCAAGCTGATGTATACCAGGACACTCGCATGCCGCAGCGACCCAGTATCAGGCCAATGCCTAGACCCTTGAGCATTAAACCAGGATCGCCAGTACAGCAAGCAGAAGGGCAGAACCCCACTCACACACACACACACAGTCCGCTGCGCTGAATACACACACAAACATACACACAGACTGTGGAATACGTACACACAGTCCGCCGAATACACACACACACACTGCTGAATACACAGACTGCCGAGTACACACAGAGTGCTGAATACATACACACACACACAGACTGCTGAATACACAATTACTGCATTGAGGGGTGCAGTGTATGTGTTTGTGTGTAAGGATGTTGAGTGTTTTGTGTGAGGGTTGCTGGGTGGGGGGGTAAGGGTGGTGTGTGGGGGAAGGAGTGCTTTGTGTCTGGGGTATGGGTGCTGTGTGTGTAGAGGGGGGTGGTAAAGATACATAAAGAAAATATATATAAAATCTTTGGTGAAGGAGGAGGGGACACAGACATCTCTTTTGATCCGGTGGTGGTATGTGCCTGGCTGTAGCTCTCCTTTCCTCCCGCGCAATGCAGTGTGGAGCGTTGCCATGGTAATGTGCAGCAACGCTCCACACAGATTCCTCGCGGGAGGACAGGAGA
Source organism: Pelobates fuscus (assembly GCF_036172605.1). Taxonomy (NCBI): domain Eukaryota; kingdom Metazoa; phylum Chordata; class Amphibia; order Anura; family Pelobatidae; genus Pelobates; species Pelobates fuscus. The sequence goes on along the minus strand of NC_086326.1, from coordinate 150,648,784 downwards.
GCTGCTTCCAAGATCCCTCCCCCTGCCTCCCGGTCCTCCTGACATGAAAGCAGAGTAGGCGCCTGCCGTTTTGGGCAGGCAGGTGCCTACTCTGCATTGCTGCCGACTTGTGTAACAAACACATACTACATCCATAATACACACTCTGGATCCTCTACACAAACATACACTAAATCACACACCTATACCACCCTGTGCACACTCTCGCTACATCTCCTTTACACACTATGCTCCCTATACACACAAACTCTCTCACTCTGTACACCCCCTAGCCACATATTTTACACCACAAACACAACATGACTGAAACTGACCTATTTACACAAAATACCACGCCACAATCCGCTCACAATACACACACGCAAACCCACAAGCAGCCTCCAAACACATGATGAACAATATGCTTTCCTGGCCCTTTTGCAAGTAACACTCTGAATACAATGAATGTTCTCCTGCCAAAAAATCAATACATTATAATAAAGTTAAAAAAACTACAATATGTAATTCAAATAATTTTTAAGTTTACAGTCTGACAAACTCCTACTTACCTAACTGCCCTGAGGGGGGTTAATAACAATGGTGGTGTGTGGCAGACAGGATCCATGGTGTTCCTTTGGGGGAGCTTGCGAAGCCTACTTTGGTTATCACAGTTGTGATTATTTTCCCAAAAACTCACCTACATAGAGCCTAGGACCCCCTTTCCACAAACCGAGGCTGCACTAGGGTGTGAGGTAGATGTTTGATCTTTCCACCATTCCATAAAAACACCCTCTGTATAGACCTCCACCCTCCCCCCCATTGCATCTGAAGGTATTCGCATGTGCAGCTTTAGGATAGCGCTGGCCCTGGTTGCAAGTCTGGTAGAGCATCCAGTGTGTGTCCCTTGGTGTGTGCACACAAATAGGTTCCTGCATCTAGCTTTGTATTACTCTCTCTCTCATATATGCAGAGGCAAAACTAGAAACCACAGGGTCCCTGTGCAATAATTCCCCTGGGCCCACACCCCATGCATCTTCCCTCCCTCCCGTCACTTCCTTCTAGCTCTCTGATGTCATCATCGGGGCCTGGTTGCGCTCTTAATGTTCTGTAGCGAAGAACAGTCCCCAGGAAATCCATTGCCATCGGGTGGCCACAATAGAATTGGCCACCCAATGGGCCCCTTTAATGCGGCCCTGGCGGGCACCACGGTCACGGGGGGCGGCCGGGCCCCCCGGGAGTGACAGGCCTGCAACTGCAGTAGTTACGCCACTGCTCATATAAGCAGTTATATAATATATTAATAATATATAATATAGTAGTGATATAATATAAGAACACAGAAAGAGAGAGAGAGGTTGACTACATTATATACTTAAAATAAATAAATAATTGCACTCACCAAACTGGACTTGACAGCAGCTTCAAAGAGTCGTTATTAAAATCCTAAAATAAAACATAAAATGAATCGTTAATATTCAGATTTTGAATGGAGGATGACAGTTAACAAATGTATTAGTCAAATAACTCAACCCAGATATGTTACTTAAACCCCCAATTTTTTTTTTTCATCCAGATAGCAATATTATGCAGTACATTATCACAGCTTGACCAAAACTGCCTGTATTTTGACATCTGGAATTTACTTAAAAAAATATACTAGGGAAGAACTTTGTAGGAGAGATATATTTATTTACAGGGACCCTGTATTGTGGAGAGAAATGTATGGGATAATAATAGTAAACAGTCGAGAAACAGGTGTGTCACTCCAGGCTCATTATAATAAACAATATCTCTCTATTTCCTATTATCTCCTCCTTATCACATTATTAACACTCTCCATATTGCTATCTTAGTGCTAATGGCCTCCTATTGCCCATACTACTAATAAGGATTAATAGGAGCTTTGCCCACATCCATCATGGCGCCGGGTGTGTCACTCCAGACTCATTATAATAAACAATATCTCTCTATTTCCTATTATCTCCTCCTTATCACATTATTAACACTCTCCATATTGCTATCTTAGTGCTAATGGCCTCCTATTGCCCATACTACTAATAAGGATTAATAGGAGCTTTGCCCACATCCATCATGGCGCCAGGTGTGTCACTCCAGGCTCATTAAAATAAACAATATCTCTCTATTTCCTATTATCTCCTCCTTATCACATTATTAACACTCTCCATACTGCTATCTTAGTGCTAATGGCCTCCTATTGCCCATACTACTAATAAGGATTAATAGGAGCTTTGCCCACATCCATCATGGCGCCAGGTGTGTCACTCCAGGCTCATTATAATAAACAATATCTCTCTATTTCCTATTATCTCCTCCTTATCACATTATTAACACTCTCCATACTGCTATCTTAGTGCTAATGGCCTCCTATTGCCCATACTACTAATAAGGATTAATAGGAGCTTTGCCCACATCCATCATGGCGCCAGGTGTGTCACTCCAGGCTCATTATAATAAACAATATCTCTCTATTTCCTATTATCTCCTCCTTATCACATTATTAACACTCTCCATACTGCTATCTTAGTGCTAATGGCCTCCTATTGCCCATACTACTAATAAGGATTAATAGGAGCTTTGCCCACATCCATCATGGCGCCAGGTGTGTCACTCCAGGCTCATTATAATAAACAATATCTCTCTATTTCCTATTATCTCCTCCTTATCACATTATTAACACTCTCCATATTGCTATCTTAGTGCTAATGGCCTCCTATTGCCCATACTACTAATAAGGATTAATAGGAGCTTTGCCCACATCCATCATGGCGCCAGGTGTGTCACTCCAGGCTCATTATAATAAACAATATCTCTCTATTTCCTATTATCTCCTCCTTATCACATTATTAACACTCTCCATATTGCTATCTTAGCGCTAATGGCCGCCTATTGCCCATACTACTAATAAGGATTCATAGGAGCTTTGCCCACATCCATCATGGCGCCGGGTGTGTCACTCCAGGCTCATTATAATAAACAATATCTCTCTATTTCCTATTATCTCCTCCTTATCACATTATTAACACTCTCCATATTGCTATCTTAGAGCTAATGGCCGCCTATTGCCCATACTACTAATAAGGATTAATAGGAGCTTTGCCCACATCCATCATGGCGCTGGGTGTGTCACTCCAGGCTCATTATAATAAACAATATCTCTCTATTTCCTATTATCTCCTCCTTATCACATTATTAACATTCTCCATATTGCTATCTTAGTGCTAATTGCCGCCTATTGCCCATACTACTAATAAGGATTAATAGGAGCTTTGCCCACATCCATCATGGCGCCGGGTGTGTCACTCCAGGCTCATTATAATAAACAATATCTCTCTATTTCCTATTATCTCCTCCTTATCACATTATTAACACTCTCCATATTGCTATCTTAGCGATAATGGCCGCCTATTGCTCATACTACTAATAAGGATTAATAGGAGCTTTGCCCACATCCATCATGGCGCCGGGTGTGTCACTCCAGGCTCATTATAATAAACAATATCTCTCTATTTCCTATTATCTACTACTTATCACATTATTAACACTCTCCATATTGCTATCTTAGCGCTAATGGCCGCCTATTGCCCATACTACTAATAAGTATTAATAGGAGCTTTGCCCTCATCCGTCATGGCGCCAGGTGTGTCACTCCTGCTCATTATAATAAACAATATCTCTCTATTTCCTATTATCTCCTCCTTATCACATTATTAACACTCTCCATATTGCTATGCTAATGGCCGCCTATTGCCCATACTACTAGTAAGGATTAATAGGAGCTTTGCCCTCATCCATCATGGCGCCAGGTGTGTCACTCCAGGCTCATTATAATAAACAATATCTCTCTATTTCCTATTATCTCCTCCTTATCACATTATTAACACTCTCCATATGGCTATGCTAATGGCCGCCTATTGCCCATACTACTAATAAGGATTAATAGGAGCTTTGCCCTCATCCATCATGGCGCCAGGTGTGTCACTCCAGGCTCATTATAATAAACAATATCTCTCTATTTCCTATTATCTCCTCCTTATCACATTATTAACACTCTCCATATTGCTATCTTAGCGCTAATGGCCGCCTATTGCCCATACTACTAATAAGGATTCATAGGAGCTTTTCCCACATCCATCATGGCGCCGGGTGTGTCACTCCAGGCTCATTATAATAAACAATATCTCTCTATTTCCTATTATCTCCTCCTTATCACATTATTAACACTCTCCATATTGCTATCTTAGAGCTAATGGCCGCCTATTGCCCATACTACTAATAAGGATTAATAGGAGCTTTGCCCACATCCATCATGGCGCTGGGTGTGTCACTCCAGACTCATTATAATAAACAATATCGCTCTATTTCCTATCATCTCCTCCTTATCACATTATTAACACTCTCCATATTGCTATCTTAGTGCTAATGGCCGCCTATTGCCCATACTACTAATAAGGATTAATAGGAGCTTTGCCCACATCCATCATGGCGCCGGGTGTGTCACTCCAGGCTCATTATAATAAACAATATCTCTCTATTTCCTATTATCTCCTCCTTATCACATTATTAACATTCTCCATATTGCTATCTTAGTGCTAATTGCCGCCTATTGCCCATACTACTAATAAGGATTAATAGGAGCTTTGCCCACATCCATCATGGCGCCGGGTGTGTCACTCCAGGCTCATTATAATAAACAATATCTCTCTATTTCCTATTATCTCCTCCTTATCACATTATTAACACTCTCCATATTGCTATCTTAGCGCTAATGGCCGCCTATTGCCCATACTACTAAAAAGGATTAATAGGAGCTTTGCCCGCATCCATCATGGCGCCGGGTGTGTCACTCCAGGCTCATTATAATAAACAATATCTCTCTATTTCCTATTATCTCCTCCTTATCACATTATTAACACTCTCCATATTGCTATGCTAATGGCCGCCTATTGCCCATACTACTAATAAGGATTAATAGGAGCTTTGCCCTCATCCATCATGGCGCCAGGTGTGTCACTCCAGGCTCATTATAGAAAAACAATATCTCTCTATTTCCTATTATCTCCTCCTTATCACATTATTAACACTCTCCGTATTGCTATCTTAGAGCTAATGGCTGCCTATTGCCCATACTACTAATAAGGATTCATAGGAGCTTTTCCCACATCCATCATGGCGCCGGGTGTGTCACTCCAGGCTCATTATAATAAACAATATCTCTCTATTTCCTATTATCTCCTCCTTATCACATTATTAACACTCTCCATATTGCTATCTTAGAGCTAATGGCCGCCTATTGCCCATACTACTAATAAGGATTAATAGGAGCTTTGCCCACATCCATCATGGCGCTGGGTGTGTCACTCCAGGCTCATTATAATAAACAATATCGCTCTATTTCCTATCATCTCCTCCTTATCACATTATTAACACTCTCCATATTGCTATCTTAGTGCTAATGGCCGCCTATTGCCCATACTACTAATAAGGATTAATAGGAGCTTTGCCCACATCCATCATGGCGCCGGGTGTGTCACTCCAGGCTCATTATAATAAACAATATCTCTCTATTTCCTATTATCTCCTCCTTATCACATTATTAACATTCTCCATATTGCTATCTTAGTGCTAATTGCCGCCTATTGCCCATACTACTAATAAGGATTAATAGGAGCTTTGCCCACATCCATCATGGCGCCGGGTGTGTCACTCCAGGCTCATTATAATAAACAATATCTCTCTATTTCCTATTATCTCCTCCTTATCACATTATTAACACTCTCCATATTGCTATCTTAGCGCTAATGGCCGCCTATTGCCCATACTACTAATAAGGATTAATAGGAGCTTGCCCACATCCATCCTGGCGCTGGGTGTGTCACTCCAGGCTCATTATAATAAACAATATCTCTATTTCCTTTTATCTCCTCCTTATCACATTATTAACACTCTCCATATTGCTATCTTAGTGCTAATGGCCGCCTATTGCCCATACTACTAATAAGGATTAATAGGAGCTTTGCCCACATCCATCATGGCGCCGGGTGTGTCACTCCAGGCTCATTATAATAAACAATATCTCTCTATTTCCTATTATCTCCTCCTTATCACATTATTAACACACTCCATATTGCTATCTTAGCGCTAATGGCTACCTATTGCCCATACTACTAATAAGGATTAATAGGAGCTTTGCCCACATCCATCATGGCGTCGGGTGTGTCACTCCAGGCTCATTATAATAAACAATATCTCTCTATATCCTATTATCTCCTCCTTATCACATTATTAACACTCTCCATATTGCTATCTTAGCGATAATGGCCGCCTATTGCCCATACTACTAATAAGGATTAATAGGAGCTTTGCCCACATCCATCATGGCGCCGGGTGTGTCACTCCAGGCTCATTATAATAAACAATATCTCTCTATGTCCTATTATCTCCTCCTTATCACATTATTAACACTCTCCATATTGCTATCTTAGCGCTAATGGCCGCCTATTGCCCATACTACTAATAAGGATTAATAGGAGCTTTGCCCACATCCATCATGGCGCCGGGTGTGTCACTCCAGGCTCATTATAATAAACAATATCTCTCTATTTCCTATTATCTTCTCCTTATCACATTATTAACACTCTCCATATTGCTATCTTAGCGCTAATGGCCGCCTATTGCCCATACTACTAATAAGGATTAATAGGAGCTTTGCCCACATCCATCATGGCGCTGGGTGTGTCACTCCAGGCTCATTATAATAAACAATATCTCTCTATTTCCTATTATCTCCTCCTTATCACATTATTAACACTCTCCATATTGCTATCTTAGCGCTAATGAATGCCTATTGCCCATACTACTAATAAGGATTAATAGGAGCTTTGCCCACATCCATCATGGCGCATGGTGTGTCACTCCAGGCTCATTATAATAAACAATATCTCTCTATTTCCTTTTATCTCCTCCTTATCACATTATTAACACTCTCCATATTGCTATCTTAGGGCTAATGGCCGCCTATTGCCCATACTACTAATAAGGATTAATAGGAGCTTTGCCCACATCCATCATGGCGCCGGGCGTGTCACTCCAGGCTCATTATAATAAACAATATCTCTCTATTTCCTATTATCTCCTCCTTATCACATTATTAACACTCTCCATATTGCTATCTTAGCGCTAATGGCCGCCTATTGCCCATACTACTAATAAGGATTAATAGGAGCTTTGTCCTCATCCATCATGGCGCCGGGTGTGTCACTCCAGGCTCATTATAATAAACAATATCTCTCTATTTCCTATTATCTTCTCCTTATCACATTATTAACACTCTCCATATTGCTATCTTAGCGCTAATGGCCGCCTATTGCCCATACTACTAATAAGTATTAATAGGAGCTTTGCCCACATCCATCATGGCGCTGGGTGTGTCACTCCAGGCTCATTATAATAAACAATATCTCTCTATTTCCTATTATCTCCTCCTTATCACATTATTAACACTCTCCATATTGCTATCTTAGCGCTAATGAATGCCTATTGCCCATACTACTAATAAGGATTAATAGGAGCTTTGCCCACATCCATCATGGCGCTGGGTGTGTCACTCCAGGCTCATTATAATAAACAATATCTCTCTATTTCCTTTTATGTCCTCCTTATCACATTATTAACACTCTCCATATTGCTATCTTAGTGCTAATGGCCGCCTATTGCCCATACTACTAATAAGGATTAATAGGAGCTTTGCCCACATCCATCATGGCGCCGGGTGTGTCACTCCAGACTCATTATAATAAACAATATCTCTCTATTTCCTATTATCTCCTCCTTATCACATTATTAACACTCTCCATATTGCTATCTTAGCGCTAATGGCCGCCTATTGCCCATACTACTAATAAGGATTAATAGGAGCTTTGCCCACATCCATCATGGCGCTGGGTATGTAACTCCAGGCTCATTATAATAAACAATATCTCTCTATTTCCTATTATCTCCTCCTTATCACATTATTAACACTCTCCATTTTGCTATCTTAGTGCTAATGGCCGCCTATTGCCCATACTACTAATAAGGATTAATAGGAGCTTTGCCCACATCCATCATGGCGCTGGGTGTGTCACTCCAGGCTCAGTATAATAAACAATATCTCTCTATTTCCTATTATCTCCTCCTTATCACATTATTAACACTCTCCATATTGCTATCTTAGTGCTAATGGCTGCCTATTGCCCATACTACTAATAAGGATTAATAGGAGCTTTGCCCACATCCATCATGGCGCCGGGTGTGTCACTCCAGGCTCATTATAATAAACAATATCTCTCTATTTCCTATTATCTCCTCCTTATCACATTATTAACACGCTCCATATTGCTATCTGAGAGCTAATGGCCGCCTATTGCCCATACTACTAATAAGGATTAATAGGAGCTTTGCCCACATCCATCATGGCGCCGGGTGTGTCACTCCAGACTCATTATAATAAACAATATCTCTCTATTTCCTATTATCTCCTCCTTATCACATTATTAACACTCTCCATATTGCTATCTTAGCTCTAATGGCTGCCTATTGCCCATACTACTAATAAGGATTAATAGGAGCTTTGCCCACATCCATCATGGCGCCGGGTGTGTCACTCCAGACTCATTATAATAAACAATATCTCTCTATTTCCTATTATCTCCTCCTTATCATATTATTAACACTCTCCATATTGCTATCTTAGTGCTAATGGCTGCCTATTGCCCATACTACTAATAAGGATTAATAGGAGCTTTGCCCACATCCATCATGGCGCCGGGTGTGTCACTCCAGGCTCATTATAATAAACAATATCTCTCTATTTCCTATTATCTCCTCCTTATCACATTACTAACACTCTCCATATTGCTATCTTAGCGCTAATGGCCGCCTATTGCTCATACTACTAATAAGGATTAATAGGAGCTTTGCCCACATCCATCATGGCGCCGGGTGTGTCACTCCAGGCTCATTATAATAAACAATATCTCTCTATTTCCTATTATCTCCTCCTTATCACATTATTAACACTCTCCATACTGCTATCTTAGTGCTAATGGCCTCCTATTGCCCATACTACTAATAAGGATTAATAGGAGCTTTGCCCACATCCATCATGGCGCCAGGTGTGTCACTCCAGGCTCATTATAATAAACAATATCTCTCTATTTCCTATTATCTCCTCCTTATCACATTATTAACACTCTCCATATTGCTATCTTAGTGCTAATGGCCTCCTATTGCCCATACTACTAATAAGGATTAATAGGAGCTAGGCCCACATCCATCATGGCGCCAGGTGTGTCACTCCAGGCTCATTATAATAAACAATATCTCTCTATTTCCTATTATCTCCTCCTTATCACATTATTAACACTCTCCATATTGCTATCTTAGCGCTAATGGCCGCCTATTGCCCATACTACTAATAAGGATTCATAGGAGCTTTGCCCACATCCATCATGGCGCCGGGTGTGTCACTCCAGGCTCATTATAATAAACAATATCTCTCTATTTCCTATTATCTCCTCCTTATCACATTATTAACACTCTCCATATTGCTATCTTAGAGCTAATGGCCGCCTATTGCCCATACTACTAATAAGGATTAATAGGAGCTTTGCCCACATCCATCATGGCGCTGGGTGTGTCACTCCAGGCTCATTATAATAAACAATATCTCTCTATTTCCTATTATCTCCTCCTTATCACATTATTAACATTCTCCATATTGCTATCTTAGTGCTAATTGCCGCCTATTGCCCATACTACTAATAAGGATTAATAGGAGCTTTGCCCACATCCATCATGGCGCCGGGTGTGTCACTCCAGGCTCATTATAATAAACAATATCTCTCTATTTCCTATTATCTCCTCCTTATCACATTATTAACACTCTCCATATTGCTATCTTAGCGATAATGGCCGCCTATTGCTCATACTACTAATAAGGATTAATAGGAGCTTTGCCCACATCCATCATGGCGCCGGGTGTGTCACTCCAGGCTCATTATAATAAACAATATCTCTCTATTTCCTATTATCTACTACTTATCACATTATTAACACTCTCCATATTGCTATCTTAGCGCTAATGGCCGCCTATTGCCCATACTACTAATAAGTATTAATAGGAGCTTTGCCCTCATCCGTCATGGCGCCAGGTGTGTCACTCCTGCTCATTATAATAAACAATATCTCTCTATTTCCTATTATCTCCTCCTTATCACATTATTAACACTCTCCATATTGCTATGCTAATGGCCGCCTATTGCCCATACTACTAGTAAGGATTAATAGGAGCTTTGCCCTCATCCATCATGGCGCCAGGTGTGTCACTCCAGGCTCATTATAATAAACAATATCTCTCTATTTCCTATTATCTCCTCCTTATCACATTATTAACACTCTCCATATGGCTATGCTAATGGCCGCCTATTGCCCATACTACTAATAAGGATTAATAGGAGCTTTGCCCTCATCCATCATGGCGCCAGGTGTGTCACTCCAGGCTCATTATAATAAACAATATCTCTCTATTTCCTATTATCTCCTCCTTATCACATTATTAACACTCTCCATATTGCTATCTTAGCGCTAATGGCCGCCTATTGCCCATACTACTAATAAGGATTCATAGGAGCTTTTCCCACATCCATCATGGCGCCGGGTGTGTCACTCCAGGCTCATTATAATAAACAATATCTCTCTATTTCCTATTATCTCCTCCTTATCACATTATTAACACTCTCCATATTGCTATCTTAGAGCTAATGGCCGCCTATTGCCCATACTACTAATAAGGATTAATAGGAGCTTTGCCCACATCCATCATGGCGCTGGGTGTGTCACTCCAGACTCATTATAATAAACAATATCGCTCTATTTCCTATCATCTCCTCCTTATCACATTATTAACACTCTCCATATTGCTATCTTAGTGCTAATGGCCGCCTATTGCCCATACTACTAATAAGGATTAATAGGAGCTTTGCCCACATCCATCATGGCGCCGGGTGTGTCACTCCAGGCTCATTATAATAAACAATATCTCTCTATTTCCTATTATCTCCTCCTTATCACATTATTAACATTCTCCATATTGCTATCTTAGTGCTAATTGCCGCCTATTGCCCATACTACTAATAAGGATTAATAGGAGCTTTGCCCACATCCATCATGGCGCCGGGTGTGTCACTCCAGGCTCATTATAATAAACAATATCTCTCTATTTCCTATTATCTCCTCCTTATCACATTATTAACACTCTCCATATTGCTATCTTAGCGCTAATGGCCGCCTATTGCCCATACTACTAAAAAGGATTAATAGGAGCTTTGCCCGCATCCATCATGGCGCCGGGTGTGTCACTCCAGGCTCATTATAATAAACAATATCTCTCTATTTCCTATTATCTCCTCCTTATCACATTATTAACACTCTCCATATTGCTATGCTAATGGCCGCCTATTGCCCATACTACTAATAAGGATTAATAGGAGCTTTGCCCTCATCCATCATGGCGCCAGGTGTGTCACTCCAGGCTCATTATAGAAAAACAATATCTCTCTATTTCCTATTATCTCCTCCTTATCACATTATTAACACTCTCCGTATTGCTATCTTAGAGCTAATGGCTGCCTATTGCCCATACTACTAATAAGGATTCATAGGAGCTTTTCCCACATCCATCATGGCGCCGGGTGTGTCACTCCAGGCTCATTATAATAAACAATATCTCTCTATTTCCTATTATCTCCTCCTTATCACATTATTAACACTCTCCATATTGCTATCTTAGAGCTAATGGCCGCCTATTGCCCATACTACTAATAAGGATTAATAGGAGCTTTGCCCACATCCATCATGGCGCTGGGTGTGTCACTCCAGGCTCATTATAATAAACAATATCGCTCTATTTCCTATCATCTCCTCCTTATCACATTATTAACACTCTCCATATTGCTATCTTAGTGCTAATGGCCGCCTATTGCCCATACTACTAATAAGGATTAATAGGAGCTTTGCCCACATCCATCATGGCGCCGGGTGTGTCACTCCAGGCTCATTATAATAAACAATATCTCTCTATTTCCTATTATCTCCTCCTTATCACATTATTAACATTCTCCATATTGCTATCTTAGTGCTAATTGCCGCCTATTGCCCATACTACTAATAAGGATTAATAGGAGCTTTGCCCACATCCATCATGGCGCCGGGTGTGTCACTCCAGGCTCATTATAATAAACAATATCTCTCTATTTCCTATTATCTCCTCCTTATCACATTATTAACACTCTCCATATTGCTATCTTAGCGCTAATGGCCGCCTATTGCCCATACTACTAATAAGGATTAATAGGAGCTTGCCCACATCCATCCTGGCGCTGGGTGTGTCACTCCAGGCTCATTATAATAAACAATATCTCTCTATTTCCTTTTATCTCCTCCTTATCACATTATTAACACTCTCCATATTGCTATCTTAGCGCTAATGGCCGCCTATTGCCCATACTACTAATAAGGATTAATAGGAGCTTTGCCCACATCCATCATGGCGCCGGGTGTGTCACTCCAGGCTCATTATAATAAACAATATCTCTCTATTTCCTATTATCTCCTCCTTATCACATTATTAACACACTCCATATTGCTATCTTAGCGCTAATGGCTACCTATTGCCCATACTACTAATAAGGATTAATAGGAGCTTTGCCCACATCCATCATGGCGTCGGGTGTGTCACTCCAGGCTCATTATAATAAACAATATCTCTCTATATCCTATTATCTCCTCCTTATCACATTATTAACACTCTCCATATTGCTATCTTAGCGATAATGGCCGCCTATTGCCCATACTACTAATAAGGATTAATAGGAGCTTTGCCCACATCCATCATGGCGCCGGGTGTGTCACTCCAGGCTCATTATAATAAACAATATCTCTCTATGTCCTATTATCTCCTCCTTATCACATTATTAACACTCTCCATATTGCTATCTTAGCGCTAATGGCCGCCTATTGCCCATACTACTAATAAGGATTAATAGGAGCTTTGCCCACATCCATCATGGCGCCGGGTGTGTCACTCCAGGCTCATTATAATAAACAATATCTCTCTATTTCCTATTATCTTCTCCTTATCACATTATTAACACTCTCCATATTGCTATCTTAGCGCTAATGGCCGCCTATTGCCCATACTACTAATAAGGATTAATAGGAGCTTTGCCCACATCCATCATGGCGCTGGGTGTGTCACTCCAGGCTCATTATAATAAACAATATCTCTCTATTTCCTATTATCTCCTCCTTATCACATTATTAACACTCTCCATATTGCTATCTTAGCGCTAATGAATGCCTATTGCCCATACTACTAATAAGGATTAATAGGAGCTTTGCCCACATCCATCATGGCGCATGGTGTGTCACTCCAGGCTCATTATAATAAACAATATCTCTCTATTTCCTTTTATCTCCTCCTTATCACATTATTAACACTCTCCATATTGCTATCTTAGGGCTAATGGCCGCCTATTGCCCATACTACTAATAAGGATTAATAGGAGCTTTGCCCACATCCATCATGGCGCCGGGCGTGTCACTCCAGGCTCATTATAATAAACAATATCTCTCTATTTCCTATTATCTCCTCCTTATCACATTATTAACACTCTCCATATTGCTATCTTAGCGCTAATGGCCGCCTATTGCCCATACTACTAATAAGGATTAATAGGAGCTTTGTCCTCATCCATCATGGCGCCGGGTGTGTCACTCCAGGCTCATTATAATAAACAATATCTCTCTATTTCCTATTATCTTCTCCTTATCACATTATTAACACTCTCCATATTGCTATCTTAGCGCTAATGGCCGCCTATTGCCCATACTACTAATAAGTATTAATAGGAGCTTTGCCCACATCCATCATGGCGCTGGGTGTGTCACTCCAGGCTCATTATAATAAACAATATCTCTCTATTTCCTATTATCTCCTCCTTATCACATTATTAACACTCTCCATATTGCTATCTTAGCGCTAATGAATGCCTATTGCCCATACTACTAATAAGGATTAATAGGAGCTTTGCCCACATCCATCATGGCGCTGGGTGTGTCACTCCAGGCTCATTATAATAAACAATATCTCTCTATTTCCTTTTATGTCCTCCTTATCACATTATTAACACTCTCCATATTGCTATCTTAGTGCTAATGGCCGCCTATTGCCCATACTACTAATAAGGATTAATAGGAGCTTTGCCCACATCCATCATGGCGCCGGGTGTGTCACTCCAGACTCATTATAATAAACAATATCTCTCTATTTCCTATTATCTCCTCCTTATCACATTATTAACACTCTCCATATTGCTATCTTAGCGCTAATGGCCGCCTATTGCCCATACTACTAATAAGGATTAATAGGAGCTTTGCCCACATCCATCATGGCGCTGGGTATGTAACTCCAGGCTCATTATAATAAACAATATCTCTCTATTTCCTATTATCTCCTCCTTATCACATTATTAACACTCTCCATTTTGCTATCTTAGTGCTAATGGCCGCCTATTGCCCATACTACTAATAAGGATTAATAGGAGCTTTGCCCACATCCATCATGGCGCTGGGTGTGTCACTCCAGGCTCAGTATAATAAACAATATCTCTCTATTTCCTATTATCTCCTCCTTATCACATTATTAACACTCTCCATATTGCTATCTTAGTGCTAATGGCTGCCTATTGCCCATACTACTAATAAGGATTAATAGGAGCTTTGCCCACATCCATCATGGCGCCGGGTGTGTCACTCCAGGCTCATTATAATAAACAATATCTCTCTATTTCCTATTATCTCCTCCTTATCACATTATTAACACGCTCCATATTGCTATCTGAGAGCTAATGGCCGCCTATTGCCCATACTACTAATAAGGATTAATAGGAGCTTTGCCCACATCCATCATGGCGCCGGGTGTGTCACTCCAGACTCATTATAATAAACAATATCTCTCTATTTCCTATTATCTCCTCCTTATCACATTATTAACACTCTCCATATTGCTATCTTAGCTCTAATGGCTGCCTATTGCCCATACTACTAATAAGGATTAATAGGAGCTTTGCCCACATCCATCATGGCGCCGGGTGTGTCACTCCAGACTCATTATAATAAACAATATCTCTCTATTTCCTATTATCTCCTCCTTATCATATTATTAACACTCTCCATATTGCTATCTTAGTGCTAATGGCTGCCTATTGCCCATACTACTAATAAGGATTAATAGGAGCTTTGCCCACATCCATCATGGCGCCGGGTGTGTCACTCCAGGCTCATTATAATAAACAATATCTCTCTATTTCCTATTATCTCCTCCTTATCACATTACTAACACTCTCCATATTGCTATCTTAGCGCTAATGGCCGCCTATTGCTCATACTACTAATAAGGATTAATAGGAGCTTTGCCCACATCCATCATGGCGCCGGGTGTGTCACTCCAGGCTCATTATAATAAACAATATCTCTCTATTTCCTATTATCTCCTCCTTATCACATTATTAACACTCTCCATATTGCTATCTTAGCGCTAATGGCCGCCTATTGCCCATACTAGTAATAAGGATTAATAGGAGCTTTGCCCACATCCATCATGGCGCCGGGTGTGTCACTCCAGGCTTATTATAATAAACAATATCTCTCTATTTCCTATTATCTCCTCCATATCACATTATTAACACTCTCCATATTGCTATCTTAGCGCTAATGGCTGCCTATTGCCCATACTAATAATAAGGATTAATAGGAGCTTTGCCCACATCCATCATGGCGCTGGGTGTGTCACTCCAGGCTCATTATAATAAACAATATCTCTCTATTTCCTATTATCTCCTCCTTATCACATTATTAACACTCTCCATATTGCTATCTTAGCGCTAATGGCCGCCTATTGCCCATACTACTAATAAGGATTAATAGGAGCTTTGCCCACATCCATCATGGCGCCGGGTGTGTCACTCCAGGCTTATTATAATAAACAATATCTCTCTATTTCCTATTATCTCCTCCATATCACATTATTAACACTCTCCATATTGCTATCTTAGCGCTAATGGCTGCCTATTGCCCATACTAATAATAAGGATTAATAGGAGCTTTGCCCACATCCATCATGGCGCCGGGTGTGTCACTCCAGGCTCATTATAATAAACACTATCTCTCTATTTCCTATTATCTCCTCCTTATCACATTATTAACACTCTCCATATTGCTATCTTAGTGCTAATGGCCGCCTATTGCCCATACTACTAATAAGGATTAATAGGAGCTTTGCCCACATCCATCATGGCGCCGGGTGTGTCACTCCAGGCTCATTATAATAAACACTATCTCTCTATTTCCTATTATCTCCTCCTTATCACATTATTAACACTCTCCATATTGCTATCTTAGAGCTAATGGCTGCCTATTGCCCATACTACTAATAAGGATTAATAGGAGCTTTGCCCACATCCATCATGGCGCCGGGTGTGTCACTCCAGGATCATTATAATAAACAATATCTCTCTATTTCCTATTATCTCCTCCTTATCACATTATTAACACTCTCCATATTGCTATCTTAGCACTAATGGCCGCCTATTGCCCATACTACTAATAAGGATTAATAGGAGCTTTGCCCACATCCATCATGACGCCGGGTGTGTCACTCCAGGCTCATTATAATAAACAATATCTCTCTATTTCCTATTATCTCCTCCTTATCACATTATTAACACTCTCCATATTGCTATCTTAGCGCTAATGGCCGCCTATTGCCCATAGTACTAATAAGGATTAATAGGAGCTATGCCCACATCCATCATGGTGCCGGGTGTGTCACTCCAGGCTCATTATAATAAACAATATCTCTCTATTTCCTTTTATCTCCTCCTTATCACATTATTAACACTCTCCATATTGCTATCTTAGAGCTAATGTGGTGGAATCTCGGTAAAAATAAATTTAGTAGGCCGAGATTACCACGTGGCATGTGTACGTGCATATGCTGACGTATCGATCAGTTGGTTGCACGAGGCAAGATACGATCAGTAGTGTACGGAGCATGTGCAAGAATACAGGATATAGTATTCCCCTCCTCCATTGTGCTGGACAAGCCATGCGGTCAAACAGGAAGTTAATTCTTATTTGTGTTGATTGGTTAAGAGAATGTGCGGGTGGAGCTTAATATGGGAGGAGTTATATGCCTATATAAGGAGCCTGCACTATTGTCCGGGGCTCAGAACTTGTGGTATTTTGGTGACGCTAGTCCCTCTGAGTCCCGATCGGTGATCCAATAAAGAATCTCTTCCTTCCTGAAGAAACCTGTGTCCATCTCTCTGTGCTTGGCTTCCGTCAGTTTCTCCGGTATCACTAATGGCCTCCTATTGCCCATACTACTAATAAGGATTAATAGGAGCTTTGCCCACATCCATCATGGCGCTGGGTGTGTCACTCCAGGCTCATTATAATAAACAATATCTCTCTATTTCCTATTATTTCCTCCATATCACATTACTAACACTCTCCATATTGCTATCTTAGCGCTAATGGCCGCCTATTGCCCATACTACTAATAAGGATTAATAGGAGCTTTGTCCACATCCATCATGGCGCTGGGTGTGTCACTCCAGGCTCATTATAATAAACAATATCTCTCTATTTCCTATTATCTCCTCCTTATCACATTATTAACACTCTCCATATTGCTATCTTAGAGCTAATGGCCGCCTATTGCCCATACTACTAATAAGGATTAATAGGAGCTGTGCCCACATCCATCATGGCGCTGGGTGTGTCACTCCAGGCTCATTATAATAAACAATATCTCTCTATTTCCTATTATCTCCTCCTTATCACATTATTAACACTCTCCATATTGCTATCTTAGAGCTAATGGCCGCCTATTGCCCAAACTACTAATAAGGATTAATAGGAGCTGTGCCCACATCCATCATGGCGCCGGGTGTGTCTCTCCAGGCTCATTATAATAAACAATATCTCTCTATTTCCTATTATCTCCTCCTTATCACATTATTAACACTCTCCATATTGCTATCTTAGCGCTAATGGCCGCCTATTGCCCATACTACTAATAAGGATTAATAGGAGCTTTGCCCACATCCATCATGGCGCTGGGTGTGTCACTCCAGGCTCATTATAATAAACAATATCTCTCTATTTCCTTTTATCTCCTCCTTATCACATTATGAACACTCTCCATATTGCTATCTTAGCTCTAATGGCCGCCTATTGCCCATACTACTAATAAGGATTAATAGGAGCTTTGCCCACATCCATCATGGCGCTGGGTGTGTCACTCCAGGCTCATTATAATAAACAATATCTCTCTATTTCCTATTATCTCCTCCTTATCACATTATTAACACTCTCCATATTGCTATCTTAGTGCTAATGGCTGCCTATTGCCCATACTACTAATAAGGATTAATAGGAGCTTTGCCCACATCCATCATGGCGCCGGGTGTGTCACTCCAGGCTCATTATAATAAACAATATCTCTCTATTTCCTATTATCTCCTCCTTATCACATTATTAACACTCTCCATATTGCTATCTTAGTGCTAATGGCTGCCTATTGCCCATACTACTAATAAGGATTAATAGGAGCTTTGCCCACATCCATCATGGCGCTGGGTGTGTCACTCCAGGCTCATTATAATAAACAATATCTCTCTATTTCCTATTATCTCCTCCTTATCACATTATTAACACTCTCCATATTGCTATCTTAGCGCTAATGGCTGCCTATTGCCCATACTACTAATAAGGATTAATAGGAGCTTTGCCCACATCCATCATGGCGCCGGGTGTGTCACTCCAGGCTCATTATAATAAACAATATCTCTCTATTTCCTATTATCTCCTCCTTATCACATTATTAACACTCTCCATATTGCTATCTTAGCGCTAATGGCTGCCTATTGCCCATACCACTAATAAGGATTAATAGGAGCTTTGCCCTCATCCATCATGGCGCTGGGTGTGTCACTCCAGGTTCATTATAATAAACAATATCTCTCTATTTCCTATTATCTCCTCCTTATCACATTATTAACACTCTCCATATTGCTATCTTAGCGCTAATGGCCGCCTATTGCCCATACTACTAATAAGGATTAATAGGAGCTTTGCCCACATCCATCATGGCGCCGGGTGTGTCACTCCAGGTTCATTATAATAAACAATATCTCTCTATTTCCTATTATCTCCTCCTTATCACATTATTAACACTCTCCATATTGCTATCTTAGTGCTAATGGCCGCCTATTGCCCATACTACTAATAAGGATTAATAGGAGCTTTGCCCACATCCATCATGGCGCCGGGTGTGTCACTCCAGGCTCATTATAATAAACAATATCTCTCTATTTCCTATTATCTCCTCCTTATCACATTATTAACCCGTTAACGCCGTTACGGCGTTCCATGCCGTCCCCATTATAATGGGCTTTAAAGCCGTTGCGGCGGCATGGAACGCCGTAACGGCTTTGAGCCCCAGGAGGTAAGTTATACTTACCTCCGCCGCGATCCTCTTCTGGGGGGCTGCCTGACAGCCCAGGCAGCCCTCCCACGGCAAATGAGGCCCCCGGGGGCCATGTGATCGCTCTCAAAGAGCGATCACATGGCCCCCTATAGCTGGCTATGGATCTGCCTGCAGGGGGACTGTCTAAAATATCAGACAGTCCCCCTGCTGGTAAGAAAGTATAAAAAAATAAATTAAACATGTTAAAAAATAAATTGAAAATATTTTTATATATATATAATATGTATATATATTATATATATAATATATATACATATATATATGTAACGTCATACAAAGTGTATTTTAATATTAATATAAGTATATATATTAGCATTAAAATACACTTAGAATGATGTTACATATATATAATATGTATATATATTATATATATAATAGATGTACATATATATATTATATATATATACGTATAATTAAAATAATAAATAAATAAAATAATAAAATAAATAAATAAAATATTGAAACAAAATTTAATATAAATTATATATTCATATGTAATTTCATTCTAACTGTATTTTGTTATTAATGTATATATATTGGTAACAAAATACACTTAGAATGGCATTCTATATATATCTATCTATATATAAAATACAAATAACCGCAAATATATATATATAGATAAATACATATAATTACATAAAAAATTACATTAGTATACACGTAGCATTTAAATACATATATATGTATATATATTAAAATTCTACATGTATATTTAAATAATCTTTTAACATAATTATGTGATTTGATTAATTAAAATTTGATTGACATGCCTGACAACACAGGGAGAAAGTGCAGAGAATTTAATTTGCAAGCACTATATTTGACCCTGTAATACTCCACGACACCATAAAACCTGTACATAGGGGGTACTGTTTTACTCGGGAGACTTCGCTGAACTCAAATATTAGTGTTTCAAACTGGTAAATTGTATTACAACGATGATATTTTAAGCAAAAGTGACGTTTTTTGCATTTTTTACAAACAAACGGCACTTTTATGGACTATATTATTGTTGTAATATGTTTTACCGTTTTAAAACACTAATATTTGTGTTTAGTGAAGTCTCCCGAGAATAACAGTACCCCCCATGTACAGGTTTTATGGTGTTTTGGAAAGTTAGAGAGTCACATATAAGGCTTGCGTTTCATTTTTTTCACATTGAAATTTGCTAGATTGGTTATGTTGCCTTTGAGAGCGTATGGTAGCCCAGGAATGAGAATTACCCCCATGATGGCATACCATTTGCAAAAGTAGACAACCCGAGGTATTGCAAGTGGGGTATGTCCAGTCTTTCTTAGTAGCCACTTAGTCACAAACACTGGCCAAATATTCGTTTTTTGCTTTTTTCACACAAAAACAAATATGAACGCTAACTTTGGCCAGTGTTTGTGACTAAGTGGCTACTAACAAAGACTAAACATACCCCACTTTCAATACCTTGGCTTGTCTACTTTTTCAAATGGTATGCCATTATGGGGGTAATTCTCATTCCTGGGCTACCACACCGTCTCAAAGGTAACATTACTAATCTGGCAAATTTCAATTTGAAAATGGAACGTTCTATATTTGACCCTGTAACTTTCCAAAACAACATAAAACCTGTTAATGGGGGGTACTGTTGTACTCGTGAGACATCGCTGATTACAAATATGTGCATTTTGTTGCAGTAAAACCTAACAGTATTATGACATTTACAGCTAAAATGTGAGGCGGAACTACACATTTTTAAAAAATAAATAAATTTCTCACAGTTTTTTTTATTTTATTCATAATAAATTATATTCCATATATGAATAGTTAATGGTAAATTAAAGCCCTGTTTCTCCTGAACAAAATGATATATAATAAGTGTGGGTGCATATAATATGAAAGAGGGGAACTACGGGTGAACAGACATATAGCGCAAATTCCAGTTTTTGTTTACGTTTTGTTTTGATCAGAACGTGCACTATTGACTCCGTCCTGAAGGGGTTAACACTCTCCATATTGCTATCTTAGCGTTAATGGCCGCCTATTGCCCATACTACTAATAAGGATTAATAGGAGCTTTGCCCACATCCATCATGGCGCCGGGTGTGTTACTCCAGGCTCATTATAATAAACAATATCTCTCTATTTCCTATTATCTCCTCCTTATCACATTATTAACACTCTCCATATTGCTATCTTAGTGCTAATGGCCGCCTATTGCCCATACTACTAATAAGGATTAATAGGAGCTTTGCCCACATCCATCATGGCGCCGGGTGTGTCACTCCAGGCTCATTATAATAAACAATATCTCTCTATTTCCTATTATCTCCTCCTTATCACATTATTAACACTCTCCATATTGCTATCTTAGCGCTAATGGCCGCCTATTGCCCATACTACTAATAAGGATTAATAGGAGCTTTGCCCACATCCATCATTGCGCCGGGTGTGTCACTCCAGGCTCATTATAATAAACAATATCTCTCTATTTCCTATTATCTCCTCCTTATCACATTATTAACACTCTCCATATTGCTATCTTAGCGATAATGGCCGCCTATTGCTCATACTACTAATAAGGATTAATAGGAGCTTTGCCCACATCCATCATGGCGCTGGGTGTGTCACTCCAGGCTCATTATAATAAACAATATCTCTCTATTTCCTATTATCTCCTCCTTATCACATTATTAACACTCTCCATATTGCTATCTTAGAGCTAATGGCCGCCCATTGCCCATACTACTAATAAGGATTAATAGGAGCTTTGCCCACATCCATCATGGCGCTGGGTGTGTCACTCCAGGCTCATTATAATAAACAATATCTCTCTATTTCCTATTATCTCCTCCTTATCACATTATTAACACTCTCCATATTGTTATCTTAGCGCTAATGGCCGCCTATTGCCCATACTACTAATAAGGATTAATAGGAGCTTTGCCCTCATCCATCATGGCGCTGGGTGTGTCACTCCAGGATCATTATAATAAACAATATCTCTCTATTTCCTATTATCTCCTCCTTATCACATTATTAACACTCTCCATATTGCTATCTTAGAGCTAATTGCCACCTATTGCCCATACTACTAATAAGGATTAATAGGAGCTTTGCCCACATCCATCATGGCGCCGGGTGTGTTACTCCAGGCTCATTATAATAAACAATATATCTCTATTTCCTATTATCTCCTCCTTATCACATTATTAACACTCTCCATATTGCTATCTTAGTGCTAATGGCCGCCTATTGCCCATACTACTAATAAGGATTAATAGGAGCTTTGCCCACATCCATCATGGCGCTGGGTGTGTCACTCCAGGCTCATTATAATAAGCAATATCTCTCTATTTCCTATTATCTCCTCCTTATCACATTATTAACACTCTCCATATTGCTATCTTAGCGCTAATGGCCTCCTATTGCCCATACTACTAATAAGGATTAATAGGAGCTTTGCCCACATCCATCATGGCGCTGGGTGTGTCACTCCAGGCTCATTATAATAAACAATATCTCTCTATTTCCTATTATCTCCTCCTTATCACATTATTAACACTCTCCATATTGCTATCTTAGCGCTAATGGCTGCCTATTGCCCATACTACTAATAAGGATTAATAGGAGCTTTGCCCACATCCATCATGGCGGCAGTGGGGTCGCCGACGTCATTTCCGGTGTGTCGGAGCTCCTCCCCAGGCGGTTTCATTGCCCTCACTGACGTCATATGTGTGCGCCGTGCAGATCGTGCTGAGCCGCTGGGAGCGGAGGGTGAGGCTCGGGGTTTCGGGGATCATTGTGTTTATTGGGGTTATTACTGGTTACAGGTCAGTGACCCCGCCCCCGGGAGCATCATGTGACCTGGTAATGCTGCCAATCATTAATCAGTGAGCGGCAGGGAGGATACAGTATCAGTAATGGAATGCTGTCACTAATCAGCTGATTAAACCAATAACCAAATCAATACATCATATATATAACATGGAGAGAGAGAGAGAGAGAGTAACATGGAGAGAGAGAGTAACATGGAGAGAGAGAGAGTAACACGGAGAGAGAGAGAGAGAGAGTAACATGGAGGGAGAGAGAGAGAGAGTAACATGGAGAGAGAGAGATCATTAATCAGTGAGCAGCAGGGAGGATACAGTATCAGTAATGGAATGCTGTCACTAATCAGCTGATTAAACCAATAACCAAATCAATACATCATATATATAACATGGAGAGAGAGAGAGAGAGAGTAACATGGAGAGAGAGAGTAACATGGAGAGAGAGAGAGTAACACGGAGAGAGAGAGAGAGAGAGTAACATGGAGGGAGAGAGAGAGAGAGTAACATGGAGAGAGAGAGAGAGAGAGAGTAACATGGAGAGAGAGAGAGTAACATGGAGAGAGAGAGAGAGTAACATGGAGAGAGAGAGAGAGAGAGAGAGTAACATGGAGAGAGAGAGAGAGTGTGTAACATGGAGAGAGAGAGAGAGAGTAACATGGAGAGAGAGAGATCATTAATCAGTGAGCAGCAGGGAGGATACAGTATCAGTAATGGAATGCTGTCACTAATCAGCTGATTAAACCAATAACCAAATCAATACATCATATATATAACATGGAGAGAGAGAGAGTAACATGGAGAGAGAGAGAGAGAGTAACATGGAGAGAGAGAGAGAGTAACATGGGGAGAGAGAGAGAGAGTAACATGGGGAGAGAGAGAGTAACATGGAGAGAGAGAGAGAGAGAGTAACATGGAGAGAGAGATCATTAATCAGTGAGCAGCAGGGAGGATACAGTATCAGTAATGGAATGCTGTCACTAATCAGCTAATTAAACCAATAACCAAATCAATACATCATATATATAACATGGAGAGAGAGAGAGAGAGAAACATGGAGAGAGAGAGAGAGTAACATGGAGAGAGAGAGAGTAACATGGAGGGAGAGAGAGAGAGTAACATGGAGGGAGAGAGAGAGAGTAACATGGAGGGAGAGAGAGAGAGTAACATGGGGAGAGAGAGAGAGAGAAACATGGAGAGAGAGAGAGTAACATGGAGAGAGAGAGAGATTAACATGGAGAGAGAGAGAGAGTAACATGGAGAGAGAGAGAGAGTAACATGGAGAGAGAGAGAGAGAGTAACATGGAGAGAGAGAGAGTAACATGGAGAGAGAGAGAGTAACACGGAGAAAGAGAGAGAGTAACACGGAGAAAGAGAGAGAGTGTAACATGGAGAGAGAGAGTAACATGGAGAAAGAGAGAGAGTAACACGGAGAAAGAGAGAGAGTGTAACATGGAGAGAGAGAGAGAGTAACATGGAGAGAGAGATCATTAATCAGTGAGCAGCAGGGAGGATACAGTATCAGTAATGGAATGCTGTCACTAATCAGCTGATTAAACCAATAACCAAATCAATACATCATATATATAACATGGAGAGAGAGGGAGAGAGAGAGAGAGTAACATGGAGAGAGAGAGAGTAACATGGAGGGAGAGAGAGAGAGAGTAACATGGGGAGAGAGAGAGAGAGAGAGTAACATGGAGAGAGAGAGAGAGTAACATGGAGAGAGAGAGAGAGAGAGTAACATGGAGAGAGAGAGAGTAACATGGAGAGAGAGAGAGTAACATGGAGAGAGAGAGAGAGTAACATGGAGAGCAGCAGGGAGGATACAGTATCAGTAATGGAATGCTGTCACTAATCAGCTGATTAAACCAATAACCAAATCAATACATCATATATATAACATGGAGAGAGAGGGAGATAGAGAGAGAGTAACATGGAGAGAGAGAGAGAGAGAGTAACATGGAGAGAGAGAGATCATTAATCAGTGAGCAGCAGGGAGGATACAGTATTAGTAATGTAATGCTGTCACTAATCAGCTGATTAAACCAATAACCAAATAAATACATCATATATATAACACGGAGAGAGAGTGTAACATGGAGAGAGAGAGAGAGTAACATGGAGAGAGAGAGAGAGTAACATGGAGAGAGAGAGAGATCATTAATCAGTGAGCAGCAGGGAGGATACAGTATCAGTAATGTAATGCTGTCACTAATCAGCTGATTAAACCAATAACCAAATTAATACATCATATAAATGACATGGAGAAAGAGAGGGTAACAAGGAAAGAAAGTAAACTGGGAAGAGAGAGGGTGACATGGAGAGAGAGCGAGAGAGTGTAACATGAAGAGAGAGGGTAACGGAGAGAGTGAGAGAAAGAGTGAGTAACATGGATAGAGACAGAGGGTAGCATGTAGAGTAACAGGGTGTAGCAGAGCTCCCTGTACCCTGGCTGGGTACCTCCGTTAGAGGGGTTGCTTCCTAGCTGGACCAGGACCAGACTCGTAGCTCCTGTGCAGGGGGTATACAGTGATTATATCTCTGTTAGGAGCAAGTAGGGCGATCCCCGACACAGGGATCTGGGAACAATGCGAGCAGGCCCGTTCGGGAAACAAATGATTATTCCCCTGGTGGGCGTTCGGCTAGGAACTGGTGGCCACCCAGGGGAAGCACGCACTGCTTGCTTCCCTTGTGGTTTTGACACCTCGTTACAATGTGTGAATGTTCTATACGAACGTTCTAAATGAGGTATCTGGGTGGCCCCGTTCGGGAGACGAACAGGTTCCGCTCGTATGTGCTCTCTCAAACGGGGAGCAGGTAAAACACACGCATACATCACAATTACATGGTGAAACACAGAATACAAGAGAAAACCATGGGAATAAGCATAGGGGACACAAAATACAAGGGCAAAACATATAAATATTCAGTGGACATGGTACTTAGTACTTGTCCACCTCCGGCAGCTGCAGCATGACTCACACGGGTCAGCTCGCTCCTGCTCGGAGTGGACACATAATCTTTTAATACCATGCCCCCCCACCCCCAACAGTACTTGTCCTTGACCATCCCCCTGGAGTCCTTGACCTGGCCGGTGTTGCACACTACAGGGTACATGGTGACTTAAACATAAAGTCTTTTTAGCCTGGGCCATCCATCCCAGGCTAGGGCCCACAGGAGGCTTTGAACCCATGCACCCCCCATCCAAGCAAAGGTGTTCCCTTTGGCTTCCTGAGCCCGTAACAACCCCCACCCAAACATGTTTTTCCCCCCGGCCCTTCTGTCACCTGGGCCTCCCTGGTTTTCCAGCTGGCCGAGGATGAGGGTACTTGTCCGCTGGGCCTGTCTTGGTTCTGCTTCTCGGGACCTGCTGGAGTAGTGGCTGGCCCCAGAGGAGGAGAGCCGGCAGCGCTCTCCCCCTGACCTCCACTCCGCTTTTGGGGAACTTCGCCAGCGGCACTCTGGTTGGATGCCCGTGCCTGAGTCCGTAATGACCCCCACCCTGGGCAACCCCTGCTTTCTGAACTCGTGACAACCCTCGCCCAAACAAGTGTGCCCCCCCCTTTTGAGCGTGTGACAACCCCCACCCAATCAATTGTATTTCCCCACCTACTCATTACCTGGATCTCCGTGGTTCTCCTTGCTGGCTGAAAGGGGTTGGCTGCTGAATTGGGCACGGCTCTGTTTCCTGGGCATCGCTGGTGTTGAAGCTGTCCATTGTGGATCGCACTTGGCTGCAGGGGTTTGGTGTCGGTGGCACCCGGCTCGGAGGCTGGAGCCTCTGCTCCTACTTGCCCCAGGGGCCCTGCACGGCTGCCAGGGCTCGGTTTAGGCACCTAGAATGTGCAGAGGCTACCTGCCCGGAAGGCCCTCACCTCTACGTTTATCTGTTCCTGGGGTATCGGGTGGGCAGAGGCTACCTGTCCTCTGCCCGGAGGCCCGCGCCTCCATGCCAATTGGCTCCTGGGGAAGGGGAGAGCAGAGGCTGGTTGCACTCTGTTCAGATACCAATGCACATTTGTAGTGTGCCCGTGGCGAGCGGAGTGGAGTGGGTGGAGAGGGGTTTCATGAGAAAGGGAGCCAAACCCCATTTGAAAGAGTGCTCCTTCTCTGATTGGTTGCCTGCGCCCCAGAGCAACCAATCAGCGCCTGTTTAAATGGGCGCGCCCTCTCCCATTGGTCGGCATGGACTTCCATGCGGTCAGCAGGACCCCTGTGGCGGTGTAGCCGACTCACAGCTCCAGGGATGCCGCTGGGACTCAGGGGCCCCTCTCTGTGGGCTACCTCCACTCAGGTACTGAGATACGTTAGGAGCAAGTAGGGCGATCCCTGAGATTGGGACCTGAGAACAATGCGAGCAGGGCTGTTCGGGAAACAAATAATTCCCCTGGTGGGCGCTCGGCTATAAGAACCGGTGGCCACCCAGGGGAAGCATGCGCCGCTTGTTTCCCTTGCGGTTTGTGGTTTTGACACATCGTTACGAAGTGTGAACGTTCTATACGAACGTTCTAAATGAGGTATCAGGCAAAACACACGCATGCATCACAATTACATGGGGAAACAGTGAATACAAGAGAAAACTGTGGGAATAAGCCTTGGGGACACAAAATACAAGGGCTAAACAAATGAATATTCAGTGGGCATGGTATTTGGTGGCGGTGTCCGGCGCAGAGGGCATAGAGAGAGGGAGAGTAACATGGAGAGAGGGAGAGTAACATGGAGAGAGGGAGAGTAACATGGGGAGAGAGAGAGGGTAACATGGGGAGAGAGAGAGGGTAACATGGGGAGAGAGAGAGGGTAACATGGGGAGAGAGAGAGGGTAACATGGGGAGAGAGAGAGGGTAACATGGGGAGAGAGAGAGGGTAACATGGGGAGAGAGAGAGGGTAACATGGGGAGAGAGAGAGGGTAACATGGGGAGAGAGAGAGGGTAACATGGGGAGAGAGAGAGGGTAACATGGGGAGAGAGAGAGGGTAACATGGGGAGAGAGAGAGGGTAACATGGGGAGAGAGAGAGGGTAACATGGGGAGAGAGAGAGGGTAACATGGGGAGAGAGAGAGAGTAACATGGAGTGAGAGAGAGAGTAACATGGAGAGAGAGAGAGAGTAACATGGAGAGAGAGAGAGGGTAACATGGAGAGAGAGGGGATGGTGTGTGGGATACTTTAATTTTGCATGAGATAACAATACAAATCCTGAAGGAACACTATAGCGTAAGGAATACAAATGTGTATTCCTCACCTTTTCTCTAATGCCATGTTCCTCTCTCTGTGGCTGGCCCGTCTCCTATGCTTATTAGCTCACCTATTACACATCATGGCAAAACGCTGCACTGCGCCAACAGATGGTCTCTATGAGAATGGTGGAGAATGCCGGACTGGGTTGTTGTTTTTCTTCCCAGTAGGTCGATTCCTCTGATATCTGGCATGAATAAAGAGTTACTTAAAGTACCGCATCACACCCAGCAAGACCAGGTATCTCCACTAGGACCAGAATCTGGTGTTTGGAGAAAGCAAGTCATCCAGTGCCTTCCTGATAGCAAGCTGGAAGGAGGTTGAGATGTTCTTGGATGACATCTCAGATATGGACTACCTGCAGAACAGACAGGTAAGGGGGAAATTATAAAAGACGTTTGTTTTATCTCCTCAATTCATGTGAGGGAAACTTAACCTAACTATAGGAGGAGAAGGTATTCTGTAGGGCAGGGCTTGAAAAATGTGGTTTAAATCTAGGAGCTAGGTAAAAAAAAGTTAGGAGCAGTTTTTTTTTTTTTTTTTTTTAATTTACAAATCATTATTTATTTTTCTTCAATTAGAAAAATGCAATTCTTAGAGGGACACTATAGTCACCAGGACCACTACAGCTTAATGAAGTGGTTCTGTTGTCCATAGCATGTCCCTGCAGGCTTTTTTTTTTTTATTCTTTATTTTTGAAGTGCAGTGGTGACAGACATAGTATAACAGTGACATAGAGGTAAAATGCATTATGAATGGTGTAACGGATCACCTTCCGTTGACGGATGCTCCTAGCGCTTCTTGAGGACTCCCAGCACTGCAGACGACACCACAACCACCGCAGACTCCACAACCGCCATAGCTTAACTGGGGCCGCGCCATCTTCCTTCCACCCTGAATGAACCTCCAGCATTCCGGACCATGTGGGAGAGACCTCTCCTCCAGGAGAGGGTATCAGGAACAAGAACAAAGTGATTAAAGCTCAAGGGAATATGCAGAGCATAGCAATCCCCAGTGTGATATAGCAGTTCCCTCCAATAACGAGACAAGGCTACGTATTGAGGGTCAAGAAGAACTCTGGTTTAATGACAGGGACTCTGCTTTTATGCAGTGCTCCCCTGCAAGGGAGACGCCCACAGGCAATTAGGCATTAACCAATCAGATATTGGTTACATCCCACAGATTCCCTCCCCTCTGCTTGGGAGATAATTGAGTTTCCTACTGTATCTACTCAACTATCTCCAAGCTAAAACTTATACATTTTATACATTTCTATAACTTCTAAAATATACATGTCACAAACATAAATTTTCATAACCAATCCATTGAGGGGAACAACATATTAAAAAATGGCATGAATCAGACCAGGGATTCAAAAGTTAGTAAAAGTATTTTTAAAAACCCACTGCCAGCATGGCTTTCCGGCCCAAACCAGTTTGAGTCTTCTATCCTGGAGATAATTGAGAAGTAATCCAATTATCTCCAAGGACAGAGGCAAAACTCCATTAGCCACATGGCAGACAAAGTACAATAAAAGACATAAAAATACATACTGTTACATTTATCACATAGAACATACACATTCTACATATCCCCAGATAGCTTAGATCTGAGCGCACATTATTACCGGATGGCGCTCAGATCACATACATACAGTTCAATCGCCATGGAGCCAAAGTCTTTCATACAGTCTTTCAGTATACGGCTGGGCTCCATGGCATAGCTATCTGGGGTAGCATGTCTTTAACAGTCCGCAGAAAGGCACAAATAAACCTTTCGGCAGGGAAAATAACAAGTTTGAACTGCAGGGCCATAGTCGCAGGGCAGGAGGCTAGCAATAAGTCCTCTCCAATGCCCAGTGGCAAATGGCAGTTTGTCACAAATGGTTACAAGCTTCAAGTATAAGCACAATATGTCAGGAGTAACTGCACACATTTTTGGTTAAGAATGCATAACATGAGATATAAAACAAGCTTGGTGGATAGAACATGCCTAGCTGTCTGACAGTTTAGTTAGTCAATATACGTTATCTATTTTGTTTTGTCGTGGCCAGTTTGGAGCAATGACTAGGTAAGCCGTAAGCCCTGCGGCATATTAGTGTATAAACATGCGATTTGTCGGGGAGTTAGGTTGCCCAGGACTAAGCTTAGTTAAGTTACACAAGCAGGCGAGCTATAAGCTTTAAGGGCTATTGAGTGTAGAAGTGCGACATTTTAGGTATGGACCGGCTAGTTTCTCTACGCTTTTAAGACGATCCCGGCGTATTAGTGGTGTCCTTTCTGTATGTACCCAATCTAAACCAAATCATGCATAATTGTATATTATTGATGCAGGTTCGCAGTTTACATCTAGGTTGACTGGTTGGTACAGTAAAGTTACGGAGCATAGGATAGACATGTTCGTAGCCGTAAAACGTATTTGTCAAGTGTATGTGTATGGTTAAACAGTGATTTTATGGCAGCTTGTCGCTGAGAGTAGTGTCTATACAAACAGTTAGGCTAGTGTTCTAGTATAGCATCTTGTAGTTTTGTAGTTTTGTGAGATTATATTGCTGATAGCATGAAGTAAACTATAAAATAAAAATAAAAGAAAGATAGGCATATCTCTCAAACAGGTCGCTTGGGCAGCGTTATGTCTGGTAAAAGGTGTCAGACAGCATGTGATCTAGCCTGTCGCGTCTGGGGGTTCATTTCTTCGATCTTCCGATCCCTTTAGGTGGTGGGGTTTCCTTGCATTGTGACTAAACATGTGACTAAACATATAAACACATTGTAGGGCTGTGTGGATCTCCTCCCTCAGGACCGCCATGTCTGCTGCGAAGAGGGAGCGGATATTGCATAGGAGGGCTTTTATGTCTCCCTTAGTGGAGGGCAATTCGTTGTCTTCGTCTGAAGATACGCTATGTAATCCCCCTGTGCCGGGGAAGTCGTCCAGTTCATCGAGGAGCTGTTCTGCGGAGGACGCCGAGGCAGAGTCGCCATCTTGGTTTGGCGCGGGAGTTTCTGCGGCCTTGGCGGGCCGGAGGAGAAGTGCTGCGATATCCCGAGCCCCTGCCGGTTTTGCGGCCCCCTGGTGTCTGGATTTCTTTCCCATCTCGGGGTGCTATGGTATAAGTTATTATTTTTGAGTTTTAGTCAGTTATTTTGCGGTTTTCAGGCTTTTGGATACGGAGCTCTGAGACTGCACGTCTGCTTCAGTCGGCTGTTGGCTCCGCCCCCCCCCCCCCCCCCCCCCCGCAGGCTTTTTAATGTAAACAGAGCCTTTACAGAGAAAAGGCAGTGTTTATATTGCTGCCTAGTGACACCTCTACCACTCAGACTGTCATTAAAGTGCTTCCTGTCTCAATGCTGCAAAGTGTGCAGCCTCTACATTCAGCGTCTGCACGCTCTGCATAGAGTGGCTGAACGTTCCCCATAGAGATGTATCGATTCAGTGCATCTGTTACGCTGGAACAGCGTCTTGCATCGCATGCACAATAGCCTCCCTATGCTTTCCCATAGGAGAGTAATGCGAAACTATTGTGTATGCGCTGCAAAACCTTGGCTGAGATCATCAATCTTGATTATATCGACCACAGAGGCAGGGCCAACAGCGGGGAGACAAGCACGGTGTGGAGAAAAAGGTGAGTAAAAACCCTATTCCCATGAATAGCAGGGCTGGTCACCTAAACAGACACACATATACCTTGACAGGTCCACACACATACTCACACACTGACCACACACATACTCACACACTTACACACACTGACAGACTGACACACACACACACAGACAGACAGACAGACAGACTGACACTCACAGACTGACACTGACACAGACTGACACATACATACTCACAGACTGACACTGACACAGACTGACACGCGCACACATACTGACAGACTGACACACACACACTGACAGACTGACACACACATACTCACACACTGACACACACACACATACTGACAGACTAACACTGACAGACTGACACACACATACTCACAGACTGACACTGACACAGACTGACACGCGCACACATACTGACAGACTGGCACACACAGTGACAGACTGACACACACACACACTGACAGACTGACACACACATACTCACACACTGACACACACACATACTGACAGACTAACACTGACAGACTGAAACACACATACTCACACACTGACACTCACACACTGACACACACACACACACATACTGACAGACTAACACTGACAGACTGACACACACATACTCACAGACTGACACTGACACAGACTGACACGCGCACACATAGTGACAGACTGACACACACATAGTGACAGACTGACACACACATAGTGACAGACTGACACACACACATACTGACAGACTGACACACACACACATCAAGACACAAACACACTCACAAATTATTACATGTTTACATTCAACCTCTCCCTACTTGGAGAGCTGGAGTGGATTGCCTTTCACTGGGGTTCAGTGTGCGGCCGGCTGGGGGAGAGTGGGGTGACCAGCTGCGGGTGGCAAGGGAGCAGTGATCTCCCTGCTCTGCTCCTTTACACACAGCTTAGTGATGCCGCGGCCAGAGTGACATCATTTTCCAGCCCCGGCATCAACTAAGAGCAGTGCCTCTTAGGACCTGACACCCCACGACCACAGCTCTCTTGCCGTCTGACAACAGTATGCATGGCCGCCTGTCTCGCAGGAAACTAGCTCACGAATCCCAGTAGAAAATTCCTGGACTACATTTGTCATAATGCTCTTACATCAGGCATCAGGGTAGATGTACTGCACAATGTCTGGAGTACTCAAGGTTGCCGACCCTTGCCGGAGGATTTGATAGAGAGCACTGGGATATCACATTGGCATGATAAAAAAAAAAAAATATATAGTAGCAGAAGGTGTTTGTAGAGTGATAATTTGTAACGATGGAAACCATGTCTTATTTAGGATCAGTGTGAGTTTGAGGAAGTGGCCGTTTACTTCTCCGAGGAGGAGTGGGACTGTCTAAATGAAGAAGAGAAGGAGCTTTACCGGGATGTGATGATCGAAAATTACCAGACCCTCCGCTCCCTGGGTAAGAAAATGTCTCCCTCCTTATAGAAAAACTTTCATACGGGGAAAACAAAATTATTGTTGGAACTATAAATGTTCAAAAGAGCTAACTTTGATTAGTAATAATCTCTCATATTCAAAACAGGACGGATCGATCTGACCCCTCCAATTATATTGGTACTTGAGCGAGGAGAAGATCCATATTTGAGGGGACACCAGCACACTAAGAAGTCACAGAGTCTTGTAAATGTTTTCTCAGGTTAGTAATAAACCTGGGGGGGGGGGGGGGGTCTGTGAAAGGGAATGGGGGGGCAGAGAAGGGGGTCTGTGTGTGCATGTATCAGTGTGCCATTGTGTGTTTGAGTGTTTTTGTGTCAGAGTGTTTGTCAAACGAAGAAGAGTGGGTGCAGTTTGATAGAAATGTGGCAACATATTCACGGGGCTAATATCAACTCCACTCTCTTTCTGCGTGTTTCATTTAATTATTCAAAACAAAGTTATAAAAATAAACATTCAGTAAATAGTACAATGTACAGATAATTTAACCCCTTAAGGACTGAGCCAAATGTACACGTTGTGAACAGAACAAAACGTAAACAAAACCTGGCATTTGCGCCATATGTCTGTCCAACCGTAATTTACCTCTTTCATATTAAATGCACCCACACCTTATTATATATCATTGTATTCAGGGGAAACAGGGCTTTCATTTAACATCAAATATTTAGGTATGGAACATAATTTAATATGAAAAAAATATAAAAAAATGGGAGAAAATAAGATTTTTTAAATTTTCTTAGTTCTACGTGACATTTTAACTGTGGATGTCAAAATACTGTTTGCTTTACTGCAATACAATACACATATTTGTATTCAGCGATGTCTCACGTGTAAAACAGTACCCCCTATGTACAGGTTTTATGGTGTTTTGGGGAAGTTACAGGGTCAAATATAGCGCGTTACATTTGAAATTGAAATTCGCCAGATTGGTTACGTTGCCTTTGAGACTGTATAGTAGCCCAGGAAATAAATTTACACCCATAATGGCATACCGTTTGCAATAGTAGACAACCCAAGGTATTGCAAATGGGGTATATCCAGTCTTTTTTCGTAGCCATTTGGTCACAAACACTGACCAAAGTTAGCGTTCGTATTTGTTTGTGTGTGAAAAATGCAAAAAACACCAATTTTGGCCAGTGTTTGTGACTAAGTGGCTACTAAAAAAGACTGGACATCCCCATTTGCAATACCTTTGGTTGTCTACTATTGCAAATAGTATGCCATCATAGGGGTAATTTTCATTCTTGGGCTACCATAGGGTCACAAAGGCAACGTAAGCAATCTGGCGAATTTTAATGTGAAAAAAATGAAACACAAGCCTTATATTTGACGCTGTAACTTTTGAAAACACCATAAAACCTGTACATGAGGGGTACTGTTGTACTCGGGAGACTTCGCTGAACACAAATATTTGTGTTTTAAAACAGTAAAAAGTATCACAGCAATAATATCGTCCGTGTAAGTGCTGTTTGTGCGTGAAAAATGCAAAAACTTAACTTTTACTGGCGATATCATCGTTGTAATACATTTTACTGTTTTGAAACACTGATATTTGTGTTCAGCGAAGTCTCCCGAGTAAAACAGTACCCCCCATGTACAGGTTTTATGGTGTCTTGGAAAGTTATAGGGTTAAATATAGTGCTAGCAAATTAAATTCCCTATACTTTCGGCATTGGTTGTCAGGCAGGTCCCGCTAATTGTAATGAATTAGGATTAGTGATGTCGCAAATGTCCGCAAATGTTCGCTAACCGCCGTAGACTTAAATAGGCAGGCGAATTTTAAAACCCACAGGGACTCTTTCTGGCCACAATAGTGATTGAAGGGGGGAGGGAGGGGGGGAAGACCTACTCTCCTTCCCCCACCCCTGGGCGGCGGGTGGGGGCCATAAAGATAATGAGGGGGGACCTACTGTCCTCCCCCTCTCCGGCCCCCACCCCTGGGCGGCGGGTGGGGGCCATAAAGATAATGAGGGGGGGGACCTACTGTCCTCCCCCCCCCCCGGCCCCCACCCCTG
Source organism: Pelobates fuscus (assembly GCF_036172605.1). Classification (NCBI taxonomy): domain Eukaryota; kingdom Metazoa; phylum Chordata; class Amphibia; order Anura; family Pelobatidae; genus Pelobates; species Pelobates fuscus. The sequence goes on along the minus strand of NC_086326.1, from coordinate 150,612,985 downwards.
GGCGGCGGGTGGGGGCCATAAAGATAATGAGGGGGGACCTATTGTCCTCCCCCTCTCCGGCCCCCACCCCTGTGCGGCCTTAAAAAAAATAATAAGGGGGGGACCTACTGTCCCCCCCGGCCCCCACCCCTGAGTAGGTCCCCCTCCTTGTTTTTTTAAGGGCCCCCACCCACCGCTCCGGGGTGGGAGCCGGGGGGGTGTGGGGGGGGGGGGGAAAGTAGGTCCCCCCCCTTATTGTTTTTTTTAGGGCCATCGCTCAGGAGTGGGGGCCGGGGGGGAGGACAGTAGGTCCCCCCCCTCATTATTTTTATGGCCCCCTCCCAACGCTCAGGGGTGGGGGCTGGGGGGGACAGTAGGTCCCCCCTTATTGTTTTTTTAGGGCCCCCACCCACCGCTCAGGGGTGGGGACCGGTGGGGGGACAGTAGGTCCCCCCCTTATTGTTTTTTTTAGGGCCCCCACCCACCGCTCAGGGTGGGGTGGGGGCCATATTCCCCTGTATAACACTGTTTTGCATTTAGTGAATATTCTCCTATATAACAATGTTTTGCATTTAGTGAATATTCCCCTGTATAACAATGTTTGGCATTTAGTGAATATTCCCCTATATTCACTAAATACCAAACATTGTTATACAGGGGAATATTCACTAAATGCAAAACATTGATAAATAGGGGAATATTCACTAAATGCCAAACATTGTTATATAGGGGAATATTCACTAAATGCCAAACATTGTTACATAGGGGAATATTCACTAAATGCCAAACATTGTTATATAGGGAATATTCACTAAATGCCAAACATTGTTATATAGGGGAATATTCACTAAATGCCAAACATTGTTATACAGGGGAATATTCACTAAATGCCAAACATTGTTATATAGGGGAATATTCACTAAATGCCAAACATTGTTATATAGGGGAATATTCACTAAATACCAAACATTGTTATACAGGGGAATATTCACTAAATGCCAAACATTGTTATATAGGGGAATATTCACTAAATGCCAAACATTGTTATATAGGGGAATATTCACTAAATACCAAACATTGTTATATAGGGGAATATTCACTAAATGCCAAACATTGTTATATAGGGGAATATTCACTAAATGCCAAACATTGTTATATAGGGGAATATTCACTAAATACCAAACATTGTTATATAGGGGAATATTCGCTAAATGCAAAACATTGTTATATAGGGGAATATTCACTAAATACCAAACATTGTTATATAGGGGAATATTCACTAAATGCAAAACGTTGTTATATAGGGGAATATTCACTAAATGCCAAACATTGTTATACAGGGGAATATTCACTAAATGCCAAACATTGTTATACAGGGGAATATTCACTAAATACCAAACATTGTTATACAGGGGAATATTCACTAAATGCCAAACATTGTTATACAGGGGAATATTCACTAAATACCAAACATTGTTATACAGGGGAATATTCACTAAATGCCAAACATTGTTATACAGGGGAATATTCACTAAATACCAAACATTGTTATACAGGGGAATATTCACTAAATACCAAACATTGTTATACAGGGGTATATTCACTAAATGCCAAACATTGTTATATAGGGGAATATTCACTAAATGCCAAACGTTGTTATATAGGGGAATATTCACTAAATGCCAAACATTGTTATATAGGGGAATATTCACTAAATACCAAACATTGTTATATAGGGGAATATTCACTAAATGCCAAACATTGTTATACAGGGGAATATTCACTAAATGCCAAACATTGTTATACAGGGGAATATTCACTAAATGCCAAACATTGTTATATAGGGGAATATTCACTAAATACCAAACATTGTTATACAGGGGAATATTCACTAAATGCCAAACATTGTTATATAGGGGAATATTCACTAAATGCCAAACATTGTTATATAGGGGAATATTACTAAATACCAAACATTGTTATATAGGGGAATATTCACTAAATACCAAACATTGTTATATAGGGGAATATTCACTAAATGCCAAACATTGTTATATAGGGGAATATTCACTAAATGCCAAACATTGTTATATAGGGGAATATTCACTAAATACCAAACATTGTTATATAGGGAATATTCACTAAATACCAAACATTGTTATACAGGGGAATATTCACTAAATGCCAAACATTGTTATATAGGGGAATATTACTAAATACCAAACATTGTTATATAGGGGAATATTCACTAAATGCCAAACATTGTTATATAGGGGAATATTCACTAAATCCCAAACATTATTATATAGGGGAATATTCACTAAATGCAAAACATTGTTATATAGGGGAATATTCACTAAATGCCAAACATTGTTATATAGGGGAATATTCACTAAATGCCAAACATTGTTATATAGGGGAATATTCACTAAATGCCAAACATTATTATATAGGGGAATATTCACTAAATGCCAAACATTGTTATATAGGGGAATATTCACTAAATTCCAAACATTGTTATATAGGGGAATATTCACTAAATACCAAACATTGTTATATAGGGGAATATTCACTAAATACCAAACATTGTTATATAGGGGAATATTCACTAAATGCCAAACATTGTTATATAGGGGAATATTCACTAAATGCCAAACATTGTTATACAGGGGAATATTCACTAAATACCAAACATTGTTATATAGGGGAATATTCACTAAATGCCAAACATTATTATATAGGGGAATATTCACTAAATGCAAAACATTGTTATATAGGGGAATATTCACTAAATGCCAAACATTGTTATACAGGGGAATATTCCCTAAATACCAAACATTGTTATACAGGGGAATATTCACTAAATGCCAAGCATTGTTATAATGTGGAATATTCACTAAATACCAAACATTGTTATATAGGGGAATATTCACTAAATGCCAAACATTGTTATATAGGGGAATATTCACTAAATACCAAACATTGTTATAATGTGGAATATTCACTAAATACCAAACATTGTTATACAGGGGAATATTCACTAAATACCAAACATTGTTATACAGGGGAATATTCACTAAATGCCAAACATTGTTATACAGGGGAATATTCACTAAATGCCAAACATTGTTATATAGGGGAATATTCACTAAATGCCAAACATTGTTATATAGGGGAATATTCACTAAATGCCAAACATTGTTATATAGGGGAATATTCACTAAATACCAAACATTGTTATACAGGGGAATATTCACTAAATGCCAAACATTGTTATACAGGGGAATATTCACTAAATGCCAAACATTGTTATATAGGGGAATATTCACTAAATACCAAACATTGTTATATAGGGGAATATTCACTAAATACCAAACATTGTTATATAGGGGAATATTCACTAAATGCCAAACATTGTTATATAGGGGAATATTCACTAAATACCAAACATTGTTATACAAGGGAATATTCACTAAATGCCAAACATTGTTATACAGGGGAATATTCACTAAATACCAAACATTGTTATATAGGGGAATATTCACTAAATGCCAAACATTGTTATATAGGGGAATATTCACTAAATGCCAAACATTGTTATATAGGGGAATATTCACTAAATGCCAAACATTGTTATATAGGGGAATATTCACTAAATACCAAACATTGTTATATAGGGGAATATTCACTAAATGCCAAACATTGTTATATAGGGGAATATTCACTAAATGCCAAACATTGTTATATAGGGGAATATTCACTAAATGCCAAACATTGTTATATAGGGGAATATTCACTAAATACCAAACATTGTTATATAGGGGAATATTCACTAAATGCCAAACATTGTTATATAGGGGAATATTCACTAAATGCCAAACATTGTTATATAGGGGAATATTCACTAAATACCAAACATTGTTATATAGGGGAATATTCACTAAATGCAAAACATTGTTATATAGGGGAATATTCACTAAATACCAAACATTGTTATATAGGGGAATATTCACTAAATGCAAAACGTTGTTATATAGGGGAATATTCACTAAATGCCAAACGTTGTTATATAGGGGAATATTCACTAAATGCCAAACACTGTTATATAGGGGAATATTCACTAAATGCCAAACATTGTTATATAGGAGAATATTCACTAAATACCAAACATTGTTATATAGGGGAATATTCACTAAATGCCAAACATTGTTATACAGGGGAATATTCACTAAATACCAAACATTGTTATACAGGGGAATATTCACTAAATACCAAACATTGTTATATAGGGGAATATTCACTAAATACCAAACATTGTTATATAGGGGAATATTCACTAAATGCCAAACATTGTTATACAGGGGAATATTCACTAAATGCCAAACATTGTTATATAGGGGAATATTCACTAAATGCCAAACATTGTTATATAGGGGAATATTCACTAAATGCCAAACATTGTTATATAGGGGAATATTCACTAAATGCCAAACATTGTTATATAGGGGAATATTCACTAAATACCAAACATTGTTATATAGGGGAATATTCACTAAATGCCAAACATTGTTATACAGGGGAATATTCACTAAATGCCAAACATTGTTATATAGGGGAATATTCACTAAATGCCAAACATTGTTATATAGGGGAATATTACTAAATACCAAACATTGTTATATAGGGGAATATTCACTAAATGCCAAACATTGTTATATAGGGGAATATTCACTAAATCCCAAACATTATTATATAGGGGAATATTCACTAAATGCAAAACATTGTTATATAGGGGAATATTCACTAAATGCCAAACATTGTTATATAGGGGAATATTCACTAAATGCCAAACATTATTATATAGGGGAATATTCACTAAATGCCAAACATTGTTATATAGGGGAATATTCACTAAATGCCAAACATTGTTATATAGGGGAATATTCACTAAATTCCAAACATTGTTATACAGGGGAATATTCACTAAATACCAAACATTGTTATATAGGGGAATATTCACTAAATGCCAAACATTGTTATATAGGGGAATATTCACTAAATGCCAAACATTGTTATACAGGGGAATATTCACTAAATACCAAACATTGTTATATAGGGGAATATTCACTAAATGCCAAACATTATTATATAGGGGAATATTCACTAAATGCAAAACATTGTTATATAGGGGAATATTCACTAAATGCCAAACATTGTTATACAGGGGAATATTCACTAAATACCAAACATTGTTATACAGGGGAATATTCACTAAATGCCAAGCATTGTTATAATGTGGAATATTCACTAAATACCAAACATTGTTATATAGGGGAATATTCACTAAATGCCAAACATTGTTATATAGGGGAATATTCACTAAATACCAAACATTGTTATAATGTGGAATATTCACTAAATACCAAACATTGTTATACAGGGGAATATTCACTAAATACCAAACATTGTTATACAGGGGAATATTCACTAAATGCCAAACATTGTTATACAGGGGGATATTCACTAAATGCCAAACATTGTTATACAGGGGAATATTCACTAAATGCCAAACATTGTTATATAGGGGAATATTCACTAAATGCCAAACATTGTTATATAGGGGAATATTCACTAAATGCCAAACATTGTTATATAGGGGAATATTCACTAAATACCAAACATTGTTATACAGGGGAATATTCACTAAATGCCAAACATTGTTATACAGGGGAATATTCACTAAATGCCAAACATTGTTATATAGGGGAATATTCACTAAATACCAAACATTGTTATATAGGGGAATATTCACTAAATACCAAACATTGTTATATAGGGGAATATTCACTAAATGCCAAACATTGTTATATAGGGGAATATTCACTAAATACCAAACATTGTTATACAAGGGAATATTCACTAAATGCCAAACATTGTTATACAGGGGAATATTCACTAAATACCAAACATTGTTATATAGGGGAATATTCACTAAATGCCAAACATTGTTATATAGGGGAATATTCACTAAATACCAAACATTGTTATACAGGGGAATATTCACTAAATGCCAAACATTGTTATATAGGGGAATATTCACTAAATGCCAAACATTGTTATATAGGGGAATATTCACTAAATACCAAACATTGTTATATAGGGGAATATTCACTAAATGCCAAACATTGTTATATAGGGGAATATTCACTAAATGCCAAACATTGTTATATAGGGGAATATTCACTAAATACCAAACATTGTTATATAGGGGAATATTCACTAAATGCAAAACATTGTTATATAGGGGAATATTCACTAAATACCAAACATTGTTATATAGGGGAATATTCACTAAATGCAAAACGTTGTTATATAGGGGAATATTCACTAAATACCAAACATTGTTATACAGGGGAATATTCACTAAATGCCAAACATTGTTATACAGGGGAATATTCACTAAATACCAAACATTGTTATACAGGGGAATATTCACTAAATACCAAACATTGTTATACAGGGGTATATTCACTAAATGCCAAACATTGTTATATAGGGGAATATTCACTAAATGCCAAACACTGTTATATAGGGGAATATTCACTAAATGCCAAACATTGTTATATAGGAGAATATTCACTAAATACCAAACATTGTTATATAGGGGAATATTCACTAAATGCCAAACATTGTTATACAGGGGAATATTCACTAAATACCAAACATTGTTATACAGGGGAATATTCACTAAATACCAAACATTGTTATATAGGGGAATATTCACTAAATACCAAACATTGTTATATAGGGGAATATTCACTAAATGCCAAACATTGTTATACAGGGGAATATTCACTAAATGCCAAACATTGTTATATAGTGGAATATTCACTAAATGCCAAACATTGTTATATAGGGGAATATTACTAAATACCAAACATTGTTATATAGGGGAATATTCACTAAATGCCAAACATTGTTATATAGGGGAATATTCACTAAATGCCAAACATTGTTATATAGGGGAATATTCACTAAATGCAAAACATTGTTATATAGGGGAATATTCACTAAATGCCAAACATTGTTATATAGGGGAATATTCACTAAATGCCAAACATTATTATATAGGGGAATATTCACTAAATGCCAAACATTGTTATATAGGGGAATATTCACTAAATGCCAAACATTGTTATATAGGGGAATATTCACTAAATTCCAAACATTGTTATACAGGGGAATATTCACTAAATACCAAACATTGTTATATAGGGGAATATTCACTAAATGCCAAACATTGTTATATAGGGGAATATTCACTAAATGCCAAACATTGTTATACAGGGGAATATTCACTAAATACCAAACATTGTTATCTAGGGGAATATTCACTAAATGCCAAACATTATTATATAGGGGAATATTCACTAAATGCAAAACATTGTTATATAGGGGAATATTCACTAAATGCCAAACATTGTTATACAGGGGAATATTCACTAAATACCAAACATTGTTATACAGGGGAATATTCACTAAATGCCAAGCATTGTTATAATGTGGAATATTCACTAAATACCAAACATTGTTATATAGGGGAATATTCACTAAATGCCAAACATTGTTATATAGGGGAATATTCACTAAATACCAAACATTGTTATAATGTGGAATATTCACTAAATACCAAACATTGTTATAATGTGGAATATTCACTAAATACCAAACATTGTTATACAGGGGAATATTCACTAAATACCAAACATTGTTATATAGGGGAATATTCACTAAATGCCAAACATTGTTATACAGGGGAATATTCACTAAATGCCAAACATTGTTATATAGGGGAATATTCACTAAATGCCAAACATTGTTATATAGGGGAATATTCACTAAATGCCAAACATTGTTATATAGGGGAATATTCACTAAATACCAAACATTGTTATACAGGGGAATATTCACTAAATGCCAAACATTGTTATACAGGGGAATATTCACTAAATGCCAAACATTGTTATATAGGGGAATATTCACTAAATACCAAACATTGTTATATAGGGGAATATTCACTAAATACCAAACATTGTTATATAGGGGAATATTCACTAAATGCCAAACATTGTTATATAGGGGAATATTCACTAAATACCAAACATTGTTATACAAGGGAATATTCACTAAATGCCAAACATTGTTATACAGGGGAATATTCACTAAATACCAAACATTGTTATATAGGGGAATATTCACTAAATGCCAAACATTGTTATATAGGGGAATATTCACTAAATGCCAAACATTGTTATATAGGGGAATATTCACTAAATGCCAAACATTGTTATATAGGGGAATATTCACTAAATACCAAACATTGTTATATAGGGGAATATTCACTAAATGCCAAACATTGTTATATAGGGGAATATTCACTAAATGCCAAACATTGTTATATAGGGGAATATTCACTAAATACCAAACATTGTTATATAGGGGAATATTCACTAAATGCAAAACATTGTTATATAGGGGAATATTCACTAAATACAAAACATTGTTATATAGGGGAATATTCACTAAATGCAAAACGTTGTTATATAGGGGAATATTCACTAAATACCAAACATTGTTATACAGGGGAATATTCACTAAATGCCAAACATTGTTATACAGGGGAATATTCACTAAATACCAAACATTGTTATACAGGGGAATATTCACTAAATACCAAACATTGTTATACAGGGGTATATTCACTAAATGCCAAACATTGTTATATAGGGGAATATTCACTAAATGCCAAACACTGTTATATAGGGGAATATTCACTAAATGCCAAACATTGTTATATAGGAGAATATTCACTAAATACCAAACATTGTTATATAGGGGAATATTCACTAAATGCCAAACATTGTTATATAGGGGAATATTCACTAAATGCCAAACATTGTTATATAGGGGAATATTCACTAAATACCAAACATTGTTATATAGGGGAATATTCACGAAATGCCAAACATTGTTATACAGGGGAATATTCACTAAATGCCAAACATTGTTATATAGGGGAATATTCACTAAATGCCAAACATTGTTATATAGGGGAATATTACTAAATACCAAACATTGTTATATAGGGGAATATTCACTAAATCCCAAACATTGTTATACAGGGGAATATTCACTAAATACCAAACATTATTATATAGGGGAATATTCACTAAATGCCAAACATTGTTATACAGGGGAATATTCACTAAATACCAAACATTGTTATATAGGGGAATATTCACTAAATGCCAAACATTGTTATATAGGGGAATATTCACTAAATGCCAAACATTATTATATAGGGGAATATTCACTAAATGCAAAACATTGTTATATAGGGGAATATTCACTAAATGCCAAACATTGTTATATAGGGGAATATTCACTAAATTCCAAACATTGTTATATAGGGGAATATTCACTAAATACCAAACATTGTTATATAGGGGAATATTCACTAAATGCCAAACATTGTTATATAGGGGAATATTCACTAAATGCCAAACATTGTTATACAGGGGAATATTCACTAAATACCAAACATTGTTATATAGGGGAATATTCACTAAATACCAAACATTGTTATATAGGGGAATATTCACTAAATGCCAAACATTATTATATAGGGGAATATTCACTGAATGCAAAACATTGTTATATAGGGGAATATTCACTAAATACCAAACATTGTTATACAGGGGAATATTCACTAAATGCCAAGCATTGTTCTAATGTGGAATATTCACTAAATACCAAACATTGTTATATAGGGGAATATTCACTAAATGCCAAACATTGTTATATAGGGGAATATTCACTAAATACCAAACATTGTTATACAGGGGAATATTCACTAAATGCCAAACATTGTTATATAGGGGAATATTCACTAAATGCCAAACATTGTTATATAGGGGAATATTCACTAAATGCCAAACATTGTTATACAGGGGAATATTCACTAAATGCCAAACATTGTTATACAGGGGAATATTCACTAAATGCCAAACATTGTTATACAGGGGAATATTCACTAAATGCCAAACATTGTTATATAGGGGAATATTCACTAAATACCAAACATTGTTATATAGGGGAATATTCACTAAATACCAAACATTGTTATATAGGGGAATATTCACTAAATACCAAACATTGTTATATAGGGGAATATTCACTAAATGCCAAACATTGTTATATAGGGGAATATTCACTAAATGCCAAACATTGTTATACAGGGTAATATTCACTAAATACCAAACATTGTTATACAGGGGAATATTCACTAAATACCAAACATTGTTATACAGGGGAATATTCACTAAATACCAAACATTGTTATACAGGGGAATATTCACTAAATACCAAACATTGTTATATAGGGGAATATTCACTAAATGCCAAACATTGTTATATAGGGGAATATTCACTAAATGCCAAACATTGATATACAGGGGAATATTCACTAAATACCAAACATTGTTATACAGCGGAATATTCACTAAATGCCAAACATTGATATATAGGGGAATATTCACTAAATACCAAACATTGTTATATAGGGGAATATTCACTAAATACCAAACATTGTTATATAGGGGAATATTCACTAAATACCAAACATTGTTATATAGGGGAATATTCACTAAATGCCAAACATTGATATATAGGGGAATATTCACTAAATACCAAACATTGTTATACAGGGGAATATATAGGGGAATATTCACTAAATGCCAAACATTGTTATATAGGGGAATATTCACTAAATGCCAAACATTGTTATATAGGGGAATATTACTAAATACCAAACATTGTTATATAGGGGAATATTCACTAAATGCCAAACATTGTTATATAGGGGAATATTCACTAAATGCCAAACATTGTTATATAGGGGAATATTCACTAAATGCCAAACATTGTTATATAGGGGAATATTACTAAATACCAAACATTGTTATATAGGGGAATATTACTAAATACCAAACATTGTTATATAGGGGAATATTCACTAAATGCCAAACATTGTTATACAGGGGAATATTCACTAAATGCCAAACATTGTTATACAGGGGAATATTCACTAAATACCAAACATTGTTATATAGGGGAATATTCACTAAATGCCAAACATTGTTATATAGGGGAATATTCACTAAATGCCAAACATTGTTATACAGGGGAATATTCACTAAATGCCAAACATTGTTATACAGGGGAATATTCACTAAATGCCAAACATTGTTATACAGGGGAATATTCACTAAATGCCAAACATTGTTATATAGGGAATATTCACTAAATACCAAACATTGTTATACAGGGGAATATTCACTAAATGCCAAACATTGTTATATAGAGGAATATTCACTAAATGCCAAACATTGTTATATAGGGGAATATTACTAAATACCAAACATTGTTATATAGGGGAATATTCACTAAATGCCAAACATTGTTATATAGGGGAATATTCACTAAATCCCAAACATTATTATATAGGGGAATATTCACTAAATGCAAAACATTGTTATATAGGGGAATATTCACTAAATGCCAAACATTGTTATATAGGGGAATATTCACTAAATGCCAAACATTATTATATAGGGGAATATTCACTAAATGCCAAACATTGTTATATAGGGGAATATTCACTAAATTCCAAACATTGTTATACAGGGGAATATTCACTAAATACCAAACATTGTTATATAGGGGAATATTCACTAAATGCCAAACATTGTTATATAGGGGAATATTCACTAAATGCCAAACATTGTTATACAGGGGAATATTCACTAAATACCAAACATTGTTATATAGGGGAATATTCACTAAATGCCAAACATTATTATATAGGGGAATATTCACTAAATGCAAAACATTGTTATACAGGGGAATATTCACTAAATGCCAAACATTGTTATATAGGGGAATATTACTAAATACCAAACATTGTTATATAGGGGAATATTCACTAAATGCCAAACATTGTTATATAGGGGAATATTCACTAAATCCCAAACATTATTATATAGGGGAATATTCACTAAATGCAAAACATTGTTATATAGGGGAATATTCACTAAATGCCAAACATTGTTATATAGGGGAATATTCACTAAATGCCAAACATTATTATATAGGGGAATATTCACTAAATGCCAAACATTGTTATATAGGGGAATATTTACTAAATTCCAAACATTGTTATACAGGGGAATATTCACTAAATACCAAACATTGTTATATAGGGGAATATTCACTAAATGCCAAACATTGTTATATAGGGGAATATTCACTAAATGCCAAACATTGTTATACAGGGGAATATTCACTAAATACCAAACATTGTTATATAGGGGAATATTCACTAAATGCCAAACATTATTATATAGGGGAATATTCACTAAATGCAAAACATTGTTATATAGGGGAATATTCACTAAATGCCAAACATTGTTATACAGGGGAATATTCACTAAATGCCAAACATTGTTATACACGGGAATATTCCCTAAATACCAAACATTGTTATACAGGGGAATATTCACTAAATGCCAAGCATTGTTATATAGGGGAATATTCACTAAATGCCAAACATTGTTATATAGGGGAATATTCACTAAATGCCAAACATTGTTATACAGGGGAATATTCACTAAATGCCAAACATTGTTATACAGGGGAATATTCACTAAATGCCAAACATTGTTATACAGGGGAATATTCACTAAATGCCAAACATTGTTATATAGGGGAATATTCACTAAATGCCAAACATTGTTATATAGGGAATATTCACTAAATACCAAACATTGTTATATAGGGGAATATTCACTAAATGCCAAACATTGTTATATAGGGGAATATTACTAAATACCAAACATTGTTATATAGGGGAATATTCACTAAATGCCAAACATTGTTATATAGGGGAATATTCACTAAATCCCAAACATTATTATATAGGGGAATATTCACTAAATGCAAAACATTGTTATATAGGGGAATATTCACTAAATGCCAAACATTGTTATATAGGGGAATATTCACTAAATGCCAAACATTATTATATAGGGGAATATTCACTAAATGCCAAACATTGTTATATAGGGGAATATTCACTAAATTCCAAACATTGTTATACAGGGGAATATTCACTAAATACCAAACATTGTTATATAGGGGAATATTCACTAAATGCCAAACATTGTTATATAGGGGAATATTCACTAAATGCCAAACATTGTTATACAGGGGAATATTCACTAAATACCAAACATTGTTATATAGGGGAATATTCACTAAATGCCAAACATTATTATATAGGGGAATATTCACTAAATGCAAAACATTGTTATATAGGGGAATATTCACTAAATGCCAAACATTGTTATACAGGGGAATATTCCCTAAATACCAAACATTGTTATACAGGGGAATATTCACTAAATGCCAAGCATTGTTATATAGGGGAATATTCACTAAATGCAAAACATTGTTATATAGGGGAATATTCACTAAATGCCAAACATTGTTATACAGGGGAATATTCACTAAATGCCAAACATTGTTATACAGGGGAATATTCACTAAATGCCAAACATTGTTATACAGGGGAATATTCACTAAATGCCAAACATTGTTATATAGGGGAATATTCACTAAATGCCAAACATTGTTATATAGGGGAATATTCACTAAATACCAAACATTGTTATATAGGGGAATATTCACTAAATGCCAAACATTGTTATACAGGGGAATATTCACTAAATGCCAAACATTGTTATATAGGGGAATATTCACTAAATACCAAACATTGTTATAATGTGGAATATTCACTAAATACCAAACATTGTTATACAGGGGAATATTCACTAAATACCAAACATTGTTATACAGGGGAATATTCACTAAATACCAAACATTGTTATACAGGGGAATATTCACTAAATGCCAAACATTGTTATATAGGGGAATATTCACTAAATGCCAAACATTGTTATATAGGGGAATATTCACTAAATACCAAACATTGTTATATAGGGGAATATTCACTAAATGCCAAACATTGTTATATAGGGGAATATTCACTAAATGCCAAACATTGTTATATAGGGGAATATTCACTAAATACCAAACATTGTTATATAGGGGAATATTCACTAAATGCAAAACATTGTTATATAGGGGAATATTCACTAAATGCCAAACATTGTTATATAGGGGAATATTCACTAAATGCCAAACATTGTTATATAGGGGAATATTCACTAAATACCAAACATTGTTATATAGGGGAATATTCACTAAATGCCAAACATTGTTATATAGGGGAATATTCACTAAATGCCAAACATTGTTATATAGGGGAATATTCACTAAATACCAAACATTGTTATATAGGGGAATATTCACTAAATGCAAAACATTGTTATATAGGGGAATATTCACTAAATACCAAACATTGTTATATAGGGGAATATTCACTAAATGCAAAACGTTGTTATATAGGGGAATATTCACTAAATGCCAAACATTGTTATATAGGGGAATATTCACTAAATGCCAAACACTGTTATATAGGGGAATATTCACTAAATGCCAAACATTGTTATATAGGAGAATATTCACTAAATACCAAACATTGTTATATAGGGGAATATTCACTAAATGCCAAACATTGTTATACAGGGGAATATTCACTAAATACCAAACATTGTTATACAGGGGAATATTCACTAAATACCAAACATTGTTATACAGGGGAATATTCACTAAATGCCAAACATTGTTATATAGGGGAATATTCACTAAATGCCAAACATTGTTATATAGGGGAATATTCACTAAATGCCAAACATTGTTATATAGGGGAATATTCACTAAATACCAAACATTGTTATATAGGGGAATATTCACTAAATGCCAAACATTGTTATACAGGGGAATATTCACTAAATACCAAACATTGTTATATAGGGGAATATTCACTAAATGCCAAACATTGTTATATAGGGGAATATTCACTAAATCCCAAACATTATTATATAGGGGAATATTCACTAAATGCAAAACATTGTTATATAGGGGAATATTCACTAAATGCCAAACATTGTTATATAGGGGAATATTCACTAAATGCCAAACATTATTATATAGGGGAATATTCACTAAATGCCAAACATTGTTATATAGGGGAATATTCACTAAATGCCAAACATTGTTATATAGGGGAATATTCACTAAATTCCAAACATTGTTATACAGGGGAATATTCACTAAATACCAAACATTGTTATATAGGGGAATATTCACTAAATGCCAAACATTGTTATATAGGGGAATATTCACTAAATGCCAAACATTGTTATAAAAGGGAATATTCACTAAATACCAAACATTGTTATATAGGGGAATATTCACTAAATGCCAAACATTATTATATAGGGGAATATTCACTAAATGCAAAACATTGTTATATAGGGGAATATTCACTAAATGCCAAACATTGTTATACAGGGGAATATTCACTAAATACCAAACATTGTTATACAGGGGAATATTCACTAAATGCCAAGCATTGTTATAATGTGGAATATTCACTAAATACCAAACATTGTTATAATGTGGAATATTCACTAAATACCAAACATTGTTATACAGGGGAATATTCACTAAATACCAAACATTGTTATACAGGGGAATATTCACTAAATGCCAAACATTGTTATACAGGGGGATATTCACTAAATGCCAAACATTGTTATATAGGGGAATATTCACTAAATGCCAAACATTGTTATATAGGGGAATATTCACTAAATGCCAAACATTGTTATAAAAGGGAATATTCACTAAATACCAAACATTGTTATATAGGGGAATATTCACTAAATGCCAAACATTATTATATAGGGGAATATTCACTAAATGCAAAACATTGTTATATAGGGGAATATTCACTAAATACCAAACATTGTTATATAGGGGAATATTCACTAAATGCCAAACATTGATATATAGGGGAATATTCACTAAATACCAAACATTGTTATATAGGGGAATATTACTAAATACCAAACATTGTTATATAGGGGAATATTCACTAAATGCCAAACATTGTTATATAGGGGAATATTCACTAAATGCCAAACATTGTTATATAGGGGAATATTCACTAAATGCCAAACATTGTTATATAGGGGAATATTACTAAATACCAAACATTGTTATATAGGGGAATATTCACTAAATGCCAAACATTGTTATATAGGGGAATATTCACTAAATCCCAAACATTATTATATAGGGGAATATTCACTAAATGCAAAACATTGTTATATAGGGGAATATTCACTAAATGCCAAACATTGTTATATAGGGGAATATTCACTAAATGCCAAACATTATTATATAGGGGAATATTCACTAAATGCCAAACATTGTTATATAGGGGAATATTCACTAAATGCCAAACATTGTTATATAGGGGAATATTCACTAAATTCCAAACATTGTTATACAGGGGAATATTCACTAAATACCAAACATTGTTATATAGGGGAATATTCACTAAATGCCAAACATTGTTATATAGGGGAATATTCACTAAATGCCAAACATTGTTATACAGGGGAATATTCACTAAATACCAAACATTGTTATATAGGGGAATATTCACTAAATGCCAAACATTATTATATAGGGGAATATTCACTAAATGCAAAACATTGTTATATAGGGGAATATTCACTAAATGCCAAACATTGTTATACAGGGGAATATTCCCTAAATACCAAACATTGTTATACAGGGGAATATTCACTAAATGCCAAGCATTGTTATATAGGGGAATATTCACTAAATGCCAAACATTGTTATATAGGGGAATATTCACTAAATGCCAAACATTGTTATACAGGGGAATATTCACTAAATGCCAAACATTGTTATACAGGGGAATATTCACTAAATGCCAAACATTGTTATACAGGGGAATATTCACTAAATGCCAAACATTGTTATATAGGGGAATATTCACTAAATGCCAAACATTGTTATATAGGGGAATATTCACTAAATACCAAACATTGTTATATAGGGGAATATTCACTAAATGCCAAACATTGTTATACAGGGGAATATTCACTAAATGCCAAACATTGTTATATAGGGGAATATTCACTAAATACCAAACATTGTTATAATGTGGAATATTCACTAAATACCAAACATTGTTATACAGGGGAATATTCACTAAATACCAAACATTGTTATACAGGGGAATATTCACTAAATGCCAAACATTGTTATACAGGGGGATATTCACTAAATGCCAAACATTGTTATACAGGGGAATATTCACTAAATGCCAAACATTGTTATATAGGGGAATATTCACTAAATGCCAAACATTGTTATATAGGGGAATATTCACTAAATGCCAAACATTGTTATATAGGGGAATATTCACTAAATACCAAACATTGTTATACAGGGGAATATTCACTAAATGCCAAACATTGTTATACAGGGGAATATTCACTAAATGCCAAACATTGTTATATAGGGGAATATTCACTAAATACCAAACATTGTTATATAGGGGAATATTCACTAAATACCAAACATTGTTATATAGGGGAATATTCACTAAATGCCAAACATTGTTATATAGGGGAATATTCACTAAATACCAAACATTGTTATACAGGGGAATATTCACTAAATACCAAACATTGTTATATAGGGGAATATTCACTAAATGCCAAACATTGTTATATAGGGGAATATTCACTAAATACCAAACATTGTTATACAGGGGAATATTCACTAAATGCCAAACATTGTTATATAGGGGAATATTCACTAAATGCCAAACATTGTTATATAGGGGAATATTCACTAAATACCAAACATTGTTATATAGGGGAATATTCACTAAATGCCAAACATTGTTATATAGGGGAATATTCACTAAATGCCAAACATTGTTATATAGGGGAATATTCACTAAATACCAAACATTGTTATATAGGGGAATATTCACTAAATGCCAAACATTGTTATATAGGGGAATATTCACTAAATGCCAAACATTGTTATATAGGGGAATATTCACTAAATACCAAACATTGTTATATAGGGGAATATTCACTAAATGCAAAACATTGTTATATAGGGGAATATTCACTAAATGCCAAACATTGTTATATAGGGGAATATTCACTAAATGCCAAACATTGTTATATAGGGGAATATTCACTAAATACCAAACATTGTTATATAGGGGAATATTCACTAAATGCCAAACATTGTTATATAGGGGAATATTCACTAAATGCCAAACATTGTTATATAGGGGAATATTCACTAAATACCAAACATTGTTATATAGGGGAATATTCACTAAATGCAAAACATTGTTATATAGGGGAATATTCACTAAATACCAAACATTGTTATATAGGGGAATATTCACTAAATGCAAAACGTTGTTATATAGGGGAATATTCACTAAATGCCAAACATTGTTATATAGGGGAATATTCACTAAATGCCAAACACTGTTATATAGGGGAATATTCACTAAATGCCAAACATTGTTATATAGGAGAATATTCACTAAATACCAAACATTGTTATATAGGGGAATATTCACTAAATGCCAAACATTGTTATACAGGGGAATATTCACTAAATACCAAACATTGTTATATAGGGGAATATTCACTAAATACCAAACATTGTTATACAGGGGAATATTCACTAAATGCCAAACATTGTTATATAGGGGAATATTCACTAAATGCCAAACATTGTTATATAGGGGAATATTCACTAAATGCCAAACATTGTTATATAGGGGAATATTCACTAAATACCAAACATTGTTATATAGGGGAATATTCACTAAATGCCAAACATTGTTATACAGGGGAATATTCACTAAATACCAAACATTGTTATATAGGGGAATATTCACTAAATGCCAAACATTGTTATATAGGGGAATATTCACTAAATCCCAAACATTATTATATAGGGGAATATTCACTAAATGCAAAACATTGTTATATAGGGGAATATTCACTAAATGCCAAACATTGTTATATAGGGGAATATTCACTAAATGCCAAACATTATTATATAGGGGAATATTCACTAAATGCCAAACATTGTTATATAGGGGAATATTCACTAAATGCCAAACATTGTTATATAGGGGAATATTCACTAAATTCCAAACATTGTTATACAGGGGAATATTCACTAAATACCAAACATTGTTATATAGGGGAATATTCACTAAATGCCAAACATTGTTATATAGGGGAATATTCACTAAATGCCAAACATTGTTATAAAAGGGAATATTCACTAAATACCAAACATTGTTATATAGGGGAATATTCACTAAATGCCAAACATTATTATATAGGGGAATATTCACTAAATGCAAAACATTGTTATATAGGGGAATATTCACTAAATGCCAAACATTGTTATACAGGGGAATATTCACTAAATACCAAACATTGTTATACAGGGGAATATTCACTAAATGCCAAGCATTGTTATAATGTGGAATATTCACTAAATACCAAACATTGTTATAATGTGGAATATTCACTAAATACCAAACATTGTTATACAGGGGAATATTCACTAAATACCAAACATTGTTAT
Organism: Pelobates fuscus; assembly: GCF_036172605.1. Taxonomy (NCBI): domain Eukaryota; kingdom Metazoa; phylum Chordata; class Amphibia; order Anura; family Pelobatidae; genus Pelobates; species Pelobates fuscus. Next base: position 150,593,242 of record NC_086326.1, on the reverse strand, counting down.
ACAGGGGAATATTCACTAAATGCCAAACATTGTTATACAGGGGGATATTCACTAAATGCCAAACATTGTTATATAGGGGAATATTCACTAAATGCCAAACATTGTTATATAGGGGAATATTCACTAAATGCCAAACATTGTTATAAAAGGGAATATTCACTAAATACCAAACATTGTTATATAGGGGAATATTCACTAAATGCCAAACATTATTATATAGGGGAATATTCACTAAATGCAAAACATTGTTATATAGGGGAATATTCACTAAATACCAAACATTGTTATATAGGGGAATATTCACTAAATGCCAAACATTGTTATATAGGGGAATATTCACTAAATGCCAAACATTGTTATATAGGGGAATATTACTAAATACCAAACATTGTTATATAGGGGAATATTCACTAAATGCCAAACATTGTTATATAGGGGAATATTCACTAAATGCCAAACATTGTTATATAGGGGAATATTCACTAAATACCAAACATTGTTATATAGGGGAATATTCACTAAATGCCAAACATTGTTATACAGGGGAATATTCACTAAATGCCAAACATTGTTATATAGGGAATATTCACTAAATACCAAACATTGTTATATAGGGGAATATTCACTAAATGCCAAACATTGTTATATAGGGGAATATTACTAAATACCAAACATTGTTATATAGGGGAATATTCACTAAATGCCAAACATTGTTATATAGGGGAATATTCACTAAATCCCAAACATTATTATATAGGGGAATATTCACTAAATGCAAAACATTGTTATATAGGGGAATATTCACTAAATGCCAAACATTGTTATATAGGGGAATATTCACTAAATGCCAAACATTATTATATAGGGGAATATTCACTAAATGCCAAACATTGTTATATAGGGGAATATTCACTAAATGCCAAACATTGTTATACAGGGGGATATTCACTAAATGCCAAACATTGTTATATAGGGGAATATTCACTAAATGCCAAACATTGTTATATAGGGGAATATTCACTAAATGCCAAACATTGTTATAAAAGGGAATATTCACTAAATACCAAACATTGTTATATAGGGGAATATTCACTAAATGCCAAACATTATTATATAGGGGAATATTCACTAAATGCAAAACATTGTTATATAGGGGAATATTCACTAAATACCAAACATTGTTATATAGGGGAATATTCACTAAATGCCAAACATTGTTATATAGGGGAATATTCACTAAATGCCAAACATTGTTATATAGGGGAATATTACTAAATACCAAACATTGTTATATAGGGGAATATTCACTAAATGCCAAACATTGTTATATAGGGGAATATTCACTAAATGCCAAACATTGTTATATAGGGGAATATTCACTAAATACCAAACATTGTTATATAGGGGAATATTCACTAAATGCCAAACATTGTTATACAGGGGAATATTCACTAAATGCCAAACATTGTTATATAGGGAATATTCACTAAATACCAAACATTGTTATATAGGGGAATATTCACTAAATGCCAAACATTGTTATATAGGGGAATATTACTAAATACCAAACATTGTTATATAGGGGAATATTCACTAAATGCCAAACATTGTTATATAGGGGAATATTCACTAAATCCCAAACATTATTATATAGGGGAATATTCACTAAATGCAAAACATTGTTATATAGGGGAATATTCACTAAATGCCAAACATTGTTATATAGGGGAATATTCACTAAATGCCAAACATTATTATATAGGGGAATATTCACTAAATGCCAAACATTGTTATATAGGGGAATATTCACTAAATGCCAAACATTGTTATATAGGGGAATATTCACTAAATTCCAAACATTGTTATACAGGGGAATATTCACTAAATACCAAACATTGTTATATAGGGGAATATTCACTAAATGCCAAACATTGTTATATAGGGGAATATTCACTAAATGCCAAACATTGTTATACAGGGGAATATTCACTAAATACCAAACATTGTTATATAGGGGAATATTCACTAAATGCCAAACATTATTATATAGGGGAATATTCACTAAATGCAAAACATTGTTATATAGGGGAATATTCACTAAATGCCAAACATTGTTATACAGGGGAATATTCCCTAAATACCAAACATTGTTATACAGGGGAATATTCACTAAATGCCAAGCATTGTTATATAGGGGAATATTCACTAAATGCCAAACATTGTTATATAGGGGAATATTCACTAAATGCCAAACATTGTTATACAGGGGAATATTCACTAAATGCCAAACATTGTTATACAGGGGAATATTCACTAAATGCCAAACATTGTTATACAGGGGAATATTCACTAAATGCCAAACATTGTTATATAGGGGAATATTCACTAAATGCCAAACATTGTTATATAGGGGAATATTCACTAAATACCAAACATTGTTATATAGGGGAATATTCACTAAATGCCAAACATTGTTATACAGGGGAATATTCACTAAATGCCAAACATTGTTATATAGGGGAATATTCACTAAATACCAAACATTGTTATAATGTGGAATATTCACTAAATACCAAACATTGTTATACAGGGGAATATTCACTAAATACCAAACATTGTTATACAGGGGAATATTCACTAAATGCCAAACATTGTTATACAGGGGGATATTCACTAAATGCCAAACATTGTTATACAGGGGAATATTCACTAAATGCCAAACATTGTTATATAGGGGAATATTCACTAAATGCCAAACATTGTTATATAGGGGAATATTCACTAAATGCCAAACATTGTTATATAGGGGAATATTCACTAAATACCAAACATTGTTATACAGGGGAATATTCACTAAATGCCAAACATTGTTATACAGGGGAATATTCACTAAATGCCAAACATTGTTATATAGGGGAATATTCACTAAATACCAAACATTGTTATATAGGGGAATATTCACTAAATACCAAACATTGTTATATAGGGGAATATTCACTAAATGCCAAACATTGTTATATAGGGGAATATTCACTAAATACCAAACATTGTTATACAGGGGAATATTCACTAAATACCAAACATTGTTATATAGGGGAATATTCACTAAATGCCAAACATTGTTATATAGGGGAATATTCACTAAATACCAAACATTGTTATACAGGGGAATATTCACTAAATGCCAAACATTGTTATATAGGGGAATATTCACTAAATGCCAAACATTGTTATATAGGGGAATATTCACTAAATACCAAACATTGTTATATAGGGGAATATTCACTAAATGCCAAACATTGTTATATAGGGGAATATTCACTAAATGCCAAACATTGTTATATAGGGGAATATTCACTAAATACCAAACATTGTTATATAGGGGAATATTCACTAAATGCAAAACATTGTTATATAGGGGAATATTCACTAAATACCAAACATTGTTATATAGGGGAATATTCACTAAATGCAAAACGTTGTTATATAGGAGAATATTCACTAAATACCAAACATTGTTATATAGGGGAATATTCACTAAATGCCAAACATTGTTATACAGGGGAATATTCACTAAATACCAAACATTGTTATATAGGGGAATATTCACTAAATACCAAACATTGTTATATAGGGGAATATTCACTAAATGCCAAACATTGTTATACAGGGGAATATTCACTAAATGCCAAACATTGTTATATAGGGGAATATTCACTAAATGCCAAACATTGTTATATAGGGGAATATTACTAAATACCAAACATTGTTATATAGGGGAATATTCACTAAATGCCAAACATTGTTATATAGGGGAATATTCACTAAATCCCAAACATTATTATATAGGGGAATATTCACTAAATGCAAAACATTGTTATATAGGGGAATATTCACTAAATGCCAAACATTGTTATATAGGGGAATATTCACTAAATGCCAAACATTATTATATAGGGGAATATTCACTAAATGACAAACATTGTTATATAGGGGAATATTCACTAAATGCCAAACATTGTTATATAGGGGAATATTCACTAAATGCCAAACATTGTTATACAGGGGAATATTCACTAAATGCCAAACATTGTTATACAGGGGAATATTCACTAAATTCCAAACATTGTTATACAGGGGAATATTCACTAAATACCAAACATTGTTATATAGGGGAATATTCACTAAATGCCAAACATTGTTATATAGGGGAATATTCACTAAATGCCAAACATTGTTATAAAAGGGAATATTCACTAAATACCAAACATTGTTATATAGGGGAATATTCACTAAATGCCAAACATTGTTATATAGGGGAATATTCACTAAATGCAAAACATTGTTATATAGGGGAATATTCACTAAATGCCAAACATTGTTATACAGGGGAATATTCACTAAATGCCAAACATTGTTATACAGGGGAATATTCACTAAATGCCAAGCATTGTTATAATGTGGAATATTCACTAAATACCAAACATTGTTATAATGTGGAATATTCACTAAATACCAAACATTGTTATACAGGGGAATATTCACTAAATACCAAACATTGTTATACAGGGGAATATTCACTAAATGCCAAACATTGTTATACAGGGGGATATTCACTAAATGCCAAACATTGTTATACAGGGGAATATTCACTAAATGCCAAACATTGTTATATAGGGGAATATTCACTAAATGCCAAACATTGTTATATAGGGGAATATTCACTAAATACCAAACATTGTTATATAGGGGAATATTCACTAAATGCCAAACATTGATATATAGGGGAATATTCACTAAATACCAAACATTGTTATACAGGGGAATATATAGGGGAATATTCACTAAATGCCAAACATTGTTATATAGGGGAATATTCACTAAATGCCAAACATTGTTATATAGGGGAATATTACTAAATACCAAACATTGTTATATAGGGGAATATTCACTAAATGCCAAACATTGTTATATAGGGGAATATTCACTAAATGCCAAACATTGTTATATAGGGGAATATTCACTAAATGCCAAACATTGTTATATAGGGGAATATTCACTAAATTCCAAACATTGTTATACAGGGGAATATTCACTAAATACCAAACATTGTTATATAGGGGAATATTCACTAAATGCCAAACATTGTTATATAGGGGAATATTCACTAAATGCCAAACATTGTTATACAGGGGAATATTCACTAAATACCAAACATTGTTATATAGGGGAATATTCACTAAATGCCAAACATTATTATATAGGGGAATATTCACTAAATGCAAAACATTGTTATATAGGGGAATATTCACTAAATGCCAAACATTGTTATACAGGGGAATATTCCCTAAATACCAAACATTGTTATACAGGGGAATATTCACTAAATGCCAAGCATTGTTATATAGGGGAATATTCACTAAATGCCAAACATTGTTATATAGGGGAATATTCACTAAATGCCAAACATTGTTATACAGGGGAATATTCACTAAATGCCAAACATTGTTATACAGGGGAATATTCACTAAATGCCAAACATTGTTATACAGGGGAATATTCACTAAATGCCAAACATTGTTATATAGGGGAATATTCACTAAATGCCAAACATTGTTATATAGGGGAATATTCACTAAATACCAAACATTGTTATATAGGGGAATATTCACTAAATGCCAAACATTGTTATACAGGGGAATATTCACTAAATGCCAAACATTGTTATATAGGGGAATATTCACTAAATACCAAACATTGTTATACAGGGGAATATTCACTAAATACCAAACATTGTTATACAGGGGAATATTCACTAAATGCCAAACATTGTTATACAGGGGGATATTCACTAAATGCCAAACATTGTTATACAGGGGAATATTCACTAAATGCCAAACATTGTTATATAGGGGAATATTCACTAAATGCCAAACATTGTTATATAGGGGAATATTCACTAAATGCCAAACATTGTTATATAGGGGAATATTCACTAAATACCAAACATTGTTATACAGGGGAATATTCACTAAATGCCAAACATTGTTATACAGGGGAATATTCACTAAATGCCAAACATTGTTATATAGGGGAATATTCACTAAATACCAAACATTGTTATATAGGGGAATATTCACTAAATACCAAACATTGTTATATAGGGGAATATTCACTAAATGCCAAACATTGTTATATAGGGGAATATTCACTAAATACCAAACATTGTTATACAGGGGAATATTCACTAAATACCAAACATTGTTATATAGGGGAATATTCACTAAATGCCAAACATTGTTATATAGGGGAATATTCACTAAATACCAAACATTGTTATACAGGGGAATATTCACTAAATGCCAAACATTGTTATATAGGGGAATATTCACTAAATGCCAAACATTGTTATATAGGGGAATATTCACTAAATACCAAACATTGTTATATAGGGGAATATTCACTAAATGCCAAACATTGTTATATAGGGGAATATTCACTAAATGCCAAACATTGTTATATAGGGGAATATTCACTAAATACCAAACATTGTTATATAGGGGAATATTCACTAAATGCAAAACATTGTTATATAGGGGAATATTCACTAAATACCAAACGTTGTTATATAGGGGAATATTCACTAAATGCAAAACGTTGTTATATAGGGGAATATTCACTAAATGCCAAACATTGTTATATAGGGGAATATTCACTAAATGCCAAACACTGTTATATAGGGGAATATTCACTAAATGCCAAACATTGTTATATAGGAGAATATTCACTAAATACCAAACATTGTTATATAGGGGAATATTCACTAAATGCCAAACATTGTTATATAGGGGAATATTCACTAAATACCAAACATTGTTATATAGGGGAATATTCACTAAATGCCAAACATTGTTATACAGGGGAATATTCACTAAATGCCAAACATTGTTATATAGGGGAATATTCACTAAATGCCAAACATTGTTATATAGGGGAATATTCACTAAATGCCAAACATTGTTATATAGGGGAATATTCACTAAATGCCAAACATTGTTATATAGGGGAATATTCACTAAATACCAAACATTGTTATATAGGGGAATATTCACTAAATGCCAAACATTGTTATACAGGGGAATATTCACTAAATGCCAAACATTGTTATATAGGGGAATATTCACTAAATGCCAAACATTGTTATATAGGGGAATATTCACTAAATCCCAAACATTATTATATAGGGGAATATTCACTAAATGCAAAACATTGTTATATAGGGGAATATTCACTAAATGCCAAACATTGTTATATAGGGGAATATTCACTAAATGCCAAACATTATTATATAGGGGAATATTCACTAAATGCCAAACATTGTTATATAGGGGAATATTCACTAAATGCCAAACATTGTTATATAGGGGAATATTCACTAAATGCCAAACATTGTTATAAAAGGGAATATTCACTAAATACCAAACATTGTTATATAGGGGAATATTCACTAAATGCCAAACATTATTATATAGGGGAATATTCACTAAATGCAAAACATTGTTATATAGGGGAATATTCACTAAATGCCAAACATTGTTATACAGGGGAATATTCACTAAATACCAAACATTGTTATACAGGGGAATATTCACTAAATGCCAAGCATTGTTATAATGTGGAATATTCACTAAATACCAAACATTGTTATATAGGGGAATATTCACTAAATGCCAAACATTGTTATATAGGGGAATATTCACTAAATACCAAACATTGTTATAATGTGGAATATTCACTAAATACCAAACATTGTTATACAGGGGAATATTCACTAAATGCCAAACATTGTTATACAGGGGGATATTCACTAAATGCCAAACATTGTTATACAGGGGAATATTCACTAAATGCCAAACATTGATAAATAGGGGAATATTCACTAAATGCCAAACATTGTTATATAGGGGAATATTCACTAAATGCCAAACATTGTTATACAGGGGAATATTCACTAAATGCCAAACATTGTTATATAGGGGAATATTCACTAAATACCAAACATTGTTATATAGGGGAATATTCACTAAATGCCAAACATTGTTATATAGGGGAATATTCACTAAATACCAAACATTGTTATACAAGGGAATATTCACTAAATGCCAAACATTGTTATACAGGGGAATATTCACTAAATACCAAACATTGTTATATAGGGGAATATTCACTAAATGCCAAACATTGTTATATAGGGGAATATTCACTAAATGCCAAACATTGTTATATAGGGGAATATTCACTAAATACCAAACATTGTTATATAGGGGAATATTCACTAAATGCAAAACATTGTTATATAGGGGAATATTCACTAAATACCAAACATTGTTATATAGGGGAATATTCACTAAATGCAAAACGTTGTTATATAGGGGAATATTCACTAAATACCAAACATTGTTATACAGGGGAATATTCACTAAATGCCAAACATTGTTATACAGGGGAATATTCGCTAAATACCAAACATTGTTATACAGGGGTATATTCACTAAATGCCAAACATTGTTATATAGGGGAATATTCACTAAATGCCAAACACTGTTATATAGGGGAATATTCACTAAATGCCAAACATTGTTATATAGGAGAATATTCACTAAATACCAAACATTGTTATATAGGGGAATATTCACTAAATGCCAAACATTGTTATACAGGGGAATATTCACTAAATACCAAACATTATTATACAGGGGAATATTCACTAAATACCAAACATTGTTATATAGGGGAATATTCACTAAATGCCAAACATTGTTATATAGGGGAATATTCACTAAATGCCAAACATTGTTATACAGGGGAATATTCACTAAATGCCAAACATTGTTATATAGGGGAATATTACTAAATACCAAACATTGTTATATAGGGGAATATTCACTAAATGCCAAACATTGTTATATAGGGGAATATTCACTAAATGCAAAACATTGTTATATAGGGGAATATTCACTAAATGCCAAACATTGTTATATAGGGGAATATTCACTAAATGCCAAACATTATTATATAGGGGAATATTCACTAAATGCCAAACATTGTTATATAGGGGAATATTCACTAAATACCAAACATTGTTATATAGGGGAATATTCACTAAATGCCAAACATTATTATATAGGGGAATATTCACTAAATGCAAAACATTGTTATATAGGGGAATATTCACTAAATGCCAAACATTGTTATACAGGGGAATATTCACTAAATGCCAAACATTGTTATATAGGGGAATATTCACTAAATACCAAACATTGTTATAATGTGGAATATTCACTAAATACCAAACATTGTTATACAGGGGAATATTCACTAAATACCAAACATTGTTATATAGGGGAATATTCACTAAATGCCAAACATTGTTATACAGGGGAATATTCACTAAATGCCAAACATTGTTATATAGGGGAATATTCACTAAATGCCAAACATTGTTATATAGGGGAATATTCACTAAATGCCAAACATTGTTATATAGGGGAATATTCACTAAATACCAAACATTGTTATACAGGGGAATATTCACTAAATGCCAAACATTGTTATACAGGGGAATATTCACTAAATGCCAAACATTGTTATATAGGGGAATATTCACTAAATACCAAACATTGTTATATAGGGGAATATTCACTAAATACCAAACATTGTTATATAGGGGAATATTCACTAAATGCCAAACATTGTTATATAGGGGAATATTCACTAAATACCAAACATTGTTATACAAGGGAATATTCACTAAATGCCAAACATTGTTATACAGGGGAATATTCACTAAATGCCAAACATTGTTATATAGGGGAATATTCACTAAATGCCAAACATTGTTATATAGGGGAATATTCACTAAATACCAAACATTGTTATACAGGGGAATATTCACTAAATGCCAAACATTGTTATATAGGGGAATATTCACTAAATGCCAAACATTGTTATATAGGGGAATATTCACTAAATGCCAAACATTGTTATATAGGGGAATATTCACTAAATGCCAAACATTGTTATATAGGGGAATATTCACTAAATGCCAAACATTGTTATATAGGGGAATATTCACTAAATACCAAACATTGTTATATAGGGGAATATTCACTAAATGCAAAACATTGTTATATAGGGGAATATTCACTAAATACCAAACATTGTTATATAGGGGAATATTCACTAAATGCAAAACGTTGTTATATAGGGGAATATTCACTAAATACCAAACATTGTTATACAGGGGAATATTCACTAAATGCCAAACATTGTTATACAGGGGAATATTCACTAAATACCAAACATTGTTATACAGGGGAATATTCACTAAATACCAAACATTGTTATACAGGGGTATATTCACTAAATGCCAAACATTGTTATATAGGGGAATATTCACTAAATGCCAAACACTGTTATATAGGGGAATATTCACTAAATGCCAAACATTGTTATACAGGGGAATATTCACTAAATACCAAACATTGTTATACAGGGGAATATTCACTAAATACCAAACATTGTTATATAGGGGAATATTCACTAAATGCAAAACATTGTTATATAGGGGAATATTCACTAAATGCCAAACATTGTTATATAGGGGAATATTCACTAAATTCCAAACATTGTTATACAGGGGAATATTCACTAAATACCAAACATTGTTATATAGGGGAATATTCACTAAATGCCAAACATTGTTATATAGGGGAATATTCACTAAATGCCAAACATTGTTATACAGGGGAATATTCACTAAATACCAAACATTGTTATATAGGGGAATATTCACTAAATGCCAAACATTATTATATAGGGGAATATTCACTAAATTACAAAACATTGTTATACAGGGGAATATTCACTAAATGCCAAGCATTGTTATAATGTGGAATATTCACTAAATACCAAACATTGTTATATAGGGGAATATTCACTAAATACCAAACATTGTTATAATGTGGAATATTCACTAAATACCAAACATTGTTATATAGGGGAATATTCACTAAATACCAAACATTGTTATATAGGGGAATATTCACTAAATGCCAAACATTGTTATACAGGGGAATATTCACTAAATACCAAACATTGTTATACAGGGGAATATTCACTAAATGCCAAACATTGTTATACAGGGGAATATTCACTAAATGCCAAACATTGTTATATAGGGGAATATTCACTAAATGCCAAACATTGTTATACAGGGGAATATTCACTAAATACCAAACATTGTTATATAGGGGAATATTCACTAAATGCCAAACATTATTATATAGGGGAATATTCACTAAATTACAAAACATTGTTATACAGGGGAATATTCACTAAATGCCAAGCATTGTTATAATGTGGAATATTCACTAAATACCAAACATTGTTATATAGGGGAATATTCACTAAATACCAAACATTGTTATAATGTGGAATATTCACTAAATACCAAACATTGTTATATAGGGGAATATTCACTAAATACCAAACATTGTTATATAGGGGAATATTCACTAAATGCCAAACATTGTTATACAGGGGAATATTCACTAAATACCAAACATTGTTATACAGGGGAATATTCACTAAATGCCAAACATTGTTATACAGGGGAATATTCACTAAATGCCAAACATTGTTATATAGGGGAATATTCACTAAATGCCAAACATTGTTATATAGGGGAATATTCACTAAATGCCAAACATTGTTATACAGGGGAATATTCACTAAATGCCAAACATTGTTATATAGGGGAATATTCACTAAATACCAAACATTGTTATATAGGGGAATATTCACTAAATACCAAACATTGTTATATAGGGGAATATTCACTAAATGCCAAACATTGTTATACAGGGGAATATTCACTAAATGCAAAACATTGTTATATAGGGGAATATTCACTAAATGCCAAACATTGTTATATAGGGGAATATTCACTAAATGCCAAACATTGTTATACAGGGGAATATTCACTAAATACCAAACATTGTTATACAGGGGAATATTCACTAAATACCAAACATTGTTATACAGGGGAATATTCACTAAATACCAAACATTGTTATATAGGGGAATATTCACTAAATGCCAAACATTGTTATATAGGGGAATATTCACTAAATGCCAAACATTGATATACAGGGGAATATTCACTAAATACCAAACATTGTTATACAGCGGAATATTCACTAAATGCCAAACATTGATATATAGGGGAATATTCACTAAATACCAAACATTGTTATATAGGGGAATATTCACTAAATACCAAACATTGTTATATAGGGGAATATTCACTAAATGCCAAACATTGATATATAGGGGAATATTCACTAAATACCAAACATTGTTATATAGGGGAATATTCACTAAATACCAAACATTGTTATATAGGGGAATAGTCACTAAATGCAAAACATTGTTATATAGGGGAATATTCACTAAATGCAAAACATTGTTATACAGGGGAATATTCACTAAATACCAAACATTGTTATACAGGGGAATATTCACTAAATGCAAAACATTGATAAATAGGGGAATATTCACTAAATGCCAAACATTGTTATATAGGGGAATATTCACTAAATGCCAAACATTGATATATAGGGGAATATTCACTAAATACCAAACATTGTTATATAGGGGAATATTCACTAAATGCCAAACATTGTTATACAGGGGAATATTCACTAAATATCAAACATTGTTATACAGGGGAATATTCACTAAATGCCAAACATTGATAAATAGGGGAATATTCACTAAATGCCAAACATTGTTATATAGGGGAATATTCACTAAATGCAAAACATTGTTATATAGGGGAATATTCACTAAATGCAAAACATTGTTATATAGGGGAATATTCACTAAATACCAAACATTGTTATACAGGGGAATATTCACTAAATACCAAGCATTGTTATATAGGGGAATATTCACTAAATACCAAACATTGTTATACAGGGGAATATTCACTAAATATCAAACATTGTTATACAGGGGAATATTCACTAAATGCCAAACATTGATAAATAGGGGAATATTCACTAAATGCCAAACATTGTTATATAGGGGAATATTCACTAAATGCCAAACATTGATATATAGGGGAATATTCACTAAATACCAAAAATTGTTATATAGGGGAATATTCACTAAATGCCAAACATTGTTATACAGGGGAATATTCACTAAATGACAAACATTGTTATACAGGGGAATATTCACTAAATGCAAAACATTGATAAATAGGGGAATATTCACTAAATGCCAAACATTGTTATATAGGGGAATATTCACTAAATGCAAAACATTGTTATACAGGGGAATATTCACTAAATACCAAACATTGTTATACAGGGGAATATTCACTAAATACCAAACATTGTTATATAGGGGAATATTCACTAAATACCAAACATTGTTATACAGGGGAATATTCACTAAATACCAAACATTGTTATACAGGGGAATATTCACTAAATGCAAAACATTGATAAATAGGGGAATATTCACTAAATGCCAAACATTGTTATATAGGGGAATATTCACTAAATGCAAAACATTGTTATATAGGGGAATATTCACTAAATGCAAAACATTGTTATATAGGGGAATATTCACTAAATGCAAAACATTGTTATATAGGGGAATATTCACTAAATACCAAACATTGTTATACAGGGGAATATTCACTAAATACCAAACATTGTTATATAGGGGAATATTCACTAAATACCAAACATTGTTATACAGGGGAATATTCACTAAATACCAAACATTGTTATACAGGGGAATATTCACTAAATGCCAAACATTGATAAATAGGGGAATATTCACTAAATGCCAAACATTGTTATATAGGGGAATATTCACTAAATGCCAAACATTGATATATAGGGGAATATTCACTAAATACCAAAAATTGTTATATAGGGGAATATTCACTAAATGACAAACATTGTTATACAGGGGAATATTCACTAAATACCAAACATTGTTATACAAGGGAATATTCACTAAATGCAAAACATTGATAAATAGGGGAATATTCACTAAATGCAAAACATTGTTATATAGGGGAATATTCACTAAATACCAAACATTGTTATACAGGGGAATATTCACTACATACCAAACATTGTTATACAGGGGAATATTCACTAAATGCCAAACATTGATATATAGTGGAATATTCACTAAATACCAAACATTGTTATATAGGAGAATATTCACTAAATGCCAAACATTGTTATATAGGGGAATATTCACTAAATGCCAAACATTGTTATATAGGGGAATATTCACTAAATGCCAAACATTGTTATATAGGGGAATATTCACTAAATACCAAACATTGATATATAGGGGAATATTCACTAAATGCAAAACATTGTTATATAGGGGAATATTCACTAAATACAAAACATTGTTATATAGGGGAATATTCACTAAATGCCAAACATTGTTATATAGGGGAATATTCACTAAATGCCAAACATTGTTATATAGGGGAATATTCACTAAATACCAAACATTGATATATAGGGGAATATTCACTAAATGCAAAACATTGTTATATAGGGGAATATTCACTAAATACAAAACATTGTTATATAGGGGAATATTCACTAAATGCCAAACATTGATATATAGTGGAATATTCACTAAATACCAAACATTGTTATATAGGAGAATATTCACTAAATGCCAAACATTGTTATATAGGGGAATATTCACTAAATGCCAAACATTGTTATATAGGGGAATATTCACTAAATACCAAACATTGTTATACAGGGGAATATTCACTAAATGCCAAACATTGATATATAGGGGAATATTCACTAAATGCAAAACATTGTTATATAGGGGAATATTCACTAAATACCAAACATTGTTATATAGGAGAATATTCACTAAATGCAAAACATTGTTATATAGGGGAATATTCACTAAATGCAAAACGTTGTTATATAGGGGAATATTCACTAAATACCAAACATTGTTATACAGGGGAATATTCACTAAATACCAAACATTGTTATATAGGGGAATATTCACTAAATGCCAAACATTGTTATACAGGGGAATATTCACTACATACCAAACATTGTTATACAGGGGAATATTCACTAAATACCAAACATTGTTATATAGGGGAATATTCACTAAATACCAAACATTGTTATATAGGGGAATATTCACTAAATACCAAACATTGATATATAGGGGAATATTCACTAAATGCCAAACATTGTTATACAGGGGAATATTCACTACATACCAAACATTGTTATACAGGGGAATATTCACTAAATGCCAAACATTGATATATAGTGGAATATTCACTAAATACCAAACATTGTTATATAGGAGAATATTCACTAAATGCCAAACATTGTTATATAGGGGAATATTCACTAAATGCCAAACATTGTTATATAGGGGAATATTCACTAAATGCCAAACATTGTTATATAGGGGAATATTCACTAAATACCAAACATTGATATATAGGGGAATATTCACTAAATGCAAAACATTGTTATATAGGGGAATATTCACTAAATGCCAAACATTGTTATATAGGGGAATATTCACTAAATACCAAACATTGATATATAGGGGAATATTCACTAAATGCAAAACATTGTTATATAGGGGAATATTCACTAAATACAAAACATTGTTATATAGGGGAATATTCACTAAATACCAAACATTGTTATACAGGGGAATATTCACTAAATGCCAAACATTGATATATAGGGGAATATTCACTAAATGCAAAACATTGTTATATAGGGGAATATTCACTAAATACCAAACATTGTTATATAGGAGAATATTCACTAAATGCAAAACATTGTTATATAGGGGAATATTCACTAAATGCCAAACATTGTTATATAGGGGAATATTCACTAAATACCAAACATTGTTATATAGGGGAATATTCACTAAATACCAAACATTGTTATATAGGGGAATATTCACTAAATACCAAACATTGTTATATAGGGGAATATTCACTAAATGCCAAACATTGTTATATAGGGGAATATTCACTAAATGCCAAACATTGTTATATAGGGGAATATTCACTAAATGCCAAACATTGTTATATAGGGGAATATTCACTAAATGCAAAACATTGTTATATAGAGAATATTCACTAAATGCCAAACATTGTTATATAGGGGAATATTCACTAAATGCAAAACATTGTTATATAGGGGAGTATTCACTAAATGCCAAACATTGTTATATAGGGAATATTCACTAAATACCAAACATTGTTATATAGGGGAATATTCACTAAATGCAAAACATTGTTATATAGGGGAATATTCACTAAATGCAAAACATTGTTATACAGGGGAATATTCACTAAATGCCAAACATTGTTATATAGGGGAATATTCACTAAATACCAAACATTGTTATACAGGGGAATATTCACTAAATACCAAACATTGTTATATAGGGGAATATTCACTAAATACCAAACATTGTTATACAGGGGAATATTCACTAAATACCAAACATTGTTATACAGGGGAATATTCACTAAATGCAAAACATTGATAAATAGGGGAATATTCACTAAATGCCAAACATTGTTATATAGGGGAATATTCACTAAATGCAAAACATTGTTATATAGGGGAATATTCACTAAATGCAAAACATTGTTATATAGGAGAATATTCACTAAATGCCAAACATTGTTATATAGGGGAATATTCACTAAATGCAAAACATTGTTATATAGGGGAATATTCACTAAATACCAAACATTGTTATACAGGGGAATATTCACTAAATACCAAACATTGTTATACAGGGGAATATTCACTAAATACCAAACATTGTTATATAGGGGAATATTCACTAAATACCAAACATTGTTATACAGGGGAATATTCACTAAATACCAAACATTGTTATACAGGGGAATATTCACTAAATGCCAAACATTGATAAATAGGGGAATATTCACTAAATGCCAAACATTGTTATATAGGGGAATATTCACTAAATGCCAAACATTGATATATAGGGGAATATTCACTAAATACCAAAAATTGTTATATAGGGGAATATTCACTAAATGCCAAACATTGTTATACAGGGGAATATTCACTAAATGACAAACATTGTTATACAGGGGAATATTCACTAAATACCAAACATTGTTATACAAGGGAATATTCACTAAATGCAAAACATTGATAAATAGGGGAATATTCACTAAATGCAAAACATTGTTATATAGGGGAATATTCACTAAATACCAAACATTGTTATACAGGGGAATATTCACTAAATACCAAACATTGTTATATAGGGGAATATTCACTAAATACCAAACATTGTTATACAGGGGAATATTCACTAAATACCAAACATTGTTATATAGGGGAATATTCACTAAATACCAAACATTGATATATAGGGGAATATTCACTAAATGCCAAACATTGTTATACAGGGGAATATTCACTACATACCAAACATTGTTATACAGGGGAATATTCACTAAATGCCAAACATTGTTATATAGGGGAATATTCACTAAATGCCAAACATTGTTATATAGGGGAATATTCACTAAATACCAAACATTGTTATATAGGGGAATATTCACTAAATACCAAACATTGATATATAGGGGAATATTCACTAAATGCAAAACATTGTTATATAGGGGAATATTCACTAAATACAAAACATTGTTATATAGGGGAATATTCACTAAATGCCAAACATTGATATATAGTGGAATATTCACTAAATACCAAACATTGTTATATAGGAGAATATTCACTAAATGCCAAACATTGTTATATAGGGGAATATTCACTAAATGCCAAACATTGTTATATAGGGGAATATTCACTAAATACCAAACATTGTTATACAGGGGAATATTCACTAAATGCCAAACATTGATATATAGGGGAATATTCACTAAATGCAAAACATTGTTATATAGGGGAATATTCACTAAATACCAAACATTGTTATATAGGAGAATATTCACTAAATGCCAAACATTGTTATATAGGGGAATATTCACTAAATACCAAACATTGTTATATAGGGGAATATTCACTAAATGCAAAACATTGTTATATAGGGGAATATTCACTAAATGCCAAACATTGTTATATAGGGGAATATTCACTAAATACCAAACATTGTTATATAGGGGAATATTCACTAAATACCAAACATTGTTATATAGGGGAATATTCACTAAATGCCAAACATTGTTATACAGGGGGATATTCACTAAATGCCAAACATTGTTATACAGGGGAATATTCACTAAATGCCAAACATTGTTATATAGGGGAATATTCACTAAATGCCAAACATTGTTATATAGGGGAATATTCACTAAATACCAAACATTGTTATATAGGGGAATATTCACTAAATGCCAAACATTGATATATAGGGGAATATTCACTAAATACCAAACATTGTTATACAGGGGAATATATAGGGGAATATTCACTAAATGCCAAACATTGTTATATAGGGGAATATTCACTAAATGCCAAACATTGTTATATAGGGGAATATTACTAAATACCAAACATTGTTATATAGGGGAATATTCACTAAATGCCAAACATTGTTATATAGGGGAATATTCACTAAATGCCAAACATTGTTATATAGGGGAATATTCACTAAATGCCAAACATTGTTATATAGGGGAATATTCACTAAATTCCAAACATTGTTATACAGGGGAATATTCACTAAATACCAAACATTGTTATATAGGGGAATATTCACTAAATGCCAAACATTGTTATATAGGGGAATATTCACTAAATGCCAAACATTGTTATACAGGGGAATATTCACTAAATACCAAACATTGTTATATAGGGGAATATTCACTAAATGCCAAACATTATTATATAGGGGAATATTCACTAAATGCAAAACATTGTTATATAGGGGAATATTCACTAAATGCCAAACATTGTTATACAGGGGAATATTCCCTAAATACCAAACATTGTTATACAGGGGAATATTCACTAAATGCCAAGCATTGTTATATAGGGGAATATTCACTAAATGCCAAACATTGTTATATAGGGGAATATTCACTAAATGCCAAACATTGTTATACAGGGGAATATTCACTAAATGCCAAACATTGTTATACAGGGGAATATTCACTAAATGCCAAACATTGTTATACAGGGGAATATTCACTAAATGCCAAACATTGTTATATAGGGGAATATTCACTAAATGCCAAACATTGTTATATAGGGGAATATTCACTAAATACCAAACATTGTTATATAGGGGAATATTCACTAAATGCCAAACATTGTTATACAGGGGAATATTCACTAAATGCCAAACATTGTTATATAGGGGAATATTCACTAAATACCAAACATTGTTATACAGGGGAATATTCACTAAATACCAAACATTGTTATACAGGGGAATATTCACTAAATGCCAAACATTGTTATACAGGGGGATATTCACTAAATGCCAAACATTGTTATACAGGGGAATATTCACTAAATGCCAAACATTGTTATATAGGGGAATATTCACTAAATGCCAAACATTGTTATATAGGGGAATATTCACTAAATGCCAAACATTGTTATATAGGGGAATATTCACTAAATACCAAACATTGTTATACAGGGGAATATTCACTAAATGCCAAACATTGTTATACAGGGGAATATTCACTAAATGCCAAACATTGTTATATAGGGGAATATTCACTAAATACCAAACATTGTTATATAGGGGAATATTCACTAAATACCAAACATTGTTATATAGGGGAATATTCACTAAATGCCAAACATTGTTATATAGGGGAATATTCACTAAATACCAAACATTGTTATACAGGGGAATATTCACTAAATACCAAACATTGTTATATAGGGGAATATTCACTAAATGCCAAACATTGTTATATAGGGGAATATTCACTAAATACCAAACATTGTTATACAGGGGAATATTCACTAAATGCCAAACATTGTTATATAGGGGAATATTCACTAAATGCCAAACATTGTTATATAGGGGAATATTCACTAAATACCAAACATTGTTATATAGGGGAATATTCACTAAATGCCAAACATTGTTATATAGGGGAATATTCACTAAATGCCAAACATTGTTATATAGGGGAATATTCACTAAATACCAAACATTGTTATATAGGGGAATATTCACTAAATGCAAAACATTGTTATATAGGGGAATATTCACTAAATACCAAACGTTGTTATATAGGGGAATATTCACTAAATGCAAAACGTTGTTATATAGGGGAATATTCACTAAATGCCAAACATTGTTATATAGGGGAATATTCACTAAATGCCAAACACTGTTATATAGGGGAATATTCACTAAATGCCAAACATTGTTATATAGGAGAATATTCACTAAATACCAAACATTGTTATATAGGGGAATATTCACTAAATGCCAAACATTGTTATATAGGGGAATATTCACTAAATACCAAACATTGTTATATAGGGGAATATTCACTAAATGCCAAACATTGTTATACAGGGGAATATTCACTAAATGCCAAACATTGTTATATAGGGGAATATTCACTAAATGCCAAACATTGTTATATAGGGGAATATTCACTAAATGCCAAACATTGTTATATAGGGGAATATTCACTAAATGCCAAACATTGTTATATAGGGGAATATTCACTAAATACCAAACATTGTTATATAGGGGAATATTCACTAAATGCCAAACATTGTTATACAGGGGAATATTCACTAAATGCCAAACATTGTTATATAGGGGAATATTCACTAAATGCCAAACATTGTTATATAGGGGAATATTCACTAAATCCCAAACATTATTATATAGGGGAATATTCACTAAATGCAAAACATTGTTATATAGGGGAATATTCACTAAATGCCAAACATTGTTATATAGGGGAATATTCACTAAATGCCAAACATTATTATATAGGGGAATATTCACTAAATGCCAAACATTGTTATATAGGGGAATATTCACTAAATGCCAAACATTGTTATATAGGGGAATATTCACTAAATGCCAAACATTGTTATAAAAGGGAATATTCACTAAATACCAAACATTGTTATATAGGGGAATATTCACTAAATGCCAAACATTATTATATAGGGGAATATTCACTAAATGCAAAACATTGTTATATAGGGGAATATTCACTAAATGCCAAACATTGTTATACAGGGGAATATTCACTAAATACCAAACATTGTTATACAGGGGAATATTCACTAAATGCCAAGCATTGTTATAATGTGGAATATTCACTAAATACCAAACATTGTTATATAGGGGAATATTCACTAAATGCCAAACATTGTTATATAGGGGAATATTCACTAAATACCAAACATTGTTATAATGTGGAATATTCACTAAATACCAAACATTGTTATACAGGGGAATATTCACTAAATGCCAAACATTGTTATACAGGGGGATATTCACTAAATGCCAAACATTGTTATACAGGGGAATATTCACTAAATGCCAAACATTGATAAATAGGGGAATATTCACTAAATGCCAAACATTGTTATATAGGGGAATATTCACTAAATGCCAAACATTGTTATACAGGGGAATATTCACTAAATGCCAAACATTGTTATATAGGGGAATATTCACTAAATACCAAACATTGTTATATAGGGGAATATTCACTAAATGCCAAACATTGTTATATAGGGGAATATTCACTAAATACCAAACATTGTTATACAAGGGAATATTCACTAAATGCCAAACATTGTTATACAGGGGAATATTCACTAAATACCAAACATTGTTATATAGGGGAATATTCACTAAATGCCAAACATTGTTATATAGGGGAATATTCACTAAATGCCAAACATTGTTATATAGGGGAATATTCACTAAATACCAAACATTGTTATATAGGGGAATATTCACTAAATGCAAAACATTGTTATATAGGGGAATATTCACTAAATACCAAACATTGTTATATAGGGGAATATTCACTAAATGCAAAACGTTGTTATATAGGGGAATATTCACTAAATACCAAACATTGTTATACAGGGGAATATTCACTAAATGCCAAACATTGTTATACAGGGGAATATTCGCTAAATACCAAACATTGTTATACAGGGGTATATTCACTAAATGCCAAACATTGTTATATAGGGGAATATTCACTAAATGCCAAACACTGTTATATAGGGGAATATTCACTAAATGCCAAACATTGTTATATAGGAGAATATTCACTAAATACCAAACATTGTTATATAGGGGAATATTCACTAAATGCCAAACATTGTTATACAGGGGAATATTCACTAAATACCAAACATTATTATACAGGGGAATATTCACTAAATACCAAACATTGTTATATAGGGGAATATTCACTAAATGCCAAACATTGTTATATAGGGGAATATTCACTAAATGCCAAACATTGTTATACAGGGGAATATTCACTAAATGCCAAACATTGTTATATAGGGGAATATTACTAAATACCAAACATTGTTATATAGGGGAATATTCACTAAATGCCAAACATTGTTATATAGGGGAATATTCACTAAATGCAAAACATTGTTATATAGGGGAATATTCACTAAATGCCAAACATTGTTATATAGGGGAATATTCACTAAATGCCAAACATTATTATATAGGGGAATATTCACTAAATGCCAAACATTGTTATATAGGGGAATATTCACTAAATACCAAACATTGTTATATAGGGGAATATTCACTAAATGCCAAACATTATTATATAGGGGAATATTCACTAAATGCAAAACATTGTTATATAGGGGAATATTCACTAAATGCCAAACATTGTTATACAGGGGAATATTCACTAAATGCCAAACATTGTTATATAGGGGAATATTCACTAAATACCAAACATTGTTATAATGTGGAATATTCACTAAATACCAAACATTGTTATACAGGGGAATATTCACTAAATACCAAACATTGTTATATAGGGGAATATTCACTAAATGCCAAACATTGTTATACAGGGGAATATTCACTAAATGCCAAACATTGTTATATAGGGGAATATTCACTAAATGCCAAACATTGTTATATAGGGGAATATTCACTAAATGCCAAACATTGTTATATAGGGGAATATTCACTAAATACCAAACATTGTTATACAGGGGAATATTCACTAAATGCCAAACATTGTTATACAGGGGAATATTCACTAAATGCCAAACATTGTTATATAGGGGAATATTCACTAAATACCAAACATTGTTATATAGGGGAATATTCACTAAATACCAAACATTGTTATATAGGGGAATATTCACTAAATGCCAAACATTGTTATATAGGGGAATATTCACTAAATACCAAACATTGTTATACAAGGGAATATTCACTAAATGCCAAACATTGTTATACAGGGGAATATTCACTAAATGCCAAACATTGTTATATAGGGGAATATTCACTAAATGCCAAACATTGTTATATAGGGGAATATTCACTAAATACCAAACATTGTTATACAGGGGAATATTCACTAAATGCCAAACATTGTTATATAGGGGAATATTCACTAAATGCCAAACATTGTTATATAGGGGAATATTCACTAAATGCCAAACATTGTTATATAGGGGAATATTCACTAAATGCCAAACATTGTTATATAGGGGAATATTCACTAAATGCCAAACATTGTTATATAGGGGAATATTCACTAAATACCAAACATTGTTATATAGGGGAATATTCACTAAATGCAAAACATTGTTATATAGGGGAATATTCACTAAATACCAAACATTGTTATATAGGGGAATATTCACTAAATGCAAAACGTTGTTATATAGGGGAATATTCACTAAATACCAAACATTGTTATACAGGGGAATATTCACTAAATACCAAACATTGTTATACAGGGGAATATTCACTAAATACCAAACATTGTTATACAGGGGTATATTCACTAAATGCCAAACATTGTTATATAGGGGAATATTCACTAAATGCCAAACACTGTTATATAGGGGAATATTCACTAAATGCCAAACATTGTTATACAGGGGAATATTCACTAAATACCAAACATTGTTATACAGGGGAATATTCACTAAATACCAAACATTGTTATATAGGGGAATATTCACTAAATGCAAAACATTGTTATATAGGGGAATATTCACTAAATGCCAAACATTGTTATATAGGGGAATATTCACTAAATTCCAAACATTGTTATACAGGGGAATATTCACTAAATACCAAACATTGTTATATAGGGGAATATTCACTAAATGCCAAACATTGTTATATAGGGGAATATTCACTAAATGCCAAACATTGTTATACAGGGGAATATTCACTAAATACCAAACATTGTTATATAGGGGAATATTCACTAAATGCCAAACATTATTATATAGGGGAATATTCACTAAATTACAAAACATTGTTATACAGGGGAATATTCACTAAATGCCAAGCATTGTTATAATGTGGAATATTCACTAAATACCAAACATTGTTATATAGGGGAATATTCACTAAATACCAAACATTGTTATAATGTGGAATATTCACTAAATACCAAACATTGTTATATAGGGGAATATTCACTAAATACCAAACATTGTTATATAGGGGAATATTCACTAAATGCCAAACATTGTTATACAGGGGAATATTCACTAAATACCAAACATTGTTATACAGGGGAATATTCACTAAATGCCAAACATTGTTATACAGGGGAATATTCACTAAATGCCAAACATTGTTATATAGGGGAATATTCACTAAATGCCAAACATTGTTATACAGGGGAATATTCACTAAATACCAAACATTGTTATATAGGGGAATATTCACTAAATGCCAAACATTATTATATAGGGGAATATTCACTAAATTACAAAACATTGTTATACAGGGGAATATTCACTAAATGCCAAGCATTGTTATAATGTGGAATATTCACTAAATACCAAACATTGTTATATAGGGGAATATTCACTAAATACCAAACATTGTTATAATGTGGAATATTCACTAAATACCAAACATTGTTATATAGGGGAATATTCACTAAATACCAAACATTGTTATATAGGGGAATATTCACTAAATGCCAAACATTGTTATACAGGGGAATATTCACTAAATACCAAACATTGTTATACAGGGGAATATTCACTAAATGCCAAACATTGTTATACAGGGGAATATTCACTAAATGCCAAACATTGTTATATAGGGGAATATTCACTAAATGCCAAACATTGTTATACAGGGGAATATTCACTAAATGCCAAACATTGTTATATAGGGGAATATTCACTAAATACCAAACATTGTTATATAGGGGAATATTCACTAAATACCAAACATTGTTATATAGGGGAATATTCACTAAATGCCAAACATTGTTATACAGGGGAATATTCACTAAATGCAAAACATTGTTATATAGGGGAATATTCACTAAATGCCAAACATTGTTATATAGGGGAATATTCACTAAATGCCAAACATTGTTATACAGGGGAATATTCACTAAATACCAAACATTGTTATACAGGGGAATATTCACTAAATACCAAACATTGTTATACAGGGGAATATTCACTAAATACCAAACATTGTTATATAGGGGAATATTCACTAAATGCCAAACATTGTTATATAGGGGAATATTCACTAAATGCCAAACATTGATATACAGGGGAATATTCACTAAATACCAAACATTGTTATACAGCGGAATATTCACTAAATGCCAAACATTGATATATAGGGGAATATTCACTAAATACCAAACATTGTTATATAGGGGAATATTCACTAAATACCAAACATTGTTATATAGGGGAATATTCACTAAATGCCAAACATTGATATATAGGGGAATATTCACTAAATACCAAACATTGTTATATAGGGGAATATTCACTAAATACCAAACATTGTTATATAGGGGAATATTCACTAAATGCAAAACATTGTTATATAGGGGAATATTCACTAAATGCAAAACATTGTTATACAGGGGAATATTCACTAAATACCAAACATTGTTATACAGGGGAATATTCACTAAATGCAAAACATTGATAAATAGGGGAATATTCACTAAATGCCAAACATTGTTATATAGGGGAATATTCACTAAATGCCAAACATTGATATATAGGGGAATATTCACTAAATACCAAACATTGTTATATAGGGGAATATTCACTAAATGCCAAACATTGTTATACAGGGGAATATTCACTAAATATCAAACATTGTTATACAGGGGAATATTCACTAAATGCCAAACATTGATAAATAGGGGAATATTCACTAAATGCCAAACATTGTTATATAGGGGAATATTCACTAAATGCAAAACATTGTTATATAGGGGAATATTCACTAAATGCAAAACATTGTTATATAGGGGAATATTCACTAAATACCAAACATTGTTATACAGGGGAATATTCACTAAATACCAAGCATTGTTATATAGGGGAATATTCACTAAATACCAAACATTGTTATACAGGGGAATATTCACTAAATATCAAACATTGTTATACAGGGGAATATTCACTAAATGCCAAACATTGATAAATAGGGGAATATTCACTAAATGCCAAACATTGTTATATAGGGGAATATTCACTAAATGCCAAACATTGATATATAGGGGAATATTCACTAAATACCAAAAATTGTTATATAGGGGAATATTCACTAAATGCCAAACATTGTTATACAGGGGAATATTCACTAAATGACAAACATTGTTATACAGGGGAATATTCACTAAATGCAAAACATTGATAAATAGGGGAATATTCACTAAATGCCAAACATTGTTATATAGGGGAATATTCACTAAATGCAAAACATTGTTATACAGGGGAATATTCACTAAATACCAAACATTGTTATACAGGGGAATATTCACTAAATACCAAACATTGTTATATAGGGGAATATTCACTAAATACCAAACATTGTTATACAGGGGAATATTCACTAAATACCAAACATTGTTATACAGGGGAATATTCACTAAATGCAAAACATTGATAAATAGGGGAATATTCACTAAATGCCAAACATTGTTATATAGGGGAATATTCACTAAATGCAAAACATTGTTATATAGGGGAATATTCACTAAATGCAAAACATTGTTATATAGGGGAATATTCACTAAATACCAAACATTGTTATACAGGGGAATATTCACTAAATACCAAACATTGTTATATAGGGGAATATTCACTAAATACCAAACATTGTTATACAGGGGAATATTCACTAAATACCAAACATTGTTATACAGGGGAATATTCACTAAATGCCAAACATTGATAAATAGGGGAATATTCACTAAATGCCAAACATTGTTATATAGGGGAATATTCACTAAATGCCAAACATTGATATATAGGGGAATATTCACTAAATACCAAAAATTGTTATATAGGGGAATATTCACTAAATGACAAACATTGTTATACAGGGGAATATTCACTAAATACCAAACATTGTTATACAAGGGAATATTCACTAAATGCAAAACATTGATAAATAGGGGAATATTCACTAAATGCAAAACATTGTTATATAGGGGAATATTCACTAAATACCAAACATTGTTATACAGGGGAATATTCACTACATACCAAACATTGTTATACAGGGGAATATTCACTAAATGCCAAACATTGATATATAGTGGAATATTCACTAAATACCAAACATTGTTATATAGGAGAATATTCACTAAATGCCAAACATTGTTATATAGGGGAATATTCACTAAATGCCAAACATTGTTATATAGGGGAATATTCACTAAATGCCAAACATTGTTATATAGGGGAATATTCACTAAATACCAAACATTGATATATAGGGGAATATTCACTAAATGCAAAACATTGTTATATAGGGGAATATTCACTAAATACAAAACATTGTTATATAGGGGAATATTCACTAAATGCCAAACATTGTTATATAGGGGAATATTCACTAAATGCCAAACATTGTTATATAGGGGAATATTCACTAAATACCAAACATTGATATATAGGGGAATATTCACTAAATGCAAAACATTGTTATATAGGGGAATATTCACTAAATACAAAACATTGTTATATAGGGGAATATTCACTAAATGCCAAACATTGATATATAGTGGAATATTCACTAAATACCAAACATTGTTATATAGGAGAATATTCACTAAATGCCAAACATTGTTATATAGGGGAATATTCACTAAATGCCAAACATTGTTATATAGGGGAATATTCACTAAATACCAAACATTGTTATACAGGGGAATATTCACTAAATGCCAAACATTGATATATAGGGGAATATTCACTAAATGCAAAACATTGTTATATAGGGGAATATTCACTAAATACCAAACATTGTTATATAGGAGAATATTCACTAAATGCAAAACATTGTTATATAGGGGAATATTCACTAAATGCAAAACGTTGTTATATAGGGGAATATTCACTAAATACCAAACATTGTTATACAGGGGAATATTCACTAAATACCAAACATTGTTATATAGGGGAATATTCACTAAATGCCAAACATTGTTATACAGGGGAATATTCACTACATACCAAACATTGTTATACAGGGGAATATTCACTAAATACCAAACATTGTTATATAGGGGAATATTCACTAAATACCAAACATTGTTATATAGGGGAATATTCACTAAATACCAAACATTGATATATAGGGGAATATTCACTAAATGCCAAACATTGTTATACAGGGGAATATTCACTACATACCAAACATTGTTATACAGGGGAATATTCACTAAATGCCAAACATTGATATATAGTGGAATATTCACTAAATACCAAACATTGTTATATAGGAGAATATTCACTAAATGCCAAACATTGTTATATAGGGGAATATTCACTAAATGCCAAACATTGTTATATAGGGGAATATTCACTAAATGCCAAACATTGTTATATAGGGGAATATTCACTAAATACCAAACATTGATATATAGGGGAATATTCACTAAATGCAAAACATTGTTATATAGGGGAATATTCACTAAATGCCAAACATTGTTATATAGGGGAATATTCACTAAATACCAAACATTGATATATAGGGGAATATTCACTAAATGCAAAACATTGTTATATAGGGGAATATTCACTAAATACAAAACATTGTTATATAGGGGAATATTCACTAAATACCAAACATTGTTATACAGGGGAATATTCACTAAATGCCAAACATTGATATATAGGGGAATATTCACTAAATGCAAAACATTGTTATATAGGGGAATATTCACTAAATACCAAACATTGTTATATAGGAGAATATTCACTAAATGCAAAACATTGTTATATAGGGGAATATTCACTAAATGCCAAACATTGTTATATAGGGGAATATTCACTAAATACCAAACATTGTTATATAGGGGAATATTCACTAAATACCAAACATTGTTATATAGGGGAATATTCACTAAATACCAAACATTGTTATATAGGGGAATATTCACTAAATGCCAAACATTGTTATATAGGGGAATATTCACTAAATGCCAAACATTGTTATATAGGGGAATATTCACTAAATGCCAAACATTGTTATATAGGGGAATATTCACTAAATGCAAAACATTGTTATATAGGAGAATATTCACTAAATGCCAAACATTGTTATATAGGGGAATATTCACTAAATGCAAAACATTGTTATATAGGGGAGTATTCACTAAATGCCAAACATTGTTATATAGGGGAATATTCACTAAATACCAAACATTGTTATATAGGGGAATATTCACTAAATGCAAAACATTGTTATATAGGGGAATATTCACTAAATGCAAAACATTGTTATACAGGGGAATATTCACTAAATGCCAAACATTGTTATATAGGGGAATATTCACTAAATACCAAACATTGTTATACAGGGGAATATTCACTAAATACCAAACATTGTTATATAGGGGAATATTCACTAAATACCAAACATTGTTATACAGGGGAATATTCACTAAATACCAAACATTGTTATACAGGGGAATATTCACTAAATGCAAAACATTGATAAATAGGGGAATATTCACTAAATGCCAAACATTGTTATATAGGGGAATATTCACTAAATGCAAAACATTGTTATATAGGGGAATATTCACTAAATGCAAAACATTGTTATATAGGAGAATATTCACTAAATGCCAAACATTGTTATATAGGGGAATATTCACTAAATGCAAAACATTGTTATATAGGGGAATATTCACTAAATACCAAACATTGTTATACAGGGGAATATTCACTAAATACCAAACATTGTTATACAGGGGAATATTCACTAAATACCAAACATTGTTATATAGGGGAATATTCACTAAATACCAAACATTGTTATACAGGGGAATATTCACTAAATACCAAACATTGTTATACAGGGGAATATTCACTAAATGCCAAACATTGATAAATAGGGGAATATTCACTAAATGCCAAACATTGTTATATAGGGGAATATTCACTAAATGCCAAACATTGATATATAGGGGAATATTCACTAAATACCAAAAATTGTTATATAGGGGAATATTCACTAAATGCCAAACATTGTTATACAGGGGAATATTCACTAAATGACAAACATTGTTATACAGGGGAATATTCACTAAATACCAAACATTGTTATACAAGGGAATATTCACTAAATGCAAAACATTGATAAATAGGGGAATATTCACTAAATGCAAAACATTGTTATATAGGGGAATATTCACTAAATACCAAACATTGTTATACAGGGGAATATTCACTAAATACCAAACATTGTTATATAGGGGAATATTCACTAAATACCAAACATTGTTATACAGGGGAATATTCACTAAATACCAAACATTGTTATATAGGGGAATATTCACTAAATACCAAACATTGATATATAGGGGAATATTCACTAAATGCCAAACATTGTTATACAGGGGAATATTCACTACATACCAAACATTGTTATACAGGGGAATATTCACTAAATGCCAAACATTGTTATATAGGGGAATATTCACTAAATGCCAAACATTGTTATATAGGGGAATATTCACTAAATACCAAACATTGTTATATAGGGGAATATTCACTAAATACCAAACATTGATATATAGGGGAATATTCACTAAATGCAAAACATTGTTATATAGGGGAATATTCACTAAATACAAAACATTGTTATATAGGGGAATATTCACTAAATGCCAAACATTGATATATAGTGGAATATTCACTAAATACCAAACATTGTTATATAGGAGAATATTCACTAAATGCCAAACATTGTTATATAGGGGAATATTCACTAAATGCCAAACATTGTTATATAGGGGAATATTCACTAAATACCAAACATTGTTATACAGGGGAATATTCACTAAATGCCAAACATTGATATATAGGGGAATATTCACTAAATGCAAAACATTGTTATATAGGGGAATATTCACTAAATACCAAACATTGTTATATAGGAGAATATTCACTAAATGCCAAACATTGTTATATAGGGGAATATTCACTAAATACCAAACATTGTTATATAGGGGAATATTCACTAAATGCAAAACATTGTTATATAGGGGAATATTCACTAAATGCAAAACATTGTTATATAGGGGAATATTCACTAAATGCCAAACATTGTTATATAGGGGAATATTCACTAAATGCCAAACATTGTTATATAGGGGAATATTCACTAAATGCCAAACATTGTTATACAGGGGAATATTCACTAAATGCAAAACATTGTTATATAGGGGAATATTCACTAAATACCAAACATTGTTATATAGGGGAATATTCACTAAATACCAAACATTGTTATATAGGGGAATATTCACTAAATACCAAACATTGTTATATAGGGGAATATTCACTAAATGCCAAACATTGTTATATAGGGGAATATTCACTAAATGCCAAACATTGTTATATAGGGGAATATTCACTAAATACCAAACATTGTTATATAGGGGAATATTCACTAAATGCCAAACATTGTTATACAGGGGAATATTCACTAAATGCAAAACATTGTTATATAGGGGAATAGTCACTAAATGCCAAACATTGTTATATAGGGGAATATTCACTAAATGCCAAACATTGTTATACAGGGGAATATTCACTAAATGCAAAACATTGTTATATAGGGGTATATTCACTAAATGCAAAACATTGTTATATAGGGGAATATTCACTAAATGCAAAACATTGTTATATAGGGGTATATTCACTAAATGCCAAACATTGTTATATAGGGGAATATTCACTAAATGCCAAACATTGATATATAGGGGAATATTCACTAAATGCCAAACATTGTTATATAGGGGAATATTCACTTAATGCAAAACATTGTTATACAGGGGAATATTCACTAAATGCCAAACATTGTTATATAGGGGAATATTCACTAAATGCCAAACATTGTTATATAGGGGAATATTCACTAAATGCCAAACATTGTTATATAGGGGAATATTCACTAAATGCCAAACATTGTTATATAGGGGAATATTCACTTAATGCAAAACATTGTTATACAGGGGAATATTCACTAAATGCCAAACATTGTTATATAGGGGAATATTCACTAAATGCCAAACATTGTTATATAGGGGAATATTCACTAAATGCCAAACATTGTTATATAGGGGAATATTCACTAAATGCCAAACATTGTTATATAGGGGAATATTCTCTAAATGCAAAACATTGGTATATAGGGGAATATTCACTAAATGCAAAACATTGGTATATAGGGGAATATTCACTAAATGCAAAACATTGTTATATAGGGGAATATTCACTAAATGCAAAACATTGTTATATAGGGGAATATTCACTAAATACCAAACATTGTTATATAGGGGAATATTCACTAAATACCAAACATTATTATATAGGGGAATATTCACTAAATGCCAAACATTGTTATACAGGGGAATATTCACTAAATACCAAACATTGTTATATAGGGGAATATTCACTAAATACCAAACATTGTTATATAGGGGAATATTCACTAAATGCAAAACATTGTTATATAGGGGAATATTCACTAAATGCCAAACATTGTTATACACGGGAACATTCACTAAATGCAAAACATTGTTATATAGGGGAATATTCACTTAATGCAAAACATTGTTATACAGGGGAATATTCACTAAATGCCAAACATTGTTATATAGGGGAATATTCACTAAATGCCAAACATTGTTATATAGGGGAATATTCACTAAATGCCAAACATTGTTATATAGGGGAATATTCATTAAATGCAAAACATTGTTATATAGGGGAATATTCACTAAATGCAAAACATTGTTATATAGGGGTATATTCACTAAATGCCAAACATTGTTACATAGGGGAATATTCACTAAATGCCAAACATTGTTATACAGGGGAATATTCACTAAATGCCAAACATTGATATATAGGGGAATATTCACTAAATGCAAAACATTGTTATATAGGGGAATATTCACTAAATGCAAAACATTGTTATATAGGGGAATATTCACTAAATGCCAAACATTTTTATATAGGGGAATATTCACTAAATGCCAAACATTGTTATATAGGGGAGTATTCACTAAATGCCAAACATTGTTATACAGGGGAATATTCACTAAATACCAAACATTGTTATATAGGGGAATATTCACTAAATACCAAACATTGTTATATAGGGGAATATTCACTAAATGCAAAACATTGTTATACAGGGGAATATTCACTAAATGCAAAACATTGTTATATAGGGGAATATTCACTAAATGCCAAACATTGTTATATAGGGGAATATTCACTAAATGCCAAACATTGTTATACGGTGGAATATTCACTAAATGCCAAACATTGTTATATAGGGGAATATTCACTAAATGCCAAACATTGTTATACAGGGGAATATTCACTAAATACCAAACATTATTATATAGGGGAATATTCACTAAATACCAAACATTGTTATATAGGGGAATATACACTAAATATCAAACATTGTTATATAGGGGAATATTCACTAAATGCCAAACATTGTTATATAGGGGAATTTTCACTAAATGCCAAACATTGTTATATAGGGGAATATTCACTTAATGCAAAACATTGTTATATAGGGGAATATTCACTAAATACCAAACATTGTTATATAGGGGAATATTCACTAAATGCCAAACATTGTTATATAGGGGAATATTCACTAAATGCAAAACATTGTTATATAGGGGAATATTCACTAAATGCCAATCATTGTTATATAGGGGAATATTCACTAAATGCCAATCATTGTTATATAGGGGAATATTCACTAAATACCAAACATTGTTATATAGGGGAATATTCACTAAATGCCAAACATTGTTATATAGGGGAATATTCACTAAATGCCAAACATTGTTATATAGGGGAATATTCACTAAATGCAAAACATTGTTATATAGGAGAATATTCACTAAATGCCAAACATTGTTATATAGGGGGAATATTCACTAAATACCAAACATTGTTATATAGGGGAATATTCACTAAATACCAAACATTGTTATATAGGGGAATATTCACTAAATACCAAACATTGTTATATAGGGGAATATTCACTAAATGCCAAACATTGTTATACAGGGGAATATTCACTAAATGCCAAACATTGTTATATAGGGGAATATTCACTAAATACCAAACATTGTTATATAGGGGAATATTCACTAAATGCCAAACATTGTTATATAGGGGAATATTCACTAAATGCAAAACATTGTTATATAGGAGAATATTCACTAAATGCCAAACATTGTTATATAGGGGGAATATTCACTAAATACCAAACATTGTTATATAGGGGAATATTCACTAAATACCAAACATTGTTATATAGGGGAATATTCACTAAATACCAAACATTGTTATATAGGGGAATATTCACTAAATGCCAAACATTGTTATATAGGGGAATATTCACTAAATGCCAAATATTGTTATATAGGGGAATATTCACTAAATGCAAAACATTGTTATATAGGAGAATATTCACTAAATGCCAAACATTGTTATATAGGGGAATATTCACTAAATGCAAAACATTGTTATATAGGGGAATATTCACTAAATACCAAACATTGTTATATAGGGGAATATTCACTAAATGCAAAACATTGTTATATAGGGGAATATTCACTAAATGCAAAACATTGTTATATAGGGGAATATTCACTAAATACCAAACATTGTTATATAGGGGAATAGTCACTAAATGCAAAACATTGTTATATAGGGGAATAGTCACTAAATGCCAAACATTGTTATATAGGGGAATATTCACTAAATGCCAAACATTGTTATACAGGGGAATATTCACTAAATGCAAAACATTGTTATACAGGGGAATATTCACTAAATGCAAAACATTGTTATATAGGGGAATATTCACTAAATGCCAAACATTGATATATAGGGGAATATTCACTAAATGCAAAACATTGTTATATAGGGGGATATTCACTAAATGCCAAACATTGTTATATCGGGGAATATTCACTAAATGCCAAACATTGTTATATAGGGGAATATTCACTAAATGCCAAACATTGTTATATAGGGGAATATTCACTAAATGCAAAACATTGTTATATATGGGAATATTCACTAAATGCCAAACATTGTTATATAGGGGAATATTCTCTAAATGCAAAACATTGGTATATAGGGGAATATTCACTAAATGCAAAACATTGGTATATAGGGGAATATTCACTAAATGCAAAACATTGGTATATAGGGGAATATTCACTAAATGCAAAACATTGTTATATAGGGGAATATTCACTAAATACCAAACATTGTTATATAGGGGAATATTCACTAAATACCAAACATTATTATATAGGGGAATATTCACTAAATGCCAAACATTGTTATACAGGGGAATATTCACTAAATACCAAACATTGTTATATAGGGGAATATTCACTAAATACCAAACATTGTTATATAGGGGAATATTCACTAAATGCCAAACATTGTTATATAGGGGAATATTCACTAAATGCCAAACATTGTTATATAGGGGAATATTCACTAAATGCCAAACATTGTTATATAGGGGAATATTCATTAAATGCAAAACATTGTTATATAGGGGAATATTCACTAAATGCAAAACATTGTTATATAGGGGTATATTCACTAAATGCCAAACATTGTTACATAGGGGAATATTCACTAAATGCCAAACATTGTTATACAGGGGAATATTCACTAAATGCCAAACATTGATATATAGGGGAATATTCACTAAATGCAAAACATTGTTATATAGGGGAATATTCACTAAATGCCAAACATTGTTATATAGGGGAATATTCACTAAATGCAAAACATTGTTATATAAGGGAATATTCACTAAATGCAAAACATTGTTATATAGGGGAATATTCACTAAATGCCAAACATTTTTATATAGGGGAATATTCACTAAATGCCAAACATTGTTATATAGGGGAGTATTCACTAAATGCCAAACATTGTTATACAGGGGAATATTCACTAAATACCAAACATTGTTATATAGGGGAATATTCACTAAATACCAAACATTGTTATATAGGGGAATATTCACTAAATGCAAAACATTGTTATATAGGGGAATATTCACTAAATGCCAAACATTGTTATATAGGGGAATATTCACTAAATGCCAAACATTGTTATATAGGGGAATATTCACTAAATGCCAAACATTGTTATACGGTGGAATATTCACTAAATGCCAAACATTGTTATATAGGGGAATATTCACTAAATGCCAAACATTGTTATACAGGGGAATATTCACTAAATACCAA
This sequence comes from Pelobates fuscus, assembly GCF_036172605.1. NCBI lineage: Eukaryota > Metazoa > Chordata > Amphibia > Anura > Pelobatidae > Pelobates > Pelobates fuscus. The sequence continues at coordinate 150,556,083 of NC_086326.1, read as the reverse complement.
ACATTATTATATAGGGGAATATTCACTAAATACCAAACATTGTTATACAGGGGAATATTCACTAAATGCCAAACATTGTTATATAGGGGAATATACACTAAATATCAAACATTGTTATATAGGGGAATATTCACTAAATGCCAAACATTGTTATATAGGGGAATTTTCACTAAATGCCAAACATTGTTATATAGGGGAATATTCACTTAATGCAAAACATTGTTATATAGGGGAATATTCACTAAATACCAAACATTGTTATATAGGGGAATATTCACTAAATGCCAAACATTGTTATATAGGGGAATATTCACTAAATGCAAAACATTGTTATATAGGGGAATATTCACTAAATGCCAATCATTGTTATATAGGGGAATATTCACTAAATGCAAAACATTGTTATATAGGGGAATATTCACTAAATGCCAAACATTGTTATATAGGGGAATATTCACTAAATGCCAAACATTGTTATATAGGGGAATATACCAATGTTTGGCATTTAGTGAATATTCCCCTATATACCAATGTTTTGCATTTAGAATAAAAAAAAAAAATAATAATAAAAAAAAAATATATAAAATGATTGCAGCTTCCGAATTATTATAAAATGGATGCTGTCCAGTAGGTGGGAGGGTCTGCTAGGGAGGGTCTGCAGCTGATTGACTGTGAGGTACAGGGTCAAAGTTTACTCAATGAAGACGAACATGGTATGTTCGCCGGGAACTATACGCCAGCGAATAGTTCGGGACATCACTAAAAATATTACATAAATATATGTGTAGAATTAATATATGTATATGTATATATATATATATATATATATATATATATATATATATATAATTTTTTTTAATATTTTTATTTATATATAGGTATATATATAGTGATATATACGTATATATTTATGTATATAGATATATATATTATTTTGTTCTACGTGTATTTTGATATAAATATATATATATATTAATATCACAATACAGTTAGAACGAAATAACACACATCTATATATTTTTTAATTATTTATTTTTAATTTTTTAGGTATTTACATATTTTTTTATATTATATATAACAAAAATTATATATATATTTAATCAGTATCAGTCTACGTGTAATTTGATATTAATATATGTGTATATATATATATATATATATATATATATATATATATATATATATATTAATAGTAAAATACACCTAGACGGTGTGTGTGTGTGTGTGTGTGTGTGTATATGTGTATAAATATACTTGGATCTAATATATAGAATATATATATATATATATATATATATATATTTTTTTTTTAACACTTATTTAAAATTTATTTATTTTATTTCCAGCCAGCAGGGGGACTACCTGTCATTACAGTTGGCCCCCTTGCTGGCATTTCTGCAGCCAGCTATCCCGGCCATGTGATTGTGAGGTCCTCGCAAGGACCTCACTCTTACATGGCCCGGTGGGGGGGGGGGGCTGAAGGAGGAAGGACGTGCCGCGGGGGGGCCCCCTGGGAGTCCGCCCAACCGCGATCGCCAGGGTGGGACCGGAGGGCGTACAATAACGCCCAGCAGTGTTTAGAGCCGCTTAAAATAGGGCGTAATTGTACGCCCTCCGGTCTTAAAGGGTTAAAAAGAGAATTTAAGTGTATATAACACATTTATCAACAGATAGACAATGTGTAGGCAATTGTTGAACTAAACCAAACTAAAGCACAGTCCTTCTGATGAGAGATACCATTTATCAGTAGCTTGGATTGTAATAATTAAGCAATCATCAGTAGATGTTTTAAGGTCTCCAATGACCTTTATTTTGGCCTTTATTTTGTTTGTGTTTTTCAGTCTCTTTGAAAAGAAAACTATATTCCATTTGTAATAGGTCCACTTTGTTAATAAAGTACCATATATACTCGAGTATAAGCCGAGTTTTTCAGCACATTTTTTATGCTGAAAAAGCCCCCCTCGGCTTATACTCGAGTCAGGGTCTTATAGGCATAAAAGGGGTTAAACGCCGTTTAGAGGATATTCCCTTCCAGATACACAGGCAGCTACTGAAGACACCAATCTCCCGAATAGGAAACCATACGAATGCTGTAAACAGCCGAACAGGAAAAACCATACGAAAGGTTTACACTCCTAGCAGTTGAACTGGAACAGCATACAATAAATCCCCCCCAAGAACGAGACAAGGCTCCGTGTTGAGGGTCAAGCAGTGATCTGTTTAATCTGGGCTACCTGCCCAGTATTTATGCAGGTCTTCCACCTGGTGGACACTCCCCTAGGGGACCTTGTGGAAGACTGGGACACAAATGGTAAAATGACCAATCACAGGCATACAGGGTTAAAACACTCCTACAGTACATTACATTATTACAATCCCTCCCCTCTATCCTTGAGATAATTGGGAAGTAATCCAATTATCTCCAAGGACAGAGGCAAAACTCCATTGAGCACGTTAGTAAAAAGACACAAAAATACACAATGTTGCAAATAATGAATGAAACGTATACATTCTACCTATCCCCAGATAGCTTAGATCTGAGTGCACATTATTATCGAATAGCGCTCAGATCATATACATACAGTTCAATCGCTATGGAGCCAAAGTCTTTTACATAGTCTTACATGGCTTAGCTATCTGGGGTAGCACTATTCACATGTACAAAGTGCCGAATGACCTGGTGTCCGTGTAATTACAAGAGAAGGGAGGTTGGCGGCTCAGCGGTGTTTGTGAGTTTAACTGTCTGTTTCGAGTTCCACAGTTTTGGAGCTGAACACCGCTGGCCGTTCAGGAGGTTAAAGGGACACTCCAGGCACCCAGACCACTTCTGCTCATTGGAGTGGTCTGGGTGGCAACTCCCACTACCCTTAACCCTGCAAATGTAATTATTGCAGTTTTTCATAAACTGCAATATTTACATTGCAGGGTTAACTCCACCTCTAGTGGCTGTCTATTAGACAGCCACTAGAGGTCACTTCCTGGGTTCTAGCACAGGTTTCCTGTGCTAGAGCGTCGCTGGACGTCCTCACGCTGTGTGAGGACCTCCAGCGTCGCTCAAAACCCCATAGGAAAGCATTGAAATGATTTTTCAATGCTTTCCTATGGGGAGACGTAATGCGCATGCGCGGCATTTCCGCGCATGCGCATTAGGTCTCCTCGGCCGGTGAGCGAGATTAGTCTCGCCCACCGGCCGACGTAATCATTAGGAGGAGCGTCGCGGAGGCGGAGACAGCGGCGAGGGACATCGCCGCTGTCCCAGGTAAGTGACTGAAGGGGTTTTCACCCCTTCAGTAACCGGGGATTGGTGGGTGGGAGGGAGAGGGACCCTCCAGTGCCAGAAAAACGGATCGTTTTTCTGGCACTGGAGTTTCCCTTTAAGATGGCCGCTGCCATTTGTTCGGCTATACGAACAGCGGCCACCCAGCGTTCACCAATTAAGCTGCGGTTAACCGCAGCTTCTGGGAGGTAAATCACCGACACACTCCTTGCCCAGGTGGTCCCTCCATTCGTGCATTGGTAACGCCCAGGCAGAAAGGCACGAATAAGCCTTTCTGCAGGGAAAATAAACTATTTTAAATGTGGGGCCATAATCCAGAGAGAGCAGGCGAGCAACCAGGCTTCTCCAATGCCCAGTGGGAAGGTTGGTTTCGCCACAGGGATCCATCGGGTGGCCCATGCTGTCAGGGCCACCCGATGGATACGGATTGTCTGGGGGCCCGGTCAGCGCTGGGCGCTTTAGCAGCACGACCGGGCCCCCTGTGATGAGGTCATAACTGATGGGAGGAAGTGACTGCACGTCACTCCTCCCAGCTATCACTGAGCCCGCGCGGGAGGAAGAAAAGGGAGTCAGACTCCCATCAACCTGAATCACCCTCTTGCACCTAAAAGGTAGGCAACAGGAGGGTGACTTAAATATTATATATATGTAATATTAAATAATATGTGTGTGTGTTTGTTTGTATGTATGTGTCTGTCTTTGTATGTGTGTGTGTGTATGTATGTGTGTGTTTGTGTATGTGCGTGTCTTGTCTGTATGTATGTGTGTCTCTGTATGTATGAGTGTCTATATCTGTCGGGGGGGTAAGAAGGAGGGAGGGGGGGGAGCCCATGGATCAGTTTCTCACCGGGGGCCCATGAGTTATGTGTACGCCACTGGTCCCACTTACCTGTTCTCCGGTGCAGTGCGGGTGTTCTCCGGTCTCTCCCGCTCATCTGCGGGCGTCTGCAGCCTCTGTGGGTGGTCCAATGACTGTTGATATCACCGCTCTTCTTTTCTCCTGCACGCCGGCCATAACGCAGAGCATGCAGTAACACAGTGCGTACACAATGCAGCGTGAATATTATGAGTATATTATGAGCCCTAACACAGGCTGCTCTATGCAAACAGTCATGTCATCACATTCTGGAATATGATCAGCCTGCGTTAGGGCTCAAACTATACAAGCTGTGTTGTGTACATCCGGTAATGCAGCGCATGCAGTAACACAGCGTGTATAGTATGAGCCCCAACACAGGCTGCTCTATGCAAACATAGTCGCCATTCTTTTCAAAGTCTTTTTTTTTATCCTCTTAGAAATGGATCCCAATACTTCTAATACTTCTAATCCCGGACCAAAACAAAAACGCAGGTCATACGATGCTGGTTTCAAACTTAAGGTGGTGTCAAGAGCAGAAGAAACCAATAACAGTATTGCAAGTAGGGAATTTTGTGTTGCCGAAAAACAAGTGAGGGAGTGGCGGAAAATGAAAGCTGACTTGCAAAAGATTCCAAAGGCAAAAAAAGCTCGACGTGGTTTAACGACTTCATATGGGGCTCTAGAGACTGAACTGCATAAATGGGTTAAAGAGTGTCGTCAAAATGGTTACTGCGTAACACGCATGGAAATTCGCTTACGTGCCCTTCAAATGGCTAAAGATGACAAATTAAAAGCACCAGGTATTGAAAATTTTGTTGCGTCAGCAGGATGGTGTACCCGCTTCATGAATAGGTTTGCCCTATGTTTGTGGCAAAGAACAAAGATTTCACAGAAGTTGCCAAAAGACCTTAATGAGAAATTGATGTCATTCCATTCATTCATCATAAAACAAAGAAGGATCCATAACTATGACCTGGGAGATATTGGGAATATGGATGAAACACCCATGACCTTTGATCTTCCAAGCGACAGAACTGTGGCAAGTTTGGGAGACAAAACTATTTTACTCAGAACCACAGGAAATGAAAAAAACCATTTCACAGTCGTTCTGTCATGTTTGGCTAATGGAACTAAGCTACGGCCTGTCATTATCTTTAAAAGAAAGACCTTGCCTAAAAAGGTCAAATTCCCACCACGAATTACCGTGCGCGCACATGTTAAAGGCTGGATGGATGAAGACGGAACCAAAAAATGGCTGAAAGAAATTTGGAACGGACGACCAGGAGCAGCCTTAAAGAAAAAAACATCATTGCTAGTTTGGGATATGTTCAGAGCCCACACATCTGATGACATCAAAAAATTGGCAAAGTCTTCTCAAGTTACTTTGGCCGTTATTCCAGGTGGGCTTACATCTGTATTGCAGCCCCTAGATGTGTGTTTAAATAAAGCTTTCAAAGACTGTGTGCAAAAGATGTGGCATGAATGGATGTCATCTGGTCAAGCCCGACTGACAAAAGTTGGAAATCTGATGAAGCCCGACATAGAATTGATAGCAAAGTGGGTTCGTGATGCGTGGGAAGAGATTCCAGAGGACATGGTGCAACGCGCCTTCAAGAAATGTGGCATTAGTAATGCTATGGATGGCAGTGAAGACAGCGCTTTGTATGAGAACGATTGCAGTGATGGTGATGACTGCGAACTCAGTGATGATGACAATGTCTATGCTGATAACCTCACACCAGCTACAGCTAAAGCTCTGTTTGGACATACAGATAATGAGGAGGAGGAATCCAGTTTTTAAGGATTTTTACTCTCTTAGCTGTTTTAGCTTAGTTGCTGATTGAGCTAAGGTTTTTGTACTGTTAAAGTTATCGTTGACACCATATTGTTTTTGTTGACCCTCTTTTCCCCTTACAGAGCTAGTTTACTGTTTTTCTTTGAAATAAATATTCAAAAACCTTTAACCTACTGATGCCTCAATTAATGTAATTTTATTGGTATCAATTTTTATTTTTTAAATTTACCAGTAGCTGCTGCATTTCCCACCCTAGTCTTATACTCGAGTCAATAAGTTTTCCCAGTTTTTTGTTGTAAAATTAGGTGCTTCGGCTTATATTTGGGTCGGCTTATACTCGAGTATATACGGTAATTATTATAAGCATGCCCTTCAATTATATGCTGTTCCATCATTCCACAGTTTAGGATCTGTATCTTAAAAACAGAAAATCCAGCGCCCTCAATTATCCCCTAAACAGCAACTTCAGTGTTGACAAATGTAGTTATTTTTTTTTTTTTTAAAAAACACCTAATCCAGGCAAAAAATAATGGGGGTTTAGTTACATTATATGATCATACATGGCATAAGGGCCCTATTTAGCCTTGTACTGCAGAGAACTCTAAATGGGATTTTCACCCCAAGTAAGTAGCTCATGAAGCAGACACTAGGCTGGTAATGTAGGACCTGCCAAGAATGGGGTACATTGACGTTGTGGCAAGCTTATGCAATGTATGATCATATAATGTAACTAAACCCCCATAATTTTTTGCCTAGATTAGGTGTTTTTACAAAAAAAAACACTAAGTAAATCTGTCAGCATTGAAGTTGCTGTTTAGGGGATAATGGAGTGCGCTGGATTTTCTGTTTTTATTGTATAAACTGGCTCCCAGCAGCACCCTACTTATGCATATTCAGGTGAGTGCAGCCAGTCCCCTGTTTTCTGATAGGATCTGTATCTTGTCTGGTCAGGCCAAACTGTCAAATATACCTAACAGCTACTTTTCATTCTCCGCAATTTCGGTCTACAAGATACTGCTCTCTCCCAGCGCTCTTTCAGTGTTTCTTTCTCTGGCTCTGCTTCTTCTCAACAACTCCTCTCTGTTGGTGTCCCCCAAGGTTCAGTCCTTGGTCCCCTACCGTTCTCAATCTATACTGCCTCCCTTGGTAAACTCATAAGCTCCTTTGGCTTCTAATAGAATTTCTGTGTAGATGACACGCAAATCTACCTGTCCTCTCCTGATCTCTCCCCGTCTCTCTTGACTAGTGTCTCTGACTGCCTTTCTGCTATTTCTAACTGGATGGCTGCCCACTTCCTTAAACTCAACTTGACCAAAACTGAAATTCTGGTCTTTTCTCCCTCAAGTGTTGCTACTCCTGTGTCTGTCTCCCTCCAAGTCAACGGTGCTACCATCAGCTCCACTACGCAGGCTCGCTGCATAGGTGTTCTCTTTGACTCAGACCTCTCCTTCACGCCTCATGTTCAGTCTATTGCCAAATCCTGCAGCTTCCATCTCAAAAACATTGCGCACATCCGCCCCTACTTAATGCCAGATGTGACTAAGGTGCCGGTCCATTCCACTGTCCTTTCTCGCCTTGACTACTGTAATCCGCTTCTCAGTGGCCTTACGTGCTCCCAACTTGCGCTGTTACAGTCCATAATGAATGCGGTAGCGAGGCTCATCTTCCTGTCCGCCTGCACCTCCCACGCCTCACCCTTCTGTCAGTCCCTACATTGGCTTCCTGTAAGATATAGAGCTCAATTTAAAATTCTGGTTCTTGCTTTCAAATCTCTACATAATGCTGCTCTGTCCTATCTATCCTCCCTAATAGACAAGTATGTCCCGTCTAGGCGCTTACGCTCTACTGAAGACCTACGTCTATCTTCCGTCCGTACTCTCACCTCTGATGCTCACCTTCAAGACTTCTCGAGGGATGCACCGTTCCTGTGGAACTCACTTCCCTCCTTGGTTAGATGCTCACGCAGTCTCCATTCCTTCAAAAAAAATCATTAAAAACCCACTTCTTCATAAAAGCGTATCAATTAAACTGTTAATAGCTCCCGACTGATTCCTCTCTTGCAACTGTCACTAGTCTAATACTATCCTTACCTTTTGCGTCACTTTACCCCACTGCCTCTAGCATGTAAGCTCATTGAGCAGGGCCCTCAACCCCTCTGTTCCTGTGTGTCCAACTTGTCTGGTTACAACTACATGTTTGTTTGTCCACCCATTGTGAAGCACTGCGGAATTTGATGGCGCTATATAAATTATAACATACTAATAAAAAGCAGGTGAAATTTAATTAGACAAACTAAACGCAGACCAACATCAATGTTAAATTGAGGACATAAACCCTTCTTAAACCTTTATTCATTCCAAAATCAGACCTGAATATTCTATTCAAGGAAATACACATAATGACCAAATAATAGAGGTTAGAATCACACTAAGGGGTTGGAAAAATCTAGCCCACTAACCAAGAGTCATTCACATGCAGCTAACTGCCTTGATACATAATATCAAAAGAGGGACATAAGCCACAAATAATAAAGCCCTTAACATACTATACACCCATGTCCTATATAGGAAAGGAATCTCGTCAAAAACTGTCCCTTAAGCTAAAAAAAAGATCCAGACTCGGTAAGGACCAAAATTAAAGGGGCACCCAGACCACTTCTGCTCATTGGAGTGGTCTGGGTGCCAACTCCCACTACTCCTAACCCTGCAAGTGTAATTATTGCATTTTTTTTATAAACTGCAATAATTACATTGCAGAGTTAACTCCTCCTCTAGTGGCTGTCTACCAGACAGCCACTAGAGGTCACTTCCTGATTTGTAGCAAGGAAGCGTCGCTGGACGTCCTCACGCTGTGTGAGGACCTCCAGCGTTGTTCATTTCCCCATAGGAATGCATTGAAATTAGTTTTCAATGCTTTCCTATGGGGAGACCTAATGCGCATGCGCATTAGGTCTCCTCGGCCGGTGGGCGGGATCAGTTTCGCCCACCGGCCGACGGAATCAGAAGGAGGAGCGTCACGGAGGAGGAGACAGCGACGAGGGACATCGTCGCTGCCTCAGGTAAGTGACTGAAGGGGTTTTCACAGTTGGTGTGTGAAGAATGCAAAATAACAAATATGAACGATAACGCTGGGCAAGGATTTGTGAGTAAGTGGCTATTACAAAAGACTGGTCATGCCCCATTTTGAATACCCTGCGTTGTCTACTTTTGCAAATGGTATGCCATGAAGGGGGTAATTTTTATTCCAGTGCTACCATATGATCTCAAAGGCAACACAGCCCAGCAAACCAATCTGGTATATTTTATTGTGTAAAAAGTGAAAATGGAGAAAGCCTTATATTTAACTCTGTAACTTTCCAAAACCCCATAAAACCCGTACAATTGGGGGGGGGTACAGTTGTACTCGTGAGACATCGCTGAACACAAATATGTTTATTTTATTGCATTATAAGCTAACAGTACTATGACATTCACAGTATTCTAAAACTTTATTAGATTTTATTCATATTAAATTGTGTTTCATATATGAATATTTGATGTGAATACAAAGCCCTGTTTCACCTAAACACCATTATATATAATACGTGTTTGTGCACATAATATGAAAGAGGTGAATTATGTTCATAACCCCTTAAGGACACGACATGTGCGACATGTCATGATTCCCTTTTATTCCAGAAGGGTTTAAACAGACCTATAGCTCAAATTCCAGGTTTTGTTTTCATTATAACTTTTACAATTGCCTTACACTTGCAATATGAAAATTATTTTAAATCAAAAATTTCAACAAAATGTATTAAAAAAAACAAAATGCTTTGGTATGTTTGTGTGAATTAATTGATTTAGCTCTCACAATGCATTTCAGTGTTTTGTAAGGTACTTGAGCCAATCACAGAGTGAGTTTATAAACCGCGTTTACTCAGAGACAAATATTGACAAGCACACACAGTATTACCATGGAATAGACACTTAGTTTAGGTTTCAAGTTTGTTTGCAATGGGGAAAATAATTTTGTTCCTGCATTAGCTTTTCACTAGCTGTTCACTGAAATGAAGCCATAAATTGAGTTTCCTAATCTCTGTCCAAGCATTGAGTGTCCTCCAATGTGTCCAATTGTCCTTGTTGTTCTGTAAGCAGAGTGTATGTCTCAAACTACAGCTGTTAGTAAACATGCAACTTTGTCCCAAGAAGGGGGAAGATCATCTTCTACAGCATGTTAGCTCAGAAAACGAATAGATTCTTATATGCGTTATATAGCGGACCACCTGGTAACCCAACCGGTTACCTCCGCTGGTTACCTTCCTTCAGCCGATCAGGAACCCTTTAAGACATACAGAAACCCATTTTCCCACAGTAACTGGACAAGACACAGTTCTGGAGGTACAACAACCACTTTATTGGCCACACGCGACTTTATACTTGTCCCCATGCAAGGGGCATATACAACAGAATGACAATGTCCCCTCCCAGGGCCCTCCCCCTCCTAGGGGTTTTTGGGTCGGAAAAGGAACTCCAGTCTCTTTGTCCCCTGTTCCTGCCACCCAAGTACAGGGATGCCCATTTCTGGGGACAGGGGGTCTTCTTCCCAGGATCCTCAATGACTGGGAGCCAAGGCACGGGACAGGGTGGTGTTTGTCCCTTTGTCTCCCAGGCCTAGAAAGCCAGACACTCAGGGTTTTCTTCCCGTGAGCCTCTTTACCTGGAAATCACAGAGCAGGAAACCTTCATGCCTCTTTGGTTCCCACGTACAAATAGCCTGCCACACCGGCCATTGTCACCAAAGGGTGCCCACACCAATCCCCAGGGACCCCCATAACGACACCTGCCTTGAACAGCCTCCGTTCGCGGAGTCCCTGTGAAACCAGGCAAGGGATGGGTCTCCTTTCAGGATATGAATGCTCCCCCTGGATGGCGTTCATCTATACGAACGGCGGCCACCCCCGGGAGCACTCAATTACTTCCCTTGCGGTTTCACACTTATGTTGCGAGTTGTAGACGTTCTAATTGATTGGTGTGAACATTCCGATGGGTACTGGGTAGGCCCTCGTTCGGGAACCGAACGAGGTGAGACACAATCCACGAATGCTCCCCCTGATTGGCGTTCGTCTGTGCGAAATGGCGTCCACCCAGGGGCGGCACGCGCCAATGGTCTCTCTGCGGTTTGTGGTTTGACACCTTGTTGTGAGGTGTGAACGTTTTAAACCAACATTCTAAATGAGGTATCTGGGTGGTCCCCGTTCAGGGAGCAGGCACATTTCTACTAAAGGGTAGGGAAACACACAGATTATAACAGCAATTCACGAGCAACCAACGTTACATTTATAAATTATTCGTAAAATTGCTCTCTTGCTACAACATATTTTAAAGGTTTTAAACAAAACAGCACTGTTGTGTGTGCACATATTAAACAAAGGTTAAATACACATGGCTTTAGTTCTCTTAGGACAGCCAGCTCTATGCTATAAATACATATTAAAACCAGTTTATAATTATGGGGGGGAAATTGCTTAAAGGTACACTCCGTATCTCTATGTGTGATGAGTGTGTCATCTTATTTAATTTTACAAACAGTGCAGATGTCAGTAGAAATTTGCACTTTTATATATTAAACTTGCCACCCCTGACTGTCAATCAGACGGCCATTAATGTTATTTCCTTCTTGCTTAGCTCAATGAACCTAAACTCAAGAGGCAGACAATTGCCCAGATCACTTACCTTGCAAAGACTTCTAATTGAGCTGCATTGGGAAGTCTGTGATTAGACAGCCACAGAAAGTCTAGGCATGGTTAGAAAAGATGTACAAATAGACTTATTAGCTTGTACTGTTCTATGTCATCTCTTGGTTTCAATAGTGATAAAAATTATAGTTTGTTTTTTTAATTAGAAAATGAAAAGGTAGAGCAACTACTCCATCAAATTGCCATAAGTACTTCAGTCAAGAACACGTGGAATTTTGAAAAACTATAGATCAATAAAGGAGTTTGAGTACAAGAAAAACAAACAAATATCACTTTATTAAAACAAATCTTTCAGGTCATTCTCGATCACCATGATTCCATAATCACATGCTCAGTACTTCGTGAAACTACTGTTAGCTATCCCAACTATATTAATTCATCATTTAAATTTTTTTTTGATTTGTATTATTTTTATTTTATTTATTTAAACATTTTACAAATAACAATACTTCCATTAATATTTTATATTTCAATAGATGTAATCAATCTTCGATTCATATGAATTTCTTACATGGAAGGTAAAAACATACAACAAGACATGATATATTTACATTACTCATAATACATTCACTATACCGATTTACAATACAATACAGTACACAACATTGCAACATAGTTGGAAGTTTAGAAAGTTGTCCCTAGTAGGGTGGAAGGAGCAGTCTAAACAAAGCTCTGAAATTACCAACGTCAAAAGTATTTACAGTTTAGCTAATTCATTATTATTTCAACTTAATAAAGACCTTATCCCATATTTTCTCTATTGATTAATTCCGAACATTTCAACCAAACAGATACTTTTTTTGCTTAATTTTTGTAAATTTAATTCCCGCTGCTTTTCTTTCAGGTGGTTCGTTCAACAGCAGTTATTATAAAGGACATTACAGGAACAGAAATACACAAAGCAAGACTATAAAGAAATCTTATGTTGAAATATCCAAGTCCAACTGTGAGACAACACAGAAATTTTCAGAATCCTATATGTCTAAACATGACGTAAACAGAGGTGCAAAACCTATCTCATGTTCCGAATGTGGGAAATCTTTTAGTTGTAATTCACATCTTATTGTTCATCAGAGATCACACACAGGAGAGAAACCTTACTCATGTGTTGCATGTGGGAAACATTTTGGTTTGTATTCAAGTCTTATTAGACATCTGCGAACTCACACAGGAGAGAAACCTTACTCGTGTTCTGAATGTGGGAAATGCTTTAGTTGTAACTCAAGTCTTATTAGACACCAGAGAACTCACACTGGAGCAAAGCCTTTCTCGTGTCCTCATTGTGGGAAATGTTACAGCCAACACTCAAATCTTATTACACATCAGAGAATTCACACAGGAGAGAAACCTTACTCATGTGCTGAATGTGGGAAATGTTTTAGCAGTTACTCAAATCATGTTGCACATCTGAGAATTCACACAGAACTGAAACCTTTCTCATGTTCTGAATGTGGGAAGTGCTATCGTGAGCACACTAGACTTATTATACATCAAAGAACTCACACAGGAGAAAAACCTTACTCTTGTACAGAATGCAGAAAATGTTATAGTGAGCTGTCATGCCTTATTATACACCAGAGAACTCATAGAGAAGGCAAACCTTTCTCCTGTTCTGAATGTGGAAAATGTTTTAACAGAAACTCAAGTTATGTTAGACATCAGAGAACTCACAGAGGAGAGAAACCTTTTTCCTGTACTGAATGTGGGAAATGTTTTAGTCAGCACTCACATCTTGTTAGACATCTGAAAACTCACACAGAAGAGAAATCTTTCTCATGTTCTGAATGTGGGAAATATTTTAGCTGTAATGCACACCTTCTTAGACATCAGGGAACTCACACTGGAGAGCACTCACATCTCTCTGAAGTCCTAAATGTGGGAGCTGTTATAACAAGTTCTCAAGTCACATAAGGATTATCAGATCAATACTAGGATATAACTTCATACATTCTGAATGTTTGAAGTGCTTTAAATGATACCATTATAGCTTAATGGTTCTGAGCTAAAGAGCTTGTAATGGCAGGCTGAGCAGTGTGTTTACACAGCTGTCTAGTGCCATGCCTAGTGGATGTCACTCTGACAGCCTCTAGAGGGATTTCCTGGATTTGGGCCTGCAAACATTGAAGGACAGACATTCAATGTCTCTACACCAGGGATGTCGAACATGCGGCCCCCCAGATGTTGCTGAACTACAACTCCCATGATTCCCTGGCTATCTGTTTCATTGAAAGAATCATGGGAGTTGTAGTTCAGCAACATCTGGGGGGCCGCATGTTCGACATCCCTGCTCTACACTCATGAAATCCCTAAGCAGTCCCCACAGAGACGCATTACGTCAGTGCATCTTTGTGAGGAGATGATAGTTGGCGCAGTGCTCATTTGCCGCATATGTGCATTAGCCTTTCAATGCTTTCCTATGGGGAAGTATTGGATTGGCTGAGGTCACCAATATTAATGAAATCAGCAGGAAAAGTGGGGGAACAAAGGTTAGAAAATCTATTTATTTCATTGAGTGTGAACCCGATAATCTAAAGAGTTACTGCAACTCTTTAGCAGTGGGAATACAGGGTTGTATTCCTTACGCTATAGTATTCTTTAGTCCAGCAGTTAAATTCTTGCTTAACACCAGTCATATCTTACGTCAACCCTTTTATTACAGTTTGACAACTTAGCTTGGTCCCGTCGGGTGCCTGCAGTAACTTCTTTTGCAACCAGTCTACTTCTACTGGATAAGACTGCTTTCTCTGTAAAATAAAACATAACCAACGGAGGACAACATTCAGCCGATGCTCTCCTGCATGCCCCTGGTTTGCTCTACAAAACACTCTGGATTCAGCAGGAGATGTGGGTGGCTGGTATGACCCAGATAAATTGTAAAACCGTACTAAAATGGTTGGAAATCTTAACACAAAAGTGCCCTCCTGGCAACATAACCACTACAATGGTCTTCAGTGGTGGTGAAATTATTGCTTTTGTTTTTTTGTATTAGAATTGTTTTTTCAGTAGCTGTCTCAACATGTGGTAAAATGTATATAAACTGATTTTTATACTTGTCAAATGTCATGGAGTGGTCTCTTGTGTTTTACTCTATATGTTATCCTCTAATTCAAGCAATTAAGGCCTCAATTTAATATTTCTGGATACGTTTTTGAAATTATTTAATATGTTTGGATACATTGTTTTAAGTTATTTAATATGAAAATCTTTACATTTAGTAATATTTTGATATTTTTTATGCATTGATAGATTTTTATATATATATTGTTTTATTAGTTTATCTTTCAAAAATCATATTAGAAATTTATAAAAAAATAAATATTAAATTTGAAAAGCTTATTCAACAATATTAATCTAGATCTTAGCTATTCAGTGAATCTTAGTACTTGAAGGGTTTCCCAAAGTCTTATTTTCTAGTTGTTTATTTTTGTCATCCTTTTGATTTACTTTATCTTTTCACTATTGCTTTCTAATCTTTTTTTCTTCTATATATTTTGTTTAGTAGAAGCCTTAGTTATCCATGAGGCTATATTCATGCAATATTTAATTTTTTTGTAAATTAGTTCCATTAATCAAATTTAATTGAACTTGCGTCTGCAGGGAGGCTCTTTTTTGGAAACGTTATAAAATAAACATACAAGGTTCAGAAAAAGACATTAATCTCATTGTGATTTGACAAATTTATATACACAATGAATAAATGTGGATCAGGCCCCACTAAATTTGCAAAGACCCAATATAGACAAGTAAAATTTTAGATCTGTACCTCTTAGTGTCATTAAGAAACACCTTAATAATCTAAAAATGAAAAACCAGTCTGGACCTGATCAAATCCCAGCAATGCTGTTGAGCTTCAGTGCGCCGGCAATTGCTAAAGCCGTCGCAACCCTAATTAACGAATCCTTGGTGTCTGGATACTTACCCAAACTTTGGAAGACTGCGAGAGTAGTACCTATCCATAAAAGTGGTGACACTACTTTGGTTTCTAACTATCGCCCAATATCATTGCTCCCAGTATTGTCAAAAATTTTAGAAAAATGTGTCCATACGCAACTATGTGAGTATTACCAACAATCAAACTATCTGACCCCTGATCAATCGGGCTTTCGCCAGAATCACTCCACTACAACTGCCCAAATTTGCAACGACATCAAAACTGGCATGGAACAGGGAGACCTAACTGGAGCTATTTTCCTTGATTTTGCAAAGGCCTTTGACACAGTAGACCACGACATGCTACTGCACAAACGCAAAAACTTTTGGTGATTGGTTTTGATCATATGTATCGGATCGCTCACAATATGTGTCCATATCTGACAGCAACTCCCTCCCTCTCCCAGTCACGTGTGGTGTTCCCCAAGGTTCCATTCTCGGCCTCCTACTATTCACATTATTTATTAATGATCTGTATAATGTCTGAAAATCCTCAAATGTACACATGTACGCAGACGACACCGTAATCTATGCGAGCAAATCCGATCTATCGCAGCTTGAGGCTGTGCTCCAAGACCAGTTTACAGAGGTAGAAAAGTGGATCGCAAAAAACAAACTCATCCTGAACGCTGACAAAACTGTCACAATGATCTCTGGAACAGTACCTTAATTACACAAATTGCAAAATTCCCACCTATCCATCAAAACAAAATCAAATGGCACACTGACCGCAATCCACTCTTTCAAATACCTGGGTATGTTGTTAGACATATATAAAAACTACATCTAAACTTTAATCCAAACTTTATCCAAAACTAGGTGCCCTGTACAGAAACAAATCCTGCCTAATCCCTACAGTAAAGGAAAAGATTGTACAGCAAATGCTGATGCCAATCATTGATTATGGGATTGTAGTATATGCACCTGCACAGCAAACCCACCTTAATATACATTGTATAACTCGTTCTGCCGATTTGTTCTACAATGTAATTACAGGAGCCACCATTGTGACATGCTAAAAAAAAATAAACTGGCTGTCGCTGGAATCCAGACGCACCCTTCATCTTTCCAGCCTTGTGTTTAAGAGCTTTTCTGTGAAGCTCCCACCATACCTGAGCAGAATGCTATCCCCGGCTCTTCCCACTTCCTATAACCTCCAGTACCAGCATTTTATTTAGTATACCTCCTACAAAAAGAGAAGCCCGATCCTCCTTTTCCTACAGAGCACCGCAATTATGGAACGACCTCCCGCACACTTCCAAATCTTCCCCAGGCCTAAAGTCCTTTAAGAGATCCCTCTCTACATACCTCAAATCAGAATATTTGTTATAACGGCTACCCAGGTAGTGAGAGGGTATCAGCCGTTGGAGACGTCCTTTTCCCTGGTAAATTACTGTATAAAAGTAGAGCTGGTATAATCCCATCCACAAGATCCAGAGCGAGAGTCAGGTTCAGCTGTAAAAAGAGCAAGGTAACAATCCAATACAATCCCCTTCCAAGAACGAGACGAGGCTACGTTTTGAAGGGTCAAGAAGAACAGAGTGCTGGAACACCCAGCCTGGTTTTTATTACAGTAAAGTACAAACAGAACACACCCAAGGGGAGGTATAAAATAGCCAATCACATACATGGTACAACCCCCACGTCTCCTCCCCTCAGATAACATGTAACACAATTAAAACATACACAATTTTACTCAAGTTCTGGATGTACCCCCAAAAACAGGGGGTACACCTTTAAAGTACCGCTCTCATTCAGGGGAACAACATATCCAAATTCCAGCTCATTCGGTTAAGGGGTTCGGGAGTTATGGGTCTTTGAAGTTTTGACCGATCACACAGATTCTCTAGCCGAAAAGAGTTCCATAAGTTTTAGCCCTGCGGTCGGTCCCTGTTCGTGCATTAAAACCCCACGAACTCCTTGCCATCCATAGTATTCCTGGTGTTCGCTGGAATCCCTATGTAAGCTTAAGTATAACTACCGAACGGCCGGTTGTTCGGTAGTTCCAGCACGAAGTTATGGGCTCATGGAGGTCTCAGCGGTGTTCGCCTGTTTGCGTATCCGTTTTTAGTTCCACGCGGTTGATGGCAAAACACCGCTGTTTGTGCGCAAGATGGCCGCGAACACGTGCAAAGTCCCGAAATGGCGGCCACCCAGACACTGAGACAAAGTGAATGTTTTAAAAGACACGAACGGTTTTAATACCGAATCTTAGAGAAGCAGTTAAACATATTCTAGGTGTCTATAGTCTCTGTACAGCACAGTTAAGGGGCCAGAGTCAGCATAATAAAAATCTATTATGCCCAAATATAGTTCTTAAAGGGTAATATGTCCCGGGGCCATAGTCGCAGGGCAGGAGGTTAGCGATAAGTCCTCTCCAATGCCCAGTGGCAAATGGCAGTTTGTCACATTTGTATATTAATTTTGTATTTTATTGTACCCTATTGTATCAATGCAATGTTTTGTGGACCCAGGACATACTTGAAAATGAGAGAAATCTCAATGTATCCTTCCTGGTAAAATATTTTATAAATGAACAAATACATTTTATCTTACAGAGTTACTCCAAGCACCTTGACCACTTGAGTAAATTGAAGTGGTCATGATGCTTAGAGTCTATATGTGCAGTATTAAATCCTACACATAGATATTTTATACTGTGTCAGATGTGTAACTCTACCTATGGCAGCAACATTAGTACTTCATTAGCCATCCCAGAACAAGAATTCCAGGCTGGTTAATGTTAATTCTGTGCATATTCTGTGCACAGTGGGCCATTAATTGCCTGAAAGTGCTTATCAGATGAACATCTGACTTCTGCAGAACTTAGAGCATCACCTTGGATCAGAAAAGTCTTGGTGCTCTTCGAGGACCTAGGTAACAAGGCAAACCTCTATAGTTTTTTTTTTAAAATATACATTTTGTTTACTTCAATTAATACACACTGATGTTTAAAGGAACAATATAGGCACCAGACCACCTAATCTGAATGAAGTATTCTGGGTGCCATATGCCCACCCTTCTAACCCTGCCGTTAAAAACATTGACGTTCTGCAGGAATAGTAATGTTTACATTGCAGGGTTAACCTGTCTCTAATGGCTGTCAGTATATCAGCCACTAGGGGCGTTTCTATAAAATTGCAGAGTAAAACTTTGCTATTTTAGTCAGCTGGTTTCAGAGAGACCACTTAATTGGTGCAGAGTGTAGTTTTGGAAAGAACTGGATTGGCTAAGATCATCAATCGTGATAATCTCAACCAAAGAGGCAGAGCTTGAGCGGGGAGACAGGTAAGACAAGGGGAAAAAAATTAAACCCGGTCAAATCACATAATTACGTTAAAAGATTATTTAAATATACACGTAGAATTTTAATATATATGCATTTATAGGTATTTAAATTCTACGTGTATACTAATTTATATTAAATTTTGTTTCAATATTTTATTTATTTATTTTATTATTTTATTTATTTATTATTTTAATTATACGTATATATATATATATATAATATATATGTAGATCTATTATATATATATATAATATATATACATATTATATATATGTAACGTCATTCTAAGTGTATTTTAATATTAATATATATACTTATAATAATATTAAAATACACTTTGTATGACGTTACATATATATAATATGTATATATATTATATATACATATTATATATATATATAAAAATATATTTTTAGTTTATTTTTACACTTGTTTAATATTTTTTTTTTTTTTACACCTCCTACCAGCAGGGGGACTGTCTGATATTTTAGACAGTCCCCCTGCTGGCAGATCCATAGCCAGCTATAGGGGGCCATGTGATTGCTCTTTGAGAGCGATCACATGGCCCCCGGGGGCCTCATTTGCCGGAGGGGGGCTGCCTGGGCTCTCAGGCATCCCCCCAGAAGAGGATCGCGGCGGA
Organism: Pelobates fuscus; assembly: GCF_036172605.1. Classification (NCBI taxonomy): domain Eukaryota; kingdom Metazoa; phylum Chordata; class Amphibia; order Anura; family Pelobatidae; genus Pelobates; species Pelobates fuscus. The sequence goes on along the minus strand of NC_086326.1, from coordinate 150,536,556 downwards.
GGTAAGTACACCTCTGCTCCTGGGGCTTAAGCCGTTACGACGTACCATGCCGCCGCAACGGCTTTAAAGCCCATTTAATGCTGGACGGCATGGTACGTCGTAACGGCGTTAAGGGGTTAAGCTGGAGATAGTTCATTTAGTCATCATTTTGAGAATATTCAAATGTCATCCCAACTCCCAAAAATACATGATATTTAAATGATTTACACAGTTTCCCTGCAAATCTATATGTCTGTCTATCTCTAATGGTTTATTAGATCAAAATAACTTCTAATATAACTGGTAAACAAATCTGAATTATTATTTTTTTTATAAATATGAAACTTTTATCAGGTTGTGAAAACTGAAATTATAACAACCAGCAAGAATTAGTCTTTAAAGGACCACTCTAGTGCCAGGAAAACATACTCGTTTTCCTGGCACTAGAGTGCCCTGAGGGTGCCCCCATCCTCAGGGACCCCCTCCCGCCCGGCTCTGGAAAGGGGAAAGTGTTTAAAACTTACCTTTTTCCAGCGGTGGGCGGAGAGCTCTCCTCCTCTGATCCTCCTCTTCTCCTCCCCGTCGGCTGAATGCGCACGCACGGCACGAGCTGCGCGCGCATTCAGCCAGTCGCATAGGAAAGCATTCATAATGCTTTCCTATGGACGCTTGCGTGCTCTCACTGTGATTTTCACAGTGAGAATCACGCAAGCGCCTCTAGCGGCTGTCAGTGAGACAGCCACTAGAGGAAATAGGGGAGGGCTTAACCCATTCACAAACATAGCAGTTTCTCTGAAACTGCTATGTTTATGAAAAAATGGGTTAATCCTAGAAGGACCTGGCACCCAGACCACTTCATTAAGCTGAAGTGGTCTGGGTGCCTAGAGTGGTCCTTTAAGTTTAAAGTCATGATTTAAATGGAGTCTTACTGACTAGTGATTTAAATATTTTTTTAGATCATTTCCACCCTGATTAAGGTAATATTAAAGGGTAACTCCAAGTACCATCACCACGTCAAGGTTTTGGGACCTTACCTCTAGGGGAGTCCAGTGGGTCTCTGAATAACCATGGTTACTGGATTATGGCTGCAGTCTCAAGAGCTCTGAACATATGCTGCCATCTACCTGTGTCACCATTCATTTTCTTCTTCCTCTCTTCATTAGAGAACTAGTTGTTGTTGTCATTAATGTCTACTAATAGCAATTTTTGAACCTTTATTCTCTGATGTCAAGGAACTAAATGGAAGAGAATTCTATTATGTGATTTACATTCTCTGAAGTTTGTAATGTTTCATAAAGACATCCACTTTTAGAGTCAGCTGGTATCAAGTTCAGGAACCACCAGTTCCCTATTCTCTTCCTACCTTCAGCTTCTCTTGACAAAACCATGCGTATGGTTATCCTCTGTGCCAATACTGGCCCACGAAAGCAGAAATATCTGGCAGATTTATTTATGTCAAATAGCTTTAGTGTTGATCATAATCTATCAATAGATCATTTTCAGTACGCTATTGGCATCATCAATGATATCGATGCAATCACAATCTCACCCTTTTGAACTTTCTGACATTTTAATATTATTGGTTTGTGATAAAGGATCTCATACCTTAAATTAAGCAGTCACGACTTATGGATAAAAGTTATCAGTATATTAACTGAACTATTGAACATGTCAAATTCAACACAAAAAAAAAGGATTTGGCAGACCGCAGAAAACACTTTTCAAACTGTGATGATACGGCTCTGGCATAAGTGGTGGACCAGTTCAGGCCTAGTATCGCATGTGGGATTCTTTGCAGTACCCTGCATTTTTCCCACTAGCGAACTAAGGGTCTTTTCTAGCTGACGATTCAGTTGGAACCGATACGCTCCTGGCGTCTCTGTTACCGAAGGTATTGTATCACCTACGGTAACTTCCGCTAGCTCACCAAGTGAACTTCTACCTTGAGCGATAGGACTCTAGTACCCGAGTCACTAAAACCCCGGCAAAGCAGGATACACTGCAGAGTTGCTCCAGGTATTACAGGATATTCTAACTAAAAACTGCTAGTGATTCTCTTATGAGTGATCGCAGTAAAGCAGACCGTAGATAGTTACAACACAGAAAGATACAAGACAGCTTCTTCTGGATGTAAAGGGAACCCCAGTGAACTGTATGATTGTATGAGCACACAGCCCTTTTTACATTTACAGGCTTAACGCACTTTTTTTCATAATACAGGGGGGAGTATGCAGGTAGAGTAACTGCAGTGGGGAAATGGTCAGTCTGTTCTTGCAACACATTGTGTCTCCATGACCATCTTACTTTAAGCTTACAGTAGGCAGGATATGACATTGCTAACTCAGTCCCACTTCCCACGGTGCTGGCTATACACCATACAATGGCTTACCTGGTACATTTCCTAATCCCAGCTGACAGCCTGGCAGCTAGTTGAGGTTATCTGAGACAAAGACTAAGTGAAAACATTTATACGCCAACTTATTATGCAGCACTTTACAATAATTATCATAGCGGTTCCATTTCCTTCTTGTAATCGTACATGTTACAGTAAGGTAGAACATGGATCTACTACGTCTGTCCTGCTTCTGCGAGCCAGGCCAGTTGCATTATGAACTACATACACTTCAGTTCTTTGCCTGTGTGTATTCCATCGCTAGCAATGGAAGCAAAATGGCGCTGTGTATTTTCGAATGGAGAAAGGGAAATAGGGCAAATAGACCACCAGTCACACAAACACCATGAAAATATGCTTACATTACAAAAAATAACACCACAAACAAAATAACACATTACAATAATACCACCACGAACAAAACATTTTTGTGTAGTTTATGACATGGAAGTTACATTAGCAAGCCTTTTACTAAAAATTCCTCATGAAAGAAATACTAGGATTAGAAAAGCTTCCATTCCTAACGTTATAGTGCCCTAGGCTATAGTTATTATTTATAAAGCGCCAACAAGTTCCGCAGCGCTTTACAATGGGGGGACGAACAGACATGTAGTTGTAACCAGACAAGTTGGACACACAGGAACAGAGGGGTTGAGGGCCCTGCTCAATGAGCTTACATTCTAGAGAGAGTGGGGTAAAATTAGCTTACAGCCCCTCCCAACTGCAATAAAAATAATATAGAAGGGTTTTACTTACCTTTTTTCCAGTACCAAGACTCCTTAAGTGCTGCTGCCTACTCTGCCCCCAGTGATATCATCCGGTGGTGGAAACATTACATTCAATGAAAACAATTGAAATTGTTGGAGCATTTGGTCATATGACAGAGTTTCACTTGGTCATTGTAGAGCAGAGATAGGCATCCGTTGGCACTCCAGATGTTGTGGACTCCATTTCCCATAATGTTCTTAACCCCTTAAGGACCAAACTTCTGGAATAAAAGGGAATCATGACGTGTCAGACACGTCATGTGTCCTTAAGGGGTTAAAGCCATAATGCTGGAAACGTCCACAACATCTAGAGTGTCGAAGGTTGCCTACTCCTGTTGTAGAGGAAATAAGTGTGAGTGAGGTTACCATAGTGTCTTTTCATAGGGATTCTATTCTGACTGGTGATGCATCCTGCCATTGAAGAACAATTTTCCTGGCTGTGCATTGTTCTCTACAAATTAACAGTTTATTAAGTATGTGTATTCTTGACAGGTTGTGGTGCTGGAAAACGTATTGGGTACATTGTGTGACGTGGGATCTATGCGTCACCCTGATGCTCTCTGAAGTATTATTTCCTGGTAACCACAAGAGTAAAAGGGTATATAATTTTCATTCACCAATAGTACCTTTAAGCTTTCACCATGCAATTGTTTTTTTTAGTTTTCTTCCTTCTGCTGTGGTGAGTGAATTCTCTTTCTTTCTCATGTTTCACCCTCTCACCGCCAGTACATCTGGACACCCCATGCCTGGAATTTCCCTCAACCTTTTCTCTTCCTGGATAGTGTGGGGCAAAGATGCCTCTGCCACATGTTCCTGAAGGAGCCTGCTAGCTAGCCTCCTGCCCAAGGACTATGGGCTATATAAAAAGACTGTATTCGTGTGGTTTCCCTGTACTGTTCGGGAACCGAACAAATCCACAAACTAAGGACTATCCGGGTGCTTGTTAAACCCCATTGACACCTTATAATGATTCACACCTCAGTGTTCTAAGTGTTCGTCTGGTGGCCACCGTTCGTATGCACGAACATGTGGTGGTGGCCATCTTGTTCGCACAAACGCAGGCAGCGGTGTTTGGTCGTCGAGCACGTGGAACTAAAATTTGACACTCGACTTTGCAAACACCGCTGATCTTCCATCATCACCTGCGTTTGGTTCTTTACATCGTGGAAGGGCACTGTTCGGTAGAATCGTTAGTATGGATGAGGTGAACAAGTTCCACGTTATAACTATGGACTACGTTCGGTAGTTTATTCGTTTTTGTACTCCCGAAAGAGACCGACCTCTACCCATGATTCTATGGAACTATTTTTGACAGGCGCCTCGTGTGTGGTCGGTCAAAACTTTACCCCGGTAGCGTTTTGACTGTATTCGTGGGATCTGGAAATGTCATGCGCTCAGATCCAGGCTATCTGTGGATATAAGACTTGAAGGGGTACATGGTTGTTTTATGTATGTTTGGGGTGTCATAAAAATTGTAGATTTTTCTGTACCCAAGAGATAATGTAATTATGTTTTTCCCAGGTAATTATCTCTCAGGCACAGAGGATCCTGGGAGGGATTACCCTGTAATTTTCTGTTGGAAACCCCTTGTAGGGGATTTTGCATAAAAAGGCCGTGTGTGGCCCTGAATAGACCGGTCTACTCCCAGCATTAAGTTTTGGCTTGTGTGTGTGTGTGTGTGTGTGGTGGGGGGGGGGGGGGGGGGGGGGGGGGGGACGTTATACTTGCTATACTCTCTGGAGGAGAGGGCTACCCACTGGGAGTTGGGTCCGCCACATGGTGGTTTCTAGTTTTACTTCTTTCTCTTCCACCCAATATGCTTGTTTATGTCTGATTTTTTTCCAGGTTATTATGGGTGGTGAGGGTCTTATTTGCACGTACTCCTCTGTTGTAATATGTGAGCTTTAGTGGGCGAGGCAATATTTTATTGTATAGAAGGTTTATATACTATGTATACATATATATTTCTTTACATTTACAGAGTTATTTACTAAAGTGAGAATTCAAAATTAATTCCAAATTTAAGGCCGGAGTAGCTAAAATGACAGCATAGCTGTCGTTTTTTTTCCAATTTAGTTATCTTGACCTTTAATTTAAAATTCACTTTGAATTCGAATTTTAATGAAATACCTTGTTTGAAAATGTATTGAATTAAAAGTTAAACATCACAATACTACCTACCTCTCCATACATCATGACATAGCTAGATTCTTATATTGTTGCATAAATCATATGTCACAAAACTTGCACCATAAAATACATTTTTGCTACTGCGGTGGTTGTGGGCTTTAGGTGGGGTGTTGTTTTTCAGAAGGGTTATGTTATTTTTTTTTTTCATTGTTAGTTATTCAATATCCCAACAATTTGTTTACACGTACAGTACATTGGTACAGGCCCACAGCCTGTTTACTTGGTAAGTGAAGGCTCCACAAAAAGTTGAACAATGCTGCAAGCTGTTCCAATCTTTTTTCTCCAAGCAGGTCTATTGTTCTCCCTTCACTCCTATCCTTTGTCTTTTTGCCCCCCCCCCCCCCCACTCCCCCCACCTCCCTTAAAATTTGCATTTTACTGCGCATTGTTCAGCAGTCAGTTAGTTATAATAGTTTATTTACTTGCTCTTTTTTCCCCCAGTTGTATAAATTTCTGAAACCTATTCTGGTTGGAGATCTAAACCATCTTCTAAACCCAAGAATAAAACCTTGAGTGGCACCACAAACATCCTGGTATGCTTGATTAGAAAATGTTAACAGTCATTAACGAGGCTCCACATGAAAAACTGCCAGCATTGTTGTGGTGGGACAATAAGGATGTTATGCTTTACTTGGCCCTACATGAGTCATGGTCTAGAATAGACTATATTCTGTTAAATCACGAGCATTTGTTTTAGGGAAACAAGAAAACATGGTCAGACCAACACATTTTGCCTTGCCAATACAATCCAAAGAGTAGACATGGAGACTTAATGATGTGCTCCTGTCTGATCAGTTGATGGTTCTAAAACCACACAGGAGTTGAGGCAAAATTTTGAAACGCTTTGCTAAAAATGCAACATTCTTGGAGTTTGCACAGCAAGGGCTACTGAGATTTGTAGCCGTCATTATCCTGATGGACTGCACAGTATTCTTCCACAGACAAAAAAAAAAAAAAATCAAACACATCATACGAATAATACATCACAAAATAATTATTAAATAACCCACCAATTCAAACACATAATGGTACTTGCAAACAGCATGGAAAATGGTTTGGGACTTGCACATGTTCATTCATATCTAACAGAACTTGAGTAGCAGCTAAAACAAAAACAAATTCAAAACATGAGAAAGGTAACTCGTGTGAATTGTCTGATGTCTACTAAGGCTTGCCTGCTGACTAAAACATCTCTCACACTCAGAACATGAGAAAGGTTTCTCTCCTGTGTGAGTTCTATCATGGGCAACAAGATGTGCATGTTGACTAAAACATCTCTCACACTCAGAACATGAGAAAGGTTTCCATCCAGTATGAGTTCTCTGATGCTTCGCAAAATCTGATTTATAAGTAAAAGCTTTCCCACATTCAGTACATGAAAAAGATTTTGTTCCTTTGTGAATTCTCTGATGTATAATACAACTAGAGTGTTGTCTGAAACATTTCCCACATTTGGAACATAAGAAAAGTTTCTCCCCTGTATGTATTCTCAAGCAGACAGCCCAAGGTATTGCAAGTGGGGTATGTCCAGTCTTTTTTAGTAACCACTCAGTCACAAACACTGTCCAACTTTGGACAATGTTTGCAACTAAGTGGCTACTAAAAAAGACTGGACATGCCCTATTTGCAATACCTTGGGTTGTCTGCTTTTGCAAATGGTTTGCGCTCGTCATGGCTAATTCTCATTCCTGGGCCAGAACACGGTCTCAAAGGTAACATTACTAATCTGGCAGGTTTCAATGTGAAAAAACTGAAAAATGGAATTTGCTATATTTGACCCTGTAACTTTCCAAAACAGTGTAAAGCCTGTTAATGGGGGTGTCTAAAGTAGAAGAAATTTACAAAATTGAGAAGCTTACAGCCTACCTTTATGGGCACTTCAAGCACGGCACCGAGGTCTGGGTGCCTTGGCATGATTACGATGGTTCATAGATGGGGCCTGATGTGTGGGGTACTACAGGGGTAGGGTGGGGATCGCCGTGGCAGAACTGCTGTTCTTTTTCTCATATTGTGTTTCTAGGAGCTATTTTCTTTCTCCTCTCACATCTTCTTCTCACTCTCTTTTTAGCTTACCACCTAGATGTTTCTCCCCCCTATTTTTCTCATACTAGGTGTGTGACAGAAGCTCCTGTTCCATGGCCGTTTGGAGAGGCTCGAAGGCCAGCCTCTTACCTACATACTATGGACTTGGTCCCTGAAGAAGTGTGTGATGGCAGCAATCAATGTACAAACTATACATTGTTACTATAACTCTCCTGCGCCCTCTGCTTACTGACTAGAAGTGTGTACATTTGCATAAGACTGCTATGAAAATGAGGGCAACAAAATAAGTAGTTAACATAATATATTGTTGCCTTATTTCGTGTTTGGGAATGTTATTTGTATTATAATAGTTTATGTATTATTTTAATTGCTCATTTATGTTCTATGTATTTGTATTTTAAATGTTTGTCACCCCATATTTAAGGACTAGTCCCAAAAGGCTAGTCTTTGCCCAAATTAAAGTTTTGTATGCTAGTTCCTTTTGAAACTGTGTGTCCTGTGTGGAATTTTAGGGATCCCAGTCACAGAGTCTTCGGACCTGTTGGCTGGTTGCACGATCCCTCTAGCCGGGAGGTAAATCAAAGAGAGCTAGGCCCGAAAGCCGCAAGTGTCTTTATCAAGACCAGAGCTATTACATTAGAAGAGGAGGTACATACCTGCCTTGAAGCAAAGCTGCAGAGGAATAGGCAGAGTGGATACTACCTGCCTGGGAAGAAAGAGCTCCAGAGAGAAACCAGTCAAGCTTCGGCGACTGGGGCTGAAGCGTTTCAGGAAGTGGCTAAGAAGCAGACTGGGCGGAAGTACTCGGTTGTAGTACAGGAGCTCCATCACAGAGTGAGTCTCTCCAACTGAGGAAAATGCCATGTGAGATACTGACCTTGACAAGGGTATGGTTGCCTGCACTTGATTCTGAGCCACTGTAGACGTCATGCCCCCCATACTCTAATACGCATGCAGCAGGAGGTTTTGCCTTTAGCGTAATGTCATATTGCCATAAACTGGTTATCTTCATGTCTCTGTACACCGGGGAAGGAGGTAAAAGGGAGGGGGGGAAAGGAAACTAAAAATGGAAACACGTGTTGTCACCTTAGTTACTTAAGAAATATTGTAAGTTTTCCATTTTGGTACTCTGATACTTGCACATTGTCTGCGGATATATGTATTGCATTTTAACATAAAATAAAGATATCTAATGAAATAAAAAAGTGTCAAAAAGGATCAGAACAGAGTCAATGTGATCGGATCAACATCATTAATGACTCAACAGCAGCCCTTACATTATCACATAGAAACATAGAATGTGACGACAGATAAGAACCATTAGGCCCATCTAGTCTGCCCAATTATAAAATAGTAGATTGCAATTAGGGCCATTATTAGGTAAATAGCTAATTTTACCAGTGAATATATGGTGCTTTTAAAATTATTTTAAAAGGAAATACAAACAAATATATCTATAGGTGCACCCTCAAAGTGTTAATCCAATAAAACCACATTCACAATAATATATATATATTAAGACACAGCACACCTTTTTTCTTATATTTCATTATTAGGCAACACATCCAAAAACATGTTGTATTTAAAGGAATGAATAATTAAAACATTAACTACTAGTTAATTAGAATTATAAATATGCCAAAGAAAGTCATCCACAATTTAATCTATTATAGATTATAGAATTGCTGAAATTGAAAGAGTAATGAAGAAAGAGAAACAGGCTCAAATGAAGTTGCTATACACACTGGAATTACTATTTTTTATTTTTTATACAATCAACATATAAAAACAAAGATGACATTTACCACTGATATACCACCATTAGAATCAATTATAACTATACTATTAACCTTAAATAACTGGCACCAATTGCCCCAAAAAAATAAAAAAATAAAAAATAGATGAGGGTTATTACATATAGTTTTAACACGATAAAGGCTTTGCTACAGTGTGAGAAGATGGGTAGTAAATTACATTTGAATCAGTTTTAGTATGTCTCACATTCACAACACAAATGTTCTAATGCTAATCCATTAATGCCTCAAAAACCATTAGTGTTGACCATGACATTTCCAATATTCAGAGCATCACAAAGCTTCTCTTCAGTGTTCTCTGATGGCTATCAAGATGTGCATGCAAGCCAGGGCTGTCTTTAATATTGACTGGACCATGGACAACCATTTGCTTGGAGCCCCTAGACCCTGCCCCCTGCCGGACATACCAACACACATCGACAGACATACTGATACACAGAAAACACATACTGACACACACGCAGACACAAACACCGACAGACACACATTGACAGAGATACTGACACACATACAGAGACATACACTGACAAGCATACGGACACAGACACAGAGACATACACTGACATACATACTGACATACACAGACAGACATACTGACATAGACACACAGACTTACTGACATAAATTTACACTTTTAAACCCATCCTCCAGTTTCCTACCTTGGAGGGTGGTTTCCCCGGTGTCCAGACTGGATGCTGAAACTGTTGGGAGTTGGAGTCTGCCTCTTCTGACACCCTCCTTCATCTCCCGTACGGCTCCTCTCGTTAGTTGGAGGAAGTGACTCGCGGCCGTCACTTCCTACCAGCGCTGCCGAAAAGCAAGGGGCCTGGTCACGCTGTTAAACGGCATGTGACCGGGCCCCTGCTTACAAATACCCACCCGGCGGCCCTATGGGGGAAAAAAAATAGGTGAGGGCAGCGGGGCCCACGTCGCAGCTGCTTTAGGCCCCCCAAGAGTAACTGGGCCAGGGGCAGCTGCCCCGTTTGCCCCGCGTTAAAGACGGCCCTGATGCAGGCTACAATATTTACCACATCCAGAAAATGAGAAAGATGTTTCTCTTATTGTCAATAGGATTTGAGTGCTGGCTAAAACATTTTGGACATTCAGAACATGAGGAAGGTTTACCTCTTGTGTGAATTCTCAAATAACTCACAGGAATTAATGCCAGCCAAAGCACTTACCACATTCATGTGAGTTCTCTGATGTTTCACAAGAGCTGGTTTTCTGAGAAAACATTTTCCACATTCAGAACATGAGTAAGGTTTTTCTCCTGTGTGAGTTCTCTTATGGTCAATAAGACTAGAGTGCTGGCTAAAGCATTTCCCACATTCAGAACATGAGAAAGGTTTTTCTCCCGTGTGAGTTCTCTGATGTCTCACAAGATCTGATTTACTAACAAAACATTTCCCACATTCAGAACATGAGAAAGGCTTTTCTCCTGTGTGAGTTCTCTGATGATTCAAAAGGCTTGGTTTACTGACAAAACATTTCCCACATATAGAACATGAGAAAGGCTTTTCTCCTGTGTGAGTTCTCTGATGTCTCACAAGATCTGATTTACTGACAAAACATTTTGAACATTCAGAACATGAGAAAGGGTTTTCTCCTGTGTGCGTTTTCTGATGTTTCAGAAGAACTAGTTTCCTGACAAAACATTTCCCACATTCAGAACATGAGAATGGTTTTTCTCCTGTGTGAGTTCTCTTGTGGACAATAAGATTTGAGTGTCGGCTAAAGCATTTCGAACACTCAGAACACGAGAAAGGTTTTTCTCCCGTGTGAGTTCTCTTATGGTCAATAAGAGTAGAGTGCTGACTAAAGCATTTTCCACATTCAGAACATGAGAATGGTTTTTCTCCTGTGTGAGTTCTCTTATGGTCAATAAGAGTAGAGTGCTGGGTAAAGCATCTCCCACATTCAGAGCATGAGAAAGGTTTTTCTCCTCTGTGAAATTTCTGATGTTTCACAAGATCTGATTTATAGACGAAAAATTTTCCACATTCAGAACACAAGAACGCTTTCTCTCCTGTGTGAGTTCTTTTATGTGTAATAAGGTGTGAGAGTTGTCTGAAGCATTTCCCACATTCCAAACATGAGTAAGGCTTCTCTCCTGTGTGAGTTTTCTTATGGTTAATAAAATGGCAGTGCACACTAAAACATTGCCCGCATACAGAACATGAGAACACTTGCTCTCCTGTGTGAGTTCTATGATGATTCATAAGACTTGTTTTACTGACAAAACATTTCTCACACATAGAACATAAAAACGGTCTCTCTCCTGTGTGTGTTCTTCGATGTATAATAAGATTTGAGTTGTGGCTATAACATTTCCCACAATCAGGACATGAGAACGCTTTCTTTCCTGTTTGAGTACACTCTTTTGTAAGAGATGAGTTACCTGGAAAACATGAAAAAGGTTTTTCTCCTGTTGCAGTCCAGAGGCTAGAATGGTTTGCATTTCTGTTTACTATCTCAGTTGTAGACATACATGTGTCTGAGCAACTCTTTGGCCTTAGAGAAGTGCATTTCTTGGCCCTGTTATTCAAATATTTATTCAGAGTATTACTTAGTGCACTTTTGTTCTTGTCATATCCTTCAGGATAACTTCTGCTGTTGGAACCACCTGCAAGAAATGTACTTTGAGTTAAATAAAATATGTCACTATAAATTATTCTTTTTTTTTACCAAAATATTTTCATGAAAGATTAGAAATGTGACTATGGTGCATCTATATCGGTTTTCCTGACACTATAGCAACCCGAGGGTGCCCCCACCCTCAGGGTCCCTCTCCCGTGGTGATGAAGGGGTTAAAACCCCTTAAGTTACTCACCTTCTTCCACCGCCGGACTCCCTTACCTCTCCTCCCCCACCGACGTCAGCTCCCACGTCCGTGCGCACATTCAAAGTGTCCATCGGAAAGCATTTTTCAATGCTTTCCTATGGACGCTCTGCGTGATGGAGGCATTAAATGCCTCCAGGGTCGCAGATGCGCCTCTAATGGCTGTCCGGAAAACAGCCACTAGAGGCTGGCTTAACCCCAAATGTAAAGCATGCAGGGTGAACCCTAGAGGGACCTGGCACCCAGGCCACTTACATAGTTGCATTGCTGAAAAGAGACTTGCGTCCATCAAGTTCAGCCTTCCTCACATATGTTTTTGCTGTTGATCCAAAAGAAGGCAACTAATCCTAGTCTTTTGCAACAAACTAGGAAAAAATTCCTTCTTGACCCCAAAATGGCAGTCAGATGTCTCCTTGGATCAAGCAGCTATTACCGCACTAATTAGAAATTATATCCCTGTATCTTATGTTTTTGCAAGTATTTATCCAATTGCAGTTTAAACATCTGTATAGACTCTGACAAAACCACCTCTTCAGGCACAGAATTCCATATCCTTATTGCTCTTACTGTAAAAAAAACAACAAAAAAAACAACACTTTTCTTTGCCTTAGATGAAATCTCCTTTCTTCAAGCCTAAATGTGTGACCTTGTGTCCTATGTATAGCCCTGTTTATGAATAGATTTCCAGATAAAGGTTTGTACTGGCCCTGAATATATTTGTATAATGTTATCATATCCCCTCTCAGGTGCCGTTTTTCCAAACTAAACAGATTTAAATTTTTTAACCTTTCTTCGTAACTAAAATGCTCCATTCCTTTTATCAATTTTGTAGCTCGTCTCTGCACTTTTTCTAGTGCCATGATATCTTTCTTTAGAACAGGTTCCCAAAATTGCACAGCATATTCAAGGTGTGGTCTTACCAACGATTTATAAAGAGGCAAAATTATATTTTCATCCCGAGAATTTATGCCCCTATTTATACATGACAAAACCTTACTGGCCTTAGCAACTGCAGATTGACATTGTATATTGCTGTTTAATTTGTTGTCTATAACAATTCCCAAATCCTTCTCGTGTGTGGTTATCCCTAATTCACTACCATTTAGAGTGTAAGTTGCTTGTGCATTCTTAACCCCGAAGTGCATAACTTTGCATTTCTATATGTTAAATTTAATCTGCCATTTTAGTGCCCAGTCCCCCAATCTATCCAAATCCCTCTGCAGCAAAGCAATATCCTGCTCACATTTTATTACTTTACAAAGTTTTGTGTCATTGAGCTGAAGGGGTCTTGGTGACTATAGTGTCCCTTTAACTACTCAAGTACCAATGACTGTCTACGCAGTCATGCAGTGCATGGTGTTAATGCACAGTGACAGCATCGACCATCATGAAGTAAAAGTACCAGCAGGGGCAAAAGTCGTTTGGTACTAAGGAACTCTAGGTATCTTTTGATACCAGGGGGTCCCTCTATCATCTGGGGCCAGAATTAGCAGTCAAGATTGAACAATGCTCTTTTAGCAGAGCTCAAAGTGAGCACTGCAATCAGTGATTTAAAACTATTACAATGTGGTGTGAATAGGGTTACATCTGCCTGCTCACACCAGGAAAACCAGGTATCAGTAGGAACCTGGAGCTCCTCTCTGACATTTTTAGAGAGGCAGCACTGCATATAGCTTTTGAAATCCATATGAAACAGTGCAGTTGAGAGATCAAGTTCAGTCAAAGTGATTCTCTCAATGGATATATTGATTGGGAGATCCCCAATGTCTAACAATTCATGCCCCAGTGCTGGGCTTTGTCAGTTGCTCAGCACTGATCGCAATGCATTGGGCATACGGTAATCAATGTTAAAGATATAAAGCTGTCAATCTGAAAATAGCCAGTAGATGGCAGCAACTTCCCACTCTGTTTTAGCTTCAAATTCCCTTTCCTAATATGAGTTCTGATATCAGAGGGGAAACTTTGGGATTAGGATTAAATTAAAGATGAAGATTAGGTTTCAAATAAATATTAGACGTAATATTTGGCTTATATTAAAAATGTCAAGATAATACAAAGTATAAAAAGCGCTTCTAATCGTAACTCATTTTTAAACCAATTTTACATTTTGTGCACGTTTATCCAGCTGCGATCATACATAATAAGCATAGTGTAGCACTTCAGTAAGACGATTTTACAGATTTTGTATTATAAGCATTTAACCTTTAGCGCTTTCTTAAAGCTCTTAAACAAAGTGACAATTTCTTGAAGTGCTTATGTATAAACCGATTGTGCTGTATTCATGTGCTAAACAATTTTCACTGCAATATATTGAATGTGCAAAGAACTCGCAAAATGATTTCAAACATATAACAGAAAATGTTACCGCACGTTAAAAGTGCATTATACATAAACCAGCTGTGCTATACAAATGTGTCCGTTTCTAAAAAAAATAATTCTTTATTTGTTGCTGTGCAAGAGATAATAAACATGCTTGCAATGCCACGACGGCAGTTACAGGCAATTTGAAGAAAAAACACACATACGGTAGTTAAACATTTGCGTGGCATTTAGAGAAAAGGCACAATTTTATAAAATTTATAATACAAGCTGAATACAGGCTTAATTATACAGAAATAAACAATGAAGTCTAGCTATACTATTTATCAGGCTCAAGTAAATGAACTTGTCTGGTTATGTTAAAGTGGAACAATAGGATAAACCCCTTAGGAGGATCCCGGCTATCTAGATGCAATTTCCCCTCTGCCAACATATAAACATATCCGTAAATGTGCAATCTCCTCCACTTGTTGTATTTACTGGTTTCATGCAGAGCATTCTTTGCCACAGATAGTGGTATCACCGCTCGTCACTGACGTCAACCTATGCCTCTCAGGGGCAGCGTAGCGTCCAGCCGTGAGAGTCCTGTTTTTGGGCCCTGTTGTCCGCTTGATTTGAAGTGTGCATCAGGGTGACATGCATATGATCGGCCTAGTAAGGCTTGTTCAGCTCGTAACTGTGTCCGGCGTGGAGAGGTGTGCTTATTTCTCAGGAGCTTCAATGCAGGCTTTGGATAAAAGCTGAACATCTATCAGGGGAACTGCCTTCCGATTCATGTGCCTGGCGGCTTTACGTGCTGCCGGGAGAAGTCACCTTCGTGGGCGCCATCTTGTGGCTTTTGTCGTTTGAGGGACTGCAGGTCCATGGCGGAAGCGCTCGGGCAGCAGCCTATGTGAGTACTCATCTGGTGGCTGGGTAGTTGCCTGCTGTTGTCTGTTTGCCAGTTTCACCCAGAAAGCACTGAATAGGGCGTCCAGATGCATCGGTGGGGGGGTGGAGACTCGATATCGGTGTCTCAACGTCGCCGATGTGAGGGCAAGGAGAGCGGCCGCCTCTCCCCGGCTCCATCACCTGCAGGCCGCAGTGTGTCACCTCGAGCTCATGTTTGTGAGAAACTCTCGATTGAGGTGTCAGGAGGTACACCAAGGTGTCCCTAGTTTGGGCAGCGAACCCCGGCATGTCTTTTGGCATTATTCTGGTGAGTATTTCCATAACGTCAAGCATTGATATTGGGAGCCCAGCCGACATGCGACTGCTCAGCTAGCAGTACAGACTCTGCCTCCCAAATGTGTACATTTTCACAGCAATATGTTAAATGTGCAATAAACACAGCAAAGTAATTTACGGACATGCTATAACATTAAAGTGCTTATAGTGAAAAACTCCATCCAAAAATATGTGCCGATTTGATGATTCACTTAATAAATAAATAGTTAGCATAAATTGTAACTAACAAGGGAGCTAAGACAAAAAATAAAATACACACAATAGTGTAGAATATTTTGAAAATTTAGATAAATATATTCCACCAGAAAATCTCCTTTGAGTGTCCACTCACATGGATTAGAGCCCAAGTGTCGGCTCTAACTTTGATGCCTTGGAGTCTTTATGGGAGATCCTTCTCTCGTGGCTCTGGCAGTATCCACCTCAGGAATAAGAGCTGATGAAAAAGTCCAGTGCCAGAGGTTTAAGACCACAGAGGTTATAAAATAAATTAGAAACCCATCACATGCTTTAGACACCTTCTAGGCTCTTTTAAATCGTGTGCCTGTTTGTGGGGGGCGCATCCTTGCTCTTCAGATGAACGATATATCCCATGTTCAAGCTAAAATTTATATTTATTATTTCAAATAATTTAACCAGTAAACCAACAAAACAAAAAAAGTGACTAAATAAACCAAAAAATAAAGAAATCAGCAAATAATGTCTACAGGTGATCCTTTCTGTAGAAACACGTGTTTCACCTGTCAAAAGGCGTATGCAGTCCCTGTGAATACTGTCTCTTTATACCTTATGCAAGAGTTCAATTTCCGACATAGGCGTGAGTTTCAGGCCTCCTTTTGGTGCGGATTAAAAAGAGGCTGTATTCCAAGCCCTGTTCTCAAGTCTGATTCCACCAAGACGTCACTTCGGGTTTTGGCAGGTGGACAAATTGTGTTCCACCGTGTTCCAACCAGTTTGCGGTGGTCGTTTTTATGCATTCCACAGTGGTTGTAACCTCCTGGTGGCCATCTTTTTGTTGAAAAAGGCTAGATCAAAGCTCAATAGGCCAATATTGTATGTCCCTTCGGCTTCCAACTGGATGTCTAAGTTTCAAAATCTAGAGAAGCCCAAAAAAGCCTTAGAAGGGCCAGTTACATATAATATCGAAGGGTAAACACAGAATTGGCTGATTATTTACATTTAAATAGTCATCCTGTGAATGAGCCACAAATAAGAAAAACATAAGGAAAAGTAAAACAAGTAAGGTGTAACTTGGCGCCTCTGTGTTCAAAAAACAATCCCCCACTAGGGTACAAAGATAGGAAAACAAACACTCTGGGGCAGTGGCGTATACACGCTCCATGGGGCCACGGTGCCCCCCTCCCCCCCATGCACTTACTCTGCGCGGGGCCGCAACACATGGCAGCGGGCACCTGGTCGCAGGGCTGCGACCGCGGTATGTACGCCAGAGCATGCAGATACACACACTTAAAGGACCACTATAGGCACGCAGATCACATCAGCTCAATGAAGTGGTCTGGGTGCCAGGTGCCTCTAGTTTTAACCCTGCAGCTGAAGACACAGCAGTTTCAGAAAAACTGTTATGTTTCACTGAGGGTTAATCCAGCCTCTAGTAGCTGTCTCACTGACAGCCACTAGAGGCGCTTCCACAATTCTCATTGTGAAAATCTCCAGCACTGGAGAAAGGTAAGTGCTGAAGGGGTTTTAACCACACACACACACACTCTCATGAACAGATGCATACACACTAGCTTACAGACACACACACTCAGTGACATACATACACTCACAAAACATACACTCTCACTGACAAACACACTAACTGACAAACACACTCACTGACACGCTCAGTAACAGACACACACAGTAACACACTCACTGACACACACACACCCTCACTAGCAGACACACAATCAATGACACACACAAACACACACAGTAACACACACACACACAAACACACTCAATAACAGACACACACAAACACACAACAGATGCATTGACAGACACACACACACACACACACACAAAAATTAACACACACACACACACATATATTTTTTTTTATAATTAATCACCCACCCTCCCTACCGTTGGGAGTGCTGAAGGGATTCCCTTGGGTTCAGTGGTGCTGCTGGGCGGCCGGTCACTGCAGGCGACGAGGGAGCATACTCCCCTGAGCACTCTCTGCCCAGCTCCCTCGCGCCCCCTCGCCTCCCTTTTGCCCTTAACATTATACGTGTTGGTTAAGTAAAATAGAAAGATAGAAATTGCTGTTGAACTCACAGAGCAAAATTTGCATTGGTCCTCAAGTAAAAAATGAATTAAGCTTGGTTCTTTTTTTTATTTTGAAATCTTTATTTTTGTTGCACAGGTGAGTACAAAAACATCGACAAATGCCACGACAGCGTACTCGTGTATAGAAACAGGTTAAACAGTGGCATAGATAATTGCGGGTTTTTTGTTTTTGAGTACAGGCCTAACAATTTTATGCTACGTAGCAACAGAAAAAAATGTAATATGGTACAGCTAGAGGACAAGTATCATACAATCTGGCTGAGATTGAGATGTAGGCATCAGATGCTAAAATTCAAATAACAGTGGAACCAGTATTCTTGTCTTAGGTTGAGCGGGCACCCTTAACTGTCATGGCTTCAGTAAAATAAGACATATGATAATACTAAATACTAACAAACAGTCTGACCATGCTTGGCTTATGTTGAGGCAGAAGCTGGCACAACACACGTGTTTGATACATGCATCACTGAATAGGCAGTAGTATTTCTTCCTTCTACCCCATTTTTTAGATATTTTTTCCAAGAAAACACATGCAGAAGAGAATCAAATGAGGAAAAAAAAAAAGGAAACCTTATGCTGAACAAAGTTCTACCCCACATACTGTGAAATAAGAGGTATAGAGAATAGCATATTTGGACAGGCAGCGACCGCCATGCTGTGTCACCCAATGCCACAAGCGGGCCACAGGCGAGAGTCCAACTCCAATCTGGGCTTTTCTACGCTGCTTCCACTGATGTACAGTTCACAAAGGTAAGTGGCACTGCTGAGGCGTAGCCAGACATCCCTCCTGCCCCAGGCCTGCGTCAGAGCCGGCACCATAATGCCACAAACTCGTCCTTCCCACCCGGAAGAATGCAGGAGGCTCTTTACGACATGTTTTTTTTCCTGTGTGGCCGGTACTTAGGGGTCGGTCGCCCGGGGGTCTTAGTCCCAGGAAGGCGTGGAGTGAGGTATGCAGTCGGCTTCGGTTCGCCGTGAGGGACTTCTCAGATCTCACCTTGCGACGCTGTTTTGTTTCCACCTGGGGGACCACATCTGAAGTCGCTTGCTTTGTCCTCTCCAAGGCAGCCCACCAGCGGTTGAAGACTGCCTCCAGACGGTCAGAGAGTGACGCTTGTTTCAGGTGAATCAGTTTGGTATGGTGCCTGGCCTCGTGTCTCTGAGACAAGTGCGTCTGCCATCTTGCTCCCCACCGTTAGGCAATTGCTGTGTGGTTGTGGAGCAGAACTCCTGTGGTAGGTAAGCCTGACTGCTGGTGAGTATCGGCAGCAGTAGAGGTGGGGACCAGGATAACCCCCAACCCCCACTGGTCCAAAGGAGGGGGTACAGGATTCTGCCACAGTTCAGCCTACACAGCTCTGCTAAGGAGCTTGGCCGTCACTCCCAGACGAAAACCACGCAAGGCATCAAGTTTGCTGGACCAGAGCTCCGTGTCAGAGTGTCTCGTAATTGCCACAATCAATGCTCGGGGTATCCCTGACACCCCTTGGTGTGATCCAGAGTCGGGTTTTGCTTGCTTTCACAGAATTTACACAGATTATAGCGAGATTTGTGAGGAGTCATTGTCTCATGCGTCTGCTCAGTTAGTCGGTCAGGCCCCGCCCCCCTTTAAGCTTGGTTCTTAAGAGGTCATAAGAATGATTGCACTTTACACCTTGAATTTGAAATTGTGAATACACACATTTCTTAATTTGCTTTAAAAATATAATTTATTCCATAAAGCCTCACCTACCTTAATTCAAATGTCGGGAATGAGAACCAGCTTATACAGAAACACATTTCTCTGCAAGTCATTCATTCCACCTTTTTAAATGTCTGCAAATATCCTGAGAATGACAATTACCCCCCACCTTCCACACAGTAAAGGAAACTTCATAGATCATACCATTCCTACAGTCAGGAATGGAGGGAGATGTGAATAGGGTCCCTCAACATTACATTAGCATTGCAGAGATTGTTAGAAAACATTTTTAAATTCCTTGATTTTAGAAACAATGTAACTGTATGTGGGGCTACTGTATATACTAGAAGCATTTCACTAGAGGATGAACGAATAAATGGAGAGAAAAAAAACTACCATAAATTTTCATGTTTGGACAGCAAACTATAGACACCATTGATATTTAACATATTTATATACTAGATATGTATTACATGTATCAAATATATGCTATGCTAAGATTCTTTAACCCAAACACAAAGGTCTTGATTTAATTTGAAGGAGGATTAGGGATACTCGTCTAAAACGTGGACTGTAATTCCTAAGGTCATTTAATTCTACAAGACCAAGATACCCAGTTATGAGCAAAGTTATGATGCCTCTATGATGTCACAGAGTAGCAGGGAGAAGGGAAAAGGAAACCACTAAACAATATTGTCAAATCACAGCAGCTGCAATGAACAGTCTCTTCCTTTAACCTGGGAACAAAGCACAACAGAGTCTGTCTGGGGCATAATGAGTAACTAAACACTGCAAACTCTCACCACACTGAGCTGTAGGGAGAGTTTCACAATAATTCAGTTCCCCTGCAGAGATCAGGAAGGTAGAGAAGCCTGGAAAAAAGAAAAGCCAAGATCTCTGACCCAGAAAGGAGCCTAATACCACCTACATGTTTATTACTAACCTGGGCCAGTATTCAAAAGACTATCCTGCAGGTGGCTCCTGACATACGGCTCTTCCCCTCGCTCAATCGCTGATATAATCAAAGGCGTCATGTGAATCCTTCCTGTATTTAACGGGACACATTATTAACAATTAGAATTTTTTTTTTTTTTTTTTTAATTTTTGTTGTGCAAGATATAACCACATCATTTGCGCTGCCACGACAGCAGGAGCAAGCACACTTAGTCCAACATGGCATTAAAAACACAGCACGTAATTTTACATTGGGAAATGGAGAGTTGCAGGCTAGTATGTCGTTTGAGTGTATGTGATAGAAAGGGGCTGTTGAATAGCCTGTTGTGTTTCCTTTTTGGCCTATTGCCTCCTATGTGGGAGTAAGTTGGTGTAGATAGTGTTGTTTTAAGGCAGTATATGCCTTATGCCTCTTGGCTTGGTAGGGGGAAGGTCAGTGTGGGCCTACATGTTCAAGAGGCTAGCACCCACGGGGTGACAAGTTGGTACTAATGTAAGGTCAGAGGGTGGGGGGATGATAAGAGGTGTAACCCTCGAGCCAGCGGATGGGGAAGATAATACGTCAGCCGACATTGTACATAATGTTAGGGTTCATACAAGGTTAAGGCAAAACATTATTTAAACTGTAAAACCAACAATTATAATTATAAGCATAACGGAGCTAGAACGGTTAGGAGTTAAAGAGGCACTGAGATCGAATGAGTTCTTCGGGAGATAGCTGCCGAAGCAGAGTTGCCCCATTTGACAGCTGGTACAAATGGCAAAACCTTAGCTGGGTTCCCGGTGTGCGGTTGCGGCGTTTGGATTGTTGGCAGTGTACCCTCCGGTGTCGTGGTCAGTCCCAGTTGTTGTAGTGTGCCATTAATTTCCGAGGCCTCCTGGACCTTTAGATTACCAGAGTCCCGAGGGATCAGCAAGCATTTTGGGGTACCCCATTTATAGGGTATGTGGTGTCGTATCAATTCCGTCGTCAGCGGTTTTAGGGACCTTGATTTAATTTGAAGGAGGATAAGGGATACTCGTCTAAAACGTGGACTGTAATTCCTAAGGTCATTTAATTCTACAAGACCAAGATACCCAGTTATGAGCAAAGTTATGATGCCTCTATGATGTCACAAAGTAGCAGGGAGAAGGGAAAAGGAAACCACTAAACAATATCTGCAAATCACAGCAGCTGCAATGAACAGTCTCTCCCTTTAACCTGGGAACAAAGCACAACAGAGTCTGTCTGGGGCATAATGAGTAACTAAACACTGCAAACTCTCACCACACTGAGCTGTATGGAGTGTTGCTCTAGATAGGTCTGGATAAAACCTTAGCGTATGTTCTTCGAAGTAATAAGGTGATTTATTCCGCAATGCTGTTAGGAACGCTTGCCTATCCGGACCATTCTGAAATCGTATGATGACATCCCTGCTCACCTCGGTGGAGTGTAATGGAGGCGCTGGAAGTCTGAAGCATCCATCCAGGGCCATCAGTTTGGCCTGCTTGGCTGACAAGAGGTGTGTGAGTAGTCTCCTGACTAAGTGGGGGATTTCGACTGTGCCGATCTGCTCAGGTATGCCCCTTATCTTGAAATGTCTCCACCTCCTGCGGTCTTCCATGGCCGCCAAGCGGCTCTGAGTCTGGGCCTGTTCATGCCACATCTTACTTAGCTCTTGTTCCATGTTCTTGATGCGGACCTCATGGGTGGCCGTGGTTTTCTCCCCGTTGTGGAGGTGTCTCGACACTCCGCTAATCTCCTCCTTAAAGGAGTTAATATCAGTACCTATATTATGGCGGAGGTCGTCCAGGAGGGCCTCTGACTGCTTTGCAGGTAAGTCAGCTCTCGGTCTTCTAGCTGTAGTGGCCAGCTCATCCATGTCTGGGAGGGATGTTTCGCTAGATGAATAAGACAGCCCGTAAGAGAGAGGCGCCATTACGGGCTTCACGGCTCCTTGCAGCCTTCTCAGGAGTTCCCCGATGTCGGCGGCTGTTGGGATTTTATCCGTTTTGTATTTCTTGTTTTTTCGCTCCATCGTTAGTGGAAACAATTCATCTCACTTGGCAGTCAGGTGCTGTGCTGGAAAGGCAAGTATTTAGGCTGTATTGTCAAACGGCCTGGAGCTCTCTCATTTTGAATCCGGACAGGATGGCAGCTGGCTCCAACCTTCAACAATTAGAATTTAAAGCTCTTAAGATCTTTACGTTACACATTTATTATGATTACGATGAGTTAGGAACATATGTGAAGAAATGTCAATTTGTCCCAGATATGAATATGTTCTTATGAGAAAGATTTCCTCTAAATAGGGTGACGTTTTCTTACCCAGAGAGCGGAGGGTCTGGTAATTCTCCATCATCACATCCCGGTAAAGCTCCTTCTCTTCATAATTTAAATAGTCCCACTCCTCCTCGGAGAAGTAAACGGCCACTTCCTCAAACTCACACTGATCCTAAATGAGAAATGTCATTGTTACAGATCATCAACCTACAACAGGATTAATTGGCCAGACATTAACTATAACTACTACAAATTATAGCCTTTAATTGTTTCCGATAATCTTTTCAAAGGAAAATTACCATAGACTTTAAAGCGGCACTGTCATGGCCGCATCCGTTTTTTTGTTTTTTAATCCCCCTGCCAACTCCACTACATCCAAATGCCCCTCTAGTCACCTCCAAATGTCCCTAAGCCCCCCATATTACCTACTTTTTAATTATTATTTTTGTGCCCGGACCTAGGTCCTGGGAGCCGCCATCCTTCTGTGGGCAGATAAAGGCCCTGTGGGACACATCATCTGCCCACACTAGATAGCGCTATGAAATTTCTGCACATGCCCAGTTAAACACTGGGGCATTCGCTATTTCGGACTGGAATTAGGTCTATTCATTCATTTGTCAGAAAGATGAATGAATAGAAATTTCAGACGAACAAACAATCACCGAATGTTGGTGTTCGTTTGTTCGTTCTGTTTATTACAAGGAGGCCCCCCCGCCCTCTCTAATAAATGGCCCCCATGGTGGGGCATCTATTAACTAGCAGGGGACGACGACACAACATTGGGATGGAGGACCTATTGACCCCCACACAAGAGTGGCGGGTGGGGGCCCTAAATGACCATAAGGGGGTCCTACTGTCCTCCCCCCGCCCTCCCCCCACCCATGGTCGACGGGCGGGGGCTAAATGAAAAAATACCCCCCACCCCAGGTATAAAGCCTTCCCACGACCTGCAATTTGACTCAGAGCACTAGGATTGCTTGGTTTAAGCCAACCAATAAGAGTGTACTGATAGGTAAATTTGATCCTTGCCTGATTGGTAACTTGCAGGCTCAAATTTACCTATCAAAGCACTCTTATTTTTTAGGGCCTTTTAGGGTCATGGGGGGGAACCTATGTCCACCGTTTAGTTGAATAGCCCCCACTCGCGGGCTATGACATTTATGAGAAGGTAGTTAGTAGGTTAGTAGATATGCCCTACTCGCGGTATAGCGAGTAGGGGCAGATTAATTACTAATGCTAAGTAATCTTTACTTAGTATTAGTAAAGTTGGCTGAAAGACCAATCTTGGTCTTTCAGCCTTTTGGTAGATAGCTCCTTGATACCGTGGGAATTAAGAAGCCATCTACTAAGCGGCTGCAAGATGCAGCCACAGCACAGATTGGAATTTCATTCATTCGAATGAAATGTCAAACTGACCTAAAATTACAGAATGTCGCCCTAACACGGATGAACAAACTGTTCGGTAATTTCGCAGGCGTTCTGTCTAAATGACAGGATGTTCAGGAATGGTGAAAGGAGGCACCGCGAGACCACGGAGGAAACGGTGAGTATTGTGGGAAAATTTCTCTGACCCACAGGAAGTGGGTCAAAGCTGGTCAAGCAAAGGAAAAATACATAAGACAAAGTAGTCCCTACTTGGTCTTAGGTTTTAAAGAATACTAGATTAGATAGTAAGAAACAGAGGACAGACCTTAGAGAGTGAGAGAAGAGGAATCGATTGGGGAAAGGTAAGTTCGGCATGACAGTGCTGCTTTAATTGTGGCTTCTGTAGAGAAATAAGTAGAAAGGATTTTCTAACAGATTGAGATCATTTGAAATGTTTATCCAAAAAAACTAATTTGAGCTTTATATTCTTATAGTGTAATTCACCACATCATATAGATATAATAAATATCTTTCTCTCCCTCTACCATATCCTTTTAGTAATACTTCCCAATCACAAAGACAGGAAGATGGGATAAAACAAGAGAAGTGTATTTTGTGAATATATCCCTTACCGGTCTGTCCAGCTGGTAGTCCATCTCTGAGACTTGATACAAGAAGCTCTCAATAATCTCCATCTGCTTCTAATTGTTTTTTTGTGTTCAGGGGTCACTGGATGACTTGCTTTCTCCAAACAATGGACTCCAGTGCTAGCAGAGATTGGTGACCTTGTCAGTGCCCGGTGTGAGGGACAGAATTCAAACAAATGAACCTAATAGATATAAATATAGTGGTCAGGATTTTCTTCATGAAATGAGCGTAAATGCTAGGTTTTTGAGTCTTTTTCCATTTTAACATTGCCTCTGGGGGAGGATAGGCTTTTACTTGCCTGAACCTGTCCCTCGCAGACACCTTAATGGGACACTATAGTCACCTGAACAACTTCAGCTTAATGAGGTTGTTCAGGTGAGTGCTACAGCTACCCGGAGCCTTTTTCTTGTAGGCACTGTATTTTCTGAGAAAATGCAGTGTTTACATTGGAAGCTTGGAACACCTCTTGTTGCAGTCAATCAGACGGCCACCAGAGGGACTTCCGAGTTCAGAGGCCCTAAAAAGGCCTCTCGTCCGATGCATTCTGGGTGAATGCATCAGACGGGCTATCAGCACACAAAGCACTGTGAACGCGCTTTGTGTGCTGATAGCCTGTCAGCACTGCTGTGGGCGTGGCTTCAGCTGACAGCTGAAGCCCGAACCCACAGGGATGCTGTCTGTCCACAATAGTGGTTGAAGGGGGGGGAGACCTACTCTCCTCCCCCCCCCGGCCCCCACCGCTGTGCGGCGGGTGGGGGCCCTAAAATGATCAATAAGGGGGGACCTACTGTCCCCCCCGGCCCCCACCCCTGTGCGGCGGGTGGGGGCCCTAAAATGATCAATAAGGGGGGGACCTATTGTCCCCCCCGGCCCCCACCCCTGAGCGGTGGGTGGGGGCCCTAAAATTATCAATAAGGGGGGGACCTACTGTCCCCCCCCGGCCTCCCCCCTGTGCGGCGGGTGGGGGCCCTAAAATGATCAATAAGGGGGGGACCTATTGTCCCCCTGGCCCCCACCCCTGTGCAGCGGGTGGGGGCCCTAAATACAAAGGGGGGGGACCCTAGTCACCCCTCCCCCAAAAAAAATAATATCTCCCTACCTACCCCCCTCACCCTAAAAATAATGAGGGGGGGGGAACATTAACTAAAAACCTGTAAAAAAAAAAATGAGATAAAAAAAACTTACTGTTACAAATCGCTATTTGTAACTGGCCCTTTAAATGAGAAATTGCCCTGCTTCCCTGGATTGTGGAGAAGCCTATTTGCCAGCCTCCTTCCTCATGACTATGGCCCCTGGAAGATTGTGCCCCTGAAAACTTATGAACTTTTATTGTGTGTGTATGGCCCTTTAAGAACCGTCTGGGGACATATTGTGACTTTGCTGAACAATGTCCCTTTAAGACTATGTCCCCAGACCTGTAAAATAACTTGCCCCTGGCTCTCTCCCACTTGGTTCAGTAAATAGGGCTTACTGAACCAAGTACCACACAGGCGGACCACCCAGAAGCTAAAGTGTGCAGGCAATTTACCTCCCAGGCTGTGAGGTTACTGCAGGTTAATTGCACGTGGCGGCGGCCATCTTTGTTCATTCGAATGCGGTCAGCGGTGTATGCTAAAGATTCTGTGGAACTGAAATCGGCTACACATTTTGCCGAACACCGCTGACCCTTACCTTCTCCCATACTGAACTTGCAGCTCCAGAGACTAAGTCCCGTTCGAAATGGGACTTAGTCGTTTTTTCGCATGAAATTGACCGACCGCACAGCCCAAATCTATGGAACTGTTTTGGGCAGGAAAATGTGCTTGCGGTCGGTCATAAAGGGACCTCCAGCTAACTTTTGATCCACTGGAGGGATTTTTGGAAGTGTTTATGTTTGATGTATGCTGAGTCTGAATATGAAATTTTTATGGAGATTGAATGTATAGTTTTAAAGTTACAGTGTATGTGTGAAAACTGTATTTTTACTGTATGCTATAATTATGTTATGTGTTTATCTGAGGGGAGGAGAAGTGGGGGTGGTACCATGTATGTGATTGGTTAATTTCATCCTCCCCCTGGGAGTGTCCTATGTGTACCTTTTTGTAATAAAAAGCAGGCTGGGTGTTCCAGTCCTCAGTTCTTCTTGACCCTTCAAAACGTAGCCTTGTCTCGTTATTGGAGGGAATTGCTGTATCACACTGGGGATTGCTATGCTCTGCATATTCCCCTGAGCTTAATCACTTAGCTCTTTTAAGAGCTTGTTCCGGATACGCTCTCCTGGAGGAGAGGTCTTCCCCACACGGTCCTGAATGCTGGAGGTTCATTCCAGGGTGGAAGGAAGACGGCGCGGCTCCAGTTAAGCTACGGCGGTTGTGGAGCGTGCGGTGGTTGTGGTGTCGTCTGCAATGCTTGGAGTCCTCTGTAAGTGCTAGGAGCATCCATCAACGGAGGGTACTCGGTCGGAGTACATGGAGCTCCGTTACATTATTCGATGTTTTCTTTCTTCTAAAATCTTCTTTCTTCAGCCCCAAAAAAGGCCAAATAAAAATCCATAATAACCGACGCAATGTAAAAAAAAAAAAAAAAAAACGAGCGCAAAAAAAAAACAATCCATGTTCACCCATGGAGGGCTCCGCGCAGACTGAGCTCCGCAGGGCGGGGGAAGGCTTATAAAGCCTTGCCCCGCCCTGCAATTAGGCTAAGAACACTCTGATTGGTGGGTTTAAGCCAATCAGAGTGCTCTTTGTCATTTTACAAGCGTGGGAAAATTCCAAAGAACTTTCCCACGCTTGTAAAATGACAAAGAGCACTCTGATTGGCTTAAACCCACCAATCAGAGTGTTCTTAGCCTAATTGCAGGGCGGGGCAAGGCTTTATAAGCCTTCCCCCGCGGAGCCCTCCATGGGTGAACATGGATTGGTTTTTTTGCGCTCGTTTTTTTTTTTTATTGCGTCGGTTATTATGGCTTTTTATTTGTCCTTTTTTGGGGCTGAAGAAAAGATTTTAGAAGAAAGAAAACATCGAATGGTAAGTTGTTTTTATCTCATTTTTTTTTTTTTTTTACAGGTCTTTAGTTAATGGTCCCCCCTCATTATTTTTAGGGTGAGGGGGGTAGGTAGGGAGATATTTTTTTTGGGAGGGGGGGGGGAAGGGTTAACTAGGGTCCCCCCCCCTTTGTATTTAGGGCCCCCACCCACCGCTCAGGGGTGGGGGCCGGGGGGGACAATAGGTCCCCCCCCTTATTGATAATTTTAGGGCCCCCACCCGCCGCTCAGGGGTGGGGGCCGGGGGGGGACAGTAGGTCCCCCCCTCATTGATAATTTTAGGGCCCCCACCCGCCGCACAGGGGTTGGGGCCGGGGGGGGGACAGTAGGTCCCCCCCCTTATTGATAATTTTAGAAAGCGAGCTGAGCTGTCAGTCAGACAGCTCAGCTCGCGAACGCGCATGCGCGGTATAGCGCTGACTATCTTCATAGGGCGGCATTCAATGCCGCTCTATGAAGAACGCGATTGGTGCAGCGTGAAGCTCGGCGCTGGAACGGAGGTAAGTTTTTAATATAAAAACACCTCGAAAATTATTTTAAATAAATGAAAGTTCATATAAAAGCAAGAAGGAAGGCTGGGGGACCGGTCTTTCTTGCTTTTATATGGTGACTATAGAGTCCCTTTAATCCTCTTCCATCCAGTCTTCTTCAACTGCCAAGAGCCGACATCAGCACTATAATCTTGCGCATGAACGAGAAAAAAACCCCTTCAGCAGCTTACCTTTTTCCATAATATGACTCCAGCATCGCAGATGCGCCTCTACTGGCTGTCCGGAAGACAGCCACTAGAGACTGGATTAACCCCAAATGTAAACATAGCAGTTTCTCTGAATATAGTAATGACATTCTCTGAAACTGCTATGTTTGCATCTGCAGAGTTAAAACCTGAGGGACCTGGCACCCAGACCGCTTCATTGAGCTGAAGTGGTCTGGGTGACTATAGTGTCCCTTTAAACTCAGGCAAACATACTTGTAGCAAAGGTTACATGACAAGATTCAGTACATATTACGGCTGCACGGGTTACATGCTTATCTCAGCAACCTGTATTTCTTGTAACGAGGTTAAAAGGCCATCTCCTGCGGGTCTGTAATAAGTTCACTTTAACAGGACATTTAACAATTGCCAATTCTAGAATTGTCTGTCTATACTTAGTAGTCACATGCTAAAATTGGAACCCTTTCACTCCCCTCCCGAGAGAGAGAGTGCTGCTAATTGTTACTCAGTGTCCAGTTTATTAAGCAGTGATTTGGGATGTGTGTAAACTGAAACCGATAGCAATTGTGGGGCCTCGTCCGTCAACCATTAAAAAAAGTCAAACACTTCTTACCAGATATCCTCCATGCGCTGCTCTCCGCCTCCACTACTTAAAGGGATCCAAAAGTGCCAGGAAAACAAATCCATTTTCCTGGCACTATAGGCTCCCGGAGTGCCCCCCTCCCTTGCGCCCGCCCCCACCCACCTCCACCAAAGCGCTGAAGGAGTTAAAACCCCTTAAGCCACTTACCTAAATCCAGCACCGATGTCCCTCGGCGCTGGATCAGGCTCTGCCCATGATCCTCCCCTGCCGGCTGAGACCTAATGCTTTCCTGACGCTCGAAGTCCGGTTTCGATTTTATAAGCGCCCTCAGTGACTGTCTGGTAGCTGCAATGTAAACACTGAATTTCTCTGGAACTGCAATGTTTTACGTTGCAGCGCTAAGTGCAAAAGGGTCACAGCACCCAGACCACTTCAATTAGCTGAAGTGGTCTGGGTGACTAAACAATGCAGAGCTAACTCATTAACTGAGTGTGTCCATCCAATGAGCCGAGACCTGTACCACATGACTCAGCCAAGAGAACTTATAGCACTCTGGCAGAAGTAGAGGTGGCCAGAGGATTCTAGGTAATAAGTCAAACCGCTCTCTCTCTCTCTCCATGTTACTCTCTCTCTCCATGTTACTCTCTCTCTCTCTCCATGTTACTCTCTCTCTCTCTCCATGTTACTCTCTCTCTCTCTCCATGTTACTCACTCTCTCTCCATGTTACTCTCTCTCTCTCTCTCCATGTTACTCTCTCTCTCTCTCTCCATGTTACTCTCTCTCTCTCCATGTTACTCTCTCTCTCTCCATGTTACTCTCTCTCTCTCTCCATGTTACTCTCTCTCTCTCTCCATGTTACTCTCTCTCTCTCCATGTTACTCTCTCTCTCTCCATGTTACTCTCTCTCTCTCCATGTTACTCTCTCTCTCTCTCCATGTTACTCTCTCTCTCTCTCCATGTTACTCTCTCTCTCTCCATGTTACACTCTCTCTCCATGTTACACTCTCTCTCTCTCCATGTTACACTCTCTCTCTCTATCTCCATGTTACTCTCTCTATCTCCATGTTACTCTCTCTCTCTCTCCATGTTACTCTCTCTCTCTCTCTCCATGTTACTCTCTCTCTCTCTCTCTCCATGTTACTCTCTCTCTCTCTCTCCATGTTACTCTCTCTCTCTCCATGTTACTCTCTCTCTCTCTCTCCATGTTACTCTCTCTCTCCATGCTACTCTCTCTCTCACTCTCTCCATGTTACTCTCTCTCTCTCTCCATGTTACCCCCTCTCTCTCTCCATGTTACTCTCTCTCTCTCTCCATGTTACTCTCTCTCTCTCTCTCTCTCCATGTTATATATATGATGTATTGATTTGGTTATTGGTTTAATCAGCTGATTAGTGACAGCATTCCATTACTGATACTGTATCCTCCCTGCTGCTCACTGATTAATGATTGGCAGCATTACCAGGTCACATGATGCTCCCGGGGGCGGGGTCACTGACCTGTAACCAGTAATAACCCCAATAAACACAATGATCCCCGAAACCCCGAGCCTCACCCTCCGCTCCCAGCGGCTCAGCACGATCTGCACGGCGCACACATATGACGTCAGTGAGGGCAATGAAACCGCCTGGGGAGGAGCTCTGACACACCGGAAATGACGTCAGTGATCTCACCGCCGCCATGATGGATGTGGGCAAAGCTCCTATTAATCCTTATTAGTAGTATGGGCAATAGGCGGCCATTAGCTCTAAGATAGCAATATGGAGAGTGTTAATAATGTGATAAGGAGGAGATAATAGGAAATAGAGAGATATTGTTTATTATAATGAGTCTGGAGTGACACACCCAGCGCCATGATGGATGTGGGCAAAGCTCCTATTAATCCTTATTAGTAGTATGGGCAATAGGCGGCCATTAGCGCTAAGATAGCAATATGGAGAGTGTTAATAATGTGATAAGGAGGAGATAATAGGAAATAGAGAGATATTGTTTATTATAATGAGCCTGGAGTGACACACCCAGCGCCATGATGGATGTGGGCAAAGCTCCTATTAATCCTTATTATTAGTATGGGCAATAGGCAGCCATTAGCGCTAAGATAGCAATATGGAGAGTGTTAATAATGTGATAAGGAGGAGATAATAGGAAATAGAGAGATATTGTTTATTATAATGAGCCTGGAGTGACACACCCGGCGCCATGATGGATGTGGGCAAAGCTCCTATTAATCCTTATTAGTAGTATGGGCAGTAGGCGGCCATTAGCTCTAAGATAGCAATATGGAGGGTGTAAATAATGTGATAAGGAGGAGATAATAGGAAATAGAGAGATATTGTTTATTATAATGAGCCTGGAGTGACACACCCGCCGCCATGATGGATGTTGGCAAAGCTCCTATTAATCCTTATTAGTAGTATGGGCAATAGGCGGCCATTAGCACTAAGATAGCAATATGGAGAGTGTTAATAATGTGATAAGGAGGAGATAATAGGAAATAGAGAGATATTGTTTATTATAATGAGCCTGGAGTGACACACCCGCCGCCATGATGGATGTTGGCAAAGCTCCTATTAATCCTTATTAGTAGTATGGGCAATAGGCGGCCATTAGCTCTAAGATAGCAATATGGAGAGTGTTAATAATGTGATAAGGAGGAGATAATAGGAAATAGAGAGATATTGTTTATTATAATGAGCCTGGAGTGACACACCCGCCGCCATGATGGATGTTGGCAAAGCTCCTATTAATCCTTATTAGTAGTATGGGCAATAGGCAGCCATTAGCGCTAAGATAGCAATATGGAGAGTGTTAATAATGTGATAAGGAGGAGATAATAGGAAATAGAGAGATATTGTTTATTATAATGAGCCTGGAGTGACACACCCGCCGCCATGATGGATGTTGGCAAAGCTCCTATTAATCCTTATTAGTAGTATGGGCAATAGGCAGCCATTAGCGCTAAGATAGCAATATGGAGAGTGTTAATAATGTGATAAGGAGGAGATAATAGGAAATAGAGAGATATTGTTTATTATAATGAGCCTGGAGTGACACACCCGCCGCCATGATGGATGTTGGCAAAGCTCCTATTAATCCTTATTAGTAGTATGGGCAGTAGGCGGCCATTAGCACTAAGATAGCAATATGGAGAGTGTTAATAATGTGATAAGGAGGAGATAATAGGAAATAGAGAGATATTGTTTATTATAATGAGCCTGGAGTGACACACCCGCCGCCATGATGGATGTTGGCAAAGCTCCTATTAATCCTTATTAGTAGTATGGGCAATAGGCAGCCATTAGCGCTAAGATAGCAATATGGAGAGTGTTAATAATGTGATAAGGAGGAGATAATAGGAAATAGAGAGATATTGTTTATTATAATGAGCCTGGAGTGACACACCCGCCGCCATGATGGATGTTGGCAAAGCTCCTATTAATCCTTATTAGTAGTATGGGCAATAGGCGGCCATTAGCGCTAAGATAGCAATATGGAGAGTGTTAATAATGTGATAAGGAGGAGATAATAGGAAATAGAGAGATATTGTTTATTATAATGAGCCTGGAGTGACACACCCGGCACCATGATGGATGTGAGCAAAGCTCCTATTAATCCTTATTAGTAGTATGGGCAATAGGCAGCCATTAGCACTAAGATAGCAATATGGAGAGTGTTAATAATGTGATAAGGAGGAGATAATAGGAAATAGAGAGATATTGTTTATTATAATGAGCCTGGAGTGACACACCCAGCGCCATGATGGATGTGGGCAAAGCTCCTATTAATCCTTATTAGTAGTATGGGCAATAGGCGGCCATTAGCGCTAAGATAGCAATATGGAGAGTGTTAATAATGTGATAAGGAGGAGATAATAGGAAATAGAGAGATATTGTTTATTATAATGAGCCTGGAGTGACACACCCAGCTCCATGATGGATGTGGGCAAAGCTCCTATTAATCCTTATTAGTAGTATGGGCAATAGGGGGCCATTAGCGCTAAGATAGCAATATGGAGAGTGTTAATAATGTGATAAGGAGGAGATAATAGGAAATAGAGAGATATTGTTTATTATAATGAGCCTGGAGTGACACACCCGGCGCCATGATGGATGTGGGCAAAGCTCCTATTAATCCTTATTAGTAGTATGGGCAATAGGCGGCCATTAGCTCTAAGATAGCAATATGGAGAGTGTTAATAATGTGATAAGGAGGAGATAATAGGAAATAGAGAGATATTGTTTATTATAATGAGCCTGGAGTGACACACCCGGCGCCATGATGGATGTGGGCAAAGCTCCTATTAATCCTTATTAGTAGTATGGGCAATAGGCGGCCATTAGCGCTAAGATAGCAATATGGAGAGTGTTAATAATGTGATTAGGAGGAGATAATAGGAAATAGAGAGATATTGTTTATTATAATGAGCCTGGAGTGACACACCCAGCGCCATGATGGATGTGGGCAAAGCTCCTATTAATCCTTATTAGTAGTATGGGCAATAGGCGGCCATTAGCACTAAGATAGCAATATGGAGAGTGTTAATAATGTGATAAGGAGGAGATAATAGGAAATAGAGAGATATTGTTTATTATACTGAGCCTGGAGTGACACACCCGGCGCCATGTTGGATGTGGGCAAAGCTCCTATTAATCCTTATTAGTAGTATGGGCAATAGGCAGCCATTAGCGCTAAGATAGCAATATGGAGAGTGTTAATAATGTGATAAGGAGGAGATAATAGGAAATAGAGAGATATTGTTTATTATAATGAGCCTGGAGTGACGCACCCAGCGCCATGATGGATGTGGGCAAAGCTCCTATTAATCCTTATTAGTAGTATGGGCAATAGGCGGTCATTAGCGCTAAGATAGCAATATGGAGAGTGTTAATAATGTGATAAGGAGGAGATAATAGGAAATAGAGAGATATTGTTTATTATAATGAGCCTAGAGAGACACACCCGGCGCCATGATGGATGAGGGCAAAGCTCCTATTAATCCTTATTTGTAGTATGGGCAATAGGCGGCCATTAGCGCTAAGATAGCAATATGGAGAGTGTTAATAATGTGATAAGGAGGAGATAATAGGAAATAGAGAGATATTGTTTATTATAATGAGCCTGGAGTGACACACCCGGCGCCATGATGGATGTGGGCAAAGCTCCTATTAATCCTTATTAGTAGTATGGGCAATAGGCGGCCATTAGCGCTAAGATAGCAATATGGAGAGTGTTAATAATGTGATAAGGAGGAGATAATAGGAAATAGAGAGATATTGTTTATTATAATGAGCCTGGAGTGACACACCCAGCGCCATGATGGATGTGGGCAAAGCTCCTATTAATCCTTATTAGTAGTATGGGCAATAGGCGGCCATTAGCCCTAAGATAGCAATATGGAGAGTATTAATAATGTGATAAGGAGGAGATAATAGGAAATAGAGAGATATTGTTTATTATAATGAGCCTGGAGTGATACACCCGGCGCCATGATGGATGTGGGCAAAGCTCCTATTAATCCTTATTAGTAGTATGGGCAATAGGCGGCCATTAGCACTAAGATAGCAATATGGAGAGTGTTAATAATGTGATAAGGAGGAGAAATAGGAAATAGAGAGATATTGTTTATTATAATGAGCCTGGAGTTGTACACCCAGCGCCATGATGGATGTGGGCAAAGCTCCTATTAATCCTTATTAGTAGTATGGGCAATAGGCAGCCATTAGCACTAAGATAGCAATATGGAGAGTGTTAATAATGTGATAAGGAGGAGATAATAGGAAATAGAGAGATATTGTTTATTATAATGAGCCTGGAGTGACACACCCAGCGCCATGATGGATGAGGGCAAAGCTCCTATTAATCCTTATTAGTAGTATGGGCAATAGGCGGCCATTAGCGCTAAGATAGCAATATGGAGAGTGTTAATAATGTGATAAGGAGGAGATAATAGGAAATAGAGAGATATTGTTTATTATAATGAGCCTGGAGTTGTACACCCAGCGCCATGATGGATGTGGGCAAAGCTCCTATTAATCCTTATTAGTAGTATGGGCAATAGGCGGCCATTAGCGCTAAGATAGCAATATGGAGAGTGTTAATAATGTGATAAGGAGGAGATAATAGGAAATAGAGAGATATTGTTTATTATAATGAGCCTGGAGTGACACACCCAGCGCCATGATGGATGTGGACAAAGCTCCTATTAATCCTTATTAGTAGTATGGGCAATAGGCGGCCATTAGTGCTAAGATAGCAATATGGAGAGTGTTAATAATGTGATAAGGAGGAGATAATAGGAAATAGAGAGATATTGTTTATTATAATAAGCCTGGAGTGACACACCCGGCGCCATGATGGATGTGGGCAAAGCTCCTATTAATCCTTATTAGTAGTATGGGCAATAGGCAGCCATTAGCGCTAAGATAGCAATATGGAGAGTGTTAATAATGTGATAAGGAGGAGATAATAGGAAATAGAGAGATATTGTTTATTATAATGAACCTGGAGTGACACACCCGGCGCCATGATGGATGAGGGCAAAGCTCCTATTAATCCTTATTAGTAGTATGGGCAATAGGCGGCCATTAGCGCTAAGATAGCATTATGCAGAGTGTTAATAATGTGATAAGGAGGAGATAATAGGAAATAGAGAGATATTGTTTATTATAATGAGCCTGGAGTGACACACCCGGCGCCATGATGGATGTGGGCAAAGCTCCTATTAATCCTTATTAGTAGTATGGGCAATAGGCAGCCATTAGCGCTAAGATAGCAATATGGAGAGTGTTAATAATGTGATAAGGAGGAGATAATAGGAAATAGAGAGATATTGTTTATTATAATGAACCTGGAGTGACACACCCGGCGCCATGATGGATGAGGGCAAAGCTCCTATTAATCCTTATTAGTAGTATGGGCAATAGGCAGCCATTAGCGCTAAGATAGCAATATGGAGAGTGTTAATAATGTGATAAGGAGGAGATAATAGGAAATAGAGAGATATTGTTTATTATAATGAGCCTGGAGTGACACACCCGCCGCCATGATGGATGTTGGCAAAGCTCCTATTAATCCTTATTAGTAGTATGGGCAATAGGCAGCCATTAGCGCTAAGATAGCAATATGGAGAGTGTTAATAATGTGATAAGGAGGAGATAATAGGAAATAGAGAGATATTGTTTATTATAATGAGCCTGGAGTGACACACCCGCCGCCATGATGTATGTTGGCAAAGCTCCTATTAATCCTTATTAGTAGTATGGGCAATAGGCGGCCATTAGCGCTAAGATAGCAATATGGAGAGTGTTAATAATGTGATAAGGAGGAGATAATAGGAAATAGAGAGATATTGTTTATTATAATGAGCCTGGAGTGACACACCCGGCACCATGATGGATGTGAGCAAAGCTCCTATTAATCCTTATTAGTAGTATGGGCAATAGGCAGCCATTAGCACTAAGATAGCAATATGGAGAGTGTTAATAATGTGATAAGGAGGAGATAATAGGAAATAGAGAGATATTGTTTATTATAATGAGCCTGGAGTGACACACCCAGCGCCATGATGGATGTGGGCAAAGCTCCTATTAATCCTTATTAGTAGTATGGGCAATAGGCGGCCATTAGCGCTAAGATAGCAATATGGAGAGTGTTAATAATGTGATAAGGAGGAGATAATAGGAAATAGAGAGATATTGTTTATTATAATGAGCCTGGAGTGACACACCCAGCTCCATGATGGATGTGGGCAAAGCTCCTATTAATCCTTATTAGTAGTATGGGCAATAGGGGGCCATTAGCGCTAAGATAGCAATATGGAGAGTGTTAATAATGTGATAAGGAGGAGATAATAGGAAATAGAGAGATATTGTTTATTATAATGAGCCTGGAGTGACACACCCGGCGCCATGATGGATGTGGGCAAAGCTCCTATTAATCCTTATTAGTAGTATGGGCAAT
Source organism: Pelobates fuscus (assembly GCF_036172605.1). Lineage (NCBI taxonomy): Eukaryota > Metazoa > Chordata > Amphibia > Anura > Pelobatidae > Pelobates > Pelobates fuscus. Next base: position 150,499,502 of record NC_086326.1, on the reverse strand, counting down.
AGGCGGCCATTAGCTCTAAGATAGCAATATGGAGAGTGTTAATAATGTGATAAGGAGGAGATAATAGGAAATAGAGAGATATTGTTTATTATAATGAGCCTGGAGTGACACACCCGGCACCATGATGGATGTGGGCAAAGCTCCTATTAATCCTTATTAGTAGTATGGGCAATAGGCGGCCATTAGCGCTAAGATAGCAATATGGAGAGTGTTAATAATGTGATTAGGAGGAGATAATAGGAAATAGAGAGATATTGTTTATTATAATGAGCCTGGAGTGACACACCCAGCGCCATGATGGATGTGGGCAAAGCTCCTATTAATCCTTATTAGTAGTATGGGCAATAGGCGGCCATTAGCACTAAGATAGCAATATGGAGAGTGTTAATAATGTGATAAGGAGGAGATAATAGGAAATAGAGAGATATTGTTTATTATACTGAGCCTGGAGTGACACACCCGGCGCCATGATGGATGTGGGCAAAGCTCCTATTAATCCTTATTAGTAGTATGGGCAATAGGCAGCCATTAGCGCTAAGATAGCAATATGGAGAGTGTTAATAATGTGATAAGGAGGAGATAATAGGAAATAGAGAGATATTGTTTATTATAATGAGCCTGGAGTGACGCACCCAGCGCCATGATGGATGTGGGCAAAGCTCCTATTAGTCCTTATTAGTAGTATGGGCAATAGGCGGTCATTAGCGCTAAGATAGCAATATGGAGAGTGTTAATAATGTGATAAGGAGGAGATAATAGGAAATAGAGAGATATTGTTTATTATAATGAGCCTGGAGTGACACACCCGGCGCCATGATGGATGTGGGCAAAGCTCCTATTAATCCTTATTAGTAGTATGGGCAATAGGCGGCCATTAGCGCTAAGATAGCAATATGGAGAGTGTTAATAATGTGATAAGGAGGAGATAATAGGAAATAGAGAGATATTGTTTATTATAATGAGCCTGGAGTGACACACCCAGCGCCATGATGGATGTGGGCAAAGCTCCTATTAATCCTTATTAGTAGTATGGGCAATAGGCGGCCATTAGCCCTAAGATAGCAATATGGAGAGTATTAATAATGTGATAAGGAGGAGATAATAGGAAATAGAGAGATATTGTTTATTATAATGAGCCTGGAGTGATACACCCGGCGCCATGATGGATGTGGGCAAAGCTCCTATTAATCCTTATTAGTAGTATGGGCAATAGGCGGCCATTAGCACTAAGATAGCAATATGGAGAGTGTTAATAATGTGATAAGGAGGAGAAATAGGAAATAGAGAGATATTGTTTATTATAATGAGCCTGGAGTTGTACACCCAGCGCCATGATGGATGTGGGCAAAGCTCCTATTAATCCTTATTAGTAGTATGGGCAATAGGCAGCCATTAGCACAAAGATAGCAATATGGAGAGTGTTAATAATGTGATAAGGAGGAGATAATAGGAAATAGAGAGATATTGTTTATTATAATGAGCCTGGAGTGACACACCCAGCGCCATGATGGATGAGGGCAAAGCTCCTATTAATCCTTATTAGTAGTATGGGCAATAGGCGGCCATTAGCGCTAAGATAGCAATATGGAGAGTGTTAATAATGTGATAAGGAGGAGATAATAGGAAATAGAGAGATATTGTTTATTATAATGAGCCTGGAGTTGTACACCCAGCGCCATGATGGATGTGGGCAAAGCTCCTATTAATCCTTATTAGTAGTATGGGCAATAGGCGGCCATTAGCGCTAAGATAGCAATATGGAGAGTGTTAATAATGTGATTAGGAGGAGATAATAGGAAATAGAGAGATATTGTTTATTATAATGAGCCTGGAGTGACACACCCAGCGCCATGATGGATGTGGGCAAAGCTCCTATTAATCCTTATTAGTAGTATGGGCAATAGGCGGCCATTAGCACTAAGATAGCAATATGGAGAGTGTTAATAATGTGATAAGGAGGAGATAATAGGAAATAGAGAGATATTGTTTATTATACTGAGCCTGGAGTGACACACCCGGCGCCATGATGGATGTGGGCAAAGCTCCTATTAATCCTTATTAGTAGTATGGGCAATAGGCAGCCATTAGCGCTAAGATAGCAATATGGAGAGTGTTAATAATGTGATAAGGAGGAGATAATAGGAAATAGAGAGATATTGTTTATTATAATGAGCCTGGAGTGACGCACCCAGCGCCATGATGGATGTGGGCAAAGCTCCTATTAATCCTTATTAGTAGTATGGGCAATAGGCGGTCATTAGCGCTAAGATAGCAATATGGAGAGTGTTAATAATGTGATAAGGAGGAGATAATAGGAAATAGAGAGATATTGTTTATTATAATGAGCCTGGAGTGACACACCCGGCGCCATGATGGATGTGGGCAAAGCTCCTATTAATCCTTATTAGTAGTATGGGCAATAGGCGGCCATTAGCGCTAAGATAGCAATATGGAGAGTGTTAATAATGTGATAAGGAGGAGATAATAGGAAATAGAGAGATATTGTTTATTATAATGAGCCTGGAGTGACACACCCAGCGCCATGATGGATGTGGGCAAAGCTCCTATTAATCCTTATTAGTAGTATGGGCAATAGGCGGCCATTAGCCCTAAGATAGCAATATGGAGAGTATTAATAATGTGATAAGGAGGAGATAATAGGAAATAGAGAGATATTGTTTATTATAATGAGCCTGGAGTGATACACCCGGCGCCATGATGGATGTGGGCAAAGCTCCTATTAATCCTTATTAGTAGTATGGGCAATAGGCGGCCATTAGCACTAAGATAGCAATATGGAGAGTGTTAATAATGTGATAAGGAGGAGAAATAGGAAATAGAGAGATATTGTTTATTATAATGAGCCTGGAGTTGTACACCCAGCGCCATGATGGATGTGGGCAAAGCTCCTATTAATCCTTATTAGTAGTATGGGCAATAGGCAGCCATTAGCACAAAGATAGCAATATGGAGAGTGTTAATAATGTGATAAGGAGGAGATAATAGGAAATAGAGAGATATTGTTTATTATAATGAGCCTGGAGTGACACACCCAGCGCCATGATGGATGAGGGCAAAGCTCCTATTAATCCTTATTAGTAGTATGGGCAATAGGCGGCCATTAGCGCTAAGATAGCAATATGGAGAGTGTTAATAATGTGATAAGGAGGAGATAATAGGAAATAGAGAGATATTGTTTATTATAATGAGCCTGGAGTGACACACCCAGCGCCATGATGGATGTGGGCAAAGCTCCTATTAATCCTTATTAGTAGTATGGGCAATAGGCGGCCATTAGTGCTAAGATAGCAATATGGAGAGTGTTAATAATGTGATAAGGAGGAGATAATAGGAAATAGAGAGATATTGTTTATTATAATGAGCCTGGAGTGACACACCCGGCGCCATGATGGATGTGGGCAAAGCTCCTATTAATCCTTATTAGTAGTATGGGCAATAGGCAGCCATTAGCGCTAAGATAGCAATATGGAGAGTGTTAATAATGTGATAAGGAGGAGATAATAGGAAATAGAGAGATATTGTTTATTATAATGAGCCTGGAGTGACACACCCGGCGCCATGATGGATGTGGGCAAAGCTCCTATTAATCCTTATTAGTAGTATGGGCAATAGGCAGCCATTAGCGCTAAGATAGCAATATGGAGAGTGTTAATAATGTGATAAGGAGGAGATAATAGGAAATAGAGAGATATTGTTTATTATAATGAGCCTGGAGTGACACACCCGGCGCCATGATGGATGAGGACAAAGCTCATATTAATCCTTATTAGTAGTATGGGCAATAGGCGGCCATTAGCGCTAAGATAGCAATATGAAGAGTGTTAATAATGTGATAAGGAGGAGATAATAGGAAATAGAGAGATATTGTTTATTATAATGAGCCTGGAGTGACACACCCGGCGCCATGATGGATGTGGGCAAAGCTCTTATTAATCCTTATTAGTAGTATGGGCAATAGGCGGCCATTAGCGCTAAGATAGCAATATGGAGAGTGTTAATAATGTGATAAGGAGGAGATAATAGGAAATAGAGAGATATTGTTTATTATAATGAGCTTGGAGTGACACACCCGGCGCCATGATGGATGTGGGCAAAGCTCCTATTAATCCTTATTAGTAGTATGGGCAATAGGCGGCCATTAGCGCTAAGATAGCAATATGGAGAGTGTTAATAATGTGATAAGGAGGAGATAATAGGAAATAGAGAAATATTGTTTATTATAATGAGCCTGGAGTGACACACCCGACACACTTCAACATCACTACAATTTCTTAACAACCTAAGGAACTGGCCCTTAGGGACACCTTTGAGCCAAGAATGATAGTGGCAACTGGACGTTTCAATGTAGCCTTTTTCATATTATTATATATATTTTTTATTATTATATATTTATCTTTTTTTTTTTTGTATTTGCTTATAAATGTACTGGAGGTTCCACTTGCGTTCTGTCTAATTGCTTTCTATATATGGGACCTTTTATGGTCATACATTGATTTGTTTAAATGAATGTGTTCTAATGGCTTTTTACAAAGAAATTGTTCTATACACTTTTAAGTCTCTCTCTATATGTAGAGAGATCGAAAATGGTTGATTAGAGTCTGTACTATGTATATTTTAAATTGACTAAATTTTTTCATATCTTTTCCACTTTGTTATTGTATTTTGCAAATATGGAACGCATGGTTGCTATGGGGACTCAAGTATTAAAGTTAAGAGCAACCTATATCCTGAACGCTGCGTTTCAGCGTGCGTTCCAGCCGGCCGAAAACCAGAAGTGACGCGACGCCGGCATGAAATTGAATCCAGGTGAACGGCATAGATGGGACTTATAAAAGAATACTGAATAGGACATGGAGACAAGCACTGGAGGAAGGCTGCTAGCCGAAACGCGTCTGCTTGCAACTATAACATTTGTTACTTGTTATTTTATGTGATTTTTTCACTCTGGGCTACTATATCAATAGGGGTAAGTGGAACTCCAATTTTGTTATATGTTACATTATTGATTGTTTTGGGTGTCTTTGTTGACCATGTATGATACAGGCTGCTATGTAGTATCCTGCTCGACTGTCCCATGGCGTGGGTGTCTGCATGTTGTGTAAAGTTAAGGTAAATAACGCCATTGGGACTACACAATGCTTATCTCTATTCGTATTCTGGCATGTACAGGTATATAAGGCATGAGAATATATGCTACAATATACAGCTAGTCACTGATTAAGCTTGCTGAGTGTATCTACTAGCAGGTATGGTATGTTGGTCACAGTTCAGCAGGGACACATGTTGCGATGTAGGTATCTGGGCTGTAGGTTGTTGTCAGTGGTAATAACGTCCCTGAGGGTGCCAAACGTATAGGCTGGAGCCCAGCACCGTAAACCGTGTAATTCATCCCCCTCAGCCTATGCCCACCTGGTGTACAGACCTGTCTATCTTGGGGGTGACCTGCCCGGGGGCGTCGTTGGGCTGAGTGTAGAGCTTTGTGTGAACCTGGTCATGAGGCCACCATGGTGCTCCTAGAGATAAGTTATTTTGCGGGTGTGAGGCATGGGAGTGTTGCCCCTCTTGAGCTGTGGTACCGATCGCTCCCGGTTTCCAGCTGGGTCCAGTCTTCGAGAGCAGTGTGACTAGGGAGATTCCTGCTTCTGCTGTGAGGCTGGGTTGGGCTTTGACACTTGGAGAGGTGTTCTTGAGTGTCGTCAGGGTCGGGCTCCAGTTAGCCGGGGGCTTCTCTGGGCTTGAGGGCGTCGGGCTGGCTTCCGCGTGGACAGGCCTTGCGCCTGTGTGGCAGTGCCGCCGCTTTCTTTGCCGTCGGTTGTTCGTGTTTCGCATGAGTGGGTAGCCGGTGTGCCCGGCGTTTCAGGCAGAGCCAGAATGCTTGCCAGAATTTTTCAAAGGATGCCTCGATGGGCTCAATCTCCCGATCACTCCTTGGATTTGTATGTGCTCGCGAGGGATGCTTGTCATCCGCGATCTTTGGAGGTCATGCAGCTCCAGAGTTTTTGCTCTGACTTGTTGGCCCTGCTGAGGTGAGGTCGCACCCTGTAGGGACCGGGATATCCCCCGCCGGTCCAAGGGGGGGGGGGGACAGGGCTGTGCAGATTCCTGTGGCCACTTGGAGCCCAGGGTTGGGAGATCGGCCGCCTCCCCCAACACCCAGGTCGTCAACCGTAGTAGGCCGAAAGCTGTAGAGCTGTGTGCTGCCATCGGGTCACCCAGGTTCAAGCTTAGGGAGTAGTTGAGGGTGTTTAGGGTGATCCTCTGGTTGCCTAGGGTCGGTTTTCTCCGGGTTTTCCTTAGTTTTTCAGGCAGATTAGTTTAGTTTAGCAGGAGCTTGTGACAAACGCATCTAGCCATCTTGGCTGTCAGGCCCCGCCCCCCGTAGATATCTATCTGTGTGTGTGTGTATGTATGTATGTATATAAGTATGTATGTATGTATGCCATTATGTATGTATGTATGTCAGTATGTATTTATGTGTATGTCTGTATGTCAGTTTGCATGTATATCTGTTTGTCAGTATGTATGTGTGGGTCAGTATGTGAGTATGTATGTACGTCAGTGTGTGTGTATCTGTATCTCCTTATGCATGTGTATGTGTCTATATTTATGTCTGTTTCAGTATTTGTGTCTGTTAGTATGTCTGTATCTTTCTGTGTGTGTGTCTGTGTCCTTTTGTGTCTGTGTGTATTGCTGTGGGCGGGATTTGGAGGCGGGGCTTGGAGGTGCGCACCCGGGGGCCCAGACCTTGAGCTGTATTAGGGGCCCCACAATTTCTGATGGCGGCCCTGCGTGCCGGTCCTAGTTCTTTAAATTGAGGTGTTGCCGTTGTAACGGCTACCCAGGTAGGGAGAGGGTATCAACCGTTGGTGACGTCCTTTTCCCTGGCAAGCTGCTGTGTAAAAGTAAAGCTGGTATAATCCCATCCACAAGATCCAGAAGGAGAGTCAGGTTCAGCTGTAAAAAGAGCAGAGTAATAATCCCAAATAATCCCCTTCCAAGAACGAGACGAGGCTACGTTTTGAAGTGTCAAGAAGAACTGAGGACTGGAACACCCAGCCTGCTTTTTATTACAGTTGAATACAAAAAGAACACACCCGGGGGGGGGGCATAAAATCACCAATCATATACATGGTACAACTCCTACGTTCCCTCCCCTCAGATAACCATTTAACATAATTAACACATTGTCAGGGTACCTGTTGTCTCTACCTCTGTGGAGGTGAGAGACTTGGACGTTCTTCCTCGCAAAAGGGTTGAATCACTCGTTCCTCGCGGTTCCCTCGGTCGTTTACACGCCGGCCGCGAGGGATCCACTTCCTTTTATGACGCGGCGTTCAGTAGCCGACGTCATGACGACAACCCAACCCGATCTGTCAATCAAGCCCCAAGCACGAATGAGGATTCGTCGGGGGCGTGATTACCTGTTTGGAACCAGGGTATATAATAGGGCTTTCTACATTTGTTCATTGCCCTGTCGTGGTTCTAGCTTGTCTAGTCACTCAGTGCTCTTGTATTCTGTTAGTTTCTTTGGTTTTGACCCGGCTTGTCTGTTCTACCTCGTTTACCTCTATTACCCTTTGACTCGGCTTGTCTTTCGCTTACCTGCTCTCCCGTTCCCTCGACCTCGGCTTGTCTCTAGACCATTCTTTACTTACTACTTACGTTAGTCCGGCCATTCTAAGGTCCGGTATATGTACCCTGTACCTGTTTGTACTCTGCGTGTTGGATCCCTGTCCCGATCCTGACATTACGACAGGGCCAATGGATCCTGCAGGTACAAACACTCAGGTTGGTCCTTCCGATTCTAGATTTGATGCCATGGATCACAGAATGGACCAGATGGCTCTAGCGTTGCAAGCTTTATTATCTCGATCTAGTAATCCACCGGAAGAGATGTGAGCCACGTCCATCTCCTCTGTAAGTTCAGGTCTAGAAGTAGCCACTGTAGGTGCTTCTTCCTGTATTACACCTCCTGTACGTTATGGTGGTTCTCCGGAGAAGTGCCGTGGTTTCTTAAACCAAATTGGTATTCATTTTGAATTACAACCTCGCTCTTACCCTACAGATAGGGCAAAGGTTGGATTCATTATCACACTCCTCATTGATAAGGCTCTGAGATGGGCCAATCCTCTGTGGGAGAATGATAACCCGTTAGTCTATAATTATAATGCCTTTGTCGCTGCTTTTAGAATAACTTTTGACCCTCCAGGTAGAAAGGTCAATGCAGCTAGATTACTATTGCGCCTTAGACAAGATAACCAAACCCTTGTGGATTATGCACTAGAGTTCAGGTCTTTGGCGGCAGAAGTTAAGTGGAATGAACAGGCCTATATAGACATATTTGTAAACGGATTATCTGATGTAATTCTAGACGAGGTGGCTACTAGAGAGCTTCCTGAAAATTTGGAGGATTTAATTTCTTTTATTTCTCGTATTGACGAATGTTTAAGAGAGAGACAGAACACTCGAGATAATATTCGTAGACCTTCCTTTAAACTAGCTCCTTTATTTCAAAGTCCTCAAACCACTATCCCAGTTTTTTCTGAATCTATGCAGATAGGCAATACTCGCCTCTCAGAAGAAGAGAGACAGTACAGGAGAAAGGAGGGGTTGTGTATGTATTGTGGAGTAAGAGGGCACCTTCGCCTAAATTGTCCTAATCGTCCGGGAAACGCTCGCACCTAAGTTTCTCTAGAGGACAGGCCTTGGGTGTTTCTATTTTGTCCTCTATACACAATTATAAAGATCACAGGCTTCTGCTACCTGTTTCTTTAGCATGGGAGAAGGGAGTAATAAAGACTATGGCATTGATAGACTCCGGAGCTGCTGAGAGCTTTATTGACCAAGTTTTTGTTTCTAAACACTCTATCCCATCTCAGCTAAGAGACACCCCCTTGGCCGTTGAGGCCATAGATGGTAGACCATTATCTGAACCTGTGATTTCTCATGAGACTATACCTGTTATTTTGACTGTTGGTATCTTACACGAGGAGGGTATATCCCTTATGCTTATCTCATCCCCTTCTGTTCCTATAGTTCTGGAGTATCCATGGTTAAAGAAACATAACCCTATTATTGATTGGGAGCTAGGGGAGATAACTTCATGGGGTCAGGGTTGCCAGGACAGGTGTTTACAGAAAGTCTCACCACTTTGCGTAGGTAATACACCGGTTAACTCCACCCAGTCTACAGACTTACAAATACCGTCTCGGTATATAGATCTAAAGGCAGTCTTTGACAAGAAGAATGCTGATACTTTACCTCCACACAGGTCCTTTGATTGCAAGATTAATCTCCTACCTGGTACTATGCCTCCGAGGGGCAATGTATATCCTCTATCCACTAAGGAGAACTTAGTCTTAGAGGAGTATATCCGTGAGAATCTAGACAAGGGATTCATTAGGAGATCATCCTCGCCTGCCGGGGCCGGTTTTTTTTTTGTGAATAAGAAGGATGGCACGTTAAGGCCTTGCATTGATTACCGAGGTTTGAATAAAATAACTATCAGAAATGCATACCCAATCCCTTTGATTACTGAGCTCTTTGATCGTTTAAAGGGTTCCAAGATTTTCACCAAGTTAGATCTCAGAGGGGCGTATAACTTGGTGAGAATTCAGCAGGGAGACGAGTGGAAAACAGCGTTCAATACTCGATATGGGCACTATGAGTACACGGTAATGCCTTTTGGGCTCTGTAATGCACCGGCAGTATTTCAGGATCTGATCAATTAAGTTCTTAGGGAATTTCAACAGGATTGTGTTATTGTATATTTGGATGATATACTAATACACTCTAGAGAAATTGAGACCCACCACAGACAAGTCAGAAGGGTATTGCGCAAACTCCTACAACATGGGTTGTACTGCAAATTGGAGAAATGTAGTTTTGACCAATCTCAGATAAACTTTCTTGGTTACGTGATTTCTGGGGAAGGCTTTAAAATGGATCCGGATAAACTCCAGTCTATTTTAGATTGGCCATTACCCAGGGGTCTCAAGGCCATTCAGAGGTTTATTGGATTCTCCAATTATTATAGGCGCTTCATTAAAGGATACTCTTCCATTATTGCTCCTATTACCAATATGACCAAACAGGGGGCTGACACTAAGACTTGGTCTACTGAAGCTCTCGTTGCCTTCAAGACACTTAAGGAACTTTTTGCTTCTGCACCAATTTTAGTTCACCCCGATACAACTTTACCTTTCCTACTCGAGGTAGACGCCTCAGAGACAGGTATAGGTGCCATCTTGTCTCAAAGGTTAGGCGTGGATAAACCATTACATCCATGTGGTTTTTTTTCCAAGAAACTATCTGGGACTGAAAGCAGATATGATATTGGTGACAGCGAACTACTAACTGTTATCATGGCTTTAAAGGAGTGGAGACATTTATTGGAGGGGACCTTGCATCCTGTTACTATTCTGACGGATCACAAGAACTTGTCTTATATTGGGGAGGCCAAGCGCTTATCCGCCAGACAAGCTCGTTGGTCCTTGTTCCTCACCCATTTCAATTACGTATTCACTTATAGACCTGGTTCTAAGAACTCTAAGGCCGATGCTTTGTCTCGCCAACATGAACCTTCTACTATATCTGAGACGGTTTTGTCTTCTATAGTTCCCAAGTGCAATATTATCGCCAACACTAGCCTCAGGATTCATTCTCCGTTGCTTGCCGAGATTATGAAGCTACAACATCTGGCTCCTAGACGGAGTCCTGAGTCACGGTATTTTGTTCCTGCTGAACTCCAACTAGAATTGCTACAATGCTTTCACAATAGTAAGGTGGCTGGGCATCCTGGCATTCGTAAGACATGCTCCTTAATAGCCAAAGATTTCTGGTGGCCCTCCTTACGTAAAGATATTAGGGATTTCGTCGAAGCATGTGAGGTCTGTATGAAGACTAAACGACCTCAGACGCTTCCATGTGGGCTTTTGCATCCCTTGGAAATTCCCGAGAAACCATGGACCTGTTTGGCTATGGACTTCATTGTCGATTTACCTGTTTCTAAAAAACAGACTGTGATTCTCACGGTGGTTGACAGGTTTACTAGGATGGCTCATTTCGTGCCCTTACCTAAACTTCCATCTTCTCCTGAATTGGCTGAGATATTCGCTAAAGAGATATTTCGTTTACATGGGATACCTTCCGAAATTGTTTCTGATAGAGGTTCCCAATTTGTTTCCCGTTTTTGGAAGTCATTCTGCTCTCAAATGGGTATCAAATTGAATTTCTCTTCTGCCTATCATCCCCAGTCTAACGGAGCTGCTGAACGCACTAATCAAAAGATCGAACAATATTTGCGTTGTTTCGTTTCCGAACACCAGGACGATTGGGTTCGTCTGATTCCTTGGGCAGAGTTCGCACACAACAATCTCGTTTGTGATTCTACTCGTTCTAGCCCCTTTTTCATGAATTATGGCTTTCATCCCTCCATTCTTCCCTCGGTTTCTCCTTCCCAAGGAGTACCATCGGTTGATGTTCATGTTGCCAATTTGAGGAAGTTGTGGGATCAGACTCGACAAATTCTTCTGCATAATTCCATGTTGTTCAAGAAACACGCTGATAAACATAGAAGGGCGGCTCCAGTCTTTGTTCCAGGGGACAGGGTATGGTTGAGTACCAAAAACATTCGCTTGAAGGTTCCTTCTATGAAATTCGCTCCTCGTTACATTGGACCTTACAAGGTCCTGACTCGAATTAACCCAGTTGCGTATCGTCTGGCTCTTCCATCTGCCTTACGCATTCCTAACTCCTTTCATGTTTCCTTGTTAAAACCCCTAATATGTAACAAGTTTTCCTCCACTGCATCCTCTCCTCGCTCAGTTCAGGTTGGAGTATGAAATCAATTCCATCATCGATTCTCGTATCTCCCGGGGGAAGTTACAATATCTGGTTGATTGGAAGGGATATGGTCCTGAGGAGAGGTCTTGGATACCTCAGGAGGATGTGCATGCGCCTCGCCTCCGCAGGGCTTTTCACTCCCGTTTTCCATCTCATCCCGGTTCCTACCGCCCGGTGGGCGTTTCTGAGGGGGGGGTACTGTCAGGGTACCTGTTGTCTCTACCTCTGTGGAGGTGAGACACTTGGACGTTCTTCCTCGCAAAAGGGTTGAATCACTCGTTCCTCGCGGTTCCCTCGGTCGTTTACACGCCGGCCGCGAGGGATCCACTTCCTTTTATGACACGGCGTTCAGTAGCCGACGTCATGACGACAACCCAACCCGATCTGTCAATCAAGCCCCAAGCACGAATGAGGATTCGTCGGGGGCGTGATTACCTGTTTGGAACCAGGGTATATAATAGGGCTTTCTACATTTGTTCATTGCCCTGTCGTGGTTCTAGCTTGTCTAGTCACTCAGTGCTCTTGTATTCTGTTAGTTTCTTTGGTTTTGACCCGGCTTGTCTGTTCTACCTCGTTTACCTCTATTACCCTTTGACTCGGCTTGTCTTTCGCTTACCTGCTCTCCTGTTCCCTCGACCTCGGCTTGTCTCTAGACCATTCTTTACTTACTACTTACGTTAGTCCGGCCATTCTAAGGTCCGGTATACGTACCCTGTACCTGTTTGTACTCTGCGTGTTGGATCCCTGTCCCGATCCTGACACACATACAGTATTTTACCCAAGTTCTGGATGTACCCCAAAAACAGGTCCGGTATCCCCTTAATTACCAGCAGGGTGGTCCGGTTTTTGGTAGTTTGATTCGTTTATTTATAGTTGCATTTCTACCGAACAGATGATATAAAATACAATTCCCTTGATTATTCCACAGGCACCAGGAGACTGTAAGGATCTGTTACACTGCTCCCCTTTTGTGGAACACTCCGGCAGACCCGGATTGATCCTTTTCGAGTCAACTTGGGGCTGTCCGACCAACTGTTAGGGCAGAAGTTCCGTTTGTCTGGACAGTCCATCGGCATTTCCATTAAACTTGCCTGGGCGATATTGAATGGAGAAATTATATGGTTGTAGCGCTAGACTCCATTGCAGCAAGCGTCCATTGTCTCCAGCTACTCGGTTCAACCATACCAGGGGATTATGGTCTGTAATCAAAGTAAATTCCTGCCCATACAAATATGGTGTAAGTTTCTTTAGGGCCCAGACTAGGGCTAAACTCACTTCTCTGGGCAACAGTTTTCTGCTGAGATACGCGACAGGGTGTTCTCCCCCATCTTCTCCGATCTGGCTCAGAACTGCCCCCAGTCCATACATGGATGCATCTGTATGAACGACAAATCTTTTGTTAGGAATGGGGGCAGATAGAACAGGTGCGTGAATCAGAGCATTTTTCAAGGCTTGAAAGACTGTTTCACAGGCGGGAGACCACAGGACTATCCTAGGCAGGTTCTTTTTAGTTAAGTCTGTCAGGGGTTTGGCGATGGCGCTATAGTCAGGGACAAACTTCCTGTAATATCCTGCCGTCCCTAAGAATGCCAATACCTGAGTCTTGGTGTGGGGTGTGGGCCAGTTGGCTACAGCCTCAACCTTAGCGGGTTCTGGGCGCTGTTTCCCACACCCCACCCTGTGTCCCAAGTACTGGACTTCGGCCATGCCGAAGTTACACTTTTCTGGCTTCAGAGTCAGGCCCGCTGCCCGAATCTGATCCAGTACCGCCTCTACATGTCTCAAGTGTTCCCCCCATGTTTCGCTATAGATCGCAATGTCGTCCAGGTACGCGCAAGCGAAGTCCTGGAAGCCATCAAGGAGCCTATCTACCAAGCGCTGAAAGGTAGCGGGGGCGTTCTTCATCCCAAATGGCATGACCCTAAATTGGTACAAGCCAAATGGGGTGACGAACGCCGACTTGGGGATAGCCTCCTTGGCCAGGGGAATCTGCCAGTATCCCTTGCATAGATCAATGGTGGTCAGATATCGCCCCCTGGCAATGCGGTCTAATAGTTCATCCACTCTGGGCATGGGGTACGCATCTGTCACTGTACGGTCATTGAGTCGCCTATAGTCCACACAAAATCTTTTTGGGTACTAGGACTACTGGTGAAGCCCAGGGGCTGTCAGATGGCTCTATGACTCCTAGCCTCAACATCTCCTGTACTTCCTTTTTCATTTCCTCCTTGACTGCCTCAGGGATTCTGTAGGGGGTCTGTCTAAGAGGGGTTTGTCCTGGGGTTTCTACATAGTGGGTTGCTAGCATGGTGTATCCTGGTTCCTGGGAGAACGTTAGTCTCTTTTCTATTATTAACTGCCTAAGCTGGCCCTTTTCTGCTGCGGTTAGTCGCTCCCCTAGTTGTATTGTGTCAAGCAAGCTAGGGGGTTCTCTGGGTGCTAAAAGGTCTGGGATGGGTAGGTTATCGGGGTCCTCTGCAGCAGGAATGCATATAGCGGCAATATCCTCTGGCCTCTATTGGTACTCTTTCCGTAGGTTAACATGGAAGGTTTTCTGAATCCTTTCATCTTTGTTGCTGGCAATCACATAAGGAGTGTCGCAGACCTGTGCTACTACTTTGTAAGGGCCCTGCCAAGAGGTCTGGAGTTTATTCCCTTTTACTGGTCTAAGTACCAGAACCTTCTGTCCCACCTGGAATGTTCTCTATCGGGCGCCCGGATCGTACCAACGTTTCTGTCGACCCTGGGCCGCGTAGAGATGGTCCCGTGCCATCCGGGCTAACTGCTCCATGCGGTCCCGCATTTCCAGAACATATGGTACAATGGGGACCCCCTCGTGTTCCATCTCTCCTTCCCAGTGCTCCCGGATGAGGTCGAGGGGACCTCGAACCCTCCTTCCGTAGAGCAGCTCGAACGGAGAGAACCCGGTGGATTCCTGTGGTACCTCTCGGTATGCATACAAGTGGTGCGGCAAGAATCGCTCCCAGTCTCTGTATTCTGCTGTAAAGGTCCTTAGCAACTGCTTCAGGGTACCAGTAAAGCGTTCACAGAGACCGTTAGTCTGGGGCTGGTATGGCGAGCTGAGGAGGTTTTGAATACCGCAGACCTTCCATAACTGTTGGGTTAGATCTGCGGTAAATTGAGTCCCTCTGTCAGACAGTATTTCTCGTGGAAATCCCACTCTGGTGAATATCCCCACTAGGGCACTGGCGACAGTGTCAGCCTGGATATTCATCAGAGCGACGGCTTCCGGGTATCGGGTAGCGTAGTCCACCACAGTAAGTATATATTTCTTACCAGATGGGCTGGGGTTAGGTAGGGGTCCTACCAGGTCGACTGCCACTCTGCTAAACGATTCCTCGATCACGGGCATAGGTGACAGTCGAGCTTTAGGGTGATCCCCTCTTTTCCCTACACGCTGGCATATGTCGCATGTACTGCAGTAGCGCCGCACACCCTTTGAGATCCCCGGCCAAGGGTGATCCGGTAGGCGGTGCGGTTACCCCCCAAATGTCCTGCTAGAGGAATATCATGGCCAATTCGGAGCAGGTCCAACCGGTACTTTCTGGGTACCACTAGTTGGCGCTTCTGGGAAGGGGCACAGCCTCTTTTCCTGCCTACAGCCAGTCGGTATAACCTGTCATTCTCCCATACAAAACGTTCCTGCTCATCTCCCCACTGGCAGCTATCTCACGATATTTCTTGAAGGTTGGGTCCTCTCTGGTTTCCCTCCCAAACTCTTCTGGGGTGTCCCAAGCTAAAGGTTTCTCTCTTATAGGTGATCTATGTGTCTGTGTTTGGCTTACCTGGGTCTCCCGTCCTGTTGTGGGGTCATCTGCAAGCCAGCTCTGGGCTCGGGTGGTCACGGGGCAAGCTGCATCTGTGGTGGGTAAGTAGGCTGAAGTCAGGGGGCCAATATCGTTGCCCAATACGACTTCAGCGGGCAGATTGTCCATGATGCCTACAGTGGTCTTTCCCGACCCGACCCCCCAGTCCAAGTGCACCCGGGCTGTGGGTAAATGGAATACAGCTCCCCCTGCGACACGGACAGCAACTGTGTGTTTGGACAGATGCTCCGGTTTTACGAAATGTCGTTGCATTAAGGTAATGGTAGCTCCAGTATCTCTCAAGCCTTGAGCTACTTGTCCATTCACTCGTACTTCCTGACGATGGTGCTGACGATTATCTGGGGATGCGGCTTGTATCGGATCCGCCTCATACAAGATGCCCAAGCATTCCTCTGGGCCCACCTCGGTCTCTAGACAGTAGGCAGCAGAGGTACGTGGGGTGTTGTTCTCTGCAGGGGGTGAGGTGCGCCTCCAGTTATTAGTGGCCGACCCCAGCGGGCAGTAACGTGCGATATGTCCAGGGTTGTTGCACCGGTGACAGGTTATTCTAGACGAGTCCCGGGGGTAGTTGTTGGACCCTTGAGGGCGAGCTGGCCCTGGGGGTATGGGAGTACGGAACTCCGGGCGAGGGGTGGCAGCTGCGGTACGTGGTTCCACTTTGTTAGCTGGCCTTGGGGTGCTCTGGCTCACTCTCCTGGATTCAGCGTACTCGTCCGCCAGCCGAGCTGCCTCACTTAGGATGTTGGGTCGCCGGTCCCTTACCCAATCCTGTAAGTCAGCAGATAAACCTTGGAAAAAGTGTTCTAATAAGAATAGCTGCAGTACTTCTTCCCCTGTGTTGGCGTTGCACCCTCGCACCCAGTGTGATGCCACCCGCTGTAACTTATTAGCCCATTCCATGTGGGAGTCCACAACCTTTTTCTTGGACTCCCAGAAGCGGCGGCGGTAGGTTTCTGTGGTTACGGCATATCGGGTTAGCAGCGCCTCTTTAACTTGCTGGTACTGTAAAATATCCTCTGGAGCAAGAGCCGAAAGGCTTAATTGGCTTTGCCCGACAATTTTCCAGACAAAATAGTGACCCATTGGTCTGGTGGTACCTGGTGTAGTGAGCACTGCCTCTCAAAATCAGCCAAATATCCATCTATTTCTTCCTCACTTTCTACAAAAGCTTTAAATGCAGTGAACTGTATTTTCTTCCCTGTAGCAGCGGGTGGAGGGGTAGGAACTGTATGTGGAATGGGCTGTCTAGCTCTTACCAGTTCCAGTTCTTGTCCCCTCTTAGTTTGTATCTCCTCCCTTGCTTCCCGGAACAGCTGGTTTATTAGTTCCACGGACGTTGCTGGATACAAGGATAATCTTCGCTGTACAATATTGGTAATTACATCGTCCTCGCTGATAGGTGCAAGGGGCTCAGTTACCTCCATGGACCTATCCATTTCGTCCATCTCCAGCAGGTCAGCTATCAGCTCCCTCCGTGGTCTGTTACTGGCACTTCTACCACGACTCTCCAATAAATCTTTTAGTGTGGGTCTTTTCAGCTTGGCGTACTGAGACTCCATTCAGCACTTGCTCTCTGGATAAAAGGACCATCCCACCGCTGCCACCAATGTAACGGCTACCCAGGTAGGGAGAGGGTATCAGCCGTTGGTGACGTCCTTTTCCCTGGCAAGCTGCTGTGTAAAAGTAAAGCTGGTATAATCCCATCCACGAGATCCAGAAGGAGAGTCAGGTTCAGCTGTAAAAAGAGCAGAGTAATAATCCCAAATAATCCCCTTCCAAGAACGAGACAAGGCTACGTTTTGAAGGGTCAAGAAGAACTGAGGACTGGAACACCCAGCCTGCCTTTTATTACAGTTGAATACAAAAAGAAGACACCCAGGGGGAGGCATAAAAACACCCAGGTCGTCGACCGTAGTAGGCCGAAAGCTGTAGAGCTGTGTGCTGCCATCGGGTCACCCAGGTTCAAGCTTAGGGAGTAGTTGAGGGTGTTTAGGGTGATCCTCTGGTTGCCTAAGGTCGTTTTTCTCCGGGTTTTCCTTAGTTTTTCAGGCAGATTAGTTTAGTTTAGCAG
Source organism: Pelobates fuscus (assembly GCF_036172605.1). Classification (NCBI taxonomy): domain Eukaryota; kingdom Metazoa; phylum Chordata; class Amphibia; order Anura; family Pelobatidae; genus Pelobates; species Pelobates fuscus. Next base: position 150,481,718 of record NC_086326.1, on the reverse strand, counting down.
GAGCTTGTGACAAACGCGTCTAGCCATCTTGGCTGTCAGGCCCCGCCCCCCGTATATATCTATCTGTGTGTGTGTATGTATGTATGCCATTATGTATGTATGTATGTATGTATTTATGTGTATGTCTGTATGTCAGTTTGTATGTATGTCTGTTTGTCAGTATGTATGTGTGTGTCAGTATGTGAGTATGTATGTACGTCAGTGTGTGTGTATCTGTATCTCCTTATGCATGTGTATGTGTCTATATTTGTGTATGTCTGTTTCAGTATTTGTGTCTGTTAGTATGTCTGTATCTTTCTGTGTGTGTGTGTCTGTGTCCTTTTGTGTCTGTGTGTATTGCTGTGGGCGGGATTTGGAGGCGGGGCTTGGAGGTGGGCACCCGGGGGCCCAGACCTTGAGCTGTATTAGGGGCCCCACAATTTCTGATAGCTGCCCTGCGTGCCGGTCCGAGTTCTTTAAATTGAGGTGTTGCCATTGTAACGGCTACCCAGGTAGGGAGAGGGTATCAGCCGTTGGTGACGTCCTTTTCCCTGGCAAGCTGCTGTGTAAAAGTAAAGCTGGTATAATCCCATCCACGAGATCCAGAAGGAGAGTCAGGTTCAGCTGTAAAAAGAGCAGAGTAATAATCCCAAATAATCCCCTTCCAAGAACGAGACGAGGCTACGTTTTGAAGGGTCAAGAAGAACTGAGGACTGGAACACCCAGCCTGCTTTTTATTACAGTTGAATACAAAAAGAACACACCCAGGGGGAGGCATAAAATCACCAATCATATACATGGTACAACTCCTACGTTCCCTCCCCTCAGATAACCATTTAACATAATTAACACATACAGTATTTTACCCAAGTTCTGGATGTACCCCAAAAACAGGTATCACCAGATAGCCCTCGTCCAGGGAACAACATATCCAAAAATCAGTCTATTCGGATAAATGGTTCGGGAGTTATAGGGTTCCAAAGTTTTGACCGACCGCACAAACCAACTAGCCGAAAATAGTTCCATAAGTTTTGGCCTTGCGGTCGGTCCTCGTTCGTACGGTGAAAAGGTATGAAATTCGTGCCATCCAGTAGAATCTCGGTGGTCGCTAGAATCCCTATAGTCTAAGTCTTTCTACCGAACAGCAGGGCGTTCCGTAGCTTTGGCACGAATCCCCGGTGCTATGGAGGTCTCAGCGGTGTTCGCCTGTTTGCGTAGCCGTTTTTAGTTCCAGACGATTGCTGGCAAACACCGCTGTTCGTGCGTAAGATGGCCGCGAACACGTGCAAAGTCCCGAAATGGCAGCCACCTATACCTAACACAGTGGATTCGTGTGGACCCATATGAACGGCTGAAAAAGAACTGGGAGGTAAAATATCCCTTAATTACCAGCAGGGTGGTCCGGTGTTCGGTAGTTTGATTCGTTTATTTATAGTTGCATTTCTACCGAACAGATGATATAAAATACAATTCCCTTGATTATTCCACAGGCACCAGGAGACTGTAAGGATCTGTTACAGCTGTATTCTGCTTGTGTTATTTATACTGCAGTTGCTTTGTATTGTTGTATTTGTGCATATATGAGCTCTTATATTGTATATGTCGTGAGTAGTTTGTGGTATCGTGTTTGATACCTATGAATGTGGGCTGTGTATGGGGGCTGCTTGTGGAATTGTGTGTGTGGATGCAGAGGCGTAACTAGAAACCACAGGGCCCTGGTGCGAAAAGTGCGCTGGGGCCCCCCCATACATCTTCCCCCGCCCCACATACACATGCAGATACACACATGGACAAACATGCTAATACAGAGACACACAGAATGACACACATTCAGATACACAGAATGACACTTCTACAAAAACATAGACACACATGCAGATGCACATACAAAGATTGACACTCATACAGATATAGACAGTGACACAGATACAGATACATAGGGGTACACACTGACACACATGGAGACAAACACATACACATATAGACACGCAGATACACGGTTAATGACAAACATTCATATATGCAGACACAAGAGCATGGTCCATCCGATGGGCCCCTTCAAAGCGGCCACGGCAGGGCCACATCCCGGTCGGAGGGTGGCCAGGCCCCCTGGAGTGCTGGGCCTGGTCGCAGCTGTGACTGCGGTAGTTATGCCAATGTGTGGATGGATTTGTCACCTTGTGTGTTTGGTAGTGTGTTTATGTGTGGGGCTGTTTGGGGTATTGCATGTGAGAGGCTGCATGTGGGGTTGTGTGCATGTATGTGGATTGTTAGTGGTGTTGAGTTTGTGGGGATTGTGTGTGGGCTGTTCGAATTATTTGTATGAGGGGAGGGTTATTCTGCATTTCTGTGTATATCTAGCTGTTTGGGTGGCTTCCCTGGCTTCCAGTGGTGACCAGGCTGGCAAGGAACAGATCAAGGACAGGAGCTACAACAGCAGCTGCAGGCTGCTCTACTACAGTGTGGATTCCCATTCACAAGTGCTGGAATAATGTTATCGGAGATCAATACCTCTATGTGCTGCAATGAATAAATTGAGGATTGTTCTTCACCAGCTTTTCATATTAGCAGATATCTGAAGTTTTACTGGGACTCCTGATAGGCCAGAGCCTCTTTGGCTCTAGCAGCCTTGAGTGCCGTACATGGCACACGTGCCATAGGTTGCCTACCCCTGATCTAGATGTTTCTCCCACTATTCTTCCCATATTAGCTGTGTCTTTCCAACTGAGGAAAATGCCACCTTGGACATGGATGTTGACAAGGGTATGGGTGCCTGCACTTGACTCTGAGCAAGTTGTAGAGGTCATGTCCCAGTACTCTAATACGCACACAGCAGAAGGTTTTGCCTTTAGTCTGATATCATGTTGATATAAACTGATTAGTTTCATGTCTCTGTATACCATGGGAGGAGGTGGGGAGAAGGGAACCGAAAAAGTTAACTCATGTTCTCACCTTAGTTAACTTAAGAAATATTGTAAAAGTATCTGCTGTTTGTTACTCTGATATTTGTGTATTATCTGCAGATATATGTATTGCAAGATAACATAAAATAAAGAGCATCAAAAAAATTTATTTTACAATCAGCATATAAAAACAAAGATGACATTTACCACTGATATACCATACAGAATAAGTAACAATTCTAATTATACTCTAAACCGTATATAAGTGGCACCTATTGCCAAGAACAAAAAAAAAGGATGAGCGTTATTATTTATAGTTTAACATGATAAAGGCTTTACTACAGTGTGAGAAGATGGGTAGTCAATGAAATTTGAATCACAGTTTTAGTATGTCTCACATTCACAACACAGATGTTCCAATGTTAATCCATTAATGCTTCAAAAAAACTTAGTGTTGACCATAACATTCCCAATATTCAGAGCATCACAAAGCTTCCCTTCAGTGTTCTCTGACTGCTATCAAGATGTGCATGCGGGTCAGAATATTTACCACATTCAGAACATGAGCAACATTTTTCTCTTATGTGAGTTCTCTTATGGTCAAAAGATTTGAGTGCTGGCTAACGCATTTCGATCAGAACACGAGAAAGGTTTTTCTCCTGTTTGAGTCCTCAGTTACCTCATGTTGGGAATAATACACTTTGCCTATACTGACCCAAGGCTCAAGCTACAGATGACCGGATGTTCAGTCTGTTTAAGATTGGCTAACTTGGAGCATGTCAGCTATTTGAAATAATATACTTTATCTATGTGCAATGCTTAGTGAATGTACCCCTTCACAAGAGCTATAGAACATCGCGTTCTAGAACAAATGTTAGTGTTATATCCTGTGTGTTTCTGTCTGTCGGCCTTATTTCCTGTTTTTCTCCCTTTGATCATAAATTGCATAGTAATGTGTAATTTAGAACTTTAGAATGTTAAGATTAGATATATGATTTTGTTAGGATTGGATAATGCTTGTAAAACCACCCCTATTTCATCTTGAACATAACCTGTTACACAGCTCGTTAAACGCTCAGAAGTCACTTTGAACCTTGTCTTGTATCGTTCATTGGGGCTACTCACCAGCCGGTGTGGGGACAAGGAGAAATATAGAGAGTTCCAAATTGATACAAAAGACCATGGCAAGAGGAAATTCCTGACGGAGAAAATTCCTCACTATCACCTCGCAAGAACAAATGCTAGTCAAAGCATTTACCACATTTAGAACACGAGAATGTTGTTTTCTCCTGTGTGAGTTCTCTGATGATTCACAAGATATGATTTACTGACAAAACATTTCCCACATTCAGAACATGAGAAAGGCTTTTCTCTTGTGTGAGTTCTCTGATGATTCACAAGCGCAGATTTACTGTCAAAATATTTGCTACATTCAGAACATGAGAAAGGCGTTTCACCTTTGTGAGTTCTCTGATGATTCACAAGCGCAGATTTACTGTCAAAATAGTTTCTACATTCAGAACATGAAAAAGGCTTCTCTCTTGTGTGAGTTCTCTTGTGGATGATAAGATTTGTGTGCCGGCTAAAGCATTTCAAACATTCAGAACACGAAAATGGCTTTTCTCCTGTGTGAATTCTCTTATGGTAACTAAGATTTGAGTGCTGGCTAAAGCATTTCCCACATTCAGAACATGAGAAAGGTTTTTCTCCTGTGTGAGTTCTCTGATGAATCACAAGATCTGATTTACAGACAAAACATTTCCCACATTCAGAACAAGAGAAAGGTTTCTCTCCTGTGTGAGTTTTCTGATGTCTCGCAAGATCTGATTTACTGACAAAACTTTTCCCACATTCAGAACATGAGAAAGGCTTTTCTCCTGTGTGAGTTCTCTGATGATTCAAAAGGCTTGATTTACTGAAAAAACCTTTCCCACATTCAGAACATGAGAACGCTTTCTCTCCTGTGTGAGTTCTTTGATGATTATCAAGAACTGCTTTCCAGAGAAAACATTTCCCACATTCAGAACATGAGAATGATTTTTCTCCTGTGTGAGTTTTCTGATGTCTTGCAAGATCTGATTTACTGACAAAACATTTCCCACATTCAGAACATGAAAAGGGCTTTTCTCCTGTGTGAGTTCTCTGATGCCTCTCAAGATCTGATTTACTGGCATAGCATTTCGAACATTCAGAACATGAGAAAGGCTTTTCTCCTGTGTGAGTTCTCTGATGATTCACAAGCAAGGATTTACTGTCAAAACATTTTCTACATTCTGAACATGAGAAAGGCTTTTCTCCTGTGTGAGTTCTCTGATGTCTTTCAAGATCTGATTTAATGACAAAACATTTCAAACATTCAGAACATGAGAAAGGCTTTTCTCCTGTGTGAGTTCTCTGATGTTTCAGAAGAACTGGTTTCCTGGCAAAACATTTCCCACATTCAGAACATGAAAATGGTTTTTCTCCTGTGTGAGTTCTCTGATGTCTCTCAAAATCTGATTTACTGCCAAAACATTTCTCGCATTCAGAACATGAGAAAGGCTTTTTTCTTGTGTGAGTTTTCTTGTGATTCACAAGCGCGGTTTTACGGTTAAAACATTTACTACATTCAGAACATGAGAACACTTTCTCTCTTGTGTGAGATCTTTTATGTATAATAAGGATTGAACGATGTCTAAAGCATTTTCCACAGTCCAAACAAAAGAAAGGCTTCTCTCCTGTGTGAGTTCTCTTATGGTTAATAAGATGGCAGTGAACACTAAAACATTGACCGCATACAGAACATGAGAAAGGTTTTTCACCTGTTTGAGTTCTCTGATGTCTCACAAGAACTGATTTACTGACAAAACATCTCCCACACATAGAACATAAGAAAGGTCTCTCTGCTGTGGGATTCCTTTTATATATAATAAGACTCGAGTTCTGGCTATATTTCCCATTTTCAGGACATGAGGACGCTTTCTCTCTGGTTTGAGTACTTTGTTTTGCAAGAGATGAGTTGCATGGAAAACATGAGGAAGGTTTTTCTCCTGTGCAAGTCTGGAAGTGGAAATGTTTTGAGTTTCTGTTTACTATCTCAGCTGTAGACATACATGTGTCTGAGCAATTCTTTGACTTATTCAGAGGACTTTTGTCATTGTCACGTCCTTCAGGAAATCCTCTGCTGTCAGAACCACCTGCAAGAAATGTATTTGAAGTTAAAGAAAATCTGCCACTCTAAATTATTTTTTTTTTCTTTTAACCAAAATATTTTCATGAAAGATAAGAAAAGTGACTATGGAGCATTAGGGTTATTGTTGAAGACCTACTTAAGGACCAATGACTGTCTACGCCAGTGGTAGTCAACCTTTTTTTACCTACCGCCCACTAATGCAACTTTTTGGTTGAAAAAATTTCCTTACCGCCCACCAGTTTTCGCGCAAATGCGGAATATTTTTTAGAAAGGAGGGTGTTTTACAAAAAATAAATGTACGTACATTTATCTTTTTATTTCTACTTAATGCAGGTTTATAAGGTTTTTAACTTTATAAAGTTTAATGAGAAAACAATAAAGTAAATTGAAATTACCTTTACTAGTGATTAATGAGATCCTTGAGGTTGATGCTGCGAGACTAAATATTTGATATCTGGTTCGATTTTCGTAAGGAACAAACGAAGGTCTCTTTCAGTGATATTCAGACGACTTCTCTGTTTGCGCATAATATGATTTCTCATATTATCTCTCTATGATTTTTCTTGTGCGTCAGCTCATCTCCTCTCCCTCCTCAATTCCCCTCCCCACCTTTTTTTCCCCCCTTTTTTCTATTTTTTAACCTTCCTTGTAGCAATGCCCAGTAGGAAGGCTGAGCTAGGTAGCCCACTTACTATATAGTCCACTATAACAGACAGACACACGTACCAGACACACGTACCAGACACACGTACCAGACACACGTACCAGACACACGTACCAGACACACGTACCAGACACACGTACCAGACACACGTACCAGACACACGTACCAGACACACGTACCAGACACACGTACCAGACACACGTACCAGACACACGTACCAGACACACGTACCAGACACACGTACAGACACACGTACAGACACACGTACAGACACACGTACAGACACACGTACAGACACACGTACAGACACACATACAGACACACATACAGACACACGACACACATACAGACACACGACACACATACATACACACACGACACACATACATACACACACGACACACACACATACACACACACACGACACACACACACACACACACGACACATACATACACACACGACACATACATACACACACACGACGCATACATACACACACACGACGCATACATACACACACACGACACATACATACACACACACGACACATACATACACACACACGACACATACATACACACACACGACACATACATACACACACACGACACATACATACACACACACGACACATACATACACACACACGACAAATACACACACACACACGACAAATACACACACACACACGACAAATACACACACACACACACACACACACACACACGACACATACACACACACGACACATACACACACACGACACATACACACACACGACACATACACACACACGACACATACACACACACACGACACATACACACACACGACATACATACACACACACACGACACATACATACACACACACGACACATACATACACACACACACGACACATACATACACACACACGACACATACATACACACACACGACACATACATACACACACACGACACATACATACACACACACGACACATACATACACACACACGACACATACATACACACACACACGACACATACACACACACACACACAACACACATACAGACACAAATACAGACACATAGATACACAAATACAGACACATAGATACACACACACACGACACATACATACACACACACACACGACACATACATACACGACACACACGACACATACATACACGACACATACAGACACACACACGACACACACACACACATACATACACACGACACATACATACACACGACACACACAGACACACACGACACACACAGACACACACGACACACACACACGTACATACATACACACACGACACATACATACACACACACACACAACACACATACAGACACAAACACACAACACACACGACACATACATACAGACACACACAAGACACACATACCAACAGACAGTCACACATACATACACACACACAAGACACACATATATACAGACACACACACACACACACACACACACATTATATTTAAGTCACCCTCCTGTTTCCTACCTTTTAGATTCAGGAGGGTGACTTTCCCTGGGGTCCAGTGGTGGCTCAGGTGGATGGGAGTCAGAGTTCCCACTCTGACTCCCCGGTCTTCCTCCCGCGCGGCTCTCAGGGTTAGCTGGGAGGAGTGATGTGCAGTCACTTCCTCCCAGCTCTGCGATGTCATCACAGGGGGCCCGGTCGCGCTGTTAAAGCGCCCAGCGCTGACCGGGCCCCCTTACAATCCACATCCATCGGGTGGCCCTGACAGCATGGGCCACTAGATGGACCCCTCCATATGCGGCCCCGGCGGTTTGCCGCGCGGGCCGGAGCTGCAATTTGTCACGGCGGTACCCAGTCGCAGGGGTACCGCCGGCTCGCACCCGCCCGCCCGTCCGCCCGGTCGTCAAAACCTGGAAATCCCTACCGCCCACCTGAAATCCTAAAACGCCCACTAGTGGGCGGTAGGGACCAGGTTGACGACCCATGGTCTACGCAGTCATGCAGTGAATGATTTTAATACACAGTGACAGCATAAACCGCCATGCATTAAAAGTACCAGCAGGGGTTAAATGTCTGTTGGTACCAAGAACTCCACGTATCTTTTGAAACTTGGGGGTCCTCTTTATCATCTGGGGACAGAATTATTGGTCCCAGATTGACCTATGTTTTGTTTGCAGAGCTCAAAGGGAGCGCTCCAATCAGTGATTTAAATCCCCACCAGTACAATGCGGTGTTAACAGGGTTAAATCCTTAACAGATTGTGGAGTGTTATTTGCGTGGAGAGAAACAACCACATCAAACAAAAACCCAGTGCAGCTCTAAAAACAAATAAATTGAAAAATACCACAAGTATTCAGTCCCAAGTAGGATATATGCCGTCCAATGCAGTCCGAAACGCCTGTCCCACTTCTCGACCAGCTAGGCGAACAACGTTCGGGAGATAGGAACTACCGACTGGGGGGGAGCATTCGCTCCCTAAAAGCCAAGGGGAGCATTCGTCAGTGTGTGCGTCACCTCATGGCCGGCAAGTCAGAACTTTACCCGACTGGCGATTCCGTTCTACCGAACGAATCTGAGCACTATCTGGACAACTTGGGCGAACAGATCCGGGCTATTGGGGATATAGAAACAAAATAAAGAAAGAACCAGAAACAAAGGATAACCTTAAACGAAAAGCTGCCTCCCTCCAGGCACACTCTGAAAGCCTGTAAAGACTAAAATAGACAAGAAAAAGGAAAAGGTGGAATAAATCCCACCTAATGGGGGCGCTGAGCGTAAGGAGATAACAGTGTCCTGCAGGGGAGAAATAATACTCTATAAAAACTAGAGAGATTTCTTTAAAAAAAATGAAATTTATTCTGCATCACAGTGCAGTTAATCCATATAAAAGTATAATATAAAAACAAGATAAATAACCTCCAGTGCAAAAGTTGGTAACAATATACAGTCCTATTACAAGACCTGGGAACAAATGCCCTGCATCAACCACTAGATCAACCAAAAGCTAAGTAAAAGATAGACTAGACAGCTCCTGGTCGCAACTTCCAGGGCTGAAAATACTTGCAACTCGGTCAGTGGTGATGATGTTATGGTCTCTGGACGTCGACTGGATGGTGTACTGGATGGTGAATAAGGCTCAACGCGTTTCGTCCCGCTTTGTTCGGGACTTCCTCAGGAGCTACCGAAACGCTAGCTTGATCCATATCCTTGGGAATACTGCCAGTGACTTCAACTAGGCTTATGGCAAGTTCTTCAGCTAGCTCTTTCTCCCCCGCCACCATAATCCGATCCACCCTCCTGGCCCAGGTTTACAAGGGCTGCGATCATCTAAGGTTTTTTTAGCCCTGTTAGACCCAGACCTTTTCAAAAGAGTAACTCCTGAAGTTGCCTGTAGCTCCCTTCCATCCTGGTTGCTGTACTTTTCCACTGAACACCCTTCTGGACCTGCTTTACAAGGAGGATCCCATTTTGTGACACCAGTGTCACAGGTAGCAGTCTCTTAATATCCTTTGGTCACCGCTTCTTCAATCTTCCTATGGTCCTGGATTTCTGCTTCAGTGATTATAGCTACAGGAATAGTGATTATAGCCCTCAGGAACATTGTGATATTCCCCAAAATAGTGGACAAGACTAATCGTATTGGGTAAAACAAGAGAACTGTTTATTTCAGAGAAAAACACATTTATACCCTTACATACATCAGGAGGCCTTTAGCAGAACAATGCAAACCACGCCATGGTGTCTTGTACATAATTAGGTCAAGACATGATAATTTAGTTAAAAGAAGAAAGTATACACACTAGAGACCAAAATAATATGTGTTAAATCAGAGTGTTCCCAGGTGTACCTCACTGACACCTAACCAGCAAAAGACATCAAGAAAAAAAAGTGGGAAAACACCCAGTAAACGTAAAAAACTTAACTTAAATACAACCTGCAAAAGCTAGTCCAGGGCGAATAAATCCTTATATGAATCTATAATAATAGACATAACACAAACAAAAGTTGAATCAGGCTTCTTACCCCACCAGGACTATCGGGGTAAGAGGGGGGGTAGGGTGACCTACAATTGCAGGGCCCTGCCTAATATTGCCCTTATTCATCACCATACCCGAGAACACAGCCTGAAAAGCGTACTCACACCCAGGTGTTCGACCAGGACTTTACTGCACAAGCCTTCACCAAGCCTGACTATCACGGGCATAGGCTGAGAGGACATTTTTCACCCGGTCCGAGACAGTACCCAGGCTAATCACTCACTCATATTTTGTTTTCCGGTTTATTATTGATGTCTAGATAATAACAGGGGTTCAGCTTTACTTCTACCATATAAGCACGAGTATTTTGATGCTAAAATGTATTCTACAAACAGAGCAGTGAATCAGACATATAAAGCACACTACCAGTTGACACTCCCTGTTACCAATCGTCTAATTTTTGTACCTGCCGTGAGTGTAGGCAAATCTTACAAGCCTGATCAAGGTGGTACGCACCCAGGAACATGGCCCAGTGGTGTGTTCAAACACCCCACTCAACTGACAAGCTTCATAACCTCACATGCTCAGATCCGATCTGATCCTCACTAAGCCCACTATAAGCACACACAGAGCATATACCTAACATTACCATTGCCAAGCTAAAGGCACAGACCTACATGCACTAGCCTACTCATGTCACTACGAATGACATAGCATGCCTCCTGAATATACTTAATATACTTAACCACTCAGAGTCAAACTACGCGGCAAAGCTTCATCAACACTTAGGCACCCATAGCCACTGACTTATCTTGTTTCAACCTGTATATTACTTTTACTTTTAAAAAATTGTGCACAGTACTTTTTACGCCATGTTACCAGTTGTTAATGCTCGGTCTCACATTGCTATTGTGGTGTGAAAGACCTATCTGTTTACTCATGCACGAATAAAATAAAGAATTAAAAAAAACAGCTAGAGTTGATGGTAGATTTTAGAAGCAGGAGTCCTCAAATATGTAAAGGAGAAAGGCCATACATAGTGAAATTTGATTAAAACCAGAATACAATTTATTTGGTTGCACTTACAAACAAGTAGAAGGTATGGGCATATCTCCACACATAGTGGAACTCTTTTGCAGCATGGTCAGTCTGGAAATTGCCAACTTCAGCCGCAAAGAATAAAACAAAGTACATTTAAAACAAAAAGTCCATATAAATGATCCAACGCGTTTCGTCCAGATAGGGGACTTCTTCAGGGATCTATGGTGGTTCTTCATAAGGAGTGCTTCTTATAGTGGCGGTAATCTTCGTAACTCAACTCATCTGGTGGCGTGCGTGCCACCTTTTTTGTCTTTTTCTATTTTGCATAGATCTTATGTGCGTGCGCATCTTCTATAGACATGTGCACTCCTTACTGAAGTGTAGATATTCGTTTACATGTGACTCTTCTAACTCACGGACACGTCATCGATATCTGCCCCAGACGCACAGGAAGTACGTTGTTGCGTTACATGGTGGATTTATAATAATTTATGGGACTGTGTGGTGTTTTGGGGTGTTTTCTGTGTTTTGGGAAAAATGTGTTTTAACGGATCGACGGGCACCCCGACTGGGTACCTCGTTGATGGATGCTCCTAGCGCTTCCAAGCACTGCAGCAGACACCACAACCACTGAACCGGAGAAGCATACGAATGCTCTCAAGCATATGAATGCTGTAAACAGCTGAACAGGAAAAGCATACAATCAGCTTACACTCCTGGCAATCAGCATACAATCCAATTCCCCCAATGACGAGACGACACTTCGTTTTTAGGTCAAGCAGAACTGACTGTACTGGCACATACAGCCTCTTTTATTCACAATCTACACACATAGTACTGCCCACAGGGTTTTGAAATACAACCAATCAATGCGTACAATACACACAGACACTCCCACACAAAATCCTCCCCTCTGCCTGTGATATGATTACTGAACACAATGGGTAATATAATTATCACAGGCAGAGAAATACAGTTTTATAAAACATATCACAAGGACCCCAAAACCGGGGGATCTGGGTGAACCACATATCCAAAATTCACCCAGATCCGTTCAGTAGTTTGGAAGATACAGTTTAATGCAGATTCTGCAGAACATATACAGATTATATAAAAAATAATTACTGTATAATGTGTCCCCTGTTGTATAGTTTAAAACTACTGCACCAAATACCGGCGAGATGGCACCGTGTAGAAAAGTCACAACAGTGTCTGTGAGTTAAAATGGCTGCCATCCATTGTTCTCACCATGTGCTTCATCCATTGTTCTCACCATGTGCCTCTGATACATGAAATGGTGGCCACCCAGTAACTCCACAGTATGTCCCCAGATGGTTCTTAAAGGGCCAGCAGCAGCATAATAAAATGCAATATGCCCAAATCTGTTATTTCAAGGGCCAAACCTCCGAGGGACCATAATCACATGGCAAGAGGCTGGCAAGCAGTCCTCTCCAGGCACAGGTGGCGGGGCTGTTTCCACCACGTGTGTTTTCTGCCTGTGAGTAATTAAGTTAGCCTATTGTGTTTGTTAATTGTATCACAGGCAGAGGGGAGGGTTTGTGAACATTGTCTGGGAGTGTCTAAACTGTACAAGTCTGTCCTGATTGGTTTTGTAACTTTGCATCGTGTGTTCCACAAGGTCCACGGGGGTGATAACCTTGTGGGAAAACCTGTATATAAGAGATAATAAACCCTCAGACTGCTGAGTTCCTGTTTTACCCTCAACATAGAGCCTCGTCTCATGTGTGGGGGAAAAGGCTGCATCTACACTGGGGATTGCTATCCGCTGTATACTCCCCTGGCTATAATCACTAAGCTCTTTTAAGAGCTTGTTCCTGCTTCGCTCTCTGAAGGAGTCTGCAGTGCTTATGATGTCAAGTGGAGTGCTTGGAGTCCTCGGGAAGCACTAAGAGCATCCATCAATGGAGGTACCCAGTCAGGGTGCCAGGTGATCCGTTACACCTTTAATTTTCCAATTTTGTCTTATTAGAATCGCAAGGGGTTCTAACACCATTATGAACAGTAAAGGGGAAAGAGGGCACCCTTATCTAGTGCCATTTTTAACACTGAGGTTTTGTGATGTGAATCCTGACCCTGTTACTTTAGCTGATGGAGTGTTGTAGAGAGTGGATATAGCTTGTCATATTAATCCAGTGATTCCAAATTGTCTTAAAGTGGAAAACATGAAACCCCATCAAACACTTTCTCTGTGTCTATTGACAGTAGCATTAGAGGGGTTCCATTATTATACACTCTTTAGAAAACCCACAGCCCCAAACAGTCTGTTGCAATGGGAGAGTTATCATCCCAAGCCCCTGAAGAGAGGAATACCAATTGGACAGTACCTTAGAGTACACATTAATTGCTCCACCCTGGAGGAGTTTAAGCTAAAAGCAAAATATCTGCGTATACATTTTAAGGAACGAGGTTACCCTAATCACTGCTTAAAATCTGCATATAAAAGAGCTTTAAACATGGACAGGGAGATTATGCTCAAGAACTTACAGAAAGATCTGGAAGATAAACAGATTTGACCTAGGATGGGAACCAGCAAAATCCATACTTAACCGATTTGGCCTATACTCATGCAGGACACACACCTTAACCAGGTACTAACTCCCAATGCAGCATTAACAGCTAGAAGGGGCAAAAATTTACGGGACCTCCTGGTACCCAGCCCCCTTCCGGGGAAAAACCTTCACATACATGGCTAAAAAATACATTGACAGGAACTTTGTAGCGTTACTTACCTTATCCGGGGGCCGGCCGCGGTCCTCTCTTTAAGCCGCGCGCGGCTCATCCGACTCTCCGAACAGGAAGACGGGCAGTGACCGCGAGATGCGGTCACGTGTCCCGCCTGCAACTAAGAGCGCGCCGCGAGTCTCGGGCGCGCTCTTAAAGAGACAGTGGGATCCTAAATTGCAAAAAGGCTCCCATTGGCTCCTGTCATGCCAATCACCCCATACACTTACCTTTTGGGGGTGTGGAAGTGACAGGAGCCAATCACATTAGTTTGAAGGCTACTTATACTTACCCTTTTCCCTTAGTTCCTTGCCCTATCGTGGTTTCTGCTACAGTTCCCTTTAGTGCTTGTTGTGTTCAGTTGTGTTTCTCCGTATTTGACCTTGGCTTTGTATTCTGACTTCGTTTTCGCTTTATCCTTGTCTGTACTGTTTGCGGGCTTGCTGATTCCTGTGTACCAGTCCCCGGCTAGTTCTCGTTTACGCTGTCTCTTTGTGCCCTTGACCTCGGATCGTTCCTGACTCTGTACTTCTCCTATTACGTCGAGTCCGGCCACTCTAAGGTCCGGTAGACGTATCTCTCCTCTGTGCTGTCTTCTGTTTGGCTGGATCCTGCGTGTAGGGGTATATTCTCGTTACATTACGATAGGGCCATGGACCCCGCAGATTTAGCTCAACAGATGGCATACCATGAGGCTAGATTTGTAGAGCAGGATCACCGTATGGATCAGATAGCTCAGGCTCTCCAGACGCTCTTAGCTAGAACCATTCCAGCAACCGCACCTAACCCTCCCACAACCCTGCTTCCTGAAGTATCCACTTTGCCTACTACTTCGGCCCATTTAACACCTCCTCCTAGGTATGGAGGGGATTCTAAGACTTGCAGAGGGTTCATTAACCAAATAGAGTTTCATTTTGAGATGTATCCACGTTCATTTCCCACAGAGAGGTCTAAAGTTGGGTTCTTTATGCACCAACTTACCGACAAAGCACTTGAATGGGCAAACCCTATTTGGGAGGCTAATGGACCTATGGTGCATGACTTTCACAGTTTCCTTACAGCTTTTCGCAGAACTTTTGACACTGTGAAAAGGTCTAAAAATGCCGCAAGAGCATTAATGAGAGTTAAACAGGGTTCTAGATCTGTGGCTGATTTTGCTATTCAGTTTCGTACCCTTGCCTCACAGGTAGATTGGACCAACAATGGGTTAACTACTGCCTTCATGGAAGGCTTATCAGACTCTATATTGGATGAGGTAGCAGCTAAGGAGCTTCCTGTTGCCTTAGAGGACCTTATTGACTACCTCATCGATATAGATAATAGGATTCGTGACAGGCTCTATACCAAGAACAGGTATATTCTCGTTACAAACTTATCAATGTGGCAGATGTATGGCCTGCAGATTTATTTTAAGAGACTCCAAAACAATTAAGGATACTGCAAAGAGTGTTAGAATGCCTGTAAGGGATTTTTCTTTTTAACTGTAAAACCACAGGGGTGGTGTACCTTCTTACCTGCTTGTGTGGCAAGAAATATGTGGGTAAAACCTTTAGAAAATTCAAACTACGTATTCTTGAACACATTCGTGCAGTGAGCTATAGAAGTGATACACCAATATCAAGACATCTTTGGGAACACCATGCAGGTCGCTCACACGATCTACGTTTTTCAGGGATTGAACACGTAAAATTGGACTAAAGAGGGGGCAATCTGGATTGACTCCTTAAACAAAGAGAGTCTTTTTGGATCTATAAACTCAAGACATTGGCATCATTGGGCCTTAATGATAGGTTCACATATACCCCATTTTTATAGTAATCACTACCGATAACTTGTTAATTTTCTAGGATATCATTCCTATCCAATTAGTCTACTATACCATCATTTATACTATCATATGCATAGAGCAATGATTCTACACTTTAGTGAAGTTCCACTTTTCTTCTCCTATTCTTATAAATTAAGTCATCCTCTCTCTAACCCCTCCTTGGGAGAGGTCCTCTAAGTTTCAGATTTGGATTCACATTAGCAGCGCTGTTCAAAATTAAGTAACCTATTAACTTTATAATAGATTAATAAACATTCTCTAGTACAAGATATTCATGAGGGTATATTGTATTATACTATATTGGCAATAATGTTCTATGCCGGGTCTAAGGCTTTATAGTAACACACTGCACAACCTATATCCCCATATACCTATGATATAGGAATTCTAGTGTGCAAGACCCTTTAGGACGGTTTTATTGCTATTTTTATTATTATTTTTATTTCCAGCATTACATTGGTTAAATCTCATCCTGAATGGCATAATAGAACGGCAAAATGTGGTCGAATGAGGTAATCACCTTAAACACGCCCTGTGACAGATCTCTCTGTCTTGAACTTACAGAGACTTATTCTTCATTCGTTATTTTAATTCGTGTTTTCCCGTTCATGTGGACTCTTTACCGCTCCCTTTTCAACCAACGACCAACTCATGGAACTCAAAACGGACACTTTTTGGCACCAACACCACTGAAGCCGCCGACCTTCCTTCTCCTTCGGTAGAAATTCTCAAACGTCCCTCTGTTTGGTACTTTGTGAACAAATAAACCATACCCCAGATAGCCATCCCGTGGAGCCCATTCGTATGAAGAACAGACTTTGTGAACACTTTGACTCCACGGCGATTGGACTGTGTGCATAGGATTTGAGTGCTATTCGGTACTTTTGTGTGCCCAGATCCTAGCTATCTGGGGACCTGTTGAATGCCTATTTTATGTGTTAATATTGAACAGTTATGTATTTTTATGCCTTTTTGTCCTTGTCATCTAAAATGGCGTTTGGTCTTTGTCCTGGGAGATAATTGAATTACTTCACAATTATCTCCCGGGCAGAGCAGAGGGTCCTGTGTAATAAAAGGGGAATGGCTACGTATGTAACTCTGTGATTGTTTCTTACAATGTCCTTGTAACAGTTTCCGATTTGGTCCCCTAGGGGAGTGTCCACCAGATGGGAGACCAGCATAAATACCGGGCAGGTAGCCCTCAATAAATCAGATTCCTGCTGACCCTCAATACGGAGATTTTGGGGGGGTTATTCGGGGGGGTTATTCGTATGGATTACGCTTGTTCGGCTGTTTGGGAGACCAACTGTTTCGTGTGATTGCTGTTCGGCGGTTTGGAGCGCTCAGTAGCTACCTCTGTATTCGGGAAGGGGACGTCCTATACGGCAGTAACCCCTCTCCTACCGGGGGAGCCGTAACACGCCCAGTTTGCGGTGATTGCACAATTCCCATAAGGGGGTGTGCCTAAAGTTCCGAAAATGGAAACGAGGGAGATGACGGTTACTTGGGATCAATAAGACGGGTTGATCCCAAGCAATGGTGCCAACCTAAGACAAACGTGATGTATGACAAAAAGCCCTCGCCATACAGTATCTCGAGTAATACAAAACATTACTGAGATATAGGTCCCACATGTCCTGTGGGAAAAGTGTACTGAGGGTAGAAGATCTACGGGAAGCCTACCTAAAGGTACTACTAGTATAGGAAAAGATATATATAAATAAATAATTTCAAAAATAATAATATGAAAGCCACCCAAGTACACATTAATGTTCCTAATTTGTGTAGAAATAGGGATAGGGGGTGTGACGAAACCAATCTCGCCACATTGTATTGGAGGAGCCTGGTTGCCCGCCTGCTGCCTTTGGATTATGGACCGGCAGCTAAAGGGTTCATTTTACTGTGCAGAAGGATTTATTTCTCCCTTTCTGCACAGCAGTTCGGTAGATTTCATATACCGAACAAACAGCCGTTCACCAACCTCCCCAGAGCCGTGGGAAGCCGGCCGGCGTTGTTAATTGGCCACCCAGAAGCTGGAGTGTGCTGCCAATTTACCTCCCTGAAGCTGCGGTTAACTGCAGCTTAATTGCTTGATAACTTTGTGCCTGCTGTTACACTTAGCG
This sequence comes from Pelobates fuscus, assembly GCF_036172605.1. Classification (NCBI taxonomy): domain Eukaryota; kingdom Metazoa; phylum Chordata; class Amphibia; order Anura; family Pelobatidae; genus Pelobates; species Pelobates fuscus. Next base: position 150,463,290 of record NC_086326.1, on the reverse strand, counting down.
GCCGCTAGGTGGCGGCGTTCTGGAGCTCCCCGGGCAGCCAGCGCTTTTCTGCCCGGCTTTCATGCACCAAAATCGGACACTTTTCCGTGCAGGCACCGCTGAACCTCCAGCCCCTGGTTCTAATTCGTATGGATTTGGTGAATGCAGGGAAATTCGGTAGTTTATGTTTTATGTGAATGCTTTAACCCAGATAGCAATGCCATGGAGCCTGTTCGTATAATTAAAGACTTTAGCTCTATGGCAATTAAAATGTATTTGTGTGGGGGGCGTGGCTTGACCGGGAACCAAGCTGGACGTGCAAGCCTAGAGCTCCTCGCTAAGCCCCCTGTACCAACAGCTCACAACGGCGATAAACCGAACAAAAAAAAAAAAAACAACCTTACCTCCCTTCTCCTGACCCGCCATGGATAGGCGCCTGCCGAGAAAACCGGGCAAAAAAAACACGGACACTACCGCCACGGTACCCGATCTGTTTGCGGCCTCCCGCACGCCGCGCCAAGACACCCAAGATGGCGGCGGATCCAGCCCGCGAGCCCAAGCCTCACCAACGACCCTGAGCACACCTCAGCCTCACGGCCCGGCATCTTCGGATATGGCCCACATACTGACCGAACTGGCGGCGGTTAAGAGCTACCTAGCCCGAGAGATAGACAGGTCATCGAAGGCGGTGATGTCTGAAATCCACAAGCTGGGTGAGCGAACAGCAGACCTTGAGCACCGCGTGGAAACAACCACGGTGGCTCACAACACGATGTCCGCCCATGTCAACACGCTCACAGCCCGGCTGGAAGCATCTGAGGCAGCTCTAGAGGACCTGGCGAACAGGTCGCGCCGCAACAACATCCGCGTGCGCGGCCTACCGGAGCAGCAAGATGAAGGCCCAATTTCGGCCTTGCTTCTCACGATCCTGCGCCCTCTCTTGCCGGAGATACCAGATGAGCACTGGCACATTGACAGAGCCCACAGGGCCTTGCGTGCCCGAAGAGACGACAACACAAGGCCCAGAGACATAATAGTCCGGTTCCTCCACTTCCAGACTAAGGAAGCAGTGCTGAGGAAGGCCAGGGACAACCCCATAAAACACCAGGGCAAAGAAATCTCCCTTTTTCAGGACTTGGCCCCCATCACCCTCCAGCGCAGAAGAGAGTGGAGACCGATTACGGAACTGCTCAGGGCCAACACGATCAGGTATGCCTGGGGGCACCCGTTTAAATTAATGGTCTTTAAGCAAGGCAGACCTCACATCCTCATGCCAGGCACTGACCCTACGCCTTTCCTCCGAGAATTGGGTATCACATTGCCAGAGGGCTTCTCGGTGCCAAACACCACTCTCCCAGCCTTGCAACCCTTACCACGCGACTGGTACACCGCCGGAGAATAAACAGGCGGCAGACAGACACCTATCAGACATACCCAACCTCCCAGGAGCGAGCACACCTGACCCCCTCTCGACAAACGGCATAGCGCCATTACCACCCTTCCCCATCCACCAGAAGCAGACCAACAGGCTACTATACGTCGAGAGAGTCGCCCTACCCGCTGATTGGAATGAATCCGCGTCACCCAAGACCCCGTTTTTGTGATGGACCCCAACATCTCAACCTCACGCTGCAGCACACGGACTTCTCTTTTCCTCGGCGGCCGCAGACACCCGCTACTCCAGCTTCCTAGACCCTGTCTACCCACACGACACCTGTCGCGGCGACAGCTCCAATTATATTGTACTGTGTACTGTGAGACTATCTATGGACTATTGCCGCCATATTGACACCGAAAAGAGACTTTGATACCGGCTGTCACAATTCCGACATCGCATGGAAGTGTAATGTATACCAATAACACCGGTGGGAGGTATTGAGTCAGCTAGCCAGGACACACACACCACTGTAAGCGTAACACATCATACTAGACACCATCCCACCGCACAGACATACTATACTTGGATGGGGGCCGGTGACGGGGGTCACTTGGGGGGGTGGTGGGGTGGGATGGTGGGTGGTGGGTGGGCGGGGGGGACGTGGGGGGCTAGGGCAGGTTGCAGAGCACACGATTCTCGGGACACAAAGTCTACTCAAGGAAAGCAGTGTAACGTGCGGGGATGAGATTGCGGGGTAGACATGTTCCTGCTCTGTCATAATAAGATGTGACATGTTTTGTCATGTGATGTTATATGCAGCTGCCACGGGCCGGTTCTCGTCCTCCTCCCCCTCCCTCTCCCTCCCTCCCTTCCTCCCCTCCCCCCCCCCCCCGGGCTTCTGTCCACTAAACGGACCAACCACGTATTCTGGCGGTGGGGCCCTCTTCCTCCCTTCCCTTAATTTCTATCTAAAAACGAAAAAAAAAACAAAACATAAAATAACAAAAAAAAAAGAGAGAAATGCAACATAAGAAACCCCCGGCGCTATTGTGCTCATTGCTGGGAGAGCCGTCACGACTCATACGAGACGACACCATGGGACTCACCCATAAAGGCGTACACCTCCTCCCCTCCCCACACTCCCCCCCCCCCCCAAAACACAAGAGCTCCCCGTCCCACCTCCGCGTTGCAGCCACTTAGCACCTGAGAACCAGAGGCGGTGGAGCCGAACAACCCACTAGGTTTATCGGAAAGCTCATGACACACTTAAGTTATAATAGGCAAACGTTTTATGGTATTAGGGGGCCGCACCGGCTATCAGGTTCATGACCCATCACTCCCTGACTGGAATAGCCGTCACGGAGACGAGGGTTCATGCACCCCCCCACCGTCTGGCGAGGTATAAGACCAGACAAGTACGGCTATACCGTACCTTCTCCTTTCTCTCCCCTCCTCACCCCCTACTTTTCTTCCTCCACCTAAACACCCCCCCCGCCCATTGTCCACACCGGTCTTGGACGAAACTAGAGGCGCAACTGACACACTCACAATCCCAGTCCCAACATAGCTCTCAATGGAACAGAGGTGGGAGTGCAACCCACCACCTTCTACACACATACGCCATTCGACCCATTAGGCGACACCAATACCCCCCGAATATCCATCGGGTCCAAGAGCACCCACCAAACCCTCATGACCATGGCTCTTAAAATATCCTCACTTAATGTCAAAGGCCTTAACGCCCCCCGCAAACGAAGAACACTGTATAGGGAACTCCGCAGGCTGAATCCAGACATTGTATTCCTCCAGGAGACACACCTACCCCGGTCCGCCCAGGTCTCCCTCCGTGACTCCACATACCGCTCGACAGCCGAGGCTCGCTCCTTTCGCAAACACAACGGAGTAGCGATTCTCACACACAAACGATGCCCGATTCACATAACAAAAGTGACACCAGACCCAGACGGTAGATACGTCTTAGCAACCGGCCGGATCCACTCGCAACCCATCCACCTAATCAATGTATACGCCCCCAATACACACCCCAATTCTGGAACCATATGACAGATATGGTCCTCGCCCTCCCCCCCGGGATAACCCTCCTGGGGGGAGACTTAAATGCAACGCCCGCTCCAGCCATCGACAGAAGTTCACGCCCAGGACTACTTAGATCCCACGGCATGGGCACTCAGGACAAACAACTACACCATTTTATTCGTAAAACAGGCCTCATAGATGCATGGAGGGCCCAACACCCCTCAGATAAGGACTACACATATTACTCACCGCCCCACGACACATACTCGCGCATAGACATGTTCTTGACCAACCATACAGGCTACACGAAAACGCAAAAAACAGACATAGGTTCCATCGCATGGTCCGACCACGCCGACATCGCAATCTACCTTACCGGCCTCCAATGCCCTACCCCGTGGACATGGAGATTGAACACATCCCTCCTTAAGGACCCCTTAGTAGTAGAGGACATACAGAAACAACTAACCTCATACTTTATGGAAAACATATCTCCGGACATCCCAATGACCACAGTGTGGGCGGCCCACAAGGCAGTAATTCGAGGCTCCCTCATCAAAATAGCCATATACCCATAAAAAAAACAAAAAACCCAGAAACTCACTCAACTGCTAGACACCCTCCGCACGGCGGAGCAACGCCACAAAACCGACCCAACTCCCCAAACACTACAACTTCTCCAGAACACCCGCATTACGATTAGGCAACTGCTCATAGACGACACGGCCAGAGCACTCACCTGGACAAGAAGAACGTATTATGACAAGTCCAATAAAATGGACACCCTTCTGGCCCGCACACTACGCCCCAGAACGCATCACCCACATATCACCAAGATAAGAGCCCCTGACGGTACCCTGAAAACTTCCCCGGCCGAAATAGCCAGAACTTTCACAACCTTCTACACGGCACTATACAACCACTCCCCACAAGACGACGCAACAAATGCAATAGAGAAACAGAAAATAGCCGACTTCCTCACCCGCTTAAATTTACCAAAACTGCATAATACAGCCATAACGGAACTAGCAGCGCCGATCACAAAAGAGGAAATCGACTCAGCCATCTCCTCTCTTAAAAGCAACAAAGCCCCCGGCCCTGACGGTTTTGAGGGCAGCTATTATAAGACCTTCAGAGAAACCCTCGTCCCACATCTAGAATCCTTATTCAGGGACCTAATGACGGGAACTCCGCCAGACAGAGACATGACTCTGGCAAACATTATCCTCCTGCCGAAACCAGGCAAGGACCACTCACAGCCAGAAGCATACCGACCTATCTCACTCATAAACCACGATAGCAAAATTTTCGCCAAGATCTTAGCGGGTAGGCTGAACCCATACTTGACAAGTCTAATCCACGCAGACCAAGTGGGGTTCATACCCGGACGCCAGTTGTTCGAGAACACAAGACGCAACATCGACTTGATAGGGATGCTAGCTGACACAAAAACACCATCCTTAGCGCTTTCTCTCGACGCGGAGAAAGCCTTCGACCGAGTGAAATGGCCCTACATGTTTACCCTATTAGAACACCTAGGCATGCCCCATACTTACATAACAGCCATTCGCGCATTATACACCTCCGTTTCAGCGCAAATAAAGATTACGGGGACGGCCTGCCCGTCCTTCACAATTACCAATGGCACCCGACAGGGATGCCCCCTGTCCCCTCTACTCTTTGTACTGACACTCGAACCGCTTCTCCAAGCCGTTCGGGAACATCCACGAATCAAAGGGGTCACGGTTGACAACCAGGAGTACCTGGTTTCGGGGTATGCAGACGATATCCTGCTGACCATCACTGAACCCACCCCTACGCTACAGGCCCTACTACCACTCCTGGGTGAGTACGGGACGATCACGGGATACAAAGTCAACGTAGACAAATCCAGCGCACTCCCAATTAACCTCACGCAGACGGACATACTCAGAATCACCTCAGACTACCACATACGTGTTACACCAACATACCTGACCTATCTGGGCATAAAATTACCAGCAGACACCACCGCACTCCATAGACTGAATTACACACCCATGATAGAAAAACTCATCTCGGACATGGAGACCTGGGCGGACAAACCCATATCCTGGATAGGGAGAATACATTCAATTAAGATGAATGTTCTACCCCGAATTTTATTCCTTTTTCAAGCTCTACCCATCCCCATCGCGAAACATAACCTCATTCCCTTACAACGAGCAATAGATAGATTTATATGGCAAAATAAGAGACACAGGGTAGCCCGTAACATACTGTATCGCCCTAGAATGCAAGGAGGTCTGGGGTTGCCCCACCTGCACTTTTATTACATAGCCGCACAAATGGCACAAATAGCCCTATGGCACACCCCCCCTGAGACTAGACGTTGGGTAGATCTAGAATCAGCACTAATGAGATCGGATCTCCCACAATTCTATATCTGGACACCGAAGGAGCACAGAGCGCTCCCGAGAACGGCGTGCCCAGCTATTACTAACTCAATCCAGTTATGGGACACCTACGCCATCAAACACGGACTCACCACCACATCCTCCCCCCTCACTCCATTATACCGTAATAAGGCATTCACACCAGGCATGAGACCCTGGGACTTTAAAGGCCTAGAGCATGCCGGACTCCAGAGGGTCTACCAACTTTATGACGGGGACACGATAATCACCTTCCCCGACCTACAAGCCAAAGCAACCTTAAAGCCAGCCGACTTCTTTAGATACCTACAACTTAAGCATTACGCGACCCAAGCGACAGTGAAAACAGCCGCCAAAGCCAACCCAACCGTCTTTGAGCGAATCTGCCTCACAGAACGATATCAGAGAGGCCTAATCACCCTATTGTACTCCCACCTCTGTTCCACCACACGGGAATGGGGGACCTTACATTACACAGAGAAATGGGAAACAGACTTGGGGGAAACCCTAGAGGGTATAGACTGGCAGGATATTTGGGAAGCCAATTCCAAAACCTCCATCTGTGTAACGATGCAAGAACAGGCATATAAGACGATGATGAGGTGGTATATTACTCCGGTCCAACTTTATCATATGAAAAGATCACCCACAGATCTCTGTTGGCATAACTGCGGAGAAAAAGGGACTTATGCACACATGTGGTGGTTCTGTCCCACAATCAAAATATTCTGGAAAAATATCCAGCAGCTTATATCAGGGATTCTACACAGACCGATAGGCCTAAACCCTTGGACCTTCCTCCTGGCCAGACCCCTAGAAGACTTACCCAGATCAGAACAACAATTACTCAACAAGATTGCCTTAGCTGCTAGAAAGGCTCTAGCCCAAACTTGGCTGCAGCCTATTCCCCCCCCCATTATCCACAGTGCTCAACAAAATCAAAGAGTGCCATCTCATGGACAAACTAACGGCCCAATTGAGAGGCACTATGACAACATTCACGAAGGTATGGGAACCATGGGATAACTACACCGACGACTGATTAGCCACAGGTAACGTCCAGGACCGTCCCCCTTCCCCCCCCCCCCACCCCCTCCTTTCTACACCCAGTTTTCCGCTACCCCCTTTCCTTGATTATAGGCCGAGTTTACCGGTAACCTGGCCTATAGGTTCGACACACTAAAACCACGGCAACAAAACGACAACTTTGTTAATTGATCTAAAGTTACATGTTAAGTTATATATGTTTCTAAGTGTTGATCTTTTTACATTATTGAAAAACGATGACAGACTGATATTTTATACAATGGATGTAAACGGCTTGTCATGCAATTCTCTAATACTTTACTTAGGCTTCTGCGCAAGCCACGTAACTGCACTATTCATTTAAGTCTGTCATTGCAAAATAAAGAATTTAAAAAAAAAAATTTGTGTGATCTGGGTGCCATTCACCTAATAATGTGCACCCAGACCTGAGCCATCTGGGGATATGTTACATGTCTATGTTTTATGTATAAAATGTGTCTGTATGTATTTTAAAGCGATAGTCTGTTTCTGTGTCACCATGTGCATAATGGAGTCTGGCCTTTGTCCTGGGAGATAATTGAATTACTTCATTAATTATCTCCAGGACAGAGAGGAGGAAACCAAGATGCATTATGGGACAGTATTGTGGCTGTGTGTACGAAAATGATACATGTCTGTCTGCTGTTTCAGTCTTCCATCTGGTCCCCTAGGGGAGTGTCCACCAGGTGGGAGACCTGCATAAATACAGGGGCAGGTAGCCCTGAATAAACAGACCACTGCTTGACCCTCAACACGGAGCCTTGTCTCGTTCTTGGGGGGATTCACTGTATGCTGATAGGGACTGACTGCCAGGAGTGTAAGCTGCTTGGGAGCTTTTCCTGTTCGTCTGCTAGCAGCTATTCGTGAGGTTCCAGTTTGGAGTGCTATCTTATTCCCTGGTATGCAGTTCGGGAGTTTGATGTATTCACCTATATCCAAATTCGTGAGTTTTGGTGCTTTTAGAGTAGCTGTGCCTTTTTGTGAAAAGGGGATTATCGCCTAAACGGATTTTTCCCCTTTTCTGCTGAAACGGTCCGTTACAATTGGTGGCAAGCGGCGGGAACGTTCCTACAGCCAGAAGGACAGCTACAGGAGACACCATCGCTCTGGATTTTACAATTTGAGGGCAACGCATGTCTCACTACAGCGACCCTGACAGCACCAGCATGGAACCAGCAGTGGAGTTCGATGAGGGTGACATGGACGAACGAGATGCAGTACGCAAAGGCATCTGGTACCAGGCACTGGGTATGGTGGAATACCAGCAGGACGGGAGATTCCCCAAGGAGGAGCAGCGGTTGCAGAAGCGAGTAGCCCTGCGGATGCCCTTCCTGGGAGAGCAGCCCCTGGAGGAATGGGTGAGGGAATTGGAACACCTAGTATGGCAGGAAATGTGGCTGGAGGATGCCTACCAGGCGCTCTGGTGGTATGAAACTCAGTACCTACCCCGGACAGCCGAGCATGACAAGCCAGAGGGAGAGGAGTTTGATGGTCCTGGCTTGTTATGGGAGACTTTTGCAGAGCCTGAGTTTGGGAGCGCTACACAAGCCCGGTTCCAGGATCTCTTTGAGTGGAGGGAGAGCAGGTATGACTGGGACGACACTCATAAGATTGAGCAAAACCTGGTCCACCTGGTGACCCGGGAGATGGAGCTGGAACGGGCTACCAAAATCTGTTCCACTCCAGTGAGAAGGCTCAGCAGGGAAGCGCAGACCCAGATCCAGACCCCTTCAGCTGGGAAGATATTGTACAGTTTTACTGGGAAGAACCCCAGGTGGCCAGTGGAGATGGGACCGATGTCTCTCCACCGGTCCTGCAGGGAATTGGGAGCCCAGTCTCCATTCCCCAGCGGCAGTGTAAAGTGCAGGGAGAGGAGAGCAGTGTCCTCCCTCCCCAGCGGCAGGCTGAGTTACAGGGGGCAGAGGTAGTTGTTCCTGCCCCCCAGCAGCAGAGTGATATGCCAGGAAGGCAGTGTGAAGTGCAGGGAGAGGAGAACAGCATCCTCCCTCCCCAGCGGCAGGCTGAGTTACAGGGGGGAAGAGGTAGTTGTTCCTGCCCCCCAGCAGCAGAGTGATATGCCAGGAGGGCAATGTGAAGTACAGGGAGAGGAGAACAGCATCCTCCCTCCCCAGCGGCAGGCTGAGTTACAGGGGCAGAGGTAGTTGTTCCTGCCCCCCAGCAGCAGAGTGGTATGCCAGGAAGGCAGTGGGAAATACAGGGAGAGGAGAGCAGTGTCCTCTCTCCCCAGCGGCAGCGTGATTTTTCGGGAATTGGGAGCCCAGTCTCCAGTCCCCAGCGGCAGTGTGATGTGCCGGGAATTGGGAGCCCAGTCTCCAGTCCCCAGCGGCAGAGTATCCAGCAGGGAATAGAGAGCCCAGCCTCCTTTTCCCAGCAGCAGGACTCTGTATTGGGAGGAGAGACAGTCGGTCTCCCTCCGCAAAGACTGGAAGTGTGTATGGGAGAGGAGCTTGTTACCCCCTCTCCCCAGCGCCAGCTTAATGTACCAGGGGGAGACTGTAAACCCCCCCACCGGTGCAGATGGGACCGTGGTCTCTGCACTCACCACACAGGGGGTAGGGATGGTCGGTCCTACCCCCCACGACAGAACTGTGTATCCAAGGGGGAGACAACCGGTCTCCCCATTCAGCAGCAGAGCTATGCACCTAAGGGGGAGACAGTCAGTCTCCAGCAACCAGGCTCCAACCAGACTACTCCGGTGGTAGTGCTGGCACCAGGACAGAGTACCGCTGGTCTCTGCCCACTCAGCAACCCACCAAGGCAGCCTACCGGTCCCCCACACAGCCGTGGTGAGGCACCTGGACATGGACAAGATTCTCCTCTACCCAGGTGTAGTAACCATTTATTGTGGGTGGGCTGTATTGTTTTTTCTGCTTTGTGGGTGGGCTGCTGGACTAACAAGGGCACTGACCGGCAGGAGGTCAGGTACCCTGTTAGTCTTTTTGGAAAGGGGGAGAGATGTGACGAAACCAATCTCGCCACATTGTATTGGAGGAGCCTGGTTGCCCGCCTGCTGCCTTTGGATTATGGACCGGCAGCCAAAGGGTTAATTTTACTGTGCAGAAGGATTTATTTCTCCCTTTCTGCACAGCAGTTCGGTAGATTTCATCTACCGAACAAACAGCCGTTCACCAACCTCCCCAGAGCCGTGGGAAGCCGGCCGGCGTTGTTAATTGGCCACCCAGAAGCTGGAGTGTGCTGCCAATTTACCTCCCTGAAGCTGCGGTTAACCGCAGCTTAATTGCTTGTTAACTTTGTGCCTGCTGTTACACTTAGCGGCCGCTAGGTGGCGGTGTTCTGGAGCTCCCCGGGCAGCCAGCGCTTTTCTGCCCGGCTTTCATGCACCAAAATCGGACACTTTTCCGTGCAGGCACCGCTGAACCTCCAGCCCCTGGTTCTAATTCGTATGAATTTGGTGAATGCAGGGAAATTCGGTATTTTATGTTTTATGTGAACTGTAGTAACCCAGATAGCCTGCCATGGAGCCTGTTCGTATAATTAAAGACTTTAGCTCCATGGCAATTAAACTGTATTCGGGTGGTCTGGGTGCCATTCACCTAATAATGTGCACCCAGACCTGAGCTATCTGGGGATATGTTACATGTCTATGTTTTATGTATAAAATGTGTCTTTATGTATTTTAAAGTGATAGTCTGTTTCTGTGTCACCATGTGCATAATGGAGTCTGGCCTTTGTCCTGGGAGATAATTGAATTACTTCATTAATTATCTCCAGGACAGAGAGGAGGAAACCAAGATGCATTATGGGACAGTATTGTGGCAGTGGGGGCGGAGCCTAACACCGCACCGGAGCAGACGCCATTTCTCGGAGCTCCGAGAAAATAAACGACAATCCGCCGACATCGGGTCCACAAAACAACACCCGTGGTCTTAAAAGATACCGCAGCATATGGGCAGACCTACCAGCTAGGCTGATGCCATTTTTCGCGGCACCCGGAGCGAAATCCCGAAAACGAGGCGTTAAGGCCTACCGCACGGGCGGACAGCACGGAGACCGAGTGGAGTGGGACTGGCCGTGGCACTTACCTTCCACAGCAGACCAACAGATCAGCCAGCATAACGCAGGTGAGATGGGACGGAAAACCCCAAAACCGACCCCAGTCACAACAAAATCACGGCAGGACATTGGCCAACTGCTACAAACACCCAGGGTGGTAAAAACACCCACTCCCCGTGAGGCCTCACCTGCGCCCTCAGACGAGGACTATATCCATGACAGTCCCCCACCAGGCCCATATAGACCAGAACCCTCTCAGACACCAGAGGACAGCACCCCAGCCACGAAGGGTGACATCCAGAATATGCTGTCAGGCCTCCAACGTAATCTTAAACAAATGTGGGAAGCAGACTTGGCAGCGCTCACCACTCAAGTGCAAGCAGTGACAGCACGCACTCAAGCAACAGAGGGGGACATAACGGACTTAAAACACAGCATACACACAATGGACAACAAGATTCGACAACTGCAAACCGCCCAAGAAAATCTCTCCAACCAAGTCCATTTACTGGACGACAGGAGCCGACGCAAAAATATAAAAATCAGAGGGGTACTGGAGACTGTACCACTAGAGGAACTGCCCCACTACATTAGACGCCTGGTGTCAGAGGTATTGCCGACAAGGCAGGCTAAATCTTTTATATTTGATGGGGTATACAGGATTTCCAAATCGCCACAGGCCCCCAGCGCAGCCCCAAGGGACATTATACTCAGATGTCAAACAATGTCAGACAAACTTGGGCTACTGGCGGCACTTCGGGGGAAGACCCCATTGGAATTTGAGTCTTGCCGACTCTCATTTTTTCAGGACTTAAGCAGATCCACACTCCTGTGGCGCAGGGACATGCAACCGGTAACCAAACCACTTCACGCAGCTGCAATACCTTACAAATGGGCAACCCCCAGAACCTTATGGGTGACTGTAAATGGAGTACAACACAAGGCTACGACCCCCCAAGACGGTCACACTATACTGGGCATACTGGGACTCTCAAGTCAAAACGACACGACAGCTCCACATCCTCGCCCTCAACCGAAGACAGCGGACAAAGACACAGTCTTTCGACCCAGGACAACGGGGCCTCCACAGACATGAAATGGGCCACCTCTTCAGCATCGCCCGTGCGATCCACTGGTCTAATTCCGACCATACAGAACTGCTCTCTCTCTTAATACTGTTTAATAAGTTTACTTTAATTTTCATTATGCTTTAGAAACTGCAAAAACATTGCTCCCCAAAGGCGGGGAAATCACCCACACAGGGCTGACCTTAACTGCTCCGGTGATAACCCCCCCCCCTCACCCCTGGGACATGGGGACGAGCACACTTGGAGCCATCAATAGCTAACCCACACCATGCCGCGACTAGTGCTATAGCGACTTAGCGGCGTGCACCCCTAGGCTCCACATTACACAGGGTTGAAATAGATGTACCTTTTCAAAATCGACAACAGCGCTAACACATAGCCCTAGTAATTCACGAGGACACACACCGACCCCACCGCCATCACTCGTTATGACATTTCAGTATGTACTGTTACGTTCTCTGTTATGTTACTATGTTATATCTCTTGTTTTATGACGTGCCGCACACACAGAGAAGTCTCTCACCCTAACCAGCCCTCACTCTAAGCAGCATACATATACTCCCTATAATAGTGTACCTGACCTGACCTCTCCTGTACACACGTACAAGCTCTAGAAAGGTACGCAGAAAAGTACCAGGTAATGAGTGTACCAGGTAATAAGTGACTCATGTGTTATGCTGTATCATGTATCTTGAATCTATTATATACCAAAATGTGCCATATTTAATCACGCTACACCACTGTTGTATCCTGATGTACACAAAAGAGTATGTGTTAGTTGTTGTGGCAACGCAGACTCTGATGTATTTCCGTGCACGAAAAAATAAAAATTTACAAAAAAAAAAGTATTGTGGCAGTGTGTACGAAAATGATACATGTCTGTCTGCTGTTTCAGTCTTCCATCTGGTCCCCTAGGGGAGTGTCCACCAGGTGGGAGACCTGCATAAATACAGGGGCAGGTAGCCCTGAATAAACAGACCACTGCTTGACCCTCAACACGGAGCCTTGTCTCGTTCTTGGGGGGATTCACTGTATGCTGATAGGGACTGACTGCCAGGAGTGTAAGCCGCTTGGGAGCTTTTCCTGTTCGTCTGCTAGCAGCTATTCGTGAGGTTCCAGTTTGGAGTGCTATCTTATTCCCTGGTATGCAGTTCGGGAGTTTGATGTATTCACCTATATCCAAATTCGTGAGTTTTGGTGCTTTTACAGTAGCTGTGCCTTTTTGTGAAAAGGGGATTATCGCCTAAACGGATTTTTCCCCTTTTCTGCTGAAACGGTCCGTTACAGGGGGGGACCTTGTAAATCTACGCACCACACACTTTCAGCTTATTGTTGAGTCTATTTTTCTAAAGTGTTTTAACTGATTATTATTTTACATTTTAATTTTACAAAACTTATGTTATTCTTAAATCACTTTTTACCATTTCTTTCTTTTCCACCTTGTGTAGGTGTGTGCCCTTCTGTGTATTTTTAAGTTCCTTTTGTTTAATATAATTTTTTAGTGTACACTAAATCGTTTCATTCTAATTAGTGTAAACTTAAAAGGAAAAGAATTTTCTTCATTTTGTGCGTTACTAAAATAGTCTAAATTTCTCAATTTTAATTTTTTTCCCCTAGATTGGTTATACTTTTTATATCTCCCTAATATCCCCTTTATCCCCTTGTGCTATTAACTGCAAGAAAGTGAAAAGAGAAAAAAAAACAACCAAAAAAGTCTGTAATTTCTCGTTTCTTATAATTTCTTTTTCGTCTTCCCTTATTCCAAGGTTAAGTGCCACTAGTGCCATTTTTCTCCTTTCTTTTTTCCTTTCTCTCCCCTCTAATATTTGGGGCCTCCCCATTTGTTGACTAGTGGTTGGAGCTGTTTCTGATTTTATTTTTGTTTAACCAACTTTTTAGGTCTTCTGCATAATTAATGGCGGTGGTCTTCCCTTCGTGAGATATGATAATTCTCGTTGGGAATCCCCATCAATAATTAATATTGTTCTGTCTCAGAATTAGTGTGCCGTCAGAGAAGGTCTTCCTTTTTTGTCTGGTTGGCCATGACAGGTCCTGGAATGTTTTCAATGTTTCGTATTCTTCTGCACATTTATTGCTTCTTATGGCTCTCAGAATTTGTGACTTGGTTTTGGAGGAGGCGCAGCATATGAATTAATCTCTTGGAAGATGTTCTGGGATGCCCTTAGGTTTGTTCACTCTGTGGCATCTTTCCCTTATGGGAATTCGAAGGTCCCATTCCACCTTTAGTTGCTTAAAGAATTCCTTTATATATGGTTCCAGATTTTTTAGATGCATTTGTTCTGATACTTCTCTAATTCTTAAGTTGTTCCATCTTGACCGGTCCTCTAGGTCTATCAGTTTTTTCTCCATGTCAGCCATCTTTTTTTCCAGTGCCAGATGTTCTTCTATGTGGACCTTTTCCTTTTGTTTCCACCCATTTAGTTTTTCTTCTATTCCTTGAAAACGTTGGTTGAGAGTCAACAGTTCTTTATTTATGTCTAGAGTATTCGCTTGAATTTCTTCTCAAATTTACAAATTGTGTATCTAAGTGTCTGAGTAAGTCGTCATATTCATTTCTTCCTTCTCTTGACTCTTGAATTTCTTCTGCCTTTTCCTTTATTGATGCCTTCCTATGATGGGATATTAGAGAGAAGAGATTCCTCCAGGTTTGTTTTATTACTTGATAGGTTTGGTGAAAAGAAGGAAAGGTGTTTTTCTGTTTTATTTTCAGGCTTTTTTTCTTTTTTTAGGTGCTTGCCATTTTGAGTCTTTTTTGTAGCCATTTTTATTTTAATTTGTATTTTAGTTTTACTTTTTTTTCCTCGAGGTTATATGCTCTTTAGGCTAGTACTATCTTTGCTTTTAAAATAGTATCCTTTTTGTCTTGCGTTTCTTGCTCCCCAACTTCTTCTCCTCCTCACCTTCACCTTTCTATCCTGGTAAACAATGTTTTATTATTTTTATTTTATTACTTTCTCCCTTTCCTCTTCCCTTTCCTTCTTATTCTGGTTCCTATTCTGTTGAGCAGAAAATTGCGCTAAGTAACAGGAGTAGGGGAGAAGCGCAAGTGGTGTGACAGCAAAGAAAAAAAAATCCAGACCATAATTAAAAGAAAATATGGGGATGCTGCCCGGGGGCTAGCTCGCTCCATCTCCTGAGTTCCTCCGCAACCAGGGGCGCTGCACTAATGCTAGCGTTGCCCTCAATTATAAATTCAACGATACCGGTGCCTCCAATATGCTTCTATACTCGCTAGGAAGCCATCCCACCGCTGGCACCAAATGTGACAGACCGCCTAGCAGCTGAACCGGGTACCTCTGTCAATCGCTGCTTCCTAGTACTTGCGAGCACCATAAGCACTGTTGTGGTACACCATAACCACCATAGACCCCATGAACCGCTGCAGCTTGGTTGGGGTCTTGCTGTCCTTCACCCACCCTGGACCCAAAACCAGGACCCAGCTTCCAGTGGGTAAACCTCCTAGTCCAGAGAGCGTAGCAGGAACAGCTCTTATAAGAGCTAGTGATTATACTCAGGCGAGTATTGTGATATAGCAATCCCCAGAGTTAATGCAATTCTCCAATTCCCCAAACATGAGCCTAAACTTCATGAAGGGGTAAACGAATCTCTCTTTAATGGGAGCCACGCTTGACCTTATATGACAATCCCCATGCAAGGGTTATGCCCACAGGGAGCTTGTGGGGAACTGATTTGCAACTTCACAGACCAATGACAATAAGGTTACAAGGCACGACACTCCCACACACAGCACACAATCCATCCCCTCTTCCTGGGAGATAATTGGATCAGTAACTGTACTAATTCTAATCCAATTATCTCCAAGCACAGAAAAAAAACATACTTTTTAAAAAAACACCCCAAAAGTTAAAATACATAAAACCCCACACATGTTACATCCCCTGATAGCCCTGATCTAGGTGACCAACATATCCAAAAAACACCCAGGTCAGTTCAGGAATTCAGGAATTTCCTGGAAGTCATTTATTTGACCGACCGCAGGCATGGTCCCATAGCCGAAAATAGTTCCATAGAATTGCGGCTAAGTGGTGCTGGAGGGCCGACCGGGAACCGCAAAGTTTTCATGCCGAAAAAAGTTCCAGGGCATTCGCGGCTAAGTCCCCCTGAAGTCTATTCGCGGTTTTGGTCCATGTGAACAAGAGGGCCGCCACCTCGTTGTCACCAATAGGAATTGCGGCCTCCCAGACGAACACTTAGACTACTGTGGTGGAAATTGCAACAATGCATCAATTAAGCTTAACAAGCTCCAGGATGGTCTCTAGTTCATACGGCTGTCCGGTAAATGAACTGTCCGAATTGCATAAACAGAGCCTGTTTAAAGTATTATAGCCAGGTTTATTGGACCTACTGGCAAACAGGCCCCTCCAAAAACCAGTGGCACCTACCATCCTCAATGACTCCGGTCCTGCTCAACAGAGCATTCCCACCGGGACTTAGGGCAAAAGACTTTCAAGTCATAGAAGCCACAGGCCTACAGCGCTACACACACCTGTATATAGACAACCAACTAGTACCCTACCAACACTTGCAAACCCTTGCCCCGCTAAAAACGCGTGACTTCTTCCGATATGTCCAACTACGAGATTTTGCACAAACTACAGAGGTCAGAACCGCAAATGCCAAACCGACTACGTTCTTTGAACGAATCTGCTTACAAGAACACATGCCAACAAAATTAATCTCACTACTCTACAACCACATATGCCTAGAATCAGGAACTTGGGGCACACAGAAATACACTGACAAATGGGAGGCAGATCTAGGTGAAACACTAGAGGGGACAGATTGGCAAGACATTTGGGAGGCGAATGCAAAAGTATCCATATGCACGGCCCTCCAGGAACAAGCATACAAAATACTGCTACGGTGGTACACGACCCCAGTCAAACAATGTCACATGCAACTAAGCCCCACAGACACCTGCTGGAGGCTATGTGGAGAAAAGAGTACATATATCCACATGTGGTGGCACTGCGCCAGAGTTAAGGAGTATTGGGGAAATATAGCAGATCTGACCTCCAAAATCCTACAAGGACGGATAACACCAGACCCTTGGGCGTGCCTACTATCACGGCCAACGGAGGGACTAGACAAACATGACCAAAGACTACTGAATATGCTTAACCTAGCAGCTCGTAGAGCATTGGCACAATACTGGATTAAACCCGAAGTACCCCCGATTTCCCTAGTAATCTCCAAAATCAGGGACAATTACAAAAACCAGTGGCAAAGTTACTTTCGTAACAATTAATTTTCAGGAGACCTAATGTTTATGCAAACCCCTGCATAGTAAACATATAGTGTAAATAAACAGACAGTTTAGTAGTAACTGGCACTTAGCTTGTGTTTTCTGTTGTTAGGCTCCCCTGTGTTTATCCGTTGGGGTATCTGGCTGGCTGTAGATCTATCCGTCGAAAAGGCAGCTCCCTACATCCCCCTACTTCTTTGTTTTTGTGTGGCACCTCGAGTGACACTCCAGGTAAGTCGTGTCGCCTCCTCTGCTTTAGTCGGCTCCCTTGATTACTCCCTCAGACGCAATCCACGAGGATGCAGCAACGCACGCTACATCATCTCGCTCCGCACCCCCAAAAAGTGCACAACCTAATAATTAACACAATGTCCTTCATCCAGGTTAACATTTTACAGAATAACTTGACAATAGCGCAATGTACCCCCACATTCAATACTTAATTTTAAAGCTGGTGACAGGGCCCAGGAGACTTGCCTTCAAGCCTCTCCAGGAGGCTATGGCACATATGCTTCCGTGACAAACAGTTTCTTCCTTTTACCTAAAGTACAACAAAGTACTGTCTAAGGCATAATGAGTAACTAAACTGCAAACTCTCCCCACACTGAGCTGTATGGAGAGTTTCACAATAATTCAGTTCCCATGCAGAGATCAGGAAGGTAGAGAAGCCTGGAAAAAAGAAAAGCCATGATCTCTGACCCAGAAAGGAGCCTAATACCACCTACATGTTTATTACTAACCTGGGCCAGTATTCAAAAGACTATCCTGCAGGTGGCTCCTGACATACGGCTCTTCCCCTCGCTCAATCGCTGATATAATCAAAGGCGTCATGTGAATCCTTCCTGTATTTAACGGGACACATTATTAACAATTAGAATTTAAAGCTCTTAAGATCTTTTAAGCGATACACATTTTGTTATTATGAATTCTATGAGTTTAGGAATACATGTGAAGTTATGAATGTGTTCTTATGAGAAAGATTTCCTCTAAATAGGGTGAAGTTTTCTTACCCAGAGAGCTGAGGGTCTGGTAATTCTCCATGATCACATCCTGGTAAAGCTCCTTCTCGTCTTCCTTTAAATAGTCCCACTCCTCCTCGGAGAAGTAAACGGCCACTTCCTCAAACTCACACTGATCCTAAATGAGAAATGTCATTGTTACAGATCATCAACCTACAACAGGATTAATTGGCCAGACATTAACTATAACTACTACAAATTATAGCCTTATATAGTTTCAGATAATCTTTTGAAATGAAAATTACCATAGACTTCATTGGTGGATTCTGTAGAGAACTAAGTAGAAAAGATTTTTTAACAGATTGAGATCGTTTGAAATGTTTATCCCAAAAAACTAAATTGTGCCCCATCGTATAGATATAATAATTTTCTCTCTCCCCTCTACCATATCCTTGAGTTATACTTCCCCATCACAAAGACAGGAAGATGGGATGAAGTAATAGTAGTGTATTTTGTGAATATATCCCTTACCGGTCTCTTCAGCTGGTAGTCCATCTCTGAGACTTGATCCAGATCTCTCAATCACCTCCACCTTCTTCTAGGTTTTTTGTCCAGGAGTCACTGGATGACTTGCGGTCTCCAAACAATGGGCTCCAATGCTAGCAGAGATTGGTGACCTTGTTAGGTACCAGTGTGAGGGATATAAATCAAAGGAATTAACTTACTGGATATACACATAGCGGTCAAGCACTTTTCATCATGAAATGTGTAAATGTTAGATTTTTGTGTCTTTTTTATCATTTTAAAAGTTCTTGTGTTTAATTTGCAGAGGCCCCCAATAGTAGCATTGCCGCTGGGTAGTTCTGTAACCATTGGGGGCAGGTAGGTTTTTACTTACTTGAACCTGTCTCTCGCAGACACCTCAATCCTGTTCCATCCGGCCATCTTCACTCCTGGTACTTCAACTGCAAGGAGTCAACATCACGACTGTAATGTTGCGCATTCATGCGAGTACAGCATTGAGGTCTATGGCGGATGCTGTAAGTCAACAGGGTCCTCCATATTGTTTGCCTCTACAGCCATCACTGGTGATGACTGGGGGAGATTACAAGCTTGACAAATAACACCAATACCAAAGCAGTCTCTACTTTGTCTCAGTATTATTTGTTAGGGGGTCAACTTTTCCTACTGTAACAGATGCTACAATTCTAAGCCCATTGATCCGTGCACCCCAACTTTGGATTGAAGGTTCCGGTAGCAGCTTTTCAGGTATCCAAAGTGTTTCAAATCGGACTTATTCAAACTTATATCGGTTTATTCAAAGTCAGGCAAACAGATCATAGCAACGTGACAAGCAGTACGTGACAAGATTACATCAGAACGAAGAACAGCTGCATAGGATACATGCATATCCCAGCAAGCATGGTCATTAAGCCCTTAAGGACGGAGGCAATTGTGCACGTTCTGATCAAAACAAACCCTAGAATTCAACGATATGTCTATTCAACCATGTGATGGTAGTCCATCACTGGGGGTTGAAGTTGGACACTTTATACAGGCTCCCAGATTACTCCTATGTTTTAGTCACCCTGTGCCCATTGTAGATACAGGTTGTGTAATCTATTTGTTATTGTCCTAAACACCAAGACTACAATGATTGATTACTCCTATATAAACCTGTGTTGTGTTCAATAAAATCAGTTCTACTTCACCCTTCACTAAGTCTTGGCTAGTGTTTGTGTGAGACAGCTATACTCTCTGCAAGTGAGCTTAATCACTTTGAGCTGTAGCACCGGACCGTTTCAGGATGGAAAACTCTTGATAGACCACAGTCAAGCAGCAGCGACTGTGGGTTGAAGCGCTACGGGTGTCCAGGTTAAAGCTGCGAACGTGCTTGGCGTAGGTACCAAGCTGGGGTGCCAGGCGGTCTGCCACAAACCGTAATTCACCTCTTTCATATTATTAAGTGCACCCACACTTAATATATATTATTTTGTTCAGGAGAAACAGAGCAATAATTTCACATTAAATATTAAGATATGAAATATAATTTTATAGATAAAACATAAAAAAATAAAAAAAAAGATAAACAGAAAATGTGTGAGAAATTAAGGAATGTTATTTTCTTAGTTAACTGGGAATGTCGTAAAACTGTTAGCTTGTGTTGTGTCATGAGTACACAGTAACTCTCATATCCAGGTATTATGGAGTTTTGGAAAGTTACAGGGTCAAATAAACTGCCCTTTCACCGATTATATCATTGGCATTCTATATTTTACAGCTCTAAAACAACTCATATTTGAGTTCAGTAAAGTCTCACAAGTACAATAGTACCCCCTCCTCTTTGTGTGGGTAGATGAAGACCAGGGCCGGCGCTAACATTAAGGCGAATAAGGCATTCGCCTAGGGCGCCGGCCTCTGGGGGGCACCCACCGGGAGTTTTCCTGGTGGGCTGTCCTGCTGCTGCCTAGGGCTGGTGTGCTGGGCGAGCGGCTTCTTAGCCACCCCCTAGCGCAGTCATTCAGCTGCTGGGCTCTCTCTGCAGCCACTTGCCTGCTCGGGAGCGGGATATGCTGTAACCCCAGCACCCGAGCAGAGCACTCAGCTTCCAGCAGGCAGGGGAAGCCGGGACATGACTTGGTATCCCGGCTGCCCCCTGCCTGTGAACACCAGAAGCACTCTGAGGGGAGCAGGAAGCAGCATGTGCTCACAGTGCACGGCTCTCCTGCTCACCCCACCAGGAACAGCACCAGCTACCTGCAGGATGGACCCCTCTGCTCCATTCACAGCACTTATGAATGGTCCATCTGAAGGTAAGGGGAACTGATTATGTGTAGGAGTGTATGATGGTAAATTAGTTTGTGTTTATTGAATTGCTGTGTTTCTGTGTGTAAATAAAGTGTGACTATATGTAAAGTGGTGTGAGTTTGTGCTTGAGTGACAGTGTGTGTGTTAGTGAGAGTGTGTAAGTGGCACTGTGAATGTCACTGAGAGTGTGTGTGTAAGTGAAACTGTGTGTGCATGTCAGTGACAGTGTGTGTGTGTGTGTGTGTGATACTGTGTGTGTTAGTGACTGTAAATGACATTGTGCATGTCAGTGAGAGTGTGTAAGTGACACTGTGTATGTCAGTGAGTGTGTGTGTGTGATACTGTGTGTGTTAGTGACTGTAAAGGACATTGTGCATGTCAGTGAGAGTGTGTAAGTGACACTGTGTATGTCAGTGAGTGTGTGTGTCAGTGAAGCTGTGTGTATGTCAGCGATAGTGTGTGAGTGTCATTGTGTGTGTGTTAGTGACATTGTGTATGTCAGTGAATGTGTAACTGACACTATGTCAGTGAGAGTGTGTGTTAGTGAAAGTGTGTGAGTGACACTGTGTATGTCAGTGTTTGTGTGTGTAACTGGCACTGTATGTCAGTGAGTGTGTAAGCGACACTATGTATGTCAGTGAGAGTGTGTGTTAGTGAGAATGTGTATGTGACATTGCATGTCAGTGAAAGTGTGTTAGTGAAAATGTATATGTATGTCAGAGTGTGTGTGACAGTGTGTGTGCTAGTGTGTGTGTGACCATGTAATTAGATACTTATATATTAAATTATATTTAAAATATATGTTAATAGAATTCTATATTAAACCGAAAAAATGTTAGTAGTAACATAAATTAAATCTCAATATTATTACAAATGAAACAGCACCAAATGCACTGAAAAAGAGAGTGTGGATATATTTATTAGGCAGTATGTGTCTATTGATGTATGCATTAGGCAGTACGTGTGTATTGATCTATGCATTCGGCAGTATGAGTGTATGAATGTATTTATTAGGCGGGGTGTGTGTGTGTGTGTGAGGATTTATGTAATGTGCATATGGTTGATTGTATGTAATAGGCAGTCTGTGTGGATGGATGTATTAGGCAGTGTGTTTATATGGATGCATATACTGGATGAGTGTTTCTATGCAGTGTGTTCATTACAATTCAGAATTTAGTAAATAAACCTGTGAGAGAATGTAGTTGCCTTCATGAGAGGGCCGCAAAATGGATTGCTGCCTAGGGCGTCAAGAATCCTTGCACCGGCCCTGATGAAGACCCTGTGGGACACGTCATCTGCCCACACTAAATAGCGCTGTAAAATTGCTGCGCATGCCCAGGTAAAGATTTGGGCATTCGCTATTGTCGACCACCCAGCAGTTCGTCAATTTGGCTGCGTTTAACTAGCAGCCGGGGAGGTAAATATGCAGCAGTCTACTTGTGTGTGGTCCAGCTGTTCGGTGCTTCGAAAGTTTAAAGGGGCATTGTGCTAAGTCTTAATAGACACAAATAGTAGATTTTAAAGGCAATACATCCCAGGGACCATAGTCAAAAGGTAAAAGGCTAGCAAGTAGTCCTCTCCAAAACCCAGTGGCGAAGTGAATTTCGTCACAGGGGCTATCCAACTAAACGGGGGACATTAGGTCTCCCTTGGCCCCCACCCATGAGCAGCGGGTGTGGGCCCTAAATGACAATGAGGGGGGGACCTAGTGCCCCCCTGGCCATCACCCATGAGCGGCCGGTGGGAACGCTAAATGACAATGAGGCGGGTGGGGTTCCTAAAAGACAATGGAGAGGGACCTATTGTCCTCCCACCCGGCCCCCACCCATGAGTGGCGAATGGGAGCGATAAAAGACAATAAGGAGGGGGACCTACTGTTCCATTACCCTGTCCCCCACCCATAAGTGGCTGGGAGGG
This sequence comes from Pelobates fuscus, assembly GCF_036172605.1. Classification (NCBI taxonomy): domain Eukaryota; kingdom Metazoa; phylum Chordata; class Amphibia; order Anura; family Pelobatidae; genus Pelobates; species Pelobates fuscus. Next base: position 150,440,323 of record NC_086326.1, on the reverse strand, counting down.
GACCCTAAAAGATAATGGGGTGGAGGAACTATCCATGTTATATATATGATGTATTGATTTGGTTATTGGTTTAATCAGCTGATTAGTGACAGCATTCCATTACTGATACTGTATCCTCCCTGCTGCTCACTGATTAATGATCTCTCTCTCCATGTTACTCTCACTCTCTCCATGTTACTCTCACTCTCTCCATGTTACTCTCACTCTCTCCATGTTACTCTCACTCTCTCCATGTTACTCTCACTCTCTCCATGTTACTCTCACTCTCTCCATGTTACTCTCACTCTCTCCATGTTACTCTCACTCTCTCCATGTTACTCTCACTCTCTCCATGTTACTCTCTCTCTCCATGTTACTCTCACTCTCTCCATGTTACTCTCTCTCTCTCCATGTTACTCTCTCTCTCTCCATGTTTCTCTCTCTCTCCATGTTTCTCTCTCTCTCCATGTTACTCTCTCTCTCTCTCCATGTTACTCTCTCTCTCTCCATGTTATATATATGATGTATTGATTTGGTGAACACCGGAAGCACTCTGAGGGGAGCAGGAAGCAGCATGTGCTCACAGTGCACGGCTCTCCTGCTCACCCCACCAGGAACAGCACCAGCTACCTGCAGGATGGACCCCTCTGCTCCATTCACAGCACTTATGAATGGTCCATCTGAAGGTAAGGGGAACTGATTATGTGTACGAGTGTATGATGGTAAATTAGTTTGTGTTTATTGAATTGCTGTGTTTGTGTGTGTATAAAGTGTGACTATATGTAAAGTGGTGTGAGTTTGTGCTTGAGTGACAGTGTGTGTGTTAGTGAGAGTGTGTAAGTGGCACTGTGAATGTCACTGAGAGTGTGTGTGTAAGTGAAACTGTGTGTGCATGTCAGTGACAGTGTGTGTGTGTGTGTGTGTGTGTGTGATACTGTGTGTGTTAGTGACTGTAAATGACATTGTGCATGTCAGTGAGAGTGTGTAAGTGACACTGTGTATGTCAGTGAGTGTGTGTGTGTGATACTGTGTGTGTTAGTGACTGTAAAGGACATTGTGCATGTCAGTGAGAGTGTGTAAGTGACACTGTGTATGTCAGTGAGTGTGTGTGTGTCAGTGAAGCTGTGTGTATGTCAGCGATAGTGTGTGAGTGTCATTGTGTGTGTGTTAGTGACATTGTGTATGTCAGTGAATGTGTAACTGACACTATGTCAGTGAGAGTGTGTGTGTTAGTGAAAGTGTGTGAGTGACACTGTGTATGTCAGTGTTTGTGTGTGTAACTGGCACTGTATGTCAGTGAGTGTGTAAGCGACACTATGTATGTCAGTGAGAGTGTGTGTTAGTGAGAATGTGTATGTGACATTGCATGTCAGTGAAAGTGTGTTAGTGAAAATGTATATGTATGTCAGAGTGTGTGTGACAGTGTGTGTGCTAGTGTGTGTGTGACCATGTAATTAGATACTTATATATTAAATTATATTTAAAATATATGTTAATAGAATTCTATATTAAACCGAAAAAATGTTAGTAGTAACATAAATTAAATCTCAATATTATTACAAATGAAACAGCACCAAATGCACTGAAAAAGAGAGTGTGGATATATTTATTAGGCAGTATGTGTCTATTGATGTATGCATTAGGCAGTACGTGTGTATTGATCTATGCATTCGGCAGTATGAGTGTATGAATGTATTTATTAGGCGGGGTGTGTGTGTGTGTGTGAGGATTTATGTAATGTGCATATGGTTGATTGTATGTAATAGGCAGTCTGTGTGGATGGATGTATTAGGCAGTGTGTTTATATGGATGCATATACTGGATGAGTGTTTCTATGCAGTGTGTTCATTACAATTCAGAATTTAGTAAATAAACCTGTGAGAGAATGTAGTTGCCTTCATGAGAGGGCCGCAAAATGGATTGCTGCCTAGGGCGTCAAGAATCCTTGCACCGGCCCTGATGAAGACCCTGTGGGACACGTCATCTGCCCACACTAAATAGCGCTGTAAAATTGCTGCGCATGCCCAGGTAAAGATTTGGGCATTCGCTATTGTCGACCACCCAGCAGTTCGTCAATTTGGCTGCGTTTAACTAGCAGCCGGGGAGGTAAATATGCAGCACAGTCTACTTGTGTGTGGTCCAGCTGTTCGGTGCTTCGAAAGTTTAAAGGGGCATTGTGCTAAGTCTTAATAGACACAAATAGTAGATTTTAAAGGCAATACATCCCAGGGACCATAGTCAAAAGGTAAAAGGCTAGCAAGTAGTCCTCTCCAAAACCCAGTGGCGAAGTGAATTTCGTCACAGGGGCTATCCAACTAAACGGGGGACATTAGGTCTCCCTTGGCCCCCACCCATGAGCAGCGGGTGTGGGCCCTAAATGAAATGAGGGGGGGACCTAGTGCCCCCCTGGCCATCACCCATGAGCGGCCGGTGGGAACGCTAAATGACAATGAGGCGGGTGGGGTTCCTAAAAGACAATGGAGAGGGACCTATTGTCCTCCCACCCGGCCCCCACCCATGAGTGGCGAATGGGAGCGATAAAAGACAATAAGGAGGGGGACCTACTGTTCCATTACCCTGTCCCCCACCCATAAGTGGCTGGGAGGGGACCCTAAATGATAATGGGGTGGAGGAACTATCCATGTTATATATATGATGTATTGATTTGGTTATTGGTTTAATCAGCTGATTAGTGACAGCATTCCATTACTGATACTGTATCCTCGCTGCTGCTCACTGATTAATGATCTCTCTCTCCATGTTACTCTCACTCTCTCCATGTTACTCTCACTCTCTCCATGTTACTCTCTCTCTCTCCATGTTACTCTCTCTCTCTCCATGTTACTCTCTCTCTCTCCATGTTACTCTCTCTCTCTCCATGTTACTCTCTCTCCAAGTTACTCTCTCTCTCTCCATGTTATATATATGATGTATTGATTTGGTTATTGGTTTAATCAGCTGATTAGTGACAGCATTCCATTACTGATACTGTATCCTCCCTGCTGCTCACTGATTAATGATCTCTCTCTCCATGTTACTCTCACTCTCTCCATGTTACTCTCACTCTCTCCATGTTACTCTCTCTCTCTCCATGTTTCTCTCTCTCTCCATGTTACTCTCTCTCTCCATGTTACTCTCTCTCTCTCTCTCCATGTTACTCTCCCTCTCCATGTTACTCTCTCTCTCTCCATGTTACTCTCTCTCTCGCTCTCTCCATGTTATATATATGATGTATTGATTTGGTTATTGGTTTAATCAGCTGATTAGTGACAGCATTCCATTACTGATACTGTATCCTCCCTGCTGCTCACTGATTAATGATCTCTCTCTCTCCATGTTACTCTCTCTCCATCTCCATGTTACTCTCTCTCTCTCTCTCTCTCTCCATGTTACTCTCTCTCTCCATGTTACTCACTCTCTCTCTCCATGTTATATATATATGATGTATTGATTTGGTTATTGGTTTAATCAGCTGATTAGTGACAGCATTCCATTACTGATACTGTATCCTCCCTGCTGCTCACTGATTAATGATCTCTCTCTCCATGTTACTCTCTCTCTCTCCATGTTACTCTCTCTCTCTCTCTCCATGTTACTCTCTCTCTCTCTCTCCATGTTACTCTCTCTCTCTCTCCATGTTATATATGATGTATTGATTTGGTTATTGGTTTAATCAGCTGATTAGTGACAGCATTCCATTACTGATACTGTATCCTCCCTGCTGCTCACTGATTAATGATCTCTCTCTCCATGTTACTCTCTCTCTCTCTCTCCATGTTATATATATATATGATGTATTGATTTGGTTATTGGTTTAATCAGCTGATTAGTGACAGCATTCCATTACTGATACTGTATCATCCCTGCTGCTCACTGATTAATGATCTCTCTCTCTCCATGTTACTCTCTCTCTCTCTCTCCATGTTACTCTCTCTCTCTCTCTCCATGTTACTCTCTCTCTCTCTCTCTCCCCATGTTACTCTCTCTCTCCCCATGTTACTCTCTCTCTCCCCATGTTACTCTCTCTCTCTCTCTCTCCATGTTACTCTCTCTCTCTCTCCATGTTACTCTCTCTCTCTCTCTCTCCAAGTTACTCTCTCTCCATGTTATATATATGATGTATTGATTTGGTTATTGGTTTAATCAGCTGATTAGTGACAGCATTCCATTACTGATACTGTATCCTCCCTGCTGCTCACTGATTAATGATCTCTCTCTCCATGTTACTCTCACTCTCTCCATGTTACTCTCACTCTCTCCATGTTACTCTCACTCTCTCCATGTTACTCTCTCTCTCTCCATGTTACTCTCACTCTCCATGTTACTCTCACTCTCTCCATGTTACTCTCTCTCTCTCCATGTTACCCTCTCTCTCTCTCTCCATGTTACTCTCTCTCTCTCCATGTTACTCTCTCTCTCTCCATGTTACCCTCTCTCTCTCTCTCCATGTTACTCTCTCTCTCTCCATCTCCATGTTATATATATATGATGTATTGATTTGGTTATTGGTTTAATCAGCTGATTAGTGACAGCATTCCATTACTGATACTGTATCCTCCCTGCTGCTCACTGAATAATGATCTCTCTCTCCATGTTACTCTCTCTCTCTCCATGTTACTCTCACTCTCTCCATGTTACTCTCTCTCTCTCTCTCCATGTTACACTCTCTCTTTCCATGTTACACTCTCTCTCTCCATGTTACACTCTCTCTCTCCATGTTACACACACTCTCTCTCCATGTTACACACACTCTCTCTCTCTCTCTCTCCATGTTACACTCTCTCTCTCTCTCCATGTTACACTCTCTCTCTCCATGTTACACTCTCTCTCTCCATGTTACTCTCTCTCTCTCCATGTTACTCTCTCTCTCTCCATGTTACTCTCTCTCTCTCCATGTTACTCTCTCTCTCTCCATGTTACTCTCTCTCTCTCCATGTTACTCTCTCTCTCTCTCTCTCCATGTTACTCTCTCTCTCCATGTTTCACTCTCTCTCTCTCTCCATGTTTCTCTCTCTCTCCATGTTACTCTCTCTCTCTCTCCATGTTATATATATGATGTATTGATTTGGTTATTGATTTAAACAGCTGATTAGTGACAGCATTCCATTACTGATACTGTATCCTCCCTGCTGCTCGCTGATTAATGATCTCTCTCTCCATGTTACTCTCTCACTCTCTCTCTCCATGTTACACTCTCTCTCTCCATGTTACTCTCTCTCTCTCCATGTTACACTCTCTCTCTCCATGTTACACTCTCTCTCTCCATGTTACACTCTCTCTCTCCATGTCACTCTCTCTCTCTCTCTCTCCATGTTACACTCTCTCTCTCCATGTTACTCTCTCTCTCTCCATGTTACTCTCTCTCTCCATGTTTCTCTCTCTCTCCATGTTTCTCTCTCTCTCCATGTTTCTCTCTCTCTCCATGTTATATATATGATGTATTGATTTGGTTATTGGTTTAATCAGCTGATTAGTGACAGCATTCCATTACTGATACTGTATCCTCCCTGCTGCTCACTGATTAATGATCTCTCTCTCTCCATGATACTCTCTCTCTCTCTCCATGTTACTCTCTCTCTCTCTCTCTCTCCATATGTTACTCTCTCTCTCTCCCCATGTTACTCTCTCTCTCTCTCTCTCCATGTTACTCTCTCTCTCTCCATGTTACTCTCTCTCTCTCCATGTTACTCTCTCTCTCTCCATGTTACTCTCTCTCTCTCCATGTTACTCTCTCTCTCTCCATGTTACTCTCTCTCTCTCTCTCCATGTTACTCTCTCTCTCTCTCCATGTTACTCTCTCTCTCTCCATGTTACTTACTCTCTCTCTCTCCATGTTATATATGATGTATTGATTTGGTTATTGGTTTAATCAGCTGATTAGTGACAGCATTCCATTACTGATACTGTATCCTCCCTGCTGCTCACTGATTAATGATCTCTCTCTCTCCATGTTACTCTCTCTCTCTCCATGTTACTCTCTCTCTCTCTCTCCATGTTACTCTCTCTCTCTCTCCATGTTATACTCTCTCTCTCTCCATGTTACACTCTCTCTCTCTCTCCATGTTACTCTCTCTCTCTCTCTCCATGTTACTCTCTCTCTCTCTCTCCATGTTACTCTCTCTCTCTCCATGTTACTCTCTCTCTCTCTCCATGTTACTCTCTCTCTCTCTCCATGTTACTCTCTCTCTCTCTCCATGTTACTCTCTCTCTCGCTCTCTCCATGTTACTCTCTCTCTCTCTCTCTCTCCATGTTACTCTCTCTCTCTCTCTCTCTTCATGTTACTCTCTCTCTCTCCATGTTACTCTCTCTCTCTCTCCATGTTACTCTCTCTCTCCATGTTACTCTCTCTCTCTCTCTCTATGTTACTCTCTCTCTCTCTCCATGTTACTCTCTCTCTCTCTCCATGTTACTCTCTCTCTCTCTCCATGTTACTCTCTCTCTCTCTCCATGTTACTCACTCTCTCTCTCTCTCCATGTTACTCTCTCTCTCTCCATGTTACTCTCTCTCTCTCTCCATGTTACTCTCTCTCTCTCTCCATGTTACTCTCTCTCTCTCCATGTTACTCTCTCTCTCTCCATGTTACACTCTCTCTCCATGTTACCCCCTCTCTCTCTCTCCATGTTACTCTCTCTCTCTCTCCATGTTATATATATGATGTATTGATTTGGTTATTGATTTAATCAGCTGATTAGTGACAGCATTCCATTACTGATACTGTATCCTCCCTGCTGCTCACTGATTAATGATCTCTCTCTCTCTCTCCATGTTACTCTCTCTCTCCATGTTACTCTCTCTCTCTCTCTATCCCTCCATGTTACTCTCTCTCTCTCTCTATCCCTCCATGTTACTCTCTCTCCATGTTACTCTCTCTCTCTCTATCCCTCCATGTTACTCTCTCTATCCCTCCATGTTACTCTCTCTCTCTCCATGTTACTCTCTCTCTCTCCATGTTACTCTCTCTCTCTCTCTCCATGTTATATATATGATGTATTGATTTGGTTATTGATTTAATCAGCTGATTAGTGACAGCATTCCATTACTGATACTGTATCCTCCCTGCTGCTCACTGATTAATGATCTCTCTCTCCATGTTACTCTCTCTCTCTCCATGTTACTCTCTATGTCTCCATGTTACTCTCTCTCTCTCCATGTTACTCTCTCTCTCTCTCCATGTTACTCTCTCTCTCTCTCTCTCCATGTTACTCTCTCTCTCTCCATGTTACTCTCTCTCTCTCCATGTTACTCTCTCTCTCTCCATGTTACTCTCTCTCTCTCCATGTTACTCTCTCTCTCTCTCTCTCTCCATGTTACTCTCTCTCTCTCTCCATGTTACTCTCTCTCTCTCTCCATGTTTCACTCTCTCTCTCTCTCCATGTTTCTCTCTCTCTCCATGTTATATATATGATGTATTGATTTGGTTATTGATTTAAACAGCTGATTAGTGACAGCATTCCATTACTGATACTGTATCCTCCCTGCTGCTCGCTGATTAATGATCTCTCTCTCCATGTTACTCTCTCACTCTCTCTCTCCATGTTACACTCTCTCTCTCCATGTTACTCTCTCTCTCTCCATGTTACTCTCTCTCTCTCCATGTTACACTCTCTCTCTCCATGTCACTCTCTCTCTCTCTCTCCATGTTACACTCTCTCTCTCCATGTTTCTCTCTCTCTCCATGTTTCTCTCTCTCTCCATGTTATATATATGATGTATTGATTTGGTTATTGGTTTAATCAGCTGATTAGTGACAGCATTCCATTACTGATACTGTATCCTCCCTGCTGCTCACTGATTAATGATCTCTCTCTCTCCATGATACTCTCTCTCTCTCTCTCCATGTTACTCTCTCTCTCTCTCCATATGTTACTCTCTCTCTCTCTCTCCATATGTTACTCTCTCTCTCTCCCCATGTTACTCTCTCTCTCTCTCTCTCTCTCTCTCTCTCTCCATGTTACTCTCTCTCTCTCCATGTTTCTCTCTCTCTCTCCATGTTACTCTCTCTCTCTCCATGTTACTCTCTCTCTCTCCATGTTACTCTCTCTCTCTCTCCATGTTACTCTCTCTCTCTCTCCATGTTACTCTCTATCTCTCCATGTTACTCTCTCTCTCTCCATGTTACTTACTCTCTCTCTCTCCATGTTATATATGATGTATTGATTTGGTTATTGGTTTAATCAGCTGATTAGTGACAGCATTCCATTACTGATACTGTATCCTCCCTGCTGCTCACTGATTAATGATCTCTCTCTCCATGTTACTCTCACTCTCTCCATGTTACTCTCACTCTCTCCATGTTACTCTCTCTCTCTCCATGTTACTCTCTCTCTCTCTCCATGTTACTCTCTCTCTCTCTCCATGTTACTCTCTCTCTCTCTCCATGTTACTCTCTCTCTCTCTCCATGTTACACTCTCTCTCTCTCTCCATGTTACACTCTCTCTCTCTCCATGTTACTCTCTCTCTCTCCATGTTACTCTCTCTCTCTCCATGTTACTCTCTCTCTCTCTCCATGTTACTCTCTCTCTCTCTCCATGTTACTCTCTCTCTCTCTCCATGTTACTCTCTCTCTCCATGTTACTCTCTCTCTCTCCATGTTACTCTCTCTCTCTCCATGTTACTCTCTCTCTCGCTCTCTCCATGTTACTCTCTCTCTCTCTCTCTCTCCATGTTACTCTCTCTCTCTCTCTCTCTCCATGTTACTCTCTCTCTCTCTTCATGTTTCTCTCTCTCTCCATGTTACTCTCTCTCTCTCTCCATGTTACTCTCTCTCTCCATGTTACTCTCTCTCTCTCCATGTTACTCTCTCTCTCTCTCTCCATGTTACTCTCTCTCTCTCTCTCCATGTTACTCTCTCTCTCTCTCCATGTTACTCACTCTCTCTCTCTCTCTCTCTCCATGTTACTCTCTCTCTCCATGTTACTCTCTCTCTCTCTCCATGTTACTCTCTCTCTCTCCATGTTACACTCTCTCTCCATGTTACCCCCTCTCTCTCTCTCCATGTTACTCTCTCTCTCCATCCCTCCATGTTACTCTCTCTCTCTCTATCCCTCCATGTTACTCTCTCTCCATGTTACTCTCTCTCTCTCTATCCCTCCATGTTACTCTCTCTATCCCTCCATGTTACTCTCTCTCTCCATGTTACTCTCTCTCTCTCCATGTTACTCTCTCTCGCTCTCTCCATGTTATATATATGATGTATTGATTTGGTTATTGATTTAATCAGCTGATTAGTGACAGCATTCCATTACTGATACTGTATCCTCCCTGCTGCTCACTGATTAATGATCTCTCTCTCCATGTTACTCTCTCTCTCTCCATGTTACTCTCTATGTCTCCATGTTACTCTCTCTATCCCTCCATGTTACTCTCTCTATCCCTCCATGTTACTCTCTCTCTCTCCATGTTACTCTCTCTCTCTCCATGTTACTCTCTCTCTCTCCATGTTACTCTCTCTCTCTCCATGTTACTCTCTCTCTTTCTCCATGTTACTCTCTCTCTCTCTCTCCATGTTATATATATGATGTATTAATTTGGTTATTGGTTTAATCAGCGGATTAGTGACAGCATTCCATTACTGATACTGTATCCTCCCTGCTGCTCACTGATTAATGATCTCTCTCTCCATGTTACTCTCTCTCTCTCCATGTTACTCTCTCTCTCTCCATGTTACTCTCTCTCTCTCTCTCCATGTTACACTCTCTCTCTCTCTCTCTCTCCATGTTACTCTCTCTCTCTCTCTCCATGTTACTCTCTCTCTCTCCATGTTACTCTCTCTCTCTCTCTCCATGTTACTCTCTCTCTCTCTCTCCATGTTACTCTCTCTCTCTCCATGTTACTCTCTCTCTCTCCATGTTTCTCTCTCTCTCTCTCTCCATGTTTCTCTCTCTCTCTCCATGTTTCTCTCTCTCTCTCTCTCTCCATGTTACTCTCTCTCTCTCTCCATGTTACTCTCTCTCTCTCTCTCTCTCCATGTTACTCTCTCTCTCTCTCTCTCCATGTTACTCTCTCTCTCTCCATGTTACTCTCTCTCTCTCTCTCCATGTTACTCACTCTCTCTCTCTCTCTCCATGTTACTCACTCTCTCTCTCTCCATGTTACTCACTCTCTCTCCATGTTACTCTCTCTCTCTCTCCATGTTACTCTCTCTCTCTCTCTCCATGTTACTCTCTCTCTCTCTCTCCATGTTACTCTCTCTCTCCATGTTACTCTCTCTCTCTCCATGTTACTCTCTCTCTCTCCATGTTACACTCTCTCTCTCTCTCCATGTTACTCTCTCTCTCTCTCTCCATGTTACTCTCTCTCTCCATGTTACTCTCTCTCTCCATGTTACTCTCTCTCTCTCCATGTTACACTCTCTCTCTCTCCCCATGTTACTCTCTCTCTCTCCATGTTACTCTCTCTCTCTCTCCATGTTATATATATGATGTATTGATTTGGTTATTGGTTTAATCAGCTGATTAGTGACAGCATTCCATTACTGATACTGTATCCTCCCTGCTGCTCACTGATTAATGATCTCTCTCTCTCTCTCTCTCTCTCCATGTTACTCTCTCTCTCTCTCCATGCTACTCTCACTCTCTCCATGTTACTCTCTCTCTCCATGTTACTCTCTCTCTCCATGTTACTCTCTCTCTCCATGTTACTCTCTCTCTCCATGTTACTCTCTCTCTCTCTCCATGTTACACTCTCTCTCTCTCCATGTTACTCTCTCTCTCTCTCTCTCCCCATGTTACTCTCTCTCTCTCCATGTTATATATATGATGTATTGATTTGGTTATTGGTTTAATCAGCTGATTAGTGACAGCATTCCATTACTGATACTGTATCCTCCCTGCTGCTCACTGATTAATGATCTCTCTCTCTCCATGTTACACTCTCTCTCTCCATGTTACTCTCTCTCTCCATGTTACTCTCTCTCTCTCTCTCTCTCTCTCTCTCTCTCCATGTTACACTCTCTCTCTCTCTCCATGTTACACTCTCTCTCTCCATGTTATATATATGATGTATTGATTTGGTTATTGGTTTAATCAGCTGATTAGTGACAGCATTCCATTACTGATACTGTATCCTCCCTGCTGCTCACTGATTAATGATCTCTCTCTCCATGTTACTCTCTCTCTCTCTCTCTCCATGTTACTCTCTCTCTCTCCATGTTATATACATGATGTATTGATTTGGTTATTGGTTTAATCAGCTGATTAGTGACAGCATTCCATTACTGATACTGTATCCTCCCTGCTGCTCACTGATTAATGATTGGCAGCATTACCGGGTCACATGATGCTCCCGGGGGCGGGGTCACTGACCTGTAACCAGTAATAACCCCAATAAACACAATGATCCCCGAAACCCCGAGCCTCACCCTCCGCTCCCAGCGGCTCAGCACGATCTGCACGGCGCACACATATGACGTCAGTGAGGGCAATGAAACCGCCTGGGGAGGAGCTCTGACACACCGGAAATGACGTCAGTGACCTCACCCCCGCCATGATGGATGTGGGCAAAGCTCCTATTAATCCTTATTAGTAGTATGGGCAATAGGCAGCCATTAGCGCTAAGATAGCAATATGGAGAGTGTTAATAATGTGATAAGGAGGAGATAATAGGAAATAGAGAGATATTGTTTATTATAATGAGCCTGGAGTGACACACCCGGCGCCATGATGGATGTGGGCAAAGCTCCTATTAATCCTTATTAGTAGTATGGGCAATAGGCGGCCATTAGCACTAAGATAGCAATATGGAGAGTGTTAATAATGTGATAAGGAGGAGATAATAGGAAATAGAGAGATATTGTTTATTATAATGAGCCTGGAGTGACACACCCGGCGCCATGATGGATGTGGGCAAAGCTCCTATTAATCCTTATTAGTAGTATGGGCAATAGGCGGCCATTAGCGCTAAGATAGCAATATGGAGAGTGTTAATAATGTGATAAGGAGGAGATAATAGGAAATAGAGAGATATTGTTTATTATAATGAGCCTGGAGTGACACACCCGGCGCCATGATGGATGTGGGCAAAGCTCCTATTAATCCTTATTAGTAGTATGGGCAATAGGCGGCCATTAGCGCTAAGATAGCAATATGGAGAGTGTTAATAATGTGATAAGGAGGAGATAATAGGAAATAGAGAGATATTTTTTATTATAATGAGCCTGGAGTGACACACCCAGCGCCATGATGGATGTGGGCAAAGCTCCTATTAATCCTTATTAATAGTTATGGCAATAGGCGGCCATTAGCGCTAAGATAGCAATATGGAGAGTGTTAATAATGTGATAAGGAGGAGATAATAGGAAATAGAGAGATATTGTTTATTATAATGAGCCTGGAGTGACACACCCAGCGCCATGATGGATGTGGGCATAGCTCCTATTAATCCTTATTAGTAGTATGGGCAATAGGCAGCCATTAGCGCTAAGATAGCAATATGGAGAGTGTTAATAATTTGATAAGGAGGAGATAATAGGAAATAGAGAGATATTGTTTATTATAATGAGCCTGGAGTTACACACCCGGCACCATGATGGATGTGGGCACAGCTCCTATTAATCCTTATTAGTAGTATGGGCAATAGGCGGCCATTAGCGCTAAGATAGCAATATGGAGAGTGTTAATAATGTGATAAGGAGGAGATAATAGGAAATAGAGAGATATTGTTTATTATAATAAGCCTGGAGTGACACACCCAGCGCCATGATGGATGTGGGCAAAGCTCTTATTAATCCTTATTAGTAGTATGGGCAATAGGCGGCCATTAGCACTAAGATAGCAATATGGAGAGTGTTAATAATGTGATAAGGAGGAGATAATAGGAAATAGAGAGATATTGTTTATTATAATGAGCCTGAAGTGACACACCCGGCGCCATGATGGATGTGGGCAAAGCTCCTATTAATCCTTATTAGTAGTATGGGCAATAGGCGGCCATTAGCACTAAGATAGCAATATGGAGAGTGTTAATAATGTGATAAGGAGGAGATAATAGGAAATAGAGAGATATTGTTTATTATAATGAGCCTGAAGTGACACACCCGGCGCCATGATGGATGTGGGCAAAGCTCCTATTAATCCTTATTAGTAGTATGGGCAATAGGCGGCCATTAGCACTAAGATAGCAATATGGAGAGTGTTAATAATGTGATAAGGAGGAGATAATAGGAAATAGAGAGACATTGTTTATTATAATGAGCCCGGAGTGACACACCCAGCGCCATGATGGATGAGGGCAAAGCTCCTATTAATCCTTATTAGTAGTATGGGCAATAGGCGGCCATTAGCGCTAAGATAGCAATATGGAGAGTGTTAATAATGTGATAAGGAGGAGATAATAGGAAATAGAGAGATATTGTTTATTATAATGAGCCTGGAGTGACACACCCGGCGCCATGATGGATGTGGGCAAAGCTCTTATTAATCCTTATTAGTAGTATGGGCAATAGGCGGCCATTAGCACTAAGATAGCAATATGGAGAGTGTTAATAATGTGATAAGGAGGAGATAATAGGAAATAGAGAGATATTGTTTATTATAATGAGCCTGAAGTGACACACCCGGCGCCATGATGGATGTGGGCAAAGCTCCTATTAATCCTTATTAGTAGTATGGGCAATAGGCGGCCATTAGCACTAAGATAGCAATATGGAGAGTGTTAATAATGTGATAAGGAGGAGATAATAGGAAATAGAGAGATATTGTTTATTATAATGAGCCCGGAGTGACACACCCAGCGCCATGATGGATGAGGGCAAAGCTCCTATTAATCCTTATTAGTAGTATGGGCAATAGGCGGCCATTAGCGCTAAGATAGCAATATGGAGAGTGTTAATAATGTGATAAGGAGGAGATAATAGGAAATAGAGAGATATTGTTTATTATAATGAGCCTGGAGTGACACACCCGGCGCCATGATGGATGTGGGCAAAGCTCCTATTAATCCTTATTAGTAGTATGGGCAATAGGCGGCCATTAGCGCTAAGATAGCAATATGGAGAGTGTTAATAATGTGATAAGGAGGAGATAATAGGAAATAGAGAGATATTGTTTATTATAATGAGCCCGGAGTGACACACCCGGTGCCATGATGGATGTGGGCAAAGCTCCTATTAATCCTTATTAGTAGTATGGGCAATAGGCGGCCATTAGCGCTAAGATAGCAATATGGAGAGTGTTAATAATGTGATAAGGAGGAGATAATAGGAAATAGAGAGATATTGTTTATTATAATGAGCCTGGAGTGACACACCCGGCGCCATGATGGATGTGGGCAAAGCTCCTATTAATCCTTATTAGTACTATGGGCAATAGGCGGCCATTAGCTCTAAGATAGCAATATGGAGAGTGTTAATAATGTGATAAGGAGGAGATAATAGGAAATAGAGAGATATTGTTTATTATAATGAGCCTGGAGTGACACACCCAGCGCCATGATGGATGTGGGCAAAGCTCCTGTTAATCCTTATTAGTAGTATGGGCAATAGGCGGCCATTAGCGCTAAGATAGCAATATGGAGAGTGTTAATAATGTGATAAGGAGGAGATAATAGGAAATAGAGAGATATTGTTTATTATAATGAGCCTGGAGTGACACACCCGGCACCATGATGGATGTGGGCAAAGCTCCTATTAATCCTTATTAGTAGTATGGGCAATAGGCAGCCATTAGCACTAAGATAGCAATATGGAGAGTGTTAATAATGTGATAAGGAGGAGATAATAGGAAATAGAGAGATATTGTTGGGTAGGGGAACCAGCCGTCTCCCCTTCCAATGACATGCCCAGCCACTGGGGAGGGAAACCAGTTGTCTTCCCTCCCTGTAAGGCACTCTGCCGCTGGGGAGAGAGACCGCCTGTCACTTCTCCCAACATCACACTTGGCTGCTGGAGGGGGAAACAGACTGTCTCCCCTTTGGCCTGCAAGGTACACTGCCGCTGGGGAGGGGAGACGATGCTCTCCACTCCCTGCACTTCACACTGCCGTTGGGGATCTGGGCCGACTGCCCAGCACCCCTGTAAGGCCGGGAGAGAGACCGCCGTTCCATCTCTACCTGCCATCTGTGGGTCTTCCTAGGACCAGTCTATGAAGTCCCTCAGTTCTGGGGCTGGTTGGGGAGTAGATGGTACAGACCCCAGGTCTCCTGATGACAGGCTTAGTTGTTAGGGAGGAAGGACGAAACTCAACGCTCCCAATGGTGTACAGTCCATAAGCCCCCTCAGGTTAGAATCAGGCAGTGTTACTGTATCAAATAAAAGGCCATAATCCGGTTCGAACTCCCCCTGCTCTGGTGGTACCTGCAGGGTATAGGATGACTGACTGGAACTGATCAGGTGCTGGTAATCCTGCTCAAGCTCCCATTCCTGGACGGCCAATTCAATCAGGTCTGGCTCCAGGTCTTCAGCCATAGGGAGATCCAGCATGGCCTCTCTATAGTTAAGTATGTCCCAAAGCCGGGATTCTGCTGCACTCCCAAAGTCCGGTTCCACAAAGGCCCCCCATAATAAACCAGGGCCATTGCTCTCCTTGCCCTCCGTTTGTCGAACTTGGCCATTCCGTGAACCCGCTGAACCGCGTACCAACGTAGCGCTTGGTACGCATCATCGAGAACCAGTTCCCTCCATGCCAGTGTATCAAGCTGTATCACCAACTCTTCCTGGGGCTGGTCTCCCAGCATAGGCATCTGTAGGGCCACTCGAGCTTGTAGTCGCTGCTCCCTGCTGGGAAGGTGCTCACCTCGCCAACGCTGGACACCCTCCAGAGTTTCTTCCCACATCTCTTGTCTTGCGTCCTCTCTGCATGCCAACCTGGTTGCCTCTGCTATTGGCTTATCCAGTGTGGCCAAGATGCTCTGTAACCTCCGGTTAAACTCATCTTCCACTTCAAGCTCTGTCCAGGGACTCGCTGGCTCTATGTCGCTCCATATTGATTCCTGTGTCTCTAAGGTGCTGTTCCTCTCTGTAGTTTGTTGGACCCCCTGTCTTAGTACAAACTCCTGTACTTCTGTCATGGTTCTGGAGATAATCTCTGTTGGTGGGTGTTACAAATTGCTATTTGTAACTGGCCCTTTAAATGATAAACTGCCATTTATCACTGGGCATTGGAGAATCTTGTTTGCCAGCCTCCTTCCTCATGACTATGGCCCCTGGAAGATTGTGCCCCTGAAAACGTATTAACTTTTATTGGGTGTGTATGGCCCTTTAAGAACCGTCTGGGGACATATGATGACTTTGGTGCACAATGCTCCTTTAAGACTATGTCCCCAGACCTGTAAAATAACTTGTTCCTGGCTTTCTCCCTCTTGGTTCAGTAAATGGGGCTTACTGAACCAAGTACCACACAGGCAGACCACCCAGAAGTTAAAGTGTGCAGGCAATTTACCTCCCAGGCTGTGAGGTTACTGCAGTTTAATTGCCGACCGCTGGGTGGCCGCCATTCGACAGTCGAACACGTGGCGGCGGCCATCTTTGTTCAGTCGAACACGGTCAGCGGTGTATGCTAAAGATCCTGTGGAACTAAAATCGGATGCGCAAATACACGAACACCGCTAACCCTTACCTTCTTCCATCCTGAACTTGCAGCTCCAGAGACTAAGTCCCGTTCTGCATGAAATTGACCGACCGCACAGCCCAAATCTATGGAACTGTTTTGGGCAGGAAATTGTGCTTGCGGTCGGTCCTAAAGGACTTCCGTGTAACTTTTGATCCGCTGGAGGGATTTGTAAGATTTTTTTGGAAGTGTTTATGTTTGATGTATGCTGTGTTTAAATATGTAATTTTTATGGAGATTGAATGTATGGTTTTAAAGTTAGTGTATGTGTAAAAACTATTTTTACTGTGTGTAATAATTATGTTAACTGCTTATCTGAGGGGAGGGGATGTGTGGGTTGTACTGTTATTTGATTGGTTATTTTATGCCTCCCCCTGGGTGTGTTCTGTATGTGCACAACCGTAATAAAAACCAGGCTGGGTGTGCCAGCACCTCAGACCTCTTCTGACCCTCAATACGTAGCCTTGTCTCGTTATTGGAGGGAACTGCTATATCACACTGGGGATTGCTATGCTCTGCATACTCCCTTGAGCTTTAATCACTTAGCTCTTTTAAGAGCTTGTTCCGGATACGCTCTCCTGGAGGAGAGGTCTTCCCCACACGGTCCTGGAGGACAGAAGCCCATCCAGGGTGGAAGGAAGACGGCGCGGCTCCAGTTAAGCTACGGCGGTTGTGGAGTCTGCGGTGGTTGTGGTGTCCCTAGTGCGGTGCTTGTGGTCCTCGGCACCAGCTAGGAAGCGTCAATGGAGGGTACTCGGTCGGAGTACACGGAGCTCCGTTACAATTGGTGGCAAGCGGTGGGATCGTTCCTACAGCCATAAGGACAGCTACAGAACACCATTTCTTTGGATTTTACAATTTGAGGGCAACGCATGTCTGAGTACAGCGACCCTGACAGCACCAGGATGGAACCAGCAGTGGAGTACGATGAGGGTGACATGGATGACCGGGATGCATTAAGGAAAGGCATCTGGTACCAGGCCCTGGATAATGTACAATACCAGCGGGGTGAGAGTCTCCCCAGTGAAGAGCAGCGGTTGCAGAAGCAAGTGGCCCTGCGGATGCCCTTCCTGGGAAAGCAGCCCCTGGAGGAATGGGTGAAGGAACTAGAGCACCGGGTATGGCAGGAGCTATGGTTGGAGGATGCCCAGGTGCTCTGGTGGTATATGGCACAGTATATACCCTGGACAGCCGAACATGACAAGCCAGAGGGAGAGGAGTTTGATGGTCCTGGCTTGTTATGGGAGTCCTTTGCAGAACCTGGCTTCGGGAGCCCTGCGCAAACCAGACTTCAGGACATTTTCTATGAGAGGGAGGCTAGGCATGAGTGGGATGACCCCCATGATGTAGAGCAAGACCTGGCTCACCTAGCAACCCTGGAGTGGGAACTGGAGCAGGACTACCGAGATCTCTTCCACTCCATTGGGAAGGCTCAGCAGGACAGTAAGGTGACAGACCCAGTCTCCATTCCCCAGCGGCCGTGTGAATTATTGGGAATTGGGAGCCTAGTCTCCATTCCCCAGCGGCAGTGTAATATGCAGGGAATTGGGAGCCCAGTCTCCATTCCCCAGCGACCGTGTGATTTATTGGGAATTGGGAGCCCAGTCTCCATTCCCCAGCGGCAGTGTGAATTGCAGGGAATTGGGAGCCCAGTCTCCATTCCCCAGCGGCAGGCTGAGTTACAGGGGGCAGAGGTCGTTGTTCCTGCCCCCCAGCAGCAGAGTGATATGCCGGGAAGGCAGTGTGAAATGCAGGGAGAGGAGAGCAGCGTCCTCCCTCCCCAGCGGCAGGCTGAGTTACAGGGGGCAGAGGTAGTTGTTCCTGCCCCCCAGCAGCAGAGTGATATGCCGGGAAGGCAGTGTGAAGTGCAGGGAGAGGAGAGCAGCGTCCTCCCTCCCCAGCGGCAGGCTGAGTTACAGGGGGCAGAGGTAGTTGTTCCTGCCCCCCAGCAGCAGAGTGATATGCCGGGAAGGCAGTGTGAAGTGCAGGGAGAGGAGAGCAGCGTCCTCCCTCCCCAGCGGCAGGCTGAGTTACAGGGGGCAGAGGTAGTTGTTCCTGCCCCCCAGCAGCAGAGTGATATGCCGGGAAGGCAGTGGGAAGTCCAGGGAGAGGAGAGCAGTGTCCTCCCTCCCCAGCGGCAGCGTGATTTTTTGGGAATTGGGAGCCCAGTCTCCATTCCCCAGCGGCAGTGTGATGTGCCGGGAATTGGGAGCCCAGTCTCCATTCTCCAGCGGCAGTGTTATTTGTTGGGAATTGGGAGCCCAGTCTCCATTCCCCAGCGGCAGAGTATCCAGCAGGGAATAGAGAGCCCAGGCTCCTTTCCCCAGCAGCAGAACTCTGTATTGGGAGGAGAAACAGTCGGTCTCCCTCCGCAAAGACTGGAAGTATGTATGGGAGAGGAGCTTGTTACCACCTCTCCCCAGCGGCGGATCATTAATGGGCAGGGAATAGAGAGCTCAGTCTCCATTCCCCAGTGGCAGAGTGTTCTATCGGGAGAGGAGCTTGTTACCCCCTCTCCCCAGCAACAGCTTAATGTACCAGGGGGAGACTGTAAGCCCCACAGCTGTGCAGATGGGACCGTGGTCTCTGCACTTACCACACAGGGGGTAGGGATGGTCGGTCCTACCCCCCCACGACAGGGCTGTTTAGCCAAAGGGGAGACAGTCGGTCTCCCCCTTCCGCAGCAGAGCTATGCACCTAAGGGGGAGACAGTCAGTCTCCAGCAACCAGGCTCCAACCAGACTACTCCGGTGGTAGTGCTGGCACCAGGACAGAGTACCGCTGGTCTCTGCCCACTCAGCAACCCACCAAGGCAGCCTACCAGTCCCCCACACAGCCGTGGTGAGGCACCTGGACATGGACAAGTTTCTCCTCTACCCAGGTGTAGTAACCATTTATTGTGGGTGGGCTGTACTGTTTTTTCTGCTTTGTGGGTGGGATGCTGGACTAACAAGGGCACTGCATGGCAGGAGGTCAGGTACCCTGTTAGTCTGTTTGGAAAGAGGGAGAGATGTGACGAGACCAACCTCGCCACATTGCATTGGAGGAGCCTGGTTGCCCGCCTGCTGCCTTTGGATTATGGACCGGCAGCTAAAGGGTTAATTTTACTGTGCAGAAGGATTTATTTCTCCCTTTCTGCACAGCCGTTCGGTAGATTCTATCTACCGAACAAACAGCCTGTTTGCAACCTCCCCAGAGCCGTGGGAAGCCGGCCGGCGCCGTTAATTGGCCACCCAGGAGCTGGAGTGTGCTGCCAATTTACCTCCCTGAAGCTGCGGTTAACCGCAGCTTAATTGATTGTTACTGGGTGGCCGCGGTTACACTTAGCGGCCGCTAGGTAGCGGTGTTCTGGAGCTCCCCGGGCAGCCAGCGCTTTTCTGCCCGGCTTTCATGCACCAAAATCGGACACTTTTACGTGCAGGCACCGCTGAACCTCCAGCCCCTGGTTCTAATTCATATGGATTTGGTGAATGCAGGGAAATTCGGTATTTTATGTTGGAAGAATGTTTTAACCCAGATAGCCATGCCATGGAGCCTGTTCGTGTAATTAAAGACTTTGGCTCCATGGCAATTAAACTGTATTCGTGTGGTCTGAGTGCCATTCACCTAATAATGTGCGCTCAGACCTGAGCTATCTGGGGATATGTTACATGTCTGTGTTTTATGTATAAAATGTGTCTTTATGTATTTTAAAGTGATAGTCTGTCTTTGTGTCCCCACGTGTGTAATGGAATTTTGCCTTTGTCCTGGGAGCTAATTGAATTACTTCTCCAGGGCAGAGGGGAGGAAACCAGGATGCATTGTGGGGATGTTTTACTGCTGTATCTACTGAAATGCTAAATGTCTGTCCATTGTTACAGTCTTCCATCTGGTCCCCTAGGGGAGTGTCCACCAGGTGGGAGACCTGCATAAATACAGGGGCAGGTAGCCCTCAATAAACAGACCACTGCTTGACCCTCAACACGGAGCCTTGTCTCGTTCTTGGGGGGATTCACTGTATTCTGATAGGGACTGACTGCCAGGAGTGTAAGCCGCTTGGGAGCTTTTCCTGTTCGTCTGCAAGCAGCTATTCGTGAGGTTCCAATTCGGGAGTTTGGAGTGCTACCTTATTCCCTTGTATGCAGATCGGGAGTTTGGTGCATTCACTTATATACAATTCGTGAGTTTTGGTGAATTTACAGCTGTGCCTGTCTGTGAAAAGGGGATTATCGCCTAAACGGATTTTAACCCCTTGTCTGCTGAAACGGTCCGTTACAATTGGTCCTTCCTCCCCAGCGGCAGTGTATACCCCAGGGAGCTGAAGGTGTTGTCCTTCCTCCCCAGCGGCAGTGTGTACCCCAGGGAGCTGAAGGTGTCGTCCTTCCCCCCCAGCGGCAGTGTGTACCCCAGGGAGCTGAAGGTGTCGTCCTTCCTCCCCAGCGGCAGTGTGAACCCCAGGGGGCCGAAGGTGTCGTCCTTCCCCCCCCAGCGGCAGTGTGAACCCCAGGGAGCTGAAGGTGTCGTCCTTCCTCCCCAGCGGCAGTGTGTACCCCAGGGGGCCGAAGGTGTCGTCCTTCCCCCCCAGCGGCAGTGTGAACCCCAGGGGGCCAAAGGTGCCGTCCTTCCCCCCCAGCGGCAGTGTGTGTTACAGGGAGCTGAAGGTGCCGTCCTTCCTCCCCAGCGGCAGTGTGTACCCCAGGGAGCTGATGGTGTCGTCCATCCTCCCCAGCGGCAGTGTGTACCCCAGGGAGCTGAAGGTGCCGTCCTTCCTCCCCAGCGGCAGTGTGTACCCCAGGGAGCTGATGGTGTCGTCCATCCTCCCCAGCGGCAGTGTGTACCCCAGGGAGCTGAAGGTGCCGTCCTTCCTCCCCAGCGGCAGTGTGTACCCCAGGGAGCCGAAGGTGTCGTCCTTCCCCCCCCAGCGGCAGTGTGAACCCCAGGGGGCCAAAGGTGCCGTCCTTCCCCCCCAGCGGCAGTGTGTGTTACAGGGAGCTGAAGGTGCCGTCCTTCCTCCCCAGCGGCAGTGTGTACCCCAGGGAGCTGATGGTGTCGTCCATCCTCCCCAGCGGCAGTGTGTACCCCAGGGAGCTGAAGGTGCCGTCCTTCCTCCCCAGCGGCAGTGTGAAACCCAGGGAGCTGAAGGTGTCGTCCTTCCTCCCCAGCGGCAGTGTGTACCCCAGGGAGCTGAAGGTGTCGTCCTTCCCCCCCCAGCGGCAGTGTGTATCCCAGGGAGCTGAAGGTGTCGTCCTTCCTCCCCAGTGGCAGTGTGTGTTACAGGGAGCTGAAGGTGCCGTACTTCCTCCCCAGTGGCAGTGTGTATCCCAGGGAGCTGAAGGTGTCGTCCTTCCTCCCCAGCAGCAGCCTGTGTTTCAGGGAGAGGAGCGCAGCAACCTCTCTCCCCAGCGGCAGCTTACCATAACAAGGGGAGACACCAATCTCCCAGACGGCGCAGATGGGACCGTGGTTTCTGTGCCTGACCTACCGGGATGCTGGACAGCTTATCCAGATCCCCAACTACCCTCACCGGGACAACAGGAGGAGGGGGTAAGTACCAATTCCCCTCCCCAGCTAACTCCTAGCGTGGCACCAGGGGTAACAGAGGCGACATTAACCCCCACTGATCCCAATGCTCCCCTGGCTACTGAGCCGGACTATGGTCCCAGCACCCCAGCAGAAGAGCTGGCAGCTGGGCAGAGTGCAGTCGGCCTCTGCCCTCCCTCAAGTCCCCACAGCATGTCACCTCATCAACACAGCAAAATACCCAGGTGCAGTAACTGTTTCTTGTGGGTGGGTCACCCTTGTACCTGTTTGTTGTGGGTGGGCTACTCTGGCATTTGGTTATTGTGGGTTGGTGGATCGACTAACGGAGGCACTGACTGACAGAAGGTCAGGTGCCTGGTTAGTCTTCCCCCCCAAAGGGGAGATATGTTACAAATTGCTATTTGTAACTGGCCCTTTAAATGATAAACTGCCATTTATCACTGGGCATTGGAGAAGCTTGTTTGCCAGCTTCCTTCCTCATGACTATGGCCCCTGGAAGATTGTGCCCCTGAAAACGTATTAACTTTTATTGGGTGTGTATGGCCCTTTAAGAACCGTCTGGGGACATATTGTGACTTTGGTGAACAATGCCCCTTTAAGACTATGTCCCCAGACCTGTAAAATAACTTGTTCCTGGCTTTCTCCCTCTTGGTTTATTAAATGGGGCTTACTGAACCAAGTACCACACAGGCGGGCCACCCAGAAGTTAAAGTGTGCAGGCAATTTACCTCCCAGGCTGTGAGGTTACTGCCATCTTAGTTCATTCGAACGCGGTCAGCGGTGTATGCTAAAGATTCTGTGGAACTAAAATCGGATGCGCAAATACACGAACACCGCTAACCCTTACCTTCTTCCATCCTGAACTTGCAGCTCCAGAGACTAAGTCCCGTTCTGCATGAAATTGACCGACCGCACAGCCCAAATCTATGGAACTGTTTTGGGCAGGAAATTGTGCTTGCGGTCGGTCCTAAAGGACTTCCACTTAACTTTTGATTTGGCTGATGTTTGGAAGTGTTTATGTTTGATGTATGCTGAGTTTAAATATGTAATTTTTATGGAGATTGAATGTATGGTTTTAAAGTTACAGTGTATGTGTGAAAACTGTATTTTTACTGTCTGTAATAATTATGTTAACTGCTTATCTGAGGGGATGGGATGTGTGGGTTGTACTGTTATTTGATTGGTTATTTTATGCCTCCCCCTGGGTGTGTTCTGTATGTGCACAACTGCAATAAAAGCCAGGCTGGGTGTTCCAGCATCTCAGACCTCTTCTGACCCTCAATATGTAGCCTTGTCTCGTTATTGGAGGGAACTGCTATATCACACTGGGGATTGCTATGCTCTGCATATTCCCCTGAGCTTAATCACTTAGCTCTTTTAAGAGCTTGTACCGGATACGCTCTCCTGGAGGAGAGGTCTTTCCCACACGGTCCTGGAGGACAGAAGCCGATCCAGGGTGGAAGGAAGACGGCGCGGCTCCAGTTAAGCTACGGCGGTTGTGGAGTCTGCAGTGGTTGTGGTGTCCCTAGTGCGGTGCTTGTGGTCCTCGGCACAAGCTAGGAAGCGTCCATCAACGGAGGGTAGTCGGTCGGAGTACACGGAGCTCCGTTACAGTGGGTTTTCCCCAAAGAATGACAGCCGGAATTGCAGTTCTCTCTGAAATTCCAGCCGTCCCTGTTCCTCTGCTGGGTTGTTCTGTACCCAAACCGGACCCTCTTCTGTTCTGTATTCCGCCATTAGTGCTGTTGCTTTTCCTGGTACTTGCTCCTCTGTGGGTCTGGATCCCGACGCTGCCAACCAATGTAGCGGAGAGCTGATTTCCCACAGCTTAGCTCCACCAATATATCAAAAGGATGCAGGAACAAGTAATAAATCCCAGAGAATATCCAGCACAGTCAGCAATAAAATCCAATAGTATCCCATCACCTTTCCCAATCACTGGACGACACACAGTATCAGGAGTAGAACTGAAGTTTAATTCCTAACCACCTTCTTTTAAAGCATTCTCCCATGCAAGGGAGGGATTCACATCAATTATACAGTACACCAATCGCATAGACGTTACCTCCCACACATCTCCTCCCCTTAGCTTAACAGCTAACACAATTATAATGTACATACTTTTCCCCAATTCCTGGATGTACCCCAAATATGGTAGGTACACCTTTAAATGTGGTATCCCCGGGTAGCCCTGATCTGGGTGAGGAACATATCCAAAAATCACCCAGATCAGACCAATGGTTTGGGAGTTATGGGAAGGTAAAGTTTTGACTGACCGCATGGGTAAGGTAGCCGAAAATAGTTCCATAAGATCTGGCCCTGCGGTCGGTCTCAGTTCGTGTATACAACCGGATGAAAATACCGAATAAAATAGCTGTTGCTTGCCTTAATTTTAATCCCCTTGTTCGTATGAATATTTCGTATTTCATATTACGGGAAGCCGTTCGGTAGTTTCAGCACTGATCCATTGAAGTCTGGAGGTCTCAGCGGTGTTTGCCTAGTCGAGTGTCGGATTTTAGTTCCAGACACTCGACAGCAAAACACTGCTGTTCGGGCATTTAAGATGGCCGCCGCCACGTGTTCGTCTCACGAATGGCGGCCACCCAGAGGACAAAGAACCCACTACACGAAGGGCCAATTACCTGTTCGCAACATTGTTGCAAACGGTAATTGGAGGCACACTTACTACTGGGGTGGTCTGACTGTTCGGTAGTTTTACTCTCATAATAACTGGAGTGATTCTACCGAACAATCGGACGAATGCTGCATACAAGGTGAATACACAATACATGAAAATATATTAAAAGACACAAATTTTGGTACATAGCTTAATGTCCTTTGCTGCATAAGGTATATGGTCCGAAGTCTCTGTAATAGTATACTATGTCCTTGGCTGGTTCTTAAAGGGCCAGTAGTGCCATACAAAATACCATTAATCCCAGCCATTGTACTTAAAGGGTCCCATCTTTCTGGGACCATAATCACTGGGCAGGAGGTGAGCCATCAGCCCCCTCCAGGAAACTGGGGCGTTCTCTGGTATAGGACCCAGTCCGCTACAGAGTCAAGTAGTGGAGAGGACAATGAAAGGACAGTGGACGCAATGATACATTCCGGGGGAATGATATGGGACCTTTCTTGCTCTAGTATAGCCTCATTATCAAACTGCCTGGACATTTTTAGAACAAGGTCTGTAGGTGATAAGAAAATTAAAGCGAGAAAGAAATAGAGACCACCTAGCTTGTCTAGAAGATAATCGCTTAGCATCTCCTATGTAAGCCAGGTTTTTGTGATCAGTAATGATCAAAAGGGGGTCCTTGGAACCCTCTAAAAGATGTCGCCACTCCTTGAGAGCTAGAATAATGGCCAACAATTCTCTATTGCCAATATCGTAATTGCGCTCAGCAGGAGACAACTTTCTAGAAAAGTAACCACAAGGATGTAACAGAGTTTCCTGACTCTCCCTCTGGGAGAGAACTGCCCCTACCCCTGTCTCTGAAGCATCAACCTCCAGTATGAAAGGCTTACTGGTGTCAGGATGTATCAATATGTCGGCGGAGGCAAACTGCTGTTTGAGAGTTTCAAAGGCTTCAATTGCCTCCTTAGACCATATCGTACTACTAGCCCCCTTACGTGTCATATTGGTGATGGGGGCTATTACTGAAGAAAATCCCCTTATAAATCTTCTGTAATAATTGGCGAAACCAATGAACCTTTGAATGGCTTTCAACCCAGTGGGTAAAGGCCACTGTAGAACAGACTCTAGTTTTTTAGGATCCACCTGAAACCCCGAGGCAGAAATATTATATCCTAAAAACTGTACTTCAGACTGGTCAAAGATACATTTTTCCAATTTACAATAAAGTTGGATTTTTAACAAGGTGTGCAGAACTTGTTTAACATGATCGTGGTGAGACTGGAGGTCAGGAGAATAAATAAGGATATCATCCAGATAGACCAAGACAAACGAGTAAATGTAATCCCTGAGTACATCGTTAATGAAATCTTGGAAAACCGCTGGAGCATTGCACAACCCGAATGGCATCACTAGATATTCAATGTCCACTTCTGGTATTAAATGCAGTCTTCCACTCATGGTTTTCCTTGATTCTCACTAAATTGTAAGCGCTTCTAAGGTCAAGCTTAGTAAACACTTTAGCGCCCTGGAGTCTGTCAAATAATTCAGCAATAAGAGGAATGGGGTAGGCGTTCTTCATGGTGATTTTGTTCAATGCCCTGTAATCGATACATGGGCGCAACTCACCATCCTTTTTAGATACAAAATTGAATCCTGCACCAGCAGGCGAGGATGATTTTCGTATATGGCCTTTATTCAATGAATCTTTAATATATTCCTCCATTACACTACTCTCCGGAGGCGATAGAGCATAGACTGCTCCCTTAGGTGGCATAGCACCTGGTAGTAAGTTAATGGAACAGTCATATGGTCTGTGAGGAGGTAGAGTATTAGACTGAGTCTTGCTGAATACTTCTTTAATGTCTTGGTATTGTATAGGGATCTCGGGATTTTGAGGTGTACTAGTGGGTAATTCAATCGTGCCCACTCTTTTGGTGACATGAAAGGAGATGCAATCCAAGAAGGAGATGCAATCACCTGAAATGTAATCTCTTCTTTATGTAAGGCACCAATGGAAATATTAATGGGTAAGGTTTCATGCGTTATCAATGGTTGTGAGAGTGGTCTCCCATCAATAGCTTCAACAGATAGGGGTGATAGTCTCTCTTTGATAGGTATAGTATTACCTTTGACAAATTGAACGTCGATGAAGTTTCCAGCAGCACCTGAATCCATCAGGGCTCTGCATGAAAAGTTCTTTTTGTCAAAGGCGATAGAAATGTCAAGGAGAAACCTATTTTTATTCTTTCCAGAGGACGTTCCCATTACACCTAAGACCTGTCCCCTTAAGGTGCGGCAGTTTTCCGGACGTATGGGACAATTGTTTCTCATATGTCCCTTCCTACCGCAGTATAAACATAGGCCTTCTTTTCTCCTATATTGTCTTTCTGCTTCCAACAGTCTAGTGACCCCCAACTGCATGGGTTCGGGTTCGGATTGTACAGGAATTTCAGGGACAATTGGTCTGGAGAAACGGGGTGCTAAATGCATACTCATGCATCTGGTCTTGTTTCTAGTAGCTTCTCTGGTTCTTAATCTATTATCAATCTGCATGACAAAGTGATAAATTCATTAAGCTTTTTGGGTAAGTCTTTGGCGGCAATCTCATCGAGCATAGTTTCAGATAATCCATTTTTAAATGCAGAGATTAACCCACTATTAGTCCAGTCTACCTCGGAAGCCAGGGTAGTAAATTCTATGGCTTACTCCGAGATAGACCGGTTCCCTTGTCTGATGTGCATCAGGGCAGTAGAGGCGTCATCCTCTCTGCCTAAAGGTTCAAAGGTAAGTTTGAATTCCGTAAGGAACTCCTGGTAATTGTGTGCCACACTCCTATTACTCTCCCTTTTTTTTTTAATTCTTTATTTTTGAAGTGCAGATAGTTACATACAGCTTGTCACGCCCCAACAGCTTGTGACAGGAGACAAAACACACAGCTTGTAATCAGTAAGGCAGTGCGAAAACATGCACAATTTGTAAAGTTACAAAGACCAGAGTAGGCACATGCTCGGTATCGCTATTATAGAGTGAGATTATAACGTAGGTTCTTAGGGTATTCAAATCTATCAGACTCAATAGCGATTGTAAATGATTATTTATAGCTTTCTCAAGCAATATAGATTCAATCAGGTTGTTAGTTAAAGCGATAATCGTGGTTACAAGAGATGGATTAACATGACTGGCTGCAGTTAGCGGCATGCTGAGTTGGTACATCATCCTAATGGGTTAACTAGCTATGAGGGTGCATTATACACACATCGATCTCTATCAGACTGTGCCAGATATGTTATCAAAATGCAGTTATGCAGTTTAGCAATACCAGAATACATTTGCTAGGATTATAGTCATGAGAGGCAGGTGAAGGGCATAGCACCCAGGCTAAGCAGTGGGTCTAGACATATCATTTAAGGCTGCATCAGTACATATGAAAATGCCTAAGGCTGCAATGTGGCTGACTAGGCTTTTAAACACATATAGGCTAGGCAATAAACGATGACTGGCATACTGCACAGCGAGTGGGGGAAAGCACCGAGTTCCATGTGCGCTGTAAGGCCTTTAGTGCGGCCGGTGGCTACCCCCCACAGGTAATCAGTCCAGTGTTGGCTTAACCGATACCCATGTCCGGTATGCTCCTGGTCAAGGTGCGTTTTGGGCAGCACTCACCCTTTCGTTGGCTTCGGGTCGGTTCAAGGGCTGGCAACTTCAGGCTCCAGGCCCCATGACCCAGAGTGCCCAAGTCCTGTTTTCTATGCAGGCGGTGGAGGGTCCTGTTGCGTGCTTGTTGCTTGCGGCGGGGTTTTTTCCACCCACTTGGTGGTCTCTGCTGGGTAAGCGCCCCTCTGACCCTCGGTTTGCGTGGGCTGGTCCTGGGCTTGGTAGATTGCTGGGTAGGTTTTGTGCCTGTTTGATAGCCTTCAGCGTTTGGGCTTAGGCCTCTCTGGGTATCCCTTTGTCTGGGTCGTTGTGTGGGTTGCATTCGCCTCTCCAGCTTGGCCCAGAATCTGCCATCTTGGGCAGCCCAGGGGAGCGTAGCTGCTGCTGGTCTGAGTCAGCCTGTCGTTCATTGTGGCAGGTGTCTGCCGCCCGGGTGCTTGCCAGGTAGGACCGGGATAACCCCCGCCGGTCCAGGGGGGGGGGGACCCCTTTAGTCGTGTGTCACCTCCGGTTAGAGCTGTAGGAGAGCGGCCGTCTCTCCTTGGCCCAGTTACCGGTAGGCCGCAAAGCCCTGAGTCCGGTTTGCCAGCGGAGGAGCGGCCCGCGAGAGGTATCCCCGGAACCGCCGGCATGTCAGGATCAGGTCGGGTAAGGTTCTGCAGCCCAGTAGGCTTTTAGCTTGTTTTGCTGTCGAGTTTAGTATGCCAGACACAGGAGCTCATGCGGCACACGTCTGGACTGCTCCGTGGTCAGGCTCCGCCCCCCGAAGCTTTACCTTTTAAATGATTCATTAGGTAACCAGTTTTAGCTCTGTCTGTGGGAAAAGATCCCGGTGAGGCCTCAAAATGATACTCCATTTGGTTAATAAATCCCCAGCATTCTTGAATATTACCATCAAAATGCAGGGGAGGAGATAGGGAGATAGTAGGTGCCGTGTGTACTATAGCTGGTGATACACAAGGTGGAGGTGAGGCCGCAGGTTGCATTTGCGCTGTTCGGGTAAGAAGCGTACTGAAGGCCTGGGCAAATTGATCCATGCGGCGATCATTATCCTCCAGTTTCCTTTCACAAGCAGCTATGTGCTTACACAATTCTACAGGATCTATGGCCATGTCGTAATGTCAGGATTACAGTATGATCCAGCACGTAGAATTGTGTAACACGGAGGACTGATAGGTAACGTATACCGGACCTTAGAATGGCCGGACTAACGTACCAAAGAATAGTCAGGAATAGCCGAGGTCAAGGGATACAGAAAGAGACACAACGATAAGGAAAAGCCAGGAGTCAGGGATGCCAGAAAACAGGGAAGTCAAAAACAATGCCAAAGTCAAATAACCAGAATTACCAGAATCAATAACGCGCTCTCGGACAACCACAAGGGAAACCACGACAGGGCACTGAGCAGGATGAGAACTGGGCCTAAATACCCCTCCTCTAGATCTGATAGGCTGTAACCGGACTTTGATTCCAATTGCTGCTCAGCATTAACCCTTCTGTGTATTTGGTTGCTGCTCGGCACAACTTTTCCTGTGTGGACAGTAAATGTCATTAACCACATTTCTATAAGCGGATGAATACGTGACACCCTCACTCACTCGCCAATCCATACTCAGTCACTAGCACAATCACTCAGTCACCCGCCCACACTCACAATCACTCTGCCACCCACCCACACTTACAATCACTCACTCACCAACCCACCCTAACCCACACTCACAATAATTCAGTCACTCGCCCACACTCACAATCACTCAGTCACCCGCCCACACTCACTCACCAGCCCACACTCAGGCACCCGCCCACACTCACTAACTTACACTCAGGCACCCACCCACACTCACTATCACTCACTCACCCCCACTCACCAGTCAGTCACCCACACTCAGTCACTCACTCACCCTCAGTCACCCGCCCACACTCACAATCACTCACTAACCCACACTCAGTCACAATCACTCACTAACCCTCACTCACTCGCCAACCCACACTCGGTCACTAACACACACTCACCCCCACTCACTCACTCACCCACCCACACTCACAATCACTCACCAACCCACACTCACAATCACTCACTCACCAGCCCACACTCAGTCAGCCGCCCACACTCACAATCACTCACTAACTAACCCTCAGTCACTCACCCACACTCAGTCGCCCGCCCACACTCAAATAACTCACCAGACCCCAGTCACCCCTCACAATCACTCACTCACCTGCCCTCACTCACTCACTAACCCTCAGTCACCCGCCCACACTCACAATCACTCACCCACCCACACTCACAATCACTCACTCGCCAACCCACACTCACATTAATTCAATCACCCACCCACACTTACAATCACTCACTCACTCACCAGCCCACACTCAGTCACCCACCCACACTCAAAATCACTCACTCACCAGCCCACACTCAGTCACCCCACTCACAATTACTCACAATCACTCACTCACCTGCCCACACTCAATCACAATCACTCACTCACTAACCCTCAGTCACCCGCCCACACACACTCACTCACCAGCCCACACTCACACTCAGTCGCTAACCCTCACTCACCCGCCCACACTCACTCACTCACCAGCCCACACTCACACTCAGTCGCTAACCCTCACTCACAGTCTCACCCTCACTCACTGTCTCTCTCGCTCAGTATCTCACACTCACTCAGTCTCTCTCATTCACAGGCTCTCCCTCACACTCACAGTCTCTCTCACACACTCAGTCTCTCTCTAACACTCACTGTCTCTCACTCAGTCTCATTCACACACTCAGTCTCTCACACACACAATCTAAATTTTTAAAATAAGTGTACTTACAATTTGAAGTCAGGAGATCTCTGCATCCTTCAGCCTTCAACCTGTCAGCTCCAGTCGACTCCCACGCTGCCGCTTACATGCTCAGGGAGACAGGAAGCTCGTGCACAGTGCTGCCCTGTGCTCTGCTGACAGCAGATCTGAGTGGATGGAGATTGACTGCAACTGGAGGTGTTCCTAGCTTTCAATGTAAACACTGTATTTTCTCAGAACATACAGTGTTTACATGAGAAAGGCTGCAGGGAGCTATAGATCTCACCTGAACAACCTCATTAAGCTGAAGTTGTTCAGGTGACTATAGTGTCCCTTTCAACTAACCATCAGAGAATCGCAAGGCAAATAACCTTTCAAATAACCATCTGTGTCAAATCGCAAGGCATGGGAAGCTTTCCCCGTACAGCGGAGCTCAGTCTGCGTGTTGCCTTTGCTTGGTGAAGATGGAGTTTTTTTTAAGCGTCGGGAATTTTTTTTCTCTGCCTTTTTTTTTTTTGCTAAGATCTTTTTTATTTTATTAGTTCGACGGGCTTTATGGATTTTAATTTGGCCTTTTTTGGTGCAGAAAAAATAAGGTTTTAGAAAAAAGAAAACTTCACATGGTATTTTTTTTTTTTCAGGTAGTTAGTTTTATTTCATTGTTCCCCCCTCACTATTTTTAGAGTGAGTAGGTAGGGCTTTATTTTTTTTTTGGGGGGGGGGGGGTAGGGTGACTAGGGGACACCATGTCACCTGTGGGTGGGGGCCGGGACAATAGGTGCTCCTCCCCCATTGTCATTTAGGACCCCCACCTGCAACTTATGGGTGGAGGATGGGGACGACAACAATAGGATGGGGGCCAGGGGACAATAAGCCCTCCCATTGTCATTAAGTGCCCCCACCCGCTGCTAATGGGTGGGGGCTGGGGGATCCTGGGTCCCTGTTTAGTTGAATAGCCTCCACTTGCAGGGCTCAAGAGTTACGATGACGACACTATATCCCCCGTTATTTATATGAATAGGTGCCATTCATGGGGTACTTTAACCCCTTCCCGACTGCGGACGTATCAGGTACGTCTGGCAGAAAACAGTCCATAATGACCTTGGACGTACCTGGTACGTCTGCACCTATTTTGAGCTCTGGAAGCTCTGATAGTATAGCAGTGATGTACTGCATGTGATGAGTGCCTTGAGGGGTCCTGGCACTCCGTGCATATAAAATAATATATATAAAAAAATAAATATAAAATAAAGAAAATGATCAATATTAACTCCCCCCCCCCCCCTTTTTTTTTTCGAAAGGCAGTGAATCATGGGGCTTCTGGGGGCGTCCCTAGCATGCCGCATCATAAGGGGCAGGCTGGAGTCATACAATCACAGCTTGCCCCATTAGCAATTTCATCCCAAGTGTGTTCCCCATTTCTCTGATTAGTGTGGATCTGCCTCCCTCTCTTCACTTGTGATTTAGTGTGAGAGAGAGAGAGAGAGAGAGATCTGTGGTTTAGCTAGAGAGATTTAGGTATTTATAGGTAGGGATTTGTAAAATCTTGAGACCCAAAGGCTCTTTTCAGAGCCATTAACCCCTGTCTTGCCAGTGATCACTATAATCACTGGCTCTTGCACAGCAGATCTTTTCTGCTGTTTGTGCCTTTTTTTAGGGGTTCATTTTTTTGTGATCTTTTTTGAGACCCAAAAGCTCTTTTCAGAACGATTAACCCCTGCCCTGCCAGTGATCACTATACAGATCACAGGCTCTTGCACAGCATCACTTATTTTGCTGTCTGTTCATTTTTTCAGGGGTTATTTTTTTTTTTTTTTTGTGACAGGTCACTAAGTAAAGCAATTGTGATCATGGCACACGGGTCACGGAAGACAACCCGCGCTGAGCAGTCATATGCCACCCTTGCGCTAGAGTCTGACGCGTCTATGTCAGACTCTGACCCTGATTTTGACCCTGCCAGGTGCTCAGATACATCATCACTCGATACAGTGTCTACTGCTAGTGATGTATCTGGTGATGTTGTATCTGTGCCTGCTAGTCCCCCTGCCAGAAGGAGACGTGCTGCTCCAGCTGGCAGAACTGCTGAGGAGTGGGTAGTGCCTCATAACCAGAGGCCAGACATCCCATCCTTTACTGCAAATCCTGGCATTAATTTGGATGTCACAGGATTTAGCCCTCAGCAGTTTATGGAGGTGTTTCTGGGCGATGATGTATTGGGGAACATTGTTGCCCAAACTAATTTATATGCCCATCAATTCCGAGCTACAAATCCGGACTCTTGTTTGGCAAAGATACACACTGTGCCAGAATTTAAAAGATTCTGGGCATTGACTATGCTGATGGGCATCATAAAGAAGCCCTCCATCCGCTCCTACTGGAGCAGTAGCCCCATCTGCTCTACCCCCATTTACTCCCAATGTATGTCGAGGAAGAGGTATGAAATGATTCTGCATTTCATGCACTTCAGCGACAACAGCCTGTGTCCCCCTAGGGAGCATCCCCAGTTTGACAGGCTGTATAAAATCCGCCCCCTGATTACCCACTTTGCTGCCAGGTTTGCAGAGGCTTATACACCTGGAAGGAATATATGCGTGGATGAATCCCTGATGAAGTATAAGGGAAGGCTGGGATTCAAGCAGTATGTTCCTTCCAAGCGCTCTAGGTATGGTGTAAAGATGTATAAGCTCTGTGATAGCGAGACTGGGTATACTCAGGCCTTCCGGGTGTACGAGGGAAAGGATAGCCACCTTGACCCTCCAGGTTGCCCAGAACATATGGGAACCAGTGGCAAGATTGTCTGGGACCTGATATTCCCCCTGATGAACAAAGGGTACCACTTGTATACTGACAATTTTTATACAAGTGTCCCTTTGTTCAAGCTACTGTACTGTTTTGATACAGTAGCTTGCGGCACAATTAAAAAGAACAGCACAGGTTTCCCAGGACAACTTGCACGCACCCGGCTACGGAGGGGGGAGACCTCAGCTCTGCGCCAAGAGGAGCTGTTGGCAGTTAAGTACAGAGACAAGAAGGAGAACGAGGAAGCCAGTGTGCATCAAGGCCTATAACCGTCATATGGGTGGGGTTGATCTGGCAGATCAGCTGCTGCAGCCCTACCTAGTTATACGAAAGACAAGGGCCTGGTACAAAAAGGTTGCAATCTACCTAATGCAGATTGCAACCCACAACGCTTTCTTGTTGTTCAAAAAAGCAAACCCCGGGACGCAACTGAGATTTTTACAGTTTCAGCTCCAGATCATTTCGGGGATTTTGTACCGTGATGCACCTGCTCCCCGGGCAGTGATGGGAGAGAGCAGAGTTGGGGCTACACATTTTATTTTTAAAATCCCCCCTACTGCGGCAAAACAGAGTCCCCAAAAAAGATGCAGGGTCTGTTCTAAGAGGGGGCAGAGAAAAGACAGTGTATATTACTGTCCTGATTGCCCTGGGCAGCCTGGACTCTGCATTGGAGACTGTTTCAAACGATACCACACGCTGGCCCATTTTTAATTTATTTTTTGCCGTTCAGTTATTTTTTTTTGGTGTCTTTTTCTTTGGGGGGGGTTGTTACATTTACCCCGTGCATGGGGGGCATGGGTGTCCTTAGGAGGCCTCGCAGAAAACAACCCTGTAAGGGGTCCGCGGGATGCTAGTAGGGGAGGCTGCTCGCAACTCGCAGCACTCACCCTCAGTCCATCGCCGCCCGCGGTCTCCCCTCCTCCTACCTGTCGGCGAGCGGCGTCTCCTCTCCGCCGCTCGCATCCGTCACGCCTCCCAGCGGCAGCATGTATAACGCTGCACGCTGAAAGGTCGTTGATTTATGCAAACGCCGGGGTCACGTGAGTGACCCGGCGTTAAAGCAACAGTACCACAATCCCAGTGGGAGGCTTAGATATCTCCCACATGTGATTGTTAATTCTGATTGGAAGTTATCCAATCAGAATTTAACCTAGGGTATTTATACTCACCTTTCCTGTTCCTCCCTGCCCTGTTGTGGTCTTTGCTGTATAGTATTGATTCTGAACTTGTGATTTGTGGTTACGTACTCTCTGGCTTGTTAAGCTGACTTTGTGACTTTCTCCTACCCTTTGACCTCGGCTTGTTTCTCGTTATTCTGTTTTCTGGTTCCCCTGACTCGGCTTGTCTCCTGACTATTCTGTGTGTGCTTAGCCCGGCCACTCTAAGGTCCGGTACGGCACCTTTTCTGTGTGTGTGTGTGTGTGTCTGTTAGCGTGTTAGGTTCCCGGAATCGTGATAAACCCGGGGTGTGTTCCACAGTCAAAAAGCGGTGTGCGTGTCTACGTTTCAAGTATGTACCCTTTTGTGGCGATATATAAAACTGGGGTATGTGTTAAGCCCCAAGCTAAAGCTAGGCCTATCAGAAGACATACTCTCAATTTCAACTCAAATGGCAAGTCATTCAATTGTTACCGTACCTTCCCCAAATCCTGGCAGACCTATGCATGGGGGGGGGGGGGCATGGGTGTCCTTAGGAGGCCTCGCAGAAAACAACCCGGGGTGTGTTCTTGCAATAACCAACAGCGGGCTCTCCTAAATCACAGTCAAATAGCAGTGTGCGTGTGTAAAATTGAGGATTGAACAGTTACCTCCACACACGTTCTTCAACTTGTTTTATCTTTTTTCTGGCTAAAAAAAAGTTGCATCAAAGCACTCCACATACATGCAATACCTCGGGGTGTCTACGTTTCAAGTATGTACCCTTTTGTGGCGATATATAAAACTGGGGTATGTGTTAAGCCCCAAGCTAAAGATAGGCCTATCAGAAGACATACTCTCAATTTCAACTCAAATGGCAAGCCATTCAATTGTTACCGTACCTTCCCCAAATCCTGGCAGACCTATGCATGGGGGGGGGCATGGGTGTCCTTAGGAGGCCTCGCAGAAAACAACCCGGGGTGTGTTCTTGCAATAACCAACAGCGGGCTCTCCTAAATCACAGTCACATAGCGGTGCGCGTGTGTAAAATTGAGGATTGAACAGTTACCTCCACACACGTTCTTCAACTTGTTTTATCTTTTTTCTGGCTAAAAAAAAGTTGCATCAAAGCACTCCACATACATGCAATACCTCGGGGTGTCTACGTTTCAAGTATGTACCCTTTTGTGGCGATATATAAAACTGGGGTATGTGATAAGCCCCAAGCTAAAGATAGGCCTATCAGAAGACATACTCTCAATTTCAACTCAAATGGCAAGTCATTCAATTGTTACCGTACCTTCCCCAAATCCTGGCAGACCTATGCATGGGGGGGGCATGGGTGTCCTTAGGAGGCCTCGCAGAAAACAACCCGGGGTGTGTTCTTGCAATAACCAACAGCGGGCTCTCCTAAATCACAGTCACATAGCGGTGTGCGTGTGTAAAATTGAGGATTGAACAGTTACCTCCACACACGTTCTTCAACTTGTTTTATCTTTTTTATGGCTAAAAAAAAGTTGCATCAAAGCACTCCACATACATGCAATACCTCGGGGTGTCTACGTTTCAAGTATGTACCCTTTTGTGGCGATATATAAAACTGGGGTATGTGATAAGCCCCAAGCTAAAGATAGGCCTATCAGAAGACATACTCTCAATTTCAACTCAAATGGCAAGTCATTCAATTGTTACCGTACCTTCCCCAAATCCTGGCAGACCTATGCATGGGGGGGGCATGGGTGTCCTTAGGAGGCCTCGCAGAAAACAACCCGGGGTGTGTTCTTGCAATAACCAACAGCGGGCTCTCCTAAATCACAGTCACATAGCGGTGTGCGTGTGTAAAATTGAGGATTGAACAGTTACCTCCACACACGTTCTTCAACTACTGTGGGGTGTAAACTTTTCAAATATATGCACACTCATGGCAAGAAAATACATTGGGATATCTGATAAGGCCCTCAAAACAAGATAGGCAAACAAGATATATAAAATTTGAAAAACGCATATCAGACATTTTGCTTTGCACCCCCCCAGTGAACCCGACAAACGTATGCATGAGTGTTATCGCTGTACTCGGGAGATGATGCCAAGTACATATTGTGGTGTCCTTTGGCAGTAACACCTAACAGGAGCTTAGAATCTATGCACAAAGTAGAATGTGTGAGTGAAAAATAACACCACAAAAACGTTTGACAGAGACTGGTGGTAGAATTAGTGCATGTAAAGTGTTCAAATGCCACCATGTGAAATGCCCTAGGGTGTGTACTTTTCAAAAACATACAGTTTGACTGAGGTGAATTACATTGGTCGGCTTCAGACATGTTTCAACTGGGACATGGGTGCATGATGGCCAGATGTGTTTTTTTTTGTTTGTTTTTTTATCATATTTTACTTTTTTTATTCTAGTACATTATATGATATGATGAAAATAATGGTATCTTTAGAATGAACATTTAATAGCCAGAAAAATGGTATATAATATGTATGGGTACAGTAAATGTGTAAGAGGCAAATTACATCTAAACACAACCACTGCAGAAATGTAAAAAGAGCCCTGGTCCTTAACGGTAATACAATTGAAAAATGGCCTGGTCACTAAGGGGTTACCGAAGGGGAGTTTTTATTTTTACAGGCTGCTCACTGTTTAGTAGACATACTCCTACTCGCATAGCAAGTAGGGTCATTTGGGATATTTAAATCTCCTTTATGCTAATATGGGGGTCATATTGACCCCCATAGAGTGGAGGAGGACATGGGGGGCCTACGCACTGTTCCCCGTTGCTTCTATTTTTACATATTACAAGGAGGGAGCTGCAAGCCAATAGCTCTCTCCTTGTAATAAACAGAACGAACAAACGAACACCGACATTTGGTGACGTTTGTTCAAAACTTCTATTCATTCATGTGTCTTTCTGACGAATGAATGGACAAAATTCCCATCCGAATTTCAGATAATAGTGTGGCGGGCCACCGCCAGTAAGTACCATGCCCATTGAATATTCAAATGTTTTGCCATTTTATTTTGTGTTCCCAATGCTTATTCCCAGGATGTTCCCTTGTATTCTGTGTTTCCCCATGTAATTGTGATGTATTCGTGTTTTTTAACTGCTCCCCCTTTTGGGAAAGCTCATATGAAAAATACGGAAAGAGCTTTGACTGGACAAAAACAAAACAAAAACAAAAACACGGATGCGGCCATGACAGTGCTGCTTTAAAAGCTATGTTACTGGTGTGGGATTCAAGTTTCGATTCTTTTTTTTGTTACCTCAGTTTCTCATTGAATCGTAATAAAGATTAGTTCATTTTTTGTAATTACGTTATCTTTCTCCCTTTATGTCCGCTAGTAATTATCTATACTCACTGTATTCAGGGTTATTTCGCTTGGGGGGAGGACCCATAACCACTCAGGTTAGTTTTGAAGGCTTCACTCCAATTATTGGCTATTAGTTGAAAAAACTCCCTTAGCTGAGAAGTGTGCACAACAATACATTCTTTTTTTTTTTTTTTTCCATTCTTTATTTTTGCTGTGCATATAATTTATTTTAATTTATTACAGACTTTTAAACATTTTCTTGCTTTATTTTGTTTTGTTCAAACGTGTATCTGGTTTAAAAAATTGTCAAGTGAAGCACATCCTTTTATTTTATTTTATATTCTTTATTTTTATTGTGCACAAAGAGTGACAAACAGCCTTGATTCGCCACAACAGCAGCGTCAAGGTATAGATAACGACAATATGCAATACAGGCTGTGACATTCGTTGGTCAGGCACATTTTCATTTTTTTTTTTTCTTTAAAGATTAACATTCGGTTGGTACGTTGCGGCATTTATGAACCTCATAAAGCTGCTGCGCTTAACTGTTGATTAACTACTAGGTTATCTGAGATCTATTTGAAGTCTAGCTGACGCTTTTCACAAATGCAAATGTGGATTCAAAAGGTTGTGAAGCATTTCCTTTTAAGCATTTTTTTGTTTTTTTAATAAACCACATCCGCCCAGCCCAGACAAAGTCAGCAAGTCTTTAGATATTCGGAAACAATAGGTATCAGAGTTACAGAGATTGCTGGTTTTTGAATCACTCAATGCATATGTGTATGGCAGGCTTGCCCGAAACTATACATTGAAGGTACACACTGGTATATTCAAATGTCGTTTTTTTCTTTCTAAAGGCATGGAACAGTTTCGACTTGAGTAATTAAGCAGTATGAATTTATTATTGAAAAACAGATTTCCTGGCCACAGCCAGGGCTATCTGCATAAACTGTGCATAAAGTGTGAGGACACAAACCATATACGGCCACCAACGCTGTA
This sequence comes from Pelobates fuscus, assembly GCF_036172605.1. NCBI lineage: Eukaryota > Metazoa > Chordata > Amphibia > Anura > Pelobatidae > Pelobates > Pelobates fuscus. Next base: position 150,400,947 of record NC_086326.1, on the reverse strand, counting down.
AAAGACACACTCCAGGCAATGTAACCACTAAAGAGTGCAGTAGTGGTTAATAAGTCGTAAAACCATTTACTGTTTAACTTCCTCCCGGATTACCATCAGTCACTGCCTCTAGGGCAGCAAGGGCTTATTACATTTGTTTGCCGTTCGTAAACATTTTGACTACTTACATTGTAGGGGAAGGGGGCCAGGGCACTTTTACCCACTACAGCACTCTTTAGTGAATATAGTGCTTTAGAGAAATAGCATGTTTTAATATGTTAACTATGTAAATCATCTTCCAGAATGGATTCATTTGCTCACAAGGCACTATGCAGTGGTATAAGTTCACCCAGGAAAAGTCACATTTTGGATTCCCAGAGTTTCTTGGGCCTAGCTTGAATGGTTTTCTGAAAAGTAAAGAATGGTGTGCTAGTTGGAGAGGCCTTACTTGATAGCAGTATGCAGATATTTTTTTTTGTGTAGCTGCCAGAATTTCCGCACTGTGTTCTGTTGAATTACCAGGTGCTATTCACTACCAAATGGTACCCCAGCTGTTTGTGTAGTCATGGTCAATCATCAACATAAGTAGTTCATAAATAATGATGGTTGAGCATGGGACTGGTTTACTTTTCTCTAGAGCAGGCATAGGCAACCTTCGGCACTACAGATGTTTTGGACTACACCTCCCATGATGCTTTGCCAGCATTATGGGTGTAAGAGCATTATGGGGGATGTAGTGTGCAACATCTGGAGTGCCAAAGATTGCCTATCCCTGATCTAGAGGATGAGAGCAGTCATATTTAAACAATCGCTAACAAAAAACAAGCAAACATTAGTTAACAAGCAAACAAAGAATATACCAAAGAGTGAAGAGCTCCAGGAGCTTACAAATAAAAAAGTATTGCCCTAAAAAATAGGGACCTAATAGTATAATAAAAAGCAAAAATAATTTTCAGTCATAAAGCAACACAATAAAAAATTATAATAAAATATATAATCATTGATTAAATAAGTGGATCGCAATATCTAGTCCAGAATACTTTCAAGTTTTTTAGGTCCACAGTACAGTCTTAAAAAACCAAACTAAAATAGTATTAAAAATTGTGACAAGAAGCAGCATAAAATTAAAGTAAAATTGATAACACCAAAATTAGAAACAGGATATTAGACAGAAGCCAATTTGCTTCAGTGGCTGAATAGAGCTCCTCCATTTCATAGGGTCGCCCTACTTCATCAGAGGAATATGAAGTAGGGCGACCCTACGAAACACGTAAGGCGATCTGATTGAAACTGGGAGGAGGTAATTCAAGTTGAGCATACATTCCTGCTGTCTGCTACGTACCGGACCTGGTATCTGTACCACCTGTATCTTCTCCGTGAGTTCCCAGCCCACCCCTCGATGTGTGGTCGGAGGCAGAGCATAGAGGAACCCACACGCCGTCCTCACCGGCTACAGAGGAGAAGGAACATTTATTTAATCCAAATCCATCCGGGTCTGATTTACAGGTTTTTTATCTTTTTACATCTGAGACCTAATAGAATATCCACCTACCTTAATATTTCACAGTGATTTCTTAACAATTTGATGTTTTTTATATTTTTTTTTTATATATTTCTACATATCTTTATAATTTTCAATAAATTTACTACTTTTATTCATCAATTCAGCTTTAAGTGAATATTTTTAACAAGAACCTTACACCATCATCTTATTTTCTAAATATTAGAGCATTTAGTTTTTTTCTATACTAAATCGCTAAGTGCATCTACTTTTGGACTGTTGCTTTATCTTTTCTTATGAAAGTATATTAAGGACATCGGTGCTACTTAACCCTGCATTGTCATTACAAGTTGGGGCTAGGCTACTTACACTACATTAATTGGACACTTACTGTGGACTCTTTAGCAATCTATAGTCATTTTGGACTATTAAGCTCCATTCAGCCACTGAAGCAAATTGGCTTCTGTCTAATATCCTGTTTCTAATTTTGGTTTTATCAATTGTACTTTAATTTTATGCTGCTTCATGTCACAATTTGTAATACTATTTTAATTTGTTTTTTTAAGACTATACTGTGGACCTAAAAAACTTGAAAGTATTCTGGACTAGATATTGGGATCCACGTATTTAATCAAGGATTATATATTTTATTATAATTTTTTATTGTGTTGCTTTATGACTGAAAATTGTTTTTGCTTTTTATTATACTATTAGGTCCCTATTTTTTTGGGCAATACCCACTCTGTAGAGTACTTTTTAAAATTTGTAAGCTCCTGGAGACCTTAACTGTTTGGTGTATTCTTTCTACTGTTTAGAAGATTGGGTGAAATCCTTTCTTCCAGTTTTAGAGCTTATCCACATATTGTTCTTATTCCCTCTTAACTTTCTGTTATTTTCATATTGTTAATACCAATACACAACACTTACTATTAGTTCTCTTATGTCTATCAAAACTTGACTTCCCATTAAAACATTTCCCACATTCAGAGCATGTGAATGGCTTCTCTGCTGTGTGAGTTTTCCTATGTGATATAAGAGTGTAGCGGTGGCTGAAACATTCCCCACATTCAGAACATGAGAAAGGTTTCTCTGCTGTGTGAGTTTTCTGATGTGTTACAAGAGTGTAGCGGTGGCTGAAACATTTCCCACATTCAGAACATGAGAAAGGTTTCTCTCCTGTGTGAATTCTCTTATGTGCAACAAGGGGTGCCTTAACGGCAAAACATTTTCCACATTCGTCACATGAGAATGGTTTCTCTCCTGTATGAATTCTCTGATGTCTTAACATCCCCGATTTATTGTTAAAACGATTTCCACATTCGTCACATGAGAAAGGTTTCTCTCCTGTATGGGTTTTCTGATGCGTATCAAGATTGGATTTCCTTTTAAAACTGTTCCCACATTTGGAACATGTGAAAGGTTTTTCCCCTGTGTGAGTTCTCTGGTGTTGAACAAGAAGTGAGTAATAGCTAAAAAATTTCCCACAATCACGGCATGACAAAGGTTTCCCTTCTGTGTGAGTTTTCTGGTGTACAACAAATTTTGATCTAGTATTAAAACATTTCCCACATTCAGAACATGAAAGCAGTTTAGATCCTGTAGTTATCTGAGGTGTAGATACATCGGATTCTGAAGTAGTTTCTGGTTCTTGTGAGTTGCCGTAATCATTCTGTATTCCCTGTGATTTCTTCTCACTCTTGATTAGCAGATTTCTGTTTCCGTGCTGTTCAAGATCATTTCTGTTCACAGAGCCATCTGGAAGAAGTTTAGTGTATATCATGAAATTAAAAAAAAAACTCAACTGCAGCCAAAAATCCAGATAAAATGCAACATTATGGTTTAGGAGTAATCTTTGGCACACAGAGTTTAAAAAAATTTACTAGCAAAAGCTCATCCTTTCAAATTTTCTCCTATCTTCACCCAGTGTTAATGGACTATGCCAAGCACCACAACCACTTTGGTGATTTAAAAGTGGCAGAGGAGGAGAATCAGGCTGAGTGGTCAAGTTGGCATTAGACCTGGTATAAGTGGTAGGTTAATGCTTGGGTTATAGACCCATGATAGAAAGGGTTACTCTAATCAAATGTTAAAACACTGTTTTTTTTTGTTTGTTTTTTATTAGAGTAACCCTTTCAAAATATGTGAAACATTAGGCTATGTGGCTTGTTTTTTTCTCTCTTACCCTTACAGGATTAGCTTTTATGTGATGGTATGAAAGCACTTTCCAATACCTTGTCACATTGGGGAGTTGTATTCTACGATATGTGGCAATACAAGTAGAATTATTTTTTACTCGTTTTAGAAGGTTGAAAATTGGGGATCACTATATACACATTGATATGGCAGCCATACCAATTATGTCAACTGATTGAACTCTGTGGTGAGACCAATTAGCAATATCCGATCAGAAGGTACCCTGGACAGCACAGCAATCAGCCAATAAGACAGAGCTGAACACCTCTAGCATTCCCCATCTCTTCATATACCGGGCTATTGCTAGATGTTTCACAACAGACAGGCACAGCTAAAGCAGAACGTGGCTCCACCAATCATACATACAGTTGTCACTGTCTCTCTCAGAGAGTGGGAGAGAAGACAGAAGAGACTTTTGAGGAATAAGCAGTAAGCATGAGGTATGCATACATTGGACAGATTTGGATGGCAAAGGAGAAAAAAAACATAACTGCTGAGGGTAAAAATAAGAAGATTTTAAAGCAGGGACACAAGGGTGGGGCCTCCTTGCTCAGTAACCCGAGGGACACTCGTAAGTTACCGCTCCATAAGCTCTCCCTTTCTGTCTCTCCTTTCTCAGCAGGGTTTCTCGAATAACACAGTCGTACATTTGTTAAGGCATTGTTAGAAGTGTTGAGAGCTATTGCTCTCATACATATTGCAAATGCACAAGAGTTAAGGACAATACTGTTCGCAAAGAGCAGGCTGGAATGAAGAGTGCGTAGGGAACACCTATTTGAAGAGTTCATCAACTATCTCTCAGTGTTTCGCCACTCTATTCTAACTGGATTTCTCTGCTTGGCTTTCCACCCCTCATCTTTTGCAAATACAGCATCCCCTTACCTACCTTGATTTACTTCATCTTTTGGTTTTACACAGTGGATTAACTCCCCTATATATGTATCCTGTAATTCTCTTCACCTCATCTTACTCAAGATGTCTTAAACCTCTCTACCACCTCTTTCCCTTACGGAGATAATCACCTTCTAACTCGTGTTCACAATGTGTCCACTGCCGATTATTTTTAATCTAACCACTATCTTTTCCTAGCAGAAACCTCAACTCATTTAATACACAATTCTCTTCTGATTTGTAATTTCACCAATCTCAACCACTCAAGCAAAATCTCTTTAGAACAACATTATTTCTATCCCTGCCTGGATAAGAGAGTGCAAACAAAATCTACTCCATGGAAAGGCAGCATATTCAGTCAAAGCTAACTGTACATCAAAGATTTTAAATGAAGTTGGAGCCATATTGGACTTTATCCACTACAAATCCATGCTACATTCACAGACCTTTGCCTTGATAAACAAGAGTAGTTTACTTCCCTTATTAACACACTCTCATGACCCCAAACACCTTTCCATTATCTTTAACTCTTTACTTTGTCCTAGTGCAATTTTTGGATTACCGACCAGCTTTATTCATTGTGGCAAACAGAACCTCTCCACGGGCTTTTGGAGGGGCCTGCTTGCCAGCCTCCTGCCAAAAGACTATGGGCCAGGTCAGCGACTGTAAAGACCCATATTTTATTGTCCCTGGTTCGGCACTTTCCATAGAACTGAACGCTAGCTCACTGACGGCTGTTCGCATGGACCAAAAACCGCAAATAGACTTCAGGGGGACTTAGCCGTCAATGCCCTGGAACTATTTTCAGCATGAAAACTTTGCGGTTCCCGGGCGGGCCTCCAGTGGCACTTAGCCGCAATTCTATGGAACTGTTTTGGGCATGGGACCATGTGCGCGGTCGGCCCAAACTATGAATTCCAGGAAATTCCTGAACCCGTGAACCGATCTGGGTGATTTTTGGATATGTTGTTCACCCAGATCGGTGCCATCGTTGGATGTGACTTTTGTGGGGTTTCCATGTGTTTTGGGGTACTTTTGGGACTGTGAGGGTTTTGTATGTTTTAAATGTATTTTGGGGGATTTATAAAAATGTGTATTTTTCTGCCTGGAGATAATTGAGTTAGTACAGTCCATGACTGTAACGGATCGACTATCCACAGTCCCAATCTGCGCAACCTGAGCTCGAGGCGCAGTACCGCTCGGTTCTCCTCATTCAACTCTTGCAAGATGAGGTCGATCATCACAGCCAGAGGATCTGGGCCATACCCGGCTAGCCGCCTCTTTACCTCCTCAATGCAAGCGTCATCTTCATAGCGACGCGTCATGTTTGCCTGGTGTCCCAGGATGCTGCTCCTCACACTAGAAAGCCATCCCACTGCTGCCACCACTGTAACGGATCACCTGGCACCCCGACTGGGCACCTCCGTTGCTGGACACTTCCTAGCTGACACCGAGGACCATAAGCACCGCACTGGACACAACAACCACCGCAGACTCCACAACCGTCGTAGCTTAACTGGAGTCTCGCGGTCTTCCTTCCACCCTGGATTAACCTCTGTCCTGTAGGACCGTGTGGGAAAGACCTCTCCTCCAGGAGAGCGTATCAGGAACAGCTCTTAAAAGAGCAAAGTGATTAGAGCTAACGGGAGTATACAAAGGATAGCAATCCCCAGTGTGAATATAGCAGTTTCCTACAATAACGAGACAAGGCATACGTATTGAGGGTTAGGTTTAATGGTACAGCTGCTTCTTTTATACAGTATTTCCTCACAAGGTTACCGCCCACGTGGACCTTGTGGGGCACAGGACATGAAATGCACAATCCAATAAAAACAGAGTTTTTACATTTGAACACTCCCAGTTACTGTACACAAAACCTCCCCTCTGCCTGTGATACAATTAACAAACACAAAGGACTAACGCAATAACCCACAGGCAAAAAACACACATTTTCCACAAAACACCGAAAACACCACATATCCCCACAAATTATACATCCCTGGATAGCCCTGATCTGGGTGAACAACATATCCAAAAATCACCCAGATCAGAACAAGGGTTTAAAGGTTTTCTGGAAGTCTCCTGACCGACCACAAGCATGGCTTTCATGTCCAAAATAGTTCCACAGATTTTGGCTGTGCGGCCGTTCTATTTTCAATGTTAAAAGTGCACTATAGTACAAATAAGGGTGGGGTCAGAAAATAGCAAGGGAGATTGAGGAGGGATGGGAGATTGAGGAGGGATAAAGCAGCCAGTTTAAACTGGTCTGGCAGTGTCCCTGGGACAACGCCCTGCTGGAGAAACAATAGGACAGGAAAAAGGGGGAGGGAAAGAGGCACATTTTCCCATGGAAGTCACTTTTTAACGTCTTTTTGCAGGGCCCATAGTCTTTGGGCAAAAGGATGGCCATTAGTCCTCTCCAAAAAACAGTGGCGAAATTGCTTTCATCACAATGACTCAATTATCTCCCAGGTACAGAGGAGGGATTATCTGATTATGTATGGAAGTGTCCTGGATCCGAGAGCCAATGTGGTTGTGTATTTGTTTATACTGTGGTTTACTCTCACGTCCAGGGGAGAGTGCCCCTTGCATGGGGACTTGCCCAAAAGGCCAGTTGTGGCTACCATTAAACAAGTTCCTGCTTACTCTCAACATAGAGCCTTGTCTCATGTGTGGGGGAAATGGCTGTATCTACCCTGGGGACTGCTATATCACTATACTCCTCTGGGTTAAAATCACTTGCTCTTGTAAGAGCAGCCTTCTACACTCTCTGGAGTAGGAGAGGTCTACCCACTGGAAGCTGGATCCTGGTCTTGGGTCCAGGGTTGGTGGAGGACGGCGAGCTGTAACGCTGGAAGTGGGGACGACGGTGCTGATGGAGTCTGGTGCGGTGAAGGTCACACCACATTCATGAACTGGTTAAAACATTTCTTTGGTGCTTATCCTGTAACCCCCCAATTCCGTTTTTACAGGTATTGTATATAATTAAAAGAAGACCATACCATACCATCTTTGCATGAAGAGAGGGCCTTATATGAATGACACTATCACTTTAAATATATCGAAAGGAGTTTGCATAATACATAACTGACAGATCTTTTAATGCAGGGCTCGACAAATCCCAGGCGCCAGGCTGCCATAACGACTAGAAATTTTGTCCTGGCACCTGAGATTTGTCAGCCTTTTACTTAAAGCAGCAAACAATGGAGCCGGCAAGCCTCCCGCGGGAGCATTGAGGTAGCTGGCTCAGAGAGAGCGCTGTAGCCGCCCGCCCTGGGCTGTAAGGAGGCAGCCGGCTCAGGGAGCGTTGTAGCCGGCCGACCGCCCTGTAAGCATCGAGGTGGTCGGCTGATGCAGCGTGTGAGAATGCAGTGATCTTTCTGCAGCTCCTCTCTGCTACCTCACGCGGTTTAATGGCGCCGGGAGCCGGAATATGACGTCAGGGAGCAGAGAGGAGCTGCAGGCAGATTATTGCTCCCTTGCACGCACGATGAGCGAGCAGCCCCACTGTACCCCAGGGAAAGATCCATTCAGCTCCCCCAAAGGTAGAGATGCTGGGTGGATTAAAATTAAAAGTGTAAATGTGTGAGGAAATGTGTGTGTTTTTGTCTGTCAGTGTGTGTTTGTGTATGTCTCTGTCAGTGTATGCGTGTCGGAGCCCCCTCTGATCACATGATTGGTGTTTTTATTCACATATTTTCCCACGCCGTGCTAGTTTTGCCGTGGCTTGTCCCGCTTCCATAGCCAAGATCATTAATGATTTTAGCTAAGCCAATGCTCCCATAGGAAAGCATTGGGAGGATATTACGCATGTTTTCAATGGGTAACATTCAGCATCTGTCACTAGAGATCTGAGTAGGCAGCAATGTAAACAGTGTTTACATGGAGAAGCCTACAGGAGCCTGTCCAACATTAATCTGTAGCGGTTCTGTTGACTATAGTGTCCCTTAAAAAACACCTGGCTCCTGGGGCATGGCCTGACCGGCAATGGATTAAGCCGCACTCTCCTGCAGCTCCTAGGCCCCAGCTCATAAAAGCCCTTATAATACGCCTCTTGACAGCCAAAATGGGGAAAAGGGTTCCTCACCCCGGACCCTCTCTTGCTGACCCCCCCCCCCCCTCGAGACATTCCGGGCCCATGGACGAGTTCCTGGCCACCCGCAAGCCAGACAAGATGGCGCCAGCCTCGCCAGGATCCGAGAGCATGGCGAGCTCCGCACATGGCCTGACGGGCGGGGAGACTCTCTTACACATCTCAGCGGAATTAGCCTCCATCTCCGCCAACATGTTTAACTGCACAGACAAAGTTGAATTACTGACCGCAATGCGGATGGCCATCAGAGAGAAGATCATGGAGGTACGGAGGGACCTTAATGCACTAGAAACCAGGATGGAGGAGCTGGAAGCAGACAGGCAGCAGACAATACAGAACCAGCAAGCTGCTGAACCCACCACTGCCAGATAGGGCACGGTTTTGCTGGAACTGCGCAGACAGATCGAAGACATAGATAATAGGGGCAGACGGAACAACATCTGAATTAGGGGCCTGCCCGAGGCTACGGGAGTGGCCCTTCCCGAAATACTTACCGGCCTGTTCATGCAACTCCTGGAAGAGTCAGCACCGGAAGAGCCCACAGGGCCCTCAGACCCCCCCCCCCCCCAAGAGAGGACGGGCAACCAAGAGATGTCATATGCTGTTTGCTTTCGTTCTCCCTGAAAGCTGCCCGCCTGATGCAAAATATCCACTTTATGGACTCACAGGTATCGCTCTTCCAAGACCTGTCGATCCTTACATTAGATGCTAGACAGGAGTTGAGACCTCTGACCCGCATGCTGCAAGACAAGCGGATCCCATACAAATGGGGCTTCCCCTTAAGGCAAAAGTCGGCAACTCCTGGCACACCATCAGATGGCCCAATGATGTGCCCAGATTGCTCAGTGCGACAGGCCTACCAGCAGTCGCAGTGCCGAAGTGGATCCTGGAGGGTCCACCACAACCACTTAACAGCCCGGAGAGACCGGCTGGACGCCGACAGGGCCCACCTCAGACAGACACGCAACGAAGGAGAGACAGACCTAATGGCCCAGAAGAATAAACCATGCACGGACACTTGGACAGCCGGTAACGTCCACCCCACACACAACAGACATGTCCGAACCCTAGGGACTCCACGCACCCCACATAAGGGATCTCGCTACAGTTGGGGCCTCAAGACTTTGCACCCCTGATGCTTGCTTTGGCCTTACCTTTCAGGGAGCAGAGGGTTAGAGATAATCTTACACACTGGTCCACAACCTGGGGACATATATAATTTTGGGCGAGATACCCTGATCGGGACAGTGGTGGTTTGGTTGCCAGGAGGGCTTCGGCCACAGACCCAGGGGTAAAGCCTACTCCCCCCCCCACTCCACGTTCGGGTTGTGGCTCCCCGTTCAGACTGCGATTGTGGGATTAAGGCTTCTCCAGTCTGCCTCAGTATCCGAGGCAGACTAGGAGCACTGGATCGCGCTGTCCCTGCAGCTGTGATCGCTCTGACAGCCTGTCTAATCAACCTCCCTGATCTTCCGTGTTCAGTGTGAAGTGCAGGGAGACAGATCATTGTTACTGATCTTCTCAGTGAAAAAAAAAAATATTAGATCCCACCCCCAACTTTTACCCAGTTTCAATAAAAATTAACCCCTTCCCTGCTATTTGATCACTGCCTACAGTGATCAAAATACAGATCACAGTATTATACTGTGATCTGACTTTTTTTTTTATCCCCTGAGGGTATAGGAACTTTTTTGTTGTTGTTGTTGTTAACCTTCAGGGGTTAAATTTATTTAATTAATTTTAAAATGATATATTCAGCTAGCTGGGGTGAGTGGGGTTAATGGGAAATCGGGGAATTTACTGTTAGTTAGGGTTTAACGGTAAAAAAAAGATATTTATACAAATTTTAAAAGCATAAAAAAGTTTTAAGAAAATTAGATAAAGTAAAAAAAAAGTAAAATGATCATTACCACTACACCTCGAACAAACTAGCGAAAAAATTATCCCACGCTAAGTTTCAAAATATGCCGTTTGTATTCTTTAAAAGATGGTATGCGTTTGTGGGGTAGTTTGAATAAGCAACCTGCTAAACCACTACAAAATGGGACATGGACCCAGCATAAAAATTAATTAAAAGATTGAAAAAACTGAATTGCTGCTTCTCAAAAATGCCCCTTCAAATCCACATATACCTGGCAAAGGTACATACGGGGGTATTGCTGTACTCAGATGACATAGCTGAGCAACCTACTGCCTTGGCACATATAACGTTTGCAAAATATACTGTGCAAACTCACTTTGTGTGTCAAAAAGGCAGAAACAAGACTTATTACCACTACACTTAGTACAAGCTAGCGGAAAAATGATCCCACACTAAGGTTCATAATATGCCTTTTGAAATACCTGGGCATGTCTTCTTTAAGAGATAGTATGCCTTTATGATGAGTTGGAATATGTAACCTGCGAAAGTGCTCCAAAATAGAATATGGAACCATCAAAACCATCTATGAAAATTCACACTTAAAAACCTAAACTTGTCTCTTTTACAGCACTTTTAATTCACAAAACAATGTCTAGGTCTTACATTGGGTATATTGTTTTAGTCAAAAGATGTAACTGAGCATAATTTGAGGGATTTTATGACAGTTGTACATATCTGTAACGGATCGCCTGGCACCCCGACTTGGTACCTCCGTTAAAGGATGCTCCTAGTGCTTCCTGAGGACTCCAAGCACTCTGGCAGACACCACAATCACCGAATCCGAGAAACCTTTTAAATTCTCCCAAGCATATGAATGCTGTAGACCATTGAATAGGAACCATACGAATAGGCTTGTACTCCTAGCAGTCAACTGGAACAGCATGCAATAAATCCTTCCCCCCAATAATGAGACGACACATCACTTTGAGGGTAAAACAGGAACTCTGGACTGGCTCATCCAGCCTGGCTTTTATTTCCATCTCACACATACAGGCCACACCCAGGGGGAGGCATAAAATAACCAATCCGAGATATGGTACAACCCACACATCCCCTCCCCTTAGCCTGAGAGATAATCCACTTATTATACAGTTTAAAACATAACTTTTACACAATATCTGTAACTTCAAAACCATACATCACATTCACATAAAAATACATATCCACAATCAATCCATTCAGGGGAACAACATATTAAAAAATGGCATGGATCAGACCAGGGGTTCAAAAGTTAGTAAAGTATCTTTTAAAACCCCTAGCTTTCCAGGGCCTTCTCTGTGCTGGAGAAGTAATTCAATTATCTCCCAGCACAGAGACAGACTCCATTAAGCACATGGGGACACAAAGACAGTAAAACACTTTAAAATACATAAATTCACCTTTTACACATAACACACAGACATTTCACCTATCCCCAGATAGCTGGGATCTGCGCGCACAAAACTACCGAATAGCGCGCAGATCCTATTCACACAGTACAATTGCCATGGAGCTAAAGTCTTTCATTATATGAATAGGCTCCATGGTATAGCTATCTGGGGTATCACATTCCCATAAAGTCTGGTCCATAGTCCAAAGGCAAGAGGCGGGCAATCAGCCCCCTCCAAGGACACGTGGCGAGGTCGGTTTCGCCACAATCCCAAAAAGTCCCAATATGTCCATCGATGATTTTAAAAGGGCCAGTAGCAGCAATATAAAGTACAATATGCCCCAAATAACCCAGGGTCATAGTCAGCAGGTAGGAGGCTAGCAAACAGGCTTCTCCAGGGCCCAGTGGCGAGGTTGGTTTCGCCACAATATCAAATGTAAGAAATACCCAGCAACATGTATGTAAACAAAGTGATATTTTCTTTTCCTTACCACCAACATTGACATAAATTGGTGAAAAAATGGTGACAAGTTAAGGCACAATATACACCATAAGATAGCCTGGAGTTTTTGCTTTCCCAAATGGAAGCCCTTTGTGGGGTTTTTTGAACAGTCAAACTGCTACAATGCTCCAAAATGAAACATAGGCCCATCAAATCCATCTACGAAAATTCTAACTATAGAAACTGAAATAGCCTTGTCTCTTATATGGCATTGAAGCTTCACAGAATAGTGCCGAAGGCATACAATGGTAGTATCGTTATACTCAGCAGATGTAGCTGAACACAATAGAGTTCTGTGCAGGAATTTCAGATTTACGAAATACACATTACACAAACCTTGGTATATGTGTATATGCCAAAAAAGAGGAAAAACTATTTTACTCCAATATTCAGCAGAGATTGGCGATGAAATGGCTACGTAAAAAGTGTCTAATTTATATAAATATGTATTTTGTGTGGCAATTTAGTTTTTTGTGATGGCTACTAAACCTACAACACAAACATACCAACTTCTAAAATTGTTTCACATCGAAGTTTTTTTTTTACTCCTTGTATTTTGTGACCTGTAACTTTCAAAATAATCTGAAATCCTATACATATGATGTACTCTATAAATCAAGACACATGAATGAATTTCATTTGAATTACTTTTCCTAAGCTGGACCTCATATGCAGGGGCGTATTAGCCGCGAGGCAAACAAGGCATTTGCCTTGGGCGGCATTTTCCAGGGGGCGGCAAAAAAAGCGCCCCCAAACGCCCAGGGCAAATGCCTTGTGGCTAACTGACATGCCGTCTGGGCGGTCTGCTGGACGGCCGGCGAGGGAGCACTTCCTCTGAGCTGTCTGCTCAGCTCCCTCGCGCGCCGCACAGTGAGGCTGGGAGCCGGAATATGACGTCATATTCCGGCTCCGCCTCCCAGCCTCACTGTGCGGCGCGCAAGGGGGCTGAGCAGACAGCTCAGAGGAAGTGCTCCCTCGCCGGCCGGCCGCCCGCCCGCCAGCACTGCCCAGCAACCACTGGACCACCAGGGAGAAATTGGACCCCCCCCCCCAGCATTCCCAAAGGTAAGGAGGGGGTAAATTTTTTTTAAAAAAGTGTTAAATATGTGAGTGAGTGAGTATGTGTGTATGTCTGTTAGTGTGTGTGAATGTCTGTTAGTGTGTGAGTGAATGTCTGTTAGTGTGTGTGTGTGTGTGAATGTCTGTTAGTGTGTGTGTGTGTGTGTGTGTGTGTGAATGTCTGTTAGTGTGTGTGTGTGTGTGTGAATGTCTGTTAGTGTGTGTGTGTGTGTGTGTCTGTCTGTCTGTGTGTGTGTGTCTGTCTGTTAGTGTGAATGTCTGTTAGTGTGTCTGTCTGTTAGTGTGAATGTCTGTTAGTGTGAATGTCTGTTAGTGTGTCTGTCTGTTAGTGTGTCTGTTAGTGTGTCTGTCTGTTAGTGTGTCTGTCTGTTAGTGTGTCTGTCTGTTAGTGTGTCTGTCTGTTAGTGTGTCTGTCTGTTAGTGTGTCTGTCTGTTAGTGTGTCTGTCTGTTAGTGTGTCTGTCTGTTAGTGTGTCTGTCTGTTAGTGTGTCTGTCTGTTAGTGTGTCTGTCTGTTAGTGTGTCTGTCTGTTAGTGTGTCTGTCTGTTAGTGTGTCTGTCTGTTAGTGTGTCTGTCTGTTAGTGTGTCTGTCTGTTAGTGTGTCTGTCTGTTAGTGTGTCTGTCTGTTAGTGTGTCTGTCTGTTAGTGTGTCTGTGTCTGTCTGTTAGTGTGTCTGTCTGTTAGTGTGAATGTCTGTTAGTGTGTCTGTCTGTTAGTGTGTCTGTCTGTTAGTGTGTCTGTCTGTTAGTGTGTCTGTCTGTTAGTGTGTCTGTCTGTTAGTGTGTCTGTGTATGTCTGTTAGTGTGTGTGTGTGTGTGTATGTCTGTTAGTGTGTGTCTGTTAGTGTGTTAGTGTGTGTGTATGTATGTCTGTTAGTGTGTGTCTGTTAGTGCGTGTGTGTGTGTCTGTTAGTGTGAGTGTGTGTATCTGCTAGTGAGTGTGTGTCTGTTAGTGAGTGTGAGTGTGTCTGTAAGTGTGTGTGTGTTTCTGTTAGCTAGTGTATGCGTATCTGTAAGTGAATGTGTGTGTGTGTATTTAGAAGGCGGGGCGGCGAAAGGGTGGGGTTGGTGCGGGCGGGGGGAAGGGTTGGATGGGGGTGGTGCGGGCGGGAGGGGGGCGCCTGAGTTTTGGCCTGCCTAGGGCAGCACAAAACCAGGATACACCACTGCTCATATGCACACGTTCATAAACATTTGTTTGTTTCTCCCCCCCCCCCCCCCCCATTATTTACTTTGGCCCCGGCATCACTAAACGGCAAGCAAGGGAGCAGAGCAGGGAGATCACTGCTCCCCTGTTGCCCGCCTACAGAACGCGCAGCCGTCTGCCCCTCTCCACTGCCCCCAAGCCGGCCGCTCAACTCCACTGTTCCCCAGCCAGCCGCGCACTGGACCCCAGGTAAAACAGATCCACTCCAGCTCTCCAAACAGCAGGGAGGCTGTGTGGAATAGAATTGCTTGAAAACATATGATAATGTATTTGTGTGTATGCGTGTCTGTGAGTGTGTCTGTCTGTCAGTGTATTTGTGTGTCTGTCAGTGTGTGTGTGTGTGTGTGTGTATGCCATTTGTCTCAGTGTACGTGTGTGTGCTTAGGTGATCAGCGCCCCCCCCACCCCCCAAGTGGGAATGGTGTTCTATGACTGAGATAATTACGCTTGATAATCTCTGCCAATCCAATGCCATAACTGCCAAACGATCTGCCAATCAGAATCTCTTCAATGAATCAATGCATCTCTACGGGGAACGTTCAGCTCCATGGAGGCGCTGAATGTAGGTGCTGCATATTGTGCAGCACTGACATAGGAAGCACTTTAGTGGCTGTCTGAGTGACTACAGGCTTTAGACACAAGAACCACTTCATTAAGCTGTAGTGGCCCTGGTGACTAGTGGCCCTGGTGACTAGTGGCCCTGGTGACTAGTGGCCCTGGTGACTAGTGGCCCTGGTGACTAGCATCTCTTTAAGAATTGTTTTTTGTTGTGGAAAATAAAGCTTTCTAAGTTTAAAAAACTAGCTCCTAACTTTAGCTGTCTCCGAGATTTAATGCAAATGTATCAATCCCCGTGTTAATAAATACCTAACAGGACTTACCCATCTTCTAAAACTCAATCTTTACACACGGGAGCTACTTTTCTTTCTTTCTTTGAAAATAACCCTCCCATAGTCTTCTCCAAATCTTGTCATTTTCATCTTCCAAATATTGCTTTAAACACCGTCTAATGTAAGACGAATGTTACGGCAATTTTTCCCCACCTTAAAATCCCGTAATCACTCCTTAACGGGTCTTTCCAAAGCGCACATTGATTCACTATAATCTGCAGCCAACGCTACAGCAAGTCTTACCTTCCTTTCCTCACCACTCGCCCCTTTGCCATCACTTACATTGTCTTCCTGTGCCCTTCACCATCCAATTCAGGCTTATCAAACTAACTTGCAAAACTCTCAACGACGCTACCCATCTCTACAATTCCTCTTAAACTCAAAAGACACCTCTTTTTGGACACTCCTCTAGAAGCGACCTTCATTTGTCCTCTTTTCACATCTAAATTGTTAATAATCAACAAGATATGGAATTCTCAATTGATATGGAACAATCTCAAGAGAAACCCATTGATATGGAATACCCTGCTGGTCTCTGTTCGTTAAAACACACCAGTCTAAGTAAGCTCATCCTCTTCCCACCTAATTTGTGTTATCACGCTAGTCTTCACGTCTTCCCTCATAATACTAACAACACCGTCTCACATAATCATTACAATATATGAAACCAGGAAAGGTACATTTAACTTTCAACAGTTTTTACTAACTTCCCAGGGACTAGATGTTATTACACAATTTAATAGTATTCATTTTATTGACTATGCCAAACGACAGCAGGCATCATCACACCTTGAGTTCTCTCTCTTGGAATTCCACAGCCTTTTCACTCTTTTTAAAGGCACACTTATTTTTCGTTGTCCGTTTTATATCCTCTTTGCTAACCTGTAAAACACTGCGGAATATGCTGGGACCATATAAAAAATACTATTATTATTATTAAAGGGACACTATAGTCACCTTAACAATTTTAGCTTAATGAAGCAGTTTTGGTGTATAGAACATGCCCCTGCAGCCTCACTGCTCAATCCTCTGCCATTTAGGAGTTAAATCCCTGTGTTTATGAACCCTAGTCACACCTCCCTGCATGTGACTTGCACAGCCTTCCATAAACACTTCCTGTAAAGAGAGCCCTATTTAGGCTTTCTTTATTGCAAGTTCTGTTTAATTAAGATTTTCTTATCCCCTGCTACGTTAATAGCTTGCTAGACCCTGCAAGAGCCTCCTGTATGTGATTAAAGTTCTATTTAGAGATGGGGCGGCGCTTGACTTCCGGTGTAGATGGCGGTGTCCTGCTAGAGCTCCGCACAGCCTGGTCCTACAAAAGCAAATATTAGCAGCAATTTGCAGCCAAAGCCACTCAAAAAACTCACCCCTAAACCTGCCATCGACGGTGTACCCGGCAATATGGGCGGCGGACGTAAATCCAAGCAGGGGTCGGCAGTGGCCCCGATATTCAAAACCCGCAGGCCGGAGGAGGAACAAAAGGCCGGAGATCCAAAGGAGTATGACTCCGACTCGACGGCAAGCGATATTAGCCACCACCAAAACACTAACCCTATCACAAGAGAAGACCTCCGTGGACTACTGCACGATATCAAGGCTAATATGGCCGCAGAATTCTCTAAGCACCTGGCGCCCATAAGAGCAGGCCTCACCGACCTCGTGCAACGAACAAGCTCACTAGAAGATAAAATGGCCGCCACCACCACCAGGGCAGATACGCAAGATCAGGCCATAAAAGAACTAAGGGAACAAATGAAGCAACTCGAGGATGCCCAGGAAGACCTCAATAATAGGTCACGCCGAAATAATATAAGAATTAGAGGCATACCCGAAACCATCGACATGGAATCCCTCGCATCTACCATCAGGGAAACATTTTGCAGCCTGCTCCCAGAGGCACCTCCGGCCGAGCTCCTTCTGGATCGTGCCCACAGAGCCCTGCGAGCCCCTACACCAGGCATGGCCCGACCGCGGGATGTGATAGTCAGGCTTCACTACTTCCACATAAAAGAGGCCATAATGAGAGCGGCCAGAGACAACCCCCTCCAAATTGAAGGCCACCCGGTGATGTTTTTCCAGGATCTGGCCCCCAGTACTCTGCGGAAACGAAGAGAATTAAAACCACTCACCCTGGAACTAACGCGACGACTAATCCGGTACGCCTGGGGGCATCCCTTTAAACTCACGGTACGCCGGAATAACCACACGTACACCCTGCACGACATCGCAGATGCGGCCAACTTCGCGGAACGACTGGGCCTCCCTCACCCTGAGACCAACCATGGAGAGGGATCCGACCTAGCCCAGACACCATCCACCCGAAGGGAAAGAGATACTCACCACCAACGCCGGCTACCTCCTGATAACCTGAACCCCAGCGCTCAGAACTGAACACCGCAGACTGACATGAAGACCCCGCTCAACACATTGCCACAGACTATGTTTGCTCCCACACCCAGAGACTCCAACGCTTGACATGCTGAAGTTCACCCAGAGACGACATACCGACAGCCTCAGACGCCACCGCCATCAGCAAGACAAACGGACGATGATCCCTCATTACGGACACTTAAGTATTCCTTGCATATGCATGACATGACAATAATCAACTGTATACCCATAGCTGAGACATATACACGCTCCCACCCACCTGCGCACTCACAACACCCCCAACCATATGGGCCTGTCCCAACCAGCATCCAATCTTAAGGAGTAGCCATAACTGTAACATACATGGGTTTAAAGGGGACACGAAACACCTAAGCAATATGGTACACATACCCTGACCCAGGTATCACCGCACCTGAGAGACCAACATCTCAACATTAACGCAATAAGAACAGAATGTGCTTATATACTCCACTGTATAATTGAATATATCCCCCAGGCTAAATTAGCTGCAGGCAACCTTATAAGGACAGGGCCTAGAATCACTATCCGCCTTATCACTGCTAAAATGTACATACGGTACCAATCTATACGCTTATATGCCAATTCATAAGGTATGTGGTAATTGAGGTCGCCATGGGCGGTATATTCTGCACAATGCGCCAACCGCTACCACCTTTTCTGTCTTAATTAGCATGAAAGAGGCACGCTGCCTATAGGAAGCTATCCAGGGCGGACAGCATAGATATAGTAATAAGACAAACGAAACATGCAGCATGACTCCCAGCCACTTACTAATAATCCCTGATATGCACATCCTCACACACAAAAAAAAAAGAAAAAGAAAAAAAGACAAACAAACACCACAGTCCTACTATAAATCGAGTAAACTAGAAAAATTTAGATCAAATGACCATGATATCAGGATACACACTACCTCTAGAATGAACAAAGTGCAATGGACGCACCACAACATCCACATAACAGCACCTGAGTAAAGCTACCATACATAGATTCCGCTATGGAAAAGACGATACTCAGGGACACCAGAGAACCGATCTAATCACAACAGAAACATAGATATTTAGCCATACCGATGCAACCAGGACAGACCAAGTGGCCTAATACCATGCACGCAAGAGATACCATAGATTATATAGTATTTGGATAGCTAGCAGTCTATAGCATAAATGCAGCTCAGTCCCTGCTCCTCCGCAACATGTAAACCACTAAACCTACTTCACCTAATGGGAGAACATACAGAGGTAACACAACTAAAACAAGATGGGAATGAGGTGAAATTACAATACTGATAGGAATGGGTATGTTATAAGAATGCGAAGAGAATGTACTAGCACTTGTATAACCATAACTGTATTAATATAAAGCGATGATGTTCAAATGTTTATTACTTTATCTTGCTCAGGAACGTTACTGTATAACCAGTGGCCCCCTACCATGGCACCCTACACACCAGTGATGACTGCAACAATAGAGGACGACCACACTGAAACGCATCGCCCTATGGGAAAGACCCACATCCCTCAAATGACGACTGACTCTGGGTACAGTACGCAAACCCACCACTCGCTCCTTGGCGACACACACACGCGGCCTCTCCCCACCCCCCCGGCTGCCCCGCCCTATGGGGGGGCGGCTGGGGGGAGGGGGGCGATGCCGCGGACACCGACTTGTGGCACACACAACTACGTGCTAATAAGATAATTGCAATGACTTGACCAAAGGACCAGACCGCGACTCTGGCTACCCGCCACCGTAGACCATCACTCTATCCACTACCACCTCTGACCCTTAAGGAGCCGTCAGGCGACCCACCCCACCACCTATTGGCAATAGATAGGCCCCCTAGGGCCCTCATAGAGAGAACCCCACCTTTAGTTTACTTTTACCCCCACCCCACCCACCCCTCGCCTCTATCCCTCAACCTCCCTCTTCGCCCTATACCCAAGGCACGGGACCCCGGCCCACCCCTGGGCGCGACCACCGCCCCGGCCACTGACCACAGATACTCTACACGCCCAGGCGAATAGTAGAACCATATTGGACATATAACCGCCATAATGCCCCTCCTACTGAAATGTGTCTCCATCAATGCCAGGGGTCTTAACGCACCCACTAAAAGACATGGCCTCCTACGATGGGCCCACAGACAACACATAGATATATTACTCCTACAGGAAACGCACTTCACAACCAAAAGGTCATTCCCCCTTACCAATCGATACTATAATCGGAGTTACATGGCCCACTCCCCAACCACAAAAACAAAAGGCGTAGCGATACTACTTAAAACCACTTGCCCCCTGACAGACGTCAGGTGCACCGCAGACCCACAAGGCCGATATGTCACGATAGAAGGTAAACTAGGCGCAACCCCCTACGTCGTAAGCTCGGTATATGCCCCTTCTGTGCCAGATAGCACGTTCTGGAACCACTACGCATCACACATACAAGCCTACGCAGGCAAGAGAATGATAATAGGTGGAGACTGCAACGCCACGCATATCCCGGCCATAGACAGGTCGACCCGCGGGGTGCCTACATCTCAACCATCAAGAAATGACGCATACTTTGCACAATTCCTAGCCACACAAACACTAGTAGATATATGGAGAGCACAACATCCATCCGACCGCGACTATACCTTCTACTCGAATCCACACAAAACATATTCACGCATAGATCATTTCCTTATCTCTCCGAACCTGACAACCCAGATAACCCACACATCCATAGGTAATATCTCGTGGTCGGACCATGCAGATATAACTATCACCATCCGCATACCAGACCTGAAAAGGCCATGGACTTGGAGGTTAAACCCGTTACTTCTCCATGATACCCAAGTAAGACTCTCACTCGCTCAATCCATAAAAGAATACTTCGACACCAACGCAACCTCGGTAACCTCCCCAATAACATTATGGGCTGCACACAAGCCAGTGATCAGGGGAACCCTAATTAGCATTGCCTCTGCGCATAAAAAGAGAAAAATGCAACAGATAACGGACACACTAACTGAATTACGAAGATTAGAAATGAACCACAAACACAACCCACACCCACAAACTTTGCGCGATCTAACCGCCACTAGAGACCTCCTCAAACAACTCACCCTTACAGACACGACTAAAGCAATGATGTGGCTTAAACAGAAATACTACGAAAAGGGCAATAAAGCCGACACCATGCTAGCCCGACGACTCAAAAAACGCATAGAAGCCAAGAAAATATCCTCTATACGCACAAAAATGGGCACACTTACCGATCTGCCTGACCAGATAGGCGACACATTCCAACAATACTTCAAATCACTATATAACCACTCCCCACACCTTAACCAAGAGACAGCAACATACCAAGAAATACTAGATAAATACCTACAGCGCATAAAACTACCCACCCTGCCCCAAAATGCTAAACATGCCATAGGGGCTGAAGCGACGGTGGAAGAGATGGCAGCGGCATTGGGGGCCTGCAAACCTAACAAAAGCCCTGGCCCTGATGGATATACCGCCCTCTACTATAAAGAATTTAGCCCATTGCTCCTCAAACACCTCTGCGCAGTATTTAACGCTACCCTGAAGGGAGACCATCTCCCACCGGACATGACGACAGCGAAAATATGCTTGCTCCCCAAACCCAACAAAGACCTCACAGAGCCGGATCACTATAGACCTATTTCTCTACTTAACGTAGATCTCAAAATCATGAGCAAGATGATGGCCACAAGACTTAATCCATACCTAGACAAACTAATACACCCAGATCAGGTGGGCTTTATACCCAACAGGCAAGCGTTAGATAACACACGAAGAAACATTGACCTCATCTGGCTAGCCAAACACCGCAAAATCCCCACCGCAGTGATCTCCTTGGATGCCGAGAAGGCATTTGACCGCCTACTATGGCCCTTCCTCTATCGCACATTAGAACACATGAATTTCCCGAACCCCTTTCTAGCATTCCTACGGGCAACATACCACTCCCCACAGGGAGCCCTTCTGCTCCCTAACATTTCCCCACCTAGATTCCCGATCCTAAACGGCACGAGACAAGGCTGTCCTCTCTCACCCCTCATGTTCGCGTTGTCACTAGAACCTCTCCTCCACGCTATCCGCACCAATCCTAGCATAGAGGGAATAACCATCAGGGGCGAAACGTATACGGTATCCGCCTACGCAGATGATATACTCCTCACACTCACTAACCCGGAACACTCCATAGACTCCTTATTGGACACCATAAATGAATACGCTGAAGTGGCAGGGTACAAACTAAACATCGCAAAATCGGAAATACTACCCATACAAATCTCGGAAACACAACTAACCGACCTCAAACACAAACACCCATTCCGAATAAGCCCTGCAGTCATAACATACCTAGGAATTCAGCTCCCAGCTGACCTACACACCCTATACGAAAACAACTATACACCACTATTACGCCAAGCACATGCCGATCTCCAAAAATGGGAGACCCTGGGAATATCATGGCTTGGTCGAGTTACTTCCGTAAAAATGAACCTACTTCCCAGGCTACTATATCTTTTCCAAACACTACCCATACCTCTCCACACAACAGACTTCAAAACGCTACAAAAGGCGGTCGACAAATTCATCTGGAACGGCCGCAAACCCCGGGTCCGCAGAACCACCCTCTATATCCCAAAAAAGCAAGGAGGTCTAGGACTACCTAACTTCTCATTCTATCATGCAGCTGCTCAACTGGCCCAAATCCAACATTGGCACGCACCCCCGCAAACCAAAAGATGGGTAGATATCGAACATACCATATTTGGAAGAGACCTTCCATCCTTCTACATGTGGGTCCCTAGACCCCATCGACCCCTGCCCCCCCCAACTGCCCCAGCCATTACCCACTCTCTAGACCTATGGGATAAATTACAGAATAAATTCGACCTATCCTCATTCCTTTCTCCCATGACCCCGATATGGAGAAACAAGCTATTCCCACCAGGGCTCACTCCAACTCAATTTGCCAGTTTCGATCAAAGGGACATAGACAGACTCCAACACCTATATCTAAATAACAAGGTGATTCAATACACGGAAATCAAAGACGCCGACACACTGACGACGTTCGATCACTTTAGGTACATCCAATTACGAAGCTTCGCCTCAAACCCGATAATCCAACAAGCAGGCACAGCAACTCTCTCCCGATTCGAAAAGGAGTGCATGAAATGCCCGACCAGACAAGGACAAATATCCGACCTATACACGACTTTGGCAACCCATCCCACCCAGGTCACCCTCCCATACATCGCGGCGTGGGAGAGGGACCTGGGACCTCCAGGAGACAACACAGACTGGGCAGATATCTGGGACGCTACGGCGACCATTTCCATCTGTGTAACACATACAGAACAAGCATATAAGATGCTATTCCGATGGTACCTCACACCCAAACGGCTAGCAATCATACACAAAACACCCGACACATGCTGGAAACAATGCGGCGAACAAGGGACGTTTCTCCACTGTTGGTGGACTTGCCCCAAGATCAAACCTCTATGGACAAAGGTCACAAACCTACTGACTAAAATACTGCACAAACCATACCCACTAGACCAATGGGCGTTACTATTATCAAAACCACTGGAAGAACTCACAAGAGCAGAAAACAAACTTAGCGCCCGCATAGCTCTTGCAGCTAGAAGAGCAATAGCGGAACTGTGGTCGACCCCCCGAATCCCATCCCCGACAACTATCACAAAAAAAATATTAGATCACATACAAATGGACAAACTCACGTCCTTGATCCACGACACACCTAAACGCTACCACAAAATTTGGGACCCTTGGATCGAGGGAGACACATCCCTACCTTGGTAACTATAATATATGAAACAAAAGACCCGAAACAATAGGAACCCCCCACTGCGCAAGAACAGGGAGTAACCCTATAACCAAAAGAACACCCAGAGCATATCAGCCACCTGACCCCTCCGGACCGGGGCCCCGTGCCTTACCGTACCCCATATAACAGCAGAAAGAGACCCCCATGAGAATGAACTACCTTGAGACCAACCCTCCACTCATGACCCCATCGACTTACCTTTGTACGATAAACGTATTCCCCGACAAATCCACCTCACATGATACGCAAACTCGGACACACCTAGACATAAGCTATGATCACCGAATCTGCCACAGACAAATATACCGACCATGACTACATAAGAACACATATCTATACGGGGAAACAAACCGAACGGTAAAACAGGTCAGATTAGGGACCCGACATCCCCCTTCAACCCTATACAACCCCTCACCTGTTCTACCACCTATACCTTTCAAGGTACACAACCCGACACACATATCAAATAGCGGAAAATATTGAACTAGAACGTGAACAAACTAGATAGGGCACCCGTACCCCCTCCCTCTGCTACTTTTGTACCCCCCCCCCACCCCCTTAGATTCAGAACAATATTAAAGGTTACACACAAAGTACTGGTACCCGGATACACAGCAATTAATGTAACCAAAGACGAATTGTACCTAACATGCTTTTACAGTATGACTGTTAATGCCAACAATGTTACGCTTGGCACTGTTTGAACCACCTACCCTGTTGCCTCATCCTCCCCTGTACCCTCTACCAAATACAATGAAAATAACCTCTCTTAAAAATAACGATGTTAAAAAACTAAAAATAAGCAAACAGGGTACCCGTACCCCCTCCCCTTTCTATTTTTGTACCCCTCCCTAACCCTTAGACTCAGCACAGCAACAAATGTTGCATAGATAGCACAAACGTACCAGCATACGTATGATATTGCAACCAATGAAAGACCTTACCTTGCAAGTATATTATGTATGATTGTCATCACAATGGTAAATAAGCTTTTTGACCTCTGTAACAATAATTTTATTCCCTTGTTCTTTTCTGTACCCCCACCCCAATGACACTGAAAACATTATAAAATATGACAAAAATAAAGAATTAAAAAAAAAAAAAAGTTCTATTTAGAGATTGAGATACAATTATTTAAGGTCAATTACATCTGTTTGAAAGTGAAACCAGTTTTTTTTTCATGCAGTTTCTGTCAATCATAGCCAGGGGAGGTGTGGCTAGGGCTGCATAAACAGAAACACAGTGATTTAACTCCTAAATGACAGTGAATTGAGCAGTGAAATTGCAGGGGAATGATCTATACACTAAAACTGCTTTATTTAGCTAAAGTAATTTAGGTGACTATGGTGTTCCTTTAACATGGAAAAAAAAAGCTCAGGGAAAAAAAGGCCTCAGTATCTGTCCTTTGCAAAATGTGTTTCTAAACAGGAAAATATCACCAATTATGCTGGTATCTCCATATTCAGTTACTCAGTTGATTTCCAGATTAACTTAATGGTGACTCAACTCGCAGAAACTTACAGCTACCGAAAGAAGAATGAACTCCCTAGACTCTTGCGGTCTAGCAGCTCTAAAATATTTAGAAACCTGGGATGGCATTCATAGGATTCCCTGTCTATATATCCTGCTGAACTGGAAACATACATATTGGCTTCATTACTGCGTATCATCACACTGGTTTAATTGCCAATTGGTTTTGTGTTGATTACTAACCTAAGCCAGAATACATTGGACTTTGTCCATGATCCGTCATATATGGCTCTTCTCCTCGCTCAAGTGCTGCTATTATTGGAGGCATCACATCGATATCACCTGTATGGGTTCAATGAGAGAGATTTGAAATAATTAGATTTCATCTTTCCCCAAAAATAAAATATAAAAACATATCCGAAGAAATGACTGAAATTCCAGCTATAAATGTTCTGATGTAACAGTTTTCCTATGGGTCAAGGAAGACTTCTTACCGAGAGACCAGATGGTTTGGTAATTATCTATCATCACA
This sequence comes from Pelobates fuscus, assembly GCF_036172605.1. NCBI lineage: Eukaryota > Metazoa > Chordata > Amphibia > Anura > Pelobatidae > Pelobates > Pelobates fuscus. The sequence continues at coordinate 150,375,023 of NC_086326.1, read as the reverse complement.
TCTATGTAAAGCATCTTTTCTTCTTCTTTTAACATGTTCCACTCCTCCTCGGAGAAGTAAACGGCCACGTCTTCAAAGTCACATGGATTCTAAATAACAAATTTTATACAATGTAACTGCAAGATGATTTATTGTCTAAAAATAAACTTTATCTATTAAAATCGTATCTCATCATGCCCTTCAACACTTTTCTTTCGATCTCTTTCCAATATTTTAGAGGTAAAACAAGAACAACCGCAGGTTAATGTAGTAGTTCTGGAGAGTATAATCATTATATGCAGGCATTTTCATGCAAACATTGCCTTTTCAGAGTAAAGGCAGTGTTTACGTTGCCCCCTAGGGACACCTCCAGTGGCCACTCCTCAGATGGCCACTGGAGGTGCTATCTGCGGCAGTGCTGCACAGGGTGCTGATTGGCCAAGTCGGCGTTGAGCTTGCCCCGTCCCACCTCCTTGCCGAATTCAATGTTTCCCTATGGGGAAAGCTTTGGATCGGCTAAAAATCATAAATTCTGATGATGTCAGCAAGGAGGCGGATCGGGAGCGGAACTGGAAATTAGGTAAGTTTTAACACTATAGGGTCAAGAATATGTTTGTGGTCCTCACCCTATAGTGTTCCTTTAAGATTCCTTCCCATCAATGGGGAAGAAGAGAGGAGATAAAATAAGTTCTCCCATACCTGTTCGTTCAGCTCGTAGTCCATCTCTGTGATGTGATCTAGGAACCTCTCAATCACTTCCACCTGCTTCTAATGTATTATCTGAGAGTCCACCTTCTTCTAATGTATAATCCGAGAGTCCACCTTCTTCTAATGTATTATCCGAGAGTCCACCTTCTTCTAATGTATTATCCGAGAGTCCACCTTCTTCTAATGTATTATCCGAGAGTCCACCTTCTTCTAATGTATTATCCGAGAGTCCACCTTCTTCTAATGTATTATCCGAGAGTCCACCTTCTTCTAATGTATTATCCGAGAGTCCACCTTCTTCTAATGTATTATCCGAGAGTCCACCTTCTTCTAATGTATTATCTGAGAATCCACCTTTCTCAAAACACTGGATCCTGTTCTTTTAAAGCCCACTCTGCAGTAAAAAGGGACAGATAGTGACAATACAACAGTTCAGTATTCTTTACCATAAAGTGAACAAGGAGTGAAGGTAAACTCTTTTCTATTTTAATTCACACTTAAATTTTTAGACCATTTATTTGTCTGGCAATTGAAGATTATACTAGCTTTAGTGTACTAATAATCTTAATTTTAGTAATTACAGGAGGCAAATAGTTTTCATAATCTCGCTTTACTAGCTCCACAGCAGCAAAGAAACATAAAAAAAAAGAACCAATCACAAGAGAGTATGATGTACATGAGGCATAGTGACCTAATCAATTCCGCTTTCAGAAAGCGACAAGCAGAAGCAAACATATAATAAACAATAACAATAACTCCTAAATCCAACATCTGAAGGAGCAAACTTCCCGTGAAGTCCACACAAACAACCAAAATGTCTTCAGGGACGAATCAAACTGAAAAGAGAATGTGTGACAGGTTTAGACACATGGAAATCCAAGTAACACACAGTATACATTGTTCCATTGTAGTAACGTGTAAACTACAATCTGATAACTGAACAACAATCATATAAAACTCTGATGACAATTTTACAACATGACTGGATGCTTCATATTTTGCAATTTTAACACTGAGAAAGGAATAGAAAACTAATGAAGAATCCAAATAGTGCAACAAAAGACATAGACCATCGGGAAATAAGGAAAAACATCCACGCCGAACACCCGAATATTCAGTACATGACGGAAAACACCAGACCAAGCATAAAAGTCCATCAGTAGATGCCCAGTTCCGTAGACAAACAGAGAACGATCTCCACATCCCATAACCCTGAGGTGGATGTTACTGGGTAGTTGGTACACAAACGGATCCTTGCCCATCGGGAGTCCCCAGACAGGTCAAGGGTCGTTGAAGTGTCCGAACTCACCACATAATGGTTCGAAGTTCCTTTCCAAACACCAACCAGACTGGGAATGCCCAGATGGAGAGGCAGCATTGCCACCCAAGAGGCCCAAGAGTCTCCTAAGAGTCTCCTAAGAGGTCCCTAGCAGCCTGCGATAATCCGCTGATCTGCCAAGAACCCCAGAAAGAGCTCAGGCCACCAGGGTCAGCTTACCCTCCAGGAATAGAAGACCCCTTCCCCTTCGGGTCCGTGAGTCGGGTATGAATGTAGGAAGAAGAGATTCTCACCAGCTAGTTCCCGAAGGTTCGGCAAACAAGGTTGACTCAGTCACAGCGGGATGGCTGAGGCAGTTTTACTCGCCAAACACAGAGGTGATGGAGAATCCCCGTAATCATTGCGAAGGAGGGAATAGCATGCACCCCCCCCCCCCCCACCCAGAGGCCCAGCTGGCAGGAATGCGACCGCCATTCTGCACTCCGGATCCGGCAGCCAATTGAAGAACACTGAATTCTGGCAGTCCCTCTGAAGGTTGGAGAACCAATCTGTGTTGAAATGTGTCTCCCCCGAGAGTCGGTCCGCCATCGGGTACATCCTGCGTGGAAGGCAGAAATCGAAGATGCCTTTCATGATGTCTGATAGGAGATTGAAGCTGGCTCTGTCCAGGAGAATGATATACCTGACTGTCGACACTCTGTCCATCCTAAGTAGAATGCAACAAATGGAGAGCTCCTTTCCAGTCTGCGGATAGTGAAGGACCCCACTAAGAATTCCAGGTATTGAATGTGAAGGGAGAATTCCTGAGTTGTGCACACGCTTTCCGTGGGTGCGCTCTCGCAGGTTGTCACCGCAGCCCCACAAGCTGGTATCAGACTCCAGAGCGAAGTCCGGTTGGTCGTAGGGGCTCACCTGAGGAAACCTTACCAGGAAGCGCTGCATGTCCCGGTAACAAAGTGGGTCTGGGAAGATAGCCTGGATGGAGGAGGGCAGTAGCCCATGATCCGTGCAAGTGTGTGGAGGGTCACGGTGTTGCAGTGGAGGATTGTGCAAATTTCCTTGAGGATAGAAGAGACCTTTGAAGGGGAAATCTTCAGTGTGCAATACGCGCAGTCGATTCTGAATCCTAAGAAGTGGACCATCCACTACGAAACAACGATTCCAGCCGGACCACGGAGAATCGCAAATGTTGAAGAGGTCTTGAATTCTCTGAACCGAACAAAAGGATATCGTTCCGGTAAATAATACAATGCTTTCCCCATACGTAATTGAACACTGATTTCAGTAGTTTCATTAAACTACAACAATGATATCATCAGTGAAAGTACCCCATTCTCGGCAGGTCCTACTCTAACAGCCTAATGATCATATAATGTAACCAAAACCCCATTATTTTTTTACCTAGGTGAGGTGTTTTTAGGTAAAACTATTTAGGATTGGAAATCATTGTTTAGCTAATAAGCGAGTGCGCTGGATTGTGTAATATTTATATATATTAGATATACACATACACGTGTAATTTTACTCTAAGTATATTTTTATATTAATATAAGTATATATTAATGAAAAAATATATACACTTAGAATGATGTTTAATATAAGATATATATACAATTTATTTTTATTAAAGGGACACTATAGTGACCAGAACAACTACAGCTTATTGAATTTGTTCTGGTGAGTAGAATCATTACCTTCAGGCTTTTTGCTGTAAACACGGTCTTTTCAGAGAAAATGCAGTGTTTACATTACAGCCTAGTGATAACTTCACTGGCCACTCCTCAGATGGCTGTTAGAGATCCTTCCTGGGTCATGGCTGCCTAAAATGCATCCAGACATTCAGTATCTCCTCCCTCTGCATGCAGACTCTGAACTTTCCTCATAGAGATTCATTGATTCAATTCATCTCTATGAGGAGATGCTGATTGGCCAGGTCTGTGTTTGACTCATGCTGGCTCTGCCCCTGATCTGCCTCCTTGTCAGTCTCAGCCAATCCTATGGGGAAGCACTGTGATTGGATCAGGCCACCACTTCTGATGATGTCAGCAGACAGCTTGTTTTTCTGAGTCTAACAGCATGCAGACTTACAGCTTCAGGATTGAATATAGTAAGATTTACTATATTTATGGAGGCGTGAGGGGCCCAGGGGGGCTAGATGGTGGTTTTAACACTATAGGGTCAGGAATACATGTTTGTGTTCCTGACCCTATAGTGATCCTTTAACTTTTTTTCACCAGCAGGGCAGTCAGGCAGTCCCCCTGCTGGCAGCACTATGGACACCTATTGCGGTCAAGTGACTGCTCTTTCAGAATGATCACATGGCCCCTGGGGGTCCTATTTTGCAGAGGGGGGACTGCCTGGGCTGTCAGGCGGTCCCCCCATAGAAGAAGAACAACGATCGCGGGCGGGGGAACGGCGGCGATCGGGTTAGTACATGGGAGAGGGAGGGCAGGGGTTAATTTAAAAAAAAAATGATTATTTATTTTACGACCCCTCGAGGTACTCAGTACAGCCAGAGCATCGGAAGCTGGGCTCCACAGGATCATGATCACTCCCAGCCGCTCTAGCGGTATTACAGCGATGCCTCAATGTCGTGCAATACCCCCACTGACTGCCTGGCTCCACAATATGTCCTGGAAATCATGTCAAGCAGTTTACAGAGGCTGCAACATCATGGTATGACGGCCCTGATAGAGAGCACTAATCTGTGCTCAAACAGTTAATTCATGGTTATGGGAGATAGTCCGTTAAGCAATATGTCCTGGAAATCCTGTCCAGCAGTTAGCAGAGGCTGCAACAGCATGTCTCCACTCAGCAGCACAGTGTAGTGAAATATATAGTAGGGGGCTCACCCCAGGTGCACAGCGTATAAACCCTTCAGTGCAGATCACAGCCCTGATAGAGAGCACTAACCTGCGCTCAGTCAATTTACGTTATGGGAGATATTCCTTTGGGGCAGCAGTATCCTGGAAATCCTATCCGGCAGGCAACAGAGACTGTAACAGCGTGTCTCCATACAGTATCACTAATCCGTGCTCTAATAGTTAATACCAGGCTATGGGGGTAACAGAGACTGTAACAGCCTGTCTCCATACAGTATCACTAATCCATGCTCTAATAGTTAATACCAGGCTATGGGGGTAACAGAGACTGTAACAGCCTGTCTCCATACAGTATCACTAATCCGTGCTCTAATAGTTAATACCAGGCTATGGGGGTAACAGACTGTAACAGCGTGTCTCCATACAGTATCACTAATCCATGCTCTAATAGTTAATACCAGGCTATGGGGGTAACAGAGACTGTAACAGCCTGTCTCCATACAGTATCACTAATCCATGCTCTAATAGTTAATACCAGGCTATGGGGGTAACAGAGACTGTAACAGCGTGTCTCCATACAGTATCACTAATCCATGCTCTAATAGTTAATACCAGGCTATGGGGGTAACAGACTGTAACAGCCTGTCTCCATACAGTATCACTAATCCATGCTCTAATAGTTAATACCAGGCTATGGGGGTAACAGACTGTAACAGCCTGTCTCCATACAGTATCACTAATCCATGCTCTAATAGTTAATACCAGGCTATGGGGGTAACAGAGACTGTAACAGCGTGTCTCCATACAGTATCACTAATCCATGCTCTAATAGTTAATACCAGGCTATGGGGGTAACAGACTGTAACAGCCTGTCTCCATACAGTATCACTAATCCATGCTCTAATAGTTAATACCAGGCTATGGGGGTAACAGAGACTGTAACAGCCTGTCTCCATACAGTATCACTAATCCATGCTCTAATAGTTAATACCAGGCTATGGGGGTAACAGACTGTAACAGCCTGTCTCCATACAGTATCACTAATCCATGCTCTAATAGTTAATACCAGGCTATGGGGGTAACAGACTGTAACAGCCTGTCTCCATACAGTATCACTAATCCATGCTCTAATAGTTAATACCAGGCTATGGGGGTAACAGAGACTGTAACAGCCTGTCTCCATACAGTATCACTAATCCGTGCTCTAATAGTTAATACCAGGCTATGGGGGTAACAGAGACTGTAACAGCCTGTCTCCATACAGTATCACTAATCCATGCTCTAATAGTTAATACCAGGCTATGGGGGTAACAGACTGTAACAGCCTGTCTCCATACAGTATCACTAATCCATGCTCTAATAGTTAATACCAGGCTATGGGGGTAACAGAGACTGTAACAGCCTGTCTCCATACAGTATCACTAATCCATGCTCTAATAGTTAATACCAGGCTATGGGGGTAACAGAGACTGTAACAGCCTGTCTCCATACAGTATCACTAATCCATGCTCTAATAGTTAATACCAGGCTATGGGGGGTAACAGAGACTGTAACAGCCTGTCTCCATACAGTATCACTAATCCATGCTCTAATAGTTAATACCAGGCTATGGGGGTAACAGAGACTGTAACAGCCTGTCTCCATACAGTATCACTAATCCATGCTCTAATAGTTAATACCAGGCTATGGGGGTAACAGAGACTGTAACAGCCTGTCTCCATACAGTATCACTAATCCATGCTCTAATAGTTAATACCAGGCTATGGGGGTAACAGAGACTGTAACAGCCTGTCTCCATACAGTATCACTAATCCATGCTCTAATAGTTAATACCAGGCTATGGGGGTAACAGAGACTGTAACAGCCTGTCTCCATACAGTATCACTAATCCGTGCTCTAATAGTTAATACCAGGCTATGGGGGTAACAGAGACTGTAACAGCATGTCTCCATACAGTATCACTAATCCGTGCTCTAATAGTTAATACCAGGCTATGGGGGTAACAGAGACTGTAACAGCGTGTCTCCATACAGTATCACTAATCCGTGCTCTAATAGTTAATACCAGGCTATGGGGGTAACAGAGACTGTAACAGCATGTCTCCATACAGTATCACTAATCCGTGCTCTAATAGTTAATACCAGGCTATGGGGGTAACAGAGACTGTAACAGCCTGTCTCCATACAGTATCACTAATCCATGCTCTAATAGTTAATACCAAGCTATGGGGGTAACAGAGACTGTAACAGCGTGTCTCCATACAGTATCACTAATCCGTGCTCTAATAGTTAATACCAGGCTATGGGGGTAACAGACTGTAACAGCCTGTCTCCATACAGTATCACTAATCCATGCTCTAATAGTTAATACCAGGCTATGGGGGGTAACAGAGACTATAACAGCCTGTCTCCATACAGTATCACTAATCCATGCTCTAATAGTTAATACCAGGCTATGGGGGTAACAGAGGCTGTAACAGCCTGTCTCCATACAGTATCACTAATCCATGCTCTAATAGTTAATACCAGGCTATGGGGGTAACAGAGACTGTAACAGCCTGTCTCCATACAGTATCACTAATCCGTGCTCTAATAGTTAATACCAGGCTATGGGGGGTAACAGACTGTAACAGCATGTCTCCATACAGTATCACTAATCCATGCTCTAATAGTTAATACCAGGCTATGGGGGTAACAGAGACTGTAACAGCCTGTCTCCATACAGTATCACTAATCCATGCTCTAATAGTTAATACCAGGCTATGGGGGGTAACAGACTGTAACAGCCTGTCTCCATACAGTATCACTAATCCATGCTCTAATAGTTAATACCAGGCTATGGGGGTAACAGACTGTAACAGCCTGTCTCCATACAGTATCACTAATCCATGCTCTAATAGTTAATACCAGGCTATGGGGGTAACAGACTGTAACAGCCTGTCTCCATACAGTATCACTAATCCATGCTCTAATAGTTAATACCAGGCTATGGGGGTAACAGACTGTAACAGCCTGTCTCCATACAGTATCACTAATCCATGCTCTAATAGTTAATACCAGGCTATGGGGGTAACAGAGACTGTAACAGCCTGTCTCCATACAGTATCACTAATCCATGCTCTAATAGTTAATACCAGGCTATGGGGGTAACAGACTGTAACAGCCTGTCTCCATACAGTATCACTAATCCATGCTCTAATAGTTAATACCAGGCTATGGGGAGTAACAGACTGTAACAGCCTGTCTCCATACAGTATCACTAATCCATGCTCTAATAGTTAATACCAGGCTATGGGGGTAACAGACTGTAACAGCCTGTCTCCATACAGTATCACTAATCCATGCTCTAATAGTTAATACCAGGCTATGGGGGTAACAGACTGTAACAGCCTGTCTCCATACAGTATCACTAATCCATGCTCTAATAGTTAATACCAGGCTATGGGGGTAACAGAGACTGTAACAGCCTGTCTCCATACAGTATCACTAATCCATGCTCTAATAGTTAATACCAGGCTATGGGGGTAACAGAGACTGTAACAGCCTGTCTCCATACAGTATCACTAATCCATGCTCTAATAGTTAATACCAGGCTATGGGGGTAACAGAGACTGTAACAGCCTGTCTCCATACAGTATCACTAATCCATGCTCTAATAGTTAATACCAGGCTATGGGGGTAACAGAGACTGTAACAGCCTGTCTCCATACAGTATCACTAATCCGTGCTCTAATAGTTAATACCAGGCTATGGGGGTAACAGAGACTGTAACAGCCTGTCTCCATACAGTATCACTAATCCATGCTCTATTAGTTAATACAAGGCTATGGGGGTAACAGAGACTGTAACAGCCTGTCTCCATACAGTATCACTAATCCATGCTCTAATAGTTAATACCAGGCTATGGGAGTAACAGAGACTGTAACAGCCTGTCTCCATACAGTATCACTAATCCATGCTCTAATAGTTAATACCAGGCTATGGGGGTAACAGACTGTCTCCATACAGTATCACTAATCCATGCTCTAATAGTTAATACCAGGCTATGGGGGTAACAGAGGCTGTAACAGCCTGTCTCCATACAGTATCACTAATCCATGCTCTAATAGTTAATACCAGGCTATGGGGGTAACAGAGACTGTAACAGCGTGTCTCCATACAGTATCACTAATCCATGCTCTAATAGTTAATACAAGGCTATGGGGGTAACAGAGACTGTAACAGCCTGTCTCCATACAGTATCACTAATCCGTGCTCTAATAGTTAATACCAGGCTATGGGGGTAACAGAGACTGTAACAGCCTGTCTCCATACAGTATCACTAATCCATGCTCTAATAGTTAATACCAGGCTATGGGGGTAACAGAGACTGTAACAGCCTGTCTCCATACAGTATCACTAATCCGTGCTCTAATAGTTAATACCAGGCTATGGGGGTAACAGACTGTAACAGCCTGTCTCCATACAGTATCACTAATCCATGCTCTAATAGTTAATACCAGGCTATGGGGGTAACAGACTGTAACAGCCTGTCTCCATACAGTATCACTAATCCATGCTCTAATAGTTAATACCAGGCTATGGGGGTAACAGATAACAGCCTGTCTCCATACAGTATCACTAATCCATGCTCTAATAGTTAATACCAGGCTATGGGGGTAACAGAGACTGTAACAGCCTGTCTCCATACAGTATCACTAATCCATGCTCTAATAGTTAATACCAGGCTATGGGGGTAACAGAGACTGTAACAGCCTGTCTCCATACAGTATCACTAATCCATGCTCTAATAGTTAATACCAGGCTATGGGGGTAACAGAGACTGTAACAGCCTGTCTCCATACAGTATCACTAATCCATGCTCTAATAGTTAATACCAGGCTATGGGGGTAACAGAGACTGTAACAGCCTGTCTCCATACAGTATCACTAATCCATGCTCTAATAGTTAATACCAGGCTATGGGGGTAACAGAGACTGTAACAGCGTGTCTCCATACAGTATCACTAATCCATGCTCTAATAGTTAATACCAGGCTATGGGGGTAACAGAGACTGTAACAGCCTGTCTCCATACAGTATCACTAATCCATGCTCTAATAGTTAATACCAGGCTATGGGGGTAACAGAGACTGTAACAGCCTGTCTCCATACAGTATCACTAATCCATGCTCTAATAGTTAATACCAGGCTATGGGGGTAACAGAGACTGTAACAGCCTGTCTCCATACAGTATCACTAATCCGTGCTCTAATAGTTAATACCAGGCTATGGGGGTAACAGAGACTGTAACAGCCTGTCTCCATACAGTATCACTAATCCATGCTCTAATAGTTAATACCAGGCTATGGGGGTAACAGAGACTGTAACAGCCTGTCTCCATACAGTATCACTAATCCATGCTCTAATAGTTAATACCAGGCTATGGGGGTAACAGAGACTGTAACAGCCTGTCTCCATACAGTATCACTAATCCATGCTCTAATAGTTAATACCAGGCTATGGGGGTAACAGAGACTGTAACAGCCTGTCTCCATACAGTATCACTAATCCATGCTCTAATAGTTAATACCAGGCTATGGGGGTAACAGAGACTGTAACAGCCTGTCTCCATACAGTATCACTAATCCATGCTCTAATAGTTAATACCAGGCTATGGGGGTAACAGAGACTGTAACAGCCTGTCTCCATACAGTATCACTAATCCATGCTCTAATAGTTAATACCAGGCTATGGGGGTAACAGACTGTAACAGCCTGTCTCCATACAGTATCACTAATCCATGCTCTAATAGTTAATACCAGGCTATGGGGGTAACAGAGACTGTAACAGCCTGTCTCCATACAGTATCACTAATCCATGCTCTAATAGTTAATACCAGGCTATGGGGGTAACAGAGACTGTAACAGCCTGTCTCCATACAGTATCACTAATCCATGCTCTAATAGTTAATACCAGGCTATGGGGGTAACAGAGACTGTAACAGCCTGTCTCCATACAGTATCACTAATCCATGCTCTAATAGTTAATACCAGGCTATGGGGGTAACAGAGACTGTAACAGCCTGTCTCCATACAGTATCACTAATCCATGCTCTAATAGTTAATACCAGGCTATGGGGGTAACAGAGACTGTAACAGCCTGTCTCCATACAGTATCACTAATCCATGCTCTAATAGTTAATACCAGGCTATGGGGGTAACAGACTGTAACAGCCTGTCTCCATACAGTATCACTAATCCATGCTCTAATAGTTAATACCAGGCTATGGGGGTAACAGACTGTAACAGCCTGTCTCCATACAGTATCACTAATCCATGCTCTAATAGTTAATACCAGGCTATGGGGGTAACAGAGACTGTAACAGCCTGTCTCCATACAGTATCACTAATCCGTGCTCTAATAGTTAATACCAGGCTATGGGGGTAACAGAGACTGTAACAGCCTGTCTCCATACAGTATCACTAATCCATGCTCTAATAGTTAATACCAGGCTATGGGGGTAACAGAGACTGTAACAGCCTGTCTCCATACAGTATCACTAATCCATGCTCTAATAGTTAATACCAGGCTATGGGGGTAACAGACTGTAACAGCCTGTCTCCATACAGTATCACTAATCCATGCTCTAATAGTTAATACCAGGCTATGGGGGTAACAGAGACTGTAACAGCCTGTCTCCATACAGTATCACTAATCCATGCTCTAATAGTTAATACCAGGCTATGGGGGTAACAGAGACTGTAACAGCCTGTCTCCATACAGTATCACTAATCCATGCTCTAATAGTTAATACCAGGCTATGGGGGGTAACAGACTGTAACAGCCTGTCTCCATACAGTATCACTAATCCATGCTCTAATAGTTAATACCAGGCTATGGGGGTAACAGAGACTGTAACAGCCTGTCTCCATACAGTATCACTAATCCATGCTCTAATAGTTAATACCAGGCTATGGGGGTAACAGACTGTAACAGCATGTCTCCATACAGTATCACTAATCCATGCTCTAATAGTTAATACCAGGCTATGGGGGGTAACAGAGGCTGTAACAGCCTGTCTCCATACAGTATCACTAATCCATGCTCTAATAGTTAATACCAGGCTATGGGGGGTAACAGACTGTAACAGCCTGTCTCCATACAGTATCACTAATCCATGCTCTAATAGTTAATACCAGGCTATGGGGGTAACAGAGACTGTAACAGCCTGTCTCCATACAGTATCACTAATCCATGCTCTAATAGTTAATACCAGGCTATGGGGGTAACAGACTGTAACAGCCTGTCTCCATACAGTATCACTAATCCATGCTCTAATAGTTAATACCAGGCTATGGGGGTAACAGAGACTGTAACAGCCTGTCTCCATACAGTATCACTAATCCATGCTCTAATAGTTAATACCAGGCTATGGGGGTAACAGAGACTGTAACAGCCTGTCTCCATACAGTATCACTAATCCATGCTCTAATAGTTAATACCAGGCTATGGGGGTAACAGACTGTAACAGCCTGTCTCCATACAGTATCACTAATCCATGCTCTAATAGTTAATACCGGGCTATGGGGGTAACAGAGACTGTAACAGCCTGTCTCCATACAGTATCACTAATCCATGCTCTAATAGTTAATACAAGGCTATGGGGGTAACAGAGACTGTAACAGCCTGTCTCCATACAGTATCACTAATCCATGCTCTAATAGTTAATACCAGGCTATGGGGGGGTAACAGACTGTAACAGCCTGTCTCCATACAGTATCACTAATCCATGCTCTAATAGTTAATACCAGGCTATGGGGGTAACAGAGACTGTAACAGCCTGTCTCCATACAGTATCACTAATCCATGCTCTAATAGTTAATACCAGGCTATGGGGGTAACAGAGACTGTAACAGCCTGTCTCCATACAGTATCACTAATCCATGCTCTAATAGTTAATACCAGGCTATGGGGGTAACAGAGACTGTAACAGCCTGTCTCCATACAGTATCACTAATCCATGCTCTAATAGTTAATACCAGGCTATGGGGGTAACAGAGACTGTAACAGCCTGTCTCCATACAGTATCACTAATCCGTGCTCTAATAGTTAATACCAGGCTATGGGGGTAACAGACTGTAACAGCCTGTCTCCATACAGTATCACTAATCCATGCTCTAATAGTTAATACCAGGCTATGGGGGTAACAGAGACTGTAACAGCCTGTCTCCATACAGTATCACTAATCCGTGCTCTAATAGTTAATACCAGGCTATGGGGGTAACAGAGACTGTAACAGCCTGTCTCCATACAGTATCACTAATCCATGCTCTAATAGTTAATACCAGGCTATGGGGGTAACAGACTGTAACAGCCTGTCTCCATACAGTATCACTAATCCATGCTCTAATAGTTAATACCAGGCTATGGGGGTAACAGAGGCTGTAACAGCCTGTCTCCATACAGTATCACTAATCCATGTTCTAATAGTTAATACCAGGCTATGGGGGGTAACAGAGACTGTAACAGCATGTCTCCATACAGTATCACTAATCCGTGCTCTAATAGTTAATACCAGGCTATGGGGGTAACAGAGACTGTAACAGCCTGTCTCCATACAGTATCACTAATCCATGCTCTAATAGTTAATACCAGGCTATGGGGGTAACAGACTGTAACAGCCTGTCTCCATACAGTATCACTAATCCGTGCTCTAATAGTTAATACCAGGCTATGGGGGTAACAGAGACTGTAACAGCCTGTCTCCATACAGTATCACTAATCCATGCTCTAATAGTTAATACCAGGCTATGGGGGTAACAGACTGTAACAGCCTGTCTCCATAGAGTATCACTAATCCATGCTCTAATAGTTAATACCAGGCTATGGGGGTAACAGAGACTGTAACAGCCTGTCTCCATACAGTATCACTAATCCATGCTCTAATAGTTAATACCAGGCTATGGGGGTAACAGACTGTAACAGCCTGTCTCCATACAGTATCACTAATCCATGCTCTAATAGTTAATACCAGGCTATGGGGGTAACAGAGACTGTAACAGCCTGTCTCCATACAGTATCACTAATCCGTGCTCTAATAGTTAATACCAGGCTATGGGGGTAACAGAGACTGTAACAGCCTGTCTCCATACAGTATCACTAATCCATGCTCTAATAGTTAATACCAGGCTATGGGGGTAACAGACTGTAACAGCCTGTCTCCATACAGTATCACTAATCCATGCTCTAATAGTTAATACCAGGCTATGGGGGTAACAGAGACTGTAACAGCCTGTCTCCATACAGTATCACTAATCCATGCTCTAATAGTTAATACCAGGCTATGGGGGTAACAGACTGTAACAGCATGTCTCCATACAGTATCACTAATCCATGCTCTAATAGTTAATACCAGGCTATGGGGGGTAACAGAGGCTGTAACAGCCTGTCTCCATACAGTATCACTAATCCATGCTCTAATAGTTAATACCAGGCTATGGGGGTAACAGAGACTGTAACAGCCTGTCTCCATACAGTATCACTAATCCATGCTCTAATAGTTAATACCAGGCTATGGGGGTAACAGAGACTGTAACAGCCTGTCTCCATACAGTATCACTAATCCATGCTCTAATAGTTAATACCAGGCTATGGGGGTAACAGACTGTAACAGCCTGTCTCCATACAGTATCACTAATCCATGCTCTAATAGTTAATACCAGGCTATGGGGGGTAACAGACTGTAACAGCCTGTCTCCATACAGTATCACTAATCCATGCTCTAATAGTTAATACCAGGCTATGGGGGTAACAGAGACTGTAACAGCCTGTCTCCATACAGTATCACTAATCCATGCTCTAATAGTTAATACCAGGCTATGGGGGTAACAGACTGTAACAGCCTGTCTCCATACAGTATCACTAATCCATGCTCTAATAGTTAATACCAGGCTATGGGGGTAACAGAGACTGTAACAGCCTGTCTCCATACAGTATCACTAATCCATGCTCTAATAGTTAATACCAAGCTATGGGGGTAACAGAGACTGTAACAGCCTGTCTCCATACAGTATCACTAATCCATGCTCTAATAGTTAATACCAGGCTATGGGGGTAACAGACTGTAACAGCGTGTCTCCATACAGTATCACTAATCCATGCTCTAATAGTTAATACCGGGCTATGGGGGTAACAGAGACTGTAACAGCCTGTCTCCATACAGTATCACTAATCCATGCTCTAATAGTTAATACAAGGCTATGGGGGTAACAGAGACTGTAACAGCCTGTCTCCATACAGTATCACTAATCCATGCTCTAATAGTTAATACCAGGCTATGGGGGGTAACAGACTGTAACAGCCTGTCTCCATACAGTATCACTAATCCATGCTCTAATAGTTAATACCAGGCTATGGGGGTAACAGAGACTGTAACAGCGTGTCTCCATACAGTATCACTAATCCATGCTCTAATAGTTAATACCAGGCTATGGGGGTAACAGAGACTGTAACAGCCTGTCTCCATACAGTATCACTAATCCATGCTCTAATAGTTAATACCAGGCTATGGGGGTAACAGAGACTGTAACAGCCTGTCTCCATACAGTATCACTAATCCATGCTCTAATAGTTAATACCAGGCTATGGGGGTAACAGAGACTGTAACAGCCTGTCTCCATACAGTATCACTAATCCGTGCTCTAATAGTTAATACCAGGCTATGGGGGTAACAGACTGTAACAGCCTGTCTCCATACAGTATCACTAATCCATGCTCTAATAGTTAATACCAGGCTATGGGGGTAACAGAGACTGTAACAGCCTGTCTCCATACAGTATCACTAATCCGTGCTCTAATAGTTAATACCAGGCTATGGGGGTAACAGAGACTGTAACAGCCTGTCTCCATACAGTATCACTAATCCGTGCTCTAATAGTTAATACCAGGCTATGGGGGGTAACAGACTGTAACAGCCTGTCTCCATACAGTATCACTAATCCATGCTCTAATAGTTAATACCAGGCTATGGGGGGTAACAGACTGTAACAGCCTGTCTCCATACAGTATCACTAATCCATGCTCTAATAGTTAATACCAGGCTATGGGGGTAACAGAGACTGTAACAGCCTGTCTCCATACAGTATCACTAATCCGTGCTCTAATAGTTAATACCAGGCTATGGGGGTAACAGACTGTAACAGCCTGTCTCCATACAGTATCACTAATCCATGCTCTAATAGTTAATACCAGGCTATGGGGGTAACAGAGACTGTAACAGCCTGTCTCCATACAGTATCACTAATCCATGCTCTAATAGTTAATACCAGGCTATGGGGGTAACAGACTGTAACAGCCTGTCTCCATACAGTATCACTAATCCATGCTCTAATAGTTAATACCAGGCTATGGGGGTAACAGACTGTAACAGCCTGTCTCCATTCAGTATCACTAATCCGTGCTCTAATAGTTAATACCAGGCTATGGGGGGTAACAGACTGTAACAGCCTGTCTCCATACAGTATCACTAATCCATGCTCTAATAGTTAATACCAGGCTATGGGGGTAACAGAGGCTGTAACAGCCTGTCTCCATACAGTATCACTAATCCATGTTCTAATAGTTAATACCAGGCTATGGGGGGTAACAGAGACTGTAACAGCATGTCTCCATACAGTATCACTAATCCGTGCTCTAATAGTTAATACCAGGCTATGGGGGTAACAGAGACTGTAACAGCCTGTCTCCATACAGTATCACTAATCCATGCTCTAATAGTTAATACCAGGCTATGGGGGTAACAGACTGTAACAGCCTGTCTCCATACAGTATCACTAATCCATGCTCTAATAGTTAATACCAGGCTATGGGGGTAACAGAGACTGTAACAGCCTGTCTCCATACAGTATCACTAATCCATGCTCTAATAGTTAATACCAGGCTATGGGGGGTAACAGAGGCTGTAACAGCCTGTCTCCATACAGTATCACTAATCCGTGCTCTAATAGTTAATACCAGGCTATGGGGGTAACAGAGACTGTAACAGCCTGTCTCCATACAGTATCACTAATCCATGCTCTAATAGTTAATACCAGGCTATGGGGGGTAACAGAGACTGTAACAGCCTGTCTCCATACAGTATCACTAATCCATGCTCTAATAGTTAATACCAGGCTATGGGGGTAACAGACTGTAACAGCCTGTCTCCATACAGTATCACTAATCCATGCTCTAATAGTTAATACCAGGCTATGGGGGTAACAGACTGTAACAGCCTGTCTCCATACAGTATCACTAATCCATGCTCTAATAGTTAATACCAGGCTATGGGGGTAACAGACTGTAACAGCCTGTCTCCATACAGTATCACTAATCCGTGCTCTAATAGTTAATACCAGGCTATGGGGGTAACAGACTGTAACAGCGTGTCTCCATACAGTATCACTAATCCATGCTCTAATAGTTAATACCAGGCTATGGGGGGTAACAGAGACTGTAACAGCCTGTCTCCATACAGTATCACTAATCCATGCTCTAATAGTTAATACCAGGCTATGGGGGGTAACAGAGACTGTAACAGCCTGTCTCCATACAGTATCACTAATCCATGCTCTAATAGTTAATACCAGGCTATGGGGGTAACAGACTGTAACAGCCTGTCTCCATACAGTATCACTAATCCATGCTCTAATAGTTAATACCAGGCTATGGGGGTAACAGACTGTAACAGCCTGTCTCCATACAGTATCACTAATCCATGCTCTAATAGTTAATACCAGGCTATGGGGGGTAACAGAGACTGTAACAGCCTGTCTCCATACAGTATCACTAATCCATGCTCTAATAGTTAATACCAGGCTATGGGGGGTAACAGAGACTGTAACAGCCTGTCTCCATACAGTATCACTAATCCATGCTCTAATAGTTAATACCAGGCTATGGGGGTAACAGACTGTAACAGCCTGTCTCCATACAGTATCACTAATCCGTGCTCTAATAGTTAATACCAGGCTATGGGGGTAACAGACTGTAACAGCCTGTCTCCATACAGTATCACTAATCCATGCTCTAATAGTTAATACCAGGCTATGGGGGGTAACAGACTGTAACAGCGTGTCTCCATACAGTATCACTAATCCATGCTCTAATAGTTAATACCAGGCTATGGGGGGTAACAGACTGTAACAGCGTGTCTCCATACAGTATCACTAATCCATGCTCTAATAGTTAATACCAGGCTATGGGGGTAACAGACTGTAACAGCCTGTCTCCATACAGTATCACTAATCCATGCTCTAATAGTTAATACCAGGCTATTGGGGTAACAGAGACTGTAACAGCCTGTCTCCATACAGTATCACTAATCCATGCTCTAATAGTTAATACCAGGCTATGGGGGTAACAGACTGTAACAGCCTGTCTCCATACAGTATCACTAATCCGTGCTCTAATAGTTAATACCAGGCTATGGGGGTAACAGACTGTAACAGCCTGTCTCCATACAGTATCACTAATCCATGCTCTAATAGTTAATACCAGGCTATGGGGGTAACAGACTGTAACAGCGTGTCTCCATACAGTATCACTAATCCATGCTCTAATAGTTAATACCAGGCTATGGGGGTAACAGAGACTGTAACAGCCTGTCTCCATACAGTATCACTAATCCATGCTCTAATAGTTAATACCAGGCTATGGGGGTAACAGAGACTGTAACAGCGTGTCTCCATACAGTATCACTAATCCATGCTCTAATAGTTAATACCAGGCTATGGGGGTAACAGACTGTAACAGCATGTCTCCATACAGTATCACTAATCCGTGCTCTAATAGTTAATACCAGGCTATGGGGGTAACAGACTGTAACAGCGTGTCTCCATACAGTATCACTAATCCATGCTCTAATAGTTAATACCGGGCTATGGGGGTAACAGACTGTAACAGCGTGTCTCCATACAGTATCACTAATCCATGCTCTAATAGTTAATACCAGGCTATGGGGGTAACAGAGACTGTAACAGCCTGTCTCCATACAGTATCACTAATCCATGCTCTAATAGTTAATACCAGGCTATGGGGGTAACAGACTGTAACAGCCTGTCTCCATACAGTATCACTAATCCATGCTCTAATAGTTAATACCAGGCTATGGGGGTAACAGACTGTAACAGCATGTCTCCATACAGTATCACTAATCCATGCTCTAATAGTTAATACAAGGCTATGGGGGTAACAGAGACTGTAACAGCCTGTCTCCATACAGTATCACTAATCCATGCTCTAATAGTTAATACCAGGCTATGGGGGTAACAGAGACTGTAACAGCCTGTCTCCATACAGTATCACTAATCCGTGCTCTAATAGTTAATACCAGGCTATGGGGGTAACAGACTGTAACAGCCTGTCTCCATACAGTATCACTAATCCATGCTCTAATAGTTAATACCAGGCTATGGGGGTAACAGACTGTAACAGCCTGTCTCCATACAGTATCACTAATCCATGCTCTAATAGTTAATACCGGGCTATGGGGGTAACAGACTGTAACAGCCTGTCTCCATACAGTATCACTAATCCATGCTCTAATAGTTAATACCAGGCTATGGGGGTAACAGACTGTAACAGCCTGTCTCCATACAGTATCACTAATCCATGCTCTAATAGTTAATACCAGGCTATGGGGGGTAACAGACTGTAACAGCCTGTCTCCATACAGTATCACTAATCCATGCTCTAATAGTTAATACCAGGCTATGGGGGGTAACAGAGACTGTAACAGCCTGTCTCCATACAGTATCACTAATCCATGCTCTAATAGTTAATACCAGGCTATGGGGGGTAACAGACTGTAACAGCGTGTCTCCATACAGTATCACTAATCCATGCTCTAATAGTTAATACCAGGCTATGGGGGTAACAGAGACTGTAACAGCCTGTCTCCATACAGTATCACTAATCCATGCTCTAATAGTTAATACCAGGCTATGGGGGTAACAGACTGTAACAGCCTGTCTCCATACAGTATCACTAATCCGTGCTCTAATAGTTAATACCGGGCTATGGGGGTTAGCATGTCTCCATACAGTATCACAGTGCAGTATAAATACAGTATCCCTATTAACAGTTGATATAAATTGATTAATTCAGCATTTACCTGTAACCCCATGGAGAGGGTAGAAACACAATAAATAACAGAAACAACACAGCTGCACACAATACAGAATCACAGGAAGAACAAACAGCAAAGTATATTAAAATATAATCCATAAACAACCTCAAACGAGGCAATAGAAGCAGAACGTAATGGAGGAGAGTAATGCTGCGACCTGTCTGCTCGATGGATCAGCAAAGAATGAGGAAGTGATGAGGTCACCATGCCTTATGGACTTCCTGCTCTCTCTTTTTTCAATGTGTTTCTTTGCTGCTGTGGAGCTGGTAAAGATCAGTCAGAACAGAGAGATCAGGCCAAACATGAAGCCTCCTGTCATGCTGTAAAATTAGCTGCACCCTCGTATTGCAAACGAACCAGCAAACTTGTATAGAATTAGTGTTAAAGGAACACTATAGGGTTATAAGGTCCCCCACTACCTCGGGGTCCCCTCCCGCTGGGCTGTGACCTGGCCACTTACCCTAATCCAGCGCCAGGTTCCCTCGGCGCTGGTGACCTCTCCTCTCTGCTGACGGCAGCTCCCAAGTGCTTTCCTATGGGGATCTGAAATGACGCTGGACTCCGTGAAAACGCCCAGAGTGAGTTCCAGCCTCAGTGTGAAAAATGTTTTCAGCTGCCGGGTTAAAACTAGGGGAACCTGGAACCCAGACCACTTCATTGAGCTGAAGTGGCCTGGGTGCCTATAGTGGTCCTTTAACCCCTTAAGGACTAAACTTCTGGAATAAAAGGGAATCATGACATGTCACGTGTCCTTAAGGGGTTAAAGACTAGTCCTGGATATACAATTCTGGGATTATAATGACAGGAACCATAGTAGCAGTGTGAATGGTAGAAGGTATATATACACAATAAGACACAGCACAATACCTCCTCACACTCAAGCATTGTGGCAGGATCATTCTAAAAAGATGGAATCCACTATGTAAGCTGAATCTCAGGAAGCATGGGGACCTCCTCTCCCATAATGTCTCCTCTCCTTCCTTCTCCATGCTGCCCCCTCTCTTTCTTCCTCCATGTTACCTCCTCTGTGGCGGTCACCCTGAGAGAGGAGTGGTATCCACCGCCAGAGACGTCCTGTTCCCCTAGTGGGTAGCACTGTAGTATTCCCAAGTCGATCTCCAAGCAGGCAATAGAGCCAGTATAACTCTACAGCTCTTATTAGAGCTAGTGGTTATAGCAGGTCTAGCTGTTCCCTACAATCACGAGACGAGGCGTGTTGAGGGTGTAGTGAACTGATTTTAATGGGACCACACTTGGCCTTTTATGACATCCCCATGCAAGGGGTACTCCCACCTGGAACGGGTAGAAGACTGTAGTAGAAAGTCACAGACCAATGACAACGTTGTTAAAACAGATGACACTCCCATACAATCCCTCCCCTCTGAATGGGAGATAAATTAGTCAAGTACTGTACTAACTCAATTATCTCCATTCGAAAAAGAACACAATTTTACAGGCAATCCAAAACTACCGCAAAAAACGCACAAACAGTATATCGCCTGATAGCCCTGATCTGGGTGAGCAACATATCCCAAAATCACCCAGATCGGTTCATGGGTTCAGGATTTTCATGGAAGTCTTATTTCTGACCGACCGCACACGAGGCTCTTGCCCAAAATAGTTCCATAGATTCAGGATGTGAGGTTGTTCTCTTTCGGGAGCTTCAAACACAACAAAATACCGAAAGTAGGAGTTTGTGGGAAAACTAGTCGTGTGCCCCTCGTTCGGTAGCTTGGTTTCACTGACCGTCGTTCCAGAGACTATCCGAAACAAACGTACTTGTGGCTGGAAGTCCCAGCGGTGTTCGTGCCATCGAGCGGCCGATTTTAGCTGTAGGCATTCGCGGAGTTAAGATGGCCGCCACCTCATCTTCTACCATACGAACGCCGGCCACCTAGCCAACCCCTTAGAATGTTATTGATTTTGTGGTTTTCGCAAGTGTGAAAAAGGTCAGCCAGGTTGATGAAGGGCACACGACTGCACTGGGTGGTCGATCCATTCAGTGAATTGCTCGGTTCACAAATAAAGTTCTCGATTTTGTTCGGTGGAGTTCAGATCAATTAAAAAAACAGTGATTCAGGTACAGGGAATCACCCTCTCTCTCTCCATGTTACATATATATAAATATATAAATATAAATATATAATGTATTGATTTAATCAGCTGATTAGTGACCGCATTCCATTACTGATACTGTATCCTCCCTGCTGCTCACTGATTAATGATCTCTCTCTCCATGTTACTCTCTCCCTCTCCCCTCTCCATTTTACTCTCTCTCCCCTCTCCATGTTACTCTCTCTCTCTCTCCATGTTACTCTCTCTCTCTCCCCCTCTCCATGTTACTCTCTCTCTCTCTCCATGTTACTCTCTCTCTCTCTCCATGTTACTCTCTCTCTCTCCCCCTCTCCATGTTACTCTCTCTCTCTCTCCATGTTACTCTCTCTCTCTCCATGTTATATATATGATGTATTGATTTGGTTATTGGTTTAATCAGCTGATTAGTGACAGCATTCCATTACTGATACTGTATCCTCTGCTCACTGATTAATGATCTCTCCCTCCATGTTACTCTCTCCATGTTACTCTCTCTCCCCTCTCCATGTTACTCTCTCTCTCTCTCCATGTTACTCTCTCTCTCTCTCCATGTTACTCTCTCTCTCTCCATGTTACTCTCTCTCTCTCCCCCTCTCCATGATACTCTCTCCCCCTCTCCATGTTACTCTCTCTCTCTCTCCATGTTACTCTCTCTCTCCATGTTACTCTCTCTCTCTCCATGTTACTCTCTCTCTCTCTCTCTCCATGTTACTCTCTCTCTCTCCATGTTACCCTCTCTCTATGTGTTACTCTCTCTCTCTCCATGTTACTCTCTCTCTCTCCATGTTACTCTCTCTCTCTCAGTGTTACTCTCTCTCTCTCTCCGTGTTACTCTCTCTCTCTCTCCATGTTACTCTCTCTCTCTCATGTTACTCTCTCTCTCCCATGTTACTCTCTCTCTCCATGTTACTCTCTCTCTCTCTCCATGTTACTCTCTCTCTCTCCATGTTACTCTCTCTCTCTCTCCATGTTACTCTCTCTCTCTCCATGTTACTCTCTCTCTCTCCATGTTACTCTCTCTATCTCTCCATGTTACTCTCTCTCTCTCTCCATGTTACTCACTCTCTCTCCATGTTACTCACTCTCTCTCCATGTTACTCACTCTCTCTCCATGTTACTCTCTCTCTCTCTCCATGTTACTCTCTCTCTCTCTCCATGTTACTCTCTCTCTCTCTCCATGTTACTCTCTCTCTCCATGTTACTCTCTCTCTCTCTCCATGTTACTCTCTCTCTCCATGTTACTCTCTCTATCTCATGTTACTCTCTCTATCTCCATGTTACTCTCTCTATCTCCATGTTACTCTCTCTCTCTCCATGATACTCTCTCTCTCCATGTTACTCTCTCTCTCTCCATGTTACTCTCTCTCTCTCTCCATGTTATATATATGATGTATTGATTTGGTTATTGGTTTAATCAGCTGATTAGTGACAGCATTCCATTACTGATACTGTATCCTTCCTGCTGCTCACTGATTAATGATCTCTCTCTCCATGTTACTCTCTCTCTCTCCATGTTACTCTCTCTCTCTCCATGTTTCTCTCTCTCCATGTTACTCTCTCTCTCACCATGTTACTCTCTCTCTCACCATGTTACTCTCTCTCTCTCTCTCTCCATGTTACTCTCTCTCTCTCTCTCCATGTTACTCACTCTCTCTCCATGTTACTCTCTCTCTCTCTCCATGTTTCTCTCTCTCTCTCTCCGTGTTACTCTCTCTATCTCCATATTTCTCTCTCTCCATGTTTCTCTCTCTCTCCATGTTTCTCTCTCTCTCTCTCTCCATGTTACTCTCTCTCTCTCCATGTTACTCTCTCTCTCTCTCTCCATGTTACTCTCTCTCCATGTTATATATATGATGTATTGATTTGGTTATTGGTTTAATCAGCTGATTAGTGACAGCATTCCATTACTGATACTGTATCCTCCCTGCTGCTCACTGATTAATGATCGATCTCTCTCTCCATGTTACTCTCTCTCTCCATGTTACACTCTCTCTCTCTCTCCATGTTACACTCTCTCTCTCTCTCCATGTTACTCTCTCTCTCTCTCCATGTTACTCTCTCTCTCTCTCCATGTTACTCTCTCTCTCTCTCCATGTTACTCTCTCTCTCTCTCCATGTTACTCTCTCCCTCTCCATCTCTCTACCCATGTTACTCTCTCTCTCCCCATGTTACTCTCTCTCCCCCCCATGTTACCCACTCTCTCTCTCTCCATGTTTCTCTCTCTCTCTCCATGTTTCTCTCTCTCTCTCTCCATTTTTCTCTCTCTCTCTCTCTCCATGTTTCTCTCTCTCTCCATGTTTCTCACTCTCTCTCCATGTTACACTCTCTCTCCATGTTACACTCTCTCTCTCTCCATGTTTCTCTCTCTCTCCCCCTCTCCATGTTACTCTCTCTCTCTCCATGTTTCTCTCTCTCTCTCTCCCTCCATGTTACTCTCTCTCTCTCTCCATGTTACTCTCTCTCTCTCCATGTTACTCTCTCTCTCTCTCTCCATGTTACTCTCTCTCTCTCTCCATGTTACTCTCTCTCTCTCTCCATGTTACTCTCTCTCTCCATGTTATATATATGATGTAGTGATTTGGTTATTGGTTTAATCAGCTGATTAGTGACAGCATTCCATTACCGATACTGTATCCTCCCTGCTGCTCACTGATTAATGATCTCTCTCTCTCCATGTTACTCTCTCTCTCTCACTGTTACTCTCTCTCTCTCTCTCCCTGTTACTCTCTCTCTCTCTCCATGTTACTCTCTCTCCATGTTACTCTCTCTCTCTCCCCCCATGTTACCCACTCTCTCTCTCTCCATGTTACTCTCTCTCTCTCTCCAAGTTACTCTCTCTCTCCCCATGTTACTCTCTCTCTCCCCATGTTACACTCTCTCTCCCCATGTTACTCTCTCTCTCCATGTTACTCTCTCTCTCCATGTTACTCTCTCTCTCCATGTTACTCTCTCTCTCCATGTTACTCTCTCTCTCTCTCTCCCCATGTTACTCTCTCTCTCTCTCTCCATGTTACTCTCTCTCTCTCTCTCCATGTTACTCTCTCTCTCTCTCTCCATGTTACTCTCTCTCTCCATGTTACTCTCTCTCTCCATGTTACTCTCTCTCTCTCTCTCCATGTTACACTCTCTCTCTCTCCATGTTACTCTCTCTCTCTCCATGTTATATATATCATGTATTGATTTGGTTATTGGTTTAATCAGCTGATTAGTGACAGCATTCCATTACTGACACTGTATCCTCCCTGCTGCTCACTGATTAATGATCTCTCTCTCTCCATGTTACTCTCTCTCTCTCTCCATGTTACTCTCTCTCTCTCCCCATGTTACTCTCTCTCTCCCCCCCATGTTACCCACTCTCTCTCTCTCCATGTTACACTCTCTCTCTCTCTCTCCATGTTACACTCTCTCTCTCTCTCCATGTTACACTCTCTCTCTCTCTCCATGTTACACTCTCTCTCTCTCTCCATGTTACACTCTCTCTCTCCATGTTACACTCTCTCTCTCCATGTTACACTCTCTCTCTCTCTCCATGTTACTCTCTCTCTCTCCACATTACTCTCTCTCTCTCCACATGTTACTCTCTCTCTCTCCCCATGTTACTCTCTCTCTCTCCATGTTACTCTCTCTCTCTCTCCATGTTACTCTCTCTCTCTCTCCATGTTACTCTCTCTCTCTCTCCATGTTACTCTCTCTTTCTCCCCATGTTACTCTCTCTTTCTCCCCATGTTACTCTCTCTCTCCCCCCATGTTACTCTCTCTCTCCCCATGTTACTCTCTCCATGTTACTCTCTCTCTCTCTCTCTCCATGTTACTCTCTCTCTCCATGTTACTCTCTCTCTCTCCCCATGTTACTCTCTCTCTCTCCCCATGTTACTCTCTCTCCCCATGTTACTCTCTCTCTCCCCATGTTACTCTCTCTCTCCCCATGTTACTCTCTCTCTCCCCATGTTACTCTCTCCATGTTACTCTCTCTCTCTCTCCATGTTACTCTCTCTCTCTCTCTCCATGTTATATATATGATGTATTGATTTGGTTATTGGTTTAATCAGCTGATTAGTGACAGCATTCCATTACTGATACTGTATCCTCCCTGCTGCTCACTGATTAATGATCTCTCTCTCCATGTTACACTCTCTCTCTCTCCATGTTACTCTCTCTCTCCCCAAGTTACTCTCTCTCTCCATGTTACTCTGTCTCTCTCTCTCCCCATGTTACTCTCTCTCTCTCTCCCCATGTTACTCTCTCTCTCTCTCTCCATGTTACACTCTCTCTCTCCATGTTACTCTCTCTCTCCATGTTACTCTCTCTCTCTCCATGTTACTCTCTCTCTCTCTCCATGTTACTCTCTCTCTCTCTCCATGTTACTCTCTCTCTCCATGTTACTCTCTCTCTCCATGTTACTCTCTCTCTCTCCATGTTACTCTCTCTCTCTCCATGTTACTCTCTCTCTCTCTCTCCATGTTACTCTCTCCATGTTACTCTCTCTCTCTCCATGTTACTCTCTCTCTCTCCATGTTACTCTCTCTCTCCATGTTACTCTCTCTCTCCATGTTACTCTCTCTCTCTCTCTCCATGTCACTCTCTCTCTCTCCATGTCACTCTCTCTCTCTCTCTCTCCATGTTACTCTCTCTCTCCATGTTACTCTCTCTCTCTCTCTCTCCATGTTCTCTCTCTCTCTCTCTCCATGTTTCTCTCTCTCTCACTCTCCATGTTTCTCTCTCTCTCTCTCCATGTTACTCTCTCTCCATGTTACTCTCTCTCTCCATGTTACTCTCTCTCTCTCTCCATGTTACTCTCTCTCTCTCTCCATGTTACTCTCTCTCTCTCTCCATGTTACTCTCTCTCTCTCTCCATGTTACTCTCTCTCTCTCTCCATGTTACTCTCTCTCCATGTTACTCTCTCTCCATGTTACTCTCTCTCTCTCTCCATGTTACTCTCTCTCTCTCTCTCTCTCCATGTTATATATATGATGTATTGATTTGGTTATTGGTTTAATCAGCTGATTAGTGACAGCATTCCATTACTGATACTGTATCCTCCCTGCTGCTCACTGATTAATGATCTCTCTCTCTCTCCATGTTACTCTCTCTCTCTCTCCATGTTACACTCTCTCTCTCTCTCTCTCCCCATGTTACTCTCTCTCTCCCCATGTTACTCACTCTCTCTCTCTCTCTCCATGTTACTCTCTCTCTCTCCATGTTACTCTCTCTCTCTCCATGTTATATATACCATGTATTGATTTGATTAGCTGATCAGTGACAGCATTCCATTACTGATACTGTATCCTCCCTGCTGCTCACTGATTAATGATCTCTCTCTCTCCATGTTACTCTCTCTCTCTCCATGTTACTCTCTCTCTCTCTCCATGTTTCTCTCTCTCTCTCTCTCCATGTTACTCTCTCTCTCTCTCCATGTTTCTCTCTCTCTCTCTCCATGTTTCTCTCTCTCTCCATGTTTCTCTCTCTCTCTCTCTCTCTCCATGTTACTCTCTCTCTCTCTCCATGTTACACTCACTCTCTCTCTCTCCATGTTACTCTCTCTCTCTCCATGTTACTCTCTCTCTCTCTCCATGTTTCTCTCTCTCTCTCTCTCTCTCTCTCTCCATGTTTCTCTCTCTCTCTCTCTCCATGTTACTCTCTCTCTCTCTCCATGTTTCTCTCTCTCTCTCTCCATGTTTCTCTCTCTCTCCATGTTTCTCTCTCTCTCTCTCTCTCTCCATGTTACTCTCTCTCTCTCTCCATGTTACACTCACTCTCTCTCTCTCCATGTTACTCTCTCTCTCTCCATGTTACTCTCTCTCTCTCTCCATGTTTCTCTCTCTCTCTCTCTCTCTCTCTCTCTCCATGTTTCTCTCTCTCTCTCTCTCCATGTTTCTCTCTCTCTCTCTCTCCATGTTACTCTCTCTCTCTCTCTCCATGTTACTCTCTCCATGTTACTCTCTCTCTCCATGTTACACTCTCTCTCTCTCTCTCCATGTTTCTCTCTCTCTCTCTCTCCATGTTACTCTCTCTCTCTCCATGTTACTCTCTCTCTCTCCATGTTACTCTCTCTCTCTCCATGTTACTCTCTCTCTCTCTCCATGTTTCTCTCTCTCTCTCTCTCCATGTTACTCTCTCTCTCTCCATGTTACTCTCTCTCTCTCCATGTTACTCTCTCTCTCTCCATGTTACTCTCTCTCTCTCCATGTTACTCTCTCTCTCTCCATGTTACTCTCTCTCTCTCCATGTTACTCTCTCTCTCTCTCTCCCCCCATGTTACTCTCTCTCTCCATGTTACACTCTCTCTCTCTCTCCATGTTACACTCTCTCTCTCTCTCCATGTTACTCTCTCTCTCTCTCTCCATGTTACTCTCTCTCTCTCTCTCCATGTTACTCTCTCTCTCTCTCTCCATGTTACTCTCTCTCTCTCTCTCTCTCTCTCCATGTTACTCTCTCTCTCTCCATGTTATATATATGATGTATTGATTTGGTTATTGATTTAATCAGCTGATTAGTGACAGCATTCCATTACTGATACTGTATCCTCCCTGCTGCTCACTGATTAATGATTGGCAGCATTACCGGGTCACATGATGCTCCCGGGGGCGGGGTCACTGACCTGTAACCAGTAATAACCCCAATAAACACAATGATCCCCGAAACCCCGAGCCTCACCCTCCGCTCCCAGCGGCTCAGCACGATCTGCACGGCGCACACATATGACGTCAGTGAGGGCAATGAAACCGCCTGGGGAGGAGCTCTGACACACCGGAAATGACGTCAGTGATCTCACCGCCGCCATGATGGATGTGGGCAAAGCTCCTATTAATCCTTATTAGTAGTATGGGCAATAGGCGGCCATTAGCGCTAAGATAGCAATAT
Organism: Pelobates fuscus; assembly: GCF_036172605.1. NCBI lineage: Eukaryota > Metazoa > Chordata > Amphibia > Anura > Pelobatidae > Pelobates > Pelobates fuscus. Next base: position 150,346,133 of record NC_086326.1, on the reverse strand, counting down.
GGAGAGTGTTAATAATGTGATAAGGAGGAGATAATAGGAAATAGAGAGATATTGTTTATTATAATGAGCCTGGAGTGACACACCCAGCGCCATGATGGATGTGGGCAAAGCTCCTATTAATCCTTATTAGTAGTATGGGCAATAGGCGTCCATTAGAGCTAAGATAGCAATATGGAGAGTGTTAATAATGTGATAAGGAGGAGATAATAGGAAATAGAGAGATATTGTTTATTATAATGAGCCTGGAGTGACACACCCAGCGCCATGATGGATGTGGGCAAAGCTCCTATTAATCCTTATTAGTAGTATGGGCAATAGGCGGCCATTAGCGCTAAGATAGCAATATGGTGAGTGTTAATAATGTGATAAGGAGGAGATAATAGGAAATAGAGAGATATTGTTTATTATAATGAGCCTGGAGTGACACACCCGGCACCATGATGGATGTGGGCAAAGCTCCTATTAATCCTTATTAGTAGTATGGGCAATCGGCGGCCATTAGCGCTAAGATAGCAATATGGAGAGTGTTAATAATGTGATAAGGAGGAGATAATAGGAAATAGAGAGATATTGTTTATTATAATGAGCCTGGAGTTGTACACCCAGCGCCATGATGGATGTGGGCAAAGCTCCTATTAATCCTTATTAGTAGTATGGGCAATCGGCTGCCATTAGCGCTAAGATAGCAATATGGAGAGTGTTAATAATGTGATAAGGAGGAGATAATAGGAAATAGAGAGATATTGTTTATTATAATGAGCCTGGAGTGACACACCCAGCGCCATGATGGATGTGGGCAAAGCTCCTATTAATCCTTATTAGTAGTATGGGCAATAGGCGTCCATTAGAGCTAAGATAGCAATATGGAGAGTGTTAATAATGTGATAAGGAGGAGATAATAGGAAATAGAGAGATATTGTTTATTATAATGAGCCTGGAGTGACACACCCAGCGCCATGATGGATGTGGGCAAAGCTCCTATTAATCCTTATTAGTAGTATGGGCAATAGGCGGCCATTAGCGCTAAGATAGCAATATGGTGAGTGTTAATAATGTGATAAGGAGGAGATAATAGGAAATAGAGAGATATTGTTTATTATAATGAGCCTGGAGTGACACACCCGGCACCATGATGGATGTGGGCAAAGCTCCTATTAATCCTTATTAGTAGTATGGGCAATCGGCGGCCATTAGCGCTAAGATAGCAATATGGAGAGTGTTAATAATGTGATAAGGAGGAGATAATAGGAAATAGAGAGATATTGTTTATTATAATGAGCCTGGAGTGACACACCCGGCGCCATGATGGATGTGGGCAAAGCTCCTATTAATCCTTATTAGTAGTATGGGCAATAGGCGGCCATTAGCGCTAAGATAGCAATATGGTGAGTGTTAATAATGTGATGAGGAGGAGATAATAGGAAATAGAGAGATATTGTTTATTATAATGAGCCTGGAGTGACACACCCAGCGCCATGATGGATGTGGGCAAAGCTCCTATTAATCCTTATTAGTAGTATGGGCAATAGGCAGCCATTAGCGCTAAGATAGCAATATGGAGAGTGTTAATAATGTGATAAGGAGGAGATAATAGGAAATAGAGAGATATTGTTTATTATAATGAGCCTGGAGTGACACACCCGGCGCCATGATGGATGTGGGCAAAGCTCCTATTAATCCTTATTAGTAGTATGGGCAATAGGCGGCCATTAGCTCTAAGATAGCAATATGGAGAGTGTTAATAATGTGATAAGGAGGAGATAATAGGAAATAGAGAGATATTGTTTATTATAATGAGCCTGGAGTGACACACCCAGCGCCATGATGGATGAGGGCAAAGCTCCTATTAATCCTTATTAGTAGTATGGGCAATAGGCGGCCATTAGCGCTAAGATAGCAATATGGAGAGTGTTAATAAAGTGATAAGGAGGAGATAATAGGAAATAGAGAGATATTGTTTATTATAATGAGCCTGGAGTGACACACCCGGCGCCATGATGGATGTTGGCAAAGCTCCTATTAATCCTTATTAGTAGTATGGGCAATAGGCGGCCATTAGCACTAAGATAGCAATATGGAGAGTGTTAATAATGTGATATGGAGGAGATAATAGGAAATAGAGAGATATTGTTTATTATAATGAGCCTGGAGTGACACACCCAGCGCCATGATGGATGTTGGCAAAGCTCCTATTAATCCTTATTAGTAGTATGGGCAATAGGCGGCCATTAGCGCTAAGATAGCAATATAGAGAGTGTTAATAATGTGATAAGGAGGAGATAATAGGAAATAGAGAGATATTGTTTATTATAATGAGTCTGGAGTGACACACCCGGCGCCATGATGGATATGGGCAAAGCTCCTATTAATCCTTATTTGTAGTATGGGCAATAGGCAGCCATTAGCACTAAGATAGCAATATGGAGAGTGTTAATAATGTGATAAGGAGGAGATAATAGGAAATAGAGAGATATTGTTTATTATAATGAGTCTTGAGTGACACACCCGGCGCCATGATGGATGTGGGCAAAGCTCCTATTAATCCTTATTAGTAGTATGGGCAATAGGCGGCCATTAGAGCTAAGATAGCAATATGGAGAGTGTTAATAATGTGATAAGGAGGAGATAATAGGAAATAGAGAGATATTGTTTATTATAATAAGCCTGGAGTGACACACCCGGCGCCATGATGGATGTGGGCAAAGCTCCTATTAATCCTTATTAGTAGTATGGGCAATAGGCGGCCATTAGCGCTAAGATAGCAATATGGAGAGTGTTAATAATGTGATAAGGAGGAGATAATAGGAAATAGAGAGATATTGTTTATTATAATGAGCCTGGAGTGACACACCCAGCGCCATGATGGATGTGGGTAAAGCTCCTATTAATCCTTATTAGTAGTATGGGCAATAGGCAGCCATTAGCGCTAAGATAGCAATATGGAGAGTGTTAATAATGTGATAAGGAGGAGATAATAGGAAATAGAGAGATATTGTTTATTATAATGAGCCTGGAGTGACACACCCGGCGCCATGATGGATGTGGGCAAAGTTCCTATTAATCCTTATTAGTAGTATGGGCAATAGGCGGCCATTAGCGCTAAGATAGCAATATGGAGAGTGTTAATAATGTGATAAGGAGAAGATAATAGGAAATAGAGAGATATTGTTTATTATACTGAGCCTGGAGTGACACACCCGGCGCCATGATGGATGTGGGCAAAGCTCCTATTAATCCTTATTAGTAGTATGGGCAATAGGCAGCCATTAGCGCTAAGATAGCAATATGGAGAGTGTTAATAATGTGATAAGGAGGAGATAATAGGAAATAGAGAGATATTGTTTATTATAATGAGCCTGGAGTGACACACCCAGCGCCATGATGGATGTGGGCAAAGCTCCTATTAATCCTTATTAGTAGTATGGGCAATAGGCGTCCATTAGCGCTAAGATAGCAATGTGGAGAGTGTTAATAATGTGATAAGGAGGAGATAATAGGAAATAGAGAGATATTGTTTATTATAATGAGCCTGGAGTGACACACCCATCGCCATGATGGATGTGGGCAAAGCTCCTATTAATCCTTATTAGTAGTATGGGCAATAGGCGGCCATTAGCTCTAAGATAGCAATATGGAGAGTGTTAATAAAGTGATAAGGATGAGATAATAGGAAATAGAGAGATATTGTTTATTATAATGAGCCTGGAGTGACACACCCAGCGCCATGATGGATGTGGGCACAGCTCCTATTAATCCTTATTAGTAGTATGGGCAATAGGCGGCCATTAGCTCTCAGATAGCAATATGGAGAGTGTTAATAATGTGATAAGGAGGATATAATAGGAAATAGAGAGATATTGTTTATTATAATGAGCCTGGAGTGACACACCCAGCGCCATGATGGATGTGGGCACAGCTCCTATTAATCCTTATTAGTAGTATGGGCAATAGGCGGCCATTAGCTCTCAGATAGCAATATGGAGAGTGTTAATAATGTGATAAGGAGGATATAATAGGAAATAGAGAGATATTGTTTATTATAATGAGCCTGGAGTGACACACCCGGCGCCATGATGGATGTAGGCAAAGCTCCTATTAATCCTTATTAGTAGTATGGGCAATAGGTGGCCATTAGCGCTAAGATAGCAATATGGAGAGTGTTAATAATGTGATAAGGAGGAGATAATAGGAAATAGAGAGATATTGTTTATTATAATGAGCCTGGAGTGACACACTCAGCGCCATGATGGATGTGGGCAAAGCTCCTATTAATCCTTATTAGTAGTATGGGCAATAGGCAGCCATTAGCGCTAAGATAGCAATATGGAGAGTGTTAATAATGTGATAAGGAGGAGATAATAGGAAATAGAGAGATATTGTTTATTATAATGAGCCTGGAGTGACACACCCGGCGCCATGATGGATGTGGGCAAAGCTCCTATTAATCCTTATTAGTAGTATGGGCAATAGGCGGCCATTAGCGCTAAGATAGCAATATGGAGAGTGTTAATAATGTGATAAGGAGGAGATAATAGGAAATAGAGAGATATTGTTTATTATTATGAGCCTGGAGTGACACACCCAGCACCATGATGGATGTGGGCAAAGCTCCAATTAATCCTTATTAGTAGTATGGGCAATAGGCGGCCATTAGCGCTAAGATAGCAATATGGAGAGTGTTAATAATGTGATAAGGATGAGATAATAGGAAATAGAGAGATATTGTTTATTATAATGAGCCTGGAGTGACACACCCGGCGCCATGATGGATGTGGGCAAAGCTCCTATTAATCCTTATTAGTAGTATGGGCAATAGGCGGCCATTAGCGCTAAGATAGCAATATGGAGAGTGTTAATAATGTGATAAGGAGGAGATAATAGGAAATAGAGAGATATTGTTTATTATAATGAGCCTGGAATGACACACCCGGCGCCATGATGGATGTGGGCAAAGCTCCTATTAATCCTTATTAGTAGTATGGGCAATAGGCGGCCATTAGCGCTAAGATAGCAATATGGAGAGTGTTAATAATGTGATAAGGAGGAGATAATAGGAAATAGAGAGATATTGTTTATTATAATGAGCCTGGAGTGACACACCCAGCGCCATGATGGATGTGGGCAAAGCTCCTATTAATCCTTATTAGTAGTATGGGCAATAGGCGGCCATTAGCGCTAAAATAGCAATATGGAGAGTGTTAATAATGTGATAAGGAGGAGATAATAGGAAATAGAGAGATATTGTTTATTATAATGAGCCTGGAGTGACACACCCGGCGCCATGATGGATGTGGGCAAAGCTCCTATTAATCCTTATTAGTAGTATGGGCAATAGGCAGCCATTAGCGCTAAGATAGCAATATGGAGAGTATTAATAATGTGATAAGGAGGAGATAATAGGAAATAGAGAGATATTGTTTATTATAATGAGCCTGGAGTTACACACCCGGCGCCATGATGGATGTGGGCAAAGCTCCTATTAATCTTTATTAGTAGTATGGGCAATAGGCGGCCATTAGCGCTAAGATAGCAATATGGAGAGTATTAATAATGTGATAAGGAGGAGATAATAGGAAATAGAGAGATATTGTTTATTATAATGACCCTGGAGTGACACACCCAGCGCCATGATAGATGAGGGCAAAGCTCCTATTAATCTTTATTAGTAGTATGGGCAATAGGCGGCCATTAGCGCTAAGATAGCAATATGGAGAGTGTTAATAATGTGATAAGGAGGAGATAATAGGAAATAGAGAGATATTGTTTATTATAATGAGCCTGGAGTGACACACCCGGCGCCATGATGGATGTGGGCAAAGCTCCTATTAATCCTTATTAGTAGTATGGGCAATAGGCGGCCATTAGCGCTAAGATAGCAATATGGAGAGTGTTAATAATGTGATAAGGAGGAGATAATAGGAAATAGAGAGATATTGTTTATTATAATGAGCCTGGAGTGACACACCCGGCGCCATGATGGATGTGGGCAAAGCTCCTATTAATCCTTATTAGTAGTATGGGCAATAGGCGCCCATTAGCGCTAAGATAGCAATATGGAGAGTGTTAATAATGTGATAAGGAGGAGATAATAGGAAATAGAGAGATATTGTTTATTATAATGAGCCTGGAGTGACACACCCAGCGCCATGATGGATGTGGGCAAAGCTCCTATTAATCCTTATTAGTAGTATGGGCAATAGGCGGCCATTAGCGCTAAGATAGCAATATGGAGAGTGTTAATAATGTGATAAGGAGGAGATAATAGGAAATAGAGAGATATTGTTTATTATAATGAGCCTGGAGTGACACACCCGGCGCCATGATGGATGTGGGCAAAGCTCCTATTAATCCTTATTAGTAGTATGGGCAATAGGCAGCCATTAGCTCTAAGATAGCAATATGGAGAGTATTAATAATGTGATAAGGAGGAGATAATAGGAAATAGAGAGATATTGTTTATTATAATGACCCTGGAGTGACACACCCAGCGCCATGATAGATGAGGGCAAAGCTCCTATTAATCTTTATTAGTAGTATGGGTAATAGGCGGCCATTAGCGCTAAGATAGCAATATGGAGAGTGTTAATAATCTGATAAGGAGGAGATAATAGGAAATAGAGAGATATTGTTTATTATAATGAGCCTGGAGTGACACACCTGGCGCCATGATGGATGTGTGCAAAGCTCCTATTAATCCTTATTAGTAGTATGGGCAATAGGCGGCCATTAGCGCTAAGATAGCAATATGGAGAGTGTTAATAATGTGATAAGGAGGAGATAAAAGGAAATAGAGAGATATTGTTTATTATAATGAGCTTGGAGTAACACACCCGGCACCATGATGGATGTGGGCAAAGCTCCTATTAATCATTATTAGTAGTATGGGCAATAGGCGGCCATTAACGCTAAGATAGCAATATGGAGAGTGTTAATAATGTGATAAGGAGGAGATAATAGGAAATAGAGAGATATTGTTTATTATAATGAGCCTGGAGTGACACACCCAGCGCCATGATGGATGTGGGCAAAGCTCCTATTAATCCTTATTAGTAGTATGGGCAATAGGCGGCCATTAGCGCTAAGATAGCAATATGGAGAGTGTTAATAATGTGATAAGGAGGAGATAATAGGAAATAGAGAGATATTGTTTATTATAATGAGCCTGGAGTGACACACCCGGCGCCATGATGGATGTGGGCAAAGCTCCTATTAATCCTTATTAGTAGTATGGGCAATTGGCGGCCATTAGCTCTAAGATAGCAATATGGAGAGTGTTAATAATGTGATAAGGAGGAGATAATAGGAAATAGAGATATATTGTTTATTATAATGAGCCTGGAGTGACACACCCGGCGCCATGATGGATGTGGGCAAAGCTCCTATTAATCCTTATTAGTAGTATGGGCAATAGGCAGCCATTAGCGCTAAGATAGCAATATGGAGAGTGTTAATAATGTGATAAGGAGGAGATAATAGGAAATAGAGAGATATTGTTTATTATAATGAGCCTGGAGTGACACACCCGGCGCCATGATGGATGAGGGCAAAGCTCCTATTAATCCTTATTAGTAGTATGGGCAATAGGCGGCCATTAGCGCTAAGATAACAATATGGAGAGTGTTAATAATGTGATAAGGAGGAGATAATAGGAAATAGAGAGATATTGTTTATTATAATGAGCCTGGAGTGACACACCCGGCGCCATGATGGATGTGGGTAAAGCTCCTATTAATCCTTATTAGTAGTATGGGCAATAGGCGGCCATCAGCGCTAAGATAGCTATATGGAGAGTGTTAATAATGTGATGAGGAGGAGATAATAGGAAATAGAGAGATATTGTTTATTATAATGAGCCTGGAGTGACACACCCAGCGCCATGATGGATGTGGGCAAAGCTCCTATTAATCCTTATTAGTAGTATGGGCAATAGGCAGCCATTAGCGCTAAGATAGCAATATGGAGAGTGTTAATAATGTGATAAGGAGGAGATAATAGGAAATAGAGAGATATTGTTTATTATAATGAGCCTGGAGTGACACACCCAGCGCCATGATGGATGTGGGCAAAGCTCCTATTAATCCTTATTAGTAGTATGGGCAATAGGCGGCCATTAGCGCTAAGATAACAATATGGAGAGTGTTAATAATGTGATAAGGAGGAGATAATAGGAAATAGAGAGATATTGTTTATTATAATGAGCCTGGAGTGAAACACCCGGCGCCATGATGGATGAGGGCAAATCTCCTATTAATCCTTATTAGTAGTATGGGCAATAGGCGGCCATTAGCACTAAGATAGCAATATAACACAGAGACACAGTAACACTCAGTAACACACAGTGACACAGTTACACTCAGTAACACACAGTAACACTGAGTAACACAGAGACACAGTAACACTCAGTAACACACAGTGACACAGTAACACTCAGTAACACACAGTAACACTGAGTAACACAGAGACACAGTAACACTTAGTAACACATAGTGACACAGTAACACTCAGTAACACACAGTAACACTGAGTAACACACAGTAACACCCAATAGCACTCAGTAACACACAGTAACACTAAGTAACACAGTGATACAGTAACACTCAGTAAGACACAGTAACACTCGGTAAAACAGTAACACTCGGTAACACTCATTAACACTGAGCAACACTCAGTAACACACAGTAACACTGAGTAATACACATTAACACTCAGTAACACAGAGTAACATACAGTAACAGTCAGTAACACACAGTAACACAGTAATACTCAGTAACACACAGTGTGAAGGAATATCCCCATCACTTTCAACTCCTTTCGTTTATTTTGTTCTGTCTTCATTAATTTCGTTCAGTTCCCGAGCCAAGACCACCCCAGAAACTAATTAGAACATAGAACGTTATGTGCAAAAACCGCAAAGGAAATCATTACTAGAATCTTGTCTCCCGAACGCTGGCAGCGGGACTTGGTCGTCGAGTGCCTGGAACTAATTATGGCAAGGTACTCCCGTGAACACTGGTCACCATGGACCTACGGCCCGTTCCAGTTCCAGTTCACATATACGAACGGCGTTCAGGATTTACAGACTACCAACATGGGGAGCATTCTACAAGAACCAGTCTTCCTCTATCTTATGTGGTTTTCTAACAAAACCCCACGAACGGAGACCGGCTCTTGCCACCATTTCCATGGAACTATTTTGGGCTTACTCCTCGTGGCAGACCGTTCAGAACTTCCCTGCAATGGCGTTCCAAAACGACCGAAAGGATCTATCCAGGGGTGTGACTTTTGTGGGGTTTCCCTGTATTTCGGGGTGTTGCAATATTTTACTTTTTTCTGTACCTGGAGATAATTCAGTTTAGAATATTTACTGACTCAATTATCTCTCAGGCACAGAGGAGGAGTTTATGGACTGAATAAATTTGATGCCTGTATTTCCATTAAAATCAGCCTTTACCCAGCATTAAGCCTTGGCTCATGTGTGGGAATTAGTTGCTGTTTCCATGGGAAAAGGGTATCTGTGTGTCACGGTTCTCACCACAACATACAGACAGCCAGACGTGGTCGTCCCAGGAGTGCCCAACAGGGGATTTGAACTGAGGAACTTCACAGTCCTGGTCCTGCTTCCTACCTCTGAGCCACAGCAGCTTTGTTTATTTTCACGCTATTCCAGCTCTGTTCTTCCTGGCTTGTCTGCAGCAGTGGGGGCCGATCCTTGACAATAGCTGTGCTTCACCTGACCCTGATCAGTTATCAGCAGGGTATATATACTCAGCCTCGCCCTCTGAACTGGGTCAAGTCTTTGATCCTGCTGTGTGTGTTCCATACCAGTGTTCCTGTCTATTGTTACTCTGCTTCATTTTGACCCCAGCTTGTGACATTGTTTACTCTGACCTCTGGCATCCCTTGACTTCGGCTACTCCTCATTGTTCCTGTCCTCTGGCATCCTTTGACCTCGGCTTTTCCTTGACGATCCTGCTGTTTGAGTCCTTGCCAGTGCTGCGACTTGAAACTTAATTCTGCACAGACCCGTGCACAGACCCTCAGGCCAGGTAAATTCTTACCTGACCACCTTAGCCTGTGGCTATCTGCAAGGGTGAGCAACATATCTGCGCTACAGACTCCCAACTCAGGTAAGACCCTGACACCGTGGCGGTGATACCTTGGCAGACTGCCACATTTGGTGGCAGCGGCGGGATGGTCCCTTTTCCCTAGATTTCTAATTTAAGGCTGACACTGGAGGACTGTGCATGAAAGGTTGCTACACACAACTCATGCACAACACCTTAAAGGAATTACTGGAGGTTCGTGGGGGCATTGCCAGCAATAAAGCTAAGCATCTCATTATCAGCGAACTAATGGAGCTGGACAGGGAAAACTTGGTCACGGTGACCCCGGCTGTTCGTACGGACGAAAGCAAAGTGGACAGGGAAATAAGGGAACGGTTAGCACTGTTCGGATCAAATCCCTCTCCCGAAATCATAATGCAAATCATCGACGGTGTAAACGACAATGCACTAAAACAACGTGAATTACAAGTACGCCTGGTGGAGGCACAACATCCTACAGAAGTTATCCTGAACAATATATCCAATTTTAACCCCAAACCGCGGAAAATACCACGTATTTAAAGTCTTTGATGAGACTACAGGCGAAATTGACAGTTATCTAGCACATTTTGAGAGACAATGTGCCCTCCATAAGGTAACGGAGGGGGAATGGGTCCCTATTTTAGCTGGAAAATTGTCCGGCAAGGCGGCAGAAGCCTTCAGAGCCATTCCCGACCAGGATATAAACAGCTATGAGAGGTTGAAGGAAGCCCTCTTGGCAAAGTACACATTAACTCCCGAAGCGTACTGGTGAAAGTTTAGAAACCCCCAAAAAAGGATACTGACTCCTACACAGAGTGGGCTTCCTGGCTGCACCGAACAGCCACCCACTGGATTCATGGCTGTCAGGCTACCACCCTAGAGGAGTTGCTTCAACTGATTTTACTCAAACAGTTCTTCAACCTATTCCAACCAGATGTTAAAGAATGGGTGAGAGACCGTAATTCCCTCACCCTACCAGAGGCAGCTAGACTTGCAGATGACTACACTGATGCTCACAAGCCGGAACGGACTCAACCTAGACCTCAACCTCCCCGAAACGAGTCCCAAGCACCAACCACAGGTGGGAGCAATCAACCCACTCCTCAACCCACTCCAGAGATATATCGACCACCACAGACGACGGGGCCCAGCTGTTACAGATGCAAGCAAGTGGGACACTATCTCAGGGATTGCCCCTGGAGCCACCCAAACCCAATTGGAGCCCGGCAAGGGGTCCCCAAACCACGCGTGGCCGTCCACTGCATTGACTAAACTGTCCCTATCACCTGGGAAGCCCGGGAGTTAACTTGAGAAGTACCCCTGGGGTTCCTCCCTCAGGCCGACCCTGTGCAGGCGGCCAGTACAGACAACCTGCAGCATCACCGCCAATTAGTAATGGTTAATGGCCAGACCCAGGTAAGAACCACTTCCCCGACCTTGACGATAGAGCCCCTACCCTTGGATACCCCTCAGGATTTTGGGAAGGAAGTAGCAGGAGACCCCACATTGCAGAAATATAGAGAGAAAGCCGTGTCAGGGGGAAACAGTTTGTGTGGGAGGGTAGCAGGTTGTACTGGGTCACCGACTCCCAGGTGAACGCCCCATGGCCCAGACAAAAACGCCAGCTGGTAGTCCCCCAGAAATACCGGCTGGAGTTGATGCTGGTCGGTCACGATGTATCTTTAGCTAGGCATTTGGGAATTTGGTGGACATCGTACCGGGTAACCAAGAACTTTTTTTGGCCTGGAGTATACAATGATGTCCGCCGATATTGCCAAACTTGCGAAGTGTGCCAACGGGTGGGTAAGAGGGGAGACCACGCTAAAGCTAAAATGTTCCCTATGCCCATAATCGAAGAACCTTTTAGCCGGGTAGCCGTGGACCTGATATTCTCTCGAATAGGATTTCCCAGGGAAATCCATCTGATCAGGATACCCAGTTCACTGCCGAAGTGACCCACCAGCTATGGAAGGACTGCGTCATAAAACCCCTGATGAGCTCCCCATATCACCCCCAGACTAACGGTCTTTGCGAGCGGTTCAATGGGACTCTGAAGCAGATGCTCAACACGAGTTTGACATTCTTGTACTACCCCAATTGTAAAGCTTGTTATGATGCCAGAGGACTGCCGTTGAGGTACCTCAGGCTTCTATGTACCTATCTTACGCACAGCAAAAATATAAAAAATAAATAAATAAAGAGAGACAAATGGCAATGGCAGCTTTCGTACAAGCTCTAGACTCTCTGCTTTGGGCATTATAATTCCTACTCCAGGATACAGTAATGGTAGTTGTCTTCAAATGTAGTAGTGTTGTGTGAAGAACTGAACCTCGTCACAGGTTCTTTTAGGGGCCTGCTGGCCAGCCTCTTGCCTCAGGACTATGGGCCCTGTAATATACCTTGCCCAATGCACTTTAAAAGTTATGTACTTTTGTACTCCAGACAGAAAGCCCAACCGTTAGCCCTGATTCTCTGGAACTGTTTTGGGCATAGGACTATGTGCACGTTTGGTCAAAATTATGACTTCCGTGGAAAGCCCGAACCCCTGAACCGATCTGTGTGATTTTTGGATAAGTTGGTTACCCAGTTCGGGGCTATCAGGGGATGTAACTTTTGTGGGGTTTCCATGGGTTTTGGGGGTACTTTCGGGGGGGTTGTTAAGTGTTTTTTGTGCCTGGAGATAATTGAGTTAGTTTAGTTCCTGACTCAATCATCTCCCAGGCATAGGGGAGGGATTGTCTTGTTTTGTATGGGAGTGTCCTGAACCTGAGAGCCAATGCAATTGTGTGTATGTTTTTACTGTAGTCTACTCTCAGGTCCAGGGGGGAGTGCCCCTTGCATGGGGACTGTCATAAAAGGCCAGTTGTGGCTGCCATTAAACAGAACAGTTTACCCCTTCATGAAGTCTTGGCTCATGTTTGGGGGGATTGGAGAGCTATTTTCACTCTGGGGATTGCTATAATCACTGTGACAAACTCCCCTTTTCAAGTGAGTTTGCCACAAGTTCTTGGAGGGGCCTGCTTGCCAGCCTCCTGCCCACAGACTATGGACACTGTAAACTGTGATATAAAAGTTTCCGTTTGTCTATTGGAATTATATGGTTCAGTAACTGAGCAGTCGCACGAACCGGAGACCACCTGTTAAGCCTAATTGACACATTGTTGCAATTTCCAACGCAGTGGTCTAGGTTTATGTCTGGGTGGCTGCAATTCCTATGGACAACCACGAGGTGGCGGCAATCTTGTTCGCATGGACCCAAACAGCGAATAGACTTTAGGGGGACTTAGCCGCGATTGCCCTGGAACTATTTTCAACATGAAAACTTTGCGGTTCCCAGTCAATTCCCCAGCGGCACTTAGCTGTGATTCTATGGAACTATTTTAAGCCTGAAGACTTTGCGGTTCCCGGTCGGTCCTCCAGCGGCACTAGCTGCGGTCTATGGAACTATTTTTAGCTATGGGACCATGCCTGCGGTCGGTCAAAATTTTTGGATATGTTGGTCACCCAGATCAGGGCTATCAGGGAATGTAACATTTGTAAGGGATATCATGTGTTTTGGGGTACTTTTGGGACTTTATAAAAAAGTATATATTTTTTTCTGTGCTTGGAGATAATTGGATTAGAATTAGTACAGTTACTGATCCAATTATCTCCCAGGCAGAGGGAAGGGATTGTGTGCTTTGTGTGGGAGTGTCGTGCCTTGTACCTTATTGTTATTAGTCTGTGATGTTGTAAATCAGTCCACCATCAGGTCCATGTGGGCATACCCCTTGCATGGGGATTGTCATATAAGGCCAAGTGTGGCACCATTAAAATTTATTCCAGCTTGCACTCCAAAACTGTGTGTCGTCCTGTTATTGGAGGGAAGGAAGATTTACCCCTGTGTCTGCTTTTCCAGCTTGCAGCGGATTCAATGGGGAAAGTCCTTTTAAGGACTAGAGCTCCCAGGACTGAGTGTCGTCCAGTGCCTGGGGGTGACTAGAGCGAATTCCCCATTCGGCTCCAGGAAGGAGCGGTTTCAGGGCCCCAGTCAAGCCACGGCGACTGTGGGCAGAAGTGCTGCGGTTTGTCCCCTGTTCCAGCTAGGAAGCGATCCTAGGCGGAGGTACCCAGCCAGGGGTACAGGGAGCTCCATCACAATCACTATACTCAGAGACGTATCTTACACGAGGCAAACAAGGCATCTGCCTTGGGCGGCATTTTTCAGGGGGCGGCAAGATCCCTTGCTTGCCTCGTGTCCTGGGGGGCTCAAGAGCTGGCCCGCTGGCCACTTTTGAGCCCCCCCCGAGGCTGGCAGTGGGCGGCGGGCTGCGAGGAAGAATACTCACCTGAGCTCTTCCTGCTCAGCTCCCTCTGCGCCGCTTAATGAAGCCGTGAGCCGGAATATGACGTCAGACCGGCTGCCAGCATCACTAAGCAGTGCGCGAGGGAGCTGAACAGCAAGATTAAAGCTCCCTCGCCGCCAACTCTGCCTGTCCGCCCCCTGCCTGCCCGACCTGCAGCCACACTGGTCTGCAGGTAAGTAATCCACTCCAGCTCTCCCAGGGAGGCTGGGTGGATTTAAATTAAAATAGTGTTGGGAGATGTGTCGTGAAACTCCACTACCTGGTCGGGGCAGAACTATGGCTGGATGAGGCGTACCGGCACTACGATGGTACTCGGTGCAGAGGTGCCCCTGGATGGATGGGAGTGATGGTCCAGAGGGTTATGACTATGATGGCCCTGGTCTGCTGTGGGAGGCACTGGAGGAGGTCAGTGATTTTGGGAGCCCAGAGGAGTCATGGTATTGCGATATCCAGGAATACCGTATAGATGGGCTGGAGATTCCTAATACTGCAGGACTGGGAGCAGACATCACCTGTCTGATCAGGTTGGAATGGGTACTGGAGCTGCCTGCTAGATGCAACGCAGAGGATGATGTCAGCTGGGTAACTAAGAGAGAGGAGATTTTTGGTCCCTCTCCTCAGCAGCTAGCATCACTGGTAGTGGGGATGGTCGGTCCCACCACCTAAAAACAGGCAGCATTACCAGGAGTCGAGACAGTTGGTCCAACTCCCCAGCAGCAGCAGGATTTAAAGGGAGAAGAATCCACCAATCTCTCTCCCCAACAGCAGCCAGCGTTACAGGGAGAGGAGATTGTAGGCCCCTTGTCCCAGCAGCAGCCATCAACACTGGGGGTGGAGACAGTCGGTCCCACTACCCAGCACCAGGCAGCGTTCCAGGAAGAAGAGACATCCAGTCTCTCTCCCCAGTGGCAGCTTACCTTACAGGCAGCCAGAGATACCGAAAGAGGAGACAGCTGGTCCCTCTTCTCAATTACAGGGGGACCTTATGGGATCCCCAACCCCAGCTGGGAGTGACAGGAGGGAGGACAGTCGGTCCTACTCCTATCTGGGTGATTTTTGGAGAAGTTGGTTACCCAGTTCGGGGCTATCAGGGGATGTAACTTTTGTGGGGTTTCCATGGGTTTTGGGGATACTTTCAGGTGTTGTTAAAAGTTGTTTTTTGTGCCTGAAGATAATTGAGTTAGTTCAGTTCCTGACTCAATTATCTCCCAGGCATAGGAGAGATATTGTCTGTCTTGTTTTGAATGGGAGTGTCCTGGACCTGAGAACCAATGCAATTGTGTGTATGTTTGTTTTTACTGTAGTCTACTCTCAAGTCATGGGGAATGACACAAAAGGCCAGTTGTCGCTGCCATTAAACAGAACAGTTTACCCCTTCATGAAATCTTGGCTCATGTTTGGGGGGATTGGAAAGCTATATTCACTCTGGGGATTGCTATAATTACTATACTTCCTTGTATCACAATGATTGCTCTTGTAAGAGCAGCCTGCTTCGCTCTCTGGACTAGGAGAGATCTACCCACTGGAAGCTGGAAGGTTGCGCCTTAGTTAAATGGAATATACCAAAATTTAGAAAATAACAGAAGTGATATATACACAATAAAACAAGTATAGTCCAACTACCAATGATATGTAGAAAGTGATACAGGGTCTTGAAAGGAACGACCAGACTGGATAAAATCAGAGATTTTTGAAGGTGGAGTGCTTGCGATTCCAGGAGTACTTGTAAAACATAAATGGGAGAACTCCAATGGTACAGTATAATATAGGATATATTTAAAGTCTATATAGAATCTGTTTTACTCACATTTACCAGAGCTATATCCAGCTCTGGTGTGTATAACATGAAGTAGAATGATCCCCACTTCTAGGATGTATGTGGTAGGTAGATTCTTCGCAGAAGGTAAAAGATTGAAACCGAGAAGATAAAAAATGGCAAATATAGTGCACACTGTAGAAATACAATTTTAGGATAATTTACAGTGTAGGAAATGTACTCACATTTGTTTGAGCAGACTTACTGCTCGATGGGTAGGGTGCTGGTGGTATTATCCCCACCTAGGATACTTTAGTCCTCTTTAGGAAAATCACAGTGAGAAGACGCTGGATGTCCATAAGAAAGCATTGCGTAATGCTTTCCTATGGGCGGTTTGAATACATTGGCAGGGGGTGGAGAGTTCCCCAGCACAGAGGAAGCCCGGTGCTGGAGAAAGGTAAGTGGCTGAAGGGGTTTTAGCCCCTTCAGCCCAGCGGGAGGAAGGCCCTGAGGGTAGTGTTCGTTTTCCTGGCACTCTAGTGCTCCTTTAAGGCTAAGAAGTGGAATATTCTGCAACGACGAGTCACACACCTGATCTCAACCCAATCGAGCATGCATTTCACTTACTGAAGATGAAACTTAGAGCAGAAAGACCCACAAACAAACAACAACTGACGTCAGCTGCAGGCAAAGCATCACAAAGGAGGGAACCCAGCGTTTGGTGATGTCCACTTGTTCCAAACTTCAAGGATTTTTGACAAAGTATTAAAAATTTACATTTTATTTATGATTGTGTTAATGTGTCTAATTACATTAAAACCCCAGAAATAAGGGGACTGTGTATGAAAATGGTTGCAATTCCTAAATGTTGTATACAATATTTATTATTATTAATATTCAACCTCTTGAAGGAAAGCTGAAAGTCTGCACTTCGATTGCATCTCAGTTGTTTCATTTCAAATCCAATGTGGTGGTGGACACAGCCAAAATTATGAAAATGATGTCCATGACCAACTATTTCCAGACCTACCAGTAGGTGATGATTAACAAAGAGCAGGAGATATCTGTGGTTAATATTTTAGCTATGAGCAGTATCATCCTAGCTCCAGTAAAAGGCAGATATCGTTAGGGGTGATAGTAGTTTATGCAACACGTACGAAGAATTGTAAATGGTGCTCACTGTAAAAAAACTGTAATAATAACAAAATATAATACTGCTTACAATTTACCTCTCTGAGACACAAGCATGGATAGTATTATCCACGGAGGAGACCAGATCAATTCTTGAATCCAATGGACAAGAAGTAGATACAATCCAGAGGTTTATAGAAGAAAAACACAGTAAGAAAATAAAAAAATATATTTTGCCAAACACATGACTTTTTTTCAAGTGATAACAATGGTCCTGGCATCCAGTGCTTATATACGGGAAGTGATTAAAATATTTCCTAGCTAAATTGCATCACAATCACATGATCGCAACCTCAGGTCACATTATGCAAGGTTTAGGGAACAAAGAGCAATATCTGAACTACATGACTTGAAAACATAATACTATAATAACAAGTTCCATATATGGAGGTATGAGTAGAAAAATATGGTCACATGATCCGAAAATACAACTTGCGACCATGTGATTTCCAGAAACATTGCGGGAATCAGACACAGACTAATTAATAACACAACAAAAACACACGGACACCCGTGAGAAAAAGTGATAAAACACAAAAAACTTATTTGGTACACTGCTTCCCAAGGTTATTTCCCAGCTGATAACCTTTTAACAAGACTGTGTGATTGATAAGATATTTTGGGATCCTGCTAGTGTACCTATGAAAGAGGACAAAACATAGACACTTTGAAACACCTGATGATTAATATGCACTCACATATTCCAAAAAGATAAAGCATATTATGGGTGCCTCCCCTCGATGTAAATCGGGGGTTGTAATCGTCCCTCCTCAAGTGATAGCCAAAAGGGTATCCAGGTCAGCAAGAAGATCCACAAACTTCAGCCAAAGGAATACTTCAAAGGCGATTTATTCACTTATAAAATCAGGAGGTATGCAAATAAAAATTCATAAAAACAATATAAGAAAGAGTTGCTGGTCCTACGCATTTCGTCCTTATGCAAAAGGACTTCCTCAGGGACCTCTTTCAGCAAACAATCAATTAACAAGTGCAGAAATAAAACAGCTAACATTCAAATAATCTTATATAGGGCTAATCCCTTCAAGTCATTGGTGGAATAGTGGGTGTTTTCTAATCTTCTGTTTCTATTCGTCCAGAGTTCCTTCTTCACAGGTGTAATCGCTTGTCGGAGTAAAAATCTGGGTTCGTTCAATATTCTACCGCTTCCGTATACGTCATACGTTGCGCGTGCATCACGTGTCCCGTCACATGATCATCAGTTTGTGACTAAGTGGCTACTAAAAAAGACTAAACATACCCCACTTTCAATACCTTGGCTTGTCTACTTTTTCAAATGGTATGCCATTATGGGGGTAATTCTCATTCCTGGGCTACCACACCGTCTCAAAGGTAACATTACCAATCTGGCAAATTTCTATTTGAAAATGTAATGTTCTATATTTGACCCTGTAACTTTCCAAAACAACATAAAACCTGTTAATGGGGGGTACTGTTGTACTCGTGAGACATCGCTGATTACAAATATGTGCATTTTTTTTGCAGTAAAACCTAACAGTATAATAACATTCACAGTTAAAATGTCAGACGGAAATGCAAATTTAAAAAAAAATCTTATTTTCTCACATTTTTTTTACTTTTATTCATAATAAATGATGTTCCATATATGAATAGTTAATGATAGATTAAAGCCCTGTTTCTCCTGAACAAAATGATATATAATAAGTGTGGGTGCATATAATTTGAAAGAGGGGAACTACGGGTGAACAGACATATAGCGCAAATTCCAGTTTTTGTTTACGTTTTGTTTTGATCAGAACGTGCACTATTGACTCCGTCCTGAAGGGGTTAAACTAATATATTAATTATTTTTTTAAAAAGCATGAATTCAGAACTGAATGTATATTATTCATGTTATTTGATTTGGACTGAGTACATGACCATCTTTGCTATTTTACACAATATGGATATGTAATTGAGCATATAAATATTTATGCCACATTATGTAGTATGGTTTTGCAATTAAGTATAAATTGTTATTGCCAGGAAAGCGGAGCTGTTCAGTCTTATACGGACCGACACTGTGGCGGAACCAACCTCGCCACTGTGCACTGGAGAAGCCTGGTTGCTCACCTGCTCCCTTTAGACTATGGCCCGGCAGTTAAAACCTTTTATTTTCCATGCTGAAAGACTTATTCGTGCCTTTCTGCCGGGGTATTCGGTAGATTCAATCTACCGAACAAACTACCGATGGATGGACCACCTGAGAACTGGAGTGTGCCGTCAATTGACCGCCCAGAAGCTGCGTTAACCGCAGCTTAATTGATGAATGCTGGGTGGCCTTTGTTTGTTTGCCGAACATGTGGCAGCGGCCATTTTACCTCACAAACGGCCAGCGGTGTTCAGCGCCAAAACTATGGAACTGAAAACGGACACTTATTTGTGCAAACACCGCTGAGCCGCCAGCCTCCTTACCTCTGCATTCGGTAGTGGAACCGACTGACTGTTCATTCGGTAGTTTAACCGTATGAACAGCATCACCCCAGATAGCCATGCCATGGAGCCTATTCGTGTAACGAATTGAACTGTATGTATGTGATCTGAGCGCCATTCGGTAATAATGTGCGCTCAGATCTAAGCTATCTGGGGATATGTAGGATGTGTATGTTTTATGTGTTACATGTAACCGTATGTAATTTTATGTATTTTTACTAACATGCGGTTAATGGAGTTTTGCCTCTGTCCTTGGAGATAATTGTATATATATATATATATATATATTTAATCAGTATCAGTCTACGTGTAATTTGATATTAATATATATATCATTATATATATAGTAATAGTAAAATACACCTAGACAGTGTATGTGTGTATATATACAATATACATATATGATCTAAGTATCGATTTTTTTTCTTTTACACTTATTTAACTTTCATTTGTTTTATTTCCAGCCAGCAGGGGGACTGTCATTACAGTTAGTACCCCTGCTGGCAATGCAGCAGGCAGCTAACCCGGCCATGTGATTGTGAGGTCCTCACAAGGACCTCACTCTCACATGGTCGGGGGGGCTGCAGGAAGACAGATGTGCCGCGGGGGGCTCCCTGGGAGTCCACCCAACCGCGATCGCTGGCGTGGGATCGCCGGCGACCGGGTAAGTAAAAAAAATACGGAGTTTCTAAGTTCTAAGGGGTTAAACTAGCTCTAAGTAAAATTGCTTGCAGCGGTACAATCCCCACTGATGGATATAAAACTCTGAAGGATAATATTGCAGCGTACAGATGGTTATATATATAAAAAAAAAAAAGGGGATATACAATAGTGCTCACTACAAGTACAATTTTTATAAAAATAAATGGATGTATTTTGCTCACATTTGATAGAGCAGTATATCGCTCAAATATCTGTGCATGGGTGGTTTAACCCCACCAGCAATATGGATTGGAGTAGGTGTCCAAAATTGAAGTTGGATGTGCCCAAAACATATAAAATAGTTCAAAACTAGTAAAAAGCATAAAAAAAAAAAGAAATAAATGTTCTAGCACATATAATAAATGAAAACCAAATATACTTTAATGCTAAAAGAAATAACACAAATACTAAACAGTGTGTTTCACCAATAAAGGACATTTTCAAGTGCTTTTGTATATTTACATATTATATACTTTGTAGATACAGAATAAGAATCAATGCTAAACATATAAACAGTGCCAACTATAAGAAAGAAAGCTGTTTAATTTTCAAAAAAGGTATTACCATGACCAGGGCTGCCATCGGAAATTTCGGGGCCCCTGACACAGTTCAAAGTGTGGGCCCCCTGGGCCCGCCCCCGAGGGTCCATTCTGAGTCCACCCACAAGCATGGCCTGTGTGGTGTGTAAAATGTATACAGATTGCACATTTGTATAATGAATGTAGTTTTGTGTGTTTTAGATAAACTGTGTGTTTGTGTGGTGAATGCAGAGTGTTTGTGTTGTGGTTTTAGTGTGTGTGTGGTGAATGCTGTGTGTGTTTGTGTTGTGGTTTAAGTGTTTGTATGGTGAATGCAGTGCATGTTTGTGTTGTGGTTTTAGTGTGTGTATGGTGAATGCAGTGTGTGTGTGTTGTAGTTTTAGTGTGTGTATGGTGAATGCAGTGTGTGTGTTGTAGTTTTAGTGTGTGTATGGTGAAAGCAGTGTGTGTTTATGGTGAATGCAGTGCATGTTTGTGTTGTGGTTTTAGTGTGTGTATGGTGAATGCAGTATGTGTGTGTGTTGTAGTTTTAGTGTGTGTATGGTGAAAGCAGTGTGTGTTTGTGTTGTGGTTTTACTGTGTTTATGGTGAATGCAGTGTGTGTTTGTGTTGTGGTTTTAGTGTGTGTATGGTGAAAGCAGTGTGTGTTTGTGTTTTAGTGTGTTTATGGTGAATGCAGTGCGTGTTTGTGTTGTGGTTTTAGTGTGTGTATGGTGAATGCAGTCCGTGTTTGTGTTGTGGTTTTAGTGTGTGTATGCAGTGTGTGTTGTGGTTTTAGTGTGTGTATGTGTTGTGGTTTTAGTGTGTGTATGCAGTGTGTGTGCTGTGGTTTTAGTGTGTGTGTGTTGTGGTTTTAGTGTGTGTATGCAGTGTGTGTGTGTTGTGGTTTTAGTGTGTGTATGCTGTGGTTTTAGTGTGTGTGTGTTGTGGTTTTAGTGTGGGTATGCAGTGTGTGTGTGTTGTGGTTTTAGTGTGGGTATGCAGTGTGTGTGTGTTGTGGTTTTAGTGTGTATATTGTGGTTTTAGTGTGTGTATGCAATGTGTGTGCTGTGGTTTTAGTGTGTGTATGCAGTGTGTGTGTGTTGTGGTTTTAGTGTGTGTATGCAGTGTGTGTGTGCTGTGGTTTTAGTGTGTATGCAGTGTGTGTATGTTGTGGTTTTAGTGTGTGTATGCAGTGTGTGTGTGTTGTGGTTTTAGTGTGTGTATGCAGTGTGTGTGTGTTGTGGTTTTAGTGTGTGTATGTTGTGGTTTTAGTGTGTGTATGCAGTGTGTGTGTGTTGTGGTTTTAGTGTGTGTATGCAGTGTGTGTGTGTTGTGGTTTTAGTGTGTGTATGCAGTGTGTGTGTGTTGTGGTTTTAGTGTGTGTATGCAGTGTGTGTGTGTTGTGGTTTTAGTGTGTGTATGCAGTGGTTTTAGTGCGTGTATGCAGTGTGTGTTGTGGTTTTAGTGTGTGTATGCAGTGTGTGTGTGTTGTGGTTTTAGTGTGTGTATGCAGTGTGTGTTGTGGTTTTAGTGTGTGTATGCAGTGTGTGTGTGTTGTGGTTTTAGTGTGTGTATGCAGTGTGTGTGTGTTGTGGTTTTAGTGTGTGTATGCAGTGGTTTTAGTGCGTGTATGCAGTGTGTGTTGTGGTTTTAGTGTGTGTATGCAGTGTGTGTGTGTTGTGGTTTTAGTGTGTGTTGTGGTTTTAGTGTGTGTATGCAGTGTGTGTGTGTTGTGGTTTGTGTGTGTATGCAGTGGTTTTAGTGCGTGTATGCAGTGTGTGTTGTGGTTTTAGTGTGTGTATGCAGTGTGTGTGTGTTGTGGTTTTAGTGTGTGTATGCAGTGTGTGTGTGTTGTGGTTTTAGTGTGTGTATGCAGTGTGTGTTGTGGTTTTAGTCTGTGTATGCAGTGTGTGTGCTGTGGTTTTAGTGTGTGTATGCAGTGTGTGTGTTGTGGTTTTAGTGTGTGTATGCAGTGTGTTTGTTGTGGTTTTAGTGTGTGTATGCAGTGTGTGTTGTGGTTTTAGTGTGTATGCAGTGTGTGTGTGTTGTGGTTTTAGTGTGTGTATGCAGTGTGTGTGTGTTGTGGTTTTAGTGTGTGTGCTGTGGTTTTAATGTGTGTATGCAGTGTGTTTGTTGTGGTTTTAGTGTGTGCTTCTTACCTGGCCAGGGAGGGGGGAGATCGCATCCCTGGTGGTCCGGTAGAGGGAGCCAGACGCTGTAGAATGCAGACGGGGACCAGCCAGCACATCCTTACACTCCAGCAGCTCCTGCTTGTAAGTCTCGCGAGCTGTGCTGTTTGCCGCGCGGAGCGTTGCCATGGTAACCCGTGACAACGCTCTGCCGGCCGCGGAGCTTGCGAGAGTTACGGGCAGGAGCAGCTGAAGAGTTAAGATGGTGCTGGCTGGTCCCTGTCTGCATTCTACAGGTAGCCGGGGCCCGAGGTGAACATATAGATAGCGATAATCGCTATCTATATGTGCACAAATGGAATGTGGGGCCCGGGACTCCCTGAGCAGTCCGGGCCCCCCAGGACCGCCGGGCCCATGACAACTGTCATGGTTGTCATGCCCTGATGGCGGCCCTGACCATGACAAAGGCTTTGATGCAATGTAAAATTTCAGATGGTAAACAAGGCATAAATAACAGTTATAGTATTTATGAAAGGAATACTCTAAGCACCATAACCACTACAATGCACTGTTTGGATTATGGTGCCACGAGTGTCGTGCTGATGCCCCCCCCACCCGAGCTTCCATTAGCTCATAAAATATGCAGCACATTGGCTGCTCTCTGCAAACCTAGTCTCTGGATTTAGTTCAGTGAAGAGAGATTTTGAGAGAGAGAGGACATGTATAGGAGCACC
The DNA here is from genome assembly GCF_036172605.1 of Pelobates fuscus. NCBI lineage: Eukaryota > Metazoa > Chordata > Amphibia > Anura > Pelobatidae > Pelobates > Pelobates fuscus. The sequence goes on along the minus strand of NC_086326.1, from coordinate 150,322,218 downwards.
CAGTGGACACCAGGTAAAAAGTCAATCAGTTACAATACATTTGACTCCTTAGGGGGGAGGATTTCCAGGACACTCTTGGCACCATACCCGCTACAGTTCACAAAGAGTGTTCCTTCAGTGAAGCTTTATACGATTTAAGTGCTCTTCATAGACATCAACAAATCACACAGAGTATAAACCTTAAATGAGGGAATGTATAAGAGAGATTATCTCCTGTGTAGGATTTTAACGCTGAGCCTAAAACATGTTCCCTATTAAGGATATGAGAAAAAGGCCCCTGTTGTGTGAGCTCTTTGATGTATAATAAGATTTGCATGCCTGGTAAAATATTTCCCACATTGAGAACATGGGTAAGGTTTCTCGCCTGTGTGAGTTCTCTGATGTGTAATAAGATTTGAGTGCCGGCTAAAACATCTCCCACATTGAGAACATGAGTAAGGTTTTTCCCCTGTGTGAATTCTCTGGTGTATAATAAGATTTGCATGGCGTGTAAAACATTTCCTGCATTCAGAGCATGAAAATGGTTTCTCTCCTCTGTGAGTTCTCTGGTGTTTACCAAGACTAGCCTGCCGAATAAAGCATTTCCCACATTCAGAGCATGAGAATGGTTTCTCACCTGTGTGAGTTCTCTGGTGTATAACAAGATCTGAATGTTGATTAAACCGCTGACCACAGTCAGAGCATAAGAATGGTTTTGCTCCAGTGTGGGTTTCCTGATGTCTAAGAAGATTTGAATGCCGATTAAACAGTTTCTGACAGTCAGAACAAGAGAATGGTTTCTCCCCTGTGTGAGTTCTCTGATGTTTAACAAGGTATGAAAGTTGGCTAAAACATTTCCCACATTCCGAACATGCAAACGGTCTTGCTCCACTATGAGTTCTCTGATGAATAACAAGTTGTGAGTTATACGTAAAACATTTTTGGCATTCAGAACAAGAAAAAGGTTTCTCCTCCCCTGTGTGAGATCTCTGATGTAAAATAAGATGTGACTGCTGAATAAAGCATTTCCCACATTCTGAACATGAGTAAGGTTTTTCACCAGTATGAGTTCTATGATGTATAACAAGATTAGAATGCATGCTGAAACACTTTCCACACTCAGAACATGAATAAGGTTTTACTCCTGTGTGAGTTCTCCCATGTGTAGCAAGACTCGACTTACGGCTAAAACATTTTCCACATTCAGAACACGAGAATGGTTTCTCCCCTGTGTGAATTCTTTGATGTTTACCAAGGGATGAAAGTTGGCTAAAACATTTCCCACATTCAGAACATGAGAATGGTCTTGCTCCACTATGAGTTCTCTGATGAATAACCAGCTGTGCGTTATACGTAAAACATTTTTGGCATTCAGAACATGAAAAAGGCTTTGTCTCCCCTGTGTGAGATCTCTGATGTAAAGTCAGATGTGAGTGCTGTATGAAGCATTTCCCACATTCAGAACATGAGTAAGGTTTTTCACCAGTATGAGTTCTACAATGTATAACAAGATTTGAATGCATGGTAAAATATTTTCCACACTCAGAACATGAATAAGGTTTTAACCCAGTGTGAGTTCTCCCATGTGTAACAAGACTTGATTTACGACTAAAACATTTCCCACATTCAGAACACAAGAATGGTTTCTCCCCCCGGTGAGTTCTCTGATGTATAATGAGTTGAGCACGCTGTCTAAAAAAAATTCCACATTCAGAACATGAGTAAGGTTTTTCTCCAGTGTGAGTTCTCAGGTGTGTCGAAAATTTTGAATAATAACGAAAACATTTCCCACATTCAGAACATGAGAAAGGTTTTGCTTCTCTGCTTCTCTCTTCTGTAGACACACACGATTCCGAAGGAGTCACTGGTTTTTGTAAGTTAGAGTATTTGGTAGTTTTAAGAAAATATTTATTTATACTCGTTCTTAGTGAATTTGTGTTCTTGTGACATTCCTCAACATAACATCTGATGATGGAACCACCTGAAAGAAATTTACTTGGGGTTAATCAATCACTATACTTTTTATTTTTTTATCACACTTTAAAGAACTGACAATGTTTTCATAAATGGATCACTAATGACCTTCTCAAACACCACAAAAGGGTGCTACTGTCACTAAGACCGGAAGGAAAAGGGCAGGGAGCGGGTCCTGGCGAACCCAAGTGAAAAGACAAATCATTAGAAAACATTTGACTACTTACACTAGGGGGTGCACCAGGGGACTTTTAGCACAATCACCAATACAACATAGTCTTTATGATGACACCATGCCCATTGTCCTTGCTGTTTGTCAAACTGTTTATAAAAGGTTTAACATAAAATTGGGGGGTAGGGGGAGTGTTACTCTGTAAATAGCTATAGTGGGAGTTTCTGCATTGCATATATACCTTCATATAGGAGATTAAAAACTTCATAATACACTACCTTCCTGCATTGCAGGAATTTGGGTTACCCCTGACGGGCATCGGCTGAATAAGATACCAAGGACTGAGCAATCCCTTCTGCCAAGGACACTTGGCAGAGACCCATACGCAGCATAGGGTGAAGACACCAGGAAGAGGTTTTATCAAACCTACCACAGAACTGTACTTGCGTTCCTTTTATGATTTCATATTCTGGGGTATGATATTCCTGCTATTTGCATTTTTGTCTCCTACTCTAAGGTTAGGAATTGCATGCTACCACTCATGGGCATAATTCCCTCAATCTTCTTGTTCATTTTATTCTCCTTGTTACTCATACTTATGATATGCTTTGTTTAATTGTATACATCTCCTTATTCTGTCATGATTAGAGGGCTTTCTCTGATTTAAGTTTATATCTGCACGGGAAAATACTAGCTCAGGTTGATTCACACAGCTTTATTCTTTTGACCTCTACACATAGATAGCAATTGACTCTCAATGATGCTGCAGAGAAACAACCCTCTGATCCACAACTCCAAGCATAATGTTTTAACTCATTCACTTTTCTTCTGTTACCACCTGAAACATAAGCGCCTGAATAGTAAAAGTCTTAGCTTGTTTTAATTCCATGTGTAGTCCATGGCGATGTATTTGCTAGATAGAATTTGTGTACTAAGGAATGTCTACTCAGTAATTCTCATTATCAACATAATTATCTGAATAATCAAATATGCATTTGCTATACGTCTAAGCTTGTTCATATACAAATTACAAAAAAGTGCAATTCCAATTCTACACCTGTTTTCCATAATTTGAGGACTTGAGTATTGTACATGCCCACATCTTGTAACATAACTGCTCGGCTGAAAGCTGGTATAATAGCAGCTTGCCAACCCATACTTTCAATGTTAGCCGATAGAATATCACATAATGCAGACACACGCACAAGACACACACCTGGCACTGGCATACATCAGATCTGACGGACGCATTCACACAAAACGCACCCACCGTTACACCCATCTTTGGGTGGCAGGGCCGGCTTATCCCACATGTAAAACTACACGAGGAAGTGGAACCCGTGGTTGCCTAAGCTTGAAACTGTTTAGCTTGCAACACTCACTTCTACAAGCCACTGTAGTATACACATGAATACCCAGCCTGACTTATAGTGTTCTACAACAACCTGTTCAGGGATATCCAACTTGATAATACGAACACCCATATCCAAATGTCTATAATATTCTAATTCATTTGTATAGACCTTATCACAAAATAGCTAACTGCTATATGCTTACTCAACCTAGACATCCTTGACTAGCATGGTATAATCTACATTTAACACAAAAAACGTGCAAGAAATCTGAATGTCCCGACAATGCCATAATATGTATGTTAATACTTGTGTTTGGCCCGCTGTCGTGGCGTGGCAAACCTGTTATGTTCACTATTTGCAGAATAAAAGATTGACACAAAAAATACTTAATAATAAGGGTTTGTATAATCATTTTTAAAAACTGAAGGTAAAGCCACTGTAGCTAAAGGCTCCTTACTGTTCGGTGATTCAATGGTTAAAAACCTACTTTTTTTTTTGTAAAAAATTAAAACAATGCAAAATATCCACACATAGCAGTATACTAAATGCCCCCACCAGTACTGAAAGAGATTAACTGTCTACATGTCTCTTTTGTGGTAAATAAAGATGGTAGTATCCTAACGTTCACTTATAGAAAACCCATGGACCCAAGTTATCAAAAATATTCCTGTTGGACAGTTTAGTAGATTGTGCAGGAGCTGGACACAGGAAGACACTTTACTGCAACAGACTGCGCAACTAAGATACAGACTGAGAAAAAGGGGATATCCACAGTGAGCCATTAGTAGGGCGTTGGAGATGTGGTGGTCTGCCAGAGTATCACTGCCATGGATACCCTTTTTCCAATATAAAACGGCAATAATCCCACAGGCAGAATATCACTGGTGTAGCATAAACCCCCCACACATGAGCCAAGGCTTAAAGCTGGGAGAAGACTGGTTTAATGGAATAGAGGCATCAAATTTATACAGTCGGTAAACTCCACCTCTGTCCCTGAGAGATAACTGAGTCAGGAACTGTACAAACTCAATTATCTTCAGGGACAGAAAAATATAAAAACTTTTGAACACTGTTACAAAGACTCTATATACTGTTACAACCTCACCTCTTTCGTTTAAAAACCCTATTATGCCGGTATTCAGACCATACGAACACATTGCACAAACTATTATAAAGACCCATTCGTCGGTACGAACGACGGACCCACCAGCCTGTGGCGTGTGCCGCCACTTAACCCCGTCACCTCTAAAAGTACCGAATGACCGACCACCCTACAAGCGGAGTGTGCCGCTCATTAACCGCCCAAGGCGCTGCGGTCTGCGGTTAAGCACCAACTAATTGACGGTCCCAGGGGACCCATGTTCGTATACAATTCCCCGATGGGAAACTGCCGAAAGACTCACGAATGGGGACCACCTACATTTTGGCGTGTGGCATCAATTAGAACGTTGCTCTTGCGGTTAAGTACCCCCATAAGGTTAAGTACCCCCTTCCGGGCGGTCTCCGTTCGTCTCCCGAACGTCCGGGACAACCAGACTGAGAGCGGGGATTTGTGCAACTATGTATCCGACCTCCGCTCCATAAGTATTGAGTCGAGGTCCCGCTGTCCATTGACCAACCTCAAAACATGGCCGCCATCAGGGGTTCACGACCAAAGTGCCGAATAGGACTTTCTATGGCAGAAACCTCCCGTTCTGTTCATGGGATCTGGGCGCAATTCGTATACTTGATGCACCCAGATCTGAGCTACTGAATGAATAGTGTAATGAACTATATTCTCCCTAAAATGTCAAAGTTATATATTTTTATGCTGTTTTCTAGGACACAATAAAGCATGGTCTTTTGGGCGCTTGGAGATAATTAGATTGTATAACCGTTGGCCTCATTATCTCCAAGCTGGGCGAGTACTAGTTTGAATGATACATTGTATTGTGATATGTTGAATCTTTGTACTGTACCTGTATCCCATCAGGTCCATAGGGGGCTGTCCCTGGACCTGGGGACTTGCATAAATTGCCATGCTTGTGTGCCATTAAAGCCAGTTCATTTTACCCTCAACTCGCAGCCTTGTCTCGTGTTGTAGGGATCCGGGAATCCTAGCTTTATTATAGCTAGTGGGATATTCTACACTTACCGGTTCTACCGATTGAAGAATCGTTTGACTCTCTAACTTCGGGAACCAGGACATCCAAGCGATCCAACCTCCTGCTAGACCGGAGGCAATCGTAACAAACACCCCAAAAGTACCCCCAATATACTAGGAAACCCCACAAGTTTCCAGTCACATCACTGGATAGCCTGAATCTGGGCGAACAATATATCCAAAAATCACCCAGATCTGTTCAGTAGATTTGGATCGCCATCGCTGGGAAGTTCTGAACGGTCTGCCATGAGGTTGAAGTCCAAAATAGTTCCAGGGAACTTGTGGCAAGAGCTGGTCTCCGTTCATGGGGTTTTGTATGAAAACCACATAAGTTAGACGAAAGCCGAGTTGTGTAGAATGCTCCCCGTGTTCAGTAGTCTGTAATTCCCGAACGCTGTTCATGTTAGTGTAGTGTGATGGGAACAGACAGCAGGTCCATGATGACCGGTGTTCGCGGAAGTGCCTGGCCGAAATCAGTTCCAGGCACTCGACGATCAAGTCCCGCTGCCAGCGTTCAAGAGACAAAATGGCCGCCATCCATTGTCCTGACCACGTGCATTCGTATGCACGAAATGGCAGCCACCCAGTGGAACATTCTATTAATTGGTTCCGTTGCGGTTTTCATACAAAATACATAACATTCCACGTTCTAATTGGTCTCTGGGCTGGTCTCGGTTTGGGAACCGAACAAAATAAACAAAATAAAATTACACATGAATCCAGTTCTGCGAAAGGAGACGAAAGTGATGGAGATATCCCAGAATAAGGATAGGAATGAACTGTTACGACCAAACAGATATAGACATGTTGATAAAGGTCTAAATGAGGGACAGACTTAATTTTTAACAACCTTCAGTAGACAGTTCCAGTATATTCGTGGTGTTGTTGAGAGGAATTTATCTATTTTGAAAGGTGATGAGGTTTTGGCCACCATTTTGCAGAAGAGCATCAAGTTTGTGGCCTTAAGGACACCCATTTTATCCAGTAGGCTATTCCTAGTCTTTATTTTATTTTAATTCTTTATTTTATTTGTGCATAAGTTTAACATGCAGATGTGCACTGCCACAATAGCTGGTGCAATCGGGTTTGCATACACGTTTAATCACATGGCATTAATGACATTGCACTTTTTTTTTGTTACAGATAGTAATATAAACAGGGTAATAACTTGCGCTTATAAAAACAAAGGAAAGTAGTAGTTTGATTCACAGGTATGTTTCACCTATGAGTCACATTAGGGTTAACGGTCAGGCTAGGACATTGCATTACAGATCATAGCTAAACACTTTTATCTTTGTATCTGAGTGTACAGTGTGATGCATTTTGTGCAGTATGTCTGGTCTATGCTGTGAATTTTAATTGTGCTCTGCTAGGCGAAATAAAAATAAACAAACAAAGGGAGCTGTCTTAAACATGAGTGAGCTGCTTCTGTGCTAAGTACAGGAGTCCACCGCTTGGTGAGTGAGACATGCTTTATGCCCTTTCATCCGATTCCCGATTTACAGGGAGCTTGCTGGGCTGTCGGGTGCATAGTCCCCATGGAGTGGCGTAACAGGCAAGGTGAGTATACTCTTTGTCTTGAGCGAGAGGAAACAGGCTTAAGTGAGACCACTGGGGCTGAGCTGTCTTGCTGTTATGTGTCCATGCGGACCCCGGCGGGGAGAAGTTGGTGGGGGCCAGGTACGACTGCATGCTTCGTCCATGAGTGTCTATTCCCAGATGGCATGAGGTGAGCAGTCAGCTCCAATATTGCCCGGTCCGCATCAGGCTGTGGGGAGCTCCATGCTTGTGTCGCTTGGACAGACGATGACCCATGAGTCCCCTCCGGCCACAATCTCGGCTAGGGAGGTGCGTGTTGCAGAGGGTCCGCTGGATTTCTTGGTGCCCTTCTCCCTTTGGCCTGGGTCCGCTGAGGTCGCTGTACCTTTGTTCAGACAGCTGTTGTGGCTCCATATCGCAGGAGCGGTTAGGCAGGTGCTCTGAGTCGCCGCCATCTTGGGCTGTGGGCCTTGTGTGTTCAGCGCCCTTTAGTCAGCATGTAGGTCGGCTTGAGTGCACCCCAGTGTGGACCGGGATGACCCCCCCGGCCCAGAGGGGGGGGGAACAGGGGCCGGCAGGCATTCAACAGTCCAGCGTTGGGCAGTATAGTGGGGAGACAGGGCAGCGGCCGTCCACCCTGCCACCCCCAGAGTAGGCCGCGGCCTCCGAAGTCTCGGGCTTCCCGTGGGGGGGTCCGAAACTCCCGATCTCGGGGTCCGCTACCCTTCCCACAGCTGTGTGAGTAGTGTCTTGCTGTTTGCGAGTGTGGATGGCTGCTTATTATGGCCTAAAGGCCCGATTTCTCAGGAGCCCCTCCGCCATGCGACCGATCAGCATGGCGGTCCGGCCCCGCCCCTCCCTAGTCTTTATTTTAACAAAGAAGTGAGGGAATGGATGAACCATAAATCAATTTTTATAGAATTTTCATATGGAGATAGGGGTACAGAAGAGGAACAAAAGGGGGAGAGGGGTTAATATGAACTAGCTGTTAACAGTGGCAAGATAACCCATACCTCACCTGCTCAATATATCCAGGTCTTGGACCTGAGAAGGGAATGGTAGGAGTTATTCCAATGCGGGGTCAAGGTCTCGTTAAAAAACAAACAAAAAAAAAAACGGGTGATTTAAAATATATATATAGAAAACACATAAATTCTTAAAACATAGAGAATACAGTGGAACGGTTTCCATTTATTTTTTATTCTTTATCTTTTCTGTGCAGAGCATAACAATACGCTTGTGAAAGCCACGACAGCTGTGACAAGCCAGACCATAACAGTGTTAAACATCATTGTGGCATACAATTGACAGCACAATTTTATGGTAGAATAGTAATGACATGCTTCAACATTTTAGGAGGATAGGTTAGCTTATATTAAACATGGAAAACATCTCCCTGTAGCTCATTTCCAGCAGTGTAGCAGTTTATGCTTCAAAGGTCGTGTGTAGACGAGGAGGCTAGGCTAGTCATGCCTACAACAGTAGGAGTGGTGTTTAAGGTTGCTTTTTCAAGAGAGTAAACATGTATACAGCACTAATCAGGTTAGCTTTGCATTGTGTGGGTGAACTACGTTTGCCTAACAATGTGGCTGCACATTTTTATAGGTTATTTTAAGCCAGCTTATACATGCGCTTCTATTTACTGCCCTCAGTAGTGTACGATTGGTTAGGGCTCATAGTGTAAGTTGCCGATTTGTTCGATCCTGCTCGTCAAAACTACTTAACTGTAGTTAGGGTACCCGATACTGAGAGCTACGCTTAATTAAAAAAAAAAAAAATAATAGAATATTAATGGTGTGTACGTTAGGTCATGCTTTTGTAATAGAGACATGCAAGTGTGTATGATTAAGTGAGTAGGCTTAAAGCATGTGCGTCAATGATAGGTGCACCTTCATGGGCACTGCGAGAGCATGCCTATCTGTTTTTACTGACTCAGTATGGTTGTTTTTTTAGTGTTTCTTACGTTGCTGCCTGATATAGCACAGCGATACAAACATGTGGCATGTTCATTCTAAGCTTCACTTTTAGGGACACTGTGCTTAAGTACACATAAGCTGACTGCTTGGATTAAACATGTGAGAAGCCTGTGTTGTTATATCTAGTAAGTAACTAGCGAGGTAATAACATATATAACGTATATAACAGGAGGGGAGAAATATCAGGCTTAGAGGATTACGCAGGCATGTAATGAGTCTTGTGAGTGTCCGGCTTTAACGGCTGCAGAAGGAACTGGATTGCGTCCATTGTGGCAGAAGGGGTTTGAGCAGGGGTCATCAGGCTTACCCTGTGTTTGTGTTTCCCTTCAGCCTATGCCCAGCAGAGGGAAAAGCTTTGTGTCCCTGGTTGGGGTGCTCTTGGGATTAATGGTCATTCTACTGCTCTTGTGGGTTGGAGGCTGTAGCTATGATTGCCAAATGTTCCTGGGGTTGTGGCGTGCGTATGCTTCCAGCAGAGGGTGCAGTCTCTGAGTCCGTGCATCTGTCTGGGCATCCGTGTCACCAGCCGATGTCGAGTGGAAGCTCAGTGATGCCTTGTGACGGTGATCCGTGTCCCACACGCAGTGAAAAAGGGTTCATTGCTGGTGGCAGTGTTGAGTGCATGTTGTACCCTTGATGGCCTGGTGGAAAGCCAGGGAACCCTTCATGTGATGTAGAATGAAGACCTTAAGTGGTGATCACTGCGTATGAATTCGGCGTGGAGCCTTGAGGTATGAATGGGCTGACCCTTGCCGGGTTCCAGGTGTGGGTCGGGGAGGTGTTGTTGGGTGGCCCCTCCTGGGAGAGAGAGTCATGCGGCAGGCCTAGAGTCCGCAGTAGGGCTGGAGCGTCTTGAATATCTTGTACGATGTGCGTGTTCGTCTCCTGCAGTACTATCAGGGTTCGGGATGACCGCCAGCGGTAGTCAATCTTGTGCAGTTGGAGCATGGAGGTGAGAGGGCGCAGTGACCTCCGTCAGGCTAGGGTGCCGCTGGACAGGTCCGCAAAGAAGGCCAGGTCCATGGCCTCAAAGTGGAAAGGGGTTTTGCCCTGTAGGGCTGAGAGGACCGCTGCCTTGTCCCTGCCGCTGCAGAAGTTGGCTATTACATCTCTCGTGCCGGTGGCCGGGGCCCTCAGTGGCTTGGGGACCCTGAAGACCTCCTCTGGGGTAATTGGTTTGCCTTGTCTGTGCAGCAGTATTGCTGATAGTATGTGCCCCGTGACTTTCGGCAGCTCAGTGTCTGGTACCTCTTCAGGGACTCCCCTAATCTTTATGTTATGCCTGCGCCTGGAGTCCTCTTGAGCCGCCAGGCGGCGTTCGTGTTGTAGGGTCTGCAATTGTAGGTTCTGCACTGTCTGTTGTAGCGTGGCAATGTCCTCGGCTTGGGACTGTGAGCATCCCTCCAGTTTCATAATGCGGCCTGTCAGGCCTCTTAGGTCCGCGCGTAGCTCCATGACATCCTCGTGGATGTGTTTTTGCAGGTCTACCAACAGTGCCTTTAGGGCTGCCGTGGTTACCGGCTCTGAGCCCGCTCCTGTGCCACTTTGTTTCGCCTTCTGTAACGGGGTGGGAGTCAGCTGGTCCTCCTCGTCCATGTCTTCGGAGAAGTCTGAGCAGCCGCCATGTAGTGCCGCCATGTTGGCTCCGCTGGCGCCTCATGCTTGACTCCACATCTCCCCGATCGTGAGCCCAGAGGGAGGCTTGTTTGGTGTAGTTTTTTTCCCCTTTCGCCCTATGTAGCGTTAGGATACACTACAGTCGTTTTGGTGGGGTGGGGGGGGGGGGGTAGTGTAATTGTTTTTCCTCCGTGTGGTGCTCGGAGCGACCTGTCACGGTTTCCAGTTTTGAACATCAAACAAGGTAACTATAGTGTTGAAGCATTTATCGTGGCCCAGCTCACACAGAAGGCTTTTTCTGGGTCGATCACCAGGTTTTCCTATTCTTTAAAGCTTTTAGTGGGGAGGAAAATGGAAGTAAATTTGTTTTCATACGTATATTGTTTATCTATTTCAGATATAAAATGAGTTATTTTTGGGGCAGATGGGAATTTCCACGCTCTCACTATTACCGTATATACTCGAGTATAAGCCGAGTTTTTCAGCACATTTTTTGAGCTGAAAAACCCCAACTCGGCTTATACTCGAGTCATAGTCTGTATTATGGCAATTTGCATTGCCATAATACAGACTGGGGCTGTGGGGGCTGCAGAGAGCGTTACTTACCTTTCCTGCAGCTCCTGTCAGCTCCCTCCTCCTCCGCGCCGTCCGTTCAGCACCTCTGTCAGCTCCCACTGTAAGTCTTGCGAGAGCCGCGGCTCTCGCGAGACTTACAGTGGGAGCTGACAGAAGAGCTGACCGGACGGCGCGGAGGAGGAGAGAGCTGACAGGAGCTGCAGGAAAGGTAAGTAACGCTCTCTGCAGCCCCCACAGCCCCCCCCCCACTGAACTGCCAATGACACTGGACCACCAGGGAGTAAGAGCCCCCCTCCCTGGCCAGCTAGCAAGCAGGGAGGGGGGACGAAAAAATAAATGAAATAATAATTAAATAAAAAATAAGAAGAAGAAATAATAATGAAAAAATAATAAATAAAATAATAATAAAAAAATAATAAATAAAATAATAAAATTGCCCACCCCCCACCACTGCAACACACACACACACACACACTGCATACATACACACACACACTGCGCACATACACACACACACTGCATTCATACACACACACTGCACTCATACACACTGCACTCATACACACACACTGTACTCATACACACACACACGCACTGCACACACTGCACTCATACACACACACACACACTGCACTCATACACACACTGCATTCATACACACACTGCATTCATACACACACTGCATTCATACACACACTGCATTCATACACACACACTGCACTCATACACACACACCTGTGTCGGCTGAATTATCATATATCCTTAGATGGGAATTATACTGTCCATGCGCACAACAGCAGAGCTCTAAGTTAGCTCTAACAAATATGAGTTGACTATATACGAGAATTTAAAATCATTACCTATATACATCATACTGTGCTGCACTATTGTTTATTTTTGTTCTTATTCTGAGGTCAACCGTGTTAAACAACTTAAAGACCTATGTTCGTATAATATTTGTACACTGAAACTGGGCGCGGTATACACTGTCTTCTTCTAAAGAGACATATACGGAGCACTATGCATTGGAACAGAGACCTTTACAATAGCCTGGGCTTAGGTAGCTCGCCAAACAATTACAAAGGGTCCTACAAAGCAGCATAACAAAAATAAATAAAAAAAATAAAACCCCTAGATCTCTGACCCAGAAAAGAGCCTAATACCACCTACATGTTTATTACTAACCTGGGCCAGTATTCAAAAGACTATCCTGCAGGTGGCTCCTGACATACGGCTCTTCCCCTCGCTCAATCGCTGATATAATCAAAGGCGTCATGTGAATCCTTCCTGTATTTAACGGGACACATTATTAACAATTAGAATGTAAAGATCTTTCAAGCGATACACATTTATTATGATTACGATGAGTTAGGAACATATGTGAAGAAATGTCAATTTGTCCCAGATATGAATATGTTCTTATGAGAAAGATTTCCTCTAAATAGGGTGACGTTTTCTTACCCAGAGAGCTGAGGGTCTGGTAATTCTCCATCATCACATCCCGATAAAGCTCCTTCTCTTCATAATTTAAATAGTCCCACTCCTCCTCGGAGAAGTAAACGGCCACTTCCTCAAACTCACACTGATAAACAAGACATTTTATTGTAACAGATCATCAATTTACACCAGAATTGTCCAGACATAAATTATACTCAGGGCTCAAAATTCCTACTCGCCACTGGTGAGTGTACCATGGACCTTAACTTTTAAAGCAGGATAGTGGCTTAAAGTTGCCTTTCTTCTGTGTTTACCCTACTCTACCTCTTTCAAGATATGATCTTCTTTTCTTAATTTCTGATCTATTTCTCTTTAAAACATAAGACAAAGAAGGAACTACTTTGTCTTATGTATTTTCCTACACTTGACAATTGTGACAAAGGGGTGGAGCTTAAGGCATTTTCTTTGTCAAGTTAACAAAGGGTGAAAGCTTGCCTTTCTTTGTCTTCTTCTCCCATAACATTGAGTTATGCTTTTCTATCACAAAGGCAGGAAGATAAGATAAGACAAGAGAAGTGTATTTTCTGAATTTGACCTTTACCTGTCCATTCAACTGATAGTCCATCTCTGAGACCTGATCCAAGCAGGTCCTAAGTGCCTTCACCATTTTCTAGTTTATTATCCACGAGTCACTGGATGACTTGCTTTGTCCAAACACTGCACTCTGATTCTAGTTGAGGCTGGTAACACACATCAAAGGAATTAACCTCATAAATACAAATATAACCGTCAGGCAATCTCCATCATCAAATGAGTTTAAATGAAAGAAAATGTTAATTTTACTGCCCAATGCAAAATGAAAGGATCCCACACACACTATCCTGATATATACAGAGGGTATATCAATAAGGTGGTCTACACACATCATAATTAAATATATTCACTGCCTTTTTCAAACTAAATCTACAGGAATTTACAATATTTGTACACTGGCAGAACAGATAGCCAAATGGATAAAATAAATTAATACAATAATACAGACTTAAAGGCACACTATAGGTACTAAAAACCACTTTATCTTGATGTAGTCATTTTAGTGGTGGAACGGCTCGTGTTCATGGAATTCCTTTTTCTATTACAGTGTATTGTGCCCGCTCCCCGTTCGGGAATGCTTCCACAAAGGGAATTAATTCACCTCCCGAACAAAGACCACCCCGATACCTCATTTAGAATGTTAAGTTAGAACGTTCCTTCCTTGCAACATAAGTGCGAAACCGCAAACCACAAGGGAAACAATTAATGAGCGCTCCCCTGGCTGGCCGCCATTTCGTTAGACGAACGCCAACCAGGGGGAGCGTTCGTGGTTGTTTCCCGACTCGTTCGTCTCCTGAACGAGGACCTCCCCAGCACCTGATTAGAACATATACACCAATTAATCAAAACGTTCGCACTCGCAACCTAGGTGTGAAACTGCAAGGGAAGTCATTAATGTGTGCTCTGCCGGGTGGCCGCCATTCGTACAGACGAACGCCAGCCAGGGGGAGCATACCCCGAAAGGAGACCCTTCCATTGTCTGGGTGTCACACCGAGACCTAGCTGACAGAAGGACCGTTGTGGGGATCCCTGAGATTGGTGTGGGCACTTTTGGAGCATGGGCAAGTTTGGCGGGCTTTCCTGAGCCTGAGGGATAAAGAGACCAGCTCTTTTCCCGCTGGAGGACTTCCCTGTGCTTGGGAGACAAAGGGATGGTTCCTTTTTCCCGTGCACGGACTCCCAGGCACAGAGGCTCCTGGGAAGAAGATCCCCTGGTGACTAGTGTGGGAAACCCTGTGCTTTGGTGGTGGTATGGCCATATGCATAAAAGCAGAGTGTGGCGCAATAAAATCGTGTTGTACCTCCAGGACTCTGTGTCGTCCAGTTATGGGGGGGGGGGAGAATGGGTCAATTTATACTCTACTGACCGGCTGAAGGAAGAGAATTAGCAGAGGTAACCGGTCGGGTTAACAGGAGGTCCGCTGCATAGTGCACACATGCTGTCTTGAGAAACAGTAATGTTTACATTTATCTGATACCGCACCTCTAGTGATGAGACTCTTCCTAATAAAGATCTTTGAAAAGGTCTTCACGTTCAACATATCATGCCCAGCAAGGTTATGCTGAACACTCTTAAAGGTTTACTCTAATCATCATAACCACTACAGCCTTCTGTCTAGCAAAAGGTTTGGTATCTTACTTGGGTCCCCAAGCTGATTTCCCCTCTAGAGGTGCAATTCTGGCTAATCATGTCGTCATTCTTTGGCTGAGGGCATCTGCTGACTACTCTTACCAATAAATGGCACACTGCATGAAAATGTGCACAGGATTGCCATTAGCCAGCCCAAACATGGTGCTTGGGATAACACTTTAATGGATTTCATAGAGAATCAGCAGATATCATGCTGAACTGTAAGAAACATGTGTGCCAACTGTTCCACATGTGCCCTACATGCAGAATACAATGGATTGGACAGAAGTCTTACAGATTACTTCAATGGAGTGACTGCTTAGTGGAGACTTACCCAGTGCTGAAATATAGAGGAGTTTTACAGCCATTTTTAGCTTTAAAAAGACTCTATAGTCACCAGAACTACTTTAACACAACAAAGCAGTTTGTGTGTATAGACCTCAATGCTCTGCCAATTAGGATTTTTGTTTCTGTCCATGCAGCTTTAGCCACACCATGCCTGACTGTGACTGTCATGGCCTGCAAGAAAAAAAAAATGGATAGATTTTCAGATGTTCACTTACATAACTCTTAACTCTATAAATTAAACTTGAATTACTCTCAGGAATGCAGGGTCTAGCAGGCTATTTAACAGTGACTCTCTATGTTACCCTCTATCTCTCTCTCTCTTCATGTTACCCCCCTCTCTCTCCATGTTACTCTCTCTCTTCATCTCTCCATGTAACCCTCTCGCTCTCTCCATGTAACCCTCTCGCTCTCTCCATGTAACCCTCTCGCTCTCTCCATGTTACCCTCTCGCTCTCTCCAGGTTACCCTCTCGCTCTCTCCAGGTTACCCTCTCGCTCTCTCCAGGTTACCCTCTCGCTCTCTCCAGGTTACCCTCTCGCTCTCTCCAGGTTACCCTCTCGCTCTCTCCAGGTTACCCTCTCGCTCTCTCCAGGTTACCCTCTCGCTCTCTCCAGGTTACCCTCTCGCTCTCTCCAGGTTACCCTCTCGCTCTCTCCAGGTTACCCTCTCGCTCTCTCCAGGTTACCCTCTCGCTCTCTCCAGGTTACCCTCTCGCTCTCTCCAGGTTACCCTCTCGCTCTCTCCATGTTACCCTTTCGCTCTCTCCATGTTACCCTCTCGCTCTCTCCATGTTACCCTCTCGCTCTCTCCATGTTACCCTCTCGCTCTCTCCATGTTACCCTCTCGCTCTCTCCATGTTACCCTCTCGCTCTCTCCATGTTACGCTCTCGCTCTCTCCATGTTACCCTCTCGCTCTCTCCATGTTACCCTCTCGCTCTCTCCATGTTACCCTCTCGCTCTCTCCATGTTACCCTCTCGCTCTCTCCATGTTACCCTATCGCTCTCTCCATGTTACCCTATCGCTCTCTCCATGTTACCCTCTCGCTCTCTCCATTTACCCTCTCGCTCTCTCCATGTTACCCTCTCGCTCTCTCCATGTTACCCTCTCGCTCTCTCCATGTTACCCTCTCGCTCTCTCCATGTTACCCTCTCACTCTCTCCATGTTACCCTCTCACTCTCTCCATGTTACCCTCTCACTCTCTCCATGTTACCCTCTCGCTCTCTCCATGTTACCCTCTCGCTCTCTCTCTCTCTCCATTATCCGCTCTATTGGAACGCTGGTATTTTAGATACCCGTTCGCTTCCGGTTCCTCCCGAACTGCTAAAAGCGGAGTGTTTATAGCTCGCAGTTTGGGTGTTGATTCAAACGTTCTCCAGATGCAATCAGACGCATACCCAAACATCAGCCTTACTAGATAAAGGGTAAAACAGGAATGAATTTATTCAGGCCAACTGCAAGTCCCCATGCAAGGGGTTACCGTGACAAATTCCAGGGGCATTCCCCACTGGACCTAAGAGGGGACTATGGCTAAGTACACATTGTCATTACATTGGCTCTCAGGTCCAGGATACTCCCACACAAAACAAGATAATCCCTTCAAACGGATTTTTGTGCCCTTTCTCCTGATTGGTGGCAAAACCACTTGTGACGGACCGCCTGGCACCCCGACTAGATTCCACGAACCGCCGCAGCTTGGTTGGGGTCTGTAACGGATCACCTGGCACCCCGACTTGGTACCTCCGTTAAAGGATGCTCCTAGCATTTCCTGAGGACTCCAAGCACTCTGGCAGACACCACAATCACCGTATCAGAGAAGCATATGAATCCTCTCAAGCCTCTGAATGCTGTAGACAGTTGAATAGGAACCATACGAATAGGTTTGCACTCCTAACAGTCAAACTGGAACAGCATGCAATAAATCCTCCCCCAAGAATGAGACGACACTTCACTTTGAGGGTAAAACAGGAACTCTGGACTGGCTCATCTAGCCTGGCTTTTATTTCCATCTCACACATACACGCCACACCCAGGGGGAGGCATAAAATGACCAATAGTATCACGGGTGCAACCCACACATCCCCTCCCCTTAGTGTGACACATAATCCCATTATGCATACAGTTTCAAATATACTTTTTACACAACTTTCATAACTCTAAAACCATACATCACATTCACATAATACATATCCACAATCAATCCATTCAGGGGAACAACATATTAAAAAATGGCATGAATCTGACCAGGGATTCAAAAGTTACTAAAAGTATCTTTTGTCCCTTTCTAGCCGCATGGCAAACCGGTTTAGACAGGTTTTACATAGGCCTCTATCCTGGAGACAAAGAGGGAAGTAATCCAATTATCCAGGGCTAGAAGCAGACTCCATTAACCACATGGTTACAGAAAGACATAAAACACTTTAAAATACAGAAAGTTACTTTTTATCCATAACACACAGACATTTCACATATCCCCAGATAGCTGGGATCTGAGCGCACAAAACTACCGAATAGCGCGCAGATCCTATTCACACAGTACAATTGCCATGGAGCTAAAGTCTTTCCCATAGTCTTTCATTATATGAATAGGCTCCATGGTATAGCTATCTGGGTTAACACATTCACATAAAGTCTGGTCCATAGTCCAAAGGCAAGAGGCAGGCAAGCAGCCCCCTCCAAGGACACGTGGCGAGGTCAGTTTCGCCACACTTCTCCCCTTTACCCCCCAGACTAACAGGGTATCTGACCTCCTGCCGGTCAGTGCCCTGGTTAGTCCAGCAACCCACCCACGAAGCACAAACAGCAGTACCTCCCACCCACAATAAATGTTTACTCCACCTGGATAAAGTAGCAGCTTGCCCAAATCCAGGTTCCTCACCACAGCTGTGCGGGGAGCTGGTAGACTGTCTTGGTGGGTTGCTGAGTGGGCACAGACCAGCGGTACTCTGCCCTGGTGCCAGCGCTACCACTGAAGTAGCCTGATTGGAGCCTGGTTGTGGGAGGTGGAGACCGACCGTCTCCCCTCTGGGTACACAGCTCTGGGGCTGGGGGACAGGACCGACCGTCCCTACCCCTTGTGCTGCAAGTGCAGAGACTACGGTCCCATCTGCACTGTTGGGGGGTGTAACATCTCCCCTTGGTGGGTTAGGCTGCCGCTGGAGAGAGGGATTAACAAGCTCCTCTCTCTGGACGGTAAACTGCCGCTGAGGAGAGGGGTTAACAGGCTCCTCTCCCTGACACTCTCTCTGCTGGTGGAGAGGGGGACCAGCTGGCTCCCCTTTCATTATTTTGTCCTGCTGCTCGGGTGCGAGACTGACGGTCTCAGCTCCCTGGGGTACACACTGCCGCTGGGGAGGAAGGACGACACCTTCAGCTCCCTGTGACTTGGGCGCAGAGACCACGGTCCCATCTGCGCTGGTGTGGGGCTTACTGTCTCCCCATGGTGGGTTATGCTTCTGCTGGGAAGAGGGGGTAACCAGCTCCTCTCCCTGAACTGTAGACTGCCGCTGGGGAGAGGGGGTAACAGGCTCCTCTCCCTGACGTTCTCTCTGCTGGCGGAGGAAACCGACTGCCTCCCCTTCCAATACCTTGTCTTGCTGTTGGAGATCAGGACAGACTGTCCTTATCCCCAGTGGTGTAGGTACAGAGACTGCGGTCCCATCTGCACTGTTGTGGGGCTTCCAGTCTCCCCTTGGTGTGCTAGACTGCCGCTGGGGAGCAAGGACAGCACCTTCAGCCCCCTGTAACACACACTGCCGCTGGGGATCTGGGCCGACTGCCCAGCATCCCTGTAGGGCCGGTAGAGAGATCTCGATCCCATCTCCACCTGCCATCTGTGGGTCTCTCCAGGACCAGTCTATGAGGTCCCCTACTTCTGCAACTGGTAGTGAAGCAGGGGGTACCTCTGCCTCGTTTTCCCAGCTGTAGGCTGGCAGGTCTGGGTCTGCCACCCAGTTTTCCCGTTCTGCATCAATGCTCTGTGGCTGACATGAGTTTAGTAGTTCCACATAGTCCATCTCCAGCTCTCGTTCCATGGCAGCGAAAGGGCGGAGGTCTTCCCCGAGTCCCATAGATCTCGGACCCTGTAACATCTCCCCTCGGTAATGAAAGATAGCCCAGTACCGTGACTCTGCTGGACTGCCGAAGTCGACGTCTTCCGCTAAGGCTTTCCACAACAGGCCAGGGCTAGTGTAGTTCTCCCCCTCTGGCTGGATGCCCTCTGCCCTCCACGTCTCTGGCTGGACAGTGCACCACCACAGTGCCCGGTATGAGGCGTCCAGGCTCAGTTCCCTTTCCACGAGGTACTCGAGTTGTCTTACCCGCTGCCCTCCAGGTTGGTCTCCCAGAAGCGGCATCCGCCAGGCCATTTGTTCCTCCAACCGGTATGCGACACCAGGAAGGCGCTGCTGCCGTTGATACTGGACTTCCTCCAGGGCATCGTACCACAATTCTTTCCGGGCATTATCTCTCCATTCCAATTCACTCTCTTCCTCAGGTGTGAGTGCCCAGGGATCCACGAACCCCATTTTCCCAAATCTTTGTGTAGACAGGGACGCTGTATGAACACTAGCGTCGCCCTCACTTTGTAACTCCAAATGAACTGTGTCTCCGAGCTGCTTTACCTCGCACTAGGACGCCATCCCACCGCTTGCCACCAATGTAACGGATCACCTGGCACCCCGACTTGGTACCTCCGTTAAAGGATGCTCCTAGCATTTCCTGAGGACTCCAAGCACTCTGGCAGACACCACAATCACCGAATCAGAGAAGCATATGAATCCTCTCAAGCCTCTGAATGCTGTAGACAGTTGAATAGGAACCATACGAATAGGTTTGCACTCCTAACAGTCAAACTGGAACAGCATGCAATAAATCCTCCCCCAAGAATGAGACGACACTTCACTTTGAGGGTAAAACAGGAACTCTGGACTGGCTCATCTAGCCTGGCTTTTATTTCCATCTCACACATACACGCCACACCCAGGGGGAGGCATAAAATGACCAATAGTATCACGGGTGCAACCCACACATCCCCTCCCCTTAGTGTGACACATAATCCCATTATGCATACAGTTTAAAATATACTTTTTACACAACTTTCATAACTCTAAAACCATACATCACATTCACATAAAAATACATATCCACAATCAATCCATTCAGGGGAACAACATATTTAAAAAATGGCATGAATCTGACCAGGGATTCAAAAGTTACTAAAAGTATCTTTTGTCCCTTTCTAGCCGCATGGCAAACCGGTTTAGACAGGTTTTACATAGGCCTCTATCCTGGAGACAAAGAGGGAAGTAATCCAATTATCCAGGGCTAGAAGCAGACTCCATTAACCACATGGTTACAGAAAGACATAAAACACTTTAAAATACAGAAAGTTACTTTTTATCCATAACACACAGACATTTCAGATCCTATTCACACAGTACAATTGCCATGGAGCTAAAGTCTTTCCCATAGTCTTTCATTATATGAATAGGCTCCATGGTATAGCTATCTGGGTTAACACATTCACATAAAGTCTGGTCCATAGTCCAAAGGCAAGAGGCAGGCAAGCAGCCCCCTCCAAGGACACGTGGCGAGGTCAGTTTCGCCACAGGGTCTCACCGTCTGTAATGGACCACCTGGCACCCCGACTGGGTACCTCCGCCAATCAATGCTTCCTAGCAGGCACTGAGGACCGTAAGCACCACACAGGACACCATAAACACCATAGACCCAACAAACTGCCGCAGCTTGGTTGGGGTCTCGCCGTCCCTTCCCGTCCTGGACCAAACTCCTGGATCCAGGAACTCAGTGGGAGGCCTCTCCTCCAGAGAGTATAGCTGTGAAGCTCTTACAAGAGCTAGTGATATAGCTGTGAAGCACGTTCCCTACAAGCACAAGACGAGGCTACGTTTTGAGGGTTAAGCAGGAACACAATTTTAATGGTGCCACACTGGCCTTTTATGACAATCCCCAAGCAAGGTGTACGCCCACATGGACCTTGTTGGGGACAGGGACACAAACTTACAAACCAATGAGAACACGTTTACAATGTATGACACTCCCACATACAATACAATAAGCCTTCCCCTTTAACTAGGAGATAATGGAGCCAAGAACTATACTGAACTCAATAATCTCCAAACAAAAAAAACACATTTCTAAAAAGTCCAAAAAGTACCCCAAAACACATAGTATCCCCACATCCCTTAATAGCGCTGATCTGGGTGACCAACATATCCCAAAATCACCCAGATCAGTTCAGGGGTACAGAAATGTTATAGAAGTCATTTTTTTACCGACCGCAGGCATGGTCCCATAGCCAAAAATAGTTCCATAGAATAGCGGCTAAGTCCCACTGAAGTCTATTCACGGTTTTGGTCCATGCGAACAAGATGGCCGCCACCTCGTGGCCGAATGGCACTTCAAATGGCTTTGGGAGTTTGAAGTGCCGCTTCGAAAGTTCGAATTGTGGCCATACAAGTAGAAAAGGCACACACAGTGGTTTAACCAGGATTTAACACAGGGGCCATAGTCACAGGGCAAGAGGCTGGCAAGTATTTCCCTCCAAGAACCCGTAACGGGGTCCAGTCCATCACATATCTTTCCCCCCAAGGGAAGACTAACCAGGTACCTGACCTGCTGCCGGTCACTACCTGAGTTAGTCTGGCAGCCCACCTACAAACAAGCGCTTGACCTGTACATCTCTGTTGCTCGGCTTTGTCCTGTAAGTCCCAGGCTGCGTAGTGTGCGTCCGTCACCCCTGATCTTCCTTGTGTTCCCAGGCATAGAGTTGTAAGTACTTGGGGGACAGAGGCCAGCGGGTCTCTGCCGTGTTGCCAGCACTTCTGCTGGGGTGGCCTACAAGTATTCAGGCCCTGGACAAAGGGAAAGGGGAGGACAGAGACCAGTTGCTCTCTGCCCAGATGCCAGTTCTTCCGCTGGTATATAGTCCTGCCCTGTAACAAGGGGGCAGGTAGGGCAGAGGCCAGCGGCGCTCTGCCCTAATGCCAGCTCTTCTTGTAGTCCCATTCACGAACCCCAGGACCCAGTTGGGAATTAGGTGTGGAGGGGAGGGATCGCTTACCTCCTCCTCCTGGTATTCCTGCGGGGTTGATTAGGGATCTGGACCGGCCGTCCAGCATCCCTGTAGGTTTGGGACAGAGACCGCTGTCCCATCTGCACCCTATAGTTGGGGAGAAGGACTCCGGGTTTGTAACCCAACCCCTTCCTGCCTGGGATTGTGTTGTACTGAATGGAAAGCTGTGTGTTCCAAATAAAGATTGTCAATGTTTTAACCTCCAGAACGGTGTTTTCATCTGGTTATTGGAGGGAAGTAAGATTGAACCCGTGTCTGCTGTTCCAGCTTGCAGGGGATGCAACGGGGAACATCCTTGTAAGGACTAAAAAAAGCTAGTTCCCCTACCAGTTTCCCCTGGTCCCAGCTAGGAAGCAATCCATATTACACTCTCTCTCTCCATGTTACTCTCTCTCTCTCTCCATGTTACTCTCTCTCTCTCTCTCTCTCCATGTTTCTCTCTCTCTCTCTCCATGTTTCTCTCTCTCTCTCTCTCTACATGTTTCTCTCTCTCCGTGTTACTCTCTCTCTCTCTCTACATGTTACTCTCTCTATGTTTCTCTCTCTCTCCATGTTTCTCTCTCTCCATGTTTCTCTCTCTCTCTCTCCATGTTTCTCTCTCTCTCTCTCCATGTTTCTCTCTCTCTCCCCATGTTTCTCTCTCTCTCCCCATGTTTCTCTCTCCCTCCCCATGTTTCTCTCTCCCTCCCCATGTTTCTCTCTCCCTCCCCATGTTTCTCTCTCTCTCCATGTTTCTCTCTCTCCATGTTACTCTCTCTCTCCATGTTACTCTCTCTCTCTCTCTCCATGTTACCCTCTCTCTCTCTCTCCATGTTTCTCTCTCTCTCCATGTTACTCTCTCCATGTTTCTCTCTCCATGTTTCTCTCTCCATGTTTCTCTCTCTCTCCATGTTTCTCTCTCTCTCCATGTTTCTCTCTCTCTCCATGTTTCTCTCTCTCTCTCCATGTTTCTCTCTCTCTCTCCATGTTTCTCTCTCTCTCTCCATGTTTCTCTCTCTCTCTCCATGTTTCTCTCTCTCTCTCCATGTTTCTCTCTCTCTCTCCATGTTTCTCTCTCTCTCTCCATGTTTCTCTCTCCATGTTTCTCTCTCTCTCTCTCCATGTTTCTCTCTCTCTCCATGTTTCTCTCTCTCTCTCTCCATGTTTCTCTCTCTCTCCATGTTACTCTCTCTCTCCATGTTACTCTCTCTCTCCATGTTACTCTCTCTCTCTCTCCATGTTACTCTCTCTCTCTCCATGTTACTCTCTCTCTCTCCATGTTACACTCTCTCTCTCTCCATGTTACTCTCTCTCCATGTTATATATATGATGTATTGATTTGGTTATTGGTTTAATCAGCTGATTAGTGACAGCATTCCATTACTGATACTGTATCCTCCCTGCTGCTCACTGATTAATGATCTCTCTCTCTCTCCATGTTACACTCTCTCTCTCTCCATGTTACACTCTCACTCACTCTCTCCATGTTACTCTCTCTCTCTCTCTCTCCATGT
Source organism: Pelobates fuscus (assembly GCF_036172605.1). NCBI lineage: Eukaryota > Metazoa > Chordata > Amphibia > Anura > Pelobatidae > Pelobates > Pelobates fuscus. Next base: position 150,298,290 of record NC_086326.1, on the reverse strand, counting down.
TACTCTCTCTCTCTCTCTCCATGTTACTCTCTCTCTCTCTCCATGTTACTCTCTCTCTCTCTCCATGTTACTCTCTCTCTCCATGTTATATATATATATATATGATGTATTGTTTTGGTTATTGGTTTAATCAGCTGATTAGTGACAGCATTCCATTACTGATACTGTATCCTCCCTGCTGCTCACTGATTAATGATCTCTCTCTCTCCATGTTACTCTCTCTCTCTCTCCATGTTACTCTCTCTCTCTCTCCATGTTACTCTCTCTCTCCATGTTACTCTCTCTCTCCATGTTACTCTCTCTCTCCATGTTACTCTCTCTCTCCATGTTACTCTCTCTCTCTCTCTCCATGTTACTCTCTCTCTCTCTCTCCATGTTACTCTCTCTCTCTCTCTCCATGTTACTCTCTCTCTCTCTCTCCATGTTACACTCTCTCCCCATGTTACTCTCTCTCTCTCTCCATGTTACACTCTCTCTCTCTCCATGTTACACTCTCTCTCTCTCCATGTTACACTCTCTCTCTCTCCATGTTACACTCTCTCTCTCTCCATGTTACACTCTCTCTCTCTCCATGTTACACTCTCTCTCCATGTTACTCTCTCTCTCCATGTTACTCTCTCTCTCCATGTTACTCTCTCTCTCCATGTTACTCTCTCTCTCCATGTTACTCTCTCTCTCCATGTTACTCTCTCTCTCCATGTTACACACTCTCTCTCTCTCCATGGTACACTCTCTCTCTCCATGGTACTCTCTCTCCCCATGTTACTCTCTCTCCCCATGTTACTCTCTCTCCCCATGTTACTCTCTCTCCCCATGTTACTCTCTCTCCCCATGTTACTCTCTCTCTCTCTCCATCTTACACTCTCTCTCTCCATGTTACACTCTCTCTCTCTCTCCATGTTTCTCTCTCTCTCTCTCCATGTTACTCTCTTTCTCTCTCCATGTTACACTCTCTCTCTCCCCATGTTACTCTCTCTCCCCATGTTACTCTCTCTCCCCATGTTACTCTCTCTCCCCATGTTACTCTCTCTCCCCATGTTACTCTCTCTCTGTCTCCATGTTACTCTCTCTCTCCCCATGTTACTCTCTCTCTCTCTCCATGTTACACTCTCTCTCTCTCCATGTTACACTCTCTCTCTCTCCATGTTACACTCTCTCTCTCTCCATGTTACACTCTCTCTCTCTCCATGTTACACTCTCTCTCCATGTTACTCTCTCTCTCCATGTTACTCTCTCTCTCCATGTTACTCTCTCTCTCCATGTTACTCTCTCTCTCCATGTTACTCTCTCTCTCCATGTTACTCTCTCTCTCCATGTTACACACTCTCTCTCTCTCCATGGTACACTCTCTCTCTCCATGGTACTCTCTCTCCCCATGTTACTCTCTCTCCCCATGTTACTCTCTCTCCCCATGTTACTCTCTCTCCCCATGTTACTCTCTCTCTCTCTCCATCTTACACTCTCTCTCTCCATGTTACACTCTCTCTCTCTCTCCATGTTTCTCTCTCTCTCTCTCCATGTTACTCTCTTTCTCTCTCCATGTTACACTCTCTCTCTCCCCATGTTACTCTCTCTCCCCATGTTACTCTCTCTCCCCATGTTACTCTCTCTCCCCATGTTACTCTCTCTCTCTCTCCATGTTACACTCTCTCTCTCTCCATGTTACACTCTCTCTCTCTCTCCATGTTACACTCTCTCTCTCTCCATGTTACACTCTCTCTCTCTCCATGTTTCTCTCTCTCTCTCCATGTTTCTCTCTCTCTCTCTCCATGTTTCTCTCTCTCTCTCTCCATGTTTCTCTCTCTCTCTCCATGTTTCTCTCTCTCTCCATGTTACACTCTCTCTCTCTCCATGTTACACTCTCTCTCTCTCTCTCCATGGTACACTCTCTCTGTCTCCATGTTACTCTCTCTCTCCATGTTACTCTCTCTCTCTCTCTCCATGTTACTCTCTCTCTCTCTCTCCATGTTACTCTCTCTCTCTCCATGTTACTCTCTCTCTCTCTCTCTCTCCATGTTACTCTCTCTCTCCATGTTACTCTCTCTCTCTCCATGTTACTCTCTCTCTCTCTCCATGTTACTCTCTCTCTCCATGTTACACTCTCTCTCTCTCTCTCCCCATGTTACTCTCTCTCTCCATGTTACACTCTCTCTCTCTCTCCATGTTACACTCTCTCTCTCTCTCCATGTTACACTCTCTCTCTCTCTCCATGTTACTCTCTCTCTCCATGTTACACTCTCTCTCTCTCTCTCCCCCCATGTTACTCTCTCTCTCCATGTTACACTCTCTCTCTCTCTCCATGTTACACTCTCTCTCTCTCTCCATGTTACACTCTCTCTCTCTCTCCATGTTACTCTCTCTCTCTCTCTCCATGTTACTCTCTCTCTCTCTCTCTCTCTCCATGTTACTCTCTCTCTCTCCATGTTACTCTCTCTCTCCATGTTACTCTCTCTATCTCTCCATGTTACTCTCTCTCTCTCTCTCCATGTTACTCTCTCTCTCTCTCTCTCCATGTTATATATATGATGTATTGATTTGGTTATTGGTTTAATCAGCTGATTAGTGACAGCATTCCATTACTGATACTGTATCCTCCCTGCCGCTCACTGATTAATGATTGGCAGCATTACCGGGTCACATGATGCTCCCGGGGGCGGGGTCACTGACCTGTAACCAGTAATAACCCCAATAAACACAATGATCCCCGAAACCCCGAGCCTCACCCTCCGCTCCCAGCGGCTCAGCACGATCTGCACGGCGCACACATATGACGTCAGTGAGGGCAATGAAACCGCCTGGGGAGGAGCTCCGACACACCGGAAATGACGTCGGCGACCCCACTGCCGCCATGATGGATGTGGGCAAAGCTCCTATTAATCCTTATTAGTAGTATGGGCAATAGGCGGCCATTAGCTCTAAGATAGCAATATGGAGAGTGTTAATAATGTGATAAGGAGGAGATAATAGGAAATAGAGAGATATTGTTTATTATAATGAGCCTGGAGTGACACACCCGGCGCCATGAGGGATGTGGGCAAAGCTCCTATTAATCCTTATTAGTAGTATGGGCAATAGGCGGCCATAGCGCTAAGATAGCAATATGGAGAGTGTTAATAATGTGATAAGGAGGAGATAATAGGAAATAGAGAGATATTGTTTATTATAATGAGCCTGGAGTGACACACCCGGCGCCATGATGGATGAGAGCAAAGCTCCTATTAATCCTTATTAGTAGTATGGGCAATAGGCGGCCATTAGCTCTAAGATAGCAATATGGAGAGTGTTAATAATGTGATAAGGAGGAGATAATAGGAAATAGAGAGATATTGTTTATTATAATGAGCCTGGAGTGACACACCCGGCGCCATGATGGATGTGGGCAAAGCTCCTATTAATCCTTATTAGTAGTATGGGCAATAGGCGGCCATTAGCTCTAAGATAGCAATATGGAGAGTGTTAATAATGTGATAAGGAGGAGATAATAGGAAATAGAGAGATATTGTTTATTATAATGAGCCTGGAGTGACACACCCAGCGCCATGATGGATGTGGGCAAAGCTCCTATTAATCCTTATTAGTAGTATGGGCAATAGGCGGCCATTAGCGCTAAGATAGCAATATGGAGAGTGTTAATAATGTGATAAGGAGGAGATAATAGGAAATAGAGAGATATTGTTTATTATAATGAGCCTGGAGTGACACACCCAGCGCCATGATGGATATGGGCAAAGCTCCTATTAATCCTTATTAGTAGTATGGGCAATAGGCGGCCATTAGCACTAAGATAGCAATATGGAGAGTGTTAATAATGTGATAAGGAGGAGATAATAGGAAATAGAGAGATATTGTTTATTATAATGAGCCTGGAGTGACACACCCAGCGCCATGATGGATGTGGGCAAAGCTCCTATTAATCCTTATTAGTAGTATGGGCAATAGGCAGCCATTAGCTCTAAGATAGCAATATGGAGAGTGTTAATAATGTGATAAGGAGGAGATAATAGGAAATAGAGAGATATTGTTTATTATAATGAGCCTGGAGTGACACACCCAGCGCCATGATGGATGTGGGCAAAGCTCCTATTAATCCTTATTAGTAGTATGGGCAATGGGCGGCCATTAGCTCTAAGATAGCAATATGGAGAGTGTTAATAATGTGATAAGGAGGAGATAATAGGAAATAGAGAGATATTGTTTATTATAATGAGCCTGGAGTGACACACCCGGCACCATGATGGATGTGGGCAAAGCTCCTATTAATCCTTATTAGTAGTATGGGCAATAGGCAGCCATTAGCGCTAAGATAGCAATATGGAGAGTGTTAATAATGTGATAAGGAGGAGATAATAGGAAATAGAGAGATATTGTTTATTATAATGAGCCTGGAGTGACACACCCGGCACAATGATGGATGTGGGCAAAGCTCCTATTAATCCTTATTAGTAGTATGGGCAATAGGCGGCCATTAGCGCTAAGATAGCAATATGGAGAGTGTTAATAATGTGATAAGGAGGAGATAATAGGAAATAGAGAGATATTGTTTATTATAATGAGCCTGGAGTGACACACCCGGCACCATGATGGATGTGGGCAAAGCTCCTATTAATCCTTATTAGTAGTATGGGCAATAGGCGGCCATTAGCTCTAAGATAGCAATATGGAGAGTGTTAATAATGTGATAAGGAGGAGATAATAGGAAATAGAGAGATATTGTTTATTATAATGAGCCTGGAGTGACACACCCAGCGCCATGATGGATGTGGGCAAAGCTCCTATTAATCCTTATTAGTAGTATGGGCAATAGGCAGCCATTAGCGCTAAGATAGCAATATGGAGAGTGTTAATAATGTGATAAGGAGAAGATAATAGGAAATAGAGAGATATTGTTTATTATAATGAGCCTGGAGTGACACACCCGGCACCATGATGGATGTGGGCAAAGCTCCTATTAATCCTTATTAGTAGTATGGGCAATAGGCGTCCATTAGAGCTAAGATAGCAATATGGAGAGTGTTAATAATGTGATAAGGAGAAGATAATAGGAAATAGAGAGATATTGTTTATTATAATGAGCCTGGAGTGACACACCCGGCACCATGATGGATGTGGGCAAAGCTCCTATTAATCCTTATTAGTAGTATGGGCAATAGGCGGCCATTAGCGCTAAGATAGCAATATGGAGAGTGTTAATAATGTGATAAGGAGGAGATAATAGGAAATAGAGAGATATTGTTTATTATAATGAGCCTGGAGTGACACACCCAGCGCCATGATGGATGTGGGCAAAGCTCCTATTAATCCTTATTAGTAGTATGGGCAATAGGCAGCCATTAGCACTAAGATAGCAATATGGAGAGTGTTAATAATGTGATAAGGAGGAGATAATAGGAAATAGAGAGATATTGTTTATTATAATGAGCCTGTAGTGACACACCCAGCGCCATGATGGATGTGGGCAAAGCTCCTATTAATCCTTATTAGTAGTATGGGCAAAAGGCGGCCATTAGCGCTAAGATAGCAATATGGAGAGTGTTAATAATGTGATATGGAGGAGATAATAGGAAATAGAGAGATATTGTTTATTATAATGAGCCTGGAGTGACACACCCGGCGCCATGATGGATGTGGGCAAAGCTCCTATTAATCCTTATTAGTAGTATGGGCAATAGGCGGCCATTAGCGCTAAGATAGCAATATGGAGAGTGTTAATAATGTGATATGGAGGAGATAATAGGAAATAGAGAGATATTGTTTATTATAATGAGCCTGGAGTGACACACCCGGCGCCATGATGGATGTGGGCACAGCTCCTATTAATCCTTATTAGTAGTATGGGCAATAGGCGGCCATTAGCACTAAGATAGCAATATGGAGAGTGTTAATAATGTGATAAGGAGGAGATAATAGGAAATAGAGAGATATTGTTTATTATAATGAGCCTGGAGTGACACACCCGGCGCCATGATGGATGTGGGCAAAGCTCCTATTAATCCTTATTAGTAGTATGGGCAATAGGCGGCCATTAGCACTAAGATAGCAATATGGAGAGTGTTAATAATGTGATAAGGAGGAGATAATAGGAAATAGAGAGATATTGTTTATTATAATGAGCCTGTAGTGACACACCCAGCGCCATGATGGATGTGGGCAAAGCTCCTATTAATCCTTATTAGTAGTATGGGCAATAGGCGGCCATTAGCGCTAAGATAGCAATATGGAGAGTGTTAATAATGTGATAAGGAGGAGATAATAGGAAATAGAGAGATATTGTTTATTATAATGAGCCTGGGGTGACACACCCAGCGCCATGATGGATGAGGGCAAAGCTCATATTACTCCTTATTAGTAGTATGGGCAATAGGCGGCCATTAGCGCTAAGATAGCAATATGGAGAGTGTTAATAATGTGATAAGGAGGAGATAATAGGAAATAGAGAGATATTGTTTATTATAATGAGCCTGGAGTGACACACCCAGCGCCATGATGGATGTGGGCAAAGCTCCTATTAATCCTTATTAGTAGTATGGGCAATAGGTGGCAATTAGCACTAAGATAGCAATATGGAGAGTGTTAATAATGTGATAAGGAGAAGATAATAGGAAATAGAGAGATATTGTTTATTATAATGAGCCTGGAGTGACACACCCAGCGCCATGATGGATGTGGGCAACGCTCCTATTAATCCTTATTAGTAGTATGGGCAATAGGCGGCCATTAGCGCTAAGATAGCAATATGGAGAGTGTTAATAATGTGATAAGGAGGAGATAATAGGAAATAGAGAGATATTGTTTATTATAATGAGCCTGGAGTGACACACCCGACGCCATGATGGATGTGGGCAAAGCTCCTATTAATCCTTATTAGTAGTATGGGCAATAGGCAGCCATTAGCGCTAAGATAGCAATATGGAGAGTGTTAGTAATGTGATATGGAGGAGATAATAGGAAATAGAGAGATATTGTTTATTATAATGAGCCTGGAGTGACACACCCGGCGCCATGATGGATGTGGGCAAAGCTCCTATTAATCCTTATTAGTAGTATGGGCAATAGGCGGCCATTAGCACTAAGATAGCAATATGGAGAGTGTTAATAATGTGATAAGGAGGAGATAATAGAAAATAGAGAGATATTGTTTATTATAATGAGCCTGGAGTGACACACCCAGCGCCATGATGGATGTGGGCAAAGCTCCTATTAATCCTTATTAGTAGTATGGGCAATAGGCAGCCATTAGCGCTAAGATAGCAATATGGAGAGTGTTAATAATGTGATAAGGAGGAGATAATAGGAAATAGAGAGATATTGTTTATTATAATGAGTCTGGAGTGACACACCCAGCGCCATGATGGATGTGGGCAAAGCTCCTATTAATCCTTATTAGTAGTATGGGCAATAGGCGGCCATTAGTGCTAAGATAGCAATATGGAGAGTGTTAATAATGTGATAAGGAGGAGATAATAGGAAATAGAGAGATATTGTTTATTATAATGAGCCTGGAGTGACACACCCGGCGCCATGATGGATGAGGGCAAAGCTCCTATTAATCCTTATTAGTAGTATGGGCAATAGGCGGCTATTAGCGCTAAGATAGCAATATGGAGAGTGTTAATAATGTGATAAGGAGGAGATAATAGGAAATAGAGAGATATTGTTTATTATAATGAGCCTGGAGTGACACACCCAGCGCCATGATGGATGTGGGCAAAGCTCCTATTAATGCTTATTAGTAGTATGGGCAATAGGCAGCCATTAGCGCTAAGATAGCAATATGGAGAGTGTTAGTAATGTGATAAGGAGGAGATAATAGGAAATAGAGAGAATTAAATTAGAAAAGTAGAACCAAAGAAACTCGTACCCCAAGTTAAAGGAGGAGAGGTGTCCTATAGGATAAACCACTCTCTCTTCTCTATATGGAGCGAGTGTCTATTTTATAGCAACCCATTCACAGTATTTATTAATAAACTAAAATATAACCTTTAATAGATCGTTTAAAATAAGTAGTAGAAACAAAGTTTTTTAATCGAGTAGAAAAAATATATATATATATACACACAAAATCTAAAAAGGCTGTAGTCAACTAGCCTTTATTACTATCAGGGCTTGAATAGCCTCAGTCTGTTACCAGTCACAGTGGTTACAACAAAAAAGTAAAAAAGTAGTGATTATTCCGGTTTGTAAAGATTGTCGGAGTTTGGCTTAAACACCATCCTCATGTCACAACAACTTGTCACCCTGGAGGCAAACAAACCCAAACAAATACAGATTAGGGCCCCCTATAATAAGCTGAAAACAATCCTCACTGCAGCTAGGACACAGTTAAGTAGTCTGTAAATAGCGTAACACTCAGGGGTAAGTAGTGACCAGGAAAAGCCTGATCAAAACCTCCACATCACTAGTCTGTAGCGGTAGGAGTGGTTAAGCTAAGTGTCCCTGCCACCGGTTACACAGAAACAGCTCACTGCTTCAGTTCAATTGTTACCAAGATTCGCTGGAGAGTAAAGGAAACATCCTATCGGTCCCTATTATTCAACTCCCTAAAGTTACGATAATTCTTAGACAGGCGTCCCTGCGCTAGAGAAACAACTGGAGAGTATTGCAAAGAAAACTTCTATCTGTCCCTAGTTTCCAAGCTCCGTCTCTAGCTAGTATTAAACATAAATTAATCAGGCGTCCCGACGCGCGTTTCGCCAATACATTGGCTCGTCCAGGGGAACCGGGTTACTGCCTGGTGGTAGTTTAAATATCCCTCCCTCTCCTCCCATTGGTCGATTGTTAGCCAATAATGGGAGGGGAGGGGCTGGGATAAGAGAGTGTTAGTTTAACCCTTCGAGAACGGGTACAGATTCGGCACTTCAGCCGACATCATTAAAGTTGCTGTACCCTATATTGGTACAGTAATGATTATATCGTCTTTGGGTACTAGAGGCAGAAGTGTCCTTAGGACAAAAAGCATCCACCATCAAACCAGATTTTCAATTAGAGGTTCACAATCAGTAGTTATATACCTGCTCCGTTTCTATATATACACATATTGCCAGACACTAAGATATAATATCCTTGTACAACATACAGTCTAATGTTGATGTGCTGGCATTCAGTTAAAACGAAACGTTTTCTAGGTGTTTCTAGGAAGTAATGGTTCATCAAGAACCCCCACACCTTTGGTATGACTACATTCTCCTCGGGGTCCAGTGAGACACCCTGTGTCCCAGTATTCTCATTTAAAATGTCTAGATCCTTTGATTAGTGGAATGTAGGATTTATATGAGCATAAAAATAAGATAAAGTTAGGTAAGAGAAAAAATGTAAAGAGACATGTATAAAGAAAAGATATTTATGAGAAAAATGAAATCCTGTTATATTGTGTTGTAAGCCAGTGCTGTAAATTGTGCTGTAGTTCCATTATCTGGAATTCTGTACAATCTCCAATAGGGAATAACCCCTCTCTGTAAATGCCACGATGAAAGTAGAGAGACCAAACTAGTAATGCTGTGGGAAAATGTACACTTCACATTTTCAACATCTACTAGTTAAAATATTCGAAAGGTGACGGAACAGACCCCTCCTTATTTATATCTTCCCAGAGATTCCTAGGCATGAATAAACGGAGTAAAATTGAATTCTTCATTCAGTCCTCTAGGGTATAGGGTCTGAAAAGAATAGATCCAGCGAGATTCAGCCTTTAGCAAAGAAATATTAATGTCACCCTTTCGATGGTTAAGAGTCAGTTGTTGCAGTACCTGGAACTTCAAGACTTCAGGTTTAGACGCATGGTTGATCCTTACATGTTTTGAAATCGGAGTTTCAATGTGTAAATTGGAGATAGAATTAATATGCTGTAAGATGCGTCTGCGTAGTTGCTGATAGGTTTTTCCTATATACTGTAGCCCACACTCACATGTTATTATATAGATAACATTGGTGGAACTACAGTTGATGAATGCATTGATGGTTATCTCTGTTGAAGTTCTTTTATTCCAGACAGACCTGGTTGGTGCAATAAATTTACAGGCTTTACAATGTCCGCATTTGAAAAGGCCTTTGGTTGTTAGCCAGGTGGAGGTGAGAGGTGTAGTCGAGCCAGGTTTCAGGTGACTGTGTGTTAGTATGTCACCAAGATTGTTTGCTCGTCTACAAGTCATAGAGGGTTGTTTAGTGATGGTCTTTCTCAAACTGGTGTCATATTGTAGTAACGGCCAGTTTCTGCTTAAGACATGTTGTGCTGTGTTCCAGTGTTTATCAAAAGTTCCTATGAATCTTGTCAGACTCGGGGTGTTGCTGAGTTCCCTAGGAGGTCTATGTAGGCTTTCGGATCTGTCTACATTGGTGGTTCTTTGGTAGGCTCTTTTGAGAATTCTGTTGGGATAGCCCAATGCCTTAAATCTAGTTCTTAAATCTTTCGCTTCTTTTTCAAAATCCTCCTGGTTTGAACAGTTTCTCTTAGCCCTTAAATATTGGCCATATGGAATGTTGGCCTTTACATGAAAAGGGTGGTAGCTTTGCCAGTGCAGCAAACTGTTGGTTGCTGTGGGTTTCCTAAAAAGTGATGTGCTTACATCCCCATTTTCATGTATGTTTATGTTCAGATCTAAGAAGACTAAGTGTTTTTCGTCAATGACATGAGTGAGTTGGAGGTTAATATCATTGCGATTGAGTTCATCAACCAGCTGTTTGAATTGGGAGAAAGAACCTGTCCAAAAGATCAGAATATCATCTATGTAGCGAAACCATTTCTGTATAGATGGAAAGTAATTTGAGTTTGACACATTAAACACAATTGTCTCCTCCCACCATCCCAAAAATAGATTCGCATAGCTGGGTGCGCAAGACGAACCCATAGCCGTGCCCCTTGTCTGTAAATAATATTTACCATTAAAGGTGAAATAGTTGTGTGTTAACACAAAACGGAGCAAAGTTAGAATAAAAGTTTGTTCTTGTTCGATAAAGGTTCCCGATTGTTCCAAAAAATAGGCTACTCCAGCTATACCATTCTCGTGTGGGATGTTGTTATATAATGCCACTACATCCAAGCTGGCAATAGATGTATAAGGGGGCACCGTCAGATTCTCTAGAGCCAGAAGGGTCTGTTTCGTATCACGTATGTAGGATTTCAGTTTCTGTACCAGTGGTTTTAATATCTTGTCCAGGAATTTACTAGCTCGCTCAGTCAAGCTATGGTTCCCAGAAATAATTGGTCTCCCCGGAGGTTTGTGCATATCTTTGTGCACCTTGGGGAGACAGTAAAAGGTTGCTATGGTTATATTAGATTGTGCAACAATGTATTTGAATTCATTCTGGGTAATTATTTTGTCAGTTAAAGCTAACTGTGCCAGCTCTTGTAGTTCCTTAAAGAAAATCTTCGTTGGGTCACCCTTAAGTAGCTGGTAAGCAGCTGTATCAGAAAGGTGTGCCATACACATGTCCACATATTGTTCCCTCTCCATGAGAACAATATTACCCCCCTTGTCGGAGGATTTTATAACCATGTCATTTTGTTGTTTTAGCTCTTGTAGAGCCAACTTTTCTACATAGTTTAGATTGGACCTGGATGGTTCGTGTATGCCTTGGTTCTCTAATTCATTGGTACAGATCTGGACAAACATGTCAATGCAGGGAAATTCTTTAAGGTTGGGGGTAAACCACGATAGTGGTTTCAAATCGGTCAATGATTCTCCAAGTGCCTGTTCAGAGGATAAATCTGTCAGGATTTGGAAAATATCAGAGTCTTCAGGGGTCAGGCCTAATTCTTTAAGATTTTTCAGACTTCTCTTTTCATGGTAGGCATGTAGGGCCAGTTTACGTCCAAATAAGTTCACGTCTTTGGCCCAATTGAACATGTTAAACGTAGGGGTTGGTATAAACGATAGTCCCTTAGACAATAGGGTAAGATGCCTAGGTTTCAATTCAAAATTAGATAGATTTATAATTTTGTTTTCCATATAGGTCTCTATTGGTAGTTGGATTTGTGCATCTTGTACCCCCACTTCTTTCTGTCCCTTAGTCTTTCCCTTTGTGGTCGTGGCCAGTCCTGGTCTAAAAAAGTAGTAGACGTGGACTGGATAGGGCCAGAGGGACCTGAGGGGCCTTCACGTCCTGAGGGATAATCACCACCAGAGGGAGCTGAGCCATCTGAGAAAGAGATATTTCTATCAGAATTTCTCAGGATCCCTCTCGGTTGGGCCCCAGGGGCAGGTTGTCTCTGTCTAGATGTAAATCTTTTATTGAACCTTGGTCTATCCTCTGACTCCGACCATTCCGTTTCATCTGAGGAGGAGAACCCTTTGTTTCCCATATTATTATTCTTCAACCTCCGTTTGTTTTTATTTTTAAAGATATTTCCCTCTTGGAAGTCCCTATAGTCCCTCTGGAACTTGTAATGTTTCTTTTGTCTTATATTTTTTTTGAAATTCTCCAAATTTTTTTGTAATTTTACTTCCATAGTGGTGTATGTGGGTTCCTTATCAAATATTTTTATTTTCTTGATTTCAATATCCAAATCACCATTAGTCTTGTCTAAATTCTCTTGTTCTAACTTTATCAGAAATTGCATAATCTTAGCAGAACAGTCTAGCAGAATGGAATTCCACTCTGCAATCTGTTCTTCCGTTTTTACTTTGTCTGGCAATAAAATATCTGGCCTCAGACCTCTAGGTACCAGTTTCTGTTCAATATAGTGCCTTAGACTAGTAAGTTCCCAAAAACCTTTAAGTTGGGTTTGGTATAGTTTTTGAATAGAAAAAAATGCATGATTGATATCTGTTGGATCAAAGCTACTGTTCCCCAATGGGTTGTTAGAAAAAACATTAGCTACGTCTTCAGATCTTAAATCTGGATGGACAACTTGTCCTAAAAAGTCAGTCATATTTATATCAGTTTGCTATAGAGCCCAAACTATTATTCCATTTTATAAAAAAGGAAAAAATGATCTTACAGTTGTATCAGTTGTCTCCCTATCTTAAATAATGGTATTGAAACCCAAAGATAGCTGAAATGCAAAAAAGAGACTCAGGTAGAGAGACAGTGTCAGGTTGCTAATTATTATTGGGGGGTAACCCCTATGAGAAATAAATTAGAAAAGTAGAACCAAAGAAACTCGTACCCCAAGTTAAAGGAGGAGAGGTGTCCTATAGGATAAACCACTCTCTCTTCTCTATATGGAGCGAGTGTCTATTTTATAGCAACCCATTCACAGTATTTATTAATAAACTAAAATATAACCTTTAATAGATCGTTTAAAATAAGTAGTAGAAACAAAGTTTTTTAATCGAGTAGAAAAAATATATATATATATACACACAAAATCTAAAAAGGCTGTAGTCAACTAGCCTTTATTACTATCAGGGCTTGAATAGCCTCAGTCTGTTACCAGTCACAGTGGTTACAACAAAAAAGTAAAAAAGTAGTGATTATTCCGGTTTGTAAAGATTGTCGGAGTTTGGCTTAAACACCATCCTCATGTCACAACAACTTGTCACCCTGGAGGCAAACAAACCCAAACAAATACAGATTAGGGCCCCCTATAATAAGCTGAAAACAATCCTCACTGCAGCTAGGACACAGTTAAGTAGTCTGTAAATAGCGTAACACTCAGGGGTAAGTAGTGACCAGGAAAAGCCTGATCAAAACCTCCACATCACTAGTCTGTAGCGGTAGGAGTGGTTAAGCTAAGTGTCCCTGCCACCGGTTACACAGAAACAGCTCACTGCTTCAGTTCAATTGTTACCAAGATTCGCTGGAGAGTAAAGGAAACATCCTATCGGTCCCTATTATTCAACTCCCTAAAGTTACGATAATTCTTAGACAGGCGTCCCTGCGCTAGAGAAACAACTGGAGAGTATTGCAAAGAAAACTTCTATCTGTCCCTAGTTTCCAAGCTCCGTCTCTAGCTAGTATTAAACATAAATTAATCAGGCGTCCCGACGCGCGTTTCGCCAATACATTGGCTCGTCCAGGGGAACCGGGTTACTGCCTGGTGGTAGTTTAAATATCCCTCCCTCTCCTCCCATTGGTCGATTGTTAGCCAATAATGGGAGGGGAGGGGCTGGGATAAGAGAGTGTTAGTTTAACCCTTCGAGAACGGGTACAGATTCGGCACTTCAGCCGACATCATTAAAGTTGCTGTACCCTATATTGGTACAGTAATGATTATATCGTCTTTGGGTACTAGAGGCAGAAGTGTCCTTAGGACAAAAAGCATCCACCATCAAACCAGATTTTCAATTAGAGGTTCACAATCAGTAGTTATATACCTGCTCCGTTTCTATATATACACATATTGCCAGACACTAAGATATAATATCCTTGTACAACATACAGTCTAATGTTGATGTGCTGGCATTCAGTTAAAACGAAACGTTTTCTAGGTGTTTCTAGGAAGTAATGGTTCATCAAGAACCCCCACACCTTTGGTATGACTACATTCTCCTCGGGGTCCAGTGAGACACCCTGTGTCCCAGTATTCTCATTTAAAATGTCTAGATCCTTTGATTAGTGGAATGTAGGATTTATATGAGCATAAAAATAAGATAAAGTTAGGTAAGAGAAAAAATGTAAAGAGACATGTATAAAGAAAAGATATTTATGAGAAAAATGAAATCCTGTTATATTGTGTTGTAAGCCAGTGCTGTAAATTGTGCTGTAGTTCCATTATCTGGAATTCTGTACAATCTCCAATAGGGAATAACCCCTCTCTGTAAATGCCACGATGAAAGTAGAGAGACCAAACTAGTAATGCTGTGGGAAAATGTACACTTCACATTTTCAACATCTACTAGTTAAAATATTCGAAAGGTGACGGAACAGACCCCTCCTTATTTATATCTTCCCAGAGATTCCTAGGCATGAATAAACGGAGTAAAATTGAATTCTTCATTCAGTCCTCTAGGGTATAGGGTCTGAAAAGAATAGATCCAGCGAGATTCAGCCTTTAGCAAAGAAATATTAATGTCACCCTTTCGATGGTTAAGAGTCAGTTGTTGCAGTACCTGGAACTTCAAGACTTCAGGTTTAGACGCATGGTTGATCCTTACATGTTTTGAAATCGGAGTTTCAATGTGTAAATTGGAGATAGAATTAATATGCTGTAAGATGCGTCTGCGTAGTTGCTGATAGGTTTTTCCTATATACTGTAGCCCACACTCACATGTTATTATATAGATAACATTGGTGGAACTACAGTTGATGAATGCATTGATGGTTATCTCTGTTGAAGTTCTTTTATTCCAGACAGACCTGGTTGGTGCAATAAATTTACAGGCTTTACAATGTCCGCATTTGAAATAGAGAGATATTGTTTATTATAATGAGCCTGGAGTGACACACCCAGCGCCATGATGGATGTGGGCAAAGCTCCTATTAATCCTTATTAGTAGTATGGGCAATAGGCGTCCATTAGAGCTAAGATAGCAATATGGAGAGTGTTAATAATGTGATAAGGAGAAGATAATAGGAAATAGAGAGATATTGTTTATTATAATGAGCCTGGAGTGACACACCCGGCACCATGATGGATGTGGGCAAAGCTCCTATTAATCCTTATTAGTAGTATGGGCAATAGGCGTCCATTAGAGCTAAGATAGCAATATGGAGAGTGTTAATAATGTGATAAGGAGAAGATAATAGGAAATAGAGAGATATTGTTTATTATAATGAGCCTGGAGTGACACACCCGGCACCATGATGGATGTGGGCAAAGCTCCTATTAATCCTTATTAGTAGTATGGGCAATAGGCGGCCATTAGCGCTAAGATAGCAATATGGAGAGTGTTAATAATGTGATAAGGAGGAGATAATAGGAAATAGAGAGATATTGTTTATTATAATGAGCCTGGAGTGACACACCCAGCGCCATGATGGATGTGGGCAAAGCTCCTATTAATCCTTATTAGTAGTATGGGCAATAGGCAGCCATTAGCACTAAGATAGCAATATGGAGAGTGTTAATAATGTGATAAGGAGGAGATAATAGGAAATAGAGAGATATTGTTTATTATAATGAGCCTGTAGTGACACACCCAGCGCCATGATGGATGTGGGCAAAGCTCCTATTAATCCTTATTAGTAGTATGGGCAAAAGGCGGCCATTAGCGCTAAGATAGCAATATGGAGAGTGTTAATAATGTGATATGGAGGAGATAATAGGAAATAGAGAGATATTGTTTATTATAATGAGCCTGGAGTGACACACCCGGCGCCATGATGGATGTGGGCAAAGCTCCTATTAATCCTTATTAGTAGTATGGGCAATAGGCGGCCATTAGCGCTAAGATAGCAATATGGAGAGTGTTAATAATGTGATATGGAGGAGATAATAGGAAATAGAGAGATATTGTTTATTATAATGAGCCTGGAGTGACACACCCGGCGCCATGATGGATGTGGGCACAGCTCCTATTAATCCTTATTAGTAGTATGGGCAATAGGCGGCCATTAGCACTAAGATAGCAATATGGAGAGTGTTAATAATGTGATAAGGAGGAGATAATAGGAAATAGAGAGATATTGTTTATTATAATGAGCCTGGAGTGACACACCCGGCGCCATGATGGATGTGGGCAAAGCTCCTATTAATCCTTATTAGTAGTATGGGCAATAGGCGGCCATTAGCACTAAGATAGCAATATGGAGAGTGTTAATAATGTGATAAGGAGGAGATAATAGGAAATAGAGAGATATTGTTTATTATAATGAGCCTGTAGTGACACACCCAGCGCCATGATGGATGTGGGCAAAGCTCCTATTAATCCTTATTAGTAGTATGGGCAATAGGCGGCCATTAGCGCTAAGATAGCAATATGGAGAGTGTTAATAATGTGATAAGGAGGAGATAATAGGAAATAGAGAGATATTGTTTATTATAATGAGCCTGGGGTGACACACCCAGCGCCATGATGGATGAGGGCAAAGCTCATATTACTCCTTATTAGTAGTATGGGCAATAGGCGGCCATTAGCGCTAAGATAGCAATATGGAGAGTGTTAATAATGTGATAAGGAGGAGATAATAGGAAATAGAGAGATATTGTTTATTATAATGAGCCTGGAGTGACACACCCAGCGCCATGATGGATGTGGGCAAAGCTCCTATTAATCCTTATTAGTAGTATGGGCAATAGGTGGCAATTAGCACTAAGATAGCAATATGGAGAGTGTTAATAATGTGATAAGGAGAAGATAATAGGAAATAGAGAGATATTGTTTATTATAATGAGCCTGGAGTGACACACCCAGCGCCATGATGGATGTGGGCAACGCTCCTATTAATCCTTATTAGTAGTATGGGCAATAGGCGGCCATTAGCACTAAGATAGCAATATGGAGAGTGTTAATAATGTGATAAGGAGGAGATAATAGGAAATAGAGAGATATTGTTTATTATAATGAGCCTGGAGTGACACACCCAGCGCCATGATGGATGTGGGCAAAGCTCCTATTAATGCTTATTAGTAGTATGGGCAATAGGCAGCCATTAGCGCTAAGATAGCAATATGGAGAGTGTTAGTAATGTGATAAGGAGGAGATAATAGGAAATAGAGAGATATTGTTTATTATAATGAGCCTGGAGTGACACACCCAGCGCCATGATGGATGCGGGCAAAGCTCCTATTAATCCTTATTAGTAGTATGGGCAATAGGCGGCCATTAGTACTAAGATAGCAATATGGAGAGTGTTAATAATGTGATAAGGAGGAGATAATAGGAAATAGAGAGATATTGTTTATTATAATGAGCCTGGAGTGACACACCCAGCGCCATGATGGATGTGGGCAAAGCTCCTATTAATCCTTATTAGTAGTATGGGCAATAGGCGGCCATTAGCTCTAAGATAGCAATATGGAGTGTGTTAATAATGTGATAAGGAGGAGATAATAGGAAATAGAGAGATATTGTTTATTATAATGAGCCTGGAGTGACACACCCAGCGCCATGATGGATGCGGGCAAAGCTCCTATTAATCCTTATTAGTAGTATGGGCAATAGGCGGCCATTAGCGCTAAGATAGTAATATGGAGAGTGTTAATAATGTGATAAGGAGGAGATAATAGGAAATAGAGAGATATTGTTTATTATAATGAGCCTGGAGTGACACACCCAGCGCCATGATGGATGAGGGCAAAGCTCCTATTAATCCTTATTAGTAGTATGGGCAATAGGCGGCCATTAGCTCTAAGATAGCAATATGGAGAGTGTTAATAATGTGAAAAGGAGGAGATAATAGGAAATAGAGAGATATTGTTTATTATAATGAGCCTGGAGTGACACACCCAGCGCCATGATGGATGTGGGCAAAGCTTCTATTAATCCTTATTAGTAGTATGGGCAATAGGCGGCCATTAGCGCTAAGATAGCAATATGGAGAGTGTTAATAATGTGATATGGAGGAGATAATAGGAAATGGAGAGATATTGTTTATTATAATGAGCCTGGAGTGACACACCCGGCGCCATGATGGATGAGGGCAAAGCTCCTATTAATCCTTATTAGTAGTATGGGCAATAGGCGGCTATTAGCGCTAAGATAGCAATATGGAGAGTGTTAATAATGTGATAAGGAGGAGATAATAGGAAATAGAGAGATATTGTTTATTATAATGAGCCTGGAGTGACACACCCAGCGCCATGATGGATGTGGGCAAAGCTCCTATTAATGCTTATTAGTAGTATGGGCAATAGGCAGCCATTAGCGCTAAGATAGCAATATGGAGAGTGTTAATAATGTGATATGGAGGAGATAATAGGAAATGGAGAGATATTGTTTATTATAATGAGCCTGGAGTGACACACCCGGCGCCATGATGGATGAGGGCAAAGCTCCTATTAATCCTTATTAGTAGTATGGGCAATAGGCGGCCATTAGCACTAAGATAGCAATATGGAGAGTGTTAATAATGTGATAAGGAGGAGATAATAGGAAATAGAGAGATATTGTTTATTATAATGAGCCTGGAGTGACACACCCGGCGCCATGATGGATGAGGGCAAAGCTCCTATTAATCCTTATTAGTAGTATGGGCAATAGGCGGCCATTAGCACTAAGATAGCAATATGGAGAGTGTTAATAATGTGATAAGGAGGAGATAATAGGAAATAGAGAGATATTGTTTATTATAATGAGCCTGGAGTGACACACCCAGCGCCATGATGGATGTGGGCAAAGCTCCTATTAATCCTTATTAGTAGTATGGGCAATAGGCAGCCATTAGCGCTAAGATAGCAATATGGAGAGTGTTAATAATGTGATATGGAGGAGATAATAGGAAATAGAGAGATATTGTTTATTATAATGAGCCTGGAGTGACACACCCGGCACCATGATGGATGTGGGCATAGCTCCTATTAATCCTTATTAGTAGTATGGGCAATAGGCGGCCATTAGCACTAAGATAGCAATATGGAGAGTGTTAATAATGTGATAAGGAGGAGATAATAGGAAATAGAGAGATATTGTTTATTATAATGAGCCTGGAGTGACACACCCAGCGCCATGATGGATGTGGGCAAAGCTCCTATTAATCCTTATTAGTAGTATGGGCAATAGGCGGCCATTAGCTCTAAGATAGCAATATGGAGTGTGTTAATAATGTGATAAGGAGGAGATAATAGGAAATAGAGAGATATTGTTTATTATAATGAGCCTGGAGTGACACACCCAGCGCCATGATGGATGCGGGCAAAGCTCCTATTAATCCTTATTAGTAGTATGGGCAATAGGCGGCCATTAGCGCTAAGATAGTAATATGGAGAGTGTTAATAATGTGATAAGGAGGAGATAATAGGAAATAGAGAGATATTGTTTATTATAATGAGCCTGGAGTGACACACCCAGCGCCATGATGGATGAGGGCAAAGCTCCTATTAATCCTTATTAGTAGTATGGGCAATAGGCGGCCATTAGCTCTAAGATAGCAATATGGAGAGTGTTAATAATGTGATAAGGAGGAGATAATAGGAAATAGAGAGATATTGTTTATTATAATGAGCCTGGAGTGACACACCCAGCGCCATGATGGATGTGGGCAAAGCTCCTATTAATCCTTATTAGTAGTATGGGCAATAGGCGGCCATTAGCGCTAAGATAGCAATATGGAGAGTGTTAATAATGTGATATGGAGGAGATAATAGGAAATGGAGAGATATTGTTTATTATAATGAGCCTGGAGTGACACACCCGGCGCCATGATGGATGAGGGCAAAGCTCCTATTAATCCTTATTAGTAGTATGGGCAATAGGCGGCCATTAGCACTAAGATAGCAATATGGAGAGTGTTAATAATGTGATAAGGAGGAGATAATAGGAAATAGAGAGATATTGTTTATTATAATGAGCCTGGAGTGACACACCCAGCGCCATGATGGATGTGGGCAAAGCTCCTATTAATCCTTATTAGTAGTATGGGCAATAGGCAGCCATTAGCGCTAAGATAGCAATATGGAGAGTGTTAATAATGTGATAAGGAGGAGATAATAGGAAATAGAGAGATATTGTTTATTATAATGAGCCTGGAGTGACACACCCGGCACCATGATGGATGTGGGCATAGCTCCTATTAATCCTTATTAGTAGTATGGGCAATAGGCGGCCATTAGCACTAAGATAGCAATATGGAGAGTGTTAATAATGTGATAAGGAGGAGATAATAGGAAATAGAGAGATATTGTTTATTATAATGAGCCTGGAGTGACACACCCAGCGCCATGATGGATGTGGGCAAAGCTCCTATTAATCCTTATTAGTAGTATGGGCAATAGGCGGCCATTAGCTCTAAGATAGCAATATGGAGTGTGGTAATAATGTGATAAGGAGGAGATAATAGGAAATAGAGAGATATTGTTTATTATAATGAGCCTGGAGTGACACACCCAGCGCCATGATGGATGCGGGCAAAGCTCCTATTAATCCTTATTAGTAGTATGGGCAATAGGCGGCCATTAGCGCTAAGATAGTAATATGGAGAGTGTTAATAATGTGATAAGGAGGAGATAATAGGAAATAGAGAGATATTGTTTATTATAATGAGCCTGGAGTGACACACCCGGCGCCATGATGGATGTGGGCAAAGCTCCTATTAATCCTTATTAGTAGTATGGGCAATAGGCGGCCATTAGCACTAAGATAGCAATATGGAGAGTGTTATTAATGTGATATGGAGGAGATAATAGGAAATAGAGAGATATTGTTTATTATAATAAGCCTGGAGTGACACACCCGGCGCCATGATGGATGTGGGCAAAGCTCCTATTAATCCTTATTAGTAGTATGAGCAATAGGCGGCCATTAGCATAGCAATATGGAGAGTGTTAGTAATGTGATAAGGAGGAGATAATAGGAAATAGAGAGATATTGTTTATTATAATGAGCCTGGAGTGACACACCCAGAGCCATGATGGATGTGGGCAAAGCTCCTATTAATCCTTATTAGTAGTATGGGCAATAGGCGGCCATTAGCGCTAAGATAGCAATATGGAGAGTGTTAATAATGTGATAAGGAGGAGATAATAGGAAATAGAGAGATATTGTTTATTATAATGAGCCTGGAGTGACACACCCGGCGCCATGATGGATGTGGGCAAAGCTCCTATTAATCCTTATTAGTAGTATGGGCAATAGGCGGCCATTAGCGCTAAGATAGCAATATGAAGAGTGTTAATAATGTGATAAGGAGGATATAATAGGAAATAGAGAGATATTGTTTATTATAATGAGCCTGGAGTGACACACCCGGCGCCATGATGGATGTGGGCAAAGCTCCTATTAATCCTTATTAGTAGTATGGGCAATAGGCGGCCATTAGCGCTAAGATAGTAATATGGAGAGTGTTAATAATGTGATAAGGAGGAGATAATAGGAAATAGAGAGATATTGTTTATTATAATGAGTCTGGAGTGACACACCCAGCGCCATGATGGATATGGGCAAAGCTCCTATTAATCCTTATTAGTAGTATGGGCAATAGGCGGCCATTAGCGCTAAGATAGCAATATGGAGAGTGTTAATAATGTGATAAGGAGGAGATAATAGGAAATAGAGAGATAGTGTTTATTATAATGAGCCTGGAGTGACACACCCGGCGCCATGATGGATGTGGGCAAAGCTCCTATTAATCCTTATTAGTAGTATGGGCAATAGGCAGCCATTAGCACTAAGATAGCAATGTGGAGAGTGTTAATAATGTGATAAGGAGGAGATAATAGGAAATAGAGAGATATTGTTTATTATAATGAGCCTGGAGTGACACACCCAGCGCCATGATGGATGTGGGCAAAGCTCCTATTAATCCTTATTAGTAGTATGGGCAATAGGCGGCCATTAGCGCTAAGATAGCAATATGGAGAGAGTTAATAATGTGATAAGGAGGAGATAATAGGAAATAGAGAGATATTGTTTATTATAATGAGCCTGGAGTGACACACCCAGCGCCATGATGGATGTGGGCAAAGCTCCTATTAATCCTTATTAGTAGTATGGGCAATAGGCAGCCATTAGCGCTAAGATAGCAATATGGAGAGTGTTAATAATGTGATAAGGAGGAGATAATAGGAAATAGAGAGATATTGTTTATTATACTGAGTCTGGAGTGACACACCCGGCGCCATGATGGATGTGGACAAAGCTCCTATTAATCCTTATTAGTAGTATGGGCAATAGGCAGCCATTAGCGCTAAGATAGCAATATGGAGAGTGTTAATAATGTGATAAGGAGGAGATAATAGGAAATAGAGAGATATTGTTTATTATAATGAGCCTGGAGTGACACACCCAGCGCCATGATGGATGTGGGCACAGCTCCTATTAATCCTTATTAGTAGTATGGGCAATAGGCGGCCATTAGCTCTAAGATAGCAATATGGAGAGTGTTAATAATGTGATAAGGAGGAGATAATAGGAAATAGAGAGATATTGTTTATTATAATGAGCCTGGAGTGACACACCCGGCGCCATGATGGATGTGGGCAAAGCTCCTATTAATCCTTATTAGTAGTATGGGCAATAGGCGGCCATTAGAGCTAAGATAGCAATATGGAGAGTGTTAATAATGTGATAAGGAGGAGATAATAGGAAATAGAGAGATATTGTTTATTATAATGAGCCTGGAGTGACACACCCGGCGCCATGATGGATGTGGGCAAAGCTCCTATTAATCCTTATTAGTAGTATGGGCAATAGGCAGCCATTAGCACTAAGATAGCAATATGGAGAGTGTTAATAATGTGATACGGAGGAGATAATAGGAAATAGAGAGATATTGTTTATTATAATGAGCCTGGAGTGACACACCCGGCGCCATGATGGATGTGGGCAAAGCTCCTATTAATCCTTATTAGTAGTATGGGCAATAGGCGGCCATTAGAGCTAAGATAGCAATATGGAGAGTGTTAATAATGTGATAAGGAGGAGATAATAGGAAATAGAGAGATATTGTTTATTATAATGAGCCTGGAGTGACACACCCGGCGCCATGATTGATGAGGGCAAAGCTCCTATTAATCCTTATTCGTAGTATGGGCAATAGGCGGCCATTAGCGCTAAGATAGCAATATGGAGAGTGTTAATAATGTGATAAGGAGGAGATAATAGGATATAGAGAGATATTGTTTATTATAATGAGCCTGGAGTGACACACCCAGCGCCATGATGGATGTGGGCAAAGCTCCTATTAATCCTTATTAGTAGTATGGGCAATAGGCGGCCATTAGCGCTAAGATAGCAATATGGAGAGTGTTAATAATGTGATAAGGAGGAGATAATAGGAAATAGAGAGATATTGTTTATTATAATGAGCCTGGAGTGACACTACCCGGCGCCATGATGGATGTGGGCAAAGCTCCTATTAATCCTTATTAGTAGTATGGGCAATAGGCAGCCATTAGCGCTAAGATAGCAATATGGAGAGTGTTAATAATGTGATAAGGAGGAGATAATAGGAAATAGAGAGATATTGTTTATTATAATGAGCCTGGAGTGACACACCCAGCGCCATGATGGATGTGGGCAAAGCTCCTATTAATCCTTATTCGTAGTATGGGCAATAGGCGGCCATTAGCGCTAAGATAGCAATATGGAGAGTGTTAATAATGTGATAAGGAGGAGATAATAGGATATAGAGAGATATTGTTTATTATAATGAGCCTGGAGTGACACACCCAGCGCCATGATGGATGTGGGCAAAGCTCCTATTAATCCTTATTAGTAGTATGGGCAATAGGCGGCCATTAGCGCTAAGATAGCAATATGGAGAGTGTTAATAATGTGATAAGGAGGAGATAATAGGAAATAGAGAGATATTGTTTATTATAATGAACCTGGAGTGACACACCTGGCGCCATGATGGATGTGGGCAAAGCTCCTATTAATCCTTATTAGTAGTATGGGCAATAGGCGGCCATTAGCGCTAAGATAGCAATATGGAGAGTGTTAATAATGTGATAAGGAGGAGATAATAGGAAATAGAGAGATATTGTTTATTATAATGAGCCTGGAGTGACACACCCGGCGCCATGATGGATGTGGGCAAAGCTCCTATTAATCCTTATTAGTAGTATGGGCAATAGGCGGCCATTAGCACTAAGATAGCAATATGGAGAGTGTTATTAATGTGATATGGAGGAGATAATAGGAAATAGAGAGATATTGTTTATTATAATAAGCCTGGAGTGACACACCCGGCGCCATGATGGATGTGGGCAAAGCTCCTATTAATCCTTATTAGTAGTATGAGCAATAGGCGGCCATTAGCATAGCAATATGGAGAGTGTTAGTAATGTGATAAGGAGGAGATAATAGGAAATAGAGAGATATTGTTTATTATAATGAGCCTGGAGTGACACACCCAGAGCCATGATGGATGTGGGCAAAGCTCCTATTAATCCTTATTAGTAGTATGGGCAATAGGCGGCCATTAGCGCTAAGATAGCAATATGGAGAGTGTTAATAATGTGATAAGGAGGAGATAATAGGAAATAGAGAGATATTGTTTATTATAATGAGCCTGGAGTGACACACCCGGCGCCATGATGGATGTGGGCAAAGCTCCTATTAATCCTTATTAGTAGTATGGGCAATAGGCGGCCATTAGCGCTAAGATAGCAATATGAAGAGTGTTAATAATGTGATAAGGAGGATATAATAGGAAATAGAGAGATATTGTTTATTATAATGAGCCTGGAGTGACACACCCGGCGCCATGATGGATGTGGGCAAAGCTCCTATTAATCCTTATTAGTAGTATGGGCAATAGGCGGCCATTAGCGCTAAGATAGTAATATGGAGAGTGTTAATAATGTGATAAGGAGGAGATAATAGGAAATAGAGAGATATTGTTTATTATAATGAGTCTGGAGTGACACACCCAGCGCCATGATGGATGTGGGCAAAGCTCCTATTAATCCTTATTAGTAGTATGGGCAATAGGCGGCCATTAGCGCTAAGATAGCAATATGGAGAGAGTTAATAATGTGATAAGGAGGAGATAATAGGAAATAGAGAGATATTGTTTATTATAATGAGCCTGGAGTGACACACCCAGCGCCATGATGGATGTGGGCAAAGCTCCTATTAATCCTTATTAGTAGTATGGGCAATAGGCAGCCATTAGCGCTAAGATAGCAATATGGAGAGTGTTAATAATGTGATAAGGAGGAGATAATAGGAAATAGAGAGATATTGTTTATTATAATGAGCCTGGAGTGACACACCCAGCGCCATGATGGATGTGGACAAAGCTCCTATTAATCCTTATTAGTAGTATGGGCAATAGGCAGCCATTAGCGCTAAGATAGCAATATGGAGAGTGTTAATAATGTGATAAGGAGGAGATAATAGGAAATAGAGAGATATTGTTTATTATAATGAGCCTGGAGTGACACACCCAGCGCCATGATGGATGTGGGCACAGCTCCTATTAATCCTTATTAGTAGTATGGGCAATAGGCGGCCATTAGCTCTAAGATAGCAATATGGAGAGTGTTAATAATGTGATAAGGAGGAGATAATAGGAAATAGAGAGATATTGTTTATTATAATGAGCCTGGAGTGACACACCCGGCGCCATGATGGATGTGGGCAAAGCTCCTATTAATCCTTATTAGTAGTATGGGCAATAGGCGGCCATTAGAGCTAAGATAGCAATATGGAGAGTGTTAATAATGTGATAAGGAGGAGATAATAGGAAATAGAGAGATATTGTTTATTATAATGAGCCTGGAGTGACACACCCGGCGCCATGATGGATGTGGGCAAAGCTCCTATTAATCCTTATTAGTAGTATGGGCAATAGGCAGCCATTAGCACTAAGATAGCAATATGGAGAGTGTTAATAATGTGATAAGGAGGAGATAATAGGAAATAGAGAGATATTGTTTATTATAATGAGCCTGGAGTGACACACCCGGCGCCATGATGGATGTGGGCAAAGCTCCTATTAATCCTTATTAGTAGTATGGGCAATAGGCGGCCATTAGAGCTAAGATAGCAATATGGAGAGTGTTAATAATGTGATAAGGAGGAGATAATAGGAAATAGAGAGATATTGTTTATTATAATGAGCCTGGAGTGACACACCCGGCGCCATGATTGATGAGGGCAAAGCTCCTATTAATCCTTATTCGTAGTATGGGCAATAGGCGGCCATTAGCGCTAAGATAGCAATATGGAGAGTGTTAATAATGTGATAAGGAGGAGATAATAGGATATAGAGAGATATTGTTTATTATAATGAGCCTGGAGTGACACACCCAGCGCCATGATGGATGTGGGCAAAGCTCCTATTAATCCTTATTAGTAGTATGGGCAATAGGCGGCCATTAGCGCTAAGATAGCAATATGGAGAGTGTTAATAATGTGATAAGGAGGAGATAATAGGAAATAGAGAGATATTGTTTATTATAATGAGCCTGGAGTGACACTACCCGGCGCCATGA
Organism: Pelobates fuscus; assembly: GCF_036172605.1. Taxonomy (NCBI): domain Eukaryota; kingdom Metazoa; phylum Chordata; class Amphibia; order Anura; family Pelobatidae; genus Pelobates; species Pelobates fuscus. The sequence goes on along the minus strand of NC_086326.1, from coordinate 150,271,373 downwards.
TGGATGTGGGCAAAGCTCCTATTAATCCTTATTAGTAGTATGGGCAATAGGCAGCCATTAGCGCTAAGATAGCAATATGGAGAGTGTTAATAATGTGATAAGGAGGAGATAATAGGAAATAGAGAGATATTGTTTATTATAATGAGCCTGGAGTGACACACCCAGCGCCATGATGGATGTGGGCAAAGCTCCTATTAATCCTTATTAGTAGTATGGGCAATAGGCGGCCATTAGCGCTAAGATAGCAATATGGAGAGTGTTAATAATGTGATAAGGAGGAGATAATAGGAAATAGAGAGATATTGTTTATTATAATGAACCTGGAGTGACACACCTGGCGCCATGATGGATGTGGGCAAAGCTCCTATTAATCCTTATTAGTAGTATGGGCAATAGGCGGCCATTAGCGCTAAGATAGCAATATGGAGAGTGTTAATAATGTGATAAGGAGGAGATAATAGGAAATAGAGAGATATTGTTTATTATAATGAGCCTGGAGTGACACACCCAGCGCCATGATGGATGCGGGCAAAGCTCCTATTAATCCTTATTAGTAGTATGGGCAATAGGCGGCCATTAGCGCTAAGATAGCAATATGGAGAGTGTTAATAATGTGATAAGGAGGAGATAATAGGAAATAGAGAGATATTGTTTATTATAATGAGCCTGGAGTGACACACCCAGCGCCATGATGGATGAGGGCAAAGCTCCTATTAATCCTTATTAGTAGTATGGGCAATAGGCGGCCATTAGCGCTAAGATAGCAATATGGAGAGTGTTAATAATGTGATAAGGAGGAGATAATAGGAAATAGAGAGATATTGTTTATTATACTGAGCCTGGAGTGACACACCCGGCGCCATGATGGATGCGGGCAAAGCTCCTATTAATCCTTATTAGTAGTATGGGCAATAGGCGGCCATTAGCGCTAAGATAGCAATATGGAGAGTGTTAATAATGTGATAAGGAGGAGATAATAGGAAATAGAGAGATATTGTTTTGATACCGGAGAAACTGACGGAAGCCAAGCACAGAGAGATGGACACAGGTTTCTTCAGGAAGGAAGAGATTCTTTATTGGATCACCGATCGGGACTCAGAGGGACTAATGTCACCAAAATACAGCAAGTTCTGAGCCCCGGACTGTAGGTGCAAATATCCATTTTGATATCTATCCTAGCTGTTCATATAAGGGTTAATTTGAACCAAGATTAAGTTTGGCATTTTATCTCATATTCTCGGAAATAGGATTTATATAAAATCCTAGTTACGGGAAAAGTACTGATTTCGAAATGTTCTTGTTAATTGTCCAAGATATCGGTATTTTGTAAATATCTGGTTTTAATCAAATATGTATTGCGTTATATTGCGAAAGATTATAACTAGAAACAGCTGTTTATAACTTGTGAAAAACAAATTATGTCACTAATGCTCATGGCCCCCACCGACATGAGAGTGGGGTATAAATGCATATGACTGTATAATAAACTTTGAATTGGTTATAGAACACATCTCTTGTCTTCTTGACTGATTCCCGGGATCCTGTCTATCACAGAGGGTGTGGCTCTAGCAAAATATCCATCTAACTAAGAGAGTTTCGTGTATAGCTGAATTAACCCCAACACGGACAATAGTGCAGGCTCCTTATATAGGCACATAACTCCTCCCATATTAAGCTCCACCCGCACCTTCTCTTAACCAATCAACACAAATAAGAATTAACTTCCTGTTTGACCGCATGGCCTGTCCAGCACAATGGAGGAGGGGAATACTATATCCTGTATTCTTGCACATGCTCCGTACACTACTGATCGTATCTTGCCACGTGCAACCAACTGATCGATACGTCAGCCTATGCACGTACACATGCCACGTGGTAATCTCGGCCTACTAAATTTATTTTTACCGAGATTCCACCACATTCCCCCCTTTGATGCCTCTTGATATTTTACAATTACTTGAGGCATCACTTAACCTTAGTTTGCTTACACCGCAAGTTACCTTGAACCAGACCAGACTTAGCTTATGATGTGAATCTTCAACATTCGTCTTCCTGCATTGGTTCTCCCTGATCTAAAGCCTCATATTTATATATTGCCATTATCTGTGCAGCAGCCTTCCTCTCTGCTATATTTTCTATCAGGCTTTGCACAGATCTAACTACTAAGGGTATAAGACACGGTAGGAGTAGACACAACATTAAAATCAGTAGGACTCCACCTACCACTGCCTTAAGCCCTCCAAACCACTCATACCAGCTACCAAACCAACTACTTGGATTGTACCCTTTCCATACCTGAGTAGGCACATGCGCTAGTTTAACCATATGGCTAGTAAGCTCAGCTATTGCTTGCCCTTCGTCATCTATTTGAAGACAGCAATTGCTCAGGTTAAACTTCCCACATACACCTCCCTCTACTGCCAAAAGGTAATCCAAGGCTAATCTATTCTGGTATACTGCTGTCCTCATCCTGGTATTATGCTTCGCTAGAAGATTGAGCGCTTGTGATGTTTCGTTAGTAATAATCTCAACCACCGCCTGTAATCTTATAATATGGTTGAGCATATAAATAGGGGTTCTATAACCAAAGGTACCATCTTCTGCCCACGTGGCTGGCCCATAATAATCTATAATACGCTGGGGAGGCCATTCATTATCTTCCCAGGCGCCTATCTCTATGGGTCCCCTTTTCTTCCTATGATTCACATCATACACTTTAACACCTAAAGTCTCACCTGTTTCAATAGGTAACAAGAAGAAGGATGGTTTGAGCATACCCAACACACATGCCCCTTCCCAGTCCTGTGGCAACTCCGAATAGGCTTTCTTACCACAGATCCAGTACAAATTTGCTGGGGCTCTCCAGGTAGATGTGATGGATAGATCAAACCACACATCCTTTAAATTGGCGTATCTAGCAAACGGGTTAGATGGTTCTGAGACATTTGAAGCCGACCACCAAGTTGTATTCTTTGTATCATCATCATAAGCTTTTTGCCCTAGACAAGTTAATTCTCCTACAGAAGTATTATACATTATTCCTTTCCTTGCTATGCAAACATAACCTATGATGGAGGTCTTTAATCTCCACTCAGATTTACCTCTAACACTCATATGATAATCGGCTTGTGAGGATATTAATTGTTCAACTGCCTCAGAACCGGACATTACCTCCTTTGCTTCCCAAGGCCATTGGTCTCCCATGTTAGTACCTCCACACACATAGCAGTTGGTAACATTAAGACTACCGGCAATACTTTCAGCTAAATCGATGAACAGGTTTTTAGCATTATGGGGGATCTTATTATCTATACTCATCTCTTCATAAAAGGAATGGTATACTTGATGAGTCTGGGAGGATACCGTATCAGTCTCTATCCCTATAAATAATATTGTCCCAGGATCTAAACCCGTCCCGTATATTTGAAACCCAAATAAATTGCCATACTTGTCTAAGAACTTGTCGGGGTTATTTATAAGTATATGGACTGGGTTGCATTCCATAGACTTACAATATGGGCTGGTAGGCAACTTAGTCACTATCATGTCCTTGTCTACTGTCTGTCCCCAAGTTGCCCACCCCACACAAGACCAATATGGGCAAAAGTTATACTCTCTATTTGGGCATCTAGGACTCACATATTTATTTTTACTACTGGGACAAATATATTTATCGTTAGACCCATACGTCCTCTCCCATCTAAGATCCCCACATACATTCCACGGCTTTCTACCACTTGATATCGCCTTACATGCATCAAATAGCAGAACACCCGAAGAATGTACGGATTCTAACACCGTCTTATTAATTAGGGTCCCCTGAGGATCTCCATTCCTGAGAGTCAACCAAATTGTACGGGGTTGATACTCTGGACTGAAGCACTTAGGTTCTCCTACTCCTAAATGGCACACACTATAGTCTATATTTAGGTATCTACATCTCGATACATCTCCTTTACACTCGTATTGTGAATGCCAAATTGGGGTTTGGGAAATATGGTTACCTGTTCTCGTAGTCTTAATGCATACCTCACAGCTAGGAGTGTCGGTACCTCTACCTTCCTGAATATAAAAACACACATAAATAAACATTATCAAGAATACATCTTTCGCTGTCATCCTCAGTCTTCGTCCGTGCGAAGGCACCTCAGCTTCGAGGATGTAAGGGCTGCAGGGAATGGAGTTCTGCTCGTCTTCACAGGTGTCCCTTCGAGACTTTCCTGGCTTATATACTATGTGTTGGTAAGCGGACAGGCTTTATTATGGCCGTCTAAAACACTCACTTCACCAAATCCCTGTAACAATAAAATTTGTAATCCACACGATTCCTCGTTACTCCGACTGAGTAGTGCGTTTTAACCGGATCTTGCAGGGATTCTCTGGATCTGCTGTAACTTGCCAAGAATCGACTGCTGCTGGTTTAACCCTGGAGTGATGTATCCACGGAGTCACTTCGGCTACTTTTATCGCTGTAGGGGTAGACAAAAGAACAACATAAGGACCTCTCCACTTGGGCCCTAACGGTACATTATTCCACTCTTTAATCCACACTTGATCTCCTGGATGATAACTATGTACAGGGGGATAAATATTCACAGGTAATCTATCTTGTACCCATTTCTGTACCTCCTCCATAGTCTTACCCAACTCTACAACCTGCTGCCGGGTAATTCCTTCTCCCAACTGACTCAAATCCCCCCTTAAGTTACCAAGTACGGGAGGTGGTCGCCCATACATGATTTCAAAAGGAGAGAGGCCCATCCTTCTGGTAGGGGTACTGCGGATTCGCAATAGAGCTATGGGTAAGAGAACGTTCCACTTAAGTTGGGTTTCCTGACACATTTTAGCCAACTGGTTCTTAATAGTTCTATTCATTCTCTCTACCTTACCAGAGCTCTGGGGTCTATATGCAGTATGAAGCCTCCACTTTATACCAAGCATATGAGCCAGTTGTTGTAGGCACTGGTGAACAAAAGCTGGACCATTGTCCGATCCTATAGAACAGGGTAGTCCATATCGGGGTATTATTTCTCGTAGCAGGAATCTCACAACTTCTCCTGCTTTCTCTGTACGAGTAGGACATGCTTCTACCCAGCCTGAATAGGTGCACACAATTACCAGCAGGTAACGATGTCCACCCGACTTAGGCATCACTGTAAAGTCTATTTGTAGATCGGACATGGGGAGTCCCCCCATAAACTGGACTCCTGGTGGCTTTACTGGTCCTTGTCTTGCATTATTTTTAGCACACGTTACACATCTTCGTACAATGGCCTGAGTCAAGTTGGACAATCTTGGTATGTAGAAATGTTTTCTGAGAGATTCTTCTGTACTGTCTCTCCCAGAATGTGTCCCGTTGTGATAGTTTTGGACAATTTCTACCGCTAGTGATGCTGGTATGACTATTCTTCCATCTTCTAGCTGATACCACTTGTTCTCCAAATACTTTCCTGGTTCAGTCTTTAACCACTCCTCTTCTTGAGCTGTATAAACTGGAGTCCATTGAGACAGTGGGGTTGGTATGAGAGCAGCTATATGCCCCACATACTCCTGTCTTCCTGATTCAGCGGCACGCTTAGCTGTACTGTCTGCCATCCGATTTCCCTTGGTTACATCACCATCTCCTCTCAGATGCGCTCGACAATGTATAATACCGACTTCTTTCGGCTCCCACACTGCTTCCAATAGTTGTAGGATTTCAGCTGCATACTTGATTTCTTTGCCTTCTGAATTCAGTAGTCCTCTTTCTTTATACAAAGCTCCGTGGGCATGAGTGGTTAAAAACGCATACTTAGAGTCCGTATAGATGTTCACTCTTAAACCTTCAGCCAATTGTAACGCTCGTGTCAGTGCTATCAATTCTGCCTTTTGTGCTGATGTTCCTTTCGCCAGTGGCCGAGCTTCTATCATCTTGTCTATTGTGGTTACTGCATATCCTGCATAGCGGATCCCTTCTTTCACATAACTACTGCCGTCGGTGTAATATTGGACATCGGGGTTCTGGATGGGAAAATCACGAAGATCTGGTCTACTTGAAAATACTTCATCCATTACTTCCAAACAATCATGTTGACTTTCAGTAGGTTGTGGCAAAAGAGTAGCTGGATTTAAGGTGTTTACAGTCTCTAAATGCACTCTTGGGTTTTCACACAACATTGCTTGATACTTGGTCATACGGCTGTTACTAAACCAATGATTTCCTTTGTAATCCAACAACGTCTGTACTGCATGTGGGACTCGTACATAAAGTTCTTGACCCAGAGTGAGTTTATCGGCTTCAGCTACTAGCAGGGCGGCTGCAGCTACGGCTCTTAGACAAGGTGGAAGTCCGCTGGCCACTGCATCCAGTTGCTTAGACATGTAGGCAACAGGTCTTTGCCATGATCCCAAGTACTGTGTCAATACTCCCACAGCCATTCTTCTTTGCTCATGTACGTACAGGTAGAATGGTCGTGTGTGATCAGGTAGACCTAATGCTGGGGCACTCATCAAAGCCTTCTTCACATCTTCAAATGCCGTTTGCTGTTCTTGAGTCCATAAGAAGGGGTCGTGCTCTGTACCTTTGATAGCTGCATACAGAGGTTTTGCCAGTATCGCGTAGCTGGGAATCCATATCCTATAGAAGCCTGCTGCCCCCAAGAATTCTCGCACTTGTCTTCTATTCTTGGGTATCGGTATTTGGCACACAGCTTCTTTTCTCTCTGGCCCCATAATTCTTTGACCTTCAGAGATATGGAATCCCAGATATTTGACAGTTGGCAAACACAACTGAGCCTTCTTTCTAGACACCTTGTATCCTGCCTTCCAGAGAATGTGTAGTAGATCGTGCGTTGCTTGCTGACATTTTTCTTTTGTAACTGCTGCTATCAACAAGTCATCTACATACTGTAACAATACACACTCTCCTGGGATAGACTCGAAATCCAGTAGATCTTGACTTAGAGCTGAACCAAATAGGGTAGGTGAATTTTTAAACCCTTGGGGCAGTCTTGTCCAGGTCATTTGGCGTTTTGAGCCCGTTACAGCGTTTTCCCATTGGAAAGCGAAGATACATTGACTTTCTGCGGCAATTCGGAGGCAAAAGAAGGCATCTTTGAGGTCTAAGACTGTAAAATAGGTAGCCCCGCCCGGAATTAAAGCAAGCAGGTTATATGGATTGGGCACAACTGGATGTATACTAACAACCGCATCATTGACTGCTCTCAAGTCCTGCACAGGTCGATACTCATCTGTACCGGGCTTTTGAACAGGCAGCAATGGGGTGTTCCAGGGGGAAGTACAGAATTTTAGGATACCATACCGTATGAACTTATCCAGATAAGATTGGATGTTCTTCTTAGCCTTCTGCGGGATGTGATATTGTCTTAGGCTCACTGGATAAACCCCAAGTTTTAGTTCGATTTTAATAGGTGGAATATTGCGGGCCAGTCCTGGTGGGTTGTTCTCTGCCCAAACTCCTGGTATGTTGAATAAGGACTCATCACTCCTAGGGTTTTGGCTAGTCAACGCTGTATAAAGTCGCCACTCTTCTTCCTTTGGTACGGATAATGTCATAATACCTGAAGGTCCATTAAACTTTAAAGATGTTGTTCCATTTGGTAGGAACGTAATCTGCGCTTGTAATTTAGATAGCATATCACGTCCCAGCAATTGGACTGGACATTCAGGCATGTAAAGGAATTGATGTTTTACTACGTGGCCTCCCAATGTACAGAGTCGACTTTTAAGAACCGGTTTTTCAGCACTTCTTCCAGTTGCTCCTATCACAGTAATAGTCCTTCCAGATGGAGGAGCAACTAGATTAGTCACCACTGAATGTTCAGCACCAGTGTCGATCATGAACGCACTCCTTTTTCCCCCTATTGATACATCGACCATAGGCTCCGCTCGACCAAGGGGGATGGAGCCCGGTCGGTATCAATAGTCCTCCATGACCGTGTCAGCCAATCCTACAAAGTCCCTACCTTCTCTATCGCGGGACCTTTGCGCTGCTGGAAAATACCTGTCTTCCCTAACACTTCCTCTGTTCCCATTGCTCCCTCTATTACCATTACTCCCTCCGGGGCCTCCTCTACCTCTCGCTCTGCCTCTAAAGTTTCCATAACCTGTCCTAGGTCTGTCTCTCTCATACTGTTCTCTTCGCGGACACTCATTTCTCCAATGCCCTTCTTCCTTACAGTATGCGCACTGATTTCTACTTAGAGGTTCCTCATTCCACTTACTATCGCCTCTATCTGGGCCCCGTCTATCTACGCCTGCGATTGCTACCGCTAGCATATCTGCCTTTCTACGCATCTTGCGCTCTTCCTCTTTCTTACTTTCTGTTTCCCTATTCATATAAACCTTATTCGCTACCTCCATTAGTTGGGTGATAGACATACCTGCAAACCCTTCTAACTTTTGTAGCTTGCGCTTAATATCTCCGTAAGCTTGGCTGACAAAGGCGGAGTTCACCATTCGGGAATTATCTGCGTCTTCCGGATTAAAGGGGGTATACAAGCGGTATGCCTCCAATAATCGGTCATAAAAGACACTGGGCGCTTCATCGCTTCATCGCTTTTCTGAATCACCTCAACTGTCTTCGACATATTAATAGCTTTCTTTCCTCCGGCTTTCATGCCAGCAATTATAGCGTCTCTATAGGCTCTGAGTTGAACCATATCAGCACCATTTACGTTCCAATCGGGATCGGTGTTCGGATAATGTGTTGCGGCCCATGCTGCTGGATTAGCTTGGTTCAAAGCACGGGCTCTATCCTCTAGTGCTTTAATGGCTGCTTGATTAATTCTTGTCCTTTCCTCATTGTTAAACAAAGTCATTAATAACTGCTGGCAATCAGCCCATGTCGGATTATGTGTCTGTACTATTGAGGTGAACAGATCAGTCATAGCTTGTGGTTTCTCGGTATACGAGGAATTGTGGGTCTTCCAGTTTAAGAGATCGGTTGTAGTGAATGGGACATATACGAAGACTGGGTCAGCATGTGCCATTTGACCTGCGGCATCGATATAGGCTGACCCGGGATTCAGGCATCTGATAGTGCTTTAATTGTTGGGTACCGGTCAGTTGTCGGGTTTGTATGGGGCTACGTGGAGGGGCGTCAGTCATAGGTTCCAGTCGGGGAGAAATAGGTTATGGGGATGTGGGAACTTGGTTTTGGGAAAAGGTTGTAAATAAAACACTTCGAGTCGAGCTAGATGAAGCTTGACCGGAAGTCTGAAGTGGCGCCAAATCAGGATATTCAGACCTAATGGGGGTTGGCTCTGATTCCGGAAGGGGAGATTTAGTACGAGAGGGGGTGGATCCTGTACTGGAGGAGGAAGCGGAAGTGGATGAGGGTAATGAGGGGAGGGGTGCAGGACTTCCTGCATTTGCGTCACTTCCTCTTAAAGGAAAGTAAGGGGGCGGCAAAGGGATCTCGGACTCAGGGGGCGTGTCCAAAATGGGCCTAACACCAGTCCTAGTGGACAAACAAGTCCAAGCTACCATGAGGCGACATTGCTCCTCGTGGCATGTCTGAAGCCATTTTGGCGAGTCATTTACGACCTGTCTCCAACAATCAATATAAGGAAACTGGCCGTAAAGTTCAGGCCTACCTGATACAGCCACGTGTAAGCGCTGTACCAGAGTTGGATCCAAACTACCACGTGGCGGCCATGCCGCAACCAAAGTAGGCCACTCCCTAGTACACAAAGTGACCAAACGTACAGGAGACATTTTAACCCCGAAATCACAAGTTTTGAATCCCTTTTTAAAATTCTTCACCATACAACCTAAGGGATCCGGAATCGTTGACTGCGACGCACCCATACTTAACAATGGAATGCCGTCGACAACGAATACTATATGTGACAGACCCCTTTCTGGTGTAACAGATACCATCTCAGAGAATTGCCGTTGCATATGGATTATTGTGGATTTCGGGTACTTGTGGATCCGTACGGTATACGTCGCCACGTGGAGAGAACAATGGATCGCGGCCATTTTGACCGCGTGGACTAATGACCGAACTTTCCACACGACGAATTCCGACTTTACCAACAACGTACGCCCATGCTAGTCGACGGATCCAAAGTACCGAACTAAAGACACCCGGTCCAACAGAGAGTTTCCGTTTATCTTGTATAGTTTTTGAGTAATTGGTGCAAACGTGTATCTGGCGAACGGCCCAACCGATCTAGGGGATTTTCACGTATATTGTTCCCCTAGATCTCCGTTCCCTAATACACGTAGCACAATGTATTTTCGTTACATATTGTGTGTGTTATATAAACTTGTAATAATGGTATAATATTCTGCTCGGTACAGTGGGAGTGACTCCCACTGTAAATGTATTATCTCCTCCGGATACGGGGAGGAGTTGTTGTACGGCATAAAAGCCCGAGTTACCGAATAAACATTATTCCTACTTTGACCCTCAACACAGAGTCTCGTCTCGTGCTTGGAGGGGATGACTATTACTTGGATATCGTAATTATGGGGAACCTGTTATGCTGTAGCTAACTTCGTGCTTGGGGGAAAGGACACCTTCTCAGCGGCGTAAACCCCTACTACACCGGGGTGCCGCTACAATTGGTGGCAGCGGCGGGATCGTTCTTTCACCCCAGAAGGACAGCTACCGAGAGCAATCAGGATGGAGGCCTACTACGGAAGGTTGAAACGATCTACCCTAAAAGACTTGTTGGAGAGCCGTGGTCGTTCGGCTAGCAACAAAAAGAAAAGAGACATTTTGGCAGAGTTGGTCGCATTGGACTTAGCTGAACAGAATGACGGACTGGATGTCGAACCAAACCCAGCACCGGAGATCGCTTTGGTCCGAACGCCAGCAGATGAACAATTCGACCACGAGGTGAGGGTAAGGCTGGCTCACTACGGGCCAAACCCCTCACCTAGGATTGTAACCCAAGTCATTGCGGCAGTCGATGCCAACCGGCACCAGACTTCCACAGGCACCAGTCCAATTGCGGGGACTTTCCAAACTCCCGAAGAAAAGAGGAAAGTACACTTTGCCGCTTTTAAAAATTTTGTGGAAACAGAGGGGGAGATTGACCAATACCTAGCGGACTTTGAACGTCAGTGTGCCCTGCATAAAGTACCCTCCGAGGAGTGGGTCAAAATTTTGTCTGGCAAATTATCCGGACGAGCCAGCGATGCTTTCCGGGCGATCCCGGACCATGAGGTGGGAAGCTACCGACTGGTAAAAGAAGCTCCTTTGTCCCGATACGCGGTAACCCCCGAAGCATATCGGAGACGCTTCCGGGAATCCCGAAAGCAAACTGGTGACTCCTACACCGAATGGGCCTGCCGATTACAACGCACGGCTGGCCACTGGATGGATGGGTGCCAAGCTACCACCGCGGAGGAGGTTTTACAGTTGTTTTTGTTGGAACATTTTTTTGAAAAGGTGGACAAGGAGCTCAGAGAGTGGATTCGGGATAGGAGACCACTTACCCTACCCGAAGCCGCCCGGTTGGCCGACGAGTATGCAGACGCCCGCAAACCCGATCTCTCGGTCCAAAAGACAGCTGCCCGAGTAGAAAGCCGCCCTGTCGGCCCTACTCCAACCACCCCCACTATCCAACCTAGCTACAACACCCCCTCCCGCTTCACCCAGTCAAGTGTCCCGGACCGCCGACGATGCCATAGGTGTCAGCAAGTGGGTCACCTGAGGGACAAATGCCCACTTGATCCCGCTCGACAAACGTCCTGGAGGAAGCCTGCTGAAGGGAACCCCCGACCTTTTACCTCCGGGGCCCATTGCATTGAAGCCCAACCCCTGGGGGAAGAGCAATGGGAGATTTTACACGAGGCCAATCCCCTATATGCGGCTGCTGTAGACAACCGGCAGCATCACCGACAAACAGTCCGAGTGAATGGACAAGTTGTCAGTGGGTTACGAGACACTGGGGCCACCTTAACCTTGATTCAACACGACCTGGTCCCAGAAAAAGAACATACTGGCCAAACGGTGGCCGTTAGAGTGGCCGGGGGTGCAGTACATCGCCTCCCCACGGCCCGAGTGCATTTGGATTGGGGGGTGGGAGCTGGCCAAGTGAATGTGGGCCTGATGAAAGGGCTACCCGCGGAAGTACTTTTGGGAAATGACTTAGCCCCGCTGTTGTCCGCTTTTGCTCCTCAAGGCCCTGCTGGAGCCTGCCCTGTCACCACCCGGGCTCAGGCTCGTGCTATTGGAATCGGCCCGCCAGTCGCGGAGACCCAGGTAAGATCTGACCCTCCGACTGTGACCTTAGGACAGACCCCCTTAGACTGGGATACCCCTGAGACTTTTGGGAGGGAGACGCGGGAAGACGTCACTCTCCGGAAATATAGGGATAAGGCAGAGAAAGGGGAACCGGGGACAGATGGGGAAAGCTACGAGTGGGTGGGGGATAGACTGTATAGGATCCCCCAGGAGCCCGCAGCAGGTAAAAACCCCGTCCCACAGAAGCAACTAGTGCTACCGAAAAAATACAGGCGAGAGATCATGAGGATCGCTCACGATATACCCTTAGCTGGCCATTCAGGAGTACGTCGCACGGCCCATAGGATTACCCAGAATTTCTTCTGGCCAGGGTTTAACCGGGACGTGCGACAATATTGCAGAACCTGTGACACTTGCCAACGGGTGGGTAAGAGGGGGGATCGCCCGAAGGCCAAACTAATGTCGATGCCGATCATTGGGGAACCCTTCTATAGGGTCGCCGTCGACATTGTAGGCCCCCTAGCGCGACATAGCCCGTCCGGTAAGAAGTACATTCTTACCGTGGTGGACTATGGGACCCGGTACCCCGAGGCGGTACCCCTGCCGAATATTGAAGCGGAGACGGTAGCCGATGCCTTGGTTAAGATATTCACTCGGGTGGGGTTCCCTAAAGAAATCCTATCCGACCAGGGAACCCAGTTCACTGCCGTACTCACACAGCAATTATGGAAAGTGTGCCACATTAAACCCCTGCTCAGTTCCCCGTACCACCCCCAAACTAACGGTCTCTGTGAGCGCTTTAATGGGACTCTCAAACAAATGTTGAGGACCTTTACGGACGGTTGCAGAGACTGGGAGAGATTCTTACCCCACCTGTTATTTGCCTATAGGGAGGTCCCCCAAGAATCTACGGGTTTTTCTCCCTTTGAGTTATTGTATGGGAGGAGGGTGCGAGGACCCCTCGATCTCATTCGGGACCACTGGGAAGGGGAAACCGAACAGGCAGGGACGCCTATTGTGCCATATGTCCTGGAGCTCCGGGACCGCATGGAGCAACTCTCCCTATTGGTAAGGGAGAATCTCCAGGCGGCCCAGGGGCGACAGAAACGATGGTACGATAGGGGTGCCCGGCAACGACTGTTCCATATAGGGCAGAAGGTGTTGGTGCTAAAACCGGTGAAGGACAACAAACTGCAGGCTGCGTGGCAGGGTCCTTATAAGGTTTTAGCCCAACTCTGTGATACCACCTACCTTATTGCCAGCTGTGCAGATGAAAGGATCCAACGCTCCTTTCATGTGAACATGTTGAAAGAGTACCAAGAGCGACAGGAAGATGTTAACGCTGTTTGTGCCCCAGCTACTGATGACCCCGAAAATTTACCCCTACCTGACCTGCTGGAAAAGGAGACTCACCCCGACCCAGTTAGCCTAGTGAAGCTGGGAGAACGACTGAACCCTACGGAGCTAGAGCAGGCTAGACAGCTCCTATGGGAGAAGCAGAGTACCTTCTCCCAGGAGCCAGGATACACAACCCTGGCCATACACAAAGTAGAGACCCCAGGGCAGGCCCCCCTCCGACAACCCCCGTACCGTATTCCGGAAGCCGTCCGGGACGGAATGCTGAAGGAAATACGGGAAATGACACAGCTGGGGGTCATTGAGCCATCCGACAGCCCCTGGGCCTCTCCCGTAGTCTTAGTCCCCAAGAAAGACGGAACCACTCGGTTCTGCGTCGACTACAGGCGGCTAAATGAAAAGACTACCACTGACGCTTACCCAATGCCTCGGGTAGACGAATTATTAGATCGCATAGCCAGGGGTAACTACCTCTCTACCATAGACCTCTGCAAGGGTTATTGGCAGATCCCCCTGGCCGAGGATGCCGTCCCCAAGTCGGCCTTTGTCACCCCGTTTGGCTTATACCAATTTAAGGTCATGCCATTCGGGATGAAAAATGCCCCGGCTACGTTCCAGCGAATGGTGGATCGGCTCCTCGATGGCTTCCAGGAGTTTGCGTGTGCATACCTGGATGACATTGCGATCTACAGTGAGTCTTGGGAAGAACATTTAGTCCACGTAGGGGTAGTCCTAGATAAGATTCGGGCCGCGGGCCTGACACTAAAACCCGAGAAATGCCATCTAGGAATGGCCGAGGTCCAATACCTGGGACATCGGGTGGGGTGTGGAAACCAGAGACCGGAGCCTGCCAAGGTTGAGGCAGTAGCAAACTGGCCCACACCGAATACCAAGACCCAGGTATTGGCCTTCTTAGGGACCGCCGGGTACTATAGACGCTTTGTCCCGGATTATAGCACGGTAGCCAAACCTTTGACTGACTTGACCAAAAAGAATTTACCCAGACAGGTCCTGTGGTCTCCCGCTTGCGAAGCCGCATTTCAATCTCTCAAACATGCTCTTGTTAATGCTCCTGTCTTGGCTGCCCCAGTACCTAACAAACGTTTCCTTGTACATACAGACGCTTCCATGTATGGACTGGGGGCTGTGCTGAGCCAAATCGGGGAAGATGGAAAAGAGCATCCGGTCGCATACCTCAGCCGAAAGCTGTTACCGAGGGAAGTGAGTTATGCGGCCGTAGAGAAAGAGTGCCTGGCCCTGGTATGGGCATTGAAAAAACTAACACCTTATTTGTATGGACAGGAATTCTCTTTGGTAACAGATCACAATCCATTGGTATGGCTTAACCGGGTCGCAGGAGACAATGGCAGATTGCTAAGATGGAGCTTGGCCCTGCAAACGTACAATTTCACCATCAGCTATCGACCCGGTAAGCTAAATGGCAACGCCGATGGGTTGTCTCGACAACTGGACAATTCTCCGGACAAATGAATTCCGGTCATCCCTAAGTTAATCCGAAAGGATCAATCCAGGTCTGCCGGAGTGTACCACTAGGAGGGAGCCGTGTGACAGACCCCTTTCTGGTGTAACAGATACCATCTCAGAGAATTGCCGTTGCATATGGATTATTGTGGATTTCGGGTACTTGTGGATCCGTACGGTATACGTCGCCACGTGGAGAGAACAATGGATCGCGGCCATTTTGACCGCGTGGACTAATGACCGAACTTTCCACACGACGAATTCCGACTTTACCAACAACGTACGCCCATGCTAGTCGACGGATCCAAAGTACCGAACTAAAGACACCCGGTCCAACAGAGAGTTTCCGTTTATCTTGTATAGTTTTTGAGTAATTGGTGCAAACGTGTATCTGGCGAACGGCCCAACCGATCTAGGGGATTTTCACGTATATTGTTCCCCTAGATCTCCGTTCCCTAATACACGTAGCACAATGTATTTTCGTTACATATTGTGTGTGTTATATAAACTTGTAATAATGGTATAATATTCTGCTCGGTACAGTGGGAGTGACTCCCACTGTAAATGTATTATCTCCTCCGGATACGGGGAGGAGTTGTTGTACGGCATAAAAGCCCGAGTTACCGAATAAACATTATTCCTACTTTGACCCTCAACACAGAGTCTCGTCTCGTGCTTGGAGGGGATGACTATTACTTGGATATCGTAATTATGGGGAACCTGTTATGCTGTAGCTAACTTCGTGCTTGGGGGAAAGGACACCTTCTCAGCGGCGTAAACCCCTACTACACCGGGGTGCCGCTACACTATACATGCGTACTATTCAACAGTCACACCCATTTCCTCTGGCAACAGCACCACGTGGTACGGTTACCAAGTGAAACGTATACAATAACAATAAACACTCAGGGAATTCCCGTACACACACAGCTGTTACACCAGTCACTATATAATCAATATTATGCCCTTTGGCGAAACTATACAGTCACCCATGCTATAATTCTCTATATATTAATTACCCGTCTATAACACACCCCAGTAACATCGTCTTTTACAAATAGCGGTTACAGTACGGTTAGCATAGGTCAAAGCACAAGTTAAGGTCACAATACAATTATTAGTGGTTATGGTGTTAAACATGCAATGGACGACAATGATTAGTACTTATATACAGTGTCAGTAAATATACAGGGTTATGGTACCGTGCACTATAATACAGCAACACACTATTAACACTCTCGCTAGACGGCTGAGTTCGCGCTATCTAACAAGATATACACTTTACTAAACAATCTTTATCACATTTACAATTCCCAACTAAACTATTGGCCAGTACCTTGAATGGACTACCTAAAAACAATCTACATACGTTTTGGTTAGCCACACTGCCCAAGCACCACATATAATCGAGCTAGAGGACCGAATTTACACAGACGCCTCTTAGTCGAACTATCAAAAGTCTAGTGGGTTCCAAATTTACACGCCTTCCCACTTAGCCCAGATAGGTTGAGAGCTAGCGAACCGAATTTACACAGACGCCGCTTAGTCTCCCGGTCCCTCCGACCTAGCGAACAAAATATACACCCTAGAACGCTAGTCTAGACAAGACACCGGTGTCCGGCTAGGGCTATTTACACCAGGACCCCGCCTGACTAACAAAATCAAACGGTCTGACTAAAGAGCGTTCGATCGAGCGGTGCGCCTTCGCTCCTTCCCTCCGACAGAGGGGGCAGATACACAGATTCAAACCCCTTTGGGCCTACCGCACAATCGGTATACCCCTAGTGGGTTCTGCCGTCTAAAACAGCAGTTGTCTTACCTCCTCGTTCCTGAACCGGAGTTCACACTCATCGACGGGGACACCCCAGCACTTCTTACGTAGAGGCCGATGATCTCCTGGACAACAGACCAGTGGCGCCGAGACGAAGGGAGGTCCACGCAGAAGTTCAGGGGTGCAGCCGTAGAGAACGTGGGCAAAGATAGACCGTCTCACGCCTCTGCCTCTCAGCTACCGTTGAACGATGAGCTTCCCGGCCAATGCACCAAATGATACCGGAGAAACTGACGGAAGCCAAGCACAGAGAGATGGACACAGGTTTCTTCAGGAAGGAAGAGATTCTTTATTGGATCACCGATCGGGACTCAGAGGGACTAATGTCACCAAAATACAGCAAGTTCTGAGCCCCGGACAATAGTGCCGGCTCCTTATATAGGCACATAACTCCTCCCATATTAAGCTCCACCCGCACATTCTCTTAACCAATCAACACAAATAAGAATTAACTTCCTGTTTGACCGCATGGCCTGTCCAGCACAATGGAGGAGGGGAATACTATATCCTGTATTCTTGCACATGCTCCGTACACTACTGATCGTATCTTGCCACGTGCAACCAACTGATCGATACGTCAGCATATGCACGTACACATGCCACGTGGTAATCTCGGCCTACTAAATTTATTTTTACCGAGATTCCACCACAGTTTATTATAATGAGCCTGGAGTGACACACCCAGCGCCATGATGGATGTGGGCAAAGCTCCTATTAATCCTTATTAGTAGTATGGGCAATAGGCGGCCATTAGCGCTAAGATAGCAATATGGAGAGTGTTAATAATGTGATAAGGAGGAGATAATAGGAAATAGAGAGATATTGTTTATTATACTGAGCCTGGAGTGACACACCCGGCGCCATGATGGATGCGGGCAAAGCTCCTATTAATCCTTATTAGTAGTATGGGCAATAGGCGGCCATTAGCGCTAAGATAGCAATATGGAGAGTGTTAATAATGTGATAAGGAGGAGATAATAGGAAATAGAGAGATATTGTTTATTATAATGAGCCTGGAGTGACACACCCAGCGCCATGATGGATGAGGGCAAAGCTCCTATTAATCCTTATTAGTAGTATGGGCAATAGGCGGCCATTAGCACTAAGATAGCAATATGGAGAGTGTTAGTAATGTGATAAGGAGGAGATAATAGGAAATAGAGAGATATTGTTTATTATAATGAGCCTGGAGTGACACACCCAGCGCCATGATGGATGTGGGCAAAGCTCCTATTAATTCTTATTAGTAGTATGGGCAATAGGCGGCCATTAGCACTAAGATAGCAATATGGAGAGTGTTAATAATGTGATAAGGAGGAGATAATAGGAAATAGAGAGATATTGTTTATTATAATGAGCCTGGAGTTACACACCCAGCGCCATGATGGATGTGGGCAAAGCTCCTATTAATCCTTATTAGTAGTATGGGCAATAGGCGGCCATTAGCGCTAAGATAGCAATATGGAGAGTGTTAATAATGTGATAAGGAGGAGATAATAGGAAATAGAGAGATATTGTTTATTATAATGAGCCTGGAGTGACACACCCGGCGCCATGATGGATGTGGGCAAAGCTCCTATTAATCCTTATTAGTAGTATGGGCAATAGGCGGCCATTAGCACTAAGATAGCAATATGGAGAGTGTTAGTAATGTGATAAGGAGGAGATAATAGGAAATAGAGAGATATTGTTTATTATTATGAGCCTGGAGTGACACACCCAGCGCCATGATGGATGTGGGCAAAGCTCCTATTAATCCTTATTAGTAGTATGGGCAATAGGCGGCCATTAGCGCTAAGATAGCAATATGGAGAGTGTTAATAATGTGATAAGGAGGAGATAATAGGAAATAGAGAGATATTGTTTATTATAATGAGCCTGGAGTGACACACCCGGCGCCATGATGGATGAGGGCAAAGCTCCTATTAATCCTTATTAGTAGTATGGGCAATAGGCGGCCATTAGCACTAAGATAGCAATATGGAGAGTGTTAATAATGTGATAAGGAGGAGATAATAGGAAATAGAGAGATATTGTTTATTATAATGAGCCTGGAGTGACACACCCGGCGCCATGATGGATGTGGGCAAAGCTCCTATTAATCCTTATTAGTAGTATGGGCAATAGGCGGCCATTAGCACTAAGATAGCAATATGGAGAGTGTTAATAATGTGATGAGGAGGAGATAATAGGAAATAGAGAGATATTGTTTATTATAATGAGTCTGGAGTGACACACCGGGCGTCATGATGGATGTGGGCAAAGCTCCTATTAATCCTTATTAGTAGTATGGGCAATAGGCAGCCATTAGCGCTAAGATAGCAATATGGAGAGTGTTAATAATGTGATAAGGAGGAGATAATAGGAAATAGAGAGATATTGTTTATTATAATGAGCCTGTAGTGACACACCCAGCGCCATGATGGATGTGGGCAAAGCTCCTATTAATCCTTATTAGTAGTATGGGCAATAGGCGGCCATTAGCGCTAAGATAGCAATATGGAGAGTGTTAATAATGTGATAAGGAGGAGATAATAGGAAATAGAGAGATATTGTTTATTATAATGAGCCTGTAGTGACACACCCAGCGCCATGATGGATGTGGGCAAAGCTCCTATTAATCCTTATTAGTAGTATGGGCAATAGGCGGCCATTAGCGCTAAGATAGCAATATGGAGAGTGTTAATAATGTGATAAGGAGGAGATAATAGGAAATAGAGAGATATTGTTTATTATAATGAGCCTTGAGTGACACACCCGGCGCCATGATAGATGTGGGCAAAGCTCCTATTAATCCTTATTAGTAGTATGGGCAATAGGCAGCCATTAGCGCTAAGATAGCAATATGGAGAGTGTTAATAATGTGATAAGGAGGAGATAATAGGAAATAGAGAGATATTGTTTATTATAATGAGCCTGGAGTTACACACCCAGCGCCATGATGGATGTGGGCAAAGCTCCTATTAATCCTTATTAGTAGTATGGGCAATAGGCGGCCATTAGCGCTAAGATAGCAATATGGAGAGTGTTAATAATGTGATAAGGAGGAGATAATAGGAAATAGAGAGATATTGTTTATTATAATGAGCCTGGAGTGACACACCCGGCGCCATGATGGATGTGGGCAAAGCTCCTATTAATCCTTATTAGTAGTATGGGCAATAGGCGGCCATTAGCACTAAGATAGCAATATGGAGAGTGTTAGTAATGTGATAAGGAGGAGATAATAGGAAATAGAGAGATATTGTTTATTATTATGAGCCTGGAGTGACACACCCAGCGCCATGATGGATGTGGGCAAAGCTCCTATTAATCCTTATTAGTAGTATGGGCAATAGGCGGCCATTAGCGCTAAGATAGCAATATGGAGAGTGTTAATAATGTGATAAGGAGGAGATAATAGGAAATAGAGAGATATTGTTTATTATAATGAGCCTGGAGTGACACACCCGGCGCCATGATGGATGAGGGCAAAGCTCCTATTAATCCTTATTAGTAGTATGGGCAATAGGCGGCCATTAGCACTAAGATAGCAATATGGAGAGTGTTAATAATGTGATAAGGAGGAGATAATAGGAAATAGAGAGATATTGTTTATTATAATGAGCCTGGAGTGACACACCCGGCGCCATGATGGATGTGGGCAAAGCTCCTATTAATCCTTATTAGTAGTATGGGCAATAGGCGGCCATTAGCACTAAGATAGCAATATGGAGAGTGTTAATAATGTGATGAGGAGGAGATAATAGGAAATAGAGAGATATTGTTTATTATAATGAGTCTGGAGTGACACACCGGGCGTCATGATGGATGTGGGCAAAGCTCCTATTAATCCTTATTAGTAGTATGGGCAATAGGCAGCCATTAGCGCTAAGATAGCAATATGGAGAGTGTTAATAATGTGATAAGGAGGAGATAATAGGAAATAGAGAGATATTGTTTATTATAATGAGCCTGTAGTGACACACCCAGCGCCATGATGGATGTGGGCAAAGCTCCTATTAATCCTTATTAGTAGTATGGGCAATAGGCGGCCATTAGCGCTAAGATAGCAATATGGAGAGTGTTAATAATGTGATAAGGAGGAGATAATAGGAAATAGAGAGATATTGTTTATTATAATGAGCCTGTAGTGACACACCCAGCGCCATGATGGATGTGGGCAAAGCTCCTATTAATCCTTATTAGTAGTATGGGCAATAGGCGGCCATTAGCGCTAAGATAGCAATATGGAGAGTGTTAATAATGTGATAAGGAGGAGATAATAGGAAATAGAGAGATATTGTTTATTATAATGAGCCTTGAGTGACACACCCGGCGCCATGATAGATGTGGGCAAAGCTCCTATTAATCCTTATTAGTAGTATGGGCAATAGGCAGCCATTAGCGCTAAGATAGCAATATGGAGAGTGTTAATAATGTGATAAGGAGGAGATAATAGGAAATAGAGAGATATTGTTTATTATAATGAGCCTGGAGTGACACACCCAGCGCCATGATGGATGAGGGCAAAGCTCCTATTAATCCTTATTAGTAGTATGGGCAATAGGCAGCTATTAGCGCTAAGATAGCAATATGGAGAGTGTTAATAATGTGATAAGGAGGAGATAATAGGAAATAGAGAGATATTGTTTATTATAATGAGCCTGGAGTGACACACCCGGCGCCATGATGGATGTGGGCAAAGCTCCTATTAATCCTTATTAGTAGTATGGACAATAGGCGGCCATTAGCACTAAGATAGCAATATGGAGAGTGTTAATAATGTGATAAGGAGGAGATAATAGGAAATAGAGAGATATTGTTTATTATAATGAGCCTGGAGTGACACACCCGGCGCCATGATGGATGTGGGCAAAGCTCCTATTAATCCTTATTAGTAGTATGGGCAATAGGCGGCCATTAGCGCTAAGATAGCAATATGGAGAGTGTTAATAATGTGATAAGGAGGAGATAATAGGAAATAGGGAGATATTGTTTATTATAATGAGCCTGGAGTGACACACCCAGCGCCATGATGGATGTGGGCAAAGCTCCTATTAATCCTTATTAGTAGTATGGGCAATAGGCAGCCATTAGCGCTAAGATAGCAATATGGAGAGTGTTAATAATGTGATAAGGAGGAGATAATAGGAAATAGAGAGATATTGTTTATTATAATGAGCCTGGAGTGACACACCCAGCGCCATGATGGATGTGGGCAAAGCTCCTATTAATCCTTATTAGTAGTATGGGCAATAGGCAGCCATTAGTGCTAAGATAGCAATATGGAGAGTGTTAATAATGTGATAAGGAGGGGATAATAGGAATTAGAGAGATATTGTTTATTATAATGAGCCTGGAGTGACACACCCGGCGCCATGATGGATGCGGGCAAAGCTCCTATTAATCCTTATTAGTAGTACGGGCAATAGGCGGCCATTAGCGCTAAGATAGCAATATGGAGAGTGTTAATAATGTGATAAGGAGGAGATAATAAGAAATAGAGAGATATTGTTATTATAACGAGCCTGGAGTGACACACCCGGCGCCATGATGGATGTGGGCAAAGCTCCTAATAATCCTTATTAGTAGTATGGGCAATAGGCGGCCATTAGCGCTAAGTAAGCAATATGGAGAGTGTTAATAATGTGATAAGGAGGAGATAATAGGAAATAGAGAGATATTGTTTATTATAATGAGCCTGGAGTGACACACCCGGCGCCATGATAGATGTGGGCAAAGCTCCTATTAATCCTTATTAGTAGTATGGGCAATAGGCAGCCATTAGCGCTAAGATAGCAATATGGAGAGTGTTAATAATGTGATAAGGAGGAGATAATAGGAAATAGAGAGATATTGTTTATTATAATGAGCCTGGAGTGACACACCCAGCGCCATGATGGATGAGGGCAAAGCTCCTATTAATCCTTATTAGTAGTATGGGCAATAGGCAGCTATTAGCGCTAAGATAGCAATATGGAGAGTGTTAATAATGTGATAAGGAGGAGATAATAGGAAATAGAGAGATATTGTTTATTATAATGAGCCTGGAGTGACACACCCGGCGCCATGATGGATGTGGGCAAAGCTCCTATTAATCCTTATTAGTAGTATGGACAATAGGCGGCCATTAGCACTAAGATAGCAATATGGAGAGTGTTAATAATGTGATAAGGAGGAGATAATAGGAAATAGAGAGATATTGTTTATTATAATGAGCCTGGAGTGACACACCCGGCGCCATGATGGATGTGGGCAAAGCTCCTATTAATCCTTATTAGTAGTATGGGCAATAGGCGGCCATTAGCGCTAAGATAGCAATATGGAGAGTGTTAATAATGTGATAAGGAGGAGATAATAGGAAATAGGGAGATATTGTTTATTATAATGAGCCTGGAGTGACACACCCAGCGCCATGATGGATGTGGGCAAAGCTCCTATTAATCCTTATTAGTAGTATGGGCAATAGGCAGCCATTAGCGCTAAGATAGCAATATGGAGAGTGTTAATAATGTGATAAGGAGGAGATAATAGGAAATAGAGAGATATTGTTTATTATAATGAGCCTGGAGTGACACACCCAGTGCCATGATGGATGTGGGCAAAGCTCCTATTAATCCTTATTAGTAGTATGGGCAATAGGCAGCCATTAGCTCTAAGATAGCAATATGGAGAGTGTTAATAATGTGATAAGGAGGAGATAATAGGAAATAGAGAGATATTGTTTATTATAATGAGCATGGAGTGACACACCCGGCGCCATGATGGATGCGGGCAAAGCTCCTATTAATCCTTATTAGTAGTACGGGCAATAGGCGGCCATTAGCGCTAAGATAGCAATATGGAGAGTGTTAATAATGTGATAAGGAGGAGATAATAGGAAATAGAGAGATATTGTTATTATAACGAGCCTGGAGTGACACACCCGGCGCCATGATGGATGTGGGCAAAGCTCCTATTAATCCTTATTAGTAGTATGGGCAATAGGCGGCCATTAGCGCTAAGTAAGCAATATGGAGAGTGTTAATAATGTGATAAGGAGGAGATAATAGGAAATAGAGAGATATTGCTTATTATTAGAGTTGAGCGAACTCGAACTGTAAAGTTTGGGTTCGTACCGAACATTACGATTTTTTGAGCCCGAGCCCGGACATTTCAGTAAACGTTTGGTTTCGAGTTCCGTGTTTGACGATTTAAAGGCGCGTTTTGAAAACCTGCATGGCAGCCAATCAACAAGCGTTTGACTCGTGTGCCCTTAGAAGCCATCACAGCCATGCCTCCTAATGGCATGGCTGTGATTGATCAGTGCAGTATGTGACCCAGCCTCTATATAAGCTAGTAGGGGCATGTGTATTAAACAGTGAGCAGCCGTGACGTGCGAGTGGGGGCTTTTTATCTAAATGGGGGACTTATTGCCCCTCCCCGGCCCCCGCCCCTGAGCGGCAGATGGGGGCCCTAAAGTAAAATAGGGGGGGAGGATCTATTGTCCTCCCCTCCAGCCCCCACCCCCGAGCAGCGGGTAGGGGCCCTAAATTAGAATAAGGTGGGGGTCCTATTGTCCTTCCCTGAGCGATGTGTAGGGGCCCTAAATATCAATTGGGGGGGACCTAATGTCCTCCCCGCTGGCCCCCACCCCTGAGCGGTAGTTGGGGGCCCTAAATAAACATTTAACCCCCCCACCCAGGTGACTAGGGGTCCCCAAATCCCTAGTCACCCCCCCAAAAAAAATGAACCCCTACCTACCCCCCTTACCCTAAAAATAATGAGGGGGGGGGACCTTTATCTAAGTACCTGTAAAAATACAATGGGTGGGGGCCCTAAATTAGAATAAGGGGGACCTAATGTCCTGGCCCCCACCCCTGAGCGGTGGGTGGGCGCCCTAAATACCAATGGGGGAACCTATTGTCCTCCCCCTGACCCCACCCCTGAGCGGTAGTTGGGGGCCCTAAATAAACATTTAACCCCCCCACCCAGGTGACTAGGGGTCCCCAAATCCCTAGTCACCCCCCCAAAAAAAATGAACCCCTACCTACCCCCCTTACCCTAAAAATAATGAGGGGGGTGGGACCTTTATCTAAGTACCTGTAAAAATAAAATAAAACTTACCATTTGATGTTTTCTTTCTTCTAAAATCTTATTTTTTCAGCCCCAAAAAAGGCCAAATAAAAATCCATAATAACCGATGTGGCAAATCTAGCCACTTTAGGTTGTACTGTTTAAGTTCTGAAGGTTGTCTTAGAAAAGCTGCTTTGATTCTGTTAATTTATGTATTCGTGTATATCTGTAATAGAGAGCATTCGTATGCTAGCCGCCGAAAGCCGCTAGCATTCATATGGTAGTTTCACGAACAGTGACTTTACACACTGTTCGTGAAACGAATAAAGTACCGAATGGGAGCCCACACACAGGGGGTCGTGTGGCTCCCATTAACCGATTGCAACATTGTAGCAATCGGCAGTTAATTGATTTCCCGGGTGGCCATCGTTCAGCTACCAACCACGAGGCGGCGGCCATCTTGGATCTTCCTTTTGCCCAGTGGTGTTTGGTCGTCGAGTGCCTGGAACTAAATTCGGCTAATCGACGGTGCGAACACCGCTGGACTTCCAGGCCGTTCGGGAGCGCCGGTTCTTCGGTATTTTGTTCTCAATTATGTATTCGGTACTTTTAAGATGAATGTATAATAAAGTGTGTTTCATGCAGCGTTCGATTATTTATGCTGGGATCTGAGCCATAGTCCAAAGGGAGCAGGCGAGCAACCAGGCTTCTCCAGTGCCCGGTGGCGAGGTTGGTTCCGCCACATGTCTCCCCTTTACCAATCAGACAAACAGGGTATCGGACCTCCTGTCGGTCAGTGCCCTGGTTAGTCCAGCAACCCACCCACAGAAAACAATCAACTGTACAGCCCACCCACAATAAATGGCTACTGCACCTGAGTAAGGGGCCAACTTGTCCATGTCCAGGTGCCTCACCATGTCTGTGCGGGAAACTGAAACTGGTAGGCTGCCTTGGTGGGTTGCTGAGTGGGCAGAGACCAGCGGTACTCTGTCCTGGTGCCAGCGCTACCACGGAAGTAAAAAATATTTTGAAAGTGGAGCGCTGGACAAGTATCAGAGATTAAACCAAAGGGTATATATGATAAAATAGGAAACCTAATGACCTATTAACAAAAAACATACAATAATAATATAAATACCCTAAATCTCTAGCTTAGATAAGCTCAATGTTATTTATAAATTTATCTGTACATGTTTAAGCAATTTAGCTATACATAACATAAAAACTAACAGATATTATGGATGCACCAGACTAATTAATGAACAGTCCAATGATGTCTGTGCAGACTCCTTAATTCAGAAATTCCTTTGAATAGTGATACTCCGTGGTATAAATGGATATATATAAAAACAAAGGAAAAAACAATAAATTAGTAGATCATGGTACCGGCAAAAAATTGATGAGATGCAATCCAGATAATAAAGTGTAAATAGCTTTATTGAAGTCTTAGCTCTGAACTAAAAATCAATATAAAAATCTCACAGTAAAATATCAAAGTAAAATGCTACATGTACAGACCTCATCTACGAGTGTCTGCAAGCTGGTTCACAAAGTGCATGCTAGGTGCCGACCTTATATGCTCATGGCGTCCCGGATCAGCAATTTAGATGTCACAATGCTGGATGCAATGAAGACAGATGCGTCCTAGTGGCTGGCTTTTAGTGATCAGCGGTCAGTCCCTCCAAACGCGTTTCTCCGTAATGACGGCTTTCTCAATGGATATGGACTCTCTGGCATTTTACCGCATTTATAGCGGTTTCTCTTTCGAATTAACACATATAAATACATACTTATTTCTAAAACATATTACATACAAAATGTTCATTTAAAATACATTGTATCATATAGGTTATACATATATTATTCTGAGCTATACTTGCATCTTTAGTAGATGTTTATTAGAAGAACCCTCGTTTCTCCACAGTGGCTAATACGGATTTTTAAGTGTAGTTTCACATTTAGCAGGAATAATAAGGAAAAATAAGGATAAAGATAAAAATTAAACAAGGATGAAAAAAGTAATTAAAATGGAATTTGGTACTCAAGTGTATTAAAAAGTTTTTTTTTTTTTAAATGTATTTTTATAAAATTCTTATACTGACAAAGATGCTATGGGTTTCTTCCCAAGTTAAACTTTACCGTGATTCCTTATTTCTTCCAGGTAATATTAATGATGATTTAAAAATGGGCTAATCACACTAGTTTTTAACCCAGAAAATGGTACAGTTCAAATTCTGCATTTAGACCATGCGGTTGTAGGGTGTTTAAATTGTATATCCATTTCATTTCTTGAACGCCCAATTGCTTAATGTGGTCTCCACCTCTCCAATGTTTCTTTACTTTACATATGGCTTTAAAGTTTAAAAGGCTCATATCCGCTTTATGATACTGCGCAAAGTGAGCCGATACTGTATGCTGCATGTATTTCTTATTAAGATTTAGCATATGTTCTCTTATCCTCGTGCATAATTGTCTTTTTGTTCTACCTACGTACAGTGGCGTCTCTAGGATTCATTTTTAGGGGGGGCACATGGTGGGCCAGGGACAAAAGTAGGGGGGCACATTCATCCCCGCCCTCGCTGCAGTTTGACCCCGCCCCTGCCGCATATTAAGCCCCGGCCCCAACACAATGTGTTTTTTTTATAATCCCTGGTGGAGGATTCATTATTTTCCACCAGGGATTATTAAAAAACCAAACACATTTCCTTTGATACAGTGCCATAGTTGCCAACATTTGAAAAAAAAATTCCAAGGACATTTTGCAGCACAGCTATCAATTACTGTCTGTGTATAATATCCCTGGACAGTCAGTGCTCTCTGTATAATACAGGGTTGTGTGTATAATAAATTGGGACAGTCAGTGCTCTCTGTATAGTGCTGCTCTCTGTATAATACAGGGTTGTGTGTA
This sequence comes from Pelobates fuscus, assembly GCF_036172605.1. NCBI lineage: Eukaryota > Metazoa > Chordata > Amphibia > Anura > Pelobatidae > Pelobates > Pelobates fuscus. Next base: position 150,243,557 of record NC_086326.1, on the reverse strand, counting down.
TAATAAATTGGGACAGTCAGTGCTCCCTGTATAGTGCTGCTCTCTGTATAATACAGGGTTGTGTGTATAATAAATTGGGACAGTCAGTGCTCCCTGTATAGTGCTGCTCTCTGTATAATACAGGTCTGTGTGTATAATAAATTGGGACAGTCAGTGCTCCCTGTATAGTGCTGCTCTCTGTATAATACAGGGTTGTGTGTATAATAAATTGGGACAGTCAGTGCTCCCTGTATAGTGCTGCTCTCTGTATAATACAGGGTTGTGTGTATAATAAATTGGGACAGTCAGTGCTCCCTGTATAGTGCTGCTCTCTGTATAATACAGGTCTGTGTGTATAATAAATTGGGACAGTCAGTGCTCCCTGTATAGTGCTGCTCTCTGTATAATACAGGGTTGTGTGTATAATAAATTGGGACAGTCAGTGCTCCCTGTATAGTGCTGCTCTCTGTATAATACAGGGTTGTGTGTATAATAAATTGGGACAGTCAGTGCTCCCTGTATAGTGCTGCTCTCTGTATAATACAGGTATGTTTGTGTATAATATCCCAAGACAGAGAGCAGCACTATACAGGGAACACTGACTATCCCGGGATATTATACAGACACAGACCTGTATTATACAGAGAGCAGCACTATAGTATTATACAGATAGGTGAGCATATACCCCATGTCCCAATCTCTAGACTACAAGTACCTGTCAACAGCAGCTCCCAGACGCGTGTAACAGGGCTAAAGTGTGCGGCAGCTCACACAGATGATTCAGCGGTAAGCGCACTCGCTGGCAGAGCCAAACTGAGAATCCAAAGCAGCCCTGGAAAAAAAATGTATGCCATTCCTACAAGTCAATATGTATATATTGTACAGTAAGCACACAAGCTCACGGACATGCGCAAATAGGCTCACTGACAGACAAAAAAACTCTCTGACTCACACACAAGCTTACTACAGACAAACTCACTTGTATAAACACAAGGCTCACTACAAAGAAACACACAGAGAAAACAATAACTATCCCTTACTGAGATAGTGAGTGATATACTAAAGTGCCTGAATAAAAGCAGCTCAACACAAAAAGTGGAATACCTTAATCCACAATAAAGTGCAAAATATAAGAATAAAAAGGTATAAACAATATACCGGCAAGTGGAGCGCTATAATGAATATTAATATAAATAATGAGGGGGTATACTCACCCCTCCAACATAGTGATACAATGTGTCCAAATGTACATACAAAGTAAAACAACAAAAAGAGAGAATATAGTGCAGATGGTTTACAAAAATCAAAAATGAATAATAGTAGCAATTGGTTGAAACCACTCACGTGGGTTGGAGCCTATAAGCTATTGGCTCCGTAAGTGACTCCTTTTTGCTCTTGAGGCAGCAACACACCCCTTTATCCCAAACGATGTTCTCCCGAAGATATGGAACAAGCAGAGAGAGAGAACCTCATAGGTGGTATTGTACAGATAGTGTATACAAAATAGTGAGATAGTAATTGTTATGCTCACCTTAGACAGAGCCTTGAATTCCTGGCTCTGAGGTTTGTTGGCAATATGCTAATTTTGGCTGGAGTTTTGGACTTTTATACTTGGACTTTCTATCATTTAGCTTATATGCTTTTGAGAAGTCTTAATATTGTTTTTATTATTTTTTATCTCTACAATAAATCGATATTTTTTTATATCAGTCCATATAGTCCTTTCTAGCCTCCAGGAACACTATGTGGGGAATGCTATCCCAATAAATTAGCATATTGCCAACAAACCTCAGAGCCAGGAATTCAAGGCTCTGTCTAAGGTGAGCATAACAATTACTATCTCACTATTTTGTATACACTATCTGTACAATACCACCTATGAGGTTCTCTCTCTCTGCTTGTTCCATATCTTCGGGAGAACATCGTTTGGGATAAAGGGGTGTGTTGCTGCCTCAAGAGCAAAAAGGAGTCACTTACGGAGCCAATAGCTTATAGGCTCCAACCCACGTGAGTGGTTTCAACCAATTGCTACTATTATTCATTTTTGATTTTTGTAAACCATCTGCACTATATTCTCTCTTTTTGTTGTTTTACTTTGTATGTACATTTGGACACATTGTATCACTATGTTGGAGGGGTGAGTATACCCCCTCATTATTTATATTAATATTCATTATAGCGCTCCACTCGCTGGTATATTGTTTATACCTTTTTATTCTCACTACAAAGAAGTTCAGGGACACACACAAGCTCACTAAAGACAAGCTCGCTGACACACACATGCTCACTAAATAGAAGCTCACTGACACAAACAAGCAGTACCATCTTAACAGCGTTAAGGGCCCCTGGTCAAATCGGTGCACTGGGGCCCTCCCTACACAACAACTCACAGGAATAAAAATTTGAATTATTGATAGAGTACATACACACAGTACACTGAATACACACACACACACACACACAGATTTCTGAATGCACACAGGCGTTGCTGAATGCACACAGGCTGATTTATACACGTACACACAGACTGCTGAGTCCATACACACACACACACACACACACACACAGACAGACATACAGACTGCTGAGTCCATACACACACACACAGACACACACACAGACTGCTGAGCCCATACACACACACACACACACACACAGACACACACACAGACTGCTGAGTCCATACACACACACACACACACACACAGACTGCTGAGTCCATACACACACACACACACAGACATACAGACTGCTGAGTCCATACACACACACACATACACACACACACACACAGACTGCTGAGTCCATACACACACAGACTGCTGAGTCCATACACACACACACACACACAGACATACAGACTGCTGAGTCCATACACACACACAGACACAGACTGCTGAGTCCATATACACACACAGACTGCTGAGTCCATACACACACACACAGACTGCTGAGTCCATACACACACAGACACACACACACATACTGCTGATTCCATACACACACACAGACGGCTGAGTCCATACACACACACAGACTGCTGAGTCCATACACACACAGAGACTGCTGAGTCCATACACACACACAGACTGCTGAGTCCACACACACATACACACTGCTGAGTCCATACACACACACACACAGACTGCTGAGTCCATACACACACACACACACACACACACAGACTGCTGAGTCCATACACACACACACACACACACACACACACACACAGACTGCTGAGTCCATACACACACACACACATACACAGACTGCTGAGTCCATACACCCACAGACTGCTGAGTCCATACACCCACAGACTGCTGAGTCCATACACACACACACACACACACACACACAGACTGCTGAGTCCATACACACACACATACACAGACTGCTGAGTCCATACACACACACACACACACACACAGACTGCTGAGTCCATACACACACACACACACATACACAGACTGCTGAGTCCATACACACACACACACACACACACAGACTGCTGAGTCCATACACACACACACACACAGACATACAGACTGCTGAGTCCATACACACACAGACACACACACAGACTGCTGAGTCCATACACACACAGACTGCTGAGTCCATACACACACACACACACACACAGACATACAGACTGCTGAGTCCATACACACACACAGACTGCTGAGTCCATATACACACACAGACTGCTGAGTCCATACACACACACACACACACACACACAGACTGCTGAGTCCATACACACACAGACACACACACACATACTGCTGATTCCATACACACACACAGACTGCTGAGTCCATACACACACACAGACTGCTGAGTCCATACACACACACAGACTGCTGAGTCCACACACACATACACACTGCTGAGTCCATACACACACACACAGACTGCTGAGTCCACACACACACACACACACACACAGACTGCTGAGTCCATACACACACACACAGACTGCTGAGTCCATACACACACACACACAGACTGCTGAGTCCATACACACACACACACACAGACTGCTGAGTCCATACACACACACACACACAGACTGCTGAGTCCATACACACACACACACACATACACAGACTGCTGAGTCCATACACCCACACACACATACACAGACTGCTGAGTCCATACACCCACAGACTGCTGAGTCCATACACCCACAGACTGCTGAGTCCATACACCCACACACACAGACTGCTGAGTCCATACACACACACACATACACAGACTGCTGAGTACACACACACACACACACACAGACTGCTGAGTCCATACACACACACACACACATACACAGACTGCTGAGTCCATACACACACAGACTGCTGAGTCCATACACACACACACACACACACACACACAGACATACAGACTGCTGAGTCCATACACACACACATACACAGACTGCTGAGTCCATACACCCACACACACATACACAGACTGCTGAGTCCATACACCCACAGACTGCTGAGTCCATACACCCACAGACTGCTGAGTCCATACACCCACACACACAGACTGCTGAGTCCATACACACACACACATACACAGACTGCTGAGTACACACACACACACACACACACAGACTGCTGAGTCCATACACACACACACACATACACAGACTGCTGAGTCCATACACACACAGACTGCTGAGTCCATACACACACACACACAGACATACAGACTGCTGAGTCCATACACACACACAGACTGCTGAGTCCATATACACACACAGACTGCTGAGTCCATACACACACACACACACACACACACACACAGACTGCTGAGTCCATACACACACAGACACACACACACACATACTGCTGATTCCATACACACACACAGACTGCTGAGTCCATACACACACACAGACTGCTGAGTCCATACACACACACAGACTGCTGAGTCCATACACACACACAGACTGCTGAGTCCACACACACATACACACTGCTGAGTCCATACACACACACACAGACTGCTGAGTCCATACACACACACACACAGACTGCGGAGTCCATACACACACACACATACACAGACTGCTGAGTACACACACACACACACACAGACTGCTGAGTCCATACACACACACACACATACACAGACTGCTGAGTCCATACACACACAGACTGCTGAGTCCATACACACACAGACATACAGACTGCTGAGTCCATACACACACACAGACTGCTGAGTCCATATACACACACAGACTGCTGAGTCCATACACACACACACACACACACACACACAGACTGCTGAGTCCATACACACACAGACACACACACACAGACTGCTGATTCCATACACACACACAGACTGCTGAGTCCATACACACACACAGACTGCTGAGTCCATACACACACACAGACTGCTGAGTCCATACACACACACAGACTGCTGAGTCCACACACACATACACACTGCTGAGTCCATACACACACACACAGACTGCTGAGTCCATACACACACACACAGACTGCTGAGTCCATACACACACACACACACACACACACAGACTGCTGAGTCCATACACACACACACAGACTGCTGAGTCCATACACCCACACACACATACACAGACTGCTGAGTCCATACACCCACACACACATACACAGACTGCTGAGTCCATACACCCACAGACTGCTGAGTCCATACACCCACAGACTGCTGAGTCCATACACCCACACACACAGACTGCTGAGTCCATACACACACACACATACACAGACTGCTGAGTACACACACACACACACACAAACACAGACTGCTGAGTCCATACACACACACACACACACACATACACAGACTGCTGAGTCCATACACCCACAGACTGCTGAGTCCATACACCCACAGACACACAGACTGCTGAGTCCATACACACGCAGAGACTGCTGAGTCCATAAACACACACACACAGATTGCTGAGTCCTTACACACATACAGACTGCTGAGTTCATACACACACACAAACTGCTGAGTCCATATATACACACACACACACACAGACTGCCGAGTCCTTACACACACACAGACTGCTGCCATCAGAAATTTTAGGGCCCCTGACACAGATCAAGATCTGGGCCCCCAGGGCCAGCACCGAGTCCACAAGGATGAAGTGTGTGTGTATAGTGGATGTAGAATGTGTGTCAGGGATGCAGTGTGTATAGTGGATGTAGAATGTGTGTCATGGATGCAGTGTGTATAGTGGATGAAGAATGTGTGTAGTGGATGCGGTATTTGTGTCATGGATGCAGTGTGTATAGTGGATGCAGTATGTGTGTCATGGATGCATTGTGTATAGTGGATGCAGATTGTACATTTTGTGTAATGTATGTAATGTTTGTATGCATGCATTAGATGCAGAGTGTGTGTGTAGTGAATGTAGGTGTGTATAGTGAATGCAGAGTATGTGTTTTTGTAGTGGATGTAGTGTTTGTAGTGAATGCAGTGTGTTTGTAGTGAGTTCAAAGTTTGTTTAGTGAACGTAGTGTGTTTGTAGTGAGTGCAAAGTGTGTTTAGTAAATGTAGTGTGTTTGTAGTGAGTGCAATGTGTGTATAGTGAATGCAGTGTGTGTGTGTTTGTGTGTAGTGCAAAGTGTGTTTAATGAATGTAGTGTGTGTGTGTGTGTGTGTGTAGTACCGAGCGTGTTTAGTAAATGTAGTGTGTAGTGAGTGAAATGTGTGTATAGTGAATGTAGTGTGTGTGTGTGTAGTGCAAAGTGTGTTTAGTGAATGTAGTGTGTGTGTAGTGCAAAGTGTGTTTAGTGAATGTAGTGTGTGTGTGTAGTGCAAAATGTGTATAGTGAATGTAGTGTGTGTAGTGCAAAATGTGTATAGTGAATGTAGTGTGTGTGTGTAGAGCAAAATGTGTATAGTGAATGTAGTGTGTGTGTGTGTGTGTAGAGCAAAGTGTGTTTAGTAAATGTAGTGTTTGTAGTGAGTGCAGAGTGTGTTTAGTGAATGTAGTGTGTGTGTAGTGCAGAGTGTGTTTAGTGAATGTAGTGTGTGTGTGTAGTGCAAAATGTGTATAGTGAATGTAGTGTGTGTGTGTAGAGCAAAATGTGTATAGTGAATGTAGTGTGTGTGTGTGTGTGTGTAGAGCAAAGTGTGTTTAGTAAATGTAGTGTATGTAGTGAGTGCAGAGTGTGTTTAGTGAATGTAGTGTGTGTGTAGTGCAGAGTGTGTTTAGTGAACGTAGTGTGTGTGTGTGTAGTGCAGAGTGTGCTTGTAAGGATTCAGTGTGTGTGTAAAATTGGGGGGAGGGGAGTATTTTTTTTTTTGTGTGTATATTTCAATTTTATTCCCCCCTCCCTGGTTCTTACCGTGCCAGGGAGGGGGGAGATCGCATTCCCTGGTGGCCCAGTGGCATGGTGGAGGGAGCCAGCCGCGGTACATTGAAGAGGGGGCCCAGCAGCACACATTGTCTTCCTTTCCAGCTCCTCTCTGACTAACTCTCGCGAGACAGGCTTGCGTGCTGTGCGGAGCGTTGCCATAGTAACCCGTGGCAACGCTCTGGCGGCCGCAGGAAAGTTAGACAGAGAGCAGCTGGAAAGGAGGACAGAGTGTGCTGCTGGGCCCCCCTCTGCAATGTACAGGTAGCAGGGTGCCCTCTGTGCACATATATATAGCGAAAATCGCTAGATATATATATGTGCACATAATGAATGTGGGGCTCGGGCCCCCCAGGACCGCCGGGCCCATGACAACCGTTATGGTTGTCATGCCCTGATGGCGGCCCTGCTGCTGAGTCCATACACACACACACACACACACAGACTGCTGAGTCCATACACACACACACACACAGACTGCTGAGTCCATACACACACACACAGACTGCTGAGTCCATATACACACACAGACTGCTGAGTCCATATACACACACACACAAGCTTCCTCACTAGCAGACACACACACACACACACCTGAGCACATCAAGCCTACCTGTTGCTGGGGGTCAGACACTCAGACATCTTCTGGCCTTTGCAGCAGCAGCAGCATGGGCTGCTGCATAACGGCGGGGGCGGGGCTTATTTTCGGGAGGCGGGGCTTCATTTGGGGGCGTGGCCTGTGCCGAGGAGCCTGTCAGTGCTCCCTCCGGCCACAGACAGCCCCCAGCAACGCTCCAGCTCCTCTCTCCTGCATTCCCTCGGGCTGTCACACACTGTTACAGCCCGAGGGAATAGAATGTAAGGACATGGCCAGCAGGTTGCTGGCATTTGGGGGGGCCCAAGGGGGGGCACAGCATGATGTAGCGGGGGCCATGGCCCCCTCTGGCCCCCCCCTAGCGACGCCACTGCCTGGCAGCTCCCAGGTAAGAATTCGAGCCATTCTAAAAGCTTCCAGAGCACTTCTGCCACGATCACAGCTACAGATAATAGCAATATTTCTATTACTAAATTACATTTTTACACCATAGGATAAATGTGCCTTTGATTTACAAGTTGGTTTGGGATGAAACACCCTTAAGGTGCCATTCCTTACATTGGCCTTTGGGATACGATTTTCAAATAATCATAATCCATTAGAAAAACTCACTCCAATTGTGACTTCTGTAGATAAATCATCTGAAAAGTTTATCTAACAAATGTGAAAAGCTCACCCAATTTGTCCTGATAGATCATTTCAGAGCATGCAATGACATCAACAATGCATTAAGAGAACATTTACAACTATCAATAAACAGAGATACAAGTCAAGAACACAATATGTGTCTGCTTTCCCAACCACACTCAAAAATTGCCACAATCATGCATAATGGAGAGTATTGAAAATAAGTAGAGCTTGTCTTTACACTCACTGGGCTCTCCAAACCATTGTGTTCTAAAATATATATATATTACCCATAGATCACTGAATTTTTGTTTTAAACTGAAAAAAACACACATAATAGTATTTTCACTTTAGAAACCCTGTCAACATGACAAAGGGTTTGATTTTGCATGAGTTCGCTGATGTTTCACCAAATCTGAATGTTGGGTAAAACATTTCCCACAATGAGAACATGAGAAAGGTTTATCTCCTGAGTGAATTCGCTGATGCCTCACAAGATGTGCATGTTGACTGAAACATTTTCCACATTCAGAACATGAGAAAGGCTTCTCTCCTGTGTGAGTTCTCAGATGTTTTACAAGATCCGATTTAGAGATAAAACATTTCCTGCATTTAGAACAGGAAAAAGGCTTATCACTTGTGTGAGTTCTTTGATGTGTAGCAAGACTTGATTGCTGGCTAAAACATTTCCCACATTCAGAACATGAGAACGGCTTCTCTCCCGTGTGAGTTCTCTGGTGTTTAACAAGACTTGAATGCAGGCTAAAACATTTCCCACAGTCAGAACATGAAAATGGTTTCTCTCCAGTGTGAGTTCGCTGATGTTTTACAAGATCTGAGTTAAAGTTAAATGATTTTCCACATGCAGAACACGAAAAAGATCTCTCTCCTGGGTGGGTTCTCTGATGTATAGCAAGATCTGAATGAAAGGCAAAACGCTTCTTACATTTAGAACATGAGAAAAGCTTATCTCCTGTATGAGACCTCTGATGTTTAACAAGAATTGAATGTCGGCTAAAACATTTCCCGCATTCAGAACAGGAGAAAGGTTTCTCTCCTGTGTGAGATCTCTGATGTGCAACACAATGAGAGTGTTGGCTAAAACACTTGCCACATTTAGAACATGAGAACGGTTTTTCTCCTGTGTGAGTTCTCCTATGTGTAACAAGATTTGATTTACTAGTGAAAGATTTCCCACATTCAAAACAGGAAAATGGTTTCTTTACTATAGTTATTATCTGAGGTTTAGACATGGAAGATTCAGAGGGAGATCCTGGCTCTTGTGATTTTGAAGCATCGGTCCTTAGTCGAACAGATTTCTTCACACACTCAATTAGTGAGTTTCTGTTTTTATGATGTCCTTCAGGATAATTTCTGCTCATTGCGCTATCTGTAAGCAAGTTACAGGGAATTAAAAGAAATCCATCAATATATGTTATTCCTTATTTATTGAAAAAACTACAATTAAATCAAAACTCTTGTAACACTTTGTCTAGCATCTGTCAGTAAGAAGTCTTTTTTTTTTAATCTGTTAGCGGTTACCCCCACCACCATTTTTGTTTCTCCTGACATCAGAAACACAGTTTTTATGTAATATAACAATTATATTCCGGGCTTTTTGGTTTACTCCACATGAACAATTGTTTACTCCCACCATCATTCGCTAATGACCGTTCAAGTGGAATGGAAGAGCAAAATCTGGTCTACCTTTCCTTATGTATAACTTGCATATTGACAATTGGTGGAGCTTCAGCCTAACTACACATCCTTTGTCGACCTTGGCTGTCCTCCTTTCAGCAACAGGTCACTTTTAACAGTGTTACAGTATCACTTCTCAAACGACAGATTAAGGAGCACGTGTGCCTTCAATTCCCTTTTTTCTATGTATAGAAATTCCTTTTAGGTTAATCACCCCACCCTGCCCCCCAGTTTCAGATGACCCTTTGGAGGTGACCACAGGAAAGTGTAAATTTGAGGAGATTTTGGATAACAACGTCCCTTTAATATTGTTGTTTTTTTATTTATTTTTTTATTTACAGCAGATATAAGCTAAGCAATGTTAGTATATACATCAAAGCACTATCGATTTAATTATTTAGTTTTGACACTATTTTTTTACTACTTTATCTTTGCATATATATATATATATATATATATATATATATATTTACATTGCTCTTAAAACAGATTAATTGAATACACTTTAGTTAAATTAGTGATAGCACTATTTAATTTGTCACCCACGTTAAAATTATTGAAGTACCTACCGATATTGGGATACTCTTGGATAGGGGTGCGCTTAACACAATATGTTCATATGGTGGCACCTTACCAGTGGATTAGCTCCACAACCCTTGATAAATAAAATCACAAAAATAAAGTGCGCTGTGCCTTTAAAATCATGCTAAGAGGAAAGTTTCTGTTTTTTGCAATCCTCCCCAGAAAAACAAAATACTTATTAGTAACAAAAGTGCTTGTGCTATAACACACTAATTATTTGTTATTACTTGTGCAATACTTTGTGCAAATATACTTTAAATTTCAAATGCAATACTTTATAACAATCCACACAAAAAGTGCATAAATGTTGAAAATACAGATGTGCATTAAACACCTTGTGCAAAAACGGCAAAATACCTGTATTAAACGTGCAAAGCAATTTTTGATATTTCACTTACAGAACTTTGTTCAAAGAGATAGCTTTTTCAGCATGTGAAAAAAATATACAAGGCAATTATAGTGTAATATTGCAAACACACTTGTAAAATCGAAATAATATGTTTATGACATGTACATAATAGACAGTCACTGCTGTACAGTGTAATTAGAATACAGCTCCTCAGTAAATGCGATGAACAGCAGAAATAAAAAGTAATATCAAATTTATTTCCACTTTTAAAAACAGCAGGCAAATCAACGGAGTCCTTCTCCCCCTCACCAATATTATAAATGGGAGTATCTCTCAGTTCTACCAGATGCCAGCAGCAAATGTGGTCTATACTTCTTTATTACGGGCGATATTGTAAAGTAAACTTTGTTGTAAAAATAAACAAGGTTTAAGTTTATGTGGGCTGCAAAAAAAAACCCTTCAGTTTTCATAGAAACGTAGGTTTATTTCGAAATGTACAGTATAAAAAAAAGATGCCTAACTGACACTGGACGTCCTCACGCTCGTAGGGTTTCAAAGTAAGCAAAAGAGAAAATTTATTTTAACCCCTTCCTGGCCTCGGACGTAGTACGTCCGACAAAAACGGTCCTTAAAGCGGCACTGTCATGCCGAATTCCGTTTTTTTTTTAACCCCCCTCCCGCCTCAACTACATCCAATCGACCCCCTAGTCATCCCCAAATGCCCCTATGCCCCCCACATTACCTATTTTTTATTCTTTATCTTCTGCCCCGATCTATATTCAGGGCGCCGCCATCTTTGTGTGGGTAGGTGAAGTCCCTGTGGGACACGTCATCTACCCACACTACACAGACTGTGAGATTCCCGCACATGCCCAGTGAAACATCTGGACATGCGAACGGGAATTTCACCTATTCATTCATTCATCAGACAGACGAATGAATGAATAGAAAAAATCAGACGAACAAACTAACACTGTGAATCAGTGTTCGTTTGTTTGTTCGGTTTATTACAAGGAGGGAGCTACCGGCGTGCAGCTCCCTCCTTGCATTATGTAAAGACAGAAGCCGCAGGGAGCAGTGCTCCCCACCACTTCATTAGCCCCCCAGGTCCTCCCCTCACTCTATGGGGGTCAATATGACCCCCATAATAGCATAAGGGAGATTCAAATCTCCCCAATGCCCCTACTCGCTATACCGCGAGTAGGGGCATGTCCACTAAACAGTGAGCAGCCTGTGGCTGCTCACTGTAAAAAAAAAGGGTAATAAGGGGGGGACGGGGGACCTACTGTCCTCCCCCGCCGGCCCCCACCCCTGGACGGCGGGTGGGGGCCATAATAGTAATAAGGGGGGGGGACGACCTACTGTCCTCCACCCCCCGGCCCCCACCCCTGGGCGGCGGGTGGGGGCCATAATAGTAATAGGGGGGGGGGGGGAACTACTGTCCTCCCCCCCCCAGGCCCCCACCCCTGGGCGGCGGGTGGGGGCCATAATAGTAGTAGGGGGGGGGACCTACTGTCCTCCCCCGCCGGCCCCCACCCCTGGACGGCGGGTGGGGGCCATAATAGTAATAAGGGGGGGGGACGGACACCTACTGTCCTCCACCCCCCGGCCCCCACCCCTGGGCGGCGGGTGGGGGCCATAATAGTAATAAGGGGGGGGGACGGGACCTACTGTCCTCCCCCCCCCGGCCCCCACCCCTGGGCGGCGGGTGGGGGCCATAACAGTAACAAGGGGGGGGGACCTACTGTCCTCCCCCCCCGGCCCCCACCCCTGGGCGGCGGGTGGGGGCCATAACAGTGATGTGGGATTATTAAAAATCTTTATTGTACTTGTATTGAATTATTGTACTAACTCCATTTTAACTTTATACTGTGATGATCCTCCATTTTGTCCTCCTAACCTGACTTCTTCAATCCTCCATTTTGTCCTCATGACTTAACTTGTTCATTTTAAAGCTACATTACGTGACTGAACTTCTCAACCCAATTAGTACGGTAGACAAAGACTGTGTTTTCCTGCAAGGACAAGTACCAGGAGGTGCTGGCTACTCCTTAAGACTTGCTGGCTACTCCTTAGAACTTGTAAGATAGTATAGTTTGAAGGCCACAGAACACAGTAGTAATGAAATGTTCTATTCATAAGAGACCTTGCACCTGGACATGAAGCCTGATATCATTGACCGTGTAAAATGACGCTTAGGACCCCCTTGTCCCCACCCGTGTCCAGAATAATCCCACCTCTGGTGGGTGGACACGGGACTAACCTCTTAATTTTTGAACCAATAGGTAAGACACTAACACCGACACTTAACAATTAATCCAATTGATGATGTTTATTTGCTGATATTCTAATAATCAATGATGACGCAAAATGCCTCTTAAAAGGGCCTGCGCGCCCGCTTTTACTTCACTTGCCAATAAACTTTCTCGAAGTTATTTTAACCTGAACCTTGTGTGTCAGACTTAATCACTTCAGCATATATACGCAATTTAATTTTATTGATTTGGACAGGAACAAATGTAGACATTTGAACATTTTGGTTTACTTTCAAAAAGTACCATAACAACTTGGCGCCCAACGTGGGGCATCGGGCTATGTCCGGCCGGTGAGCCGTCCTAAGGAAGACAAGGGTGGACGGAGGAATCCGGGGGGAAGGAAAGGAGATTGATCACCTCCAGGTACACGGTAGAGACTTCTGCAGAGCCACCGGCATGTTCCGGCCCCTTTGATTGACCCGTCCACGTGTCTGTGACTGCTTCCCGGGAGGACATCAAAGACAGGTAATATCTTGCCCGGTGCCTCGTTACTCACTTGTTTACCTGCATTTTAGTCTATCTGTTGCCTGGGTGTGTTTGAATTGTTTGCCTGTTTCCCCATTTTGAGATAAAGGGGGGTGGACCTGAGGGGACTTGCCTGGGTCTTCAGTGTGTCTGTCTATCTGTTTGTATTTTACCTCTTTTGGGATAAAGGGGGGGGTTGACCTGTGGATGTGTTCCTGGGGGTCTTCTGTTGCCTGTTTACTTCTTTTAGGAGCCTCGTGGCTGTGGCTGTATGGAAAAAGAAGTTTGTGGAACTGTGGGATCTGTGTAGAATCATAGTTTCCTGTGATCCAATTTTGTGTCACTTTGATAGCCTAGCTAGCTTCACTGTGCGCTTTCGGACCATCCAGCTCTAGTTGAGTTGGGGACGTCCTGACCCGGACCATCCAGCTCTAGTTGAGTTGGGGACGTCCTGACCCGGACCATCCAGCTCTAGTTGAGTTGGGGACGTCCTGACCCGGACCATCCAGCTCTAGTTGAGTTGGGGACGTCCAGACCCGGACCATCCAGCTCTAGTTGAGTTGGGGACGTCCTGACCCGGACCCTTCGGCTCTAGTTGAGTTGAAGGTCCACTGATTATTTAATTGTGGTAGGAGACTTAGCCTTGTGGCAGGGGACTCAGTTTCCTGGGGGGATTCAGGCAGGCATTGCTTGTTTTCCGCATCATGTGGTAGTGAGACTTGAGGAAGTCACTCTCCGAACGGGGACACTACGAGGTTGAGGGAGGTGACTTTGGAGTAGGCACATGTAAAGGGAAAGGGATTATTGTTGATTTCATTTGAACTGTGATGCATGCACTGTATTTCAATTGTATTGTTGTCTTGTTTGTCTAATTAGGAGTCTTATGAACTCCTGTGTCTGTCTCTAAGGATTTTCCTTGCCTTTCATCTTTTCTATACTTCCTATATTATTATACTATCCACTCCCATTCCTCTTTAAAGAGAAGTGATTGGTCACACACTTCTCACCTCGCTCCAATCCGTGTCTACCACCCCGGGTAGGCGGATTCAGTGACTAGTCTACGTTTTGGGAAGACGCACCAGAGAGAGTCCCACGGTTCTCGGGTGGCAGTCGAGCATTGTAGATGTTCTTGTTCAGTTTTCCCTCTCTCTCTATCTAGGACGCTGGTATAGGGGTAGAGGGATTATGGGGCAGGATTTAAGCAAGCCCAGTAAGGGCTGGTTAGCATGTGATTTGGTAGAAAACAGAGAGGGTGAGGAGATGGTTAAAGGTGTTGTAAAGATTGCAAAAGTATGTAAAATTACTGTACCAACGGGTGGAAGATTGCAACCAGAAAGTTGGCGTAAGTTACTGGCAGAAATGAAAGGCAAGCTTACAGATAATGGTTTATTAAAGACTGCTGAAGCATGGTACAGAGTAGCGAAGGCTATTCAGTTAGAAGGTTGGGTTGAGGAAGAGATAAATCACAAAGGTGTGAAATTGTTTGTGTATCATCAGCATTGTGTTGCTGGGGTCTACCCTCAGCCAGCGCCCCAAAGTGGCGCCCAGGGGACGTCTATCCCCAAGGTTCAGTTAGCAGTAGGTGATAGCCAGCTAACTATGTTCCCCACTCCCAATCCTCCTAACACCCATCCCGCCACCTCCCCTGTCTGCCCGGTCCTGAATTCTGATGGATCTTTCTTTTCCCCCTCCCCGTCCCTAACATTCCCATCATCCTCATCCATCCCTACGCTACCTGCTGTACCTCTCCCTAACATTTCATCTGCCATTCCCTCCCTACGCTCTCTCTCCGTTGATGATCCCCTCCCCTCTTCATCCGCCCAGCTAACCACCTCTTCCACCCTTGCCCCGGCTCCTCCCTCTACACCCACCCCTACCAATCCCTCTCCGTCCCCTCCCATCTCCACCCCAGTCCAATACCCCACCTCCTTTCCCTCCCCAGCCTGGCCCTACCCCTTCCCATATCCCATGACCCTGCCCTATCCCGGATATCCACTACCCCTTCCCCAAGCCACTCCCCAGGTTCCGATCATGCCCAGTCCGGCACAGTCTGCCCCGGATGTGCCCTCATCCAATATGGCCGCCACTTCTTCCCTTAACCCTAATGCAGTACCTTTTCCGGCCATCAATATGGCGGCCCCCAGTACAGCCCTGATGCCGGTAATTCCCGGTGACTACCTATCTGGTTATGATCCGCTAGCCACCCCTGCATCTGGGACCCCCTCTCATCCCCCGGTCCTGTCACCTTACTCGGGCCCTGCCCGTAAAAGAGCTCAGATCATAGAATTAGATGAGGGAGAAGAGGATAGGTTATCCCAGGACTCGTTGGAGGCTGCAGGCGCCGCTGCAGGAGCCTCAACTCATCGTTCTATCGATGACCCCTTTGGACACAAGGGTCGGGGAGAACGGGCCCCTCCTAAATATGTTGCTTTTAACCCCACTCAAGCTAGTGCATTAATGAAATCGCTCCCCGACCCAGAAAAACAGCCTATGCCTTTTTACCGAGGGATAGTTCAAATTCAAAAGACCTATTCCGCCGCATGGCGTGATTTGCTGAGCATTTGTGCTATTAAAGCAGGGGATGCATACTGGCCGAGTATGGCCCGTCACCTCAGTACAGATCTGCTTTCCAGTGATGTTGATTACCCCTCCGGGGTAACCTTTTGCACCCAATTAAGAGAATGGGCTAAAGACAAACTTGCAGATCAGGCTGCTGGCCTCACTGATGTTATTCAAGATAAAGGAGAATCAGTAGAAAGGTTCCATGCAAGACTGTATCAAATGTTCACAGATTTAGGATTTGATCTTACTGACAAAATTCATTCACAAATGCTGTCAGGTGCGTTTGTCCAAGGTGTTAAAGACTCTATTCGTAAGGGAATCATTGCTGCACGCCCTGAATATAAGGTTGTTCCCTTGGATACCCTGCTTTTAGTTGCTAGAGGTTTGGAATCTGTTCAGACCCCAAGGAGACCCAATCCAGCTCCCCTCATGGTGGCCCGCGCTACCCCCATCACCTCTGGCACCAAGGGAGTCAAGTTAGAGGATGTAATTTGTTTTAATTGTGGGGCTCAGGGACACTACAGAAGTGATTGTCCGGAACCTAAAAGGGAACCAGGGGCACCCAAAAAGTTCTCCAAGCCTGCCCCAGGCCCCAAGACCGTGAAAAAGGTTCCAATTGTTGAAGAACCAGATGATTAGGAAACTGGCAAGCCTGTATCTGTAACCCCTGTAATGGCAGTGTCTACAGGGGATAAAGGGGGGCCACTTGCCACAGTGACTTTGCCCATTGAAGGCCACCCTACCACATTCCTTGTTGACACAGGTGCAGCCCGTAGTGTTCTGCGAGAACAAGACCTGCCAGACCCATCTTTTCTGTCAAATATTGATGTCTCTTGTGTTGGAGTGGATGGCCAGCCGAGACATAGCCCTCTAACAACTCCACTACGAGTTGGTTCTAGCCTGCTCGCTCGCTTTGTGGTATCCTCCACATGCCCAATTAACCTGTTAGGTGCTGATGTCCTCTCACGTCTGCAAGCATCCATCACCTTCACCCCAGACGGGCAAGTAGAAATGTTCACACCTCTATCTGTATCAGACACCTCAGCCTTGTGCTCCTTGCCTCTGATGCTGCATTTAGAAAAGCCCCGTGAGGAAGCAGCAGAATTAAGGTCCAATTTCCCAGAGGAGTTAAAAACACAGGTGCCCGCTAAGTTATGGTCCTCAGGCCCAGAGGACATAGGTCACCTAAATGTTCCCCCTGTGGTGGTAAAACTTATTCCAGGAGCTAAATTACCAAGAAAACCACAATATCCATTAAAACCGGCACAGTCTGCTGCAATTTCTGTCCACATCAAGGCACTCTTGGAGAAGGGTGCCCTGGTGAAATGTAAATCTGAATGCAACACCCCGTTATTTCCTGTGAAAAAGAAAACTCCAAAGGGTGAGCCAGAGAAGTACAGGATGGTTCAGGATCTCCGTGCTGTCAATGAAGCTACCGTCCTGGACACCCCTCTTGTACCAAATCCCCATACTCTGCTCTCTGGAGTCCCACCATCTGCAAAATTCTTCACAGTTATTGACCTGGCCAATGCCTTTTTCAGTGTCCCATTGGACCCATCCTGTCAATACCTGTTTGCTTTCACTCATGAGATGCAACAGTATACCTGGACTGTCATGCCCCAAGGGGCACAAAATTCTCCAAGTCAATTTGCAAAGGCCATGGGTACCATTCTTGACCCATGGCAAGCTGAGCACCCAGAAGTTGTCTTGCTTCAGTATGTGGATGATCTACTGCTGTGCGGAGATGATATACCCACTACTGAAAGGTGTTCAATTAGTCTTCTTTCCTATTTGGCAGAACAGGGATGCAAAGCTTCACTCATCAAGCTGCAATTCTGTCAATCTTCAGTGATCTTCCTTGGACATTGCCTATCTCAAGGTACCAGACATCTTACTCGGGACCGGGTAAGAGCTGTTCTGGACATTCCACCTCCAAGGACTTCAAAGTCTCTTCATGCCTTCCTAGGCCTCATTTCCTACTGCAGAGCATGGATCCCAGAAGCCTCTCTGCTTATGCAACCTCTCTATGATGCTCTTAAGTCTGACCCGTTCTGTCTGACCAATGAAGCTCTGGACAATTTCGATGCTTTAAAACGTGCCATTGCTTCTGCTCCTGCCTTGGGCCTACCTGACTACTCCAAACCCTTCAAACTATTTGTCTCTGAAAGACAAGGCCACGCAACAGGAGTTCTCACCCAAACGAATGACTTAAGAGGCCGCCAGAGGCCTATTGGATATTTCTCATGTCAACTAGACATTGTGGCCAGAGGGACTCCTTCCTGTCTCAGGGCTGTTTTTGCCGCAAGAGAGCTCATAGAAAGAACCTCGGACCTGGTCCTTGGCCACCCTCTGGTTGTTTTGGCCCCTCATGACATTTCTGCTATTATCAACCAAGTCCAGCTCAAGCACGTGTCTCCAGCCAGACACCTGCGCCTACAGTGTCATCTTCTTTTGCCTGACAACATTTCCATCCAAAGATGTCAAGTGCTTAATCCGTCCACTCTTCTTCCACTCCCTGAGGGGGGTATCTATTATGGATTTATCACAGATGAAACCTACATCTACCTGCTCTGTGGATGTATCAAGAAAGTCATGCATCCACATTTGTCATTTTATGAAGATGAGACACCTCTTTGTGAAGGCCCGGATTACGCCTTCTGCACCATGTGGTACAAGCCAAACATTTCCCCCGAACCTTGCTATGAAGATGAGCTTTACCACTGGATCGATGTAAAGCTCACTGCACAAAACTTCTATTGTGACTCTGAAGGTAATAGCATGGTCTTGGTCCAGCTACCTCAACAACTCAACTACCTCTACCGCCATTGGGATACCGCTATCCCACATATTCCTGTTACCAAGTTGAAGACAAGGTCATGGAATGATCTTGGGCCCATGGCAAAACTATGGGCCACCATGAATGAAGAACAGCTACAGGAAAATGGTATTGCCAAATACCCAACAACTGACCTTCTAGAAGCATGGCCACGCCATTTCCTGGAAAAGGAATTTCAAGACTTGGTCATAAAGAATGATTATGACCCAGAAACACCTCATGACTGTTTTGAACAGATGAAAATGGAAACAGTGCACTTACCAACTGTGCATGAGAATCCATTACCAGATCCGGATTTTACCCTGTTTGTGGACGGATCAAGATATGCCGATGAAGGAGGAACATATCACACAGGATATGCCGTAACCACAACAGACGAAGTCATCAAATCATCATCCTTACCGCCAGCAATGTCTGCGCAAGAAGCTGAATTACAGGCTCTGACTTCAGCATGCAAAATTTCCAAAGGAAAACGAGCCAACATCTATACAGATTCAAGATATGCTCTGGGTGTGGCACATGACTTCGGCCTAATTTGGAAGACAAGAGGATTTCTTACCACCGCCGGTACACCAGTCAAACACAGCACTGCAATCAAGGAGCTAATGGATGCCCTCCTACTTCCCGAAGAAGTGGCCGTCTTGAAAGTCAAGGCCCATGGGAAATTGGATACAGATGAAGCAAAGGGCAACCATTTAGCTGATCAGGCTGCTAAGCTAGCGGCCAGGGATCTGCAGGAAGTGGATGAAGAAGTGTCCGGACAAGAAGAAGAAGAAGTCCCTATTTTTGCTCTGCAAACTCTTCCTACTGATTTGCGAATTTTACAAGAACAGCAAGCTGCAGTCACTCCTGAAGAGATCCAGAAATGGAAAAAGAAAGGAGCTGTCCAAAAGGACGGAATATATTACAACAACTTCAAATTTTGTCTTCCCAGAAATCTGTATCCAGCAGTTGTCCAATGGGCACATGGGCCTGCACACCTGTCAAAAGAACTGATGGCCGCCCTCATACAGAAGTATTATGAAGCACCTGGAATCACAACATTGATCAATAACTTCTGCAAGGCCTGTGTCATTTGTGCAAAATGCAATCCAGGAAGACCAATTAAGGTGCCTGCGAAACACCTGGCAAAGCCCATGTACCCCTTCCAGCGAATTCAAATTGACCACATCCAAATGCCCAAGAGTGGGCCCCATGAATATGCACTAGTAATAGTGGACATGTTCTCAGGCTGGCCAGAAGCCTACCCAGTGGCCAATATCACTGCAAAAACAACCGCAAGACGCCTACTTACAGATATTGTATGTAGATTCGGACTCCCAGAAGTCATTGAGAGTGATCAAGGCCCAGCCTTTACAGCAACGGTGACTAAAGAAATTTGGACTGCTCTAGGGGTGACTCTAGCCTTCCATACCCCTTACCACCCACAAAGTAGTGGTAAAGTGGAGCGCATGAATGGCACTCTAAAAACCAGAATGTTAAAAATGTCACAAGAAACAAAGATGCCCTGGCCAGAAAGCCTACCAATAGCTTTATTTAGTGTTAGACACACACCTAGAGGGAAGCATTCAATGTCCCCATATGAGGTTCTATTTGGGACAGCACCCAGACTAGGTTGTTATTATCCGCAGCAGTTGCAACTCCAATCAGATGTTTTAGTAGACTATGTAACTGAACTTGCAAGTGTCCTGAACAAAATACATGCCCAAGTTTTCTCTTCAATTCCAGATCCCGAATTGGATACAGGTTCCCATAACCTACTTCCCGGAGATTGGGTCCTGGTCAAGAAGTTTGTGCGGAAAAATACCCTAGAACCGAGATTTGACGGTCCATTCCAAGTTCTCCTGATTACCGCAACCTCCGTCAAATTGGCCGATAGGCCAAATTGGATCCACGCTTCCCACTGCAAGAAATCTCCTGCCCCAGAGGAAGCGAATAGCGCACAAACATGTATCTCTGGTACATCTTCTCCTTAATTAGCCTTATGAAGGCCCAGCAAGTAGCCATTACCAAAGATATTAGTGGGTACACCTTCTGGTATAATTCATCGTGCACCCAAGTGGCTACTTATACCTTTGACTACTGTGATATTGTAGAATGCCCATTTCCCACACCACAAATCCAGAGCATCTATAGAGATATTCCTCATTCGAAAGACCCATATGTTTGTGTAGCTGACAAGCAATGGGGGCACAATTGCGACCATTGGGGGGCGGCGGGATGGAATGCCGGGCCTGCCTGGGGTTACAAACCAAAAAGTGCCGTATCTAAAGTAGATGATCATGGTAGATCCCTCCTCCAGAGGATGACTTTGAGAAAGCCTGGGGGGAGTACACCAATGAAATTAATTCTTAACATTGAGCATCCAAGCCCAACAGATGCGGACCAGTATGTGATGGGAATGTATTGGAAAAAGGGTTCCTATAAAAAGTTAGGGCATTTCTACCTTAAAGATATATGCAACTCTTCTGAGTGGCACGGGGCCACCCATATGGTCCCTAACCCATTAAAACCTCATATCCAGACCTTTCAAGACATGATGGCCATTGCTAACCCCACTTTTGAAGATACCATGGCCGCTGAAACAGGTTTCAATGATGTAAATCTATGGTTAGAATGGATGAAATATAATGCTAATAAGCATAATAGAACTGCATGTTATGTGTGTGGCGGTGCCCGGCCTCACCTGGGTACCGTGCCTTTAATCCTACCAGTAGATATAGAAGAATGTGTTTTAAGCCTTTTTGCCTATCACTATAATTTTAACAGGTCCATATGTATTGCATGGACAAAGGAGTATCCTCTCCTAACCCAGGATGTCAAACCCCCAGATGGTATTACCGTGTATAAAGGTAATTACACTTGTTATGCTAATTACGATGGAATAGGTAAATTCTTGGGTAACTTCTCCAAGGGGTATTGTGCTACCTACAGAAATGTCTCTATGGACTTGTTGCAGTTTCACACCAGGTCATTAGGGGATATTTACTGGTTGTGTGGGGATTTACAGCTAAGATCCAGAATGGACAAGCAGTGGTGGGGGGAGTGTACTCTAGCTAAAGCTATTATGCCTATACATATCATTTCTGACACACACCTCGTCACCCATGGGTCCAAACACACTAAGGTTAAGCGTGACGCCCCAGTGAAAGGAAGTTTTGATCCTCATGTGTATATTGATGCCATTGGAGTGCCTAGGGGGGTACCCAATGAGTTTAAAGCCAGGGATGAAGTTGCCGCAGGATTTGAATCAATTTTTACCATAGTTACCGCAAACAAGAATTTAAATTGGATAAATTACATTTATTATAATCAACAGCGTTTTGTTAATTATACCAGAGACGCCCTCCAGGGGTTGGCCGAACAGCTGCAGGCCACATCCCAAATGGCTT
Organism: Pelobates fuscus; assembly: GCF_036172605.1. Taxonomy (NCBI): domain Eukaryota; kingdom Metazoa; phylum Chordata; class Amphibia; order Anura; family Pelobatidae; genus Pelobates; species Pelobates fuscus. The sequence continues at coordinate 150,220,793 of NC_086326.1, read as the reverse complement.
TCCAGAATAGAATGGCCCTAGATATGATCTTAGCCGAAAAAGGAGGGGTTTGTAAAATTTTGCCCGACACCATGACATGTTGTACCTATATCCCAGAAAATACAGGCCCTAATGGTAAAGTTACCTTAGCCATAGAAAAATTAAATGACCTGTCTGAAGAATTAAAAAGGAATTCTGGGGTAAAAGATCCCTGGGAAAGATGGTTTGGTTGGATGACAGGATGGCAAAAGGCTTTAATGCAGATTGGTATGGCTATACTAATTTTTCTTTTTATTTTTGCTCTTCTCTTTTGTTGTATCCTCCCATGTCTGAGAAAATCCCTCATGAAGACTGTTGACCAAGCGGCACCCACTTTCACCCATCTCGAAGTTGATGACCAAGATTTCCAAGACGTCAACTCACCCTGTCTGCCGCTGCAAACGATCCCTTTTGTTGATAAAGTGCAGGAATTCTAGGAAGGGACTAGCTTAGGGACAGCATCTGTCAGTGAATGGTAAAGGCCCCGTGTGGAGAAGTGGTGGGTTAGCTGCCATGGGACACCCATGGGTGTGAAGTGTTCGAGAGCCATACTGATGGATGAGTTAGCCTATTAGGGTCAGCTCTAGGGACAGACTTGCACTTTGCATTAACACCTAGCTAGCGGCCACGGGGTTTCTGTGCCTTTGGGTTAACACGTCTTCTGATACTAACATAATAAAGTTTTTATCTCTTAGAATCTAACATTTCATAGGGGGGACTGATGTGGGATTATTAAAAATCTTTATTGTACTTGTATTGAATTATTGTACTAACTCCATTTTAACTTTATACTGTGATGATCCTCCATTTTGTCCTCCTAACCTGACTTCTTCAATCCTCCATTTTGTCCTCATGACTTAACTTGTTCATTTTAAAGCTACATTACGTGACTGAACTTCTCAACCCAATTAGTACGGTAGACAAAGACTGTGTTTTCCTGCAAGGACAAGTACCAGGAGGTGCTGGCTACTCCTTAAGACTTGCTGGCTACTCCTTAGAACTTGTAAGATAGTATAGTTTGAAGGCCACAGAACACAGTAGTAATGAAATGTTCTATTCATAAGAGACCTTGCACCTGGACATGAAGCCTGATATCATTGACCGTGTAAAATGACGCTTAGGACCCCCTTGTCCCCACCCGTGTCCAGAATAATCCCACCTCTGGTGGGTGGACACGGGACTAACCTCTTAATTTTTGAACCAATAGGTAAGACACTAACACCGACACTTAACAATTAATCCAATTGATGATGTTTATTTGCTGATATTCTAATAATCAATGATGACGCAAAATGCCTCTTAAAAGGGCCTGCGCGCCCGCTTTTACTTCACTTGCCAATAAACTTTCTCGAAGTTATTTTAACCTGAACCTTGTGTGTCAGACTTAATTACTTCAGCGTATATACGCAATTTAATTTTATTGATTTGGACAGGAACAGATAGACATTTGAACAGTTTGGTTTACTTTCAAAAAGTACCATAACAACAGTAACAAGGGGGGGGGGACCTACTGTCCTCCCCCCCGGCCCCCACCCCTGGCCGGCGGGTGTGGGCCATAATAGTAATAAGGGGGGGGGGGGGGGATCTACTGTCCTCCCCCCCCCCGGCCCCCACCCCTGGGCGGCGGGTGGGGGCCATAACGATAATGGGGGGGGACCTACTGTCCTCCCCCCGCCCCCACCCCTGGGCGGCGGGTGGGGGCACTAAGTAAATTCCCCCCCCCCCATCAAGGTGACTAGGGGTGCCCAAGCCCCTAGTCACCCACCCCCCACCCAAATAAAAAATGCCCCTACCTACCCCCCTCACCCTAAAAAATAGTGAGGGGGGAATAAAATTGCTAACCTGTAAAGTAAAATTAAACTTACCATTCGACGTCTTCTTTTTTCTAAAATCTTCATGTAACGGCTACCCAGATAGAGAGAGGGTTTCTGCCGTTGAAGACGTCCTTTTTCCCTGCAAGCTGCTGTGGAGAAGTAGGCTGCTGTAATCCCATCCACGATATCCAGAGCGAGAATCAGGTTCAGCTGCAACAGGAACAGAATAACCTTCCCAAATAATCCCCTTTCAAGAACGAGACGAGGCTACGTTATGAAGGGTCAAGATGAACTGAGGACTGGAACACCCAGCCTGCTTTTTATTAGAAACAGATACACACAGAACACTCCCAGGGGGAGGATGAAAACAACCAATAATACAGATGGTAACACCCCCACGTCTCCTCCCCTCAGATAACTACATAACCCAATTAAAATGTCCACATTTTTCCACCAGTTCTGGATGTACCCCAAAAACAGGGGGTACAGCTTTAAATCCGGTAGCGCTGGATAGCTCTCCTTCAGGGGGACAATATATCCAAAAATCACCCCATTCGGATGTATAGTTCGGGAGATACAACGTTCCAAAGTTTTGACCGACCGCACAGACCAACTAGCCGAAATTAGTTCCATGAGTTTTGGCCTTGCGGTCGGTCTCCGTTCGCACGGTAAAAAGGTATGATATTCTTGCCATCCATGCGAATCGCGGAGTTCGCTGGAATCCCCATAGATGATTGCATATAACTACCGAACGAGGGGACGTTCGGTAGTTTCCGTACGAACTTATGGAGGTCTGGAGGACTCAGCGGTGTTCGCCTGTTTGCGTATCCGTTTTCAGTTCCATGCGGTTACAGGCAAACACCGCTGTTCGCACACAAGATGGCCGCGAACACGTGCAAAGTCCCGAAATGGCGGCCACCTCTGTATTACACGCGAAATTCGCACGGAACCAGACGAACAGAGGAATGAAACGAATGGATGTGTAAATTGTAATTCCCTTGTTTGTTTCACATCCACCAGAGGTTGGGGGGGATCTGTTACACTGCTCCCCTTTTGTGGAACACTCCGGCAGACCCGGATTGATCCTTTTCGGGTCAACTTGGGGCTGTCCGGTCCTTTGTTAAGGCAATAGTTCTGTTTGTCTGGACAGACCGTCCGCGTTCCCATTAAACTTGCCAGGGCGGTATTGGATGGAGAAATTGTATGGCTGTAGTGCGAGACTCCATCTCAGTAAGCGTCCATTATCTCCAGCTACTCTGTTCAGCCATACAAGGGGGTTATGATCAGTAATTAAGGTGAATTCTTGACCATACAGATATGGGGTCAATTTCTTTAGGGCCCAGACCAGGGCTAAGCACTCTTTTTCCACTGCCGCGTAACTCACTTCTCTAGGTAACAGTTTTCTGCTGAGATACGCGACAGGGTGTTCGCCCCCGTCTTCGCCGACCTGGCTTAGCACTGCCCCCAGTCCGTACATGGACGCATCTGTGTGGACGACAAATCTTTTGTTAGGGACGGGGGCAGACAAAACAGGTGCATTGATTAAGGCTTGTTTCAAGGTTTGGAATGCTGTTTCACAGGCGGGAGACCACAGGACTACCCTAGGTAAGTTCTTCTTTGTTAAATCTGTCAAGGGTTTGGCGATGGCGCTGTAGTCAGGGACAAATCTCCTGTAGTACCCTGCTGTCCCTAAAAATGCTAACACTTGTGTCTTAGTGTGGGGTGTGGGCCAATTGGCTACGGCCTCTACTTTAGCGGGTTCTGGTCGTTGTTTCCCACACCCCACCCTGTGTCCCAAATACTGAACTTCAGCCATGCCAAAGTTACACTTCTCCGGCTTCAGAGTTAGGCCGGCGGCCCTAATCTGATCCAACACAGTCTCTATGTGTTGTAGGTGTTCCCCCCAAGTCTCGCTATAGATCGCAATGTCATCCAGGTATGCGCAAGCGAAGTCCTGGAAGCCATCAAGGAGGCGGTCCACTAAGCGCTGAAAAGTAGCTGGGGCGTTTTTCATCCCGAAGGGCATGACCTTAAACTGGTACAGGCCAAACGGGGTGACAAACGCCGACTTAGGGATAGCGTCCTTGGCCAGGGGAATCTGCCAGTACCCCTTGCACAAGTCAATGGTGGTCAGATAGCGTCCCCTGGCAATGCGATCCAATAGCTCGTCTACTCGGGGCATGGGGTATGCGTCTGTCACAGTTCGGTCGTTGAGGCGTCGGTAATCGACACAGAACCGGGTCGTCCCATCCTTTTTGGGGACTAGGACGACGGGAGATGCCCAGGGACTGTCGGATGGCTCTATAACCCCTAGTTTTAACATCTCCTGAATCTCCTTCCTCATCTCTTCTTTTACAGCTTCGGGAATTCTATAGGGAGTTTGTCGGAGCGGGGCTTGTCCTGGGGTTTCTACGTAATGGGTCGCTACAGGTGTGTAACCTGGCTCCTGGGAAAAGGTTAATCTCTTTTCAACTAGTAGTTGCTGGAGTTGTTCCCGTTCTGTGGGAGTTAATCGCTCCCCTAGCTGTACTGTATTAAGCAGAGTTTTGGACTCGGGGTTGGCTAATAGATCAGGGATGGGGAGACTGTCAGGGTCCTCAGTGGCGGGGATGCATATGGCGGCTATGTCTTCGGGCCGTTCTTGGTATTCCTTTAATAGGTTTATATGAAAGGACTTCTGTATCTTTTCGTCCTTGCTACTGGCAATGATATAGGTGGTGTCACAGACCTGAGCTACTACTTTGTAGGGGCCTTGCCAGGAGGTCTGCAATTTATTTCCTCGAACGGGTTTAAGTACTAGAACTTTCTGTCCTACCTGGAATGTTCTCAGCCTAGCGTTCCGATCGTACCAATGTTTCTGCCGACCCTGGGCCGCATGGAGATGATCCCGGGCCATCCGGGCTAACTGTTCCATACGGTCCCGCATTTCTAGCACATATGGTACGATGGGGACACCTTCGTGTTCCGTCTCTCCCTCCCAGTGCTCTCGGATGAGGTCGAGGGGGCCTCGCACCCTCCGTCCATAGAGCAGTTCAAAGGGAGAGAACCCAGTGGACTCCTGCGGTACCTCCCGGTAAGCAAACAGGAGGTGTGGCAAAAATCGCTCCCAGTCTCTGTATTCCGCCGTAAAGGTCCGTAGCAATTGCTTTAGGGTACCGTTAAAGCGTTCACAGAGACCGTTAGTCTGGGGGTGGTACGGTGAACTAAGTAGGGGCTTAATACCACAGACCTTCCACAACTGCTGGGTTAAGTCTGCGGTAAACTGGGTCCCTCTGTCCGACAAGATTTCCTGGGGAAATCCTACTCTGGTGAATATCCCGACTAGCGCACTGGCGACAGTGTCAGCCTGGATATTCGTCAGAGCAACGGCTTCTGGGTAGCGGGTGGCATAGTCCACCACGGTAAGAATGTATTTCTTACCAGAGGGACTGGGGTTAGGTAGGGGTCCTACTAGATCGACTGCCACCCTGCTAAATGGTTCCTCGATCACAGGCATAGGGGACAGTCGAGCTTTCGGATGATCCCCTCTCTTCCCCACCCTCTGGCATACATCACACGTGCTACAGTAACGGCGCACGTCCTTCGAGATTCCTGGCCAAAAGAAGGTCTGAGTGATTCTGTAGGTTGTGCGGTTACCCCCTAGATGTCCTGCTAACGGAATGTCGTGGCCAATTCGGAGAAGCTCCAATCGGTACTTTCTAGGTACCACTAATTGGCGCTTCTGCGAAGGAGCACAGCCTCTCTTCCTGCCTTCGGTTAATCTGTATAATCGGTCCCCCTCCCATATAAAACGTTCCCGCTCATCCCCTCTATTGTCAGCTAGTTCTCGGTACTTTCGGAGGGTGGGGTCCTGTCTAGTTTCCCTCCCAAACTCCTCTGGGGTGTCCCAAGCTAGCGGTCTATCTGTAGTGTCATTGCTAGGTGTCTGTCGGTGGCTTACCTGGGTCTCCCGACCTGTTGGCGGATCGTCCTCGATACGGGTCTGTGAGCGGGTGGTCACGGGGCAAGCCGCAGCAGTAGTGGGTAAAAAGGCCGAGGCTAGAGGGCCAATATCATTGCCCAACACGACCTCAGCGGGTAGGTTGTCCATAATGCCCACCGTGGTCTTTCCTGACCCGACTCCCCAATCCAAGTGTACCCGGGCGGTGGGTAAGCGAAAGACAGCCCCCCCTGCGACCCGAACAGCAACAGTACGGTTAGACACAAGTTCTGGTTTCACCAGATGCTTTTGTATTAAAGTGATGGTAGCGCCAGTGTCCCTTAGGCCTTGTGCTATCTGTCCATTTACACGCACCTCCTGACGGTGGTGCTGGCGATTATCTGGGGAAGCTGCTTGTATGGGGTTGGCCTCATATAATATTCCCAGACATTCCTCAGGGCTCCCTTCAATTTCCAGGCAGTGAGCAGCAGCGGGGCGTGAAGATGGGCTTTCGGTGTTAGATGTGCGCCTCCAGTTATTATTGGCTGATCCCAACGGGCAAACACGGGCAATATGTCCCAGGTTGCCGCAGCGATGACACGTCACTTTGTAGGATTCCCGGGGCTGGTTGTTAGACCCTTGAGGACGTGGAGGTCCTGGGGGTACCGGGGCCCGGAATTCTGTGCGTGCAGCGTAGGTTGGGGTGCGGGCCTCTGTTCTAGGTGCTGGTCGTGTAGTACCTTGGCTTACTTTTCTTGTTTCCACATATTCGTCCGCTAGTCGTGCTGCCTCATTTAAGTTGGCTGGGCGGCGATCTCTCACCCAATCCTGTGTATCTGCCGCCAAATCTTGGAAGAAATGTTCCATCAAGAACAATTGTAGCACTTCTTCTCCGGTGTTAGCATTGCACTCTTGCATCCAATGTGATGCCACCCTTTGTAGCTTGTTTGCCCATTCCATGTGGGAGTCCGCTGCCTTCTTTTTGGACTCCCGGAAGCGACGGCGATACGCCTCTGGGGTGACTGCGTATCGGGTGAGTAGTGCAGCTTTCACCCGCTGATATTGTGTGATATCTTCGGCCGTGAGTGCCCGAAAAGCCTCATTTGCTTTTCCTGAAAGTTTTCCAGCCAGAATAGTAACCCATTGGTCTGGGGGTATCTGGTGCAGTGAGCACTGCCGCTCAAAATCTGCCAAATACCCATCAATTTCTTCCTCATTTTCTGCAAACGCTTTAAATGCAGTAAATGGTATTTTCCTCCCTGCAGCAACGGGAGGAGGAGTAGGAACTATATGTGTACTAGCTTGTTGCGCCAATACATGTTCCGTGTCTTGCCTCCTCTTAGTCTCGATCTCCTCTTTTGCGTTCTTGAACAGTCTGTCTAATAGCTCCGTGGTCTTTTCCGGATATAATGCTAATCTTCGCTGTACAATAGCAGTGAGTACATCGTTCTCGCTGACCGGTGCAATAGGTTCAGTTACCTCCATGGATCTATCCATTTCGTCCAGCTCCAGTAGGTCAGCTATCAGCTCTCTCCTTGGTCTGTTACTGGCACTCCTACCACGATTTTCCAATAGATCTTTCAGTGTGGGTCTTTTCAGCTTTGCATACTGAGACTCCATTCAGCACTTGCTCCTTGGGCAAAAAGAACCATCCCACCGCTGCCACCAATGTAACGGCTACCCAGATAGAGAGAGGGTTTCTGCCGTTGAAGACGTCCTTTTTCCCTGCAAGCTGCTGTGGAGAAGTAGGCTGCTGTAATCCCATCCACGATATCCAGAGCGAGAATCAGGTTCAGCTGCAACAGGAACAGAATAACCTTCCCAAATAATCCCCTTTCAAGAACGAGACGAGGCTACGTTATGAAGGGTCAAGATGAACTGAGGACTGGAACACCCAGCCTGCTTTTTATTAGAAACAGATACACACAGAACACTCCCAGGGGGAGGATGAAAACAACCAATAATACAGATGGTAACACCCCCACGTCTCCTCCCCTCAGATAACTACATAACCCAATTAAAATGTCCACATTTTTCCACCAGTTCTGGATGTACCCCCAAAACAGGGGGTACAGCTTTAAATCCGGTAGCGCTGGATAGCTCTCCTTCAGGGGGACAATATATCCAAAAATCACCCCATTCGGATGTATAGTTCGGGAGATACAACGTTCCAAAGTTTTGACCGACCGCACAGACCAACTAGCCGAAATTAGTTCCATGAGTTTTGGCCTTGCGGTCGGTCTCCGTTCGCACGGTAAAAAGGTATGATATTCTTGCCATCCATGCGAATCGCGGAGTTCGCTGGAATCCCCATAGATGATTGCATATAACTACCGAACGAGGGGACGTTCGGTAGTTTCCGTACGAACTTATGGAGGTCTGGAGGACTCAGCGGTGTTCGCCTGTTTGCGTATCCGTTTTCAGTTCCATGCGGTTACAGGCAAACACCGCTGTTCGCACACAAGATGGCCGCGAACACGTGCAAAGTCCCGAAATGGCGGCCACCTCTGTATTACACGCGAAATTCGCACGGAACCAGACGAACAGAGGAATGAAACGAATGGATGTGTAAATTGTAATTCCCTTGTTTGTTTCACATCCACCAGAGGTTGGGGGGGATCTGTTACACTTCATTTTTCAGCCCCAAAAAAGGCCAAATAAAAAACCATCATAGCCCTCGAACTAAAAATAAAATAAAAAACCTGAGCGCAAAAAAAAAAAACCCGACGAAAAAGAAAAAACCCGAGCGCACAAAAAAATAATCCATCTTCACCCATGGAGGGCTCCGCGCAGACTGAGCTCCGCAGGGCGGGGCAAGGCTTATAAAGCCTTGCCCCGCCCTGCAATTAGCCTAAGAACACTCTGATTGGTGGGTTTAAGACAATCAGAGTGCTCTTTGTCATTTTACAAGCGTGGGAAAGTTCTTTGGAATTTTCCCACGCTTGTAAAATGACACAGAGCACTGTGATTGGATGGCTTGAAATCCATCCAATCACAGTGCTCTGTGTCATTTTACAAGCGTGGGAAAGTTCTTTGGAATTTTCCCACGCTTGTAAAATGACACAGAGCACTGTGATTGGATGGCTTGAAATCCATCCAATCACAATGCTCTGTGTCATTTTACAAGCGTGGGAAAGTTCTTTGGAATTTTCCCACGCTTGTAAAATGACACAGAGCACTGTGATTGGATGGCTTGAAATCCATCCAATCACAGTGCTCTGTGTCATTTTACAAGCGTGGGAAAGTTCTTTGGAATTTTCCCACGCTTGTAAAATGACACAGAGCACTGTGATTGGATGGCTTGAAATCCATCCAATCACAGTGCTCTGTGTCATTTTACAAGCGTGGGAAAGTTCTTTGGAATTTTCCCACGCTTGTAAAATGACACAGAGCACTGTGATTGGATGGCTTGAAATCCATCCAATCACAGTGCTCTGTGTCATTTTACAAGCGTGGGAAAGTTCTTTGGAATTTTCCCACGCTTGTAAAATGACACAGAGCACTGTGATTGGATGGCTTGAAATCCATCCAATCACAGTGCTCTGTGTCATTTTACAAGCGTGGGAAAGTTCTTTGGAACTTTCCCACGCTTGTAAAATGACACAGAGCACTGTGATTGGATGGATTTCAAGCCATCCAATCACAGTGCTCTGTGTCATTTTACAAGCGTGGGAAAATTCCAAAGAACTTTCCCACGCTTGTAAAATGACAAAGAGCACTCTGATTGGCTTAAACCCACCAATCAGAGTGTTCTTAGGCTAATTGCAGGGCGGGGCAAGGCTTTATAAGCCTTGCCCCGCCCTGCGGAGCTCAGTTTGCGCTGAGCCCTACATGGGTGAAGATGGATTATTTTTTTGTGCGCTCGGGTTTTTTCTTTTTCGACGGGTTTTTTTTTTTTGCGCTCGGGTTTTTTATTTTATTTTTAGTTCGACGGCTATGATGGTTTTTTATTTGGCCTTTTTTGGGGCTTAAAAATGAAGATTTTAGAAAAAAGAAGACGTCGAATGGTAAGTTTAATTTTACTTTACAGGTTAGCAATTTTATTCCCCCCTCACTATGTTTTAGGGTGAGGGGGGTAGGTAGGGGCATTTTTTATTTGGGTGGGGGGTGGGTGACTAGGGGCTTGGGCACCCCTAGTCACCTTGATGGGGGGGGGGAATTTACTTAGTGCCCCCACCCGCCGCCCAGGGGTGGGGGCGGGGGGAGGACAGTAGGTCCCCCCCCATTATCGTTATGGCCCCCACCCGCCGCCCAGGGGTGGGGGCCGGGGGGGGGGGAGGACAGTAGGTCCCCCCCCCCTTGTTACTGTTATGGCCCCCACCCGCCGCCCAGGGGTGGGGGCCGGGGGGGAGGACAGTAGGTCCCCCCCCCCCCCCCCCTACTACTATTATGGCCCCCACCCGCCGCCCAGGGGTGGGGGCCGGGGGGGGGGAGGACAGTAGGTCCCCCCCCCTCTTATTACCATTATGGCCCCCACCCGCCGGCCAGGGGTGGGGGCCGGGGGGGAGGACAGTAGGTCCCCCCCCTACTACTATTATGGCCCCCACCCGCCGCCCAGGGGTGGGGGCCGGGGGGGAGGACAGTAGGTCCCCCCCCCCTTTATTAACATTATGGCCCCCACCCGCCGCCCAGGGGTGGGGGCCGGGGGGGGGAGGACAGTAGGTCCCCCCCCCTCATTATCTTTATGGCCCCCACCCACCGCTCAGGGGTGGGGGCCGGGGGGGGGGGACAATAGGTCTCCCTCCCTTATTTTACTTAACGGCCCCCACCCGTCATTTAGGGGTGGGGGGCAATATTTTTTATTTTTTTTTCTACAGTGAGCAGCCACAGGCTGCTCACTGCTTACTAGACATGCCCCTACTCGCGGTATAGCGAGTAGGGGCATATTATTTACTAATACTAAGTAATCTTTACTTAGTATTAGTACATTTGGCTTCAAGACCAATTCAGGTCTTTCAGCCTTTTAGTAGATAGCTCCCTGATACTGTGGGAATTAGGGAGTTATCTACTAAGCGGCTGCAAGATGCAGCCACAGCAATGAATAGGATCGGAGTTTCATTCATTAGAATGAAATTCCGATCCGAACAAAGTACCGAATTGCATCCTAACACCAATGGAGAAACTCTTCTCATTCTGTTAGGATGCAATTCGGCAGTTTTGCCGGCGTTCTGTCTAAGTGACAGGACGTTCGGCAGTACTGACAGGAAGCATTGTGGGAACTGGGAGGAAAGCTAGGGATCATGGGAAAATTGCTCTGACCAGCGGAAATGAAGCACACTTTGCTCCTCCGCTGGTCAGAGCTGGTCAAGCGGAGGAATCCTCCATAAGACAGAGTCCCTACTTTGTCTTATGATTTTAAAGAAAACTAAAGAAGAATGGAAGAAATGAATAACAGATCCTGAGAGAGGGGGAGAAGAGGAAGAGATTGAGGAAAGGTAAGTTCGGCATGACAGTGCCGCTTTAAGAGCCTCGGACGTACCTGATACGTCCGTGGCTAATTAGAGCGCTGGAAGCTTCCAGCTGCTCTAACGGTATTGCAGTGATGTCGAGGCATCGTACAATAACCCCCACTCACTGCCAGGCCGCCAGGTGATCGCTGCAGGCTTCTGATGCTCTGCCTGTGTTGAGTGTTGAGGGGTTAAGGCAAACAGTGAAGAAAAAATGAATTTAAAAAAATAAATAAAATAAAAAATTAACCCCTTCCCTTCTGTGGCAAACACAGCCACTTTAAACTGTATTTACTGTATTTTGGTCCAAATGTGTATGTATGCCTTTAACCCCTTAAGGACAGAGCTTCAGAAGCTTGACTTACGCTTAATGACACAAGCAATTTTTGCATTTTCTTGCTGTTTGCGTTCAACTGCAATTTGCATCTCTCTCATTTATTGCACCGACACATATTATATACTGTTTTTTAAAGGACAGAAAGGGCTTTAATTTGATATAACATATATATATATAAATGCTTACTTATTATAAAAAAAATACAGAAAAATGCAAAAAAAATGAAAAATATTGTTTTTTTTTACAGTTTTTGCAATCATAATGTGTGCATAATTAGTGCAGGTTAAGGAAAGTAATTAAAAATAAATTCATTTATTTGTTCTGATTTACAGAATATATAATGTGTCTGGGATTTTAAGTTTTTTTTGGTAGTTACAGGTCACAAAGCACAAGGAGTAAAATAAAATTTTAATGTGGAGCGATTTTAGAATTTGGCATGTTTGTCTTGTAAGCCTAATAGCCATAAAATAAAACAAAATTGCCACACAAAAGTATATATTTATATAAAGTAGACATCACAGGCTATTTACCTAAGGTTGTTTTGACACTTTCTACGTAGCCATTTTACCGCCAACCTCTGCTAAATATTGGAGTAAAATTGTGTTTTTGGGGGGTTTTCGCACACAAACGTATAACAAAGAACTTCTCATGTGTATTTTGTAAAGTTGGTGTGTGCTATTCCTGTACAAAGTTTTATTATGTGTTCAGTTACTTCTGCTGAGTACAACGGTACCCCCATTGTATGTCTTTGGCACTATTTTGTGAAGCTACAGTGCCATATAGGAGACCTGTCCTTTTCAGTATTCACAGTAGAATTTTGAGAGACGGATTTAATGAGCCTATGCTTCCATTTGGGGTATTATAACAGTTTGACTGTTCAAAAACCCCAACAAAGGCCTACCATTTGTAAAAGTAGACACTCCAGGGTATCTCATAAGGTGCATATTGTGCCTTAACATGCCCCCATTTTTTTACCATTACATGCCAAAGTATGTGGTAAAAAATAATTTTGTGCATTTTTTACATACGGATTGCATTTTTGCTGGGCATTTTGTATATTTCATATGTGCCACTAAGTTCAAACCCCCAAAATTATGCTCAGCTAAGTCTTCTGAGTAAAAGGACACCCCCATTGTATGTCTATGGCACTATTTCGTGAAGCTACAGTGCCATACAGGAGACCTGTCTTTTTCAGTATTCACAGTAGAATTTTGAGAGACGGATTTAATGAGCCTATGCTTCCATTTGGGGTATTATAACAGTTTGACTGTTCAAAAACCCCCACAAAGGCCTACCATTTGTAAAAGTAGACACTCCAGGGTATCTCATAAGGTGCATATTGTGCCTTAACATGCCCCCATTTTTTTACCATTACATGCCAAAGTATGTGGTAAAAAATAATTTTGTGCATTTTTTACATACGGATTGCATTTTTGCTGGGCATTTTGTATATATCATATGTGCCACTAAGTTCAAACCCCCCAAATTATGCTCAGCTAAGTCTTCTGAGTAAAAAGACATCCCCAATGAATGTCTTTGGCACCATTTTGTGAAGCTACAGTGGCATATTGGAGACCAAGCCATATCAGTTTTTACAGAACTTTGAATTTTGACGCTGGGCCTATATGCAATTTCCAAGCATCTTCGTAAGTTTTAAATTCAAACTACCCCACAAAGGCCTACCATTTCTTAAAGTAGACACCCCAGGGTATTTCAAAAGGCATATTTTGAACCTTAGCGTGGGATAATTTTTCCGCTAGCTTGTACCAGGTGTAGTGGTAATAAGCGTTTTTTCTGCCTTTTTGACACACAAAGTGAGTTTGCACAGTATATTTTGCAAACCTTATGTGTACCACCACTCTATAATACTTTATATGTTGCTCAGCTATGTCGGCTGAGTACAAAAATACCCCCGTATGTACCTTTGCCAGGTATATGTGGACATCGGAGGGGCACATTTGGGACACAGCCATTCCATTTTTTTTCAAACTTTAAATTTTTACGCTGTGCCCATGTCCCATTTTAGAGTATTTTACCAGGCTATATAATCCAAATACCCCATAAAGCCATACCATTTCTTAAAGAAGACATCCCAGGGTATTTCAAAAGGCATATTTTGAAAATTAGTGTGGGATCATTTTTCCGCTAGCTTGTACCAGGTGTACTGGTAATAAGCGTTTTTTCTGCCTTTTTGACACACAAAGTGAGTTTGCACAGTATATTTTGCAAACCTTATGTGTACCACCACTCTATAATACTTTATATGTTGCTCAGCTATGTCGGCTGAGTACAAAAATACCCCCGTATGTACCTTTGCCAGGTATATGTGGACATCGGAGGGGCACATTTGGGACACAGCCATTCCATTTTTTTTCAAACTTTAAATTTTTACGCTGTGCCCATGTCCCATTTTAGAGTATTTTACCAGGCTATATAATCCAAATACCCCATAAAGCCATACCATTTCTTAAAGAAGACATCCCAGGGTATTTCAAAAGGCATATTTTGAACCTTAGCGTGGGATCATTTTTCCGCTAGCTTGTACCAGGTGTAGTGGTAATGAGCGTTATTAAATTAATTTTGTAACTTTTTAAAACTTTTTTTACTTTTTAAAACTATTTTTTAAACTTTTGTTTTGCTTATTAATTTTTTTAAAGTTTCCTAAACTTTCGTAAAACTTTTTTTTTACAGATTTAACATTTTTCTAAGCTTTTTCTTTTACCGTTAACCCCTAACTAGCAGTAAGCAGCACTAACAGTAAATTCCCCATTTTCCCATAACTCCCACCCACCCCAGCTAGCAAAATATTTAATTATACAATATTTAAATTAGTTAATTAAATTAATTTAACCCCTGAGGGTTAAAAAATAAATAAAAGTTAATCGTCAGGGGTTAAAAAAAAATTAGATCACAGTATAATACTGTGATCTGTATTTTGATCACTGTAGGCAGTGATAGACTGGCAGGTAAGGGGTTAATTTTTATTTGGACTGGGTAAAGGGTTTATTTTTTTTTTATTTTTTACTTAAACGTTATTAAAACTTTTTTTTTACTTAATTTTTTAACTTTTTAAAGCTTATTTTAAAACTTTTTTTAACGTTAACCCCTAGTTAGCCTAACACTAAATCCCCCAATTCCCCACTAACTTCCACCCTCCCCAGCTAGCTAAATTTATCATTTTAAAATATTTAAATTAATTAATAAAATAAATTTAACCCCTGAGGGTTAAAAAAAAAAAAGAATTAACCCTCAGGGGTTAAAAAAAAAAATCAGATCATATTAAAATGTAATCCCTGCCAATTGATCACTGTAGTCAGTGATCATTTGGCAGGGAAGGGGTTAATTTTTTATTAATATGGGTAAAGGGGGGTGGGATTTTAATTTAACTTTTTTTTTTAACACCAGGGGGCAGGATCATCACTGATCCGGCTCCCTGCACTTCACAGTGAACCCGGAAGTGCAGGGAGGCGGAGGTGAGTATACAGAGCACATGTGCCCGCTCTGACATGCTGTCAGAGCGGGCACATGAGCTGGGACAGCCCGATCCGGTGCTCCCGGTCTGCCTCTAATGCAGAGGCAGACCGGAGCACCATTAACCCCACGATCGCCGCGATTGCGGCGATCTGGGGTTAATTTTACCGCGTGACGGACAAGGTCCGTCACCCGTCGTTAAGGGCATCCCCAGGATGACGGACCTCGTCCGTCACCCGTCGTGAAGGGGTTAAGAACCAAGTGTAGGTAATGTGGTTCTTGCGAACAATGGCGTTCGTATGCTGGCGGCATGAAAGCCGCCAGCCTTCCTGAAAATCGTTTCGCGAACAGTGTATTTCAACACTGTTCGTGAAACAAACAAACTACCGAAGGGAGACCACACACAGGAGGTCGTGTGGCTCCCATTAAGGATTGCAACATTGTTGCAATCGGTAATTAGAAGGATTCAGGGTGGCCGCCGTTCGGCTACCAACCACGCGGCGGTCGGCCATCTTGGATCCTTTGTTAGCCCAGCGGTATTTGGTCGTCAAGCGCCTGGAACTAAAATCGGCTACTCGACGGCACGAATACCGCTGGACTTCCAAGCCGTTTGGGAGTCCCGGTCCTTCCGTAATGTGGTTCCCTAAAGTAATTCGGTAGTTTGAAGGGAACTTAAATATAATGTATATTTCGTGCGGCGTTCGGTTATTTAAGCTGGGATCTGAGCGGTACTTTCACGAAATGTGCGCTCAGACCCCAGCTATCTACCGAACGTCCATTCGTTTAAATGTAAGGAATAATGTAAAGGTTATGTGTTTTAATGTAAATTGTCAGTTCTGTTGCAGGGAGGGATAACCCACTTAACTGTATATTCTAGTGGGAGTGTCCCTCTCGTGCAGCAGTGCCTGATGGGAGAAATGCCCAGAATGTGAAGTCCCACATGTAGTCCCCTACTGTATTACCCCTGCTATGTCTGTCTGGAAACCCCTTGCATGGGGACTTGCATAAATACTGGAAGCCTGTGAATAAAGCCTCAGTTGACTCCCAGCCTATGTGACGTCTAGTTCTTGGGAGGGAAGGATTATTATAACGCTACCGAGATTATTGCACGCTGTACCTGCCTACTTGGATTATTACCTGCTTTTCATGTCTACCAGCGGAGACCCTGTGGATTAAACTACTTCTCCGCTACACCTTCCTCTCCCTAAAATATATATTTTTTTAATTATATATATATATATATATATGTAACTTTATTCTAACTGTATTTTGATATTAATATATATATATATATATTTTTTTTTATATATCTATCTATCTATATATATATATATATATATATATATATAAACACACTTAGAATTAAATTATATATATATATCTATGTATATATAAATAAATAAAAATAATACAAAATATACATATGTCCATATACATAATTACATAAAAAAATCATAAATATACATGTAGACTTCAAATATATAAATAAATAAATATATTATATATATATATATATATATATATATATATATTTATTTAAATTCTACATGCATATTTAAGTAATATTTTTACATAATTAAGTAATTTTGTTGATTACTATTTTTTTTTTCCAAAATTAACAAAAGTTACATTGTAACACTGATATCTGTCAGGAATCCCCGAATAACCCTTCACATGTATATATGTTTTTAAAATAAGACAACCTAAGGTATTAAACCTGGGGTATTTTGAATCTTTTCATGCAGCCATTTTACCACCAATCTATGCCAAATAAAAAAAATTAATTAATAATTGGTGATTTTTTGGAGACAAAAATAAATGTTTATTATGAGACTGTGCGGTAGCAAGTTTTGTATCTAGATAAATGTTTATTATGAGACTGTGCGGTAGCAAGTTTTGCCCTCTCTTGACTATTGAATAGCCATTATATTTATGGGCAAATTGAACGGACTGTTTAGCCCGGACCGGATATACGTCATGACGCATGGACCGGAAGTTGCGTCATGACGCTACGCATAGGAAACCGGAAGTCGCATGGAAAGGACGCCAGGACGTAGGATGCAGCCCTGGCGCCGGAAGAGGAAGTCCCATCCACTCAGTGGATTTGAAAACGCGCCAAACCGGGATATTTAACCCCTTAAGGACACATGACATGTGTGACATGTCATAATTCCCTTTTATTCCAGAAGTTTGGTCCTTAAGGGGTTAAATTGTTCAGATGAGGACTGGAGGAAAGACTTTTGAAAAAGGTTCAAGCCGAAACGCGTTAAGTCACCAGATCTGTATAGTGGATTTTAAGTTTAATTTTTACGAGCAATGTGCTTTTGTTTTTATTGTGTGTCCAATAAATCTTTGCTTTCAATTTCCTGCATCCTGGAATATTTGACTAAGCAGCTTGTATCTTGAATGCCACGAACAGATACCTTTCTACATCTGTAGTATGAGCTAGCTTAAGAAAGTGGCTCAGGACCATGTGAGTGAGACCTGTTATATTTTCTGTGAAATTAAGGTTTAACTTTATTACCTTTATTACCCTATTGTGATGTAATTCCAGTAAAATACAAGTTTAGCAGGCTAAGATTGCCACAAGGCATATGTATGTATATGTGTTTGTAGTATCAGTTAGTTAATTACACGTAGCTAAGATACTGTTATCACTGTACTGACCAGGTGCAGGAATGTAAGAACTGGAATTACGCGTCCCTCTCCTTTGTATCAGATGAGCCACGTGGTTAGACCGGATGGATGAGTTTAGACTCTATTTATTAAATAGGTTAAGGGTATGTGTGGGTGTAGTTAATTGTGGGAGGAGCTACAGTGCTATATAAGGAATGTACTCTATGTATTCAGTACTCAGACTTTGCTGTATTTTGGTGACGCTAGTCCCTCTGAGTCCCGATCGGTGATCCAATAAAGAATCTCTTCCTTCCTGAAGAAACCTGTGTCCATCTCTCTGTGCTTGGCTTCCGTCAGTTTCTCCGGTATCATTTGGTGCATTGGCCGGGAAGCTCATCGTTCAACGGTAGCTGAGAGGCAGAGGCGTGAGACGGTCTATCTTTGCCCACGTTCTCTACGGCTGCACCCCTGAACTTCTGCGTGGACCTCCCTTCGTCTCGGCGCCACTGGTCTGTTGTCCAGGAGATCATCGGCCTCTACGTGAGAAGTGCTGGGGTGTCCCCGTCGATGAGTGTGAACTCAGGTTCAGGAACGAGGAGGTAAGACAACTGCTGTTTTAGACGGCAGGACCCACTAGGGGTATACCGATTGTGCGGTAGGCCCAAAGGGGTTTTGAATCTGTGTATCTGCCCCCTCTGTCGGAGGGAAGGAGCGAAGGCGCACCGCTCGATCGAACGCTCTTTAGTCAGACCGTTTGATTTGGTTAGTCAGGCGGGGTCCTGGTGTAAATAGCCCTAGCCGGACACCGGTGTCTTGTCTAGACTAGCGTTCTAGGGTGTATATTACGTTCGCTAGGTCGGAGGGACCGGGAGACTAAGCGGCGCCTGTGTAAATTCGGTTCGCTAGTTCTCATCCTATCTGGGCTAAGTGGGAAGGCGTGTAAATTTGGAACCCACTAGACTTTTGATAGTGCGACTAAGAGGCGCCTGTGTAAATTCGGTTCTCTAGCTCGCTATATATGTGGTGATTGGGCAGTGTGGCTAACCAAAACGGGTGTATATAGTTTTAGGTAGTCCATTCAAGGTACTGGCCAATAGTTTAGTTGGGAATTGTAAATGTGTTAACGATTGTTTTAGTAAAGTGTATATCTTGTTAGATAGCGCGAGCTCAGCCGTCTAGCGAGAGTGTTAATAGTGTGTTGCTGTATTATAGTGCACGGTACCATAACCCTGTATATTTACTGACATTATATAATAAGTACTAATCATTGTCGTCCATTGCATGTTTAACACCATAACCACTAATAATTGTATTGTGACCTTAACTTGTGCTTTGACCTATGCTAACCGTACTGTAACCGCTATTTGTAAAAGACGATGTTACTGGGGTGTGTTATAGACGGGTAATTCGTATATAGAGAATTATAGCGTGGGTGACTGTATAGTTACGCCAAAGGGCATAATATTGATTATATAGTGACTGGTGTAACAGCTGTGTGTGTACGGGAATTCCCTGAGTGTTTATTGTTATTGTGTACGTTTCACTTGGTAACCGTACCACGTGGTGCTGTTGCCAGAGGAAACGGGTGTGACTGTTGAATAGTACGCGTGTATAGTATTCGTTGTCGACGACGTTCCATTGTTAAGTATGGGTGCGTCGCAGTCAACGATTCCGGATCCCTTAGGATGTATGGTTAAGAATTTTAAAAAGGGATTCAAAGTTTGTGATTTTGGGGTAAAGATGTCTCCTGTACGTTTGGTCACTTTGTGTACTAGGGAGTGGCCTACTTTGGTTGCGGCATGGCCGCCACGTGGCAGTTTGGATCCAACTCTGGTACAGCGCTTACACGTGGCTGTATCGGGTAGGCCTGAACTTTACGGCCAGTTTCCTTATATTGACTGTTGGAGACAGGCCGTAAATGACTCGCCAAAATGGCTCCAGACATGCCACGAGGAGCAGTGTCGCCTCATGGTAGCTAGGACTTGCTCGTCCACTAGGACTGGTGTTAGGCCCATTTTGGACACGCCCCCTGAGTCCGAGATCCCTTTGCCGCCCCCTTACTTTCCGTTAAGAAGAAGTGACGCAAACGCAGGAAGTCCTGCACCCCTCCCCTCATTACCCTCATCCACTTCCGCTTCCTCCTCCAGTACAGGATCCACCCCCCCTCGTACTAAATCTCCCCTTCCGGAACCAGAATCCACCCCCATTAGAAACGAATATCCTGATTTGGCGCCACTTCAGACTTCCGGTCAAGCTTCATCTAGCTCGGCTCGAAGTGTTTTATTTACGACCTTTTCCCAAAACCGACCTCCCACATCCCCATACCCTATCTCTCCCCGACCGGAACCCATGACTGACGCCTCTCTACGTAGCCCCATCCAAACCCGACAGTTGACTGGTGCCCAACAATTAAAGCACTATCAGATGCCTCTTCGTCTGAATCCCGGGTCAGCTTATATCGATGCCGCAGGTCAAATGGCACACGCTGACCCAGTCTTCGTATATGTCCCATTTACCACAACCGATCTTTTAAACTGGAAGACCCATAATTCCTCGTATACTGAGAAACCACAAGCTATGACTGATCTGTTCACCTCAATAGTACAGACGCATAATCCGACATGGGCTGATTGCCAGCAGTTACTAATGACTTTATTTAACAATGAGGAAAGGACAAGAATAAATCAAGCAGCCATTAAAGCATTAGAGGATAGAGCCCGTGCTTTGAACCAAGCCAATCCAGCAGCATGGGCCGCGACACACTATCCCAACACCGATCCCGATTGGAACGTAAATGGTGCTGATATGGTTCAACTCAGAGCCTATAGAGACGCTATAATTGCTGGCATGAAAGCCGGAGGAAAGAAAGCCATTAACATGTCGAAGACAGTTGAGGTGATCCAGAAAAGCGATGAAGCGCCCAGTGTCTTTTATGACCGATTATTGGAGGCATACCGCTTGTATACCCCCTTTAATCCGGAAGACGCAGACAATTCCCGAATGGTTAACTCCGCCTTTGTCAGCCAAGCATACGGAGATATTAAGCGCAAGCTACAAAAGTTAGAAGGGTTTGCAGGTATGTCCATCACCCAACTAATGGAGGTAGCAAATAAGGTCTATATGAACAGGGATACAGAAAGTAAGAAAGAGGAAGAGCGCAAGATGCGTAAAAAGGCTGATATGCTAGCGGTAGCGATCGCAGGCGTAGATAAACGGGGCCCAGATAGAGGCAATAATAGATGGAGTAGGGAGCCTTTGAGTAGGGATCAATGCGCGTATTGCAAGGAAGAAGGGCATTGGAGGAACGAATGTCCGCAAAGAGAGCAGTACGAGAGAGACCAACCCAGGGCAGGCTACGGAAACTTTAGAGGTAGAGCGAGAGGTAGAGGAGGCCCCGGAGGGAGTAATGGTTATAGAGGGAGTAATGGGAACAGAGGAAGTGTTAGGGAAGACAGGTATATTCCAGCAGCGCAAAGGTCCCGCGATAGAGAAGGTAGGGACTTTGTAGGATTGGCTGACACTGTCATGGAGGACTATTGATACCGACCGGGCTCCATCCCCCTTGGTCGAGCGGAGCCTATGGTCGATGTATCAATAGGGGGGAAAAGGAGTGCGTTCATGATCGACACTGGTGCTGAACATTCAGTGGTGACTAATCTAGTTGCTCCTCCATCTGGAAGGACTATTACTGTGATAGGAGCAACTGGAAGAAGTGCTGAAAAACCGGTTCTTAAAAGTCGACTCTGTACATTGGGAGGCCACGTAGTAAAACACCAATTCCTTTATATGCCTGAATGTCCAGTCCAATTGCTGGGACGTGATATGCTATCAAAATTACAAGCGCAGATTACGTTCCTACCAAATGGAACAACATCCTTAAAGTTTAATGGACCTTCAGGTATTATGACTTTATCCGTACCAAAGGAAGAAGAGTGGCGACTTTATACAGTGTTGACTAGCCAAAACCCTAGGAGTGATGAGACATTGTTTAACATACCAGGAGTTTGGGCAGAGAACAACCCACCAGGACTGGCCCGCAATATTCCACCAATAAAAATTGAACTGAAACATGGGGTTTATCCAGTGAGCCTAAGACAATATCACATTCCGCAGAAGGCTAAGAAGAACATCCAATCCTATCTGGATAAGTTCATACGGTATGGTATCCTAAAATTCTGTACTTCCCCCTGGAACACCCCATTGCTGCCTGTTCAAAAGCCCGGTACAGATGAGTATCGACCTGTACAGGACTTAAGAGCAGTCAATGATGCGGTTGTTAGCATACATCCAGTTGTACCCAATCCATATAACCTGCTTGCTTTAATTCCGGGCGGGGCTACTTACTTCACAGTCTTAGATCTCAAAGATGCCTTCTTTTGCCTCCGAATTGCCGCAGAAAGCCAATGTATTTTCGCTTTCCAATGGGAGAACGCTGTAACGGGCTCAAAACGCCAAATGACTTGGACAAGACTGCCCCAAGGGTTTAAAAATTCACCTACCCTATTTGGTTCAGCTCTAAGTCAAGATCTACTGGATTTCGAGTCTATCCCAGGAGAATGTGTATTGTTACAATATGTAGATGACTTGTTGATAGCAGCAGTTACAAAAGAAAAATGTCAGCAAGCAACG
Organism: Pelobates fuscus; assembly: GCF_036172605.1. Lineage (NCBI taxonomy): Eukaryota > Metazoa > Chordata > Amphibia > Anura > Pelobatidae > Pelobates > Pelobates fuscus. The sequence goes on along the minus strand of NC_086326.1, from coordinate 150,198,542 downwards.
CACGATCTACTACATATTCTCTGGAAGGCAGGATACAAGGTGTCCAGGAAGAAGGCTCAGTTGTGTTTGCCAACTGTCAAGTATCTGGGATTCCATATCTCTGAAGGTCAAAGGATTATGGGGCCAGAGAGAAAAGAAGCTGTCTGCCAAATACCAATACCCAAGAATAGAAGACAAGTGCGAGAATTCTTGGGGGCAGCAGGCTTCTGTAGGATATGGATTCCCAGCTATGCGATACTGGCAAAACCTCTGTACGCAGCCATCAAAGGTACAGAGCACGACCCCTTCTTATGGACCCAAGAACAGCAAACGGCATTTGAAGATGTGAAGAAGGCTTTGATGAGTGCCCCAGCATTAGGTCTACCTGATCACACACGACCATTCTACTTATATGTACACGAGCAAAGAAGAATGGCTGTGGGAGTATTGACACAGTACTTGGGATCATGGCAAAGACCTGTTGCCTACATGTCTAAGCAACTGGATGCAGTGGCCAGCGGACTTCCACCTTGTCTAAGAGCCGTAGCTGCAGCCGCCCTGCTAGTAGCTGAAGCCGATAAACTCACTCTGGGTCAAGAACTTTATGTACGAGTCCCACATGCAGTACAGACGTTGTTGGATTACAAAGGAAATCATTGGTTTAGTAACAGCCGTATGACCAAGTATCAAGCAATGTTGTGTGAAAACCCAAGAGTGCATTTAGAGACTGTAAACACCTTAAATCCAGCTACCCTTTTGCCGCAACCTACTGAAAGTCAACATGATTGTTTGGAAGTAATGGATGAAGTATTTTCAAGTAGACCAGATCTTCGTGATTTTCCCATCCAGAACCCCGATGTTCAATATTACACCGACGGCAGTAGTTATGTGAAAGAAGGGATCCGCTATGCAGGATATGCAGTGACAACAATAGACAAGGTGATAGAAGCTCGGCCACTGGCGAAAGGAACATCAGCACAAAAGGCAGAATTAATAGCACTAACACGAGCGTTACAATTGGCTGAAGGTTTAAGAGTAAATATCTATACGGACTCTAAGTATGCGTTTTTAACCACTCATGCCCACGGAGCTTTGTATAAAGAAAGAGGACTACTGAATTCAGAAGGCAAAGAAATCAAGTACGCAGCTGAAATCCTACAACTATTGGAAGCAGTGTGGGAGCCGAAAGAAGTCGGTATCATACATTGTCGAGCGCATCTGAGAGGAGATGGTGATGTAACCAAGGGAAATCGGATGGCAGATAGTGCAGCTAAGCGTGCTGCTGAATCAGGAAGACAGGAGTATGTGGGGCATATAGCTGCTCTTATACCAACTCCACTGTCCCAATGGACTCCAGTTTATACAGCTCAAGAAGAGGAGTGGTTAAAGACTGAACCGGGAAAGTATTTGGAGAACAAGTGGTATCAGCTAGAAGATGGAAGAATAGTCATACCAGCATCACTAGCGGTAGAAATTGTCCAAAATTATCACAACGGGACACATTCTGGGAGAGACAGTACTGAAGAATCTCTCAGGAAACATTTCTACATACCAAGATTGTCCAACTTGACTCAGGCCATTGTACGCAGATGTGTAACGTGTGCTAAGAATAATGCAAGACAAGGACCAGTAAAGCCACCAGGAGTCCAGTTTATGGGGGGACTCCCCATGTCCGATCTACAAATAGACTTTACAGTAATGCCTAAATCGGGTGGACATCGTTACCTGTTGGTAATTGTGTGCACCTATTCAGGCTGGGTAGAAGCATGTCCTACTCGTACAGAGAAAGCAGGAGAAGTTGTAAGATTCCTGCTACGAGAAATAATACCCCGATATGGACTACCCTGTTCTATAGGATCGGACAATGGTCCAGCTTTTGTTCATCAGTGCCTACAACAACTGACTCATATGCTTGGTATAAAGTGGAGGCTTCATACTGCATATAGACCCCAGAGTTCTGGTAAGGTAGAGAGAATGAATAGAACTATAAAGAACCAGTTGGCTAAAATGTGTCAGGAAACCCAACTTAAGTGGAACGTTCTCTTACCCATAGCTTTATTGCGAATCCGCAGTACCCCTACCAGAAGGATGGGCCTCTCTCCTTTTGAAATCATGTATGGGCGACCACCTCCCGTACTTGGTAACTTAAGGGGGGACTTGAGTCAGTTGGGAGAAGGAATTACCCGGCAGCAGGTTGTAGAGTTGGGTAAGACTATGGAGGAGGTACAGAAATGGGTACAAGATAGATTACCTGTGAATATTTATCCCCCTGTTCATAGTTATCATCCAGGAGACCAAGTGTGGATTAAAGAGTGGAATAATGTACCGTTAGGGCCCAAGTGGAGAGGTCCTTATGTTGTTCTTTTGTCTACCCCTACAGCGATAAAAGTAGCCGAAGTAACTCCGTGGATACATCACTCCAGGGTTAAACCAGCAGCAGTCGATTCTTGGCAAATTACAGGAGATCCAGAGAATCCCTGCAAGATCCGGTTGAAACGCACTACTCAGTCGGAGTAACGAGGAATTATTGTGGATTACAAATTTTATTGTTACAGGTGTGAGTGAGAAGGCCATAATAAAGCCTGTCCGCTTACCAACACATAGTGTATAAGCCAGGAAAGTCTCGAAGGGACACCTGTGAAGACGAGCAGAACTCCATTCCCTGCAGCCCTCACATCCTGGAAGCTGAGGTTCCATCGCACGGACGAAGACTGAGGATGACGGCGAAAGATGTGCTTTTGATTGTGTTTATTTATATGTGTTTTTATATTCAGGAAGGTAGAGGTACCGACACTCCTAGCTGTGAGGTATGCATTAAGACTACGAGAACAGGTAACCATATTTCCCAAACCCTAATTTGGCATTCACAATACGAATGTAAAGGAGAGGTATCAAGATGTAGATACCTAAATATAGACTATAGTGTGTGCCATTTAGGAGTAGGAGAACCTAAGTGCTTCAGTCCAGAGTATCAACCTCGTACAATTTGGTTGACTCTCAGGAATGGAGATCCTCAGGGGACCCTAATTAATAAGACGGTGTTAGAATCCGTACATTCTTCGGGTGTTCTGCTATTTGATGCATGTAAGGCGATATCAAGTGGTAGAAAACCGTGGAATGTATGTGGGGATCTTAGATGGGAGAGGACGTATGGGTCTAATGATAAATATATTTGTCCCAGTAGTAAAAATAAATATGTGAGTCCTAGATGCCCAAATAAAGACTATAACTTTTGTCCATATTGGTCTTGTGTGGGGTGGGCGACTTGGGGACAGACAGTAGATAAAGACATGATAGTGACTAAGTTGCCGACTAGCCCTTATTGTAAGTCTATGGAATGCAACCCAGTCCATATACTTATTAATAACCCCGACAAGTTCCTAGATAAGTATGGAAATTTATTTGGGTTTCAGATATACGGGACGGGTTTAGATCCTGGGACATTATTGTTTATAGGAATAGAGACTGATACGGTATCCTCCCAGACTCATCAAGTATACCATTCCTTTTATGAAGAGATGAGTATAGATAATAAGATCCCCCATAACGCTAAAAACCTGTTCATTGACCTAGCTGAAAGTATTGCCGGTAGTCTTAATGTTACCAACTGCTATGTGTGTGGAGGTACTAACATGGGAGACCAATGGCCTTGGGAAGCAAAGGAGGTAATGTCCGGTTCTGAGGCAGTTGACCAACTAATATCTACACAAGCCGATTATCATTTGAGTGTTAGAGGTAAATCTGAGTGGAGATTAAAGACCTCCATCATAGGTTATGTTTGCATAGCAAGGAAAGGAATAATGTATAATACTTCTGTAGGAGAATTAACTTGTCTAGGGCAAAAAGCTTATGATGATGATACTAAAAATACAACTTGGTGGTCGGCTTCAAATGTCTCAGAACCATCTAACCCGTTTGCTAGATATGCCAGTTTAAAGGATGTGTGGTTTGATTTATCCATCACATCTACCTGGAGAGCCCCAGCAAATTTGTACTGGATCTGTGGTAAGAAAGCCTATTCGGAGTTGCCACAGGACTGGGAAGGGGCATGTGTGTTGGGTATGCTCAAACCATCCTTCTTCTTGTTACCGATTGAAACAGGTGAGACTTTAGGTGTTAAAGTGTATGATGTGAATCATAGGAAGAAAAGGGGACCCTTAGAGATAGGCACCTGGGAAGATAATGAATGGCCTCCCCAGCGTATCATAGATTATTATGGGCCAGCCACGTGGGCAGAAGATGGTACCTTTGGTTATAGAACCCCAATTTATATGCTCAACCGTATTATAAGATTACAGGCGGTGGTTGAGATTATTACTAATGAGACCTCACAAGCACTCAATCTTCTAGCGAAGCATAATACCAGGATGAGGACAGCAGTGTACCAAAATAGATTAGCCTTGGATTACCTTTTGGCAGTAGAGGGAGGTGTATGTGGGAAGTTTAACCTGAGCAATTGCTGTCTTCAAATAGATGACGAAGGGCAAGCAATAGCTGAGCTTACTAGCCATATGGTTAAACTAGTGCATGTGCCTACTCAGGTATGGAAAGGGTACAATCCAAGTAGTTGGTTTGGTAGCTGGTATGAGTGGTTTGGAGGGCTTAAGGCAGTGGTAGGTGGAGTCCTACTGATTTTACTGTTGTGTCTACTCCTACCGTGTCTTATACCCTTAGTAGTTAGGTCTGTGCAAAGCCTGATAGGAAGTATAGCAGAGAGGAAGGCTGCTGCACAGATAATGGCGATATATAAGTATAAGGCTCTAGATCAAGGAGAACCAATGCAGGAAGATGAGTGTTAAAAGATTCACATCATAAGATAAGTCTGGTCTGGTTCATGGTAACCTGAGGTATATGCAAACCAAGGTTAAGTGATGCCTCAAGTAATTGTGAAATATCAGAGGCATCAAAGGGGGGAATGTGATGTAATTCCAGTAAAATACAAGTTTAGCAGGCTAAGATTGCCACAAGGCATATGTATGTATATGTGTTTGTAGTATCAGTTAGTTAATTACACGTAGCTAAGATACTGTTATCACTGTACTGACCAGGTGCAGGAATGTAAGAACTGGAATTACGCGTCCCTCTCCTTTGTATCAGATGAGCCACGTGGTTAGACCGGATGGATGAGTTTAGACTCTATTTATTAAATAGGTTAAGGGTATGTGTGGGTGTAGTTAATTGTGGGAGGAGCTACAGTGCTATATAAGGAATGTACTCTATGTATTCAGTACTCAGACTTTGCTGTATTTTGGTGACGCTAGTCCCTCTGAGTCCCGATCGGTGATCCAATAAAGAATCTCTTCCTTCCTGAAGAAACCTGTGTCCATCTCTCTGTGCTTGGCTTCCGTCAGTTTCTCCGGTATCACTATATGCTTTTTCCTTTTATGTTAATTATAGGAGACTTTAAGCATTTTAATTGAAACAAGAGTGCTAATAAGGGTAATGTGCAATTTTATGTAGTGTGCCCTCACCATTTCCATTGTTTCAGGTCTCAAAGAAGATGAGAGCAGGCTATTCAGAAATTTCTATATATATTTATTCTAAAGTCAATTCAACTGGTACTTGTGTCGTCTTGGGGACATAACTGCTGAAAGTTGTTACCCTGATATGCAATTTGGACAGAAAATCTGATAATCCACAGAGGAGACACCTGCCATACATGCACTCAGCAAAAGCAAAACCCATGTTAGAGGTACTTTATTCTGCAAGTAAGAGGATAAACCAAACATTAATAGGTTTTGGGTCCATGTCAAAAATATTTTGTCTGAAATTTTATAGAATCTATTGGACTTACTGTAACGGAGCTCCGTGTACTCCGACCGAGTACCCTCCGTTGATGGATGCTCCTAGCGCTTCCAGAGGACTCCAAGCACTCCACCAGACACCATAAGCACCGCAGGCTGCAGCTATCTCCCTTCAGAACGAAGCAGGAACAAGCTCTTACAAGAGCTCAGTGATTATAGCAAGGGAATATGCCTAGCATAGCAATCCCTTGTAGCAGATTCCCCCAATAAGAGACAGGACTCAAGTTGAGGGTAAAAATAGAACTCTCTGGCTGCTAGTTTGCAGCCCTTTTTTTTAGGTGCTCCCATGAAGGGGAGGGACACACACAGTAACGTACATTAACCAATCACACAATAGTTACATCCCACCCATAGCCCTCCCCTCTACCTGTAAACTAATTATCTGTACACACAGGAAAATACAATTATCATAGGTAGGGAAAATACAGTTTTTACACAACATTCATAACAAAATATACATCACATTCGCATAAATACATATTCACAATCAATCCATTCAGGGGAACAACATACTCAAAAATCATACGAATTGGACCAGGGGTTCAAAAGTTAGTACAAATGTGCATTTGACCTTCTGGAAGCATGTTTTTTTCCAGCTCAAACTAGTTCCACAGAATCCTCTATCCTGGAGACAATGGAGAAGCTGATTTAATTATATCCAGGGACAAACACAGCCTCCATTAAGCACATGTTACCAGCAACCACCAAAAGACATAAAAATACATAACTCCTGTTATACTAAACAGAACCCCCACATTCAACCCATCCCCAGATGGCTTGGATCTGAGCGCTCAACATATCCAAACAGCGCTCAGATGCCACAAACACAGTTCAAACGCCATGGGGTTTAAGTTTCGTATGGGCTGATGAGAAGGCCCATAATCCTGGGGCAGCCCAATAACCCACAGTATGCCCAAATACCATGCATAAAGGGCCAAATCGCCCAGGGACCGTAGTCACAGGGTAAGAGGCGGGCAAGCAGCCCCCTCCAAAACACAGTGGCGAAGTGGCTTTCGCTACACTTACCTACTCTCTAAACCAACCAAATCCCTCACTATATATGAAAATAAACTAATTTGGGGGGCGGGGCCCGACCGCCATGCTGACCGGTCGCGGGCTGGAGAGGCTCCTGCAGAATCTGGCCTACTTTGGAGGAAAAACCCAAGCTTAAGGCCTGACCCAGAGCCAAGAGACCACCTCTCATGTCCGGGTGCTTGCCGTTGACACTGCGGTCCCCGACAGAAAAAAAGGGGGGTGGTGGTAAGGTGGCGCTATGATGTGCTGCTAAAACCACAGTGAAATCAACCACACAGTTTCACAGAAAAACACAAAGCAAAAAATATATAGTATATATATATAAAGTGGATAGCGCACTGAAAACCCAAGAAAATATATCAGGGTATTTAACACAATATGAAAGATATACAATACATATACCCATAAAGCAGATCTTTGTCTTGATGTCTCTGAAAAAAGTAAAGCTTACATAGGGCAATATTGTACTGATAGGTATCCAGGTATCATATGTATATGTTTAAATGGTAGAAATTCCTACTCACATTTAAATGAGCCTGTATTCAAACTGGCTCAGGTATATAGACTTGAGTAGGATATGTGGGCCAAATCCTTTAGTGGATATGTTCCTCCCCAGTATGATAGAAATCAGAGAATAATGTTAGGAAAAAGTATTCAACATTTATTTTAAACTGAATAATAAAATCTTACATTTAAGAAGTACAGATTCAACACAACGCGTTTCGGCTAAATGCCTTCATCAGGTGCATAAAAGACATATCCCCCTTGCCCCTTCTTTTAAAGCCCACTTTCGCGGTAAAAATCCGTTGAGCCCCGCCCACATTCACTCCGTCGCGTCACTTCCGGTCATACGAACTTCCGGTTTCGGCTGTTCCGTCCTTATTATCCTTCCCTCCTTCTGGTATCCCAGGAAGTGTCCCACTTGATGAAAAAAGGTTCCCTCTTCATGTTTACTCATTTAGTCAATGCTCTGCAATTATAATACCGGAAGTGCTCCGGCGGCCATTTTTAAAGTGGTATACACATATAATGTGTATTGGCAAGGGAGACAGAGAAAGATATGTATAAAAAATTAAGTTTTCCAATAACAAATAAAATATAAACGTGATATATTAATACATATATTAATACATATATTTAAGACTTATATTAAAAGGGTGTATTAAAAAAGATGAAAAGTTTGAATACAGGCTCATTTAAATGTGAGTAGGAATTTCTACCATTTAAACATATACATATGATACCTGGATACCTATCAGTACAATATTGCCCTATGTAAGCTTTACTTTTTTCAGAGACATCAAGACAAAGATCTGCTTTATGGGTATATGTATTGTATATCTTTCATATTGTGTTAAATACCCTGATATATTTTCTTGGGTTTTCAGTGCGCTATCCACTTTATATATATATACTATATATTTTTTGCTTTGTGTTTTTCTGTGAAACTGTGTGGTTGATTTCACTGTGGTTTTAGCAGCACATCATAGCGCCACCTTACCACCACCCCCCTTTTTTTCTGTATAGTGACTCTTTTCAATCACAGTGTGGTAATAGGCAGCTAGTATGGCCATCTTTGAAAAAAGAGAAAGATTGGCAGAGAGTATGCAAGAGAAATTTGGAAAGGAAGATAATCCAAATGAAATTGTTAAAATCACATATAGTGACAATTTAGATATCATGTGTGGTGAATTGGAAAAACTAATGATTAGAGAACTAAAAATAAAATGGGAGATCTATACCTTAGAAAAATATATAAAAGAGGAGATCACACCCAGAGGTCTGAGGTTTTACAAATTTCCCTCTTTTGATCAGGAAGATACAACCTTTACTGATATCTGGGATAATGCTCTCGAATCATTTTCCTTCACAATGATGAGAATTGTTATTGATCGTAGAACTATGACATTGAAAAGAATAGATGAAGGGATAAAAAATCTTAAGGAGAAATTAAATCCATTTGTAGGGACGAGAGATTTTGAAGAACTTACAAATGAGATTAGTATAAAATTGGATAAAATAGAACAAGATGTACTTAAAATTAAACATAAGAAATATAGACGAGATTGTGAAGACTACAAAAGGGGTAATATCCACAAGATACCTCAAAGAAACAATAACAAACAATTTGTTTCCAGAGATTACAAACAAAAAAGAACCCCCTCCAAACACTCTATTAGAAAATCTTCTAACTACCAAACAAGACACCAAAATCCACCTGAAGGAATGCCCTTCCAATTAAGGGGAAATAGGGAGGTAGAAAGACCCCATCCTAAAGATAACAGCCAAGAAGAATGGACGGAAGTAGTTAGAAGGAGAAGGACACCTTCCCCCTATAACCACAAAAAATATGCCAAACCTCAGAGAGAAAGATTCAATTCTAACTCACGAAGAGAAAGATTCAATTCCAGTAGATTTTTGAATCAAAATAGGCATAATCAAAATAGGTGGGAACCCAACTCTTTTGCCTCTAAAAACAGGTTTGAACCACTTAGAACAGCCAGAAATGATGGTGTTTTTTTAGGGACCCCGAATCAAGATACAATGGAACCAAGAATCACACGGTCCCCTTTAAAGAGAAGGAGAGATTCCTCAAACGAGGGAAGAGAGGAGGGAGGAAGAATAAGGAGGTTAAGAGAGATGTAATTACGCCTATAGAACCTATTAAAATATTCAACCTCTCCAATAAAAAATTGGAAGAGGACGAATTAAATATTTTAAGAAAGGGTTTTAAATTTGCTCCCTCCTGTGGTTTAAATAAATTTGAGACTTTCTTAGACATAAACAGATACATAAGAAAATTATGTCTAAAAAAATATTTTTTGAATGACAATAAAGTTTCAATAACTAATGAAGACACTTTTATTCACACATCTTTAAAACCCCAATCAGAATTTTTTCCACATTTTTTAAAAACAAATAGCATGCGAACATTTGAAAAAGCTTGTCTTACTGATTTGAAAAAAATTAAACCCCCTAATAAATTCCAACAGAATCTCTCTTTGAAGGAAAAAAAAGCTTTAGACAATCTCAAAAAGTATAAAGAAATTGTCATAAAACCTGCGGATAAGGGGGGAGGGGTAGTTGTGATGGACACGACTCAGTATCTTGGAGAAATCCAAAGACAACTAAATGATACGAATACCTATTGTAAATTAAAAAGAAACCCCGAACCAAATATAAAAAAAGAATTAAGCAAATTCCTGGATGAAGCTTACCAAAAAGGGATTTTAAATAAGAATGAATATAAATACATGAATTTTAAATTTTCTAAAATTCCAGTGATGTATATATTACCCAAATTGCACAAAGATCCCCTAAACCCTCCAGGTCGACCTATTGTGGCAGGGGTAGATTCGCTGCTATCTCCCCTGTCACAGTACATAGACCTACAATTACAACCATTAGTCATCACTGGTAAATCATATTTAAAAGATACCATGCATCTCCTCCAGCTCCTTAATGATTTTATATGGAATGAGGACTACTTCTTAGTCACTTGTGACGTAAGTAGTCTGTATACCATCATCCAGCATGAAAAGGGCTGTGAGGCTGTAAAATTCTTTTTGGAGCAGTCGCAGCTTTTCCAACAGGACCAAATAGATTTTATTATGAAGGGAATCGAATTAATTTTATGTAACAATTTTTTCTGGTTTGAGGGTGATTTTTATTTACAGAAGAATGGCACGGCCATGGGGACCAAGTTTGCACCCAGTTATGCCAATCTTTTTATGTCCTATTGGGAGAATTCTTTTATTTTTTCTGGACATGACTGGGGTGCAAACTTGGTCCTCTACAAAAGGTACATTGATGACATCTTTTTTATCTGGAAGGGAGGCCGTGCCATTTTGGATAATTTTATCAGTTTTCTAAATTCAAACACTTGGGGAATTGTTTTAACTCAGGAAATCAGTCAGGTAAAGGTTAACTTCCTAGACCTACAGATTTATGTAGACAAGGAATGTTTAAAAACTAGTACATATTTTAAGACTGTGGATATTAACAGTTATATCAATATGGATAGCTGCCATTTTTCCCCGTGGCTAACCAACATACCCAAAGGACAATTCACCAGAATAAGACGGAACTGTACAGACGATAATATTTTTAAAGAACAATCCGCCATTTTAACAAAACAGTTCCTAGAGAAAGGATACAAAAATTCAGAGGTAGACAAACAATATAAAGAAATCCTGGACCAACCCAGGAAAGACCTCTTAATGTACAAAGATAAAGCTAACAAATCACCGGAAAAACAGATTAATTTTATATGTAATTACAATTCACAGAGTAGTATTTTTAAAAAGATTTTAAATAAACATTGGCACATTTTAGAACAAAATGAAGATTTAGAACAATTTATTGGAAAGAAGCCTAAAATTATATATAGGGGAGCCCGGAATTTTAAACAGATTTTAACCAAAAGCTGTATAACTAAAGAAATGACAGATGGTGACCTCTCAGGCTCTAAATTAAAAGGCTTTTTTAACTGTGGAACTTGCCAAGCGTGCAGAGAAACCATAGTTAAGAACAAAAAGACAAACAGTTTCACATCTTATACTACTAAAAAAACGTATAAAATTGATTCTTTTATTACATGTAATATAAATAATGTTATTTATCTCCTTTCATGCAGTTGCGGACTGCAATATGTTGGTAGAACAACCAGACCACTGAAAACAAGAATAGGGGAGCACATTAGAAATATTAAAAATAAAATTTTAAATCATTCTGTTTCTGCACACTTTGCAGAAAAACATAATGGGGATCCTAAGCATTTATATTTTATTGGCATACAGAAAGTTAAGAAACCATGGAGGGGGGGAGATTTTATAAAACTTTTTAATAAAACAGAAATGAGGTGGATATTTGAGCTAGACACTTTATCCCCTCTTGGTATGAATATTGACTTTGAAATTTTTAACTATATTTGATTGTGTCTTCTCCTTTTAAATAATGGTGGAGGATATGCACATCTTTTTTAATACACCCTTTTAATATAAGTCTTAAATATATGTATTAATATATCACGTTTATATTTTATTTGTTATTGGAAAACTTAATTTTTTATACATATCTTTCTCTGTCTCCCTTGCCAATACACATTATATGTGTATACCACTTTAAAAATGGCCGCCGGAGCACTTCCGGTATTATAATTGCAGAGCATTGACTAAATGAGTAAACATGAAGAGGGAACCTTTTTTCATCAAGTGGGACACTTCCTGGGATACCAGAAGGAGGGAAGGATAATAAGGACGGAACAGCCGAAACCGGAAGTTCGTATGACCGGAAGTGACGCGACGGAGTGAATGTGGGCGGGGCTTAACAGATTTTTACCGCGAAAGTGGGCTTTAAAAGAAGGGGCAAGGGGGATATGTCTTTTATGCACCTGATGAAGGCATTTAGCCGAAACGCGTTGTGTTGAATCTGTACTTCTTAAATGTAAGATTTTATTATTCAGTTTAAAATAAATGTTGAATACTTTTTCCTAACATTATTCTCTGATTTCTATCATACTGGGGAGGAACATATCCACTAAAGGATTTGGCCCACATATCCTACTCAAGTCTATATACCTGAGCCAGTTTGAATACAGGCTCATTTAAATGTGAGTAGGAATTTCTACCATTTAAACATATACATATGATACCTGGATACCTATCAGTACAATATTGCCCTATGTAAGCTTTACTCTTTTCAGAGACATCAAGACAAAGATCTGCTTTATGGGTATATGTATTGTATATCTTTCATATTGTGTTAAATACCCTGATATATTTTCTTGGGTTTTCAGTGCGCTATCCACTTTATATATATATACTATATATTTTTTGCACTGCGGTCCCCGAGATCAGGAGTTTTGCAGCCCCAGGGGGTGATGCAAGCCTTCGGGGGTCTGCGGCCTATGTGGGTGGAGAGCGGGGCAGACGGCCGCCGTCCTGCTTCAGAACCTGGCTGCCGCGCAATAGCCCAGTGATATGTCTCACGGGCCCCTGCTTCCCCCCCCATGGACCGGGGGGGATATCCCGGTCCTCACTGGAGGGAACCACCGCCTAACTGACCCTCCGAGCACGCCTAGTACCCTACATCCTACGCCTGGGCGCCAAAATGGCGGCGACGCGACTAAAAACAGCATCTGCATCTACCTGCAAACAGCTCTGCCCGCAGGACACCAAGCAGCATACACGGGCCACGGAGCCCGAACCTGCAGACAAGCGTCGGACCCTCTAAAAAGCCCCTGCTTACCCCCTCACGGATCAAGCCTGGTTCCACGACTGCCTTTCCGGGCGGGGAGCCCGCAAAGTTGAAACCTCGAGAGTCCGACCAGAAGCAGACACCAAGCGTCAGGGGGGTGGAGGAGCAGACCACCACCAGCAAACACCGCAGATCTGACAATCAATACACCCCAGAAGTCCCAGGCCACAAGACCAGATGGACAGGGAGACATAAATGGCAAAGCTCCAGTGGACTTTTCCAACACACATTGGTCACCTGATTGACAGTATGCTTTAGGCTCTGTGGCTACCAACTCTCTGCATAAGGCATATAGTCTAGGCATAGTTCCTCCCAGCTTGACACACTCATGTTCCTGCTTACACTTACTATGACTAATTCAACCAGTATCTGCACATTCAACATACATAGAATTAAGCTAGAACACTCAACATACCAGAACTAAGCGCAGAAGCATGAACCCAGACAGCCTGTAAATAGTAAATTTACTATTAAGCGTGTTTAGTCAGTCGGGCAAGCCTAAATGTTTTTTTTTTTTCTAACCTTGCTTCCCTCTCCTAACAAACGTGCACCGCTTGCTTAACAGTTACATGATCCTCGCTCGCAGTGATATTTATGTTCAGGTGAATGTATATAGCTTGCCTTAATCACTTGTGAACCGTAATACTTGACATATGTACTGCTTTTCGCTACCAGCTACCACTCATTACCTAAAAACTTTAAAAAAAATTGCATTTCTCAACTGCCATAATTGTGAAGCATTGTATTACCGAGCTTATCACTGCTATTGTGGCAAAATAAGCTGATATGTTCACTCATGCATCCAAAAATAAAGAATTAAAAAAAGAAAGAAAATCAAAATCAAATAAAAAAAAATTAAACTAATTTTTAAAATTACCTTGGTGGACACACAGGTCAAGCTCTTCTTCTCCCTCATTCACCGATATAATTGGAGGGGTCATCAGATCCTCCTCTTCTTCTTTTACACAAACCAACTCCTCATCTGAGATGTAAACGACAACTCCCTCAAACTCACATTGTCCCTAGGTAAGAAAATATTTCCTATGTTACAAGTCATAACTCTACAAACAGCCTCTGCAATGTGTGTGTATATATATATATATATCGATCCTTGATAGAGGGCACTCTTAGGTCTTTCTTCATGATACAAATTTCTTTATTGAAGCTAGTGATACAACTTAAATCATTGAAACAAGGTTCTAGGCAAGATCAGTCAAACGGAAGGTTAACCAGTCAGGATCAGGCAGACAGAAAGTTAATTAGACGGGTGATTTTTATCCAGGCAAGCAAGCAAAGGAGTCCACAAACCAACTGAGCCCAGAACCCATGGTGGTCTGGGTTTAAACAGGGGAGAGGGAATGGGAGCCCCACAAGAAGGGGTCTGTAGGCCTATATAAGTGGATGGCCTACTCTGGGTGAGTAGGCGTCTGTGGCCCCTATTTGGGCGGAACGCTGTGTTGGATTGCCAAGTCATCCCTGCTGCTCCCATACATATTGAGATGGATTCCCAAGGTTCTGACACCTTGAAGGGATCCAACAGCAGCATGGGGAACAGCCAGCATAGGACCAAACAAAATGCAAGCAAGAGGCATTCTCCTGCACGCTGCAACTCACGTGGAGCCTTTGCTGCGGTCCGCGCCTGGTGAGTGAGTGAAGCTCAACTACAAGAATTTAGGGTCAGAGATAATATAGTAGATATCTCTTTAAATCAAAATTGTGGGCATGGTCATATTATTAATATTGCCATTTTAATATTCATATCAAAATCCATATTAATAACAATTAATATTAGTAACAATACAATTAGACATTTTTCGTAAAATATTATTTTAATATTTTGTCCCACAATTATTGCTAAAATTCCCACATATCAGCCCTGCAGTGGGATTTTCTGGCAGTGGGTGTGTGGCGTTCATTGGTAATACACATTAGTATTATTGTTTTTGGTATAATATGTGGAGTGAGGTCTTATTGTGGTGGAATCTCGGTAAAAATAAATTTAGTAGGCCGAGATTACCACGTGGCATGTGTACGTGCATATGCTGACGTATCGATCAGTTGGTTGCACGTGGCAAGATATGATCAGTAGTGTACGGAGCATGTGCAAGAATACAGGATGTAGTATTCCCCTCCTCCATTGTGCTGGACAGGCCATGCGGTCAAGCAGGAAGTTAATTCTTATTTGTATTGATTGGTCAAGAGAATGTGCGGGCGGAGCTTAATATGGGAGGAGTTATGTGCCTATATAAGGAGCCTGCACTATTGTCCGGGGCTCAGAACTTGTTGTATTTTGGTAACATTAGTCCCTCTGAGTCCCGATCGGTGAACCGAATAAAGAATCTCTTCCTTCCTGAAGAAACCTGTGTCCATCTCTCTGTGCTTCGCTTCCGTCAGTTTCTCCGGTATCATTTGGTGCATTGGCCGGGAAGCTCATCGTTCAACGGTAGCTGAGAAGCAGAGGCGTGAGACGGTCTATCTTTGCCCACGTTCTCTACGGCTGCACCCCTGAACTTCTGCGTGGACCTCCCTTCGTCTCGGCGCCACTGGTCTGTTGTCCAGGAGATCATCGGCCTCTACGTAAGAAGTGCTGGGGTGTCCCCGTCGATGAGTGTGAACTCAGGTTCAGGAACGAGGAGGTAAGACGACCGCTGTTTTAGACGGCGGACCCACTAGGGGTATACCGATTGTGCGGTAGGCCCATAAGGGGTTTAAATCTGTGTATGGAATCTGCCCCCTCCCTCGGAGGGAAGGAGCGAAGGCGCACCGCTCAATCGAACGCTCTTTGATTTGGTTTGGAGTCAGGCGGGGTTCTGGTGTAAATAGCCCTAGCCGGACACCGGTGTCTTGTCTAGACTAGCGTTCTAGGATGTACAATTCGTTCGCTAGGTCGGAGGGACCGGGAGACTAAGCAGACTCTGATGTACATTATCGTTTGCTAGATCTCAACCTATCTTGGCTAAGTGGGAAGGCGTGTAAATTTGGAACCCACTAGACTATTGATAGAGTAGAAAGACTAAAAGGGTTCTGTTGTAAATTCTGCCCTCTAGTTCGCTATATGTGGTGCTTGGGCAGTGTGGCTAACCAAAACGGATGTAGATAGTTTTAGGTAGTCCATCAAAGTACTGGCCAATAGTTTAGTTGGGATTGTATATGTGTTAAAGATTGTTAGTAAAGTGTATATCTTGTTAGATAGCGCGAGCTCAGCCGTCTAGCGAGAGTGTTAATAGTGTGTTGCTGTATTATAGTGCACGGTACCATAACCCTGTATATTTACTGACACTGTATATAAGTACTAATCATTGTCGTTTATTGCATGTTTAACACCATAACCACTAATAATTGTATTGTGACCTTAAATTGTGCTTTGACCTATGCTAACCGTACTGTAACCGCTATTTGTAAAAGACGATGTTACTGGGGTGTGTTATAGACGGGTAATTCATATATAGAGAATTATAGCGTGGGTGACTGTATAGTTTCGCCAAAGGGCATAATATTGATTATCTAGTGACTGGTGTAACAGCTGTGTGTGTACGGGAGTTCCCTGAGTGGTTATTGTGTACGTTTCACTTGGTAACTGTACCACGAGGTGCTGTTGCCGGAAGAAACGGGTGTGACTGTTGAATAGAACGTGTGCATAGTATTCGTTGTCAACGACGCTCCATTGATAAGTATGGGCGCGTCGGAGTTGACGATTTTGGATCCCTTAGGTTGTATGGTAAAGAATTTTAAAAAGGGATTTACAACATGTGATTTTGGGGTTAAAATGTCCCCTGTACGTTTGGTCACTTTGTGCACTAGGGAGTGGCCTACTTTGGTTGCGGCATGGCCGCCACGTGGCAGTTTGGATCCAACTCTGGTACAGCGTGTACACGTGGCTGTATCAGGTAGGCCTGAACTTTACGGACAGTTTCCATATATTGATTGTTGGAGACAGGCCGTAAACGACTCGCCAAGATGGATTCGGATATGCCACGAGGAGCAATGTCGCCTCATGGTGGCCAGGACTTGTTTGTCCACTAGGACTATGGTTAGGCCCATTTTGGACACGCCCCCTGAGTCCGAGATCCCTTTGCCGCCCCCTTACTTCCCTGTAGAAGGAAGTGATACGAGTACAGGAAGTTCTACACCCCTTCCCCCATTGCCCCCATCCGCTTCCGCTTCCTCCTCCAGTGCAGAATCCACCCCCCGTCGTACTAAACCTCCCCTTCCGGAACCAACCCCCGTTAGATCCCATTATCCTGATTCGGCGCCACTTCAAACTTCCGGTCAAGCTTCTTCTAGCTCGGCTCGGAATATTCTATTCACCGACCTTCCCCAAAATCAAGCTTCCACATCCTCATGTCTTACCACCCCCCGACCGGAACCTCTAACCGACGCCCCTCCACGTAGCCCTATACTAACCCGACAACTGACCGGTACCCAACGACCCAAACATTACCAGATGCCTCTTTGTCTGAATCCTGGGTCAGCCTATCTTGATGCCGCAGGTCAAATGGTATATGCTGACCCAGTCTTCGTATATGTCCCGTTCACGACTACCGATCTCTTGAATTGGAAGACCCACAATTCCTCGTACACTGAGAAACCACAAGCTATGACCGATCTGTTCACCTCGATAGTTCAGACACATAATCCGACATGGGCTGATTGCCAGCAGTTATTAATGACATTGTTCAATAATGAGGAAAGGACTAGGATTAACCAAGCGGCCATTAAAGCGCTAGAGGATGAAGCCCGTGCTTTAAATCAAGCTAATCCAGCAGCATGGGCCGCAACACATTATCCTAATACCGATCCCGACTGGAATGTTAATGGCGCAGATATGGTTCAACTAAAAGCCTATAGAGACGCTATAATTGATGGCATGAAAGCCGGAGGGAAGAAAGCCATTAATATGTCGAAGACAGTTGAGGTGATTCAGAAAAGTGATGAAGCGCCCAGTGTCTTTTATGACCGATTATTGGAGGCATACCGCTTGTATACCCCCTTTAATCCGGAAGACGCTGATAATTCCCGAATTGTAAACTCCGCCTTTGTCAGCCAAGCTTACGGAGATATTAAGCGCAAGCTACAAAAGTTAGAAGGGTTTGCAGGTATGTCTATCACCCAACTAATGGAGGTAGCGAATAAGGTATATATGAATAGGGAGTCAGAAAGCAAGAAAGAGGAAGAGCGCAAGATGCGTAAAAAGGCTGATATGCTAGCGGTAGCGATCGCAGGCATAGATAGACGGGGCCCAGATAGAGGCGACAGTAGGTGGAATAGGGAGCCCTTGAGTAGGAATCAGTGCGCGTATTGCAGAGAAGAAGGGCATTGGAGAAGCGAGTGTCCGCAAAGAGAGCAGTACGAGAGAGACCCACCCAGGGCAGGTTATGGAAACTTTAGAGGCAGAGCGAGAGGTAGAGGAGGCCCAAGAGGGAGCAATGGTAATAGAGGAAGTAATGGGAACAGAGGAAGTGTAAGAGAAGACAGGTACTATCCAGCAGCGCAAAGGTCCCGCGATAGAGAAGGTAGGGACTTCGTAGGATTGGCTGACACGGTCATGGAGGACTATTGATACCGACCGGGCTCCATCCCCCTTGGTCGAGCAGAGCCTATGGTCGATGTATCAATAGGGGGAAAAAGGAGTGCGTGCATGATCGACACTGGTGCTGAACATTCGGTGGTGACTAACCTAGTTGCTCCTCCATCTGGAAGAACTATTACTGTAATAGGAGCAACTGGAAGAAGTGCTGCAAAACCGGTTCTTAAAAGTCGACTCTGTACATTGGGAGGCCACGTAGTAAAACATCAATTCCTTTACATGCCTGAATGTCCAGTCCAATTGCTGGGACGTGATATGCTATCCAAATTACAGGCGCAGATTACGTTCCTACCAAATGGAACAACATCCTTAAAGTTTAATGGACCTTCAGGTATTATGACATTATCTGTACCAAAGGAAGAAGAGTGGCGACTTTATACAGCGTTGACTAGCCAAAACCCTAGGAGTGATGAATCCTTATTCAACATACCAGGAGTTTGGGCAGAGAACAACCCACCAGGACTGGCCCGCAATATTCCACCTATTAAAAATCGAACTAAAACTTGGGGTTTATCCAGTGAGCCTAAGACAATATCACATCCCGCAGAAGGCTAAGAAGAACATTCAATCCTATTTGGATAAGTTCATACGGTATGGTATCCTAAAATTCTGTACTTCCCCCTGGAACACCCCATTGCTGCCTGTTCAAAAGCCCGGTACAGATGAGTATCGCCCTGTGCAGGACTTGAGAGCAGTCAATGATGCGGTTGTTAGCATACATCCAGTTGTACCCAATCCATATAACCTACTTGCTTTAATTCCGGGCGGGGCAACCTATTTTACAGTTTTAGACCTCAAAGATGCCTTCTTTTGCCTCCGAATTGCCGCAGAAAGCCAATGTATCTTCGCTTTCCAATGGGAAAACGCTGTGACGGGCTCAAAACGCCAAATGACCTGGACAAGACTGCCCCAAGGGTTTAAAAATTCACCTACCCTATTCAGTTCAGCTCTAAGTCAAGATCTACTGGATTTCGAGTCCATCCCAGGAGAGTGTGTATTGTTACAATATGTAGACGACTTGTTGATAGCAGCAGTTACGAAGGAAATATGTCAGCAAGCAACGCACGATCTACTACACATTCTCTGGAAGGCAGGATACAAGGTGTCTAGAAAGAAGGCTCAGTTGTGTTTGCCAACTGTCAAATATCTGGGATTCCATATCTCTGAAGGTCAAAGAATTATGGGGCCAGAGAGAAAAGAAGCTGTGTGCCAAATACCGATACCCAAGAATAGAAGACAAGTGCGAGAATTCTTGGGGGCAGCAGGCTTCTGTAGGATATGGATTCCCAGCTACGCGATACTGGCAAAACCTCTGTACGCAGCTATCAAAGGTACAGAGCACGACCCCTTCTTATGGACTCAAGAACAGCAAACGGCATTTGAAGATGTGAAGAAGGCTTTGATGAGCGCCCCAGCATTAGGTCTACCTGATCACACACGACCATTCTACCTGTCTGTACATGAGCAAAGAAGAATGGCTGTGGGAGTATTGACACAGTACTTGGGATCATGGCAAAGACCTGTTGCCTACATGTCTAAGCAATTGGATGCAGTGGCCATCGGACTTCTACCTTGTCTAAGAGCCGTAGCTGCAGCCGCCCTGCTAGTAGCTGAAGCCGATAAACTCACTCTGGGTCAAGAACTTTATGTACGAGTTCCACATGCAGTACAGACGTTGTTGGATTACAAAGGAAATCATTGGTTTAGTAACAGCCGTATGACCAAGTATCAAGCAATGTTGTGTGAAAACCCAAGAGTGCATTTAGAGACTGTTAATACCTTAAATCCAGCTACCCTTTTGCCACAACCTACTGAAAGTCAACATGATTGTTTGGAAGTGATGGATGAAGTATTTTCAAGTAGACCAGATCTTCGTGATTTTCCCATCCAGAACCCCGATGTTCAATATTACACCGACGGCAGTAGTTATGTGAAAGAAGGGATCCGCTATGCAGGATATGCAGTAACAACGATAGATAAGGTGATAGAAGCTCGGCCACTGGCAAAAGGAACATCAGCACAAAAGGCAGAATTGATAGCACTGACACGAGTGTTACAATTGGCTGAAGGTTTAAGAGTGAACATCTATACGGACTCCAAGTATGCGTTTTTAACCACTCATGCCCACGGAGCTTTGTATAAAGAAAGAGGACTATTGAATTCAGAAGGCAAAGAAATCAAGTACGCAGCTGAAATCCTACAACTATTGGAAGCAGTGTGGGAGCCGAAAGAAGTCGGTATTATACATTGTCGAGCGCATCTGAGAGGAGATGGTGATGTAACTAAAGGAAATCGGATGGCAGATAATGCAGCTAAGCGTGCCGCTGAATCAGGAAGACAAGAATATGTGGAGCATATAGCTGCTCTGATACCAACTCCACTGTCTCAATGGATTCCAGTTTATACAGCTCAAGAAGAGGAGTGGTTAAAGACTGAACCTGGAAAGTATTTGGAGAACAAATGGTATCAGTTAGAAGATGGAAGAATAGTCATTCCAGCATCACTAGCAGTAGAAATTGTCCAAAACTATCACAACGGGACACATTCTGGGAGAGATAGTACAGAAGAATCTCTCAGAAAACATTTCTACATACCAAGATTGTCTAACTTGACTCAGGCCATTGTACGAAGATGCGTAACGTGTGCTAAAAATAATGCAAGGCAAGGACCAGTAAAGCCACCAGGAGTCCAGTTTATGGGGGGACTCCCCATGTCCGATCTACAAATTGACTATACAGTAATGCCTAAATCCAGTGGACATCGTTACCTACTGGTAGTTGTGTGCACCTATTCAGGCTGGGTAGAAGCATGTCCTACTCGTACAGAGAAAGCAGGAGAAGTTGTGAGATTCCTGTTACGAGAAATAATACCCCGATATGGACTACCCTGCTCTATAGGATCGGACAGTGGTCCAGCTTTTGTTCATCAGTGCCTACAACAACTGACTCATATGCTTGGTATAAAGTGGAGGCTTCATACGGCATATAGACCCCAGAGTTCTGGTAAGGTAGAGAGAATGAATAGAACTATTAAGAACCAGTTGGCTAAAATGTGTCAGGAAACCCAACTTAAGTGGAACGTTCTCTTGCCCATAGCTCTATTGCGAATCCGCAGTACACCTACCAGAAGGATGGGCCTCTCTCCTTTTGAAATCATGTATGGGCGACCACCTCCCGTACTTGGTAACTTAAGGGGGGATTTGAGTCAGTTGGGAGAAGGAATTACCCGGCAGCAGGTTGTAGAGTTGGGTAAGACTATGGAGGAGGTACAGAAATGGGTACAAGATAGATTACCTGTGAATATTTATCCCCCTGTTCATAGTTACCATCCCGGAGACCAAGTGTGGATTAAAGAGTGGAATAATGTACCGTTAGGGCCCAAGTGGAGAGGTCCTTATGTTGTTCTTTTGTCTACCCCTACAGCGATAAAAGTGGCCGAAGTGACTCAGTGGATACACCACTCCAGGGTTAAACCAGCAGCAGTCGATTCTTGGCAAGCTACAGCAGATCCAGAGAATCCCTGCAAGATCCGGTTAAAGCGCACGACTCAGTCGGAGTGACGAGGAACCTTGTGGATTACAAATTTTATTGTTTCAGAGATTGGTAAGTGAGTGAGAAGGCCATAATAAAGCCTGTCCGCTCACCGACGTATAGTGTATAAGTCAGGAAAAGTCTCGAAGGGACCCCTGTGAAGACGAGCAGAACTCCATTCCCTGCAGCCCTTACATCCTGGAAGCTGAGGTGCCTTCGCACGGACGAAGACTGAGGATGACGACGAAAGATGTGTTTTTAATAATGTTTTTATATGTGTATTTTTATATTCAGGAAGGTAGAGGTACTGACACTCCTAGCTGTGAGGTATGCATTAAGACTACAAGAACAGGTAACCATATTTCCCAGACCCTAATTTGGCATTCGCAATACGAGTGTAAAGGAGATGTATCAAGATGTAGATACTTAAATATAGACTATAGTGTGTGCCATTTAGGAGTAGGAGAACCTAAGTGCTTCAGTCCAGAGTGACTGACAGGGGACCCTAATTAACAAAACGGTATTAGAATCCGTATATTCTTCAGGTGTTCTGCTATTTGATGCGTGTAAGGCGATATCAAGTGGTAGAAAGCCGTGGAATGTATGTGGGGATCTTAGATGGGAGAGAACGTATGGGTCTAACGATAAATATATTTGTCCCAGTAGTAAAAATAACTATGTGAGTCCTAGATGCCCAAATAGAGATTATAACTTTTGCCCATATTGGTCTTGTGTGGGGTGGGCAACTTGGGGACAGACAGCAGACAAGGACATGATTGTGACTAAGTTGCCTACCAATCCATACTGTAAGTCTATGGAATGCAATCCAGTCCATATACTTATAAATAACCCCGACAAGTTCTTAGATAAATATGGTAATTTATTTGGGTTTCAAATATATGGGACGGGTTTAGACCCTGGGACAGTATTGTTTATAGGGATAGAGACTGATACGGTAACCTCCCAGACTCATCAGGTATATCATTCCTTCTATGAAGAAATGAGTATAGATAATAAGATCCCCCATAATGCTAAAAACCTGTTCATTGATTTAGCTGAAAGTATTGCCGGTAGTCTTAATGTTACCAACTGCTATGTGTGTGGAGGTACTAACATGGGAGACCAATGGCATTAGGAAGCAAAGGAGGTAATGTCCGGTTCTGAGGCAGTTGAACAATTAATATCTTCACAAGCCGATTATCAAATGAGTGTTAGAGGTAAATCTGAGTGGAGATTAAAGACCTCCATCATAGGTTATGTTTGCATAGCGAGGAAAGGAATGATGTATAATACTTCTATAGGAGAGTTAACTTGTCTAGGGCAAAAAGCTTATGATGATGATACAAAGAATACAACTTGGTGGTCGGCTTCAAATGTCTCAGAACCATCTAACCCGTTTGCTAGATACGCCAATTTAAAGGATGTGTGGTTTGATCTATCCATCACATCTAATTGGAGAGCCCCAGCACATTTGTACTGGATCTGTGGTAAGAAAGCCTATTCGGAGTTGCCACAGGACTGGGAAGGGGCATGTGTGTTGGGTATGCTCAAACCATCCTTCTTCTTGTTACCTATCGAAACAGGTGAGACTTTAGGTGTTAAAGTCTATGATGTGAATCATAGGAAGAAAAGGGGACCCATAGAGATAGGTGCCTGGGAAGATGATGAATGGCCTCCCCAGCGTATTATAGATTACTATGGGCCAGCCACGTGGGCAGAGGATGGTACCTTTGGTTATAGAACCCCAATTTATATGCTCAACCGCATTATAAGGTTACAGGCGGTGGTTGAGATTATTACTAATGAGACCTCACAAGCGCTCAATCTTCTAGCGAAGCATAATACCAGGATGAGGACAGCAGTATACCAAAATAGATTAGCCTTGGATTACCTATTGGCAGTAGAGGGAGGTGTATGTGGGAAGTTTAACCTGAGCAATTGCTGTCTTCAAATAGATGACGAAGGGCAAGCAATAGCTGAGCTTACTAGCCATATGGTTAAACTAGCGCATGTGCCTACTCAGGTATGGAAAGGGTACAATCCAAGTAGTTAGTTTGGTAACTGGTATGAGCAGTTTGGAGGGCTTAAGGCATTGGTAGGTGGCGTCCTACTGATTTTAATGTAATGTCTACTCCTGCCATGTCTTATACCCTTAGTAGTTAGGTCTGTGCAAAGCCTGATAGAAAATATAGCAGAGAGGAAGGCTGCTGCACAGATAATGGCAATTTATAAATATAAGGCTCTAGATCAGGGAGAACCAATGCAGGAAGATGAGTGTTGAAGATTCACATCATAGACAAGTCTGGTCTGGTTCATGGTAACTTGCGGTGTATGCAAACCAAGGTTAAGTGATGCCTCTAGTAATTGTGAAATATCACGAGGCATCAAAGGGGGGAATGTGGTGGAATCTCGGTAAAAATAAATTTAGTAGGCCGAGATTACCACGTGGCATGTGTACGTGCATATGCTGACGTATCGATCAGTTGGTTGCACGTGGCAAGATATGATCAGTAGTGTACGGAGCATGTGCAAGAATACAGGATGTAGTATTCCCCTCCTCCATTGTGCTGGACAGGCCATGCGGTCAAGCAGGAAGTTAATTCTTATTTGTATTGATTGGTCAAGAGAATGTGCGGGTGGAGATTAATATGGGAGGAGTTATGTGCCTATATAAGGAGCCTGCACTATTGTCCGGGGCTCAGAACTTGTTGTATTTTGGTGACATTAGTCCCTCCGAGTCCCGATCGGTGAACCGAATAAAGAATCTCTTCCTTCCTGAAGAAACCTGTGTCCATCTCTCTGTGCTTGGCTTCCGTCAGTTTCTCCGGTATCATTATTGCAGGAGCAAGTCATACTGAACAGGCATGTGGCGGAACCAACCTCACCACTGTGCACTGGAGGAGCCTGGTTGCTCGCCTGCTCCCTTTAGACTATGGCCCGGCAGTTAAAACCTTTTATTTACCCTGCTGAAAGGCTTATTCGTGCCTTTCTGCCGGGGTGTTCGGTAGATTCAATCTACCGAACAAAGTATTGAACGATGGACCACCTGGGAACTGGAGTGTGCCGTCAATTGACCGCTCAGAAGCTGCGGTTAACCGCAGCTTAATTGATGAACGCTGGGTGGCCTTTGTTCGTTTGCCGAACACGTGGCAGCGGCCAATTTAACTCCCGAATGGCCAGCGGTGTTCAGCGCCCAAACTATGGAACTAGAAACGGACACTTATTTGCGCGAACACCGCTGAGCTGCCAGCCGCCTTACCTCTGCATTCGGTAGTGTAACCGAATGCCTGTTCATTCGGTAGTTTAACCGTATGAACAGCATCACCCCAGATAGCTATGCCATGGAGCCTATTCGGGTAACGAAAGACTATGGGAAAGACTTTGGCTCCGTGGCGATTGAACTGTATGCATGTGATCTGAGCGCCATTCGGTAATAATGTGCGCTTAGATCTAAGCTATCTGGGGATATGTAGAATGTATGTGTTTTATTCATTATTTGTAACATTGGGTATTTTTGTGTCTTTTTACTAACATGTGCTCAATGGAGTTTTGCCTCTGTCCTGTGAGATAATTGGATTACGTCCCAATTATCTCCAGGATAGAGAGGAAGGATTGTGATGTAATTGTGGGAGTGTTTAAAGGTGTATGTCCGTGATTGGTCAGTGTCCAATATGTTTCCCAGTCTTCCATCTGGTCCCCTACAGGAGTGTCCACCAGGTGGAAGACCTGCATAAAAGCCGGGCAGGAAGCTTCAGTAAATGAGTTCTGCTTGACCCTCAAACGAAGTGTCGTCTCGTTCTTGGGGGGAATTGGATTGTATGCTGATTGCCAGGAGTGTAAGCTGATTGTATGCTTTTCCTGTTCGGGAGTTGGAGGATTCGTGTCGTTTGCAGTTCGGGAGATTGGTGATTGCAGTAGCTGTCTGTGCATCTGAAAAGGGAATATCGCCTAAACGGTTTTTAACCTCTTGTGTGCAAAACGGTCCGTTACAAGGCAGTTAAGTTACAAGCAGAGTGTTTCACAGTATCAAGAGAAATCGTGTGTACCATTTCTCTCAATGGGAGGCCAATGATAGGCGGAGACCTCCAACTGTTGCTCTCGGCCTATCCCCAGGCGCTTGGCAATATTTAAAGGGCAACTGTCACCTCTACTCTCAAAATTATTTTTACATACTAATCCTTTGATCCTTTTGTATATGACAGGATCCTTCAGCCATATACATGTACCATATGACAGACAGTTTTTTGTAAACCAACAGCCTCTGTGATCTTCCTTACACAGAAGCAGAGAAAACCATATAGACTAAATGTCGGTTTTCAAACCGTTTGACCCACGATAGGGATACATTTGTCTCATTAGTTTTATTTTTTATATACATTACATTTAAAAAAAATGTTTTATTTAAATATTTTAAAAACAGCTTTGAGTTGGGAGTTGTCCATTATGGCCAATGTCCGTGCGGGTTAAATCTTCACGTGCACACACATACTCCTGCTGATTAAGCTGTTTAAATGATTAAAAATTTTGGGATCAATTTTTGAAATTTCTGTAAATTTCCCCCTTACCTGTCTGTTCGGCTGGTTCTCCATCTCCTTATCCAACAGCCTTTTAGTTTGTTATTCAGGAATCACCAGCTTGCTATCACAAAACACTGGACTCTGTCTTTCTGGAGATGGCTGACCTTGTCGGGTGTGATGCAGCTCTCTAACAAACTCCACTCTGCAGGAAAAGAGGGAGATTTCAGATATCAAACAATAGTTAAGTCATGCATTCTCAATCGCAAAATGGATTAATCACAGCTGGAAGCTATCTGCATCTGTAAAAGTCTATTTTATTATAATTTTTTCACTTTGCATTTTCAGACATTTTTGCTTTATACGATTAATTAACAATGATTTATTAAGTAGAGGATAGTAACTTTTATCTCTCACTGCAAAAGAAAAAACCCCAAACAAGTGTCATTCATTGCTCCTAGACATGTGCAATTCGTTTCGGTCCGAATATGAATTCGGACGAATTTCGGGTAATTCGGACATTTGGGTACTTCCCAATGTCCGAAATTGCCAAGGTCCCGAAGTTCCAAAATTTCCGAAGTGTCAAAGTGCCAAAGTTCCGGAGCACAGTATTGCCTAAGTACTAATATACTTACCCAGTGAAAGAAGAAGAATGTTACACTGTATACAATTTTAAATAAAAAGTATACAAATATAGCCAGGATTCAGCTGTAAGCATTTGCCACACTTACAACAATCAAGTAACATACATTCATATAAAATGTAAGTTACTTGGCCAGTCAATGTAATGACAGGAATGAATAAGTAGATAACTCCCTAATTCCCACGGTATTAGGGAGCTATCTACTAAAAGGCTGAAAGACCTAAATTGGTCTGTGGCTGCTCACTGTAAAAAAAAAAAAAAAAAAAAGGACCTATTGCCTCCCCCCGGCCCCCACCCGTGAGCGGCGGATGGGGGCCCTAAATTATAATAAGGGGGGGACCTAATGTCCTCCAACCTGGCCCCCACCCCTGAGCGGTGGGTGGGGGCCCAAAATACTAATAAGGGGGGACCTAATGTCCTTCTCCCTGCCCCCACCCCTGAGCGGTGGGTGGAGGCCCTACAGTAAAAAAAAGGGGGTGGGGGACCTAATGTCCTCCCCCTTGGCCCCCACCTCTGATCGGTGGGTGGGGGCCCTAAATACTAATAAATACTAATAAGGGGTGGGGACCTAATGTTCTCCCCCCTGGCCCCCACCCCTGAGTGGTGGGTGGGGGCCCTAAATACTAATAAGGGGGGTACCTAATGTCCTCCCCTCTGTCCCCCACCCCTGAGCGGCGGGTGGGGGCCCTAAATTGGAATAAGGGGGGGACCTAATGTCCTCCCCCCGGCCCCCACCCCTGAGCGGCGGGTGGGGGCCCTAAATACCAATGGGGGGGACCTATTGTCCTCCCCCCCGGCCCCCACCCCTGAGTGGCGGGTGAGGGCCCTAAAAAAAAGTTAGTCCCCAAACCCCTAGTCACCCCCTCCCCCCCCCAAAAAAAAATATTTCCCTACCTACCCCCCTCCTCCTAAAAATAATGAAGGGGGACCTTTAACTAAGTACCTGTAAAAAAAAAAAAAAAAAACTTACCATTCGATGTTTTCTTTCTTCTAAAATCTTCTTTTTTCAGACCCAAAAAAGGCCAAATAAAAAAACATAATAACCGACGCATCTTCACCCAGCGAGGGCTCCGCGCAGACTGAGCTCTGCAGGGCGGGGGAAGGCTTATAAAGCCTTGCCCCGCCCTGCAATTGGGCTCAGAGCACTCTGATTGGTGGGTTCAAGCCATCCAATCAGGGGGCCAGGACATTAGGTCCCCCCCATCATTTTACTTTAGGGCCGGGGGGGCAATAGGTCCCCCCTTTAGTTTAGGAAGGGGGGACCCAATTTTTATTTTTATTTTTAAACAGTGAGCAGCCACAGGCTGCTCACTGTTTACTAGACATGCCCCTACTCGCGGTATAGCGAGTAGGGGCAATATTTACTAATACTAAGTAATTTTTACTTAGTATTAGTAAATGGGGCTGAAAGACCAATTTAGGTCTTTCAGCCTTTTGGTAGATAACTCCCTAATACAATTAGGGAGTAGGGAGTTATCTACTAAGCGGCTGCAATAGAAGTGCCGAAGTCCCGAAATGCCGAAGTTCCGAAGTCTTGAAGTGCCGAAGTCCCGAATTACGAAAATCCACAATTTCGGAATGACGAACCGAACCTAACCGAAAATTTTACCCATGCACATGCCTAACTGCTCCATTTAAACAGTTGATTGAGAAATCAGTGCTTTACATAAAGCACATTAAAGAGCCTTCAATAGATGATATTTAGATATACACCGGACACAAACTGCTCCCGATACACCGCACTCCGACCAATACACCGCACGCTGACCGATACACCGCACTCAGACCGATACACCGCACTCAGACCGATACACCGCACTCAGACCGATACACCGCACGCTGACCGATACACCGCACGCTGACCGATACACCGCACTCAGACCGATACACCGCACTCAGACCGATACACCGCACTCAGACCGGTACACCGCACTCAGACCGGTACACCGCACTCAGACCGGTACACCGCACTCAGACCGATACACCGCACTCAGACCGATACACCGCACTCAGACCGATACACTGCACGCCGACCGATACACCGCACTCAGACCGATACACCGCACGCTGACCGACACACCGCACGCTGACCGACACACCGCACTCAGACCGATAAGCCGAACGCCGACCGATACACCGCACTCAGACCGATACACCGCACGCCGACCGATACACTGCACGCCGACCGATACACCGCACTCAGACCGATACACCGCACGCTGACCGATACACCGCACTCAGACCGATACACCGCACTCAGACCGATACACCGCACTCAGACGATACACCGCACTCAGACCGATACACCGCACGCCGACCGATACACCGCACTCAGACCGATACACCGCACTCAGACCGATACACCGCACTCAGACCGATACACCGCACTCAGACCGATACACCGCACGCCGACCGATACACCGCACTCAGACCGATACACCGCACTCAGACCGATACACCGCACTCAGACCGATACACCGCACGCTGACCGATACACCGCACTCAGACCGATACACCGCACTCAGACCGATACACCGCACTCAGACCGATACACCGCACTCAGACCGATACACCGCACTCAGACCGATACACCGCACACAGACCGATACACCGCACGCTGACCGATACACCGCACTCAGACCGATACACCGCACTCAGACCGATACACCGCACTCAGACGTTTTTCTGACCTCCTGGATTTCCTGACTCTGGCTTCATTCAGTTATAATAGATCTGGCAGCACAGTGACGCTGTCATCCAGCACAATGAACCCAACCTGACTGAAAGCAATGCATTTATGATTGCCAGTACTGTGATTAATAGATTTGCCCACATCCATCATGGCGGCGATGTGATCACTGACGTCATTTCCGGTGTGTCAGAGCTCCTCCCCAGGCGGTTTCATTGCCCTAACTGACGTCATATGTGTGCGCCGTGCAGATCGTGCTGAGCCGCTGGGAGCGGAGGGTGAGGCTCGGGGTTTCGGGGATCATTGTGTTTATTGGGGTAATTACTGGTTACAGGTCAGTGACCCCGCCCCCGGGAGCATCATGTGACCTGGTAATGCTGCCAATCATTAATCAGTGAGCAGCAGGGAGGATACAGTATCAGTAATGGAATGCTGTCACTAATCAGCTGATTAAACCAATAACCAAATCAATACATCATATATATAACATGGGGAGAGAGAGAGAGTAACATGGAGAGAGAGAGAGAGTAACATGGAGAGAGAGAGAGAGAGTAACATGGAGAGAGAGAGAGAGAGTGTAACATGGAGAGAGAGAGAGTGTAACATGGAGAGAGAGAGTAACATGGAGAGAGAGAGAGAGAGTAACATGGGGAGAGTAACATGGAGGGAGAGATCATTAATCAGTGAGCAGCAGAGAGGATACAGTATCAGTAATGGAATGCTGTCACTAATCAGCTGATTAAACCAATAACCAAATCAATACATCATATATATAACATGGAGAGAGAGAGAGTAACATGGAGAGAGAGAGAGAGTAACATGGAGAGGGGGAGAGAGAGAGAGTAACATGGAGAGAGAGAGAGAGTAACATGGAGAGAGAGAGAGAGTAACATGGAGAGGGGGAGAGAGAGAGAGTAACATGGAGAGAGAGAGAGAGTAACATGGAGAGGGGAGAGAGAGTAAAATGGAGAGGGGAGAGGGAGAGAGTAACATGGAGAGAGAGATCATTAATCAGTGAGCAGCAGGGAGGATACAGTATCAGTAATGTAATGCTGTCACTAATCAGCTGATTAAACCAATAACCAAATCAATACATCATATATATAACATGGGGAGAGAGAGAGAGTAACATGGAGAGAGAGAGAGAGTAACATGGAGAGAGAGAGAGAGAGTAACATGGAGAGAGAGAGAGAGTGTAACATGGAGAGAGAGAGAGTGTAACATGGAGAGAGAGAGTAACATGGGGAGAGAGAGAGTAACATGGAGAGAGAGAGTAACATGGAGAGGGAGAGAGTAACATGGAGAGAGAGAGAGTAACATGGAGAGAGAGAGAGTAACATGGAGAGAGAGAGAGAGAGAGTAACATAGAGAGGGAGAGAGTAACATGGAGAGAGAGAGATCATTAATCAGTGAGCAGCAGGGAGGATACAGTATCAGTAATGGAATGCTGTCACTAATCAGCTGATTAAACCAATAACCAAATCAATACATCATATATATAACATGGAGAGAGAGAGTGTAACATGGAGAGAGAGAGAGAGAGATCATTAATCAGTGAGCAGCAGGGAGGATACAGTATCAGTAATGGAATGCTGTCACTAATCAGCTGATTAAACCAATAACCAAATCAATACATCATATATATAACATGGAGAGAGAGAGAGTAACATGGGGAGAGAGAGAGAGAGAGTAACATGGAGAGAGAGAGAGTAACATGGGGAGAGAGAGAGAGAGAGTAACATGGAAAGAGAGAGAGAGAGAGTAACATGGAGAGAGAGAGAGTAACATGGGGAGAGAGAGAGTAACATGGGGAGAGAGAGAGAGTAACATGGAGAGAGAGAGAGAGAGTAACATGGAGAGAGAGAGAGAGAGTAACATGGAGAGAGAGAGATCATTAATCAGTGAGCAGCAGGGAGGATACAGTATCAGTAATGGAATGCTGTCACTAATCAGCTGATTAAACCAATAACCAAATCAATACATCATATATATAACATGGAGAGAGAGAGAGTAACATGGAGAGAGAGAGAGTAACATGGAGAGAGAGAGTAACATGGAGAGAGAGAGAGAGTAACATGGAGAGAGAGAGAGTAACATGGAGAGAGAGAGTGTAACATGGAGAGAGAGAGAGTAACATGGAGAGAGAGAGAGAGTAACATGGAGAGAGAGAGAGTAACATGGGGAGAGAGAGAGTAACATGGGGAGAGAGAGAGAGAGTAACATGGAGAGAGAGAGAGAGAGTAACATGGAGAGAGAGAGAGAGAGTAACATGGAGAGAGAGAGAGAGAGTAACATGGAGAGAGAGATCATTAATCAGTGAGCAGCAGGGAGGATACAGTATCAGTAATGGAATGCTGTCACTAATCAGCTGATTAAACCAATAACCAAATCAATACATCATATATATAACATGGAGAGAGAGAGAGTAACATGGAGAGAGAGAGAGTAACATGGAGAGAGAGAGAGAGTAACATGGAGAGAGAGAGAGTAACATGGGGAGAGAGAGAGAGAGTAACATGGAGAGAGAGAGAGAGAGTAACATGGAGAGAGAGAGAGAGAGTAACATGGAGAGAGAGAGAGAGAGTAACATGGAGAGAGAGATCATTAATCAGTGAGCAGCAGGGAGGATACAGTATCAGTAATGGAATGCTGTCACTAATCAGCTGATTAAACCAATAACCAAATCAATACATCATATATATAACATGGGGAGAGAGAGAGAGTAACATGGAGAGAGAGAGAGAGTAACATGGAGAGAGAGAGAGAGAGTAACATGGAGAGAGAGAGAGAGAGTGTAACATGGAGAGAGAGAGAGTGTAACATGGAGAGAGAGAGTAACATGGAGAGAGAGAGAGAGAGTAACATGGGGAGAGTAACATGGAGGGAGAGATCATTAATCAGTGAGCAGCAGAGAGGATACAGTATCAGTAATGGAATGCTGTCACTAATCAGCTGATTAAACCAATAACCAAATCAATACATCATATATATAACATGGAGAGAGAGAGAGTAACATGGAGAGAGAGAGAGAGTAACATGGAGAGGGGGAGAGAGAGAGAGTAACATGGAGAGAGAGAGAGAGTAACATGGAGAGAGAGAGAGAGTAACATGGAGAGGGGGAGAGAGAGAGAGTAACATGGAGAGAGAGAGAGAGTAACATGGAGAGGGGAGAGAGAGTAAAATGGAGAGGGGAGAGGGAGAGAGTAACATGGAGAGAGAGATCATTAATCAGTGAGCAGCAGGGAGGATACAGTATCAGTAATGTAATGCTGTCACTAATCAGCTGATTAAACCAATAACCAAATCAATACATCATATATATAACATGGGGAGAGAGAGAGAGTAACATGGAGAGAGAGAGAGAGTAACATGGAGAGAGAGAGAGAGAGTAACATGGAGAGAGAGAGAGAGAGTGTAACATGGAGAGAGAGAGAGTGTAACATGGAGAGAGAGAGTAACATGGAGAGAGAGAGAGAGAGTAACATGGGGAGAGAGAGAGTAACATGGAGAGAGAGAGTAACATGGAGAGGGAGAGAGTAACATGGAGAGAGAGAGAGTAACATGGAGAGAGAGAGAGTAACATGGAGAGAGAGAGAGAGAGAGTAACATAGAGAGGGAGAGAGTAACATGGAGAGAGAGAGATCATTAATCAGTGAGCAGCAGGGAGGATACAGTATCAGTAATGGAATGCTGTCACTAATCAGCTGATTAAACCAATAACCAAATCAATACATCATATATATAACATGGAGAGAGAGAGTGTAACATGGAGAGAGAGAGAGAGAGATCATTAATCAGTGAGCAGCAGGGAGGATACAGTATCAGTAATGGAATGCTGTCACTAATCAGCTGATTAAACCAATAACCAAATCAATACATCATATATATAACATGGAGAGAGAGAGAGTAACATGGGGAGAGAGAGAGAGAGAGAGAGAGAGAGAGTAACATGGAGAGAGAGAGAGTAACATGGGGAGAGAGAGAGAGAGAGTAACATGGAAAGAGAGAGAGAGAGAGTAACATGGAGAGAGAGAGAGTAACATGGGGAGAGAGAGAGAGTAACATGGAGAGAGAGAGAGAGAGTAACATGGAGAGAGAGAGAGAGAGTAACATGGAGAGAGAGAGATCATTAATCAGTGAGCAGCAGGGAGGATACAGTATCAGTAATGGAATGCTGTCACTAATCAGCTGATTAAACCAATAACCAAATCAATACATCATATATATAACATGGAGAGAGAGAGAGTAACATGGAGAGAGAGAGAGTAACATGGAGAGAGAGAGTAACATGGAGAGAGAGAGAGAGTAACATGGAGAGAGAGAGAGTAACATGGAGAGAGAGAGTGTAACATGGAGAGAGAGAGAGTAACATGGAGAGAGAGAGAGAGTAACATGGAGAGAGAGAGAGTAACATGGGGAGAGAGAGAGTAACATGGGGAGAGAGAGAGAGAGTAACATGGAGAGAGAGAGAGAGAGTAACATGGAGAGAGAGAGAGAGAGTAACATGGAGAGAGAGAGAGAGAGTAACATGGAGAGAGAGATCATTAATCAGTGAGCAGCAGGGAGGATACAGTATCAGTAATGGAATGCTGTCACTAATCAGCTGATTAAACCAATAACCAAATCAATACATCATATATATAACATGGAGAGAGAGAGAGTAACATGGAGAGAGAGAGAGTAACATGGAGAGAGAGAGTAACATGGAGAGAGAGAGAGAGAGAGTAACATGGAGAGAGAGAGAGTAACATGGAGAGAGAGAGAGAGAGAGTAACATGGAGAGAGAGAGAGTAACATGGAGAGAGAGAGAGAGTAACATGGAGAGAGAGAGAGTAACATGGGGAGAGAGAGAGTAACATGGGGAGAGAGAGAGAGAGTAACATGGAGAGAGAGAGAGAGAGTAACATGGAGAGAGAGAGAGAGAGTAACATGGAGAGAGAGATCATTAATCAGTGAGCAGCAGGGAGGATACAGTATCAGTAATGGAATGCTGTCACTAATCAGCTGATTAAACCAATAACCAAATCAATACATCATATATATAACATGGAGAGAGAGAGTGTAACATGGAGAGAGAGAGAGAGAGATCATTAATCAGTGAGCAGCAGGGAGGATACAGTATCAGTAATGGAATGCTGTCACTAATCAGCTGATTAAACCAATAACCAAATCAATACATCATATATATAACATGGAGAGAGAGAGAGTAACATGGGGAGAGAGAGAGAGAGTAACATGGAGAGAGAGAGAGTAACATGGGGAGAGAGAGAGTAACATGGGGAGAGAGAGAGAGAGAGTAACATGGAAAGAGAGAGAGAGAGAGTAACATGGAGAGAGAGAGTAACATGGAGAGAGAGAGTAACATGGAGAGAGAGAGTAACATGGGGAGAGAGAGAGTAACATGGAGAGAGAGAGAGAGAGTAACATGGAGAGAGAGAGAGAGAGTAACATGGAGAGAGAGAGAGAGAGAGTAACATGGAGAGAGAGAGATCATTAATCAGTGAGCAGCAGGGAGGATACAGTATCAGTAATGGAATGCTGTCACTAATCAGCTGATTAAACCAATAACCAAATCAATACATCATATATATAACATGGAGAGAGAGAGAGTAACATGGAGAGAGAGAGAGTAACATGGAGAGAGAGTAACATGGAGAGAGAGAGAGTAACATGGAGAGAGAGAGAGTAACATGGAGAGAGAGAGAGTAACATGGAGAGAGAGAGAGTAACATGGAGAGAGAGAGAGTAACATGGAGAGAGAGAGAGTAACATGGGGAGAGAGAGAGTAACATGGGGAGAGAGAGAGAGAGTAACATGGAGAGAGAGAGAGAGAGTAACATGGAGAGAGAGAGAGAGAGAGTAACATGGAGAGAGAGATCATTAATCAGTGAGCAGCAGGGAGGATACAGTATCAGTAATGGAATGCTGTCACTAATCAGCTGATTAAACCAATAACCAAATCAATACATCATATATATAACATGGAGAGAGAGAGAGTAACATGGAGAGAGAGAGAGTAACATGGAGAGAGAGAGAGAGAGAGTAACATGGAGAGAGAGAGAGTAACATGGAGAGAGAGAGAGAGAGTAACATGGAGAGAGAGAGAGAGAGAGTAACATGGAGAGAGAGAGAGAGAGTAACATGGAGAGAGAGAGAGTAACATGGGGAGAGAGAGAGTAACATGGGGAGAGAGAGAGAGAGTAACATGGGGAGAGAGAGAGAGTAACATGGAGAGAGAGAGAGAGAGTAACATGGAGAGAGAGAGAGAGTAACATGGAGAGAGAGAGAGAGAGAGTAACATGGAGAGAGAGATCATTAATCAGTGAGCAGCAGGGAGGATACAGTATCAGTAATGGAATGCTGTCACTAATCAGCTGATTAAACCAATAACCAAATCAATACATCATATATATAACATGGGGAGAGAGAGAGAGTAACATGGAGAGAGAGAGAGATCATTAATCAGTGAGCAGCAGGGAGGATACAGTATCAGTAATGGAATGCTGTCACTAATCAGCTGATTAAACCAATAACCAAATTAATACATCATATATATAACATGGAGAGAGAGAGAGTAACATGGAGAGAGAGAGAGAGAGAGTAACATGGAGAGAGAGAGAGAGAGAGTAACATGGAGAGAGAGAGAGAGAGTAACATGGAGAGAGAGAGAGAGAGAGAGAGAGAGAGAGAGAGTAACATGGAGAGAGAGAGAGTAACATGGAGAGAGAGAGAGAGTGTGTAACATGGAGAGAGAGAGAGAGTAACATGGAGAGAGAGAGAGAGTAACATGGAGAGAGAGAGAGAGTAACATGGAGAGAGAGAGATCATTAATCAGTGAGCAGCAGGGAGGATAGAGTATCAGTAATGGAATGCTGTCACTAATCAGCTGATTAAACCAATAACCAAATCAATACATCATATATATAACATGGAGAGAGAGAGAGAGAGTAACATGGAGAGAGAGAGAGAGAGAGTAACATGGAGAGAGAGAGAGAGAGTAACATGGAGAGAGAGAGAGAGAGTAACATGGAGAGAGAGAGTAACATGGAGAGAGAGAGAGTAACATGGAGAGAGAGAGAGAGAAACATGGAGAGAGAGTGTGTAACATGGAGAGAGAGAGAGTGTGTAACATGGAGAGAGCGAGAGAGAGAGATCATTAATCAGTGAGCAGCAGGGAGGATACAGTATCAGTAATGGAATGCTGTCACTAATCAGCTGATTAAACCAATAACCAAATCAATACATCATATATATAACATGGAGAGAGAGAGAGAGTAACATGGAGAGAGAGAGAGAGTAACATGGAGAGAGAGAGAGAGAGTAACATGGAGAGAGAGAGATCATTAATCAGTGAGCAGCAGGGAGGATACAGTATCAGTAATGGAATGCTGTCACTAATCAGCTGATTAAACCAATAACCAAATCAATACATCATATATAACATGGTGAGAGAGAGAGAGTGTAACATGGAGAGAGAGAGTGAGTAACATGGAGAGAGAGAGAGAGTAACATGGGGAGAGAGAGAGAGTAACATGGAGAGAGAGAGATCATTAATCAGTGAGCAGCAGGGAGGATACAGTATCAGTAATGGAATGCTGTCACTAATCAGCTGATTAAACCAATAACCAAATCAATACATCATATATATAACATGGAGAGAGAGAGTGAGAGAGTAACATGGAGAGAGAGAGAGAGTATCATGGAGAGAGAGAGTAACATGGAGAGAGAGAGAGAGAGAGTAACGTGGAGAGAGAGAGTGAGTGAGTAACATGGAGAGAGAGAGAGAGAGAGAGAGAGTAACATGGAGAGAGTGAGAGTAACATGGAGAGAGAGAGATCATTAATCAGTGAGCAGCAGGGAGGATACAGTATCAGTAATGGAATGCTGTCACTAATCAGCTGATTAAACCAATAACCAAATCAATACATCATATATATAACATGGAGAGAGAGAGAGTAACATGGAGAGAGAGAGAGAGTAACATGGAGAGAGAGAGAGAGTAACATGGAGAGAGAGAGAGAGTAACATGGAGGGAGAGAGAGAGTAACATGGAGAGAGAGAGATTAACATGGAGAGAGAGTGATTAACATGGAGAGAGAGAGAGAGTAACATGGAGAGAGAGAGAGTAACATGGAGAGAGAGATCATTAATCAGTGAGCAGCAGGGAGGATACAGTATCAGTAATGGAATGCTGTCACTAATCAGCTGATTAAACCAATAACCAAATCAATACATCATATATATAACATGGAGAGAGAGAGAGAGTAACATGGAGAGAGAGAGAGAGTAACATGGAGAGAGAGAGTAACATGGAGAGAGAGAGAGAGTAACATGGAGAGAGAGAGAGAGAGAGAGAGAGATCATTAATCAGTGAGCAGCAGGGAGGACACAGTATCAGTAATGGAATGCTGTCACTAATCAGCTGATTAAACCAATAACCAAATCAATACATCATATATATAACATGGAGAGAGAGAGTAACATGGAGAGAGAGAGAGAGTAACATGGAGAGAGAGAGAGAGTAACATGGAGAGAGAGAGAGAGTAACATGGAGAGAGAGAGAGAGTAACATGGAGAGAGAGAGAGAGTAACATGGAGAGAGAGATCATTAATCAGTGAGCAGCAGGGAGGATACAGTATCAGTAATGTAATGCTATCACTAATCAGCTGATTAAACCAATAACCAAATCAATACATTATATATATAACATGGAGAGAGAGAGTAACATGGAGAGAGAGAGAGTAACATGGAGAGAGAGAGAGAGAGAGTAACATGGAGAGAGAGAGAGAGAGAGTAACATGGAGAGACAGATCATTAATCAGTGAGCAGCAGGGAGGATACAGTATCAGTAATGGAATGCTGTCACTAATCAGCTGATTAAACCAATAACCAAATCAATACATCATATATATAACATGGAGAGAGAGAGAGAGAGTGTAACATGGAGAGAGAGAGATCATTAATCAGTGAGCAGCAGGGAGGATACAGTACCAGTAATGGAATGCTGTCACTAATCAGCTGATTCAATCAATAACCAAATCAATACATCATATATATAACATGGAGAGAGAGGGAGAGAGAGGGAGAGAGAGAGAGAGTAACATGGAGAGAGAGAGAGTAACATGGAGAGAGAGAGAGAGTAACATGGAGAGAGAGAGAGAGTAACATGGAGAGAAAGAGAGAGTAACATGGA
This sequence comes from Pelobates fuscus, assembly GCF_036172605.1. NCBI lineage: Eukaryota > Metazoa > Chordata > Amphibia > Anura > Pelobatidae > Pelobates > Pelobates fuscus. The sequence goes on along the minus strand of NC_086326.1, from coordinate 150,159,309 downwards.
GAGAGAGAGAGTGTGTAACATGGAGAGAGCGAGAGAGAGAGATCATTAATCAGTGAGCAGCAGGGAGGATACAGTATCAGTAATGGAATGCTGTCACTAATCAGCTGATTAAACCAATAACCAAATCAATACATCATATATATAACATGGAGAGAGAGAGAGAGTAACATGGAGAGAGAGAGAGAGTAACATGGAGAGAGAGAGATCATTAATCAGTGAGCAGCAGGGAGGATACAGTATCAGTAATGGAATGCTGTCACTAATCAGCTGATTAAACCAATAACCAAATCAATACATCATATATAACATGGTGAGAGAGAGAGAGTGTAACATGGAGAGAGAGAGTGAGTAACATGGAGAGAGAGAGTAACATGGAGAGAGAGAGAGAGTAACATGGGGAGAGAGAGAGAGTAACATGGAGAGAGAGAGATCATTAATCAGTGAGCAGCAGGGAGGATACAGTATCAGTAATGGAATGCTGTCACTAATCAGCTGATTAAACCAATAACCAAATCAATACATCATATATATAACATGGAGAGAGAGAGAGTAACATGGAGAGAGAGAGAGTAACATGGAGAGAGAGTAACATGGAGAGAGAGAGAGTAACATGGAGAGAGAGAGAGTAACATGGAGAGAGAGAGAGTAACATGGAGAGAGAGAGAGTAACATGGAGAGAGAGAGAGTAACATGGAGAGAGAGAGAGTAACATGGGGAGAGAGAGAGTAACATGGGGAGAGAGAGAGAGAGTAACATGGAGAGAGAGAGAGAGAGTAACATGGAGAGAGAGAGAGAGAGTAACATGGAGAGAGAGATCATTAATCAGTGAGCAGCAGGGAGGATACAGTATCAGTAATGGAATGCTGTCACTAATCAGCTGATTAAACCAATAACCAAATCAATACATCATATATATAACATGGAGAGAGAGAGAGTAACATGGAGAGAGAGAGAGTAACATGGAGAGAGAGAGAGAGAGAGTAACATGGAGAGAGAGAGAGTAACATGGAGAGAGAGAGAGAGAGTAACATGGAGAGAGAGAGAGAGAGAGTAACATGGAGAGAGAGAGAGAGAGTAACATGGAGAGAGAGAGAGTAACATGGGGAGAGAGAGAGTAACATGGGGAGAGAGAGAGAGAGTAACATGGGGAGAGAGAGAGAGTAACATGGAGAGAGAGAGAGAGAGTAACATGGAGAGAGAGAGAGAGTAACATGGAGAGAGAGAGAGAGAGAGTAACATGGAGAGAGAGATCATTAATCAGTGAGCAGCAGGGAGGATACAGTATCAGTAATGGAATGCTGTCACTAATCAGCTGATTAAACCAATAACCAAATCAATACATCATATATATAACATGGGGAGAGAGAGAGAGTAACATGGAGAGAGAGAGAGATCATTAATCAGTGAGCAGCAGGGAGGATACAGTATCAGTAATGGAATGCTGTCACTAATCAGCTGATTAAACCAATAACCAAATTAATACATCATATATATAACATGGAGAGAGAGAGAGTAACATGGAGAGAGAGAGAGAGAGAGTAACATGGAGAGAGAGAGAGAGAGAGTAACATGGAGAGAGAGAGAGAGAGTAACATGGAGAGAGAGAGAGAGAGTAACATGGAGAGAGAGAGAGAGAGAGAGAGAGAGAGTAACATGGAGAGAGAGAGAGTAACATGGAGAGAGAGAGAGAGTGTGTAACATGGAGAGAGAGAGAGAGTAACATGGAGAGAGAGAGAGAGTAACATGGAGAGAGAGAGAGAGTAACATGGAGAGAGAGAGATCATTAATCAGTGAGCAGCAGGGAGGATAGAGTATCAGTAATGGAATGCTGTCACTAATCAGCTGATTAAACCAATAACCAAATCAATACATCATATATATAACATGGAGAGAGAGAGAGTAACATGGAGAGAGAGAGAGAGAGAGTAACATGGAGAGAGAGAGAGAGAGTAACATGGAGAGAGAGAGAGAGAGTAACATGGAGAGAGAGAGTAACATGGAGAGAGAGAGAGTAACATGGAGAGAGAGAGAGAGAAACATGGAGAGAGAGTGTGTAACATGGAGAGAGAGAGAGTGTGTAACATGGAGAGAGCGAGAGAGAGAGATCATTAATCAGTGAGCAGCAGGGAGGATACAGTATCAGTAATGGAATGCTGTCACTAATCAGCTGATTAAACCAATAACCAAATCAATACATCATATATATAACATGGAGAGAGAGAGAGAGTAACATGGAGAGAGAGAGAGAGTAACATGGAGAGAGAGAGAGAGAGTAACATGGAGAGAGAGAGATCATTAATCAGTGAGCAGCAGGGAGGATACAGTATCAGTAATGGAATGCTGTCACTAATCAGCTGATTAAACCAATAACCAAATCAATACATCATATATAACATGGTGAGAGAGAGAGAGTGTAACATGGAGAGAGAGAGTGAGTAACATGGAGAGAGAGAGAGAGTAACATGGGGAGAGAGAGAGAGTAACATGGAGAGAGAGAGATCATTAATCAGTGAGCAGCAGGGAGGATACAGTATCAGTAATGGAATGCTGTCACTAATCAGCTGATTAAACCAATAACCAAATCAATACATCATATATATAACATGGAGAGAGAGAGTGAGAGAGTAACATGGAGAGAGAGAGAGAGTATCATGGAGAGAGAGAGTAACATGGAGAGAGAGAGAGAGAGAGTAACGTGGAGAGAGAGAGTGAGTGAGTAACATGGAGAGAGAGAGAGAGAGAGAGAGAGTAACATGGAGAGAGTGAGAGTAACATGGAGAGAGAGAGATCATTAATCAGTGAGCAGCAGGGAGGATACAGTATCAGTAATGGAATGCTGTCACTAATCAGCTGATTAAACCAATAACCAAATCAATACATCATATATATAACATGGAGAGAGAGAGAGTAACATGGAGAGAGAGAGAGAGTAACATGGAGAGAGAGAGAGAGTAACATGGAGAGAGAGAGAGAGTAACATGGAGGGAGAGAGAGAGTAACATGGAGAGAGAGAGATTAACATGGAGAGAGAGTGATTAACATGGAGAGAGAGAGAGAGTAACATGGAGAGAGAGAGAGTAACATGGAGAGAGAGATCATTAATCAGTGAGCAGCAGGGAGGATACAGTATCAGTAATGGAATGCTGTCACTAATCAGCTGATTAAACCAATAACCAAATCAATACATCATATATATAACATGGAGAGAGAGAGAGAGTAACATGGAGAGAGAGAGAGAGTAACATGGAGAGAGAGAGTAACATGGAGAGAGAGAGAGAGTAACATGGAGAGAGAGAGAGAGAGAGAGAGAGATCATTAATCAGTGAGCAGCAGGGAGGACACAGTATCAGTAATGGAATGCTGTCACTAATCAGCTGATTAAACCAATAACCAAATCAATACATCATATATATAACATGGAGAGAGAGAGTAACATGGAGAGAGAGAGAGAGTAACATGGAGAGAGAGAGAGAGTAACATGGAGAGAGAGAGAGAGTGTAACATGGAGAGAGAGAGAGAGTAACATGGAGAGAGAGAGAGAGTAACATGGAGAGAGAGATCATTAATCAGTGAGCAGCAGGGAGGATACAGTATCAGTAATGTAATGCTATCACTAATCAGCTGATTAAACCAATAACCAAATCAATACATTATATATATAACATGGAGAGAGAGAGTAACATGGAGAGAGAGAGAGTAACATGGAGAGAGAGAGAGAGAGAGAGTAACATGGAGAGAGAGAGAGAGAGAGTAACATGGAGAGACAGATCATTAATCAGTGAGCAGCAGGGAGGATACAGTATCAGTAATGGAATGCTGTCACTAATCAGCTGATTAAACCAATAACCAAATCAATACATCATATATATAACATGGAGAGAGAGAGAGAGAGTGTAACATGGAGAGAGAGAGATCATTAATCAGTGAGCAGCAGGGAGGATACAGTACCAGTAATGGAATGCTGTCACTAATCAGCTGATTCAATCAATAACCAAATCAATACATCATATATATAACATGGAGAGAGAGGGAGAGAGAGGGAGAGAGAGAGAGAGTAACATGGAGAGAGAGAGAGTAACATGGAGAGAGAGAGAGAGTAACATGGAGAGAGAGAGAGAGTAACATGGAGAGAAAGAGAGAGTAACATGGAGAGAGAGAGAGTGTGTAACATGGAGAGAGCGAGAGAGAGAGATCATTAATCAGTGAGCAGCAGGGAGGATACAGTATCAGTAATGGAATGCTGTCACTAATCAGCTGATTAAACCAATAACCAAATCAATACATCATATATATAACATGGAGAGAGAGAGAGAGTAACATGGAGAGAGAGAGAGAGTAACATGGAGAGAGAGAGATCATTAATCAGTGAGCAGCAGGGAGGATACAGTATCAGTAATGGAATGCTGTCACTAATCAGCTGATTAAACCAATAACCAAATCAATACATCATATATAACATGGTGAGAGAGAGAGAGTGTAACATGGAGAGAGAGAGTGAGTAACATGGAGAGAGAGAGTAACATGGAGAGAGAGAGAGAGTAACATGGGGAGAGAGAGAGAGTAACATGGAGAGAGAGAGATCATTAATCAGTGAGCAGCAGGGAGGATACAGTATCAGTAATGGAATGCTGTCACTAATCAGCTGATTAAACCAATAACCAAATCAATACATCATATATATAACATGGAGAGAGAGAGTGAGAGAGTAACATGGAGAGAGAGAGAGAGTATCATGGAGAGAGAGAGTAACATGGAGAGAGAGAGAGAGAGAGTAACGTGGAGAGAGAGAGTGAGTGAGTAACATGGAGAGAGAGAGAGAGAGAGTAACATGGAGAGAGTGAGAGTAACATGGAGAGAGAGAGATCATTAATCAGTGAGCAGCAGGGAGGATACAGTATCAGTAATGGAATGCTGTCACTAATCAGCTGATTAAACCAATAACCAAATCAATACATCATATATATAACATGGAGAGAGAGAGAGTAACATGGAGAGAGAGAGAGAGTAACATGGAGAGAGAGAGAGAGTAACATGGAGAGAGAGAGAGAGTAACATGGAGGGAGAGAGAGAGTAACATGGAGAGAGAGAGATTAACATGGAGAGAGAGTGATTAACATGGAGAGAGAGAGAGAGTAACATGGAGAGAGAGAGAGTAACATGGAGAGAGAGATCATTAATCAGTGAGCAGCAGGGAGGATACAGTATCAGTAATGGAATGCTGTCACTAATCAGCTGATTAAACCAATAACCAAATCAATACATCATATATATAACATGGAGAGAGAGAGAGAGTAACATGGAGAGAGAGAGTAACATGGAGAGAGAGAGAGAGTAACATGGAGAGAGAGAGAGAGAGATCATTAATCAGTGAGCAGCAGGGAGGACACAGTATCAGTAATGGAATGCTGTCACTAATCAGCTGATTAAACCAATAACCAAATCAATACATCATATATATAACATGGAGAGAGAGAGTAACATGGAGAGAGAGAGAGAGTAACATGGAGAGAGAGAGAGAGTAACATGGAGAGAGAGATCATTAATCAGTGAGCAGCAGGGAGGATACAGTATCAGTAATGTAATGCTATCACTAATCAGCTGATTAAACCAATAACCAAATCAATACATTATATATATAACATGGAGAGAGAGAGTAACATGGAGAGAGAGAGTAACATGGAGAGAGAGAGAGTAACATGGAGAGAGAGAGAGAGAGAGAGAGTAACATGGAGAGAGAGAGAGAGAGAGTAACATGGAGAGACAGATCATTAATCAGTGAGCAGCAGGGAGGATACAGTATCAGTAATGGAATGCTGTCACTAATCAGCTGATTAAACCAATAACCAAATCAATACATCATATATATAACATGGAGAGAGAGAGAGAGAGTGTAACATGGAGAGAGAGAGATCATTAATCAGTGAGCAGCAGGGAGGATACAGTACCAGTAATGGAATGCTGTCACTAATCAGCTGATTCAATCAATAACCAAATCAATACATCATATATATAACATGGAGAGAGAGGGAGAGAGAGAGAGAGTAACATGGAGAGAGAGAGAGTAACATGGAGAGAGAGAGAGTAACATGGAGAGAGAGAGAGAGTAACATGGAGAGAAAGAGAGAGTAACATGGAGAGAGAGAGTAACATGGAGAGAGAGATCATTAATCAGTGAGCAGCAGGGGGGATACAGTATCAGTAATGGAATGCTGTCACTAATCAGCTGATTAAACCAATAACCAAATCAATACATCATATATATAACATGGAGAGAGAGGGAGAGAGAGAGAGAGTAACATGGAGAGAGAGAGAGTAACATGGAGAGAGAGAGAGAGTAACATGGAGAGAGAGAGTAACATGGAGAGAGAGAGAGAGAGAGTAACATGGAGAGAGAGAGAGAGGGTAACATGGAGAGAGAGAGAGAGAGAGTGTAACATGGAGAGAGAGAGTAACATGGAGAGAGAGAGAGAGAGGGTAACATGGAGAGAGAGAGTAACATGGAGAGAGAGGGTAACATGGAGAGAGAGAGAGTAACATGGAGAGAGAGAGAGAGTAACATGGAGAGAGAGAGTGTAACATGGAGAGAGAGAGAGAGAGAGTAACATGGAGAGAGAGATCATTAATCAGTGAGCAGCAGGGGGGATACAGTATCAGTAATGGAATGCTGTCACTAATCGGCTGATTAAATCAATAACCAAATGAATACATCATATATATAACATGGAGAGAGAGAGAAACATGGAGAGAGAGAGTAACATGGAGAGAGAGAGAGAGGGTAACATGGAGAGAGAGAGAGAGAGAGTGTAACATGGAGAGAGAGAGTAACATGGAGAGAGAGAGTAACATGGAGAGAGAGAGTAACATGGAGAGAGTAACATGGAGAGAGAGAGAGGGTAACATGGAGAGAGAGAGAGAGTAACATGGAGAGAGAGAGAGTAACATGGAGAGAGAGAGAGAGAGAGAAACATGGAGAGAGAGAGTGTAACATGGAGAGAGAGAGAGTAACATGGAGAGAGAGATCATTAATCAGTGAGCAGCAGGGGGGATACAGTATCAGTAATGGAATGCTGTCACTAATCAGCTGATTAAACCAATAACCAAATCAATACATCATATATATAACATGGAGAGAGAGGGAGAGAGAGAGAGAGAGAGAGTAACATGGAGAGAGAGAGAGAAAGTAACATGGAGAGAGAGAGTAACATGGAGAGAGAGAGTAACATGGAGAGAGAGAGTAACATGGAGAGAGAGAGAGAGAGTGTAACATGGAGAGAGAGTGTAACATGGAGAGAGAGAGTAACATGGAGAGAGAGAGAGAGAGAGGGTAACATGGAGAGAGAGAGAGAGTAACATGGAGAGAGAGAGAGAGAGAGAGGGTAACATGGAGAGAGAGAGAGGGTAACATGGAGAGAGAGAGAGAGTAACATGGAGAGAGAGAGAGTAACATGGAGAGAGAGAGTAACATGGAGAGAGAGAGAGAGTAACATGGAGAGAGAGAGAGAGAGTGTAACATGGAGAGAGAGAGAGAGTAACACGGAGAGAGAGTAACATGGAGAGGGAGAGAGAGAGTAACATGGAGAGGGAGAGAGAGAGTAACATGGAGAGAGAGTGTAACATGGAGAGAGAGTGAGTAACATGGAGAGCGACAACGGAACCCACCAGGGTTGCCCCCTTACACCTTTCCTGTATGTGCTGGCCCTAGAACCACTGACAGAGGCAATACGACAGAACCCAGACATACATGGAGGGCATAAAGGGCAAGGACCACAAATTGAACTTATTTGCCAACAATTTCTTACTAAAACTCACACAACCTATGATCTCTCTCCCGAACCTCGCACGCAAACTAATGGAGTACAGCAAACAATCGTACTAACAACTGAATGTAACCAAAACTGAATCAATGGGAATAAACTAAAAGCTAGACAAGGAAATCATTCAGATACGACTGGAGGGATGACTACCTCACCTTTCTAGGGATTAGAATTACCAGAAAAGCCAAAGACCTTCACCGCCACAACCACGACAAATTACAGAAAGCCTACTACACAGAAATAGAAAGCCTACTACACAGTTGGCAAAATAATTACCTCTCATGGTTCGGTAGAATTGCAGCAATAAAAATGACCATACTACCTAAACTCCTCTAACTATTCAGATCACTACACATCCACCTTCCCCAGAGTTACTCTCTAATCACATTCATCTGAGGGGGTAACCACCCACGAGTACTCTACAAGCAGCACACCTTACGAACATTTTAGGAATGCACTACCAAACATATAACCCCCAATGGGTTCTCACCGTGACATCCAGACAGCCAGAAGTGCCCAACAGGGGATTTGAACCTGGGTACTTTGCGGTCCTGGGAATGCTGTGTAACGGCACCCCAGGTATAGAAGGGGCTGTAACGGATCGACAGGCACCCCAACTGGGTACCTCCTAGCGCATCCTGAGGACTCCAAGCACTGCAGCAGACACCACAACCACCGAATTGGAGAAGCATATGAATGCTCTCAAGCATATGTATGCTGTAAACAGCCGAATAGGAAAAACCATACAAATAGGTTTACACTCCTAGCAGTCAAACTGGAAGATACAGTTTAATGCAGATTCCGCAGAACATATGCAGGCTATATGAAAAATAATTACTGTATAATGTGTCCCCTGTTGTATAGTTTAAAATTACTGCACAATGTCGTTGTGCACCAAATACCGGCGAGATGTCACCGTGTAGAAAAGTCCAAACAGTGTCTGTGAGTTAAAATGGCCGCCACCCATTGTTCTCACCATGTGGTTCATCCATTGTTCTCACCATGTGCCTCTGATACATGAAATGGTGGCCACCCAGTAACTCCACAGTATGTCCCCAGATGGTTCTTAAAGGGCCAGTAGCAGCATAATAAAATACAATATGCCCAAATATTGCATTCAAAGGTACAAATTTACCAGGGGCCATAGTCAGCAGGTAGGAGGCAGGCAGCCAGGCCTCTCCAATGCCCAGTGGCGAGGCGGGTTCCGACCCATTTCTCCCCTTTCCCATTGAGACTATCCAGACCTCCAGTCGGTCTGGGGCTCTGATAGTCGGCCGGCCTTTCTCAAAGGGTATAGTTGTCCATGTGGGCCCCTGCCACTTGTGCCCAGTTGTAGATCCATGGCTTGGGGGGAAAGTAACCAGGGTGCCCTCTCCCCTGGTTGAACAAAGCTGTTGCTGGGGGGAAGGGGTAACAGGCTCCTCTCCCTGCAACACCCTCTCTGGTTGTAGGGGAAAACATCCCATACATTGTCCTGTTGTTGGGGGCCAGGACAGACTGTCCATATCCCCAGTGGTGCAGGTGCAGAGACTACGGTCCCATCTGCTCGGTTGTGGGGCTTACTGTATCCCCTTGGTGGGCTAGGCTGCCGCTGGGGAGGGGGAAAGAGACTCTCCCCTCCCGGTAGAATATTCTGCCGCTGGGGAGCAGGACCGACCGTCCGTACTCCCTGTAGCTTGGGCGCAGAGACCACGGTCACATCTGCGCTGGTGAGGGGCTTAGTGTCTCCCCTTGGTGGGTTATACTTCCGCTGGGAAGAGGGGGTAACCAGCTCCTCTCCCTGAACCGCAGACTGCCGCTGGGATAAGGGGGTAACACGCTCCTCTCCCTGAACCGTAGACTGCCGCTGGGGAGAGGGGGTCACCAGCTCCTTTCCCTGGCACTCTCTCTGCTGGTGGAGAGGGGGACTATCTGTCTCCCCTTTCAATATTGTCCTGCTGCTGGGGAGGAAGGACGGCACCTTCAGCTCCCTGTAACTCACACTGCCCGCTGGGGAGGAAGGACGGCACCTTCAGCTCCCTGTAACACACACTGCCGTTGGGGAGGAAGGACGGCACCTTCAGCTCCCTGTGACACACACTGCCTTTGGGGAGGAAGGACGGTACCTTCAGCTCCCTGGGATACACACTGCCGCTGGGGAGGAAGGACGGCACCTTCAGCTCCCTGGGACACACACTGCCGCTGGGGTGGAAGGACGGTACCTTCTGCTCTCTGGGGTACACACTGCCGCTGGGGAGGAAGGACGACCCCTTCAGCTCCCTGGGACTCACACTGCCGCTGGGGAGGAAGGACGACACCTTCAGCCCCCTGTAACACACACTGCCGCTGGGGAGGAAGGACGACCCCTTCAGCTCCCTGGGACTCACACTGCCGCTGGGGAGGAAGGACGACACCTTCAGCCCCCTGTAACACACACTGCCGCTGGGGAGGAAGGACGACACCTTCAGCTCCCTGTAACTCACACTGCCGCTGGGGAGGAAGGACGGCACCTTCAGCTCCCTGTAACGCACACTGCCGCTGGGGAGGAAGGACGACACCTTCAGCTCCCTGTAACACACACTGCCGCTGGGGATCTGGGCCGACTGCCCAACATCCCTGTAGGGCCGGTAGAGAGACCGTAGTCCCATCTCCACCTGCCATCTGTGGGTCTTGCCAGGACCAATCCGTGAGGCCCCTCAACATTTGTGAGTAAGGGCCACCTGCTTCCCCACCTGGCAACTCTGGCTGCTGCTGGAGTTCTGGGCCGGCTGCCCAGCATCCCGGTGGGCCCGGTGGAGAGACCTCGCTCCCATCTCTACCTGCCTGTTGTGGTTCCTCACAGGACCAGTCTATGAGGACCCCCACTTCGGGTTCCTCCCGCCGCCTCAGGGAAAGACGGCTAACCTCCTCGGATGCAGCCTCTACTCGACTGCTGTAACGCTCCTGCTCCTGAGCATACTTCCTCTCTTTCGCCAGCCTGAATTCTCGTCCCAGCCTTCTGTTTCGCTCGGCCATGACCTGGCTCCAGATCACCCGGCATGTCTCCATGGGTACATCATCCCCATACTCAGCCACTCGCTGCCTCACCTCGGCCAGCCAATCATCGCCAGAGCCTTCCATACTAGTCTGCTCCCAGGGGCGCTGCACGAGTGCTAGCGTTGCCCTCAATTTTTAAATCCAAATGGTGTCTCCGAGCTGCTTTACCTAGCACTAGGACGCCATCCCACCGCTTGCCACCAATGTAACGGATCGACGGGCACCCCAACTGGGTACCTCCGTTGAAGGATGCTCCTAGCGCTTCCTGAGGACTCCAAGCACTGCAGCAGACACCACAACCACTGAATCGGAGAAGCATATGAATGCTCTCAAGCATATGTATGCTGTAAACAGCCAAATAGGAAAAACCATATGAATAGGTTTACACTCCTAGCAGTCAAACCGGAAGATACAGTTTAATGCAGATTCCGCAGAACATATACAGGCTATATGAAAAATAATTACTGTATAATGTGTCCCCTGTTGTATAGTTTAAAACTACTGCACGATATCTTTGTGCACCAAATACCGGCGAGATGACACCGTGTAGAAAAGTCACAACAGTGTCTGTGAGTTAAAATGGCCGCCACCCATTGTTCTCACCATGTGCTTCATCCGTTGTTCTCACCATGTGCCTCTGATACATGAAATGGTGGCCACCCAGCAACTTCACAGTATGTCCCCAGATGGTTCTTAAAGGGCCAGTAGCAGCATAATAAAATACAATATGCCCAAATATTGCATTCAAAGGTACAAATTTACCAGGGGCCATAGTCAGCAGGTAGGAGGCGGGCAGCCAGGCCTCTCCAATGCCCAGTGGCGAGGCGGGTTCTGCCACAGGGGTTAACGCCGCCTAAGATGTTCCCTTCCCGAATACGAAGTCAGCTACCAAACACTCTTAAGTGCCGAACAGGAAAACACAAATAATCCCCCCAAGTATGAGACGAGGCTCTGTATTAAGGGTCAAGCAGGAACCTCAGCAGTCTGAGGGTTTATTGTCTTATATGCGATTTTTCCCACAAGGATATCACCCACGTGGTCTTGTGGAACAGCCAATCAAACACATTACCCGCCTCTCTATCCTGGAGATAATTGGAAAGTAATTCAATTATCTCCCAGGATAGAGGCAAAACTCCATTTTACACTTGGCAGTAAAAACAAATAAAAATATATAACATGAAAACTACCGAATGCACTAGGTACAATTAACGTATCCCCAGATAGCTTAGATCTGAGCGCAAATTATTACCGAATGGAGCTCAGATCACATGCATACAGTTCAATCGCCATGGAGCCAAAGTCTTTCACATAGTCTTTCGTTATACGAATGGGCTCCATGGCATAGCTATCTGGGGTAAGTCCATTTGGGCAGAAAAGTACCAAACGGGACGGCGTTTGTATGCTGGATAAACAGAAGAAGGGTGGTCGGCGGCTTCAGCAGTGTTCGTGAGAAATAGTGTCCGTTTTTTAGTTCCATGAAACCGTTGACGAACACCGCTGGGCATTCGTACGTCCAAGAATTATCTCCAGGTACAGAAAATATCTCCATTTACAGCAACAGTAAAAATACATAACTCCTATTATACTGAACAGAATCCCCCCCCCCCCCCCAATCCCCAGATAGCTAGGATCTGTGCGCTCAACATATCCGAACAGCGCTCAGATCCCACGAACAGAATAAAATTGCCATGGGGTTAAAGTTTAGCAAGGGCTGATGAGAGATTGAGGAGGGACAAAGCAGCCAGTTTCACTGGGACAACACCCTGCTGGAGGAACAATAGGCAGGAAAAAGGGGAGGGGAAGACGCACATTTTGGAAGTTAAGGGGCAGAAAAAGTGTTACAATCCAATATGTCCAAATAATGTTTTTAAAGGGCCATACACCCCAGGGCCATAGTCATAAGGCAATAGCCTGGCAATCAGGCTCCTCCAAAAGCCAGGGGCAAAGGGCAGTTAGTCACATAAAAAGCCAGTGACAAAAGGCAGTTTGTCACATGCTGTTTCTCCTCTGCGCCACTATTCAGCTCATCTATAAGCCTGAAGTCTTGCCTTGTCTCTAGCACTAGGGGGTTGGACTTTTCCTGTGACTGCTCCAGTCTCTCAGTCCACCTGAATAAAATGCCTAATCAGGTAGGTATAAAACACTGCCTCTCTCTGAGGGCAGTGTCAGTTCATTGACTCTGGTTCTGCTGTTTGGTTCCTGTTGTTTCATGTCTTGACCCAGTGTTCTTCAGAATGATTCCGGCTTCTGACCTTGGCTTGTTTATTCGATTTCTCTGACCTCTGGCTTCCCTTTACTTCGGCTTTCCATGACTGCTCTTCTGCTTGTCCTTGCCTGTACTGTGACTTGGAGTATATCCTTGCACAGCCCCCGTGCACAGACTCACAGGCCTGGTCACCTTGATCTGTCTTTATTTGCAAGGGTGAGCGTATATCTATGTATACCAAACTCCACATCAGGTAAGACCCTGACAGTAACCATTGAGGAACACCATAGTAAATAATTACCCAACTCTACTCTTCCAACCACCAGGCTCTTACTCCAATCCTGGAATGAACACAGGTGCTTAGCCACCACCACACAACCATGGTCCCTAGCAACACCGATACGATCGTTACAGGTATACAATGATCCTTTTAATCACAGTAAATGGCAGCACCACGGCCTAACACACATACACCAGCTATATACAGAGAAATGAATAAAACTGTTCCCAGAGCTACAGGAAGCATAATCGCTGCCATAGTCATTAACATTCCCATAGGAAAAATATAAATACAGTGTGATGATATTGATGTTACAAAGTTTTGGAGTCCAGTAGCCAGATCAGCAATGTTTTCTGCCAGAGGTAGCCACTCGTTACCCAGGTAGTTGAGCCCCTGAGACTTGAGTGGCCGTCTGGTCTTAAGCAGAGATGAGAGACTGGAACAGATAATCGTAGTGAGGCAAGCCGTGGTCAGTGGGAAGGAGAAGCAGCAAAGTCAAAACAGTCCAAATTCAGCAACAGGTAGGAGAAACAGGAACAAGCTTGATTAGAGAGTGCAGGAACCACAATAATCTGGCAAAGGTACAGAGACCGGAAGTGCCTTATAGAGGCCAAGAACCAGACACATGACCAGACACAGCTGAAGAGAGTTGGCACTGATATCATTGCTTGTAGAGTCAAGGTTATCAGATCTCAGGTAAATTTGCAAAAGGCAGGCTGGTGTACTGATAAGGAAGAGGTTTAGCAGCATGTAAACCAGGGTTCGAAACCCAACACAGTCAGTTCCTCACATACAGAGTCTAAGTGTGCAACCCAAATATTAACCAAGTTACTCTCTACCTCTCTACCCATACAAAAGCAAATAACATACATAAACAATAGGTGGAGTATCGTTGGTTCTTGGGTACAGAATGCAAAATGATGTACAAGGGTAAGCCCTCAACCCCTCTGTTCCTGTGTGTCCAACTTGTCTGGTTCCAACTACATGTCTGTTCGTCCACCCATCGTAAAGCGCTGCGGAATTTGATGGCGCTATATAAATAACATAATAATAATATAGGTGAGATCTTTATTTATATTTATTTTTAATTTGTATTTCATTAAAAGATGATTTTTTTTAACCTCCACACTGCCTGAGTTGATCTTTTGAAGCAGATAAAGGACGGAACAACAGTCACCACACTTGTAGGGAGTGGGATCCCTCACAACTATGCCACAGGTGTTAATATTGAGCCATATTCATCTGAGTACCTAATCACGAAACTGCTATTTAGTTACCCATGCACTTTATGATGTTGCACTAGGTGCTTGTCAATATTTTTGTTTTCACAGTGCATTTTACTGTACCCTTGTACATCATTTTACATTCTGTACCCATTAACATTCCCATACCTACAACTGAAAACACTGTTAAAGGGAACTCAAGTCCACACTCACGAGCAAAAAGTTAATCTTGGGCTAACCCCTTTCGAAAAAATGTGTATGAACAGGACCCGACATCAGAAAACCCTATCAATTTGCTACAAACACATAACAGCACACAAAACAGAGCCGCCCTGGGGGTTCATGAGAGACTTGTTTAGCTCATGACCAAGGTCTGCATGCCAAATGGACCCAAATCTTTGCAGCACAAAAAGGCCTTACTACATGCGCAATGCATATGTGTCAGGGTTTCTTTGCTGTTTTAAACAGCAACCCTTCCTTTTTCTGTGTCTGAGTTTTCAGCTGATATTAACGATCAGCTCCTTCAGTATGTTGCCACGGTTAATCACCTGATAGTAGTAACCAGCCCTGCTGCTAATCAGTGCAGCCTATTTAAGCAGCAAATCCCAGTACCTCCTTGCCCTTGCGTGGTTTCCTGTTCCCCAGAAGTCTCCTTGTTCCTGTGTGTTCCTGACTTCGCTGCTCTCAGTTCTCCTGATCCTGGCTCGTCTGACTGCCCGCTTTGGTGCCTGACCCCTGCTTGCCTCCTGGACTTTGCTTTTGGTTATTACTTTATTTTCTATTTATTACCGTAATAAAGGTGTTTTTGCATCTAGTTCTGTCTCTGTCTGGTTCCTAGTCCCTAACAATATGGAGGTGTCCCGGAAAATCATGTACCAATGGTACATGGCACCGGCCATGCTAGCTAAAATATACCCAAGTGTCAGTAGCCAATATTGGAGATGCCAATAGCCCACAGCTCTAGGGACGATGTTACATATGTGGTGGACGTGTCCAGAGGTAGAGAAACTATGGGTAAAAGTTGCAACACTGATAAAAGAAGCAACAGGGCTCATAGTAGAACACACTATAGAGAGATTCCTCCTTAAAAATGGCTCCCTAAGTACATACTAAGGGCAATCCAAAAGATAATATACCTAGTACTCACAGCGATGTCCACACTGATTGCGAAAAACTGGAAATCCAACCCACTACCAACCATCAGAGAAATGTACTGTGTTTTTGTTTTTTGCCTCCTGCACCTGGACTCCAACTCCTGGTAAACTGCGATATATATTCCGCTGCCTTGACTTCTGCTTCTAGTCTGACACTACCTTTGGATTTCCCCTTTATCTGTACTGTGTTTTTGGTTTTTGCCTCCTCCTTGTGCCATCTCTTGCAACTGGGCTCCAACTCCTGTTAAACTGTTACAATGTGTGTCAGTGAGCTTGTGTGTATGCGTGTCTGTGTGTATGTGTGTCAGTAAGCATGTGTGTATTCATGTCTGTGTGTCAGTGAGCATGTGTGTATGTATGTCTGTATGTATGTGTCAGTTAGCTTGTGCGTATGTATTTCTGTGTGTGTCAGTGAGTGTGTATGTATGTTTGTATGTCTGTGCGTATTTGTGTCCATTGGCATGTGTGTATGTATGCATGTCTGTGTATATGTGTGTCAGTGAGCATGTATGTATGTGTGTCAGTGAGCATGTGTGTATTCATGTCTGTGTGTGTGTCAGTGAGCTTGTGCGTATGTATGTCTGTGTGTGTGTATGTGTGTCAGTGAGCTTGTGTGTATGTGAGCTTCTGTGTAGTAACCTTGTGTGTAGTCACCTTCTGTCTGTGTGAATGTGTGTTAGTGAGTTTGTTTGTAGAGACTTTGTGCGTAGCCTGTCCCCCACACACTCCACAGCCTTCCAACACACTGCCCCCACACTGTCACGTTCCTACACACTCACATTCCAACACACTGCACCCCTATACTGTCACCTTCCTACACATATTGTCACCCCTTCCAGGACAAAGGTAAGAGACAGGGAGGGGGAGATAAGCCCATTTTAATGTAAACTTATCCAGCACTACACACACTACATCCCTATCACCCCACACTATGCTCCCTACATCAGGTCTGTCTCCTAAATTGCTATAAAAAAAATATTTTGAAATCAGGCACCACTAGGGGCAGTATCCATTCTATGGTTTCCTTAAAGGGAAACTCCAGTGCCAGGAAAACGATCCGTTTTCCTGGCACTGGAGGGTCCCTCTTCCTCCCACCCCCCAATCCCCAGTTGCTGAAGGGGTGAAAACCCCTTCAGTCACTTACCTCAGGCAGCGACATGTCCCACGTCGCTGCCTGCTCCTCCCCCGCCGCTCCACCTTCTTCCTTTGTCGGCCGGTGGGAGACTGATCCCGCCCACCGGCTGAGGAGACCTAATGCGCATGCGCGGTAATGCCGCGCATGCGCATTAGCGCACCCCATAGGAAAGCATTGAAAATTAATTTCAATGCTTCCCTATGGGGAATAGAGCGACGCTCTAGCACAGATAATCTGTGCTAGGGACCAGGAAGTTCCCTCTAGTGGCTGTCTACTAGAGGAGGACTTAACCCTGCAAGGTAATTATTGCAGTTTATAAGAAACTGCAATAATTACACGTGCAGGGTTAAGGGTAGTGGGAGTTGGCACCCAGACCACTCCAATGGGCAGAAGTGGTCTGGGTGCCTGGAGTGTCCCTTTAAGCCATGTGCTTCTGGCAGTGACATCACAGGCCAGCCTACTCTAGGGATATTACTTCCCAGAAAGCATCCCACTGTAAATAAACAAACAGATGTAAGAGGGAATGCCAGTCTCTCTTCCTCTCTCCTTGGCTGCCTATCATCAGCTGGGGCCTGTGTTAGATTGTTCGTGTTTTGTATTGTACTGTAATTCATATAGCCCGTTACTTTGCATTTTACTGTAATTCATTCCTGTTACTTGCTATAATTATTATATTAAATAGACATTTAATATTACAATGTTTTGTGCATTGTCTATCCACATATTCGACCATAATACCAAGAACTATAACAAAAAAATCTTAATGGTGTTACTTATTGCTTCATTATTGTGTATTAATAAAAAGGTAAATATTCATCTCTAAGCCATGGCCACAACATTGCTTTATGACCTAAATCATTATATAAAATCCCTACAGCTGCAATGGGCCGTCGCTGATTAAACTGACACAGAAAGTCTGGGAGGGCTTGCACAGGCTGCAGATAAGAGAATGCATGAAAGTTTTCATTGGGGTATATCTACTAAAAAGTGATATTTTACATTTTGTATTTGGTTAGTGCAGGGGTCCTCAAACTCCGGCCCCCCCAGATGTTGCTGAACTACAACTCCCATGATTCTTTGAATTACATAGATAGCCAGAGAATCATGGGAGTTGTAGTTCAGCAACATCTGGGGGGGGTTAGTGGAATGTCCCATTAGTACAAAATACTACAGACGTAAGAGTCATAAGAGGAATTAACGATTGTTTTCCTGTTTTTGTTTTCAGAAAATTAAAACAAAAAAATGGAGCATTGTAATGTTTTCTTTTTGAATCTTTTATGAAAGACTTATGAGACTTTATCTTACGGTTCCAATCACTAATCCCTGTACACATCCTGGAATACCATTCAGATACCAATATGATTTTTTTACCAAAGTTATAATTCAAAGCGAATCTCAAATTCAAAGGAAAAATAGCCCAGCTGGAAACATTCTCAAAGTCATATATGCTTCGGGGTGGGCTACTTTGACCTTAAATTTTACATTCACCTTGAATTCACACTTTAGTGAATAACCATGTAAGAAAATACTGAGGGTGCAATTCTCAAATAAAAAGAGAAATATGCATTTCTGTTTCTAGTGGGTGCTGCAGGAAACCATTTCCTTTCATTTTGCTTGTGGGCTCCATCATGTTGATATAGTTAATGGAATAGTTTTTGTCCTTTCAGCTAGGCCCTAGAGGGACACTATAGACACCCAGACTACTACATCTCAATGAAGTGGTCTAGGTGCATTGCCCCGGTCATGTTAACCCTGCATGTTTCTATTGCTGTTAATTGCAGGGCTAAACACACCTCTATCCGACAATCACTAAAGGCGATCTTGCTGTGAGAACCCAGTCAGACTGTGTTCTCACACATCACCTCCTCCGAATGCTACCCTCATACCCAATGCTTCTCTATGAAAAGCATTGGATTGGACTAGAAGATGGAGAAGCATCACGTTCGAAGAGGAGCGGACAGCTAAAATGAGAGAATCACAGTGCTGGAAAAGGGTAAGGAAAAAACGGTCATGAATCTGAATCTAAACATTTCACACCACTGGATGCTTTGGTGCCTACATCTTTATCTCCAGTTAAGCCCTTGAGCATTGCTTGAGTGCCCTCCTGGTGCATGGGATCAGTGTGGAGGTGGTGTTTATTCCTGCTTTACACCCATTTTCACACGGATTCCGTCTCTTTCAATTTTTGGGCGGGACCTCCTACATACCTCTAAAGGACTTCAGCGAGCTTAAAGGGACTCTATAGTCTACATATAAAAGCAAGAAAGACAGGTCCCCCAGCCTTCCTTCTTGCTTTTATATGTACTTTCATTCATTAAAAATCATTTTCAATGCTGTTTTATATTAAAAACTTACCTCTGTTCCAGCGCCGAGCTCCCAGCCAGGCCGCGCCCCCTTTTTCGTCAAAATGACGAAATTGCGGGGCCCAATAGGACGCTTCTCTGAAAGAAGCGTCATTGCTCCCTTGTGCGCATGCGCAACTTCGCCGCACATGCGCACAGACTTCAGAGGGCGGCATTCATGCCGCCCTCTTAAGTCCTGAGCGCACTACCGCGCAAGTGACTGACAGCTCAGCTCGCGGTCTTTGCCCGCCCCCTCTCCTCTCTGACAGGCTGGAGAGAAAAGGCGTGCACACAGTGCCTTCTCTCTCCTGCACACGTCAGACGTATCTTAATACGTCTGACGTGTACAGGGCCTTTTTAGGGCCCTGCATGATAGGATGTCCCTCTGGTGGCCGTCTGAGTGACGGCCACTGGAGGTATTCCTATCAATCAATGTAAACACTGTATTTTCTCTGAAAATACAGTGTTTACATTCGATTGCCTGCAGGGAGCTATAGATCTCACCTGAACAAATACATTAAGCTGTAGTTGTTCAGGTGACTATAGTGTCCCTTTAAGTCTGGAGTGTCCCTCTGGTGGAAATGAGTGCTCTCTCTCTCTCTCTCTCTCTCTCTCTGTTTGGTGTTATGAATCACTAGGAAGATTAGGAGATGAAATAATATTCTTAGTTTATGTTGGTGGTTTATTTGGATTCCTCACACTTTTTAACATAATCCTAATTATTTATATAGCGATGACATATTTCCAACTCTGTGTAATAGGTAAAAACAACACAAACTATTAAATCTAACAAAACATGTTTGACATACAGGAACAGTAGGCGAAGAGCCCACATGAGCTAAATAAAAAAAAAATAGTTTTCTAATAAACTGTAATAAGCTTTACCACATATAAAGTAAATAAAAAATAAGCCAGTTTTATTTCAAGCATAATTATTCTAGACATAAGAAGAAAAGAAAAATGGGACTAAGGGATCAGAACAAACAAAATCCCAAGGTCCAAGGATAGGACTATGTGGGTATAGACTGGCATGTACCCAAGTTATATAGAAGAAAAAAGTTACCTCGGAGTATTAGAGGGGATGGAAGGCATAGAGCCGTTCCTCTCCAAATCTCCCTGGAGTTTTACCCACAATAGTAATATTAACTCGTCAGGCCCAGGAGTTCTAGACATACTGCATTTTATGTTCCCAATGTAACAAAATGACTACATACAGAAAACTAAAAAAAAATGGGTTTTTTTCATTGCATCAAAATTTACAGAAATGTTACATCTCTAGGGCTCAGCTTAAGAGCAACAATTTGGGGTGTAAACTGGAGACAGTCACTAGTCCCTGGCTGAATCTTCAAGAATGCCAAGGTTGGAGGCCGATAAAGTGCAATCCATGGTGCTCCCCTATCTGTTGGGAGTATCCACACAGTATCCTGGCTACAGTGTTTTTAGATTTCACTAGGACTAAGTTACGCTGCCTAGAGAAATTGGCTATCCAAGAGACTAAATTCGTACAGAGACTAAATGTGTGGCAAAAGTATTTCAGTTGGTAACTCCACATTTGAAGCATGGTGCACTAAAGACATCTGAGTAAGCAGTTTTGGTTAAACCGATTTACGATCAGTAAATGTCAAATACCGTGTTGATCCCCGTCGCATGGCTTTATATAGTTGATTATTGGCTAGGACATGATTCAAGACCACTAATAATTATATGCAAAAGGGTAATAAGCGCTCTCTTCTCAAGGGTGAGCAGCAGTTCACCAACAAGGTGTTCCCTCTACCTTGTGATAAATGGACAGATAAAATAGAAAGGTGAACAGCACTAAAGATCAGAAATTGTACAAACGTTTAGTAGAAATACTGGCCAGCGGAGTAACTTAAAAAAAAAGGAGAAACAAAGATACAAATAATGGTACAGTATGTATGAACGATATAATTCCACAAGAACAAAGGTGTTATATTCACACTCACACTTTGAGGAGCTATATCAGCTCGGTGTTAAGAGCTTGGACGGAATAATCCCCGTCTATGGATTTCTTGAGGTTCCGGATCGTTGGTGAGTTTATAGGTGTAAGTATTCGTTATATGAAAAACAAGAGTAAAATACGCCACATGGTCTAGTACGTAAATATAAAATATTGTAGTAAGAGTAGATGATCCTACTTACATATACTAGAGCAACGACCTGCTCTAGTTTGGAGAATTTCAGGTGGAATAATCCCCACCTCGGGATATAGTGGACCCAGGTATAGCAGCAAAGCAGTATTAAATAGGAAGGAGGACAAAAAAAAATGACTGGATGGTTTAAAAATTATATATACTTTAATACAATAAGTAAAAAGTGAATAATACACTATAAAACCAGTCCTGTATAAAAGTCCAAAATTCTTCCTCTCTTCTACTAATAATTATAGATGTTTCTGAAGATGTATGCATTGTTGTCTATATTACTAACTCATGATGGTAAGTCTATTTAGACCCTCTACATAACAAGCTGTGTCATATACATGAACTGTGATCCTCATCTAAAAGTAGTCTTCATTTGTTTTATATATATATACTGCTCGGCTGTACGACAAATATCCAAAATAAAAAAAGAAATAAAAGAAACTAGAGGAACACTTCGAGCAGTAACGTTTTAGATTTAATTTACAGACCACAACATATAAAACACAAACACTAAACAACTGGTTTTCTTTTTTTGTTTCTCATTACATTGATTACATGGGCTACCACAAATTATTCATAAATGCTATATTTACTGTAATCTGAACCTACTGTGTAAGCAACAGGGAAGAGACCTAGAACTAATCAGTAGTAATATGAATTAAACACTGTACCCATGTAAATAAATGAAACACTATATAAGCTAGGGGAAGAATCCTGTAGGATTAATCACAACTTGCCAAAGTAGTGGTAGTTTGAATTATAACATTGTCTAAAGGAACCCCAATCTTAAGAACAAAACATATCATTTCCTACCCATTAACATATCAAGAAATATAAAAAGTGCTAAACTCGTCCAGGCTTCTTGTTTATTTATGTATTTATTTATTCTTTTACTAAATTGAGAATTGAAAGTGAACTTTAAATTTAAGTTTAAAATAGCCAAATTGCTAAATTTTACAAGTTAGCCATGCCTTCACTTTGGCTAGACTGGGCTTTGGCTTGAAATTGACTTTTAGTTCTCACTTTAGTATATAAACCCGATGAAAGTCTAAAATATTATTTAATAACAGAAAATCTAAAGTACATCTAGAAGAATGTTAAAAACAAAATACATTAGCCATAAAAAAAAACACCTACAAATACACCATCTATTTACAAGAAATTGTAGATATGTGAAGAGGGCCTCTGCAAATTTGAGTTGGGGAAGATGTCTGAGTGATAGTCTTTAAATAGTATGTTTCTTGCCCTAATGGACCTGTATCCCAGTTAAGCATGTATTCACTGTGAAACGGTTTCATATTTTGAAATGCTCAGATAGAGTGTAACTGAAAATCACAGGGGCCTGACTGACCGCTCTAAAGGGACATGCTTAAAGCTGTACTCATTTTTAAAAATGATAGAGTTTCTTAGCCATTATCAAATCTGAGAGGGGGAGCAGCATGCTCAACTTACCAATAGTTATGGTCTTGCGTTTTTAGATAACACAAACTAGGGCATCAAAAATGTTCCTCTTGTGTGCGTTCTCTGATGTCTAACAAGATGTGAGTTACAGCTAAAACATTTTCCACATTCAGAGCATGAGTAAGGCTTCTCTCCTGTGTGAGTTCTCAGATGTTTAACAAGACTTGAGTGCAAGCTAAAACATTTCCCACAATCAGAACAAGAGAAAGGTTTCTCTCCAGTGTGAGTTCTCTGATGTATAACAAGATCTGATTGTTGACTAAAACATTTTCCACACTCAAAACATGAGTAAGGTTTTTTTCCTGAGTGAGATCTCTGATGTTTAACAAGACTTGAGTTGTGGCTAAAACATTTCCCACATTCAGAACATGAGTAAGGTTTCTCTCCTGAGTGAGTTCTTTTATGTATAGCAAGATATGATTTAGTAATAAAACCCTTCCCACATTCTAAACATAAATGAGGTTTCTCTCCCGAGTGAGTTCTCTTATGTAAAATAAGCTTTGATTTAGTGATAAAACCTTTCTCACAGTCCGAACATGAGAAACGTTTCTCTTCTATGTGAGATACCTGTTGTCCAGCAAGATCTGGTTGCGGATTATACATTTCCCCATGGTCAGTATTTGAGTAAAGTATTTGATTTGTGTTACATTTCTGATGTCCAACAAGCAATGACTTGAAAGCAAAGCATTTTTCACAGTGATTTGAGGATGGTTCTTCATTATCAGTAAAAACACATTTTCTATGTGTATGTTTCATGGACATGTAAATGCTGGTTAAATTTGCTTGTTCATGTGATGCCAATGCCTCCTTCCTATGAGTAAATGGACACACTGTCCGTGTCTTTTCTGTGACTGTATGAATGGCAGTGTCTGTAAGATTTCCTTCTTCACACAACACGGATTCATCCTTAATATGAATAGATGGACATTCTACTGTTGTATGTTCTGTCGGCGTATGTACGCCGGTGAGATTTCTTGGTTCACACAAGTCTGGTTCCTCCTTAATATGAGTAGGTGGATATTCTGTTTCAGTTTGTGCTGTGGGTGTATTAATATCTGTTTCATTTCTGTCTTCACGTGAGGCTGATTCCCCTTTAATGTGAGCTAGATTGTCTGTCTCTATACTAGTGTTTGCTACATTTTCTTCTTCGCATGAATCTACTGCTTTAGTTGCATTTTGAAAACAATTGTTGAGTTTAGAGTTTGACAAGTTGTCTCCCGGGTAATTCTCAAACTCCTCTTCTTTGCTAATAAAGTTTTGTGTAATCTTGAATAAACCTGGAACAAATACACAAAGATTACAACTGGGGAGATTCATTGCAGAATTACATAGTATTTCCCACACAATATATTGCCTGGTGTTTACTACAAATATTGTATATTGCGTGTTTGGAGGAAAGTATAGGATGCTTAATCACCAGTTGCCTAAGAGTAAACAAGGTGGTAATTACATCTCCTCTTACCCTTTGAGCTGAAGGCCTGGTGGTTCTCCATTATCGTGTCCTTGTAGAGATCCTTGTGTCCTTCTAAATACTCCCATTCCTCCATGGAGAAATAGACAGTGGAATCCTCACACCTTATAGAAACCTGACAGACACAGTAATATAGTCACCATCTAGACAGATCCCTTGGTTTTACTCTATGATGTCCCATTCCCAGCAGCCTCACCTCTCCAGTCAGAAGGTGGATGATCTGACTGGTCAGTTCCAGGATCTTCTGCTCATTGTTTCTCTCATGGATTAGTGAGTGAGGTAGAGGCACAGGGCTGAGACAGGTATGGTCACTGGACTTCTTCACAACAATGTAATCCTACATATTATAGAAATACTCTTAAATATAAATGGGGAGTCAAGCGATACAATAATAAATACAGTAAGTGCAAACAGGTTTATATAGGGCTATAGTGCATCCAATGAAGGGGTAATTTATATGTACTAAATCAGATCCTGCTCTGTTTACATAAAGGTCAGACAGCGATACTCGCACTGAGCTATATTCACTAAGGCTATAAACACACAGGGGAAAGGGGACATTAGCGGTGAAATTCCAACTTCTAGGCGGACAGGCCACCACAGGTGGCATGTGGGGACTCTAATTTTAATAACTATGTTGGGGGTCAGGTCTATTAAATTAATAATAAATGGGGGGCAAATGTCACCAACCTATTTTTACCCATGATGGGTAGGGGCTATTAAATATACAAAGGAGATGCCATTGTCCATTCCCCAATTTCTTTTTACTAATGTCTCCTCATGTCCCTTACATGCATTAAATAGCATCTCATAACAATAGAAATGTTGTGCCAAAGCCATCACCTCTCCAGTCAGCAGGCAGATGATGTCCAGGGCAAAATGCAATACCCTTTCATTTACTATGTGTTTGTCCATCATCAATGTGTAAGTCAGATGGCTCATACAATATTCTTTCCTTTGTAGAGTTATTTAACCTTTAGACAAGCTCTGTGAAGGAGAAATGCACTGTGAATTACACACATTTACTGCTCTACAAAAGAGACAAGAATTCACTGGCTGAGAAAAACGAAAGATTCTCTAGTAAGCGAGACATGACATCAGTCATGCTCAGACATCTATCTTTACAGAATGACATGGGTATACATGACACACCTGACACTGCATAATGCATGAGAACTGCATTTCATTTAAAATTCAAACAGCTTTAAATCTGATTGGGGTTAAAGGAACAAACAGTGTAGGAATGATCGGCAATGTCAGACACAGGCAGGAGGGAGATGAGGATTGAAAAAAATAGTACTCTGAATTAGGACAAACAAATGTATTCCGATGTATTCATGGGCTGTGTACACACTGTAATAGCTAAAAAATAAAAAACACTTGGTTTAGTTTTAACCTTGTTCCCGTTTTTTTATATTTTTAGGGTTACTTACTAAAATCACAACATTTTCATCAATTAAATCTGCCAAGCTGTGCTGGAGATCTTTTACTAATCAGCGATTTTCATCTCAGTTTTTCCATTTACTCTGCGACTATTTGGAGTAGGATGAAAAACCCTGCTAGTTCACACTAAATTGTTAGTTATATATACATATATGGTATAAAAGAAAACACTATAGATCCTTAAAAGAAACCACTACATTGTTTGAGTGGGGAAACTGAATTGAAGAAACACTTAGAGGACCACTCTAGTGCCAGGAAAGCATACTCGTTTTCCTGGCACTAGAGTGCCCTGAGGGTGCCCCCACCCTCAGGGACCCCCTCCCGCCCGGCTCTGGAAAGGGGAAAGTGTCTAAAACGTACCTTTTTCCAGCGGTAGGCGGAGAGCTGCGCGCGCATTCAGCCGGTCGCATAGGAAAGCATTTTCAATGCTTTCCTATGGACGCTTGCGTGCTCTCACTGTGATTTTCACAGTGAGAATCACGCAAGCGCCTCTAGCGGCTGTCAATGAGACAGCCACTAGAGGAAATAGGGGAAGGCTTAACCCATTCACAAACATAGCAGTTTCTCTGAAACTGCTATGTTTATGAAAAAATGGGTTAATCCTAGAAGGACCTGGCACCCAGACCACTTCATTAAGCTGAAGTGGTCTGGGTGCCTAGAGTGGTCCTTTAACAAAACTATCAATACTTGTCTGGTCCCATAAAATCACCCTAGTACCCAAAGGGTTGAAGGCACACTCCCGAGCCATTACTACTTTGGATAAAAAAAAAAGGTGTCATCCAAACCAAATTTTATAACATGACAGGAGGTGAATATTTTCTTAAGTCTCTCTTTACTAGAACTCCAAAGCAACACAGAAAAACAACCAATCAGAAAAAAGTAATGCAACCACGAAAGCCCCCTCCCAACCAACTACTTCCTCTTTCTTTGCTGCTCCACATCAAGCACAGGTCAGAGTACCACTGCCTCTCATTGTTTTAGGGGTAGTATTTTGACTCATGGTTTATTTACTGTATTTATTACTGATTTATACTATTGGCATTTATTACTGGTTTTATTACTGTATTTTATTACTGATTTATGCTATTGGCATTCATTACTGGTTTGATTGCTGTATTTATTACTGATTTATACTATTGGCATTTATTACTGGTTTGATTGCTGTATTTATTACTGGTTTAGACTACTGGCATTTATTACTGATTTTTTATTGTTGGTATTTAGTACTTTTGTCCATTGGTGTACTTTGGTTTGTTCCCTATGCTCCTATGTACTGTTCTTTCCCCTGCCTGTGGGGTCTGCAAGGGTGTTTTCTTCCATCCTCTTTGCCTGTAATCTTTTTCTCCCTTCTCTCCTTCCTGCTTGCGGTCGGCGGGGGGCGGTTCAGTGAACCGCCTCCCGTCCTGCCTTGACCGCCGGGACCCCAGAGTTTGACTCCGGCGATCCCACGTGTAGCTCCCGCGCACCGATTTCCCCAGCACACGGAAGATTCTACGTGTATGATCCTTTCTTCCATCCTACCGTTCCCGGTCCGTCTACTCAATGTGATCGGCCTATGATGGAGGGAATAGAGCCAGGGGAAGACATATCCTTTCTTCGGACTGCTCGAGGATTTTGTCATGGATTTTTTCATCCCCACCGACTCGGACTCCGGACACGCAGAACTTCTTCTCATCGATTTTGTGGTATGGAAAAGATCTGGGGATTCCCACGCGGTGTTCAGCCTGAGAATCTTTAACACCATGTGGGATACCATCATTTCAGGATGGAGGATGCCCATCGCCTACGGGACCTCTTCGGGCCGCGAGTTTGGTTTGCTGTACTGGAGCTGTAGGGTACTTGTCCATCTGTCCCGGTGGACGAAGAGTTCCAAGGATTTTGCCGTAAGACGGGCCTTGCCAATGCTCCTGTCATCCTATCGGCTTACGCGTGAGGGGTTTCCCCTCTACGCCTACCCGGGCGATCTTCCTGGTCCCGCCCATCACAGGGTCCATTGTTGGGGTTGGAGTCGAAGTTCCTCATACCTGGACCTGCTTGCGTGATTGTTCACATTTCAGAATCTGCGGGTCAGACGTTGGAGAGCCGCCAGCGATTCAAGGATCTCCCGTTCCACCCTCCTCGAGATCGCCAGCATCCTGGACTTTCGATTACTCCTAGCTGACCTAAGACGTTCGTATTGTTTGGTTTCTGTAGCTAGATCGGCGGTCCACGTCCCGATTAGGAGGTCTTCCCATTGGTCAGGACTCGCTGGTTGGCGGATGTCTCAAAGGTATGTGATTGTCACGAGTGTAACAGATCCCCCCAGGCACACAAGGGGTAAAATCCGTTTAGGCGATATTCCCCTTCCAGATAGACTAGCAGCTACTGCAATCACCAATCTTCCGAACTGCAAACACATGAATACTCCAATTACAGAACAGGAAACACACGAATGCTGTAAACAGCCGAACAGGAGAAACCATACGAACAGCTTACACTCCTGGCAGTCGAACTGCGACAGCATACAATCAAATTCCCCCCAAGAATGAGACGACACCTCCTCTGGTTTACTGGGGCTACCTGCCCGGCTTTTATGCAGGTCTCCCACCTGGTGGACACTCCCCTCGGGGACCAGATGGAAGACTGGGACACAAAATATACACTGACCAATCACGGACATACACCTTTAAACACTCCCACAATTACATCATAATCCCTCCTCTCTATACTGGCGATAAATGGGAAGTAATCCAATTATCTCCAAGGACAGAGGCAAAACTCCTTTACCCACATGGTGACAAAAAGACATAAAATTACACAAAAATATATAACGGTGCAGCTATTGCATAAAACTGGTACATTCAACACATCCCCAGATAGCTTAGATCTGAGCGCACATTATTACCGAATGGCGCTCAGATCATATACATACAGTCCAATCGCCATGGAGCCAAAGTCTTTCACCTTGTCTTTCGTTACATGAATGGGCTCCATGGCATAGCTATCTGGGGTAGCATCGTCCACTAAGTCAAAGTACCGAACGGACGGCGTTCGCATGAATTGAAGGAGAAGGAAGGTGGGCGGCTCAGCGGTGTTTGTGCAAATAGTGTCGTTTTTGAGTTCCATAGATTTGGAGATGAACACCGCTGGCCGTTCGGGAGTTTAAAATGGCCGCTGCCACGTGTTCGGCAAACAAACAAAAGCCACCCAGCGTTAGTCAATTAAGCTGCGGTTAACCGCAGCTTCTGGGCGGTCAATTGACGGCACACTCCATTCCCAGGTGGTCGGTCATTCGTCTGTTTGTTCGGTAGATTAAATCTACCGAACACCCAGGCAGAAAGGCACGAACAAGCCTTTCTGCAGGAGAGAATACCAGTTTTTAACATGGGGCCATAGTCCAGCTGCAGGAGGCGAGCAAACAGGCTTCTCCAATGTCCAGTGGCGAGGTTGGTTCCGCCACAACGACTTCTGAGGCCTTAGGTGTTCCTTTCTCTAGGACGTTCGCTCGTTTTGTCGTTCCTCTGGCTTTGGCCTGATACTCAGGGCCTTCCCTTTGTCAACGTTGTTTTGCTATCTTACTATGTTTTTCTCTCCCAGAAGTGTCTTGGATGTCCGGGCCTTAGAGGTCGACGTTTATTCTTCCCCTCTGGAAGGGGTCACCTTCAGGATGTCTATACGTACTAGTCTGATTGATCAGCTGTATTTGTCCTTCAGTACATCTTTGATTTAGGACACAGCGGCTCCAGATTCCTACTAGGAGGGCACATCTCGCCAAGACATCATGCATTTTACTTCTGTTTCCGAGAGGGTACTTTTTGCCTAGCTTAGGTTAGTCCGGTGGTTCGTGTTTCTTTCGCTTTGCTGTCTGAGCGTTAAAACAGCAAATATGGGGGGGGCGGCGCTTGACTACTGAAGCGAATGGTCGCATGGCTGAGGAGCTCCGGGTCACTACAACCAAAAAACAACGTTTTTGACCCCCACCAACGGGTTAATCCATCCCCGTGGGGACCCCACGCATACTGGCACCAAAATGGGGCAAAAAACTAAAAAACTCAAACCGGACAAACCCAGAATGGACTTGCACATCAACGAACTCTGGCGGCAGGCCCAGGGCGCAACTAGCTCCAAAATGGCGTCCATACATGGAGGATGCTCAGACTTTTATGAGGAAACATCCGGAGCGGAGGAGATGACCCCTCCGGCCCAGCCACAGCAGCCACCAAATCGAAGACAGCCCCAGCCAGCCGCGGTAAAACCCACACCGGTGAGCATGGAGGCAATAAGGGAACTGATGGCAGAACACCACCAAAAAATCTCGGCCGATGTGGCTTCAATCCGGGAGGCCTTGCAGGGCCTAGATGGCAGGCTCAGGGTAGTGGACACCACCATAGAAACCCACGGCTGCCAAATAAAGGAGCTGCAGCATGCTATTAAAGAGCTCAAACAGCAAAACGAAATGACTGAGCTGAAGCTCGCCACGATGGAAAACAACCGCCGCCTGAAACACTTAAAGATCAGGGGCGTTAAGGACGACATACCTGATGCTGAACTGCCTCACTTTGCACGCAGGCTCATCACAGCACTGTTGACCCCGAAGTCTGCCAAGACAGTGACGCTGGAAGGCTTATTCCGCATCCCAAAGCCTGCAACAGCCCCAGCCACGGCTACAAAAGACGTGATCCTTCAATTCCAAACCCAGAGGGACAGGACCGCAGTCCAGACAGCTGCCAGAGAACACCCAACCTACCTTTTCGAAGACATGAACCTTGAGTTCTATGCGGATCTCTCTGGGGCCACCCTGGCGTGGAGGAGAGCTCTGCAGCCATTTACTGCCCACCTGCGAACACACCACTTGAAGTACCGCTGGGGCCCTGCACACACCCTGCAGGTTACCAAAGGCGAAACCACGCACATCATCCGGTCCCTGCAGGAAGCAACGATGGCCCTGAGGCACCTAGACCTACCCTTGGACATGCCTAACTTGTCTAAGCCTCCAACGAGTCCCACACACCCTCCAACCTGGGCCACTGCTAATGCTCCGGAATTTGTCCCCAGGCAGCCAGCCGAATTACCGGCAGATGCGGCCACAACCTGAACTTCAACTAAGACTGAAGGCCCCATAGCCCAGGGTTCTTGTCCATATCCAAATATACTTTTGCCTGAGCCACTACCTGCATTTTTGATGCTCTTGTGTTCCCGGTTCCAAATGTTTATATGACTCTCTGTGGAAGGCTACTACCAGGGCAATTACCGCCCCACTTTAAATATGGCTACACACGACAGGACACTGACCGAGACGACCCCAGCACACGCCGGGAACACACTGGCCATAGGGTTTTTCCCTTGTTATTTGTTTCCTTTAAAACAAACACCCGTCTGTACTCCCAGAGCACCTGGCAAGCACCGAGAGCTGGCTTCGGATGAGCAATGACAGCTGGCTGACAGCACCCTGTGCTCCTAAGCACGACCTCCACCACGCTGGGCCACGGACTGAACTGCCTACACAAGCAAGTGAATGGTGTCGGGGGACAGCTTGCAGCTACTTTTATTATTATACCAGCGCCCATCCGGGTGAGAGCGGGACTTATTAAGTGCTTATACAGTTTTTATATGCTGCATACCTGGCGGCGGTTATGTTTCCTTCTTTTTGTTTTAGCAGTAGGACAGCCTGCCACCACACATCTCACACTGCCCCCTTGCTAACCTTAATAGCCTAGCCGTCCGAACCCCGGACATCATAGCCCAGTTAAACGTCAGCCTGTTTATAACATAAAACATCATAGGGATATCCAATCTGGAGGGAAAAAACAGGCAGGCAAATCTCCAAACATTTTAACCCCTCCCCTAATTACCTCCTTTCCAATAAGTAGCAGCTCCTCCTGATCATCCCCAGACAATACATAAGCCAAATAGCTGCAAAATTACTGAGTTTATTAGAAAAAGGGGCGGGAATTGTAGCACTGCCTCTAATCTTCAGGAAAAAGAAATTTTCGGTAAGTAAAATTTATGTTTTTCCTTTCAGATTAGAGGCAGTGCTTACACCATAGGGATATAATAAAGCAGATCCTGAGGGCGGGTTTCAGTTCACTACTGCTTGAAGCACCCTGCGCCCAAAAGCTGCATACTCCGAGGCCAGTATGTCCCACTTGTAGTGTCTTGAGAACGTATGGAGAGAGGACCGAATAGCAGCTGAACAAATTCGAGACGGAGAAGCAGCTGCACGCAGAGCCCATGACGGCGAAACAGCTCTAGTAGAATGTGCCTTTATAGGGCCTGCAAATTCCGTGCCACTCTTAGAATAAGATAACAGAATACAATCCTTCAGCCATCTAGCCAGAGAACTCTTCGAAACCAACATACCTTTTCTTTGTGCCTATGAACAAGACAAACATACCGATATCCTACCGGAAGGATTCCGTAGCTTTTAGATATTGCCAAAGACATATCTTTACGTCTAAGCAGTGAAAATTACTTACCAAGGCATTAGACGGATTCCGACAAACGGTCGGAAAAACCACTTCTCGGTTGACATTGGCAACAGAAAAAACTTTAGTGATACCTGAAGGATCGAGCTTCAGAACCTCCTTGTCCTGATGAAAACCAAAAAGGGAAAATACTCCCGAAGCGCTCGGATCTCACATACTCTTTTAGCTGACGAATAGCCACCAAAAAAAAACGGTATCCAACGAAAACATCTTCAGGGAAACTTCTTCCAATGGTTCAACAGGCGGTACTCAAAGCGCGGAAAGGACCAAATTCAGATCCCAGGGAGGACAGGCTTCCCTAACAAAGGGCACCAAACGTGTCAGAGCTCTGAAGAACCTTGAAATCAGAAAATTCGAGGTAAAACATCTGAGGGAGAAGAAACTGATAGCAGAAACATGTAATCTAAATGAAGCAGGTTTAAGACCTTTGCAAATCCCATCTGACGGAAGCATAGAATCTTCTGGATGGACGCGGAAACAGGGTTGACTTCAAACCTACAACACCGCTGAAAAAACTTCCAAATCCTAACGTAGAACCTTGAAGTAGATTCCTTGTAAGATGCCAACAAAAATTTTTATAACTTCAGGATCCAGACCTTTACTCTCTAAAATCTGGAGTTCAGAAACCAGGCCGTCAAACGGAATCTCCGAAGGGCCGGAAGAGGCACCATGGCGTCCTCTAGAATTACTCCTGAAAGAGGAAGCTTCCAAAAGGTGGCCCCCGGAAAGTTCAGGAGAACCGAGAACCAACTTCTTCTTGGCCACCATGGAAGGATTAGGATAATACTTACATTTTCCAGCCTTACTTTTTGAAGTATTCTGGGAAGAAGCACTACTGGCGGGAAGATATATGCCAGGTTGAACTTCCATGGTACTGACAGGGAATCTATGAAATCCGGCCTGTCTGCTGGATTTAGGGATGCAAAACGTCTTGTCTTCCTGTTCACTCTGGATGCCATCAGGACTATCTCTGGAACACCGAAGCGGTCTGTGATGAACTTGCAAGTTCTGCATGACAGGGACCAATCTGCTTGTTTCAAATGATGCCTGCTCAGGGCATCTGCCACCACATTGAACTTTCCTAAAATGTGAACTGCAGAGATTGACATAAGGTGCACTTCTGCCCACAGCATGATTATTGAACAAAGGCTTTCTAATCTTGTTGATCTCGTACCTCCCTGTTTGTTCAAATATGCCACTGTCGTTCGATTGTCTGAACGAATCTGAATATGTTGATCTTTGATGAGAAACTGAAACGCCAAGAGTGCCATCCATACGGCCTTTGATTCCCTGAAGTTCGAGGAACTTCTCATATCCTTCTCTTGCCAGGACCCCTGCTTCTTTATGTCTCCCAGATGGGCCCCCCAGCCCAGCGCAGAGGCGTCTGTTGATATGATAGTGAAGGACTTCATCCGGAATGACAGACCCTCGTGGAGGAATCGAGAAAATGTCCACCACTGCAGACTTTTCAAAGTTAGATCTTTAAACCTCATCAGCCCATCTAGGCCGAGAGCCTATCGATACCAGACTTGCAGAATGTTTCTTTGTAGAGGTCTCATTCTGGCTTTTGCCCAACCGACTGCCGGGATTGAGGCTGTAAACAGACCCAGCAAGCACCTGGCTTCTCTGATTGAAAACATACTTTTTTCTCTGAGATTCCGGATTAACCGCTTGATCTTTAGTATCTTCTCTTCTGGCAGGAATAACTTCATCGCGATAGAATCCAAAATTAGACCCAAGAACTGGATCCTTTGAACTGGCACTAGTTCTGATTTGTTGAAATTTATTAGCCAGCCATGCTTTTCCAGCGATTTGATGGCTGTCCCCAGGTCTAACTGTAGTTGAACTTGGGACTCTGCAATGAACAGCCAGTCGTCCAAATATGGAATGACAGCGATGCCCATACCTCTTAGAAAAGCTGAAACTACTACTAGAAGCTTTGTGAATACTCTGGGCGCTGATGACAGGCCGCAAGGCAGTGCTCTGAATTGGTAATGTTTGGTTACCGATTGGCAGCACACCGCAACCGTAGAAAACCTTTGCTGGATTCTGCTATGGGTACATGAAGATAGGCATCTTTCAAATCCAGGGACGCAAACCAACTTTATGGGTGAATAAGCAGTGCAGCTGACTTTACTGTTTCCATGAGGAATTTCTTTTTGATAATCCGCTTGTTTACGGCCTTTAGGTCTAGGATAGGTCTGAACGAATCATCTGGTTTTGGCACCAAGAAAAGTCTTGAATAGGTGCCTTGATGTCTTTCCTTTAGAGGAACTTCTTCCACCACTCTTTTTAGTAACAGAGTCGATACTTCCCGCATCAGAGGGAGTTCCATATCTAGAGAATGAATCTCGGAACATAGAAACATGTTCTTTGGGGCTTGTGATAATTCTAGAGCGTATCCGTGCTCCATCACTGTAAGGACCCAGCGATCTGATGTTGTCTCTTTCCAGTGCTCTAGGAAGTGACTCAACCTTCCACCTACAGGCCTGGCGTCATCATATTTTATTTCTCTTGGCAGTAAACCTTTCCTTCTTCCTATAATCAAAAGCTCTTTTCTGTTGACCCTTGAAATAGTTTCTACGAAAGGAACTTCTAAATGAGGGAAGTGTCTCTGCGTTACGGCTTCTAATCCTTCCTTCATCTGTTTCAACAACTCATCCAGATTTGAACCGAAAAGTCTTCCTGGTTCAAAAGACAGTTCACACAGTGAATTATTAGATGCCGCATCTGCTGACCAATTTCTAAGCCAAAGCGCTCTTCTGGCGACTGTTGAAATATCTATATTCTTGGCCGATAATTTTCAGGCTTTCTGCAGAGGCATCCACTTTTCTAGTTCTTCCAACCAAGTTTATGGGCCTTGGCAACGGATGACCCCGTAATCAAAGCTTTAGCTTGGGCTGCAGAAGAGATGAACAACATCTTTAAGGAGGAGTCCATGCGTTTATCCATGACCTCCTTGAGCCCGCTTGAATCTCCAATTGGTAATGTAGTCTTCTTACCTATTTGAGCAATAGGAACGCCCACTACAGGGACAGTATCCAGCTTACAGTCTTGTTCCGCTTCTATGGAAAAGAGAGATTTAAAAACTGTCTAGCCAATAAACAGCATGTGACTTGGGAATTTTCCAATCTTTTAAATCAACTCCCCAATCTGTGGGTGAAAAAGAAACCTATTGGACTTCTACCCTGTTTCCTCAAGTTCAAATGCAACTGCACTTCCTTAATCAATACCCCAAATGGATTCTACTGGGAATGCAGATTCCTCATTTGATGAGACACTGCTGAATTATCGCCATACTCAGAACCACTAGTTCCAAACTAGAATCGGAACTTCCCAAGATCTTAGGCTTTTGTTAGCATGTATAACAATCTGAGAATCCTGGGCAACCGAAGCCTGGATTGTCTGTAATGCTGCTGACCACATATCCACAACTGTTTGCTGCATACTTTGTTGCAACCAGCTGATAAAGTGGACTTTTCTGTTCTTTGTGCTTCCTCTGAAGCTTCTTTGAACACACAGAGCAAAGTTTCCTTTTTACAACCATCTGGCATAAGATGGCCACACACAGAGCACATTAAATGCTTGGCTAGATGTACATTTCCCCTTCTCAGCAACTTTATCCAAATTTTCAGGATTATATACTGGGAACAGAAAACAAACAAGGGAAAATAAACAAAATTTTTCCCTAAAGATTCAGGCTAGAACCATTTAAATAAAAACTTAATCAGTCTTACCTTAAATGGCCTGAGAGTGTGTTGGAGGGCAGGTGAGAAACACACTTTGCAACCGTTCTGAGAGCTCCTGGCAAACAGAGGTTGCTGCTGGTAATGCTCCTTTTAAGTCCTGTAACCAAACAAAAAACGCCAAGTTCAAATTTGGCGCCTGAATCCAGGTTCGCATTGCGCATGTGCATAGCGCTCTGCGACTCCCTGGTGGAACGCAACGCAACCTGTGTGTGCGTTCCACCGACAGGACCTCCCAGCCGACGCACGCCTGCGTCCTTCGTCAGACCGGCACCTGGCACGGCAAGAGACGGAATAAATTCTGAGGGACCACGCCGTCCGGCGTGTTAAACGCTACTTACCCGAACATCAAGGAAGCAGAGCCTCCCGAGCCTCAGCCCTTCTCACCTGCTTCCTGGAGAACCTTCCTGCATAACCTCCCCTGCCGAAGGCAGGCAAAGAACTGGGGATGATCAGGAGGAGCTGCTACTTATTGGAAAGGAGGTAATTAGGGGAGGGGTTAAAATGTTTGGAGATTTGCCTGCCTGTTTTTTCCCTCCAGATTGGATATCCCTATGGTGTAAGCACTGCCTCTAATCTGAAAGGAAAAAATGTATAAAGTTTTTCATGCCATTGCTTCACTAACAAAGACCACTCGGCTCCATTTAAGCCTGTTTCTCTAACATACATGATATGCCATCTACCCTCTTCCTCACTCTCCCAGACAGAGCACAGCAGCACTAGCATTGATAGCGCGACTGTCTACCCGAGTCTAGATGTTACACAGGGCATAACTCTTCTCATACACCTACACTATACTTGTGCATTATAATCGTTGACCTTGCTATTATTTTACCTATTTTATTATCCATCACGTCTTGTATATATGCTTTTCTTTAACTTCTGTGTACAAACATTAGACGTTTATGCATTGCCTGTTTACCTCTCAACCTAAAAAAGTGCTAATATTTAAATGCCATACCTGTGAAATGCTGTAACACTTTCAGACTTGCAAATGCTATTGTGGCATTGTGAGTTGCTATGTTCACGTTAGCACACAAAAATAAAGAATTATAAATAAAAAAAACAAAAACAAATATGAAGCCTCCTGTCATGTTGTAAAATTGTAGATTATACTAGCTTTAGTTTAACTATAAGCTTAATTTTATTAATGACAGGAGGCGAATATTTCCCTCCCAGTTTGACCCTGCCCTAGTTCCTTGTTTGTTTTTTTGGACCTCCTCTAGTTGATAGTCTGTTCTCCAGGACTGTGTCTATCTAGGTAGGTAATTATTTGCCTTCGTGAGGGAAGTCAGGGTATGATTTTATGAATGGTGTATTGTCTGTATTTGATTATAGGTCTTCATGTTTTTCAGAGTTCCTTTCATTCAGTGTTGTATTGTCTGTAATTGGTTATGGGCCTTCATGTTTTCCCAGTACATTTCATTCGGTGTGGTACTGTCTGTAATTGGTTATGCGCCTTCATGTTTTCACAGTACATTTCATTCGGTGTGGTACTGTCTGTAATTGATTATGGACGTTCATGTTTTTCACAGTACATTTCATTCACTAATCAGTGTTTCTATTTTATCTCGTTTCAGGGTAATGGTTCGTCTACTGATCCAAGTTCAGCATTTTCTTCAGGATGAGGTTCAAGGTTTTATCTACTTTTCCACGTTCATTTCGTGTTGGAGGGCAGTCATCAACTGACTTCATTTGAGTTCTTAGGATGCTATTGTCTTGTTTGCTCATGTACCTTTTTGTCGCAGCTCGAAAGAGGAAATAGTTGGTTGGGAGGGGTCTTTTATGGTTGCATTACTTTTTTCTGATTGGTTGTTTTTTCCTCTATGTTAAGGTGCTGCTGTGGAGTTCTAGTAAAGAGAGACTTAAGCAAATATTCGCCTCCTGTCATTAATAAAATTAAGATTATAGTTACACTAAAGCTAGTATAATCTACAATTTTATTTATTTATTTCAGCGGGCGGTGTGCTTACATAGGGCTGAGCCAGGCAGGAGTGTGACATAGGGATTGCTGAGGGAGGTGGGCAGTTCATGAAGAGCTGAAGTAGTGAGACGGACA
The DNA here is from genome assembly GCF_036172605.1 of Pelobates fuscus. NCBI lineage: Eukaryota > Metazoa > Chordata > Amphibia > Anura > Pelobatidae > Pelobates > Pelobates fuscus. The sequence goes on along the minus strand of NC_086326.1, from coordinate 150,121,334 downwards.
CACAGCTCATGTAGAGCTGAGGGAGGGGGGCAGGCGGCTGACTTAGTGCGGCGGCAAGGGAGTTGTAATCTCCCTGCTCTGCTACCTCGCACGCCTTGCAGTAATGCCGGGAGCCGGGTTATGACGTCACCCCAGCACACTAAACAGTGCGTGAGAGCTAAGCAGGGAGATGACAGCAGCCCCACTGGACCCCAGGGAAAGCCTATCCACTCCAGCTTTCCAAATGGGACGAGACTGGGTGAATTTAATTTTTTTTTAAAGTTATTATTTGTGAGTGAGTGTGTGTCTGTCTCTGAGTGTGTGTCCGTCTGTCTGTCTGTGTGTGCACCCTCCAATCACATGGGAAAGTTGTTTTTACTCACCTTTTTCCCCCAGGTCGTGCTGGTGACGCCCCACCTTCATGACTAAGATCATCAATCTTGAAGATCTCATCCAATCCAATGCTTTCCCATAGGAAAAGACAATTGTGAATGTACAGCAAAATGCCACTGCGATAATTTAACTTGTATAGTTTGTAGCTATAGGAATTTATACTCTGACTCAGAATGTTTTAACGTATGTAATTTTCAATTGTGGTGATTCCACACTATATCTTCCTGTTACGGTGCACCACATTCCTTTTTGATGCTTTGTTTATACAGTGAGTGAAAAAAGTATTTGATCCCCTGCTGATTTTGAATGTTTGCCCAGCGACAAAGAAATGATCAGTCTATATGTTTAATGGTAGGTGTATTTTAACTGTGAGAGACAGAATAACAAAAAAACTAAATAAAAAAAAACGCTTGTCAAAAAAGTTATAGATTGATTTGTATGTCAATGAGTGAAATAAGTATTTGATCCCCTATCAATCAGCAAGATTTCCGACTCCCAAGTGTCTTTTATACAAGTAACGAGCTGAGAGTAGGATCACTCTCTTAACCCCTTAACGCTGGATGACAGACCCGGTCCGTCATCCGCTAAAATTAACCCCAGATCGCTGCGATTGCGGGGTTAACGCTCCTCCCGTTTGCCTCGGTATTCAATGGCCCTTCAAAGGGAGGTGATTCCCGAGCGCAGCCCAGGATCTTACCTATCACAGTCAGCCAAACACAACTGGAAATGTATGCAGCCATAGGGATTGGACTTTACACCCATCTCCATACTTTCCTAGATTCAGGAGTCAAAGATGCAGTACATTAGGGGTGAGATCTAATCCACATTCCTGCCAGGATATATGTATATATACATTCAGACTGGTTTTCTTTTTTTCCTCTTCTTACTTTTCTAAAAAAAATCTATATATACCTTCTGTGCACATAAAATAATTTGGATGTATACACGTTTTTTTTGCAATATAGGGAGGCATTCCGTTTTGTTCTCATCTTTTTGCTACATGGAATTCTTGTGCTGCAAACATTATTTACTATAGTATACAGTACAACCAACGTATGTTACATGATATATGATCACTGCTGAAATTCATTCTTTGTTGTGAAAATGTGTGAAATTAATATTTTCCTGATGGAATGAACTATACACAAAGCAACTAGTCAGGGCCGGATTAACATAGGGGCTAATGGAGCTGCAGCTCCAGGCCCAGGCCCATGGAATAGGCCCATTGTAAAAAAAAAAAAAAATTAAAAAAAAAAATTAAGAAAAATTTTTTTTTTTTTTTTTTTTTTTACAGACTACTCTTAGGTTTACCACCTGACTTGTATTTTAAGGCACAGCTGGTATTGGAGGATGCCTGGCCATGACGGTATTGCAGTAATACCGGCAATACAAATGCAAATATTTTTCTCCGTATAAACGGAGATTATTTTGCAATACCAGCACCGGCCAGTAGGGGTCACTGTGTATGGAGAGAGGCAGGGATAGGATGTTACAGCATCTCCCTGCCTCTCTCTACTCACTGATCCGCGGGGGAGCAGCTTCACAGACAGCAGCTCCCAGCCTGCAGAGACAGACTACAGCTCAGGTATGTGAAGGATGGGAGAAAGGCAGCAGGTAGACATGGGGACACTGGTAGACGTGGGGACACTGAGATACATGGGGACACAGACACATGGGGATGCTGTGAGACATAGGGAGACACATTGGGACACGGAGACACTAGGGACACATGTCTCCCAGTGTCCCCATATCTCCCAGCCAGTGTCCCTAGTGTCTGTGTCCCCATGGCTCTGGGTGTCCCCTGGTCTCCAAGTATCTGTTTCACCATGTCTCTGTATCCCCATGTCTCTCAGTGTCCCCATGTCTCCCAGCCAGTGTCTCAGTGTCCCCATGTCTCCCAGTGTCCCTATGTCTCCCAGCTAGTGTCCCTAGTGTCTGTGTCCCCATGTCTCCCAGTGTCTGTGTCTCTGTGTCCTTAGTGTCCCCATGACTCCCAGTGTCCCCAAATGTCTCAGTGTCCGCATGTCTCCATGTCTCCCAGTGTCCCCAAGTGTCTGTGTCCCCATGCCACCCAGCCAGTGTCCCTAGTGTATGTGTCCCTATGTATCTCAGTGTCCCTAGTGTCTTAGTTTCCCCAAATGTCTCTGTCACCATGGCTCCCAGTGTCCCTTAGTCTCCCTGTCTCTGTGTCCCCATGTCTCCCAGTGTCCCCATGTCTATGTCCACAAGTGCCTCATGTATCCCAGTGTCCCCAAGTGTCTGTGTCCCCATGCCTCCCAGCCAGTGTCCCTAGTGTCTATGTCCCCATGTCTCTCAGTGTCCCTAGTGTCTTAGTTTCCCTAAATGTCTGTGTCCCCATGGCTCCCACTGTCCCCTAGTCTCCCAGTATCTGTGTCCCCATGTCTGTCAGTGTCCCCATGACTTCCAGCTAGTGTCTCAGTGTCCCCATGTCTCCCAGCCAGTGTCCCTAGTGTCTCAGTGTCCCCATGTCTCCCAGTGTCCCCATGTCTATGTCCACAAGTGCCCCATGTCTCCCAGTGTCCCCAAATGTCTGTGTCCCCATGTCTCCCAGTGTCCCCATGTCTATGTCCACGAGTGCCCCATGTCTCCCAGTGTCCCCATGTGTCTGTGTCCCCATGCCTCCCAGCCAGTGTCCCTAGTGTCTGTGTCCCCATGTCTCCTAGTGTCTGTGTCCCTAGTTTCTGTCTCCTCATTTCTCCCAGTGTCCCCAAATGTCTGTGTCCTCTTGTCTCCCAGTGTCCCCATGTCTGTATTCACAAGTGCCCCCATGTCTCTCAGTGTCCCCAGGTCTCTGTGTCCCCATGTCTCTCAGTGTCCCCTAGTATCCTAGGACACACTGAGACATGGGGACACTGGGAGAAATGGGGACACAGACACTGGGAGACTGGGTGACATGGGGACATTGACACTTTGATACATAGGGACACTGATGCCAGGCTGGCCTTCCAATTCTTTGGACAGACATGCTCCCTTTTTGGGCATGTTCGCCCCTTTTGGCAGTTCTGGTCACGTGATTCGCATCAGTGGCGCACCCTTTTACCCCGTCCATGGATACTGCTGTTATGGGATATGGATTTACTTGAAAGATGAAAGCATTAATTAGATAAAGAGATTAGCATAGAGTATGTGTTTTCTTATAGCTGCATCCTTTGAGTTTACCTCCAACACCAACTCCATCAGATACATGACTCTTGAGAGGTATGACTGTTTTAGTGTTTTTGGTCGATAAGTTTCTGTAATTAGGCCCCATCATAATTGTCAGCACCAGGCCCACTGGGCTCTTAATCTGGCCCTGCAACTAGTGAACTACAAATGAGATTATTTCCCTGCAGGAATTACCGTATACTGGCTGACATTTCCGTAGGAATAATCACTTACTATCTTGTGATTGATCTTGCTTTATACAGATTCGTACGTATAGGAACGTTGATAGTGTATTTTATTCATTTTAGCACTTTAAGCACATATTATGCACTTGTCACTTTAAGATTATATATCTTCACTCTAGTGATATAGAAATTGGATCTCTATTCAGGTATATGGCAATATTCTGCTAATAAATCTTTTTTTTTTTCATGTTGAGTGCGGTATCAATTTTTGTATTTTGGATATTTCATTTTTTGGTCTAAGGGGGTGGCCCAGATACCAGCACCTATAATCTGATTAAGTGCTAACACACTTTGTAATTTTTCATGTTAGTATATATATTCCCCAGGCAGCCATGAAGGGTGGGTATGTCATAATGCCGGCCACAGAGGGCCATATGATGGGAATGTAATGAAGGGCTAGGACCTGAAAGAAGACCAGTTATAATCATATTTACTTACAACTAGCTATGTGCACAGTTTCAATCTGAGAACTATGAAGGAGATAATTAAATCACCCACATAGATGCAGGTGGATTGAAGTGCTTAATGTGAGGTAAAGATAATATACAGTCAGGTCTATAAATATTGGGACATCGACACAATTCTAATCTTTTTGGCTCTATACACCAACACAATGGGTTTGAAATGAAACAAACAAGATGTGCTTTAACTGCAGACTTTCAGCTTTAATTTGAGGGTATTTACATCCAAATCAGGTGAACGGTGTAGGAATTACAACAGTTTGTATATGTGCCTCCCACTTTTTAAGGGACCGAAAGTAATGGGACAGATTAACAGTCATAAATCAAACTTTCACTTTTTAATACATGGTTGCAAATCCTTTGAAGTCAATTACAGCCTGAAGTCTGGAACGCATAGACATCACCAGACGCTGGGTTTCATCCCTGGTGATGCTCTGCCAGGCCTCTACTGCAACTGTCTTCAGTTCCTGCTTGTTCTTGGGGCATTTTCCCTTCAGTTTTGTCTTCATCAAGTGAAATGCATGCTCCATCGGATTCAGGTCAGGTGATTGACTTGGCCATTGCATAACATTCCACTTCTTTCCCTTAAAAAACTCTTTGGTTGCTTTTGCAGTATGCTCCGGGTCATTGTCCATCTGCACTGTGAAGCGCCGTCCAATGAGTTCTGAAGCATTTGGCTGAATGTGAGCAGATAATATTGCCCGAAACACTTCAGAATTCATCCTGCTGCTTTTGTCAGCAGTCACATCATCAATAAATACAAGAGAACCAGTTCCATTGGCAGCCATACATGCCCACGCCATGATACTACCAGCACGATGCTTCACTGATGAGGTGGTATGCTTTCGATCATGAGCAGTTCCTTTCCTTCTCCATAAACACTTGCAAACTGGCCCACACCTCCCACCAAGACCCAGGTACTAGCCTTCCTGGGCACTGCGGGGTACTACAGGCGATTCGTGCCAGATTACAGCTCTATTGCAAAACCCCTGACCGACTTGACAAAGAAGAACCTTCCCCGACAGGTCCTGTGGTCTCCCCATTGTGAAGCAGCCTTTCAAGCTCTTAAAACTGCACTGGTTAATGCTCCTGTCTTGGCTGCCCCAGCTCCTAACAAAATGCTTTATCATTCATACAGACGCTTCCATGTTTGGGCTGGGGGCAATCCTCAGCCAAGTAAAAGAAGACGGACGGGAACATCCTGTGGCCTACATCAGCCGAAAACTCCTGCCATGAGAGGTCAGCTATGCGGCAGTGGAAAAGCTGTGTTTGGCCTTGGTGTATTAAAGAAATTGACTCCCTACCTGACTCCCTACCTGACTCCCTACCTGTATGGACAAGAGTTCACTCTGGTTACAGACCATAACCCGTTGGTGTGGCTAAACCGGGTCTCCGGAGATAATGGCAGACTATAACGTTGGAGCTTGTGTCAGGGTCACCAGCGTGCTATGCACTAATTATGGGTATTTGGGTCTGGCTGGGTTTGAACCTTGCCCTTGACACCACGCATCTCTAGTTCCTTTCGTGTGGTTTCATGCTGTCTGAATCTCTAGTTCTGGACATTTGCACACCTGTTCCTGGTTCCCTGATGATTGGTTGAGACTCCCTATTTAAACCCCACAAGGCTGGTTCTCGTTGTCAGATCTTGTTTCCTGTTCGGTTTCACTGTTATTCATCTGACTCTGGTTTTGATCCTCTGCTCGTCCTTCGCTCTTGCCTGTTTGCTGCCTGTCCTGACCTTTGGTTTCGTCCCTGACTACGTTTATTGGCTATTCCTCGTCTGTACCTCGATTCTGGAAGCACTGGTATTATTCAGCCCCAGTGCACTGTGTCACAGCCTTGTGGATTTCTGTCCCTAATCCATCTAGGTCGTGAAAACCTCCCCGCGTTTCCATTACATTTGCCAAAGCCTGAGTAATCTCATTCTCATGTGTCACTGTATGAATCATGGCTTCACATTGGCACTGCCCAACAAGCAATTATTGGGGAACTCCAGGAATGTAAAACACTTCTGCACTTTAACTGCGTGACCCTCTTGTAACAATTCATAGCAGTATGCTTTTCAAGACAAATCCAGAGGGTGAAGCAGAGCAGTAGCAAGAGTGGACTTGACTAGAGAAATAATGTAGGTTACATTTTTAAATTGGGAGAGTTTGCACCTGGCACTGAAAGGGTTAAGGAAACAGTCCAAATGTTGGAACTAAATATCTGTTTTAAGGCAGTAGTGTATATTTAATTAGCCACCAATTCTATCAGGGTCAGACTTTGGTAGAGCTAGTTGGTAATTAGAGGTAAATAAGAAATATTGGTCAATAATTTAACAAATGTCATCCTTCCTCTGAGGAACCCTGACATTAAATAATCATAATAATGTTAGACAATGTGTGTGTTTGTGCATTATGTATCTGTGCCCCCTCCCTCCCCCCAATCTGCCCCCAGGGTGACGGCGCTGGCGGTAGGTGTGGCTAGGAGGTATTATACGGTCAGGGTCACGGCGCTGGAAGTAGGTGTGACTATTAGGTATTATACGGTAGGAGTGACTAGGAGGTGTTTTACAGTAGGTGTGACTAGGAGGTGTTATACGGTAGGGGTGACTATTAGGTATTATACGGTAGGGGTGACTATTAGGTTTTATACGGTAGGGGTGACTATTAGGTTTTATACGGTAGGGGTGACTATTAGGTTTTATACGGTAGGGGTGGCTATTAGGTATTATACGGTAGGGGTGACTATTAGGTATTATACGGTAGAGGTGACTATTAGGTGTTATACGGTAGGGGTGGCTATTAGGTGTTAAACGGTAGGGGTGGCTATTAGGTGTTAAACGGTAGGGGTGACTATTAGATATTATACGGTATACGGTAGGAGTGACTATTAGATATTATACGGTGGGGTGGCTATTAGGTGTTATATGGTAGGGGTTGCTATTAGATATTATACGGTAGGGGTGGCTATTAGATATTATACGGTAGGGGTGGCTATTAGATATTATACGGTAGGGGTGGCTATTAGGTATTATACGGTAGGGGTGGCTATTAGGTATTATACGGTAGGGGTGGCTATTAGGGAATATACGGTAGGGGTGACTATTAGGTGTTATACGGTAGGGGTGACTATTAGGTGTTATACGGTAGGGGTGACTATTAGGTGTTATACGGTAGGGGTGACGATTAGGTATTATACGGTAGCGGTTACTATTAGGTATTATACGGTAGGGGTGACTATTAGGTGTTATACGGTAGGGGTTACTATTAGATATACGGTAGTGGTTACTATTAGGTATTATACGGTAGCGGTTACTATTAGATATTATACGGTAGCGGTTACTATTAGGTATTATACGGTAGCGGTTACTATTAGATATTATACGGTAGCGGTGACTATTAGGTATTATACGGTAGCGGTTACTATTAGGTATTATACGGTAGCGGTTAATATTAGGTATTATACAGTAGCGGTAACTATTAGATATTATACGGTAGGGGTTACTATTAGGTATTATAGGGTAGCGGTTACTATTAGGTATTATACGGTAGCGGTTACTATTAGATATTATATGGTAGGGGTTACTATTAGGTATTATAGGGTAGCGGTTACTATTAGGTATTATACGGTAGCGGTTACTATTAGATATTATACGGTAGGGGTTACTATTAGGTATTATATGGTAGCGGTTACTATTAGGTATTATACGGTAGCGGTTACTATTAGGTATTATACGGTAGGGGTTACTATTAGATATTATACGGTAGCGGTTACTATTAGATATTATACGGTAGCGGTTACTATTAGATATTATACGGTAGCGGTTACTATTAGGTATTATACGGTAGTGGTTAATATTAGGTATTATACGGTAGAGGTGGCTATTAGGTGTTATACGGTAGGGGTGACTATTAGGTGTTATACGGTAGGGGTGGCTATTAGATATTATACGGTAGGGGTGGCTATTATGTGTTATACGGTAGGGGTGACTATTAGGTGTTATACGGTAGGGGTGACTATTAGGTGTTATACGCTAGAGTGGCTATTAGGTATTATACGGTAGGTGTGACTATTAGGTATTATACGGTAGGGGTGACTATTAGGTATTATACGGTAGGGGTGCTTTTAGGTGTTATACGGTAGGGGTGACTATTAGGTATTATACAGTAGGGGTGACAGATATTATACGGTAGGGGTGACTATTAGTTATACGGTAGGGGTGACTATTAGGTATTATACAGTAGGGGTGACTATTAGATGTTATACGGTAGGGGAGACAATTAGGTATTATACGGTAGGGGTGGCTATTAGATATTATATGGTAGGGGTGACTATTAGGTAATATACGGTAGGGGTGACTATTAGGTATTATACGGTAGGGGTGACTATTAGGTATTATACGGTAGGGGTGGCTATTAGGTATTATACGGTAGCGGTTACTATTAGGTATTATACGGTAGCGGTGACTATTAGATATTATACGTAGCGGTGACTATTAGGTGTTATACGGTAGTGGTTACTATTAGGTATTATACGGTAGGGGTGGCTATTAGATATTATACAGTAGAGGTTACTATTAGGTATTATACGGTAGTGGTTACTATTAGGTATTATACGGTAGGGGTTACTATTAGATATTATACGGTAGCGGTTACTATTAGATATTATACGGTAGCGGTTACTATTAGATATTATACGGTAGCGGTTACTATGAGGTATTATACGGTAGCGGTTAATATTAGGTATTATACGGTAGGGGTGCCTATTAGGTATTATACGGTAGCGGTTACTATTAGGTATTATACGGTAGGGGTGACTATTAGGTGTTATACGGTAGGGGTGACTATTAGGTATTATACAGTAGCGGTGACTATTAGGTATTATACGGTAGCGGTGACTATTAGGTATTATACGGTAGCGGTGACTATTAGGTATTATACGGTAGCGGTTACTATTAGGTGTTATACGGTAGCGGTGGCTATTAGGTATTATACGGTAGCGGTTACTATTAGGTATTATACGGTAGCGGTTACTATTAGGTATTATACGGTAGGGGTGACTATTAGGTGTTATACGGTAGGGGTGACTATTAGGTATTATACGATAGCGGTTACTATTAGGTATTATACGGTAGCGGTTACTGTTAGGTGTTATACGGTAGCGGTAACTATTAGGTATTATACGGTAGCGGTTACTATTAGGTGTTATACGGTAGCGGTGACTATTAGGTATTATACGGTAGGGGTGACTATTAGGTGTTATACGGTAGCGGTTACTATTAGGTATTATACGGTAGCGGTTACTATTAGGTATTATACGGTAGCGGTTACTGTTAGGTATAATACGGTAGCGGTTACTATTAGGTATTATACGGTAGCGGTTACTATTAGGTATTATACGGTAGCGGTTGCTATTAGATGTTATACGGTAGGGGTGACTATTAGGTGTTATACGGTAGGGGTGACTTAGGTGTTATACGGTAGCGGTTACTATTAGGTATTATAGGGTAGCGGTTACTATTAGGTATTATACGGTAGCGGTTACTATTAGGTATTATACGGTAGCGGTTACTGTTAGGTATTATACGGTAGCGGTTACTGTTAGGTATTATACGGTAGCGGTTGCTATTAGATGTTATACGGTAGGGGTGACTATTAGGTGTTATACGGTAGCGGTTACTATTAGGTATTATAGGGTAGCGGTTACTATTAGGTATTATACGGTAGCGGTTACTATTAGGTATTATACGGTAGCGGTTACTGTTAGGTATTATACGGTAGCGGTTACTATTAGGTATTATACGGTAGGGGTTACTGTTAGGTGTTATACGGTAGCGGTTACTATTAGGTATTATACGGTAGCGGTTACTATTAGGTATTATACGGTAGCGGTTAATATTAGGTGTTATACGGTAGCGGTGACTATTAGGTGTTATACGGTAGCGGTTACTATTAGGTATTATACGGTAGGGGTGACTATTAGGTATTATACGGTAGCGGTTACTATTAGGTATTATACGGTAGCGGTTAATATTAGGTGTTATACGGTAGCGGTGACTATTAGGTGTTATACGGTAGCGGTTACTATTAGGTATTATACGGTAGCGGTTACTATTAGATATTATACGGTGGGGTGGCTATTAGGTATTATACGGTAGGGGTGACTATTAGGTATTATACGGTAGGGGTGACTATTAGGTATTATACGGTAGGGGTTACTATTAGGTATTATACGGTAGCGGTTATATTAGGTATTATACGGTAGCGGTTACTATTAGGTATTATACGGTAGGGGTTACTATTAGGTATTATACGGTAGGGGTGACTATTAGGTATTATACGGTAGCGGTTACTATTAGGTATTATACGGTAGGGGTGGCTATTAGGTATTATACTGTAGCGGTTACTATTAGATATTATACGGTAGGGGTGACTATTAGGTATTATACGGTAGCGGTTACTATTAGGTATTATATGGTAGGGGTGACTATTAGGTATTATACGGTAGGGGTGACTATTAGGTATTATACGGTAGGGGTGACTATTAGGTATTATACGGTAGCGGTTACTATTAGGTATTATACGGTAGCGGTTAATATTAGGTGTTATACGGTAGCGGTGACTATTAGGTGTTATACGGTAGCGGTTACTATTAGATATTATACGGTAGGGGTTACTATTAGGTATTATACGGTAGCGGTTACTATTAGTTATTATACGGTAGCGGTTACTATTAGGTATTATACGGTAGGGGTGGCTATTAGGTATTATACGGTAGGGGTGACTATTAGGTATTATACGGTAGCGGTTACTATTAGTTATTATACGGTAGCGGTTACTATTAGGTATTATACGGTAGGGGTGGCTATTAGGTATTATACGGTAGCGGTTATATTAGGTATTATACGGTAGCGGTTACTATTAGGTATTATACGGTAGGGGTTACTATTAGGTATTATACGGTAGGGGTGACTATTAGGTATTATACGGTAGCGGTTACTATTAGGTATTATACGGTAGGGGTGGCTATTAGGTATTATACTGTAGCGGTTACTATTAGATATTATACGGTAGGGGTGACTATTAGGTATTATACGGTAGCGGTTACTATTAGGTATTATATGGTAGGGGTGACTATTAGGTATTATACGGTAGGGGTGACTATTAGGTATTATACGGTAGGGGTGACTATTAGGTATTATACGGTAGCGGTTACTATTAGGTATTATACGGTAGCGGTTAATATTAGGTGTTATACGGTAGCGGTGACTATTAGGTGTTATACGGTAGCGGTTACTATTAGATATTATACGGTAGGGGTTACTATTAGGTATTATACGGTAGCGGTTACTATTAGTTATTATACGGTAGCGGTTACTATTAGGTATTATACGGTAGGGGTGGCTATTAGGTATTATACGGTAGGGGTGACTATTAGGTATTATACGGTAGCGGTTACTATTAGTTATTATACGGTAGGGGTTACTATTAGGTATTATACGGTAGGGGTGACTATTAGATATTATATGGTAGGGGTGACTATTAGGTGTTATACGGTAGGGGTTACTATTAGGTATTATACGGTAGGGGTGACTATTAGGTATAATACGGTAGCGGTTACTATTAGGTATTATACGGTAGGGGTTACTATTAGATATTATACGGTAGGGGTGACTATTAGGTATTATACGGTAGGGGTGACTATTAGATATTATACGGTAGGGGTGGCTATTAGGTATTATACGGTAGGGGTGACTATTAGATATTATACGGTAGGGGTGGCTATTAGGTGTTATACGGTAGGGGTGACTATTAGGTATTATACGGTAGGGGTGACTATTAGATATTATACGGTAGGGGTGACTATTAGATATTATACGGTAGGGGTGACTATTAGGTATTATACGGTAGGGGTTACTATTAGATATTATACGGTAGGGGTGACTATTAGGTATTATACGGTAGCGGTGGCTACTAGGTATTATACGGTAGCGGTTACTATTAGGTATTATACGGTAGCGGTTACTATTAGATATTATACGGTAGGGGTGACTATTAGGTATTATACGGTAGGGGTGACTATTAGGTATTATACGGTAGCGGTTGCTATTAGGTATTATACGGTAGCGGTTACTATTAGGTATTATACGGTAGGGGTGACTATTAGGTATTATACGGTAGCGGTTGCTATTAGGTATTATACGGTAGCGGTTACTATTAGGTATTATACGGTAGCGGTGGCTGTTAGGTATTATACGGTAGGGGTGACTATTAGGTGTTATACGGTAGCGGTTGCTATTAGGTATTATACGGTAGCGGTTGCTATTAGGTATTATACGGTAGGGGTGACTATTAGATATTATACGGTAGGGGTGACTATTAGGTATTATACGGTAGGGGTGACTATTAGATATTATACGGTAGCGGTTACTATTAGGTATTATACGGTAGCGGTTACTATTAGGTATTATACGGTAGCGGTTACTATTAGATATTATACGGTAGCGGTTACTTTTAGGTGTTATACGGTAGGGGTGACTATTAGGTATTATACGGTAGGGGTGACTATTAGGTATTATACGGTAGGGGTGACTATTAGATATTATACGGTAGCGGTTACTATTAGATATTATACGGTAGCGGTTACTATTAGGTATTATACGGTAGGGGTGACTATTAGATATTATACGGTAGCGGTTACTATTAGGTATTATACGGTAGGGGTGGCTATTAGGTGTTATACGGTAGGGGTGGCTATTAGGTATTATACGGTAGCGGTTACTATTAGGTGTTATACGGTAGGGGTTACTATTAGGTATTATACGGTAGGGGTGACTATTAGATATTATACGGTAGGGGTGACTATTAGATATTATACGGTAGGGGTGGCTATTAGGTATTATACGGTAGCGGTTACTATTAGGTATTATACGGTAGCGGTTACTATTAGGTATTATACGGTAGCGGTTACTATTAGGTATTATACGGTAGGGGTGGCTATTAGGTGTTATACGGTAGGGGTGGCTATTAGGTATTATACGGTAGCGGTTACTATTAGGTATTATACGGTAGGGGTGACTATTAGATATTATACGGTAGGGGTGGCTATTAGGTGTTATACGGTAGGGGTGGCTATTAGGTATTATACGGTAGGGGTGGCTATTAGGTATTATACGGTAGCGGTTACTATTAGGTATTATACGGTAGGGGTTACTATTAGGTATTATACGGTAGGGGTGACTATTAGATATTATACGGTAGCGGTTACTATTAGATATTATACGGTAGCGGTTACTATTAGGTATTATACGGTAGGGGTGACTATTAGATATTATACGGTAGCGGTTACTATTAGGTATTATACGGTAGGGGTTACTATTAGGTATTATACGGTAGGGGTGACTATTAGATATTATACGGTAGGGGTGGCTATTAGGTGTTATACGGTAGGGGTGGCTATTAGGTATTATACGGTAGCGGTTACTATTAGGTATTATACGGTAGGGGTGACTATTAGATATTATACGGTAGGGGTGGCTATTAGATATTATACGGTAGGGGTGACTATTAGATATTATACGGTAGGGGTGGCTATTAGGTATTATACGGTAGGGGTGGCTATTAGGTGTTATACGGTAGCGGTTACTATTAGGTATTATACGGTAGGGGTGACTATTAGATATTATACGGTAGGGGTGACTATTAGATATTATACGGTAGGGGTGACTATTAGATATTATACGGTAGGGGTGGCTATTAGGTATTATACGGTAGGGGTGGCTATTAGGTGTTATACGGTAGCGGTTACTATTAGATATTATACGGTAGCGGTTACTATTAGGTATTATACGGTAGGGGTGACTATTAGATATTATACGGTAGGGGTGACTATTAGATATTATACGGTAGCGGTTACTATTAGGTATTATACGGTAGCGGTTACTATTAGGTGTTATACGGTAGGGGTGGCTATTAGGTGTTATACGGTAGGGGTGGCTATTAGGTGTTATACGGTAGGGGTGGCTATTAGGTGTTATACGGTAGCGGTTACTATTAGGTATTATACGGTAGCGGTTACTATTAGGTATTATACGGTAGCGGTGACTATTAGGTATTATACGGTAGCGGTTACTATTAGATATTATACGGTAGCGGTTACTATTAGGTATTATACGGTAGCGGTTACTATTAGGTATTATACGGTAGCGGTTACTATTAGGTATTATACGGTAGGGGTTACTATTAGGTATTATACGGTAGCGGTTACTATTAGGTGTTATACGGTAGCGGTTACTATTAGGTATTATACGGTAGGGGTGACTATTAGGTGTTATACGGTAGCGGTTACTATTAGGTATTATACGGTAGCGGTTGCTATTAGGTATTATACGGTAGGGGTGGCTATTAGGTATTATACGGTAGCGGTGACTATTAGGTATTATACGGTAGCGGTTGCTATTAGGTATTATACGGTAGGGGTGGCTATTAGGTATTATACGGTAGGGGTGACTATTAGGTATTATACGGTAGGGGTGACTATTAGGTGTTATACGGTAGGGGTGACTATTAGGTATTATACGGTAGGGGTGACTATTAGATGTTATACGGTAGCGGTTACTATTAGATATTATACGGTAGCGGTTAATATTAGGTATTATACAGTAGCGGTAACTATTAGATATTATACGGTAGGGGTTACTATTAGGTATTATAGGGTAGCGGTTACTATTAGGTATTATACGGTAGCGGTTACTATTAGATATTATACGGTAGGGGTTACTATTAGGTATTATATGGTAGCGGTTACTATTAGGTATTATACGGTAGCGGTTACTATTAGATATTATACGGTAGGGGTTACTATTAGGTATTATATGGTAGCGGTTACTATTAGGTATTATACGGTAGCGGTTACTATTAGGTATTATACGGTAGGGGTTACTATTAGATATTATACGGTAGCGGTTACTATTAGATATTATACGGTAGCGGTTACTATTAGATATTATACGGTAGCGGTTACTATTAGGTATTATACGGTAGTGGTTAATATTAGGTATTATACGGTAGAGGTGGCTATTAGGTGTTATACGGTAGGGGTGACTATTAGGTGTTATACGGTAGGGGTGGCTATTAGATATTATACGGTAGGGGTGGCTATTATGTGTTATACGGTAGGGGTGACTATTAGGTGTTATACGGTAGGGGTGACTATTAGGTGTTATACGCTAGAGTGGCTATTAGGTATTATACGGTAGGTGTGACTATTAGGTATTATACGGTAGGGGTGACTATTAGGTATTATACGGTAGGGGTGCTTTTAGGTGTTATACGGTAGGGGTGACTATTAGGTATTATACAGTAGGGGTCACAGATATTATACGGTAGGGGTGACTATTAGTTATTATACGGTAGGGGTGACTATTAGGTATTATACAGTAGGGGTGACTATTAGATGTTATACGGTAGGGGAGACAATTAGGTATTATACGGTAGGGGTGGCTATTAGATATTATATGGTAGGGGTGACTATTAGGTAATATACGGTAGGGGTGACTATTAGGTATTATACGGTAGGGGTGACTATTAGGTATTATACGGTAGGGGTGGCTATTAGGTATTATACGTAGCGGTGACTATTAGGTGTTATACGGTAGTGGTTACTATTAGGTATTATACGGTAGGGGTGGCTATTAGATATTATACAGTAGAGGTTACTATTAGGTATTATACGGTAGTGGTTACTATTAGGTATTATACGGTAGGGGTTACTATTAGATATTATACGGTAGCGGTTACTATTAGATATTATACGGTAGCGGTTACTATTAGATATTATACGGTAGCGGTTAATATTAGGTATTATACGGTAGCGGTTACTATAAGGTGTTATACGGTAGCGGTTACTATTAGGTGTTATACGGTAGCGGTTACTATTAGGTGTTATACGGTAGCGGTTACTATTAGGTGTTATACGGTAGGGGTGACTATTAGGTATTATACGGTAGCGGTTAATATTAGGTGTTATACGGTAGCGGTTACTATTAGGTGTTATACGGTAGCGGTTACTATTAGGTATTATACGGTAGCGGTTGCTATTAGATATTATACGGTAGCGGTTACTATTAGGTATTATACGGTAGTGGTTAATATTAGGTATTATACGGTAGCGGTTACTATAAGGTGTTATACGGTAGCGGTTACTATTAGGTGTTATACGGTAGCGGTTACTATTAGGTATTATACGGTAGCGGTTACTATTAGGTGTTATACGGTAGGGGTGACTATTAGGTATTATACGGTAGCGGTTACTATTAGGTATTATACGGTAGGGGTGACTATTAGGTGTTATACGGTAGGGGTTACTATTAGGTATTATACGGTAGGGGTGACTATTAGATATTATACGGTAGGGGTTACTATTAGGTGTTATACGGTAGCGGTTACTATTAGATATTATACGGTAGCGGTTACTATTAGATATTATACGGTAGCGGTTACTATTAGATGTTATACGGTAGCGGTTACTATTAGGTGTTATACGGTAGCGGTTACTATTAGGTATTATACGGTAGGGGTGCCTATTAGGTATTATACGGTAGCGGTTACTATTAGGTATTATACGGTAGGGGTTACTATTAGATATTATACGGTAGCGGTTACTATTAGATATTATACGGTAGCGGTTACTATTAGGTATTATACGGTAGTGGTTAATATTAGGTATTATACGGTAGAGGTGGCTATTAGGTGTTATACGGTAGGGGTGACTATTAGGTGTTATACGGTAGGGGTGGCTATTAGATATTATACGGTAGGGGTGGCTATTATGTGTTATACGGTAGGGGTGACTATTAGGTGTTATACGGTAGGGGTGACTATTAGGTATTATACAGTAGCGGTGACTATTAGGTATTATACGGTAGCGGTGACTATTAGGTATTATACGGTAGCGGTGACTATTAGGTATTATACGGTAGCGGTTACTATTAGGTGTTATACGATAGCGGTGGCTATTAGGTATTATACGGTAGCGGTTACTATTAGGTATTATACGGTAGCGGTTACTATTAGGTATTATACGGTAGGGGTGACTATTAGGTGTTATACGGTAGGGGTGACTATTAGGTATTATACGATAGCGGTTACTATTAGGTATTATACGGTAGCGGTTACTGTTAGGTGTTATACGGTAGCGGTAACTATTAGGTATTATACGGTAGCGGTTACTATTAGGTGTTATACGGTAGCGGTGACTATTAGGTATTATACGGTAGGGGTGACTATTAGGTGTTATACGGTAGCGGTTACTATTAGGTATTATACGGTAGCGGTTACTATTAGGTATTATACGGTAGCGGTTACTGTTAGGTATTATACGGTAGCGGTTACTGTTAGGTATTATACGGTAGCGGTTACTATTAGGTATTATACGGTAGCGGTTGCTATTAGATGTTATACGGTAGGGGTGACTATTAGGTGTTATACGGTAGCGGTTACTATTAGGTATTATAGGGTAGCGGTTACTATTAGGTATTATACGGTAGCGGTTACTATTAGGTATTATACGGTAGCGGTTACTGTTAGGTATTATACGGTAGCGGTTACTGTTAGGTATTATACGGTAGCGGTTACTGTTAGGTATTATACGGTAGCGGTTACTGTTAGGTATTATACGGTAGCGGTTGCTATTAGATGTTATACGGTAGGGGTGACTATTAGGTGTTATACGGTAGGGGTGACTATTAGGTGTTATACGGTAGCGGTTACTATTAGGTATTATAGGGTAGCGGTTACTATTAGGTATTATACGGTAGCGGTTACTATTAGGTATTATACGGTAGCGGTTACTGTTAGGTATTATACGGTAGCGGTTACTATTAGGTATTATACGGTAGGGGTTACTGTTAGGTGTTATACGGTAGCGGTTACTATTAGGTATTATACGGTAGCGGTTACTATTAGGTATTATACGGTAGCGGTTAATATTAGGTGTTATACGGTAGCGGTGACTATTAGGTGTTATACGGTAGCGGTTACTATTAGGTATTATACGGTAGGGGTGACTATTAGGTATTATACGGTAGCGGTTACTATTAGGTATTATACGGTAGGGGTGACTATTGGGTATTATACGGTAGGGGTGACTATTAGGTATTATACGGTAGGGGTGACTATTAGGTATTATACGGTAGCGGTTACTATTAGGTATTATACGGTAGCGGTTAATATTAGGTGTTATACGGTAGCGGTGACTATTAGGTGTTATACGGTAGCGGTTACTATTAGGTATTATACAGTAGCGGTTACTATTAGATATTATACGGTAGGGGTTACTATTAGGTATTATACGGTAGCGGTTACTATTAGGTATTATACGGTAGCGGTTACTATTAGGTATTATACGGTGGGGTGACTATTAGGTATTATACGGTAGGGGTGACTATTAGGTATTATACGGTAGGGGTTACTATTAGGTATTATACGGTAGGGGTTACTATTAGGTATTATACGGTAGCGGTTATATTAGGTATTATACGGTAGCGGTTACTATTAGGTATTATACGGTAGGGGTTACTATTAGGTATTATACGGTAGGGGTGACTATTAGGTATTATACGGTAGCGGTTACTATTAGGTATTATACGGTAGGGGTGGCTATTAGGTATTATACTGTAGCGGTTACTATTAGATATTATACGGTAGGGGTGACTATTAGGTATTATACGGTAGCGGTTACTATGAGGTATTATACGGTAGGGGTGGCTATTAGGTATTATACGGTAGCGGTTACTATTAGGTATTATACGGTAGCGGTTACTATTAGGTATTATACGGTAGCGGTTACTATTAGGTATTATACGGTAGGGGTGGCTATTAGGTATTATACGGTAGGGGTTACTATTAGGTATTATACGGTAGCGGTTACTATTAGGTATTATACGGTAGCGGTTACTATTAGGTATTATACGGTAGGGGTGGCTATTAGGTATTATACGGTAGGGGTGGCTATTAGGTATTATACGGTAGGGGTGACTATTAGGTATTATACGGTAGGGGTGACTATTAGGTGTTATACGGTAGCGGTTACTATTAGGTATTATAGGGTAGCGGTTACTATTAGGTATTATACGGTAGCGGTTACTATTAGGTATTATACGGTAGGGGTGACTATTAGGTGTTATACGGTAGGGGTGGCTATTAGGTATTATACGGTAGGGGTGACTATTAGGTGTTATACGGTAGCGGTGACTATTAGGTGTTATACGGTAGCGGTGACTATTAGGTATTATACGGTAGCGGTTACTATTAGGTATTATACGGTAGGGGTGACTATTAGGTGTTATACGGTAGGGGTGGCTATTAGGTATTATACGGTAGGGGTGACTATTAGGTGTTATACGGTAGCGGTGACTATTAGGTATTATACGGTAGCGGTTACTATTAGGTATTATACGGTAGGGGTGACTATTAGGTATTATACGGTAGCGGTTACTATTAGGTATTATACGGTAGCGGTTACTATTAGGTGTTATACGGTAGGGGTGACTATTAGGTGTTATACGGTAGCGGTTACTATTAGGTATTATACGGTAGGGGTGGCTATTAGTTATTATACGGTAGGGGTGACTATTAGGTATTATACGGTAGCGGTTACTATTAGGTATTATACGGTAGGGGTGACTATTAGGTGTTATACGGTAGAGGTGGCTA
This sequence comes from Pelobates fuscus, assembly GCF_036172605.1. Classification (NCBI taxonomy): domain Eukaryota; kingdom Metazoa; phylum Chordata; class Amphibia; order Anura; family Pelobatidae; genus Pelobates; species Pelobates fuscus. The sequence continues at coordinate 150,101,393 of NC_086326.1, read as the reverse complement.
TTAGTTATTATACGGTAGGGGTGACTATTAGGTGTTATACGGTAGGGGTGGCTATTAGTTATTATACGGTAGGGGTTACTATTAGGTATTATACGGTAGGGGTTACTATTAGGTATTATACGGTAGGGGTTACTATTAGGTGTTATACGGTAGGGGTTGCTATTAGTTATTATACGGTAGCGGTTACTATTAGGTATTATACGGTAGGGGTGACTATTAGGTGTTATACGGTAGGGGTGGCTATTAGTTATTATACGGTAGGGGTTACTATTAGGTATTATACGGTAGGGGTGGCTATTAGGTATTATACGGTAGGGGTTACTATTAGGTATTATACGGTAGGGGTTACTATTAGGTGTTATACGGTAGGGGTGGCTATTAGGTATTATACGGTAGGGGTGGCTATTAGGTATTATACGGTAGGGGTGGCTATTAGGTATTATACGGTAGGGGTGGCTATTAGGTATTATACGGTAGCGGTTACTATTAGGTATTATACGGTAGCGGTTACTATTAGGTGTTATACGGTAGGGGTGGCTATTAGGTGTTATACGGTAGGGGTGGCTATTAGGTATTATACGGTAGGGGTGGCTATTAGGTATTATACGGTAGGGGTGGCTATTAGGTATTATACGGTAGGGGTTACTATTAGGTATTATACGGTAGGGGTGGCTATTAGGTGTTATACGGTAGCGGTTACTATTAGGTATTATACGGTAGGGGTGGCTATTAGGTATTATACGGTAGGGGTGGCTATTAGGTATTATACGGTAGTGGTTACTATTAGGTATTATACGGTAGTGGTTACTATTAGGTATTATACGGTAGCGGTTACTATTAGGTATTATACGGTAGGGGTGGCTATTAGGTATTATACGGTAGCGGTTACTATTAGGTATTATACGGTAGCGGTTACTATTAGGTATTATACGGTAGGGGTGGCTATTAGGTATTATACGGTAGCGGTTACTATTAGGTATTATACGGTAGGGGTGGCTATTAGGTATTATACGGTAGGGGTGGCTATTAGGTATTATACGGTAGGGGTGGCTATTAGGTATTATACGGTAGGGGTGGCTATTAGGTATTATACGGTAGGGGTGGCTATTAGGTGTTATACGGTAGCTGACCAGGCGGTTGCTTAGTAACAGTACATACCTGATTCTCCTCTCCCAGACTCCCCGCACTGTCTCTACTACTCCTGTATGTGACCAGCCTGGAGGACCCAGCTCTCAGACAGCAGATGCCATTTCCTGGATTCTGAACGCACACATACTACGTCACTGGAGGCGGGATTAACGGTGTGTCTCTGATTCAGCCGCCATCTTTAGCCAATGCAGATCCCGATCTCCGAGTCTCACCTCCTGCTTTGCCCAAATCAAACATGGCCGCCGAGAGCTTCCTGAGCAGTATGACCACGCCCACGCCGTCATACTATCCAATCAGAAGAGGAGCCGCCTTATTGGCTCCCTGGGTGCACATAATGTGAATAAAGCTAGTTGGATCCATCCCGTTACAGGAAGCATTGCTGGCAGTGTGTACCTGACAGGAATGGCGGCTTATTGCCCACACTGCTCCCACAGACTAATAGCCGGCGTGCCCTCATCCATCATGGCGCCGGATGGATCATGCGTCACATCACAGTTAGAATTCTTACTGCACACTAACCGCACCCTGCTCGACCTCTAGGCGGCAACGCCCTCTGTGACGTCAGGAGTCTTCGCCGCGCGGCTTGTGTTCCGCGGCGGGTTGGGGCTTATTTACCTTTACTATGAAAGAGGAGGGGGGAGGGAGAGTATAGCATGGAGGGGGGGGGGAGGGAGAGTATAGCATGGAGGGGGGGGGGAGGGAGAGTGTAGCATGGAGGGGGGAGGGAGAGTGTAGCATGGAGGGGGGGAGGGAGAGTGTAGCATGGAGGGGGGAGGGAGAGTGTAGCATGGAGGGGGGAGGGAGAGTGTAGTATGGAGGGGGGGACGGAGAGTATAGCATGGAGGGGGAGGGAGAGTGTAGCATGGAGGGGGGAGGGAGAGTGTAGCATGGAGGGGGGAGGGGGAGTGTAGCATGGAGGGGGGAGGGGGAGTGTAGCATGGAGGGGGGAGGGGGAGTATAGCATGGAGGGGGGGGGAGGGAGAGTGTAGCATGGAGGGGGGGAGGGAGAGTGTAGCATGGAGGGGGGAGGGAGAGTGTAGCATGGAGGGGGGAGGGAGAGTATAGCATGGAGGGGGGAGGGAGAGTGTAGCATGGAGGGGGGAGGGAGAGTGTAGCATGGAGGGGGGAGGGAGAGTGTAGCATGGAGGGGGGAGGGAGAGTGTAGCATGGAGGGGGGAGGGAGAGTGTAGCATGGAGGGGGGGAGGGAGAGTGTAGTATGGAGGGGGGGACGGAGAGTATAGCATGGAGGGGGAGGGAGAGTGTAGCATGGAGGGGGGAGGGAGAGTGTAGCATGGAGGGGGGAGGGGGAGTGTAGCATGGAGGGGGGAGGGGGAGTGTAGCATGGAGGGGGGAGGGAGAGTGTAGCATGGAGGGGGGAGGGAGAGTGTAGCATGGAGGGGGGGAGGGAGAGTGTAGCATGGAGGGGGGAGGGAGAGTGTAGCATGGAGGGGGGAGGGAGAGTATAGCATGGAGGGGGGAGGGAGAGTGTAGCATGGAGGGGGGAGGGAGAGTGTAGCATGGAGGGGGGAGGGAGAGTGTAGCATGGAGGGGGGGAGGGAGAGTATAGCATGGAGGGGGGAGGGAGAGTGTAGTATGGAGGGGGGAGGGAGAGTATAGCATGGAGGGGGGAGGGAGAGTGTAGTATGGAGGGGGGAGGGAGAGTATAGCATGGAGGGGGGAGGGAGAGTATAGCATGGAGGGGGGAGGGAGAGTATAGCATGGAGGGGGAGGGAGAGTGTAGTATGGAGGGGGGAGGGAGAGTATAGCATGGAGGGGAGGGAGAGTATAGCATGGAGGGGGGGAGGGAGAGTATAGCATGGAGGGGGGGAGGGAGAGTGTAGTATGGAGGGGGGGACGGAGAGTATAGCATGGAGGGGGAGGGAGAGTGTAGCATGGAGGGGGGGAGGGAGAGTGTAGCATGGAGGGGGGGAGGGAGAGTGTAGCATGGAGGGGGGGAGGGAGAGTATAGCATGGAGGGGGGAGGGAGAGTATAGCATGGAGGGGGGGAGGGAGAGTATAGCATGGAGGGGGGAGGGAGAGTATAGCATGGAGGGGGGAGGGAGAGTATAGCATGGAGGGGGGAGGGAGAGTATAGCATGGAGGGGGGGAGGGAGAGTATAGCATGGAGGGGGGGAGGGAGAGTATAGCATGGAGGGGGGGAGGGAGAGTATAGCATGGAGGGGGGGAGGGAGAGTATAGCATGGAGGGGGGAGGGAGAGTATAGCATGGAGGAGGGGGGAGAGTGTATTACTACTAATAAGGATTAAAAGGAGCTTTGCCCACATCCATCATGGCGCTGGGTGTGTCACTCCAGGCTCATTATAATAAACAATATCTCTCTATTTCCTATTATCTCCTCCTTATCACATTATTAACACTCTCCATATTGCTATCTTAGTGCTAATGGCCGCCTATTGCCCATACTACTAATAAGGATTAATAGGAGCTTTGCCCACATCCATCATGGCGCCGGGTGTGTCTCTCTAGGCTCATTATAATAAACAATATCTCTCTATTTCCTATTATCTCCTCCTTATCACATTATTAATACTCTCCATATTGCTATCTTAGGGCTAATGGCCGCCTATTGCCCATACTACTAATAAGGATTAATAGGAGCTTTGCCCACATCCATCATGGCGCTGGGTGTGTCACTCCAGGCTCATTATAATAATCAATATCTCTCTATTTCCTATTATCTCCTCCTTATCACATTATTAACACTCTCCATATTGCTATCTTAGCGTTATTGGCCGCCTATTGCCCATACTACTGATAAGGATTAATAGGAGCTTTGCCCACATCCATCATGGCGCTGGGTGTGTCTCTCCAGGCTCATTATAATAAACAATATCTCTCTATTTCGTATTATCTCCTCCTTATCACATTATTAATGATACCGGAGAAACTGACGGAAGCCAAGCACAGAGAGATGGACACAGGTTTCTTCAGGAAGGAAGAGATTCTTTATTCGGTTCACCGATCGGGACTCAGAGGGACTAATGTCACCAAAATACAGCAAGTTCTGAGCCCCGGACAATAGTGCAGGCTCCTTATATAGGCACATAACTCCTCCCATTTTAAGCTCCACCCGCACATTCTCTTGACCAATCAATACAAATAAGAATTAACTTCCTGCTTGACCGCATGGCTTGTCCAGCACAATGGAGGAGGGGAATACTACATCCTGTATTCTTGCACATGCTCCGTACACTACTGATCGTATCTTGCCTCGTGCAACCAACTGATCGATACGTCAGCATATGCACGTACACATGCCACGTGGTAATCTCGGCCTACTAAATTTATTTTTACCGAGATTCCACCACATTAACACTCTCCATATTGCTATCTTAGCACTAATGGCCGCCTATTGCCCAAACTACTAATAAGGATTAATAGGAGCTTTGCCCACATCCATAATGGCGCCGGGTGTGTCACTCCAGGCTCATTATAATAAACAATATCTCTCTATTTCCTATTATCTACTCCTTATCACATTATTAACACTCTCCATATTGCTATCTTAGCGCTAATGGCTGCCTCTTGCCCATACTACTAATAAGGATTAATAGGAGCTTTGCCCACATCCATCATGGCGCCGGGTGCGTCACTCCAGGCTCATTATAATAAACAATATCTCTCTATTTCCTATTATCTACTCCTTATCACATTATTAACACTCTCCATATTGCTATCTTAGCGCTAATGGCGACCTATTGCCCATACTACTAATAAGGATTAATAGGAGCTTTGCCCACATCCATCATGGCGCCGGGTGTGTCTCTCTAGGCTCATTATAATAAACAATATCTCTCTATTTCCTATTATCTCCTCCTTATCACATTATTAACACTCTCCATATTGCTATCTTAGCGCTAATGGCGACTTATTGCCCATACTACTAATAAGGATTAATAGGAGCTTTGCCCACATCCATCATGGCGCCGGGTGTGTCACTCCAGGCTCATTATAATAAACAATATCTCTCTATTTCCTATTATCTCCTCCTTATCACATTATTAACACTCTCCATATTGCTATCTTAGTGCTAATGGCCGCCTATTGCCCATACTACTAATAAGGATTAATAGGAGCTTTGCCCTCATCCATCATGGCGCTGGGTGTGACACTCCAGGCTCATTATAATAAACAATATCTCTCTATTTCCTATTATCTCCTCCTTATCACATTATTAACACTCTCCATATTGCTATCTTAGCGCTAATGGCCGCCTATTGCCCATACTACTAATAAGGATTAATAGGAGCTTTGCCCACATCCATCATGGCGCCGGGTGTGTCACTCCAGGCTCATTATAATAAACACTATCTCTCTATTTCCTATTATCTCCTCCTTATCACATTATTAACACTCTCCATATTGCTATCTTAGTGCTAATGGCCGCCTATTGCCCATACTACTAATAAGGATTAATAGGAGCTTTGCCCACATCCATCATGGCGCCGGGTGTGTCACTCCAGGCTCATTATAATAAACAATATCTCTCTATTTCCTATTATCTCCTCCTTATCACATTATTAACACTCTCCATATTGCTATCTTAGCGCTAATGGCCGCCTATTGCCCATACTACTAATAAGGATTAATAGGAGCTTTGCCCACATCCATCATGGCGCCGGGTGTGTCACTCCAGGCTCATTATAATAAACAATATCTCTCTATTTCCTATTATCTCCTCCTTATCACATTATTAACACTCTCCATATTGCTATCTTAGCGCTAATGGCCGCCTATTGCCCATACTACTAATAAGGATTAATAGGAGCTTTGCCCACATCCATCATGGCGCCGGGTGTGTCACTCCAGGCTCATTATAATAAACAATATCTCTCTATTTCCTATTATCTCCTCCTTATCACATTATTAACACTCTCCATATTGCTATCTTAGTGTTAATGGCCGCCTATTGCCCATACTACTAATAAGGATTCATAGGAGCTTTGCCCACATCCATCATGGCGCTGAGTGTGTCACTCCAGGCTCATTATAATAAACAATATCTCTCTAATTCCTATTATCTCCTCCTTATCACATTATTAACACTCTCCATATTGCTATCTTAGTGCTAATGGCCGCCTATTGCCCATACTACTAATAAGGATTCATAGGAGCTTTGCCCACATCCATCATGGCGCTGAGTGTGTCACTCCAGGCTCATTATAATAAACAATATCTCTCTATTTCCTATTATCTCCTCCTTATCACATTATTAACACTCTCCATATTGCTATCTTAGTGCTAATGGCCGCCTATTGCCCATACTACTAATAAGGATTAATAGGAGCTTTGCCCACATCCATCATGGCGCCGGGTGTGTCACTCCAGGCTCATTATAATAAACACTATCTCTCTATTTCCTATTATCTCCTCCTTATCACATTATTAACACTCTCCATATTGCTATCTTAGTGCTAATGGCCGCCTATTGCCCATACTACTAATAAGGATTAATAGGAGCTTTGCCCACATCCATCATGGCGCCGGGTGTGTCACTCCAGGCTCATTATAATAAACAATATCTCTCTATTTCCTATTATCTCCTCCTTATCACATTATTAACACTCTCCATATTGCTATCTTAGCGCTAATGGCCGCCTATTGCCCATACTACTAATAAGGATTAATAGGAGCTTTGCCCACATCCATCATGGCGCCGGGTGTGTCACTCCAGGCTCATTATAATAAACAATATCTCTCTATTTCCTATTATCTCCTCCTTATCACATTATTAACACTCTCCATATTGCTATCTTAGCGCTAATGGCCGCCTATTGCCCATACTACTAATAAGGATTAATAGGAGCTTTGCCCACATCCATCATGGCGCCGGGTGTGTCACTCCAGGCTCATTATAATAAACAATATCTCTCTATTTCCTATTATCTCCTCCTTATCACATTATTAACACTCTCCATATTGCTATCTTAGTGTTAATGGCCGCCTATTGCCCATACTACTAATAAGGATTCATAGGAGCTTTGCCCACATCCATCATGGCGCTGAGTGTGTCACTCCAGGCTCATTATAATAAACAATATCTCTCTAATTCCTATTATCTCCTCCTTATCACATTATTAACACTCTCCATATTGCTATCTTAGTGCTAATGGCCGCCTATTGCCCATACTACTAATAAGGATTCATAGGAGCTTTGCCCACATCCATCATGGCGCTGAGTGTGTCACTCCAGGCTCATTATAATAAACAATATCTCTCTATTTCCTATTATCTCCTCCTTATCACATTATTAACACTCTCCATATTGCTATCTTAGTGCTAATGGCCGCCTATTGCCCATACTACTAATAAGGATTAATAGGAGCTTTGCCCACATCCATCATGGCGCCGGGTGTGTCACTCCAGTCTCATTATAATAAACAATATCTCTCTATTTCCTATTATCTCCTCCTTATCACATTATTAACACTCTCCATATTGCTATCTTAGCACTAATGGCCGCCTATTGCCCATACTACTAATAAGGATTAATAGGAGCTTTGCCCACATCCATCATGGCGCCGGGTGTGTCACTCCAGTCTCATTATAATAAACAATATCTCTCTATTTCCTATTATCTCCTCCTTATCACATTATTAACACTCTCCATATTGCTATCTTAGTGCTAATGGCCGCCTATTGCCCATACTACTAATAAGGATTCATAGGAGCTTTGCCCACATCCATCATGGCGCTAAGTGTGTCACTCCAGGCTCATTATAATAAACAATATCTCTCTATTTCCTATTATCTCCTCCTTATCACATTATTAACACTCTCCATATTGCTATCTTAGCGCTAATGGCCGCCTATTGCCCATACTACTAATAAGGATTCATAGGAGCTTTGCCCACATCCATCATGGCGCTGAGTGTGTCACTCCAGGCTCATTATAATAAACAATATCTCTCTATTTCCTATTATCTCCTCCTTATCACATTATTAACACTCTCCATATTGCTATCTTAGAGCTAATGGCCGCCCATTGCCCATACTACTAATAAGGATTAATAGGAGCTTTGCCCGCATCCATCATGGCGCCGGGTGTGTCACTCCAGGCTCATTATAATAAACAATATCTCTCTATTTCCTATTATCTCCTCCTTATCACATTATTAACACTCTCCATATTGCTATCTTAGCGCTAATGGCCGCCTATTGCCCATACTACTAATAAGGATTAATAGGAGCTTTGCCCACATCCATCATGGCGCCGGGTGTGTCACTCCAGGCTCATTATAATAAACACTATCTCTCTATTTCCTATTATCTCCTCCTTATCACATTATTAACACTCTCCATATTGCTATCTTAGTGCTAATGGCCGCCTATTGCCCATACTACTAATAAGGATTAATAGGAGCTTTGCCCACATCCATCATGGTGCCGGGTGTGTCACTCCAGGCTCATTATAATAAACAATATCTCTCTATTTCCTATTATCTCCTCCTTATCACATTATTAACACTCTCCATATTGCTATCTTAGCGCTATGGCCGCCTTTTGCCCATACTACTAATAAGGATTAATAGGAGCTTTGCCCTCATCCATCATGGCGCTGGGTGTGACACTCCAGGCTCATTATAATAAACAATATCTCTCTATTTCCTATTATCTCCTCCATATCACATTATTAACACTCTCCATATTGCTATCTTAGCGCTAATGGCCGCCTATTGCCCATACTACTAATAAGGATTAATAGGAGCTTTGCCCACATCCATCATGGCGCCGGGTGTGTCACTCCAGGCTCATTATAATAAACAATATCTCTCTATTTCCTATTATCTCCTCCTTATCACATTATTAACACTCTCCATATTGCTATCTTAGCGCTAATGGCCGCCTATTGCCCATACTACTAATAAGGATTAATAGGAGCTTTGCCCACATCCATCATGGCGCCGGGTGTGTCACTCCAGGCTCATTATAATAAACAATATCTCTCTATTTCCTATTATCTCCTCCTTATCACATTATTAACACTCTCCATATTGCTATCTTAGTGTTAATGGCCGCCTATTGCCCATACTACTAATAAGGATTCATAGGAGCTTTGCCCACATCCATCATGGCGCTGAGTGTGTCACTCCAGGCTCATTATAATAAACAATATCTCTCTAATTCCTATTATCTCCTCCTTATCACATTATTAACACTCTCCATATTGCTATCTTAGTGCTAATGGCCGCCTATTGCCCATACTACTAATAAGGATTCATAGGAGCTTTGCCCACATCCATCATGGCGCTGAGTGTGTCACTCCAGGCTCATTATAATAAACAATATCTCTCTATTTCCTATTATCTCCTCCTTATCACATTATTAACACTCTCCATATTGCTATCTTAGTGCTAATGGCCGCCTATTGCCCATACTACTAATAAGGATTAATAGGAGCTTTGCCCACATCCATCATGGCGCCGGGTGTGTCACTCCAGTCTCATTATAATAAACAATATCTCTCTATTTCCTATTATCTCCTCCTTATCACATTATTAACACTCTCCATATTGCTATCTTAGCACTAATGGCCGCCTATTGCCCATACTACTAATAAGGATTAATAGGAGCTTTGCCCACATCCATCATGGCGCCGGGTGTGTCACTCCAGTCTCATTATAATAAACAATATCTCTCTATTTCCTATTATCTCCTCCTTATCACATTATTAACACTCTCCATATTGCTATCTTAGTGCTAATGGCCGCCTATTGCCCATACTACTAATAAGGATTCATAGGAGCTTTGCCCACATCCATCATGGCGCTGAGTGTGTCACTCCAGGCTCATTATAATAAACAATATCTCTCTATTTCCTATTATCTCCTCCTTATCACATTATTAACACTCTCCATATTGCTATCTTAGAGCTAATGGCCGCCCATTGCCCATACTACTAATAAGGATTAATAGGAGCTTTGCCCGCATCCATCATGGCGCCGGGTGTGTCACTCCAGGCTCATTATAATAAACAATATCTCTCTATTTCCTATTATCTCCTCCTTATCACATTATTAACACTCTCCATATTGCTATCTTAGAGCTAATGGCCGCCCATTGCCCATACTACTAATAAGGATTAATAGGAGCTTTGCCCGCATCCATCATGGCGCCGGGTGTGTCACTCCAGGCTCATTATAATAAACAATATCTCTCTATTTCCTATTATCTCCTCCTTATCACATTATTAACACTCTCCATATTGCTATCTTAGAGCTAATGGCCGCCCATTGCCCATACTACTAATAAGGATTAATAGGAGCTTTGCCCGCATCCATCATGGCGCCGGGTGTGTCACTCCAGGCTCATTATAATAAACAATATCTCTCTATTTCCTATTATCTCCTCCTTATCACATTATTAACACTCTCCATATTGCTATCTTAGAGCTAATGGCCGCCCATTGCCCATACTACTAATAAGGATTAATAGGAGCTTTGCCCACATCCATCATGGCGCTGGGTGTGTCACTCCAGGCTCATTATAATAAACAATATCTCTCTATTTCCTATTATCTCCTCCTTATCACATTATTAACACTCTCCATATTGCTATCTTAGCGCTAATGGCCGCCTATTGCCCATACTACTAATAAGGATTAATAGGAGCTTTGCCCACACCCATCATGGCGCCGGGTGTGTCTCTCCAGGCTCATTATAATAAACAATATCTCTCTATTTCCTATTATCTCCTCCTTATCACATTATTAACACTCTCCATATTGCTATCTTAGAGCTAATGGCCGCCTATTGCCCATACTACTAATAAGGATTAATAGGAGCTTTGCCCACATCCATCATGGCGGCGGTGAGGTCGCTGACGTCATTTCCGGTGTGTCAGAGCTCCTCCCCAGGCGGATTCACTGCCCTCACTGACGTCATATGTGTGCGCCGTGCAGATCGTGCTGAGCCGCTGGGAGCGGAGGGTGAGGCTCGGGGTTTCGGGGATCATTGTGTTTATTGGGGTAATTACTGGTTACAGGTCAGTGACCCCGCCCCCGGGAGCATCATGTGACCTGGTAATGCTGCCAATCATTAATCAGTGAGCAGCAGGGAGGATACAGTATCAGTAATGGAATGCTGTCACTAATCAGCTGATTAAACCAATAACCAAATCAATACATCATATATATAACATGGAGAGAGAGAGAGAGTAACATGGAGAGAGAGAGTAACATGGAGAGAGAGAGAGAGAGAGAGAGTAACATGGAGAGAGAGAGAGAGAGTAACATGGAGAGAGAGAGAGAGAGAGTAACATGGAGAGAGAGAGAGAGAGTAACATGGAGAGAGAGAGAGAGAGTAACATGGAGAGAGAGAGAGAGAGAGAGAGAAACATGGAGAGAGAGAGAGAGAGAGAGAGTGTAACATGGAGAGAGAGAGAGAGAGTAACATGGAGAGGGAGAGAGTAACATGGAGAGAGAGATCATTAATCAGTGAGCAGCAGGGAGGATACAGTATCAGTAATGGAATGCTGTCACTAATCAGCTGATTAAACCAATAACCAAATCAATACATCATATATATAACATGGAGAGAGAGAGAGAGAGAGAGAGAGAGAGAGTAACATGGAGAGAGAGTAACATGGAGAGAGAGAGAGAGAGTAACATGGAGAGAGAGTAACATGGAGAGAGAGAGAGAGAGTAACATGGAGAGAGAGAGTGTAACATGGAGAGAGAGAGAGTGTAACATGGAGAGAGAGAGAGAAACATGGAGAGAGAGAGAGAAACATGGAGAGAGAGAGAGAGAGAGAGAAACATGGAGAGAGAGAGAGAGAAACATGGAGAGAGAGAGAGAGAGAGAAACATGGAGAGAGAGAGAGAGAGAGAAACATGGAGAGAGAGAGAGAGTAACATGGAGAGAGAGAGATCATTAATCAGTGAGCAGCAGGGAGGATACAGTATCAGTAATGGAATGCTGTCACTAATCAGCTGATTAAACCAATAACCAAATCAATGCATCATATATATAACATGGAGAGAGAGAGAGAGAGTAACATGGAGAGAGAGAGAGAGTAACATGGAGAGAGAGATCATTAATCATTGAGCAGCAGGGAGGATACAGTATCAGTAATGGAATGCTGTCACTAATCGGCTGATTAAATCAATAACCAAATGAATACATCATATATATAACATGGAGAGAGAGAGAGAGTTACATGGAGAGAGAGATGGAGAGAGAGAGAGAGTTACATGGAGAGAGAGAGAGAGTAACATAAGCGCTACGGAATCTGTTGGCGCTACATAAATTGCAATAATAATAATAATAATAATGGAGAGAGAGAGAGAGAGAGAGTGACATGGAGAGAGAGAGAGAGTAACATGGAGAGAGAGATCATTAATCAGTGAGCAGCAGGGAGGATACAGTATCAGTAATGGAATGCTGTCACTAATCAGCTGATTAAACCAATAACCAAATCAATACATCATATATATAACATGGAGAGAGAGAGAGAGAGTAACATGGAGAGAGAGAGAGTGTAACATGGGGAGAGTAACATGGAGAGAGAGAGATCATTAATCAGTCAGCAGCAGGGAGGATACAGTATCAGTAATGTAATGCTGTCACTAATCAGCTGATTAAAGGACCACTCTAGGCACCCAGACCACTTCAGCTTAATGAAGTGGTCTGGGTGCCTGGTCCAGCTAGGGTTAACCCATTTTTTTTTTTATAAACATAGCAGTTTCAGAGAAACTGCTATGTTTATTAATGGGTTAAGCCTTCCCCCAAATCCTCTAATGGCTGTCTCATTGACAGCCGCTAGAGGCGCTTGCGTGATTCTCACTGTGAAAATCACAGTGAGAGCACGCAAGCGTCCATAGGAAAGCATTGTAAATGCTTTCCTATGTGACCGGCTGAATGCGCGCGCAGCTCTTGCCGCGCGTGCGCATTCAGCCGAATGGGAGGAGAGGTGGAGAATCGGAGGAGGAGATCTCCCCGCCCAGCGCTGGAAAAAGGTAAGTTTTACCCCTTTTCCCCTTTCCAGAGCCGGGCGGGAGGGGGACCCTGAGGGTGGGGGCACCCTCAGGGCACTCTAGTGCCATGAAAACGAGCATGTTTTCCTGGCACTAGAGTGGTCCTTTAAATCAATGACCAAATCAATACATCATATATATAACATGGAGAGAGAGTGTAAACGGGATCCACGTTCCTAGCCATGCACCAGCTAGCCCAAGTTCTCCAGGCTGACCCATATGCTCGTCGAGTGCCCGGAGCCCATGCATCTACCAAGAGTTGTCGATTAGAGTCCGAAACGCCTCGGATTTCCCAGGGTCCCCTGAAATGCGCCAGGCCAGTAGGCTGAGAGAGGCATTCACCAGGAGGGGGTGACAATCCCCTGACGGGTTCCGAAGAAGGTCCTGGAAGGTTGGCAGCAATCTGGGAAGATCCACCGCCATCTCCAATAGCTGTGGGAACCATGATTGCGTCCCCCAGAAAGGGGTGACGAGGACTAGTTCGGCCCGCTGGCAGCGGGTCTGGATGAGTGTGCGGGGGATCATCGAGATTGGGGGAAATGCATATAGTGGGGCTTCTTGCCAATTCTGCAGGAAGGCGTCCATGGCTTCTGCCGATGGGTCTGGTCTCCAGCTGAAGAAACGCGGGCCGAACTAGGGGCGTTAGTCGGGATGCAAATAGGTCTATAGCAAAAGGACCCCACAGAGATGATATAGTGGAGACCACCTCCACGTCCAACTTCCAGTCGCTGGCGTCCGAGAGATAGCGTGAACTCCAGTCCGCCTGGACATTGTGCAACCCCGGCAAGTATTCCGCTTGAACCATCAGGTTCCGTTCTAGACAGAACTCCCAGAAGTCTTTCGCTAGTCCGGCTAGGAGCGCCGATTGGGTACCGCCCATGTGATTGATGTACCGCACTGCTGAGACATTGTCCATGCGGAGGCGGATACATCTATGCGCCTGATCTTTCGCGAAGCTGCGGATCGCGAAGGAGCCCGCCAAGAGTTCCAAGGCATTGATGTGTAACCGGGCTTCGGTTTCCGACCAGCGGCCTCCCGTAGAGACGCCTGCGCAGTGGGCGCCCCATCCCTGTAGGCTCGCATCTGATTCTATGGTAAACATGGAGCCGAAGATCGCCTTGCCATTCCAAGAGGACAGGTTGAAAATCCACCAGCGGATTTCGTCACCAGGTCCGCGTAGGACGTGCCTTCCCGTAGGTGCACAATCTTGAGTCGTTGTAGGGCTCTGTAATGTAGAGGGGCAGGAAATACTGCCTGGATGGAGGATGTTAAGAGGCCGATCAAGCGAGCTAATTGTCGTAACGTGAGTTGCGGTCGGAGGAGAGCCCTGCGCAGCTCCTTGCGGATCACATGAACCTTGCTCGTGGGCAGGCTCAAGGATTCTTGAAGTGAGTCCACCATAAATCCAAGGAATTCTATCCGTGTTGTAGGGGTCAGACAGGATTTCTCCCAGTTGATGATAAACCCTAGACGGGAAAGGAGATCGATTGTCGTATGAGGACCTGTTGAGCTTGAGCCATGAGTAGGATGTCGTCTAGATAGACGATAAGTCTTATCCCTCAACTGCATAGCCAGACCATCGCCGGGCGGAGGAGCTTGGTGAAGCACCAAGGGGCCGATGAGAGGCCAAAGGGGAGGCAGGTAAAACGCCAGGTCTTGTTGTGCCATTGGAAGCGTAGGAGGTCCCGAGATGTTTCCGCCACCGGGACTGTCAAGTAAGCATCCTTGAGTTCTAGTTTCGCCAACCAATCTCCGTGCCAGAGTAGGTCTCTCAGGAGATGTATACCCTCCATCTTGAAGTGGCGATACTTTACCAAGGTGTTGAGGGGGCGAAGGTTTATAACCGGGCGCATAAGGCCACCTTTTTTTCTCCACGAGAAAAACATTGCTCAGGACCCCAGCGTTGCCCATGGGTGCCTGTTCTATCGCCCTCTTGTCTAGGAGGTTGAGCAGTTCCTCGTTGAGCAACATAAGATCGTGCCGAGAGAGGCAAAGTGGTCTGGGGGAGGGGATACTTACCGAATCCCCCACAAGCTCTATGTGAAACCCCCGTATTGTGTTGAGCACCCAAGTGTCAGACGTCAGGCCCGACCATGCTCGGAATAAATGTTGGAGTCTGTCCCCTACACAAACATGAGAAGAACATAGATGTGTGCACAGAGTGTGAGATTTGTAAAGACTCACCGTAAGGTCGCCTTGAGCCGGTGTATCCGCGGAAACCTCTTGGGCGCCGTTGCCGGCCGTGGGACGGGAAGAATGGAGAGCGGCCTCTTGTGTCATGATAGGTGGCCGTTGGACAATGGAGCCTCGTCCCGTGCCTCGGGACTGGAAATAATTCCGGCCGGCCAGACGGCTCCTAGATCTGCCGGCCCTGGTAGAGACCCGTCCCTGGAAAACCTTTCTCATAGAGGATTGTGCCTTATCAAGGGCAGTGAACGTTCCCACGTAACGCCCCAAATCTTTAATAAATGAGTCCCCAAACAAAAGGCCCTGGGCATCTTTACCGGCTTCCGTGAAGGCCAAGTTGGCTAATTTTGGATCAATTTTAAATAGTATGGCTTTACGCCGTTCAATTGATAGGGAGGTATTCACACTCCCGGCAATGCATATTGCTCTTTGGACCCAGCCACGAAGGTCCTCGGGGTCAACCATGCGGTGTTCCGCTTTGGCATCCTCCGCCAGGTCAAACAGTTTGGCCAAGGGGCCAAAAATGTCCAAGTGCTTGTCTTGGCAGGCACGCAGGGCTGAGTCTAGACCCTTGCGTGGGTTCCAGCCCAGTTTGGTTAGGTATTGGGTCATTTTAGGGTCCACTTCTGGGGTGTCGCACACTTTATTGGGGACTATTGGTCTGGGGCATTCTGCCCTAAGCTTGTTTCTTGCAGCCTTACTGAGTAGGCGCCGTACCCAGGCTTCTAGGTAGCCTGCAACGTGGTCCGCTGGGAGCCATTCCGCGGACCTATGGTGGTGAAGCTCGTCCGGGTCAAATAATGTCTCTCCTAGCGGATCGAACGGGACTTAGTCTCTGGAGCTGAAAAACGAAGTGTAGGAGAAGGTAATACAAATCATACAAATCCCTCCAGTGGATCAAAAGTTAGATGGAGGTCCCTTTATGACCGACCGCAAGCACATTTTCCTGCCCAAAACAGTTCCATAGAATTGGGCTGTGCGGTCGGTCAATTTCATGCAGAAAAACGACTAAGTCCCATTCGAACGAGCGTTCGAATCTTCGAACGGGACTTAGTCTCTGCAGCTGAAAGTTCAGTATGGGAGAAGGTAAGGGTCAGCGGTGTTCGTGTATTTGCGCATCCGATTTTAGTTCCACAGAATCTTTAGCATACACGCTGACCGCGTTCGAATGAACAAAGATGGCTGCCGCCACGTGTTCGACTGTCGAATGGTGGCCACCCAGCGGTCGGCAATTAACCTGCAGTAACCTCACAGCCTGGGAGGTAAATTGATGGCACACTTCCACTTCTGGGTGGTCCGCCTGTGTGGTACTTGGTTCAGTAAGCCCCATTTACTGAACCAAGTGGGAGAAAGCCAGGAACAAGTTATTTTACAGGTCTGGGGACATAGTCTTAAAGGGGCATTGTTGAACAAAGTCACCATATGTCCCCAGACGGTTCTTAAAGGGCCATACACACCCAATCAAAGTTCATAAGTTTTCAGGGGCACAATCTTCCAGGGGCCATAGTCATGAGGAAGGAGGCTGGCAAACGGGCTTCTCCACAATCCAGGGAAGCAGGGCAATTTCTCATTTAAAGGGCCAGTTACAAATAACAATTTGTAACATCTAGGTGCCTGGTCAGCAGGCTGTCCCATAGGGTGCGTGAGGGTTGCGCCTAAATCACTGGGATCTGTATCCATAGGCCGTGCCAGAAGGGCTTGGGCAATGGACTGAGAGAGGGCAGATGACATAGATCCCATTGCCGCCATAATGGCGTCGGTCATAGAGCGCTGAAGCGCAGTGAATTGGGGTCCCTCTGACAAGTGGGGGTTATCGCCCGAAGAGAGCGGGTTTGATATGGTGGCTGAGGTTTCCCCTAATGGGGTGGTATTGTCCCCATCCGTATGGGCGGGGGAGACAGGCATGTTGGGTTTAGGCATACTAAGATAAAGTTAGGGATTAACTTTAACTAAGATTCAGTGAGAGTAATTCACCCAAACTGACGGTTGAAGTAATAACAGAACTGCAATATACTAAAATCAGATTGAGGAAAGGTAATTTAAATTGCTGACAGACAAAAGACAGAGACTCTCACCAGGGCCCAGACTGTTGGAATGAGGAAGGCAGGTTCCAAAAGGGGGAGGAGAAAGTGAAAGGTCACTAGGCTGACCAGAAAAGAGCGGGAAAAGAAAACTCCCGAATTGATGCACTAGATAGATACAAAGGTGTAAGTATGGTGAATGAAAAAGTCAAACGGCCGTTCGCCTAAAGTATTCGACTGAAATATTCACCTAAAACAAGGGAAAAAACTACCGAACGGACGAAACTGCCGAATGGAACATGCGGACGTTCGTGAGAAACCAACGTTCGGCAAACGAACCGAACTAACGGCCGAATGGCTAATGGGGAAAGTGAATAGAAGACCCCTGTGTTCGTGCGAGGAAACGCACGAATGTAGGGTTCACCCAGGGAACATGAAGACAGGAGTACCCAGAAAGAAAATGTCGCTAAAGCGCTGACAGAGACCGGAAAAATAACGGGAATAGAGTCTAGAAGAGAAAAGGTAAAGATTTTTCACAAGGAGTAAAAGTGGGGGTGTCCCTAATGATTAAGGGCACCCCACACGGTCTGGGAGCCTGGGAGTAAAAAAAAACAACTAATATTTCAGCCACATAAAGTACATTAAATAAGATGTAAGGAAAAATTAATAAAGTTATCAGCGTATAGTAATGAGAAAGGTTAAAGTTAAACCGGATGTAAGGTAAGTTAATAATATCATCAGAGTATAATAAAAGGTACTTATCTGACGTGGAGCAGCAAAGAAAGAGAGGGAAATGGGAAGGCGGATCAGGGTATTATACTGGACATAGGGGACGTGGCTTGTGTGTGAAACATGTACCACCTTTTGCTTTTCATTTCTGTTAATGTTCTTTGCTGCTGTTGTGGACAGTAAAGAAAGGGATATGCAAATACGAGCCTCCGTGTCTTGTAATAAAATCTTATTGACTCTCAGGATCCTGCATAGACCTCAGTGCTCTGCTCTTGTGCATGTGCAAGAGCACAGTGTTCAAGTTGGCTCTTGACAGTTGAAGCACCAGGAGTTGAAGAAGACTGGATGGAAGATGATTGAGGTGTCTGCGAGGGACAGGTTCAGGTATGTAAAAACCTACCTTACCTTGCCTCTGATGGCTACTGAACCCGCGGAGGTGATGTCACTGTTGGGGGTCTTTGCAAATTAAACAGAGCAGCTAAAATGGAAAAAAGACTCAAAAACCAAACATTTACACTCATTTTATGATGGCGAATGCCTGACCGCTATATTTATATCCAGTAGGTTAATTCCTTTGATTTATGTACCTCCCACTGGGACCCAACAAGGTCACCAATCTCTGCTAGCATTGGAGTCCATTGTTTGGAGACCGCAAGTCATCCAGTGACTCCTGGAAAAAATAACCTAGAAGAAGGTGGAGGTGATTGAGAGATCTGGATCAAGTCTCAGAGATGGACTACCAGCTGAACAGACCGGTAAGGGATATATTCACAAAATACACTTCTATTGTTTTATCCTATCTTCCTGTCTTTGTGATAGGGAAGTATAACTCAAGGATATGGTAGAGGGAGAGAAAGATATTTATTATATCTATATAATGTGGTGAATTACAATATGAGAATATCAAGCTCAATTAATTTTTTGGATAAACTTTTCAAATGATCTCAATCTGTTAGAAAATCTTTTTTAATTATTTATCTACAGAATCCACCATTGACGTCTATGGTAATTTTCATTTGAAAAGATTATGGGAAACAATTAAAGGCTATAATTTGTAGTAGTTATAGTTAATGTCTGGCCAATTAATCCTGTTGTAGGTTGATGATCTGTAACAATGACATTTCTCATTTAGGATCAGTGTGAGTTTGAGGAAGTGGCCGTTTACTTCTCCGAGGAGGAGTGGGACTATTTAAATTATGAAGAGAAGGAGCTTTACCGGGATGTGATGATGGAGAATTACCAGACCCTCAGCTCTCTGGGTAAGAAAACGTCACCCTATTTAGAGGAAATCTTTCTCATAAGAACATATTCATATCTGGGACAAATTGACATTTCTTCACATATGTTCCTAACTCATCGTAATCATAATAAATGTGTATCGCTTGGAAGATCTTTAAATTCTAATTGTTAATGATGTGTCACGTTAAATACAGGAAGGATTCACATGACGCCTTTGATTATATCAGCGATTGAGCGAGGGGAAGAGCCGTATGTCAGGAGCCACCTGCAGGATAGTCTTTTGAATACTGGCCCAGGTTAGTAATAAACATGTAGGTGGTATTAGGCTCCTTTCTGGGTCAGAGATCTTGGCTTTTCTTTTTTCCAGGCTTCTCTACCTTCCTGATCTCTGTAGAGGAACTGAATTATTGTGAAACTCTCCATACAGCTCAGTGTGGTGAGAGTTTGCAGTGTTTAGTTACTCATTATGCCCCAGACAGACTCTGTTGTGCTTTGTTCCCAGGTTAAAGGGAGAGACTGTTCATTGCAGCTGCTGTGATTTGACAATATTGTTTAGTTCTCGACTATCTGGTATTGCTTTGTTTGAAATGTGAGATCCAGGAAAAAAGCTAGGAGACCGGGTTTTTTTAAACTAGCAAATATGAATTTTCAATGAGAAAAATGCAATTCTTAAAGGGACAGTAAAGTTATCAAAACCACTGCTGCTTAATGTAGTTCTTCTGGTGTCTATAGCCTGTTCCTGCAGGTTTTTTAATGTAAACACTGCTTTTTCAATGCATCTTTATGAGAAAATGCGAATTGGTACAGGCGGTGTTGTTTTGCACATGCGCAACATACTCCATATGCTTTCCTATGGGAAAGCATTCGCTTAGCTGAGATCATAAAGATCAGGGCCGGACTGGCCCACCGGGATACCGGGAATTTTCCCGGTGGGCCGCGGCACCTGGGGGCTGCTCTGAGCAAGTATGTGCCACCGGGTGGCCGGTCCGGTGGCACACCCTCTGAAGGGGCCGGTCAGCGGCCGCATTCCGCGCTGGAGCCGCCGGACCGGGTGGCAGCCTCGCCGGTCCGGCAGCACTCCTTTCACTAATGCAGACACACTGGGGGCTGATGGAGGAGGGAGGAGCATGTCTCTGTACCATGCTCCCTCGCGGTTCCCACAATTCCCAGCACAGGAACCGCGAGGGAGCATGGTACAGAGACATGCTCCTCCCTCCTCCATCAGCCCCCAGCGTGTCTGCATTAGTGAAAGGAGTGCCGCCGGACCGGCGAGGCTGCCACCCGGTCCGGCGGCTCCAGCGCGGAATGCGGCCGGCCCCAGCCCCACTCAATCAGGTAAATGGGAGGGGAGGGGAGGGGAGGGGAAGGGGAGGGTAAGGGAAGAGAGGGGAGGGGAGGGGGGAAATAAAGAGACACAAGGGGGGGATAAAGAGACACAAGGGGGGGGATAAAGAGACACAAGGGGGGGATAAAGAGACACAAGGGGGGGGGGATAAAGAGACACAAGGGGGGGGGGATAAAGAGACACAAGGGGGGGAATAAAGAGACACAAGGGGGGGAATAAAGAGACACAAGGGGGGATAAAGAGACACAAGGGGGGGATAAAGAGACACAAGGGGGGGATAAAGAGACACAAGGGGAGGGGGAAATAAAGAGACACAAGGGGAGGGGGGAAATAAAGAGACACAAGGGGAGGGGGGAAATAAAGAGACACAAGGGGAGGGGGGAAATAAAGAGACACAAGGGGAGGGGGGAAATAAAGAGACACAAGGGGAGGGGGGAAATAAAGAGACACAAGGGGAGGGGGGAAATAAAGAGACACAAGGGGAGGGGGGAAATAAAGAGACACAAGGGGAGGGGGGAAATAAAGAGACACAAGGGGAGGGGGGAAATAAAGAGACACAAGGGGAGGGGGGAAATAAAGAGACACAAGGGGAGGGGGGAAATAAAGAGACACAAGGGGAGGGGGGAAATAAAGAGACACAAGGGGAGGGGGGAAATAAAGAGACACAAGGGGAGGGGGGAAATAAAGAGACACAAGGGGAGGGGGGAAATAAAGAGACACAAGGGGAGGGGGGAAATAAAGAGACACAAGGGGAGGGCGGAAATAAAGAGACACAAGGGGAGGGGGGAAATAAAGAGACACAAGGGGAGGGGGGAAATAAAGAGACACAAGGGGAGGGGGGGAATAAAGAGACACAAGGGGAGGAGGGGAATAAAGAGACACAAGGGGAGGAGGGGAATAAAGAGACACAAGGGGAGGAGGGGAATAAAGAGACAAGGGGGGGAAATAAAGAGACACAAGGGGAGGGGGCAAATAAAACAGAGGGGCACAGTGAAAGGATGGGGGAAAGAGACAAAGGGGGGATAGAGAGATGGTGGAGGGAGGAAAAAGAGACAGGGGGAGAGAGAGACAGAGAGGAAGAGAGATGGGGGGGAGAGAGAGACAAAGGGAAAGGGTGGAGCCGGCAGGGGAGGGAGAAAGGACCCGGGAGGTCAGCCTGCAGCTCCTCTGCGTCCTTCTCGCACGAGCACAAAGCGTTGCCGCGGTTACCACGGCACTGCTCCGGCTCTCACGAGAGTGAACTCTAGCCCTGGAGCTATGGGCTAGAGTTCACTCTCACCACGAGTTCCTGGTGGTCGCAGTGTTGAGAGTGAACTCTAGCCCCATAGACACACTGCCCCCACACACACCATACACATTCACACACTGCCCCCCATATACACACTGCCCCCACACACACACACCATACACATTCACACACTGCCCCCCATACACACACTGCCCCCACACACACACACCATACACATTCACACATTGCCTCATACACACACACAGTGCCTCCATACACACTGCCCCCATGCACACACACACATTCACAGCCCCTCCCATACACACATTTCCCCACACACGCTACGCATTCACACACTACACCCCCACCCCCACACACATACACTGAACCTTTCACACACACTGCACCCCTCACACATTGTACCACTGCTCCTATACCCTACTACAGCCCCATATCCCAGCAAACCCCAGGTAAGTTGTCAAACTGTTCTTAAACGGTTTGACTACTTACTCTGTGAGGGGGTCCCGGTGTTCTATCATTCTGCTATACCTGTCAGATTTCTATACCCTCGTCACTTCCGGGGAGGGGAAGCAGCTGGATCCTGTGCTGCACATGCGTGTTAGCACTCCTGCTACTCCTCCACAGCCAGGTCCTGGAAGGTAAGTAAAACTAGTTTTACACTTTCATTATAGTTAGTGCATTCACTAAGCTTAGGACATGGGACATTTAGGGTTAATGTTAGGGTTCAAATTAGAGTTAGGATTAGGGACTTGTTCACATTTAGTGATATTTCACAATAGGGGAATATCACTAAATAGGGATTTCTCACACTCTATTTTAACCCTTACCCCAAGGGTTAGGGTAAGAATAGAGAGTGAGAGAGGTTAGAAGCACTTACCTAACCCTAATTTGAACCCTCACTTAACCCTAAATGTCCCGTGTGCCTAAGCTTAGTGAATGCACGAACTATAATGAAAGTGTAACACTAGTTTTACTTACCTTCCAGGACCAGGCTGTGGAGGAGTAGCAGGAGTGCTAGCACGCATGTGCAGCACAGGATCCAGCTGCTTCCCCTCCCCGGAAGTGACGAGGGTATAGAAATCTGACAGGTATAGCAGAATGATAGAACACCGGCACTCCTTGCACCATAACCACTACACAGAGCAGTAGTGGTTTTTGTGCATGGATTTTTTCTTTAAATAATCTACAAGTGCCCCTCCCGGGATCAGGCTCTGGATCCTCCACTGGTATATGACATGTATATTAATGTGTGTATTAGTTATATATATAAAATTATGTCTATTATATTTACACATATATTAATGTACATTTATATATGCATAATACACAGAGAAATGTCATTAATATGTACCATATGTAATGAGCAGATATTGGCCCAGTCTTGTTGCTAGGTAGGTGCACACTCCAGCACAATAACATATTTAAAAGTGAAGAGCGCACCCACAGGACTTCAAAGTAAACAAGACAACGTCAATTTTTTACAGTTGTGCCCAACATACATTCACCATTTCAGTCCCATTACCAAACTTTCCTTAATATGTCATGGTAGTTGGACTGAAACATTGATTACATGCAAAGGCACATCTGCTTAAAATAAATCAGCACTTTTGTTTATTTTGAACCATATGAGTGTTTTTTTTACGTTGGAGTAATAATTTTTAATTTTAAGTTCTCTTTTCTAACTCTGTATCTGCACACTATGCTGGCGCGACGCATTATGGGGCTGGTAAAATTTTTTTTTCCAGGGCTGCTTTTAATGCCCAGTCCGGCCCTGATAAAGATTGAGGATCTCAGCCGTGGAGGCTGGATCAGCCATGGTAAAACTGGGGTGCGATTGGAGAGGGACACATACTTAAAAAGACACACACACACACTGTAACGGAGCTCCAGTACTCCGACCGAGTACCTCCGCCAAGTCTGCTTCCTTGTAGCTATCAGGACCCTGAAACACTTCAGACCCAAATGCCGAGGCTTGACTGGGGTCACTTAGGGCCTTTTCCACCCTGGACCAAACACCAGACGACACATAGTGAAGGTTAAACAGCAACTGTTTAATGAAAACAGCACACATAGTTTAAACGCCCAACAGCCTCATTTACATACAATAGGTTACATAGATTACTATAGTACAAGATAGGGTGGGGTCAGACAATAGCAAGGGCTGATGGGAGATTGAGGAGGGACAGAGCAGCTAGATTAAACTGGTCTGGCAGTGTCCCTGGGACAACGCCCTGCTGGGAAAACAATAGGACAGGAAAAAGGGGGGAGGGGGGAGATGCACAGACCAGCAATACATTCAACATACCCTGCACAAATAATAGGCACGATGTGACAAAACACAAAAGGAATTTGGGAGCCCACCCATAATGTCTGTCTTCCATCCTCAGTGATGGTGACTACCGTCACACACACACTGACAGACGCACAAGCACTCTGACAAACACACACTGTGGAGGACCATGGGTAGCCCGACTGGTTACCTCCAATATTACCATCCTTCAGCCACTCTGGAACCACTTACAATGTAAAGAGACCCATTTTTCTCCCAGTAACTGGACGAGACACAGCTGTGGAGGACCAACAGAATTTTATTATGCTCTGCTTTTTGCATAGCCCCATGCAAGTGGTCCACTCCACAAACACACAGGGTTTGCATCCCAGGACCCTCTACACCTGGGACCCAAAGCGCAGGAAAGGGGGGTCCACCAGGTCCACTCAGACAAGGGGTCTCCCACCCAAGATGACAGGGGGTCTTTTTCCCAAGAGCCTGTGTGCTTGGGAGCCAAAGCGCGTCAAATAAGCTTGTCTCTGTCTCCCAGGCAAAGAAAAAGCCTGTCAAACTGGCCAGTGCCCCAGAAGTGTCCACGCCAACCCCAGGGACCCTCGCAATGGTCCATCCCTCGACCCGTCTCCGTTTGCAAGGTCTCTGTGTGGAAACCAGGCAAGGGAAGCGTCTCCTTTACGAACGCTCCCTCAGGTTGGCGTTCATCTATACAAAATGGCGGCCACCCAGGGGAGCACTCATTAATTACTTCCCTTGTGGTTTCACACTTATGTTGCATGTGTGAACGGTCTAATTAATTGGTGTGAACATTCTAATGGGGCACCGGGGGGGTCCCCGTTCGGGAGACGAATGGGTTCCATTCGTATGAACGCTCCCGAACGGGGAAACGGTATAATGCACAAAAAGCCAGGGAAACACACAATACAAAAAGAGTAAAATACACGAATAAGCAGTGGTTCTGCTACACACACAGACACATTCTGACATACAAATACAGAAAAAAAAGTCCTACTCTCACTCCCATCACTCCTGGGTGGCAGCAACGACCACAGTACACATCATCTCCAATACATATAGTAAAAAAACAAAGAAAAAAGTTACCTGCGCTCTCTCCTTAATCCCTATGTATATTTAAACAAATGGAGGTCCCTATATGTATTGGAGATTATGTGTGCTGTGGTCGCTCCTTTCGCCCAGGAGTGATGGGAGTGAGCGCAAGACTTTTCTTTCTGTATTTATATTCACTTTTTGTATCACACATCTTTGTTACAATGCTGCCGCCCATCCCATGTGTTCCCTATTGGGGGTTGGTGGGTATATGGGGGTGTATATGGGAAATACCCCTTTCTGTCTCATTGGAGATATCTTTGCCAGAAGCACAAGGAAGCAAGGTGAAGGGTCAGAGTTGGACCCGTCTAGGGGGGTCTGCCTTGACGTTGGCAGGCGGGCATTCCCTCCAATGGACATTGGAGTAACTGAATGACCTCCATTTGTTTAACCCCTTCACCCCTTAAGGACACATGACATGTGTGACATGTCATGATTCCCTTTTTTCCAGAAGTTTGGTCCTTAAGGGGTTAAATATACATAGGGATTAAGGAGAGAGCGCAGGTAACTTTTTTATTTTGTTTTTACATTCTGACATACACACACACACTCTGACAGACACACATTCTGACAGACACACATTTTTCACACACTCACAATTTGACTTGTTTGTTTTAATTTAAGTCCACCCAGCCTCTCTACC
Organism: Pelobates fuscus; assembly: GCF_036172605.1. NCBI lineage: Eukaryota > Metazoa > Chordata > Amphibia > Anura > Pelobatidae > Pelobates > Pelobates fuscus. The sequence continues at coordinate 150,075,444 of NC_086326.1, read as the reverse complement.
TGTAGGAGAGATGAGTGGATCGTTTCCCTGGGGTCCAGTGTTGCTGCTTTCTAATCTTCCTGCTTTTGCTCCCCTGTACGCTCTCTGGAGTGATGCCGATGATGACATCAGATTCTAGCTCCCGGCGTCACTAAACCACATGCAAGAGAGAAGAGAGGAACTGCAGGAAGATCATTGCTGCATCGCTTGCCTCCTCTTTTATGCCTCTACCCACAACGGCTAGTTTCAGTGCTCCCTCAGGTGGCCATTTCCAGTGTTCCCCAAGGTGCCCAGCTTTAATGCTCCTTGGGTGGCCGCCTTTACTAATGGCTGACAAATCCCAGGTGCCAGGGCAAATTTTTTTGTCGACTTTGTGCTTTGGATTTGTTGTTTAGTTATTTAATTTTCCCTTCTTCCTGCTACTCTGTGACATCATAAAGGCATCAGAATTTTGCGCTTAACTTGGTATCTTGATCTTCTATCAACGCTTAAATCAAATGTCCATAGATGCATCTCCCCATCCTTTAGCCCATCTGACCCGAATATATATCTCTCCCCCAGCCTGATTTTAAAACTTGCCTCTGATGGCTACAGAACCCCCGGAGGTGATGTCACTGTTGGGGGTCTTTGCAAATTAAACAGAGCAGCTAAAAGCACCCAGAGCTCCATCATCTGTTCTACTGCAACAGGTAGCCTTCTGGAAGACCGTTTCCCACCCATCCCAATCTCATTTCCTTATTTATAGATAGTCTCCCACACAACTTTAATTCTCCTGAAATGACATGTGCGAACACTGATCTGCACACCCTTCCAATCTCTTAACCCTACACAATACATACCCTCTCTCCCTACAAATAGCTATATATCACTCACCAATATTATATACTTTTATTTATTTATAAATTTTTCACTATTTGTGTCTCATTTTCCTCTACACACCTCATACCACTAACCTGAATCCAAATATAACGATACTGTTATTCTTAATAACCCTTTTCTCACTCCAATTTTGTTCACATCACTACTGCCATAAGCACACACCTCAAACTTCAACACAAATTATCATACACCATGGCATGCTTCCAACTGGAACACAAATTATCATACACCATGGCATGCTTCAAACTGGAACACAAATTATCATACACCATGGCCTGCTCTGTTGCTGTAACTTATCTGCTGAGTGCTGGTGGAGAGTTATAAAAAATAGCCCCCTACCCCCACCTCACAAAATTATAAAGTATCCCGTTCACTATATGGCCAAACAAAAATGATGTCCAAATTCCTATTCCTTATGTTACTTGCCCTTGCAAATGATGTGGAGTCTAACCCTGGTCCCCCAGCTAATTCTAGTCCTAATCTCCCCACTAAAAAAGGCCTCTCTTTTGTGCACTGCAACATCCGTAGCTTACTCCCTAAACTGGATGCACTGCAAGCCTGGTGTTCCCATTACAAACCAAAAATCACTGTGCTCTCAGAATCATGGTTAACGACTAAAATACCAGACACCTGCATTGCAATACAGGGGTATTCATGTTTTAGAAATGACAGAGCAAAGAGAGGAGGAGGCATGGTTATTTATATTGACAAGTCCATAAAATGTACTCCTTTATAAAACTATAACTCCCCATCTGCCTTTGATTTCCTTTCTGGCACAATTGAGATCCCTTTCACTAAAACTATCATTGTTGCAGGAATCTACCGCCAACCTAGCTCTCCGGTGCACCCCCTTTCTGACATAGCCCAACTACTAAGTGAAACTGTTGCTCAAAACCAAAAAAGTGAATTGATGGTTTTTGGAGATTTTAATATTGATTGGCTGAATCCTAAAAATAATAATTCATGTAGGCTGTTTAAGGCTTTGCAGCTAACGCAATTAATCTCCTCCCCAACTCGCATTAATATTTAAAGCCATAACCATGCCCCTCTGCGTAAAGTGCGACTAAAAGGGACACTCCTGCCCTGGGTTACAGTTGAACTCATTTAAATGTACCAGTTTACAGATTCACTGTGGTCAAAGTTCAAGTATACTGGCTCCATGAACGATCACTGTGCCTACAGACAATGGTGAAATGCATGCACAAAACAAACAAAAATGGCCCAACATTGCAGTGTAAATTTGAACAACAACCTATCAAATCCAAGAAACTTTTGGAAAATCATAAACAGCATACAAACCCAACAATCCACTCCCAACTTCCACTGTCAAAATGGACAACCAAACACTGAAACCCTAGATGTAGCAAATGCATTTAATAATTATTTTGTTGGATGTGCTACCACCCTGATTGCTAAAATAACAAATGGCACTCATTTTAAGACCACAAATAAAGATCAGGCCCTGCCAAATCTTAAATCCTCATATAAAGAAATTACATTTTAGACCTGTGCCTGTTAGTGCCGTTAATAAACATCTTAATAATTTAATAATTTAAAAATAAAAAAAAAACAGTGCGGACCAGATCAAATCCCAGCAATGTTGCTGAAGCTCAGTGCGCCGGCAATTGCTAAACCTGTCAGTACCCTTATCAATGAATCCCTGGTGTCAGGATACATACCCAAACTTTGGCAGACTGCAAAAGTTGTACCTATCCATAAAAGTGGTGACAATACTTTGGTATCTAACTATTGCCCGATATCATTGCTCCCGGTATTGTCAAAAATCTTGGAAAAATGCGTCCACACGCAACTGTGTGAATATTATCAACGATCAAATTATCTGACCCCTGATCAATCAGGCTTTTGTCCAAATCACTCAACTTCGACTGCCCTCTTAAAAGTTTGCAATGACATCCAAATTGGCATGGAACAAGGAGACCTAACTGGAGCTATTTTCCTTGATTTTGCCAAGGCCTTTGACACAGTAGACCAGGCATAGGCAACCTTCGGCTTACACCTCCCATGCTGCTTTTCCAGCATTATGGGTGTAAGAGCATTATGGGGGATGTAGTCCACAACATCTGGAGTGCCGAAGGTTGCCTACCCCTGCAGTAGACCATGCCATTCTTTTGAAAAAACTTAAAAACACAGGCATTGGTGATTGTCCGCTAACCTGGTTTCAATCGTATGTTTCAGACCGATTGCAATATGTGTCCATTTCTGATAGCGTTTCCCTCCCTCTTCCAGTCACGTGTGGTATTCTCCAAGGCTCCATACTTGGCCCCCTGCTATTCACATTATTTATAAATTATCTGCCTAACGTCTGCGAATCCTCAACTGTACATATGTATGCAGACGGCACTGTAATATACGCTAGTAGAATCCCGACGCACTCTTCATCTTTCCAGCCTTGTACTGGGAAGCTCCCACCCTATAGTAGAATGCTCTCCCCAACTGTTCCCACCTCCTATAACCTCCGATCTAGAACTAGCATGATATTTTGCATACCACAATAGAAAAATAAAGTGTCTTGATCCTCATTTTCCTACAGAGCACCGCAGTTATGGAATAACCAGAAGCCAAATCTTCATGCAATCTAAAATCTTTTAAGAGATCCATTGCAATATACCTCAGCACACAATGCACCTTTATGGTTGAATATATTTATCACCTGTTATGTCTTAAATTTAAATATGTGTATGTATATACATATATTGTTTGTATGTTGTATTTTTTTTATATTGTATCCTATTGTAACAATTCTATGTTTTGTGGACCCAGGACATACTTGAAAACGAGAGAAATCTCAATGTACCCATCCTGGTAAAATATTTTATAAATAATAAATATTAAGTGACTGTAGGAATTACAGTCCTTATTATAGACCATATAAACATAGAATGTGACGGCAGATAAGAACCATTCGGCCCATCTAGTCTGCCCAATTTTCTAAATACTTTCATTAGTCCCTGGCCTTATCTTATTGCTAGGATAGCCGTATGCCTATCCCATGCATGCTTAAACTACTTCACTGTGTTGAAAGAAAAAGGCCAGTCAATAACGAGGACAGAGCAGGGGGTAACCCTAATAGTGGAATAGAATCAAAGAGAAAAGTCTGTCCTATAGAATATATAAGTCGCAACGTATACAATAGGTGAAGAACAGTTAAAAAACTTAACTGTTCTTCACCTATTGTATACGTTGCGATTTATATATTCTATAGGACAGACTTTTCTCTTTTATTCTACTTCACTGTGTTGTGTCCTCTTGTTGTGGTAGTTTTTCTTCTTTTAAATATAGTCTCCTCCTTTACTGTGTTGATTCCCTTTATGTATTTGAATGTTTCTATCATATCCTCCTCTGTCTCGTCTTTCCTCCAAGCTATACATGTTAAGATCCTTTAACCTTTCCTGGTAAGTTTTATCCTGCAATCCATGAACCAGTTTAGTAGCCCTTCTCTGAACTCTCTCTAAGGTATCAATATCCTTCTGAAGATACGGTCTCCAGTACTGCATATAATACTCCAAGTGAGGTCTCACCTGTGTTCTGTACAATGGCATGAGCACTTCCCTCTTTCTACTGCTAATACCTCTCCCTATACAAGTAACAAGGACCTGTATCCCCTAGTCCTAAGTCCTACAAATGCTGCCAAGGATTCACTTTTCCTCAGTGAGTATAGATCCCAGAGTATTGTAACGGGCCCTGGGTAACCCGGCTGGTTACCCCCGCTATAAATGAATTACGAGACCCATCTTCCTCAGTAACTGGACGACACACAGTTCCAGGGGTACAACAACTTCTTTATTGGCCAAACTTTGCTTTATACTTTCTCCATGCGAGAGGGTGATCACACAATGACAGGGTCCTCCCAGGGTACTCCCCCTCCTGGTGGTCGCACCACAGTACCGGAGCCCTTGTCTCTTTGTCCCTTGTTCTCGCCACTCAGTGTCCCCATCCTGGGTCCTCCCCCTCCCAGAGGCTTGTGCGTGTGACAGGAACTCCAGTCGTTTTGTCCCTAGTTCCCACCACCCAAATATAGGGTTTCCTACTTCCCGTGCCAAGGGGTCTTTTTCCCAGGACCCTCTGCACCTGCTAGTCCCAGCGCGGGAAAGACTCCCGTCTACTGGGTTCCCGGGCCCAGAAAGCCCGCCAAACGGCCATTGTCCCCAAGAGAGTGTCCCCACCAATGTCAGGGATCCCCCCGAACGGTAACTGTGAAACCAGGCAAGGGAAGCGTCCTCGTTCGGGACACATGCTCCCCCTGGCCGCCGTCCCTAGTTGCTTCCACCCAGGGAAGCACTCATTAATTACATCCCTTGTGGTTTCACACTTCTGTTGCAAATTGGCAACGTTCTAATTGATTGGTGTGAACATTCCAAGGGGCACTGGGGAGGTCCTCATTCGGAAACCAAACTAGGTGGGAAGCAATCCACCCATGCTCCCCCTGGATGACGTTCCTCTAATGCATCGGTTCCCAACCCGTGGTAGGCGTACTTCCAGGGGTACAATTCTGTGCGCCGGGGGTACGTGTCAAAACCCCGGTAATGGCGGCGGTGCAACTTCCTCGCACGGGCTGGGGACCGCAAAGTGAGCAGGTCTGTTACAAACTGCCTTTTGTAACTGGTTCTTTATGTGACAAATTGCCCTGTTCCCCTGGCTTATGGAGAAGCCTGATTGCCAGCCTCCTACCTCATGACTATGGCCCTGGTGTGTATGGCCCTTTAAGCACATTATTGGGGCATATTGGATTTTAAAATACTTTTTATGCCCCTTTAATTCCATGAGAAAATTTGCCTTTTCCCCTCCCCCTTTCCTGTCCCATTGTTCTTCAGCAGGGCGTTGTCTCAAGGACACTGCCAGATCAGTTTAAACTGGCTGCTTTGTCGCTCCTCAATCTCTCATCGGCCCTTGCTAAACTTTAACCCCATGGCGATTTTATTCTGTTCGTGGTATCTGAGCGCTGTTCGGATATATTGAGATCCATGCACTCAGGGCCACCCGATGGATATGTGCTATGAGGGGCCCGGTCGTGCGCTGCAACGCTTTAATAGCCCTACTAACCTGACCGGAGAGCTGGGAGGAAGTGAGAGCTAGACGCACAATTCCTCCCAGGTGTTACCAAACTGCGTGGGAGGAGGCTGCGAAGAGGGTGGGGCGGAGAGGATCGGACCGGGACCTCCACTCTCAACAGCCGCAGCCACAGAAGACACACAAAAGGTATGTGTATGTGTGTTTTGGGTATCAGTATGTATGTTGTGTATGTGTGTGTGTGTATGTCTTGAGTAGATGTGTGTGTGTGTGTCAGTGTATCTGTATAACTGTGTGTGTGTGTGTGTGTGTGTGTCAGTGTATCTGTGTGTATCTGTATATGTAAATATGTGTGTGTGAATCTGTATATATGTGTGTGTCAGTGTATCTATATCTGTGTGTGTCAGTATATCTGTGTGTGTCAATGTGCGCATCTGTATATTTGTATGTCTGTGCATGCGTGTGTCAATGTACGTATCTGTATGTTTGTCAGTGTGTCAATCTAGGTATCTGTATGTCTGTGTGTATGTTATTGTGTAACTGTATGTTTATCTTTGTGTGTGTGTGTGTGTGTGTTTGTATCTGTATGTCTGTATATCTGTGTGTGTCAGTGTGCATATCTGTATGTTTGTGTATCTGTGTGTTTGTCAGTGTGCGTATGTGTGTCAGTGTGCGTATTTGTATGTATGTGTATCTGTGTCTGTGTATCTGTGTGTGTGAATGTGTGTATCTGTATGTCTGTGTATCTGTATGTCTGTGTATCTGTGTGTGTCAGTGTTTGCATCTGTATGTCTGTGTATCTGTGTGTGTATATGTGTGTCAGTGTGTGTATCTGTGTTTGTGTCAATGTGCGTATATGTATGTCTGCGCATGTGTGTGCCAGTGTGTGTATCTGTATGTCTGTGTATCTGTCAATGTGTGTATCTGTATATCTGTATCTTTCAATGTGTATGTCTGTATGTCAGTGTGTGTATGTGTCAGTCTGTTTCTGTATGTCTGTATATTGTGAGTGTGTGCATCTGTATTTCTGTGTGTCAGTGTGCATATTTGTATGTCAGTGTATTTGTGTGTGGGTCAGTGTGTGTATCTCTATGTCAGTAACTGTGTGTGAGGGTATCTGTATGTCTGTGTCTTTTAGGTCCGGCCCATCCATAGGTCTCAGTGGGGCCATGGCTCCAGGCAGCACTTAGACGGGCAGCATTTTTCCTGGAAAGCCCATTCTTCCCAGATCAGCTCGTCCGCCGGAGAGGGCAGGGAAGGCCGCTCAGAACGATAAGAAAAATCTTAGGAGTCTGGAGAGGGAGGCTGATCTGGGAATGGCCGGGTCCTCAGGGTTAGGAAGTGTTTCCCAATGAAGTTCCGGCACTCTGAGATTACTAGCTGTGCATGCCAGAACTTCAGTGGGAACTTTACTTACAACAATTTGCTGCAGGGCTGTTGCTGTTGGCTGGCCCCCGGGAGCGTCAGAATTTCCCTTTGTGTCTGGCTATGTGTGCTGTAACGGCCACATAGCTAGCAAAGGCGTCAGGACATGCTGGAGTCGGACTTAGCCAGCAGCGGTGTAGACGAGAAGAGCGGAACTGCAAGGAGTCAATTCAGACTCCACTTCAGCTAGCATCCACCACACTGCGGATACGGAAAAGGTAAGTAATTATTAGCTTAATGCACACCAGTGTTAATTTTGGCGGTAAATTTACATTTAGTTTTAGTCATAGTCTTTTGACCTAAAAGCCATTTTAGTTTTATAGGTCATATTTTAGTCATCTGAATTGTTTTAGTCTAGGTTTAGTCGGCATGACTAAAATCTAGTGGGTTTAAGTAAAACCTCTGTCTCTTTTGCCCCTCCAACCCACATGTGTCTCATTGCCTCAGTCCCCATGTGTCTGATTACTTATTTTCCCTCCTTCTTATATCTTACTCACCCATGTTCATTTTTGCAGCAAATTTCAATATAGTTTTTTGTACTTTTTTTTTTTTTTTTTTTAACTAAAAAGCCATTTTAGTTTTTAGTCATATTTTAGTTATCTGAGTTGTTTTAGTCAAGCTTGTCGACCGAATCTCAGAAATTGTAGTTGACTAAAATCTGACTAAAATGGTTAGTCGACAAAATTAACACTGATGCACACAGTGTGCTGGACATAGGAATTCCAATCCAAGCACACACAGACACAGTACATCTTCAGCACACACACTATGTCCCCAGCAGACACAGACACACTACATCCCCAGCACATACACAAGCACACTACATCCCCAGCACACACACACTACATCCCCAGCACACAAAGACACAACACATCTCTAGCACACACACTACATCCAGGGCCCACACATACACACCATACACACTACATCCACCGCGCACACACTACATCCCCAGCACACACTGCACACACACAGACACACTGCATCCCCAGTGCACACACACAGACACACTGCATCCCCAGTGCACACACACAGACACAATGCATCCCCAGTGCACACACACAGACACAATGCATCCCCAGTGCACACACACACACACACTGAATCCCAAGTGCACACACACACTGCATCCCCAGTGCACACACAGACACACTGCATCCCTAGTGCACACGCACTACATCCCCAGCATACACACACAGGCATGCTACATCCCAAGCACAGACAAACACTACATCCTTAGGATACACACACTACATCCCCAGAACACACACATACAGACACAGTACATCCCCAGCACACACACACCACTACTTCTCCAGACTAATGGCATCTATCCCACATGACAAATTAACTTACTCCTTTTTGGTGTGTTATTGTTAGCGATTGACGTATATTGTACTTAGCTAATATCTTATTACCACTGCAGAAGCATATATGTTGTGACGTTTAATTAAGTGTGCAATTATCTAAATATGTTACTGGAATGTATTTATCTAATTATGATAAATTTTATTTTGGTTTTAATTATCATAATACAACATAATGAATGTGGGCGTGTTTTGGTGGTGTTGTTTTGGGGGACCCAGACAGAAAAATGTCTTGGACCAGCCCTGGTATCTGTGTATGTCATTGTATCTGTATGCATATGAGTGTGTATCTATGTATCTGTATGTCTGTGTCAGTGTATGTATCTGTATGTCTGTGTCAGTGTATGGATCTGTATGTCTGTATCTGTATATCTGTATTTGTGTGTGTGTCCAATTATCTGCTTGTGTGTCTGTGTATCTGTATGTATGTCAATGATTGTATCTGTGTGTCTATTTATCTGCATGTGTGGCAGTATGTGTTTCTGTACATCTGTATGTGTGTCAATGTTGATATCTGTATGTGTATCTGCATGTCTGTATCTGTATCTATATGTGTGCCAGTGTTTGTATCTGTGTATATGGTTGTGTTTATCAGCATGTCTGTTCAACTGTATGTATAGTAGTGTTGCCATCTGTTTGTCTGCATGTGTGGCAGTGTTTGTATCGGTGTGTCTTTACATTTGTAAATGTGTTAGTGTATGTATGTATGTCCTTGCAACTATATGTATGTCAGTGTGTGTATCTGCATGTATGCCAGTATGTGCATCAGTGTGTCTGCAACTGTATGTGTGTCAGTGTTTGCATCTGTGTATCTTCATGTGTGAAAGTGTTTTTGCATGTCTGTACATCATGTGTCAGTCTGTGTGTCTGTATCTATGTGTGTCAGTGTTTTCTCTGTGGGTATGTGCATGTGTGTCATTGTGTCTGTACATCTGTTTGTATCTGTGTGTCTGTATCTGTATGTGTCAGAATTTGTATCTGTTTATCTGCACGTGTGTCAGTCTGTGTGTTTGTGTATCCACATGTGTGTATCTGCACTGTGAGGAGCCTGGAACAGAGAAAAAAGGGAGATGGGACAGAGAAATGCATATACATTTGAAATAACAGCAACTATAATAATTACAAATATTTTGCTAATAAAAGGGGTACTATTTATGCAAATGGCTGCCAAGGGGTACTCAAGAGAAAAACCACTGCTCTAACAAACTGACCAACACCCAGGGTCGGCATTCCCTTGCGGGTTGTGATTTTCACACCTCACTACGAGGTGCGAAGGTTCTAAACCAACATTCTAAATGAGTTATCAGGGGGTCTCTGTCTGGGAGGCTACGGGACACAGGAGCAACACAGAGAATGACATATAGCAATTCACGAAAAGGCAGCAGTCTCGCCACAAGTATGTTTTAGTATTTATAGCAGTGTAGCAGATTGACCCAAGCACTAGCCGAGACTTAGGTATACTAGGCTTAGTGTTGGGCATTTGCTTTTGTCTGAAATTCGGACGGGAATTTAGGCTATTTATTCATTCATCAGAATAACGAAGTAATGCATAGGAATTAAAAAGAATGAACGAAAATCGAATTTCAATTCAGCCTTTGTTTGTTCGTTTAGTTTATTAAAGCTGTGGGTGGGGACCATAAGTGGCATGGATCAGATCAGAATTTCATTCATTCGTATGAAATTCCCAACCGAAACTCTGTCAATTCGCCGGTACCCTGTCTGAATGAATTATTTTTAATATGCTTTTAAAATGATCGCAATCTGTTAGAGAAACTTTGAATCTGTGGATAAATCATTTGAGAGGTTTTTCTAAAAGATTGGGATCATTTGAAAAGTGTATCCAAAATAATTAAATCAAGACGTTTGGGTTAAAGAATCTTAGCATAGCATATATTTGATACATGTAATACATATCTAGTATATAAATATGTTAAATATCAATGGTGTCTATAGTTTGCTGTCCAAACATGAAAATTTATGGTGTTTTTTTTTTTCTCCATTTATTCGTTCATCCTCTAGTGAAATGCTTTAGAGTGCATAAACATGTAACAGCACCCCCAGGCATAAAAGGGTTAAAATGTTGTTTATAATTCCCCTTCCAGATATGCAGGCAGCTACTGCAGACACCAATCTCTCGAACAGGAAACCATACTAAATCTCGAAACTCCCGAACCGGAACCATACGAATGCTTCAAAAAGCCAAACAGGAAAAACCATACGAACGGTTTACACTCCTAGCTGTCGAACTGGAACAGCATACAATAAATCCCCACAAGAACGAGACAAGGCTCCGTGTTGAGGGTCGAGCAGTGATCTGTTTTAATGGGGCTACCTTCCCAGTATTTATGCAGGTCTTCCACCTGGTGGACACCCCCCTTGGGGACCAGATGGAAGACTGGGACACCAATGGTACACTGAACAATCATAGGCATACACAGTGAAACGCTCCCACAATTACAGAATAATCCCTCCTCTTTATCCTGGAGATAATGGGGAAGTAATACAATTATCTCCCAGGATAGAGGCAAAACTGCATTAACCATTTGAGTTCCATAGTTTTGTAGCTGAACACCGCTGGCCGTTCGGCAGTTTAAAATGGCCGCTGCCACGTGTTCGGCTATACGAACAACGGCCACCCAGCGTTTGTCAATTAAGCTGTGGTTAGCCACAGCTTCTGGGAGGTCAATTGACTGCACACTCCATACCCCGGTGGTCGGGTCGTTCTTCTGTTTGTTCGGTAGATTCAATCTACCAAACGCCCGGGCAGAAAGGCACGAACAAGCCTTTCTGCAGGGGAAAATCAAGCGTTTCATTACGGGGCCATAGTCCAAAGGGAGCAAGCGAGCAACCAGGCTTCTCCAATGCACAGTGGCGAGGTTGGTTTCGCCACATCTCTCCCCTTTCCCAAAAAGACTTACAAGGCATCTGACCTCCTGTCGGTCAGTGCCTGGGTTAGTCCAGCAACCCACCCACAAAACATAATCAGCAGTGCAGCCCACCCACAATAAATGGTTACTGCACCTGAGGTAATGTGTAGCTTGCCCATGTCCAGGGGCTCCATCACGGCGGTGTGAGGTACTGGCACTCCAGATGGGTGGGTTGCTGAGTGGGCAGAGACCAGCGGTACTCTGCACTGGTGACAGCGTGTCAGCTGGAGTAGCCTGGTTGGAGCCCAGCTGGGAAGAGGGGGTAGTAGGCTCCTCTCCCTGGACCTGGTGCTGCTGCTGGAGGGGGAGACAGACTGTCTCCCCTTTGGATAAACAGCCCTGCTGCTGGGGAGAAAGACCGACTGTCTCTGCTCCCTGTAGGGCACACTGCTGCTGGGGGACAGGACCGACTGTCCCTACCCCCTGTAGTTTGGGCACAGAGACCACGGTCCCATCTGCACTGGTGTGGAGCTTTTTGTCTCCCTTTTTGTCTCCCTCCCCAGCTGCTGCTGGGGAGGGAGACCGACTGTCTCTATTCCCAATACATTGTCCTGCTGCTGGGGAAGGGAGACAGGGCTCTCCTCTCCCTGCAAGGGGTACTGCCGCTGGGGAGGGGAGACGATGCTCTCCACTCCCTGCACTTCGCTCTGCCGCTGGGGAGGGAGGATGAGGCTCTCCTCTCCCAGTAAAACACACTGCTGTTGGGGAGCAGGACCGACTGTCCTTGCCCCCTGTAGCTCATTCTGCTGCTGGGGGAGGGAAACAGGGCTCTCCTCTCTCTGCTAGGGATACTGCCACTGGGGAGTGGAGACGATGCTCTCCACTCCCTGCATTTCACACTGCCGCTGGGGAAAGGAGACACTGCTCTCTATTCCCTGCAAATCAATCTGCCGTTGGGGATCTGGGCCGACCGCCCAGCATCCCTGTAGACCCATCTGCTTTTGATGAGAGAGACCACATTAGGTTTCATGATTGGTCCTTTTCTGCACCCTCCTTTTTCCTTATGGCGTACGAACCCTAATGGAGTGGTTACCAACAGCACATCTAATAAAAAACTTTTGATTCGTCTTTCATTCTTCCAAAAACAAAAACAGTTTAAATTTACTAATAAGGGTTGAAGAATTCTCTCTCCATTATGCCTCCGTGGATCATGCCATACAAGCTATTCTACTGGCCGGTGAATAAGCCTGGCTCAGTAAGACGATATAACTAACGCGTTCAAATTACTACCGATCCATCTGTCTCTCAGGCATATCCATGGAATCAAATGGAGAGATAATTACTACTTCGCCACCAGACTCACTTTCGGCTCCAGGAGCAGTCCGAAGCTGTTCGATATATTTGCAGAAACTCTTTGCTGGTTGCTCCTGAATATGGTCAGATGCCCTACGGTCATACACTACTTGGACGATTTTCTACTGGTCGAGGCAGGCTCCATCAATCCACGTAGTATCATTAGCACCACCACACAGTTTTCAGCACTAGGTGTCCCATTGGCCCCTGACAAAACAATAAGCCCCACAACACAGTTGGTTTTCCTGGGTATCTCACTAAACTCAGTATCTATGCAGGCACGCCTCCCCGATGTGAAATTGGTATGCATTAGACAAGAACTGGACCAGTTCCTCCAAAGTGGTACTGGTACACTGAGAGATCTCCAGTCTCTACTGGGATACCTAAATTTTGCAATGCGTATCATTCCACAGGGGAGATCCTTCATCTCCAGGTTACTCTGCCTCCTACCTGGCGTGCCTGAGGATGGCACCATTGTCCTCAACCCCCCAGCCATAGCCGATTAACTCATGTGGAAGCACTTCCTTGCAGAGTGGAACGGCATCTCCATGTTCATTCCCCCACTCCCCTATTATTTGGACTGATGCAGCAGCCCACTCAGGGTTTGCTGCAATTTTTGGTAACCACTGGTTCAGGGATGTTTGGCCTGAAGAAACACTTTCCTTACCGGCCTTCAGGGAAACGTCAGCCCCTTTTGAGATCTATCCCATTGTAGCAGCAGCTCATACTTAGGGACATCTGTAGGCCGGTAAGGTGTTTCTCAGATAATTTGGCGGCTTGCGAGATAGTCAATAAAGGGCGCTCTTCCTTCTTGACCATAATGTGGTTAAAACAGAAATTGACGTGGCTGGCCGCCAAACTACAAATTTTTTCTTGTATGTGAACACATTCCGGGCATTCATTATACAGCAGCTGACGCTTTGTCCCGGTCTAACTTTCAGGCATTCTACAAGGTGCATCCCTTCACCAACGAACTCCCATCCAGAATCCCAACATTTCCGGAGTTAATCTTGGATTAACAAGTGTAGCGGAGAGGTAGTATAATCCACAATATTTCCACTGGTAGACAGGAACAGCATAGAATAATCCAGGTAAAATGAGTACAGCATACAATAATCCCGGTAGCGTTGTATAAATCCTTCCTTCCCAAGAACTAGACGACACATAGGCTGGGAGTCAACTCAGGTTTTAATCACAGGTCACAGTATTTATGTCGTTCCCCATGCAAGGGGTTTCCCTACTGACTTTACAGGGGTTGTACAGTAGGGGACTACATGGGGAACTTAACAACCAAGACATTTCTCCCACCATGCACTGTTTAACTGATATCCAGTTAAGTGGATTATCCCTTCCGTGCAGCAGAACTGGCTTTTTTCATAAAAATCTATAACTAACATTATTAGTGTTATCATACCGAATGACCGTTCGGCAAATAGCTGGGGTCTTAGCGCATACTTCGTGAAAGTACCGCTCAGTTCCCAGCACAATTAGCTGAACGCTGCACGAAATACACTTAAGCATACATTTTTCACCAAAGGCACGAATAGACAAGCAGGGATAAAATACCGACAGACCGGTGCTCCCGAACGGCCTGGAAGTCCAGCGGTATTCGTGCCGTCGAGTAGCAGATTTTAGTTCCAGGCACTCGACGACAAAATACCGCTGGGCTAACCAAAGGAATTTTCATCCCGAATGGCATGACCTTAAACTGGTACAGGCCAAACAGGGTGACAAACGCTGACTTGGGCATAGCGTCCTCAGCTAGCGGGATTTGCCAGTACCCTTTACACAAATCTATTGTGGTGAGGTACTAGCCCCTGGCCATTTTATCTAGGAGCTCGTCTATCCAGGGCATAGGGTAAGCATCGGAGATCGTTTTGTCGTTGAGCCTCCGGTAGTCTACACAGAAACGGGTCGTCCCGTCCCGTTTCGGCACTAGCACTACCGGGGAGGCCCAGGGACTGTCAGAATGTTCTATCACCACTAACTGTAACATTTCTTCAATCTCCTTACGCATGTTCTCCTTTACGGATTCTGGTATGCGGTAAGGAGGTTGGCGAAGCGGGGTCTTTTCTAGGGTTTCTACCTTGTGAATGGCCAATGGGGTGTACCCGGGAAGATTGGAGAAGGTTGGACGATTAAGCTTTGGACTTGGGTTCACTCCTGGGGACTTAAACGCTCCCCTAACTGTACTTCTCCCAGGTCTCCATCCTGGCCCTCTGGGTCTAGGAGGTCTGGGAGAGGTAGATCATCAAAGTCCTCGGTAGCTGGCGAGCAGATTGCGGTAACCTCTTCGGTACACTCATGGTATGGCTTGAGCATATTCACATGGAGCATGCGTTTGCCCCCCGCGCCTGCGGCCGGACCGATCACATAGGTGGTATCACATATCTTTTCTACCACCTTGTATGGGCCCTGCCAGGAAGCCTGCAGCTTGTCCTTGTGGACTAGTCGTAAGATTAGTACTTTTTGCCCAACCTGAAAGCTGCGGTCCCTGGCTCCCTTATCGTACCATCTACGCTATCGTTGATGGGCCGCCTGGAGGTTGTCGCGCCCGGTCTGGGTCAGAGCCTCCAAGCATTAGGGCATCTGCCACTGTTTCCGCGTGCACATTCGTTAAGGCCACCGCCTCCGGATATCTGGTGGCATAATCCACCACAGTCAAGACATATTTCTTGCCGGAGGGACTAGGTTTCGCTAGGGGTCCTATTATATCCACCACCACCCTACTGAAGGGTTCCTCAATTATGGGTAGGGAACAGAGCCGGGCTTTGTATCGGTCTCCCCTCTTCCCTACCCTCTGGCAGGTATCACAGGTCTGACAATATAACATCCTGTGAGATACCTGGCCAGAAGTAGTTCTGGGTCAGCCTGTGCTTAGTGATGATTCCTAAGTGCCCAGACAGGGGAATATCATGGGCGATGCGTAACAATTCTAGTCTATATTTCCGAGG
Organism: Pelobates fuscus; assembly: GCF_036172605.1. Lineage (NCBI taxonomy): Eukaryota > Metazoa > Chordata > Amphibia > Anura > Pelobatidae > Pelobates > Pelobates fuscus. The sequence continues at coordinate 150,059,592 of NC_086326.1, read as the reverse complement.
CACAATTAGCTGCTTAATGGGTAGAGGTATAGATCCGGCTACTACTTTCTCTGCGTGGCGGTACAGTAGCCCCTTGTCCCAGGTGTACCTTTCCCCTTGTAGCCCTGCCTGGTCTTTGTCTATACAGTCTCTATATATCTGCAGGGAGGGATCTAGGGCCACTTCGGAAGCAAATTCTAGGGGGGTCGCCCTGGGCATGACAGAGGGCATGGGATTTTCATTGCTTACCTGAGCCTCAGAGTGGTTAGATGGAGCTGTGGTGCAGGCCTGCTGCCGGGTCACAACCGGGTACGCTTCCTGAATGGTGGGTTGGGGAACAAAAGCTGAAGTCAGCTCCCCCAGGTCGTTGCCCAAGATGACGTCAGCGGGTAAATTCTGCATCATCTCCACCTACAAATTAACGTGCCCCGCTCCCCAATTCAAATGCACCTTGGCAGTGGGAACTTTGTAAATCGCTCCCCCTGCCACTCGTACAGCGATGCAATCCCCAGTTAGATTATTCTTTGGCACCAGATGCTTTTCGGACTAGCTTTAAGAGTCTCGTAAACCTTGTACCCTTTTCCCCTCCATGTGTACTTCCTGTCGGTGTCCCTGACGGTTATCTGAGGCGGCCTGAATGGGGTTTACCTCATGTAGGGCCCCCAAAGGTTCTTCTATTGGAGTGGCTGTCTCGGGTGCTTCGTACAGTTCTGCTTGTACACAGTGCACGGCTGCTCGGTTGTTGGATGTTGCATTATTCCAGCTTGGCCTGGGGCGATTGCGGGGGTAGTCTCGCTGTATATGCCCCTGCTGGTTGCAGGTGTGGCAATGGATTGGAGGACAAGTAGGGTACCTGGGGGTGTAGGTATTTTGGCTTACTCCTGGTCGTGGCTGGATGGTTGAGGTCACAGCTGGTAATGGTGTTGTAGGTGCATAGACTGGTCGGTGTTAGGTGTGCTGGTCCCTCCTGGTATCTTGGAACTCATCTGCCAGCTTGGCTGCCTCTTGTGCGTGGTTTTGGGTCCCTTACCCAATTTTGTAGATGGGGGGTATCCCGTCGAAGAACTGCTCCACAACCATTAGCTGGAACAGGTCCTCCAGAGTGTTAACTTGGGTCGCTTCCAACCACCCTTTTGCGGCTCGCTGCAGGCGGTGTTCCCACTCTATGTGTGTGTCTTTGTTCGGTTTCTTAATGTCCCGAACCTTTAGCCAGTATGCCTCTGAGGTAATCGCATACCTGGCTAAAATTGCTTGTTTCAATTTAACATAGTCTTTACTGTCCTCATCTGGCACGGCCCGGTACACCTCTGCTGCGCGTCGGTTAGTCTCCCCGCTAGTAGAGGCACCCGATCCACCGCGCTGATGTCGTGTAGTTGGCACAACCTCTCAAAATCTTTCAGGTAGTCATCTACATCACCGTCAGCTTCTGTATAGCTCTTAAATGCGTGATAGGGAATTTTGGCTTTCCCGGGGTAATGCTGACCGGCGTTGTGGTTCTTTCCCCGGCTCGCTGATTTGCTTGGAGTCTGACCACCAGGTACCCACCACTCCCACTAATAACTTACTATTATCATTACATTACCTCTGGTGGGCCCTTTTTATTACAGGCCGACACGTATATTGGTTTCGGCACACCACTACCAACTGGAAAACTTGAGTGCCCCTTTGGAATATATATTTATCACCATATTATTCATAACATACTGCACTATCATTGTACTTTTATTTCCTTTTTCTTAAGAGTAAGAAACATAATTGCGAAATCTGCTGCTACCTTTGTATGTATGATTTTATTACAATAATTATTAGCGCTGTCCACCTAATTTACTAGCTTGTTTTATTCAACATGGTGCTTTATAGTTAAATTTCTGATCTTTCATGAAAATATTTTGGTAAAAAAATATTAATTTCTAGTGACAGATTTTCTTTAACTCCAAGCACATTACATTTCTTGCAGGTGGTTCCGAAAGCAGAAGTTATCCTGAAGGACAGGACAAGAACAAAAGTGCACTAAGCAATACTCTGAATAAATATTGTAATAAAAGGACCAAGGAATTCATTCCTCAAAAGTCAAACAATCGCTCAGAACTCTGTACATCTTCAAGTGAGATAGTAAACAGAAACCCAAAACATTTCCCATGTTCTGAATGGTGGAAATGTTTTCACTGTTCAGAATTTGTTGTCCACACAGGAGAAATGCCATTCTCTTCTATTCCATGTAACTCCTATCTTGCAAAACCGAGAATTCACACAGAAAAGAAAACATTCTCATGTCCTGATTGCGGGAAATGCTACAGCCAAAACTCAAGTCTTACTATACATCGAAGAACTCACTCAGGAGAGAGACCGTACTTATGTTCTATGTGTGAGAAATGTTTTGTCAGTAAATCAGAACTTGTGAAACATCAGAGAACTCACACAGGAGAGAAGCCTTTTTCGTGTTCTGAATGTGGGAAATGCTTTAGTCAGCGCTCAAACCTTGTTGTGCATAAGAAAACTCACACAGGTGAAAAAGTTTTCTCATGTTCTGAATGTGGAAAATGTTATAGCCAGCACTCAAACCTTGTTGTGCATAAGAGAACTCATACAGGTGAAAAACCTTTCTTGTGTGCTGAATGTGGGAAATGCTTTTTGAGTAAAGCAGAGCTTGTGAAACATCAGAGAACTCACACAGGAGAGAAGCCTTTCTCGTGTTCTATGTGTGGGAAATGTTTTGTCAGTAAATCAGATCTTGTGAAACATCAGAGAACTCATACAGGAGAGAAGCCTTTCTCATGTTCTGAATGTGGGAAATGTTTTAGTCGGCATTCGCTTCTTATGAACCATAAGAGAACTCACACAGGAGAAAACCCTTTCTCGTGTTCTGAATGTGGGAAATGCTTTGTCAGTAAATCAGATCTTGTGAATCATCAGAGAACTCACACAGGAGAGAAGCCTTTCTCATGTTCTGAATGTGGGAAATGCTTTAGCCAGTGCTCACATCTTGTAATGCATAATAGAACTCACACAGGAGAAAAGCCTTTCTCTTGTTCTGAATGTGGGAAAAGGTTTAGCATTCACTCACATCTTGTTAGACATCACAGAACTCACACAGGGGAAAAACCTTTTTTGTGTTCTGAATGTGGGAAACATTTTCCCAGTAAAGCTGAGCTTGTGATACATCATAGAACTCACACAGGAGAGAAAACGTTCTCATGTTCTGAATGTGGGAAATGCTTTAGCCAGCATTCGGTTCTTGTGAGACATCTGAGAACTCACACAGGTGAAAAACCTTTCTCATGTTATGAATGTGGGAGATGTTTTAGCCAAAATTCAGTTCTTGCGAGCCATTTGAGAACTCACACTGCACAAAAAACATTCACAGAGGAAAAGCCTTTCTCATGTTCTGAATGTGGGAAAAGTTATCCCAGTAAATCCAAGCTTGTGAAACATCAGAAAAGTCACACAGGAGAAAAATCTTTTTCATGTTCTTAATGTGGGGAATATGTTAGCCAGCATGCACATTTTGTTAGCCATCAGAGAACTCTCATTAAAGAGAAGCATTGTGTTCTGAATATAGGGAATGGTATAGTCAACTCCAAGGTTTTATGAAGCAGCAATGGAATAACATGAGAAGATCTGTATTGTGACTGTGAAACATACTAAAACTGTGATTCAAATTTTGTTTACTACCCATCATTTCACTAAAGCAAAGCTTTTTCATGTTAAACTAAAAATAATACATCCTATCCTTTTTTTAAAGGTACCTTATTTACGGTTGAGAAAATATTTAGAATTTATTCTTATTCTCTAAGGTATATCAGTTGTAAATGTTGTCTTTGTTTGTATATGCTGATTGTAAAATTAAAAAATCTTGGTAACTGAGGTTTGTACAGCAACTGCCTTTTAGCACTTTTGTGTTTCTTCATTATTTTATCACCTACAGCAGTATCTTTAGCATACTAATAGGTTTAATTAACTAGCAGTTATAGAGACACTATAGTGGCCAAAACAACTACAGCTTAATGTAGCTCTTCTGGTGTCTATAGCCAGTCTCTGACCTGAGAGTAGACTACAGTAAAAACATCTGGATGTCTGAGGAAGCCCAAGTCACGTGGGTGAAATGCGTTACATCACGAGGGCGTGGAGCCAGGATCTGGAACAAGCAAGTAACTGGAGCTATTGACTTTTAATTGAGCGTTTTTCGTGGGAACTTGTACATCACAAGCCCACAACTTGCTGAGTAAGCAATTTTATTGTTTTACCAATAAATATATTCTTTTATACTGTGCCATTGGTGTGCTCCTGGTTCTGTCTCCCATACAGTGCTGCAGAAGAACTTTGGTCTTTTAAGGACACTAGATTGTGGGAATATTTCCCTCTCCATAGGAGCTTATCCCACCCAGAGCCAGGGTGTCAGGAGTCTTACCTGATGGGGAGTCCGTCTCTCTGAGTTATACGCTCACCCTTGCAAAGTAGACACAGACCAGGGTGACCAGGTAAGACGCCACCTGACCTGTGAGTCTGTGCACAGGGGCTTTCCAGGAATAGTGCTCCAAGTCGCAGTACAGCAGGGATTAGCAGAAGCGTAGTCAAGGAAAGCCAAAATCAGGGGAAGCCAGAGATCAGAGTAGTCCAGGAGGAAAGCCAAGGTCAGAAGCCAGAATCAGTCAGGAAATACTGGAACGCTGATACAGAGTGACAGGAACCAAACAAGGGAACCAGAGTCAATGAACTGACACCCCTCCCAGGATGAGGCAGGCTTTTATATCCAGCCAATCAATATGGGTTACAGGTGTTAGAGCAGCCACAGGTAAGTTCAGCTCCCAATGCTGTAAACAAGACAGGGACACCTATTAAGGCAATACTATGAATGGCTGGATAGCTCGGTGGCAAAAGACCATGATACAAGAAGCCAGAGTCCAGGGTTCAAATCCCACCAGGAAGGTAAATCCAGCTGTCATGACACATGTCATGATGGAGATTGGGTTTATCAGGCTCTGGGAAATGTGAACTCCCAACTTTTATATAAGTTTATTTGAAACCAGATGTTCTGCACTATATTGTCTTTATATGTATCTTTTCAGATGTTTTTTATGAAAAGTGAGACATACACTAACCATGTACACAAAGTAATATTCTAGCGCAACACCAGCTTTTGGTTATTACAGTAAAAACATACACAGGATTACATTGGCTCTCAGGTCCAGGACACTCCCATACAAAATAGGTCAATCCCTCCCCCGTGCCTGGGAGATAATTGAGTCAGCACTGTATTAAACTCAATTATCTCCAGGCACAGAAAACACATTTTACACAACCCCAAAAATACATTTAAACACACAAAACCCTCACAAATGTTACATCCCTTGATAGCCCCAATCTGGGTGACCAACATATCCCAATATCACCCAGAACGGTTCAGGGGTTCAGAAATTTCCTGGAAGTCATTGTTTTGACTGACCGTGCAGTTGTCCAGAGGGCCTCCTACCACAAGTGACCATTTATACAACCAGGGTCCTGCGGGAACATCTGAATGCACTCCCACCCGGTTGGAACAAGTTGTTGCTGGGGACGGAGGGCACAGTTCCCCTCATCCGTGCCTGGTGGGCAGATGTCAGCGGCGCTCTGCCCCATAGCCAGCGGTTCAGCTGGGTTAGTTGGTGGGCAGTCAGGCCCCAGAACAAAGTGATATGTAGGGAAGAGGCCAGCGGCACACCTTGATTGGATCGGAAATTTTTTCATAATCTAAATTGGTGGTGAGTTGTTGGATGATGGCCTGTTTGGTGGGAATGTGTGTAGATTTCCAAGCTCTTGCAATGAGCGTGAGAGCCGCTGTAAGCGTGTGGTATACTAGTGTGGCATCATCATTGGGGAAGTCGTTAAGGTCTAAAAACAGTAGTGCCAACGTAGGGTTGAGCGTCATTTGGGTGCGTAAGAGCTCGTAAGAGAGCGTTCTCAACTATTGACCAAAAGGGTCATATGCGGGGGCACATCCACCATATGTGGTACATCGTGCCTGGGTCTGCGTGGCATCGCCAACAATTATTTGATGTCCCTGGGTATATGTGGGCGAGTCTCGATGGTACCAGGTACCACCTGTAGTAAACTTTTATCGTGAGTTCTAGGTGGGATGTGCATAATGTTCTACGTTTGTGCGTCTGGAACGCCGTACACTAGCGTGTTGGGGTTATTTCTGTTTTGAGGTCGGTTTGCCATAGTGTCCGGTATTTCTGTAAGTCCCTGTGGTCAATTAGGTTCAGAAGTTTGTATATGTTGGAAAGTGTTTTTCTAGGGGTATGTCCTGTCATGCATGCTCGCTCAAACGTTGTAAGTGTGGGTGTGGAGGTTCCGTCCTCTCTAGTACTGGATAGGACTGATTTGAGTTGGAGGTGGGAGAAAAGTGCCCTGGGGGGCAAATTGTACCTGATTTGCAGGTCTGGAAATGTTTGTAGTTTTCCATCTAGGTATAAGTGGTGTATATAAGTGCATCCGTTTTCTGACCATGTGTGGTAATTGAAGGAGAGGTTTAGCACTTGGATGCTCCTCAAGGGGGCAGCCCGTGACCACTGGTTGCCGCTGCACAAGTAGGATCTTGCTCCGTCCCAGATCTGTATCAGTGTTCTCGTGGTGGGGAGTATTCCCACTCTCTCTGGCCTTTGGGACCCAAAGGAAGTAGTTGAAAGCTGGCACGCGGGCCCAGTACGACTTTATATCTATCCACTGCTGAGGTTCCCTGCACTCATGTGAACTCACCGCTGAGGAGAGTACCGCTGCCTGGTAGTAAAGCTTGAAGTTTGTCAGGCTCAAGCCAGCTTCCTCCACTGGACTATACATGATTCTGGTGGTGACCCTCGCCCTTTTGCGTTCTAATATGAAGTGCATCAGGAGTTTCTGTGTAGTGTTGATATAAGACTATGGGATGTAAATTTGAAGGGTGCGGAACAGGTATTGGAGTTTCAGTAGGAGGAGCATCTTTACTGCTGCCATCCGGCCCAGCCATGACACGTATTTCCCCTCCCACGACTTCAGAGTCGCTTCTATGTCTGTGCGTAACCTAATGTAGTTTGAGTGGTACAGATTATCCGGATTCTGGGTAATTTGAAGTCCCACAGAGTCCGTCCTCCAGTCTAGCTAAAATGTATGCTGTAGCGTGGCTAGGAGTGTAGGTGCGATAGCTATACCCATTGCTTGTGTTTTTGAAACATTCAGTTTATAATAGGAGTTTTCTCCGTATTCTTTTATTTCGGGTCAGAAGTTGTGGTTGTGCGGTTGTTCCAGGGTCAGAAGCACATCGTCCGTGAACTAATTGTTTTTTTATTCGCATCTGCCGATCCTGACTCCATGGATATCAGCATTACCCCTAATCCTGGCGGCCAGCGGCTGCAAAGCTAGAACATACAGATGGGGCGATAGTGGGCACCCCTGCCTCCCCCCGTTAGTAATCTCAAAGGAGTCCGACAAGAAGCCCGCGTTGAGGACCCGTGTGGTCGGCTCGCTTTGTAGTGCCTTGACCGCCGCTGCGCTCCCTTTCGGTATTCCCACCTTGGCCATGACCGCTTCTAGAAACCCCCAGTGTAGGCGGTCAAAGGCTTTTTCTGCGTCGAAGGACAGAAGCAGCCCCCCTCCTTGGTTAAGTTGCCTCATGCTGTACATTATGTCGAGGACTTTGCGGGTATTCTCCGCACCTTGCCTGCCTGACACGAATCCCACTTAGTCTCAATGTATAAGATGGGGTAGGACCTTCCCTAGCCTCAGGGCGAATAGTTTGGCAAAGAGTTTTGCGTCCGTGTTAAAGAGTGAGATTGGCTGGAAGTTTTGTGGCTGGGTAGGGGGCTTGCCCGGCTTAAGTAGTGTAACTATGTGTGCCATGAGTGAGTCCTTGTAATAAGAATTGTCAAATCCGTCCGGGCCAGGGTTTTTATGACTGATGGGACTTCTCCTTCTGTGATGGGCATTGTCAGGTCTGTTTGTTGTTGCGTTGTGAGTGTGGGGAGTTTAGTGGACTGTAGGTAGGTGTCTATGGCTTGTTTGTTAGGTTGGTGGGTGCGTGTGTCATGTTTAAGGTTGTAAATAGAGTTTAGCGGACACCTTGATGTTCGGGTCCGGCGGGTTTGGCCGAACTTTGAAAAAAATTTCGGGTTCGGGCTCGAACTTGACCCCGAACCCGAACCCCATTGAAGTCAATTGGGCACAAAAATGGCTCTAAAAAACTCCTGGAAAGGGCTAGAGAGCTGCAAAAGGAAGTAAAATAGGGGTAAGAGTAGGACAAGTGCCCTGCAAACAAATGTGGATAGGGAAGTCACTTAAAATAACATAAAAATAAAAAATACAGCTGAGCCATAAAATAGCATTAGATGCAATCTTTGATTTTAGCTTTGGAAGAACATAAATCAAAATCTAAAGCATGGCTGTCAGGAGGATCACCAGAATTATCCATTTGAGAGAGGGTTGGAGTGCAGGGTATTCTCTTTCATTGTTCAAACTGAGCTCAACTCCTAATGCATGGAGAAAGGGCCTTCACAAGCCTCTTGTGTACATAGTTTATACTAAGTGACCCATAGGTTGAGGAGGCGGTGACTGTGGCGGTGTAGGTGGAAGCAGCGGTGGAGGAGGAGGTAGCCAACACTGTTTTTTATTTTATTTTTAATTGGGGTAGCCCCCAAAATATTGGGACATATACAAAAGAAACCTTTGTGGCCTGCGGTGCATTTCTTGCAGTCCTGATGCATGGAGAAAAGGCCATCACAAGCCTCTGCTAATGTGTACATAGTTTATACTAAGTGACCCATAGGTTGAGGAGGCGGTGACCGTGGCGGTGTAGGTGGAAGCGGCGGTGGAGGAGGTAGCCAACACTGTATATATATATATACAAATTTTTTATTTTTTTTTTAATTCTTTATTTTTCTTGTGCATTAGAAAACATAACAGATGGTCCTGTAGTGCCACGACAGCTAGTACAGGCATTTCAATAGCAATCATTGTCATAGCAGAATAATACAGCACATTTTTTATAGTTATGAGATTTAACAGACTAGGACTACATGAATAGGACTATATTAGCGTAGTTAGTCTACGTATGCATGCTTGTATATTAGTAACGGGTTCAATAGTATTTATAAAGGTAAACGTGCACAGTTTTAAAAACAAAAATAGAACAGGCAAATCAGTATTTCACTTGTAGTTTAGAAATAGTGTGTTCAAGTTGTATAGGTTGTATAGTTAGGGTAAGAGGGTAAACATGAGGTACCTATGTCTAGGTGCAAGTTAAATTCTGACTAATGCCGCTAGATTATATCGTTAAAGGGGCCTTTTTTTTTTTTCTTTTTTTTTTTTTTCCCCCAAATGGTTGTAGAGGAACTGCTTGGGGGTCATGCTCCCCTATAAGTAGGCATAAAGGTATTTCCGGCTGTAAGGCGATGTCACCGCAAGGTGCGAAGTGAAACATATATTTATACGGTGTTATAAAAGAAAGGGTATGTATTTAAGCTGGTGCATACATGGAAAGCCTGTCAGCGTGAGGGGAAGGCTATGTGTGTCTCACCCATCTGTGGTTATCAGCATCCGGCTGATCTTTGCAGGTCGTTGTGGGTCCCTTGAAGCCGTGGGTTAGCGGCGGGAATATGAGTAGTGAACTAAATATTTAAATAAAAACATCTAAGCACTTCATGAAAACATGTAGACATTAAACAACATATATGTTGAACTTTTGTCGGGCAGTCGGTATGCGGCTACCCTCAGATTGTCCTGACCGCGTTTTGGGAGCAAGTGGTGTGCGGTCTGTCCTCCGCTGCGGGCAGTCTGAAATCTCCGCCCCGTGCCTTCAGGTTGTGACCGAGGCATATGTAGTCCCCTGGATCCCCCGGGGTATAAAGGTGGTGACGGTCGCTGGGTCCCAGTTGTGTGGAGTGTTCTCCAGGTGGTGCTTGGCCTTGGAGAGTGCGTCGGGAGGGAGTCCCAGCTTCCCCAGGATCGCAGCTGCCTCTTCTAGCGTGTGGATCGTGTACGAAGCCCTCTCATGGGTGATCATCAGCTTTTGGGCCGGTCTCCACCGGTATGTGATGTTGTGTGTCCAAAGCTGCAGTGTGAGAGGCTGTAACGATTTTCGCCACTTCAGTGTGTCCCCTGACAAGTCTGCAAAGAAGGTGAGGGAGGAGTTCTCGAACTCGAAGGGTGAGTGTCCCCGTAAGGCGTTCAACACTGTAGTTTTGTCTTGTCTTGTCTGGAAGCATATAATTAAGTCCCTAGGCGCCTCGGCAGGGGCTCTGATGGGTTTGGTGACCCTGAAAGAGTTATCGATTATCATTGATTTTGCTTGCTTCGGGGGCAAGATTGTGCCCAGTAGGCGCCTCACAAAGTGCGGTAATTCCGCGTCAGGCACTGTCTCTGCTACCCCTCTAACCTTTAGGTTTGTGGCCCGTCTGGCGTCCTCCATAGATGTGACCTTTTGTTCCAGGTCGGCATGGTGTTTCTGCAACGATTGCAATTCCGTTTGCAAGTGAGTTACTTGTTGCCTTGTGTTGTGGGAGTCTGTTTCTAGGGCTCCCATGCGGCCTGTCAGGCCCTGGAGGTCGGTGCGGAGTGCAGTAACGTCCGCGTGTATATCCCGTCGGAGGCCCGCCAGCAGCTCTTGCATGTCGGCTTTAGTTACCGGCGATGAGGTCTGCTCGGTCTGGGATAATGTCGGGGTCACTCTTGGTCTGTGTGGTTCCTGCAAGAGGAGGTCACCATCCCCCAGGGTGTGATCATCCGAGAAATCAGAGCTGGTATCGGGGTAGGACGCCATCTTGTCTAGCGAGGCGCCATGCGCTTGCCGCCACATGTCTCCGATGGTCAGTCCCAGGGTAGGTTTGTCGGCCCTTTGTTTCTTGGTCTTGCGTCCCATTTCGGACCGGGGTGGTCGGGGGTCCCGCAGGGTTGATTTTAGCAGGTTTTGGGTGGGTTTTGCGCGTTTTTTGGGTTCGATTACCCGGGCAAATTTATTTTTTTTAATTGGGGTAGCACCCAAAATATTGGGACATACAAAAAAATAAACATTTGCGGCCTGCGGTGCATTTCTTGCAGTCCTGATGCATGGAGAAATGCTCAACTCCTGATGCATGGAGAAAAGGCCTTCACAAGCCTCTGTTATTGTGTACATAGTTTCTACTAAGTGACCCATAGGTTGAGGAGGTGGTGAACGTGGAGGTGTAGGTGGAAGCGGCAGTGGAGCAGGAGGAGGAGGTAGCCAACACTTTTTTTTTTATTGGGGTAGCCTCCAAAATATTGGGACATATAAAAAAAGAAAACAAACAATAAGTGCACTTGAGTATAACATGGCTGGGTGAGGCCGGTGTAAATGTCTATTCTGCACAAGGTACAGACAAGTCTGGTGGGATCCATGCACCTCCAAGGCATAAAGGGCAAGCTCAGGCCATGTGCCCAATTTGGAGACCCAGAAGTTGAATGGGGCAGACCCATCAGTCAGTACGTGTAGGCGTGTGCACACGTACTCTTCCACCATGTTGCTGAAATGCTGCCTCCTGCTAAGATGTTCCATATCAGATGGATGTGCTGGTTGTTGTGGCGTGCTGACAAAGCTTATCCACATTTCGGCCTAACCCTGCATTCTGAGGCGGTGCCCCAGCTGCGTTGGCGACCTCTTCCTCTGCCTTGTGCATCCACTGAGCCCCCGGTGTCAGTTGGGAATGCCCTCAGCAGCACGTCTACCAGCGTGCGCTTGTAGTCACGCATCTTCCGATCAAGCACCGGTGAGGGAATTAAGGACGGCACGTTGTCCTTGTAATGGGGATCCAGCAGGGTGTCCACCCAGTAATCATCATAAGTTAGAATGTGGGCAACTCGGCAATCGTTGCACAGTCACTGCAGCATGTCGTTGCTCATGTATGCCAGTGTTGCGGTCACCGGCCCGCCGAGCCTCACGGTCGTGCCCGACCGGCACGACCGCTCCGACTACACGAGCTTACCTGCTCGTCGGCGAGCCGGGAACCGCGCACGTAGTTCTTCCGGGCATCGCGCCCAGATCCAAGATGGCGCCGACCGCGTGGTCGCGTCTATTGCTAGCCCCGCCCCCGAGAATTATACCAACGTGTGCGTGACGTCACGACGTCAACGCACACGCACGTTTTGGGGTCAGAGGTCGCCCTCTGACCAATCATAGCCTAGAGAGGGGTATTTAAACCCCTAGCTTTCCCCATTACTTTGCCATGTCGTGGTTTCAGTTTCCTGGTTTCCTGAAAGTGCTATTCTCGTGTTTCTGATTTCCTGGTATCCTGATCCTTGGCGTTTCCCTGGTTATTCTGATCTCTGGTTTCCCTGACTTGGCTTGTTTTATCGGTATTGAGTATTTTCTGGCTTCCTTGACCTCGGCTTTCCCTTTGACCATTCTCTGTCTCTAGCGTATTAGTCCGGCCATTCTAAGGACCGGTTTATGCTCTTTCCTATTATTTTCCTTTTCTTACTTATGTATATGTTTACATAGTTTCTGCGTGCTGGACCACATTACTAGTCGTGACATTACGACATGGCCATGGATCCTGCAGAACTATGCAAGCATATGATCGCATGTGAGAGTAGGGTGGAGGATATGGACCACAGGTTAGACCAATTTGCCCAGGCATTTCAGACCTTGCTCCAGAGGACTGCCTATTTAGAGGTCCCTCCGGTACCACCTGTGGTTCCGCCACCTGTAGTGGTTCCCGTACCACATAAACCACCGTCCATAACCTTGTCACCGCCCCCTCGCTATGGAGGTGATTCTAAGGAATTCAGAGGTTTTTTAAACCAAATTGAATACCACTTTGAGGCCTCCCCAGGTTCATTCCCAACAGATAGATCAAAAATAGGCTATCTGATGAACCAATTAACTGGAAAAGCTTTGACCTGGGCTAACCCCTTATGGGAAAGTGGTGACGCAGTAGCCCGTGATTACAATACTTTTCTTACGGCCTTTAAAGCTACATTTGAACCTAAAGGCAGGGAGAAGAACGCTGCCAAAGCCCTTATGCGAATCAAGCAAGGCAGTCGTTCTGTAGCCGATTATGCTATAGAGTTCAGGACATTAGCGTCTGAGGTTGATTGGACCAATAGCGGTCTGGTGGCTGCTTTCTCTGAAGGTTTAGCTGAGAATATACACGATGAGACTGCAGCTAGAGACCTTCCGGTTAATCTTAACGAGTTTATTGCCTACATGATAGACATTGACAACCGGCTCAGAGAGAGAGAGAAAAACAAACAACGTAACAGACGCTCTAATTTGTCCATAGCCCCTCGTTTCTCTAATCCAGTGGTGAGTAGCCAAACGCCTCTTCCAGAACCTGAACCCATGCAATTGGGTAGTGCTAAACTCACTGAGGCAGAGAGACAACACAGACGTAACGAGGGGTTATGTATGTATTGTGGCAAGAAGGGGCATCTAAGGTCGTCATGCCCGGTTCGGCCGGAAAACTTGCACACCTAAGGCACGTACGGGGACCGACCTTAGGTGTGATGTATATGTCCCCTAAATTGACTAAGAACCGTTTCCTTATCAAAGTAACCTTATCTTTCGAGAACACTACTGTTCAATGTGAGGCTATGATTGACTCTGGGGCAGCGGAGAATTTCCTAGACAAAGAATTCTCTGCAAAACATCTCCTGCCCTTAAGACATAAAGAGAAACCTATAGCAGTCGAGGCCATTGATGGGAGGCCTCTTACCCAGCCTTTCATCACACACGAAACTCTGCCAATCACTGTTTCAGTGGGTGTTCTCCATTCTGAAGAAATTACCTTTCAAATTATCTCTTCACCTACAGTTCCGATAATACTCGGTTTCCCTTGGCTCCTTAAACACAATCCACGTTTGGATTGAAGGAGAGATTGTGAGTTGGGGTGAGAGATGCAAAGGTGTCTGCTTTAAACAAATCCCACAACCTATTGGCACCATTAATGTTCCTGTTACACCTCCCTTGACCACACAAATTCCACAACAGTATATGGATTTGAAAGAGGTATTTAACAAGGTCCAGTCAGAAGGGTTACCTCCTCATAGACCTTATGACTGTACTATAAATTTATTACCAGGGACTATGCCTCCCAAGGGAGGAATCTATGCCTTGTCCCCCCAGGAAAATCTTTGTTTAGAGGAATACATTAAGGAGGCTCTCAGAAAGGGTCATATCCGTAGGTCCTCCTCACCAGCCGGGGCTGGATTCTTCTTTGTCTCTAAAAAAGAAGGAGACCTACGCCCTTGTATTGATTATAGGGGTTTGAATAGGATTACCATTAAAAACGCCTACCCTATTCCCCTTATATCAGAGCTATTTGACAGATTGAAGGGAGCTCGAGTCTTTACCAAGCTCGATCTCCGAAGTGCATACAATCTAGTCAGGATTAAGGACGGTCACGAATGGAAGACCGCATTTAACACCAGAATGGGACATTACGAATACCTGGTTATGCCGTTTGGATTATGTAACGCTCCAGCGGTATTCCAGGATTTTATTAACGATGTCCTAAGAGAGTACCTTCACATGTTCGTTCTAGTGTATTTGGACGACATTCTCATCTATTCCCCAGACCTAGAGACGCATCACGAACATGTGAGAATTGTACTGAAAACCCTGTTACAAAACGGCCTTTACTGTAAACTGGAGAAATGCCAGTTTGACCAAACGGAGATACAATTCCTTGGATACGTTATATCTCCGTCTGGTTTCCAGATGGATCCTCATAAACTGGAGGCAGTCTTACAGTGGCCATTACCCAAGGGCCTTAAAGCTACTCAACGCTTTATAGGTTTTGCAAATTACTACCGCAAATTCATAAGGGGATTTTCCTCCGTGATTTCCCCTATAACCAATTTAACAAAAAAAGGAACAAATTGTATATCTTGGCCCAAAGAAGCAAGAGAGGCATTTGAACAATTAAAATTTTTATTTTCCTCAGCACCTGTCCTGACCCATCCTGATCCATCCAAACCATTTATCCTAGAGGTGGATGCATCAGAAACAGGAGTTGGAGCCATTCTGTCTCAAAGAGAAAGTCCTGATACGCCTTTACATCCCTGTGGATTTTACTCTCGCAAACTCACACCTGCAGAGAGGAATTACGACATAGGGAATAGGGAACTTTTGGCCATTGTACTTGCCCTTAAGGAATGGAGGCATCTCTTAGAAGGTTCCAAAGAGCCACTTTTGATCTTTACTGATCATAAGAATTTGGCTTATATTGGGGACGCTAAGAGACTGTCCTCTCGTCAGGCTAGGTGGTCATTGTTCCTCTCCCGATTCAATTTCGTAATTACGTACCGGCCTGGTACTAAAAACACCAAGGCAGATGCACTTTCTCGGCAGTTTGAGACAGATGAAGTACCAGAACAGGAGATATATCCTATTGTACCTCCTGAATGCCTCATTGCCACTACTGTTTCCGAAGTGTCTTCTCCACTCTTTTGTGCCATAATAGCAGATCAAACTCAGGCACCTGTGGGAAAACCTCCGGACAAACTGTATGTGTCACCTCAGTTTCGAAAGAAGGTACTAGATTTGTTCCATGACAACCTCACAGCGGGCCATCCTGGAGTCCATAAAACTCTCACAGCCGTCTCCAGGAGATTTTGGTGGCCTGCTCTTAGAAACGATATCAAAGATTATGTTGGGGCATGTCAAATATGTGCAGTTTCTAAAGTTCCTCCTAGGTCACCTCCTGGACTGTTACAACCACTGCCCATACCTAGTGCTCCATGGACCCACTTGGCCATGGATTTCATTGTGGATCTACCCAGTTCAAACGGGTTTAACACAGTCCTTATGGTTATTGATAGATTCACGAAGATGGCACATTTCGTCCCACTTAAGAAATTACCATCTGCTCAAGATCTTGTTCAAATATTCTTGAGAGAGATCTTTCGGTTGCACGGTGTACCCAAAAACATAGTATCTGACAGAGGTACCCAGTTTGTTTCTAGGTTTTGGCGTTCCTTTTGCAAACAATTGGGCGTCGAACTCTCCTTTTCATCAGCATATCACCCTCAAACAAATGGAGCAGCAGAGAGGGCGAATCAGTCTTTAGAAGCCTATTTACGTTGCTTTATAAATGCCAATCAATCTAACTGGTATGAGCTCTTACCCATGGCTGAGTTCGCCAGAAACAACGCCACTCATGAATCTTCTAATCACAGTCCATTCTTTGTTAATCAGGGTTATCACCCCGCTGTTTTACCTTCTGCATTCTCAGACACAGATATCCCCGCTTTGGACACCCGTTTAGAATCGATTCATGATACCTGGGATTCCGTCCATTCAGCTCTGCAAAAAGCCTCATTCCGAGCAAAGGTCCAAGCTGACAAGAAACGGGGCGCTAATCCTGTCTATCTTCCAGGTGACAGGGTGTGGCTCTCCACGAGACATATCAAGCTTAAGGTCCCATCCATGAAATTTGCCCCTCGGTACATTGGTCCCTTTCGAGTTACCCAACGTATTAATCCAGTGACCTATTCTTTGGCACTACCGGCTCATATGAGAATAGCGAATACTTTCCATGTGTCTCTGCTCAAGCCCCTTACTTGCAATCGCTACACCAGGGTATCCACTCCTCCTCCGCCCTTGGTAGTGGGTGATCAAGAAGAATACGAAGTCCATTCTATCATGGACTCCAAATTATCCAGAGGTGTCTTGTCCTATCTCGTTGACTGGAAGGGTTATGGTCCCGAGGAACGTTGTTGGGTTCCTGCTGACCAGGTCCATGCGCCCCGTCTTATCCGGTCGTTTCACAACCGCTTTCCTCTTAAGCCGGGTCCTTCCCGCCCGGTGCGCGGTCTTCGAGTGGGGGGTACTGTTGCGGTCACCGGCCCGCCGAGCCTCACGGTCGTGCCCGACCGGCACGACCGCTCCGACTACACGAGCTTACCTGCTCGTCGGCGAGCCGGGAACCGCGCACGTAGTTCTTCCGGGCATCGCGCCCAGATCCAAGATGGCGCCGACCGCGTGGTCGCGTCTATTGCTAGCCCCGCCCCCGAGAATTATACCAACGTGTGCGTGACGTCACGACGTCAACGCACACGCACGTTTTGGGGTCAGAGGTCGCCCTCTGACCAATCATAGCCTAGAGAGGGGTATTTAAACCCCTAGCTTTCCCCATTACTTTGCCATGTCGTGGTTTCAGTTTCCTGGTTTCCTGAAAGTGCTATTCTCGTGTTTCTGATTTCCTGGTATCCTGATCCTTGGCGTTTCCCTGGTTATTCTGATCTCTGGTTTCCCTGACTTGGCTTGTTTTATCGGTATTGAGTATTTTCTGGCTTCCTTGACCTCGGCTTTCCCTTTGACCATTCTCTGTCTCTAGCGTATTAGTCCGGCCATTCTAAGGACCGGTTTACGCTCTTTCCTATTATTTTCCTTTTCTTACTTATGTATATGTTTACATAGTTTCTGCGTGCTGGACCACATTACTAGTCGTGACAGCCAGGCTGCCCAGAGGCAGGGACAAGCTGTCCCCTGTGGGAGGTGTATCGTCTGTGTCCTCTGTATCCCCCCAGCCATGCTCCAGTAATGCCCACGAGCTGTGTTGAGTGCCACCCTGCTGTTAACACAGTTCCTCCTCCTCCTCCTCATCCTCCAGAACTGTGCCCTGGCTGGACAATTGTGTACCTGGCCTATGCTGGTGCAGGAACCCACCCACCAAGCCACTTATGAATGACTGGCCTGATAACCGTGGAAATGACCCCTCTTTCTCCTTCTCTTCCTCCTGTGCCACATCCTCTTCCATCATCGCTCGAAGCGTTTTTTCAAGGAGACATAGAAGCGGGATAGTAAGGCTGAGAACGGCGTCATCGGCACTTGCTATGTTGGTGGAATACTCGAAACAGTGCAAAATGGCACACAGGTCTCGCATGGAGGCCCACTCATTGGTGGTGAAGTGGTGCTGCTCCGCAGAGCGACTGACCCGTGCGTGCTGCATCTGAAACTCCACTATCACCTGCTGCTGCTCGCACAGTCTCTCCAGCATGTGCAAGGTGGAGTTCCACCTTGTGGGCACGTCGCATATCAGACGGTGAGCGGGAAGGCTGAAGTTACGCTGCAGCACAGAGAGGCGAGCAGCAGCCGGGTGAGAACGCCGAAAGCGCGCACAGACGGCCCGCACTTTCTGCAGCAGCTCTGATATATCTGGGTAGTTTTTCAGGAATTTCTGCACCACCAAATTCAGCACATGCGCCAGGCAACCTTATCACATTATTAACACTCTCCATATTGCTATCTTAGCGCTAATGGCCCCCTATTGCCCATACTACTAAAAAGGATTAATAGGAGTTTTGCCCACATCCATCATCCAGGCTCATTATAATAAACAATATCGCTCTGTTTCCTATTATCTCCACCTTATCACATTACTAACACTTTCCATATTGCTATCTTAGCGCTAATGGCCGCCTATTGCCCATACTACTAATAAGGATTAATAGGAGCTTTGCCCTCATCCATCATGGCGCCGAGTGTGTCACTCCAGGCTCATTATAATAAACAATATCTCTCTATTTCCTATTATCTCCTCCTTATCACATTATTAACACTCTCCGTATTGCTATCTTAGCGCTAATGGCCGCCTATTGCCCATACTACTAATAAGGATTAATAGGAGCTTTGCCCACATCCATCATGGCGCTGGGTGTGTCACTCCAGGCTCATTATAATAAACAATATCTCTCTATTTCCTATTATCTCCTCTTTATCACATTATTAACACTCTCCATATTGCTATCTTAGCGCTAATGGCCGCCTCTTGCCCATACTACTAATAAGGATTAATAGGAGCTTTGCCCACATCCATTATGGCGCCGGGTGTGTCACTCCAGGCTCATTATAATAAACAATATCTCTTTATTTCCTATTATCTCCTCCTCATCACATTATTAACACTCTCCATATTGCTATGTTAGCGCTAATGGCTGCCTATTGCCCATACTACTAATAAGGATTAATAGGAGCTTTGCCCACATCCATCATGGCGCCGGGTGTGTCACTCCAGGCTCATTATAATAAACAATATATCTATTTCCTATTATCTCCTCCTTATCACATTATTAACACTCTCCATATTGCTATCTTAGCGCTAATGGCCGCCTATTGCCCATACTACTAATAAGGATTAATAGGAGCTTTGCCCACATCCATCATGGCGCTGGGTGTGTCACTCCAGGCTCATTATAATAAACAATATCTCTCTATTTCCTATTATCTCCTCCTTATCACATCATTAACACTCTCCATATTGCTATTGTAACGGCTACCCAGGTAGAGAGAGGGTATCTGCCGTTGGAGACATCCTTTTCCCTGCAAGCTGCTGTGGAGAAGTAGAGCTGGTACAATCCCATTCACGATATCCAGAGAGATTCAGGTTCAGCTGTAAACAGGAGCAGAGTAATATTCCCAAATAATCCCCTTCCAAGAACGAGACGAGGCTACGTTTTGAAGGGTCAAGAAGAACTGAGGACTGGAATACCCAGCCTGCTCTTTATTAGGATTCAGTACAGAAAGAACACACCCAGGGGGAGGTTGAAAATAACCAATCATATGCATGGTAACACCCCCACGTCTCCTCCCCTCAGATAAACACATAACATAATTATACGGTACACATTTTTAGTCAAGTTCTGGATGTACCCCAAAAACAGGGGGTACACCTTTAAATCCAGCATCGCTGGATAGCCCTTGTTCAGGGGAGTAACATAACCGAAAATCAGTCAATTCGGACAAATGGTTCGGGAGATTCAGGGTTCCAAAGTTTTGACCGACCGCACAGACCAACTAGCCGAAAATAGTTCCATGAGTTTTGGCCTTGCGGTCGGTCTCCGTTCGTACGGTGAAAAGACATGAAATTCGTGCCATCCAGTCGAATCTCGGTGTTCGCTGAAATCCCCATAGACGATTAAGTATAACTACCAAACGGTGGGACGTTCGGTAGTTTCAGTACGAATTTATGGAGGTCTGGAGGAATCAGCGGTGTTCGCCTGTTCGCGTATCCGTTTTTAGTTCCATGCGGTTACAGGCAAACACCGCTGTCCGTGCGCAAGATGGCCGCGAACACGTGTAAAAGTCCCGAAATGGCGGCCACCTATACTTTACACAGTGGATTCACGTAAACCATACGAACGGAGGAGAATGAAACGAATAGCGGATTAAACTGTAATTCCCTTGTTTGCTTCACAGCCACCAGGGACTTGTAAGGGTCTGTTACAGCTATCTTAGCGCTAATGGCTGCCTATTGCCCATACTACTAATAAGGATTAATAGGAGCTTTGCCCACATCCATCATGGCGCCGGGTGTGTCACTCCAGGCTCATTATAATAAACAATATCTCTCTATTTCCTATTATCTCCTCCTTATCACATTATTAACACTCTCCATATTGTTATCTTAGCGCTTATGGCCGCCTATTGCCCATCCTACTAATAAGGATTAATAGGAGCTTTGCCCACATCCATCATGGTGCTGGGTGTGTCACTCCAGGCTCATTATAATAAACAATATCTCTCTATTTCCTATTATCCCCTCCTTATCACATTATTAACACTCTCCATATTGCTATCTTAGCGCTAATGGCCGCCTATTGCCCATACTACTAATAAGGATTAATAGGAGCTTTGCCCACATCCATCATGGCGCTGGGTGTGTCACTCCAGGCTCATTATAATAAACAATATCTCTCTATTTCCTATTATCCCCTCCTTATCACATTATTAACACTCTCCATATTGCTATCTTAGAGCTAATGGCTGCCTATTGCCCATACTACTAATAAGGATTAATAGGAGCTTTGCCCACATCCATCGTGGCGCCGGGTGTGTCACTCCAGGCTCATTATAATAAACAATATCTCTCTATTTCCTATTATCTCCTCCTTATCACATTATTAACACTCTCCATATTGCTATCTTAGAGCTAATGGCCGCCTATTGCCCATACTACTAATAAGGATTAATAGGAGCTTTGCCCACATCCATCATGGCGCCGTGTGTGTCACTCCAGGCTCATTATAATAAACAATATCTCTCTATTTCCTATTATCTCCTCCTTATCACATTATTAACACTCTCCATATTGCTGTCTTAGCGCTAATGGCTGCCTATTGCCCATACTACTAATAAGGATTAATAGGAGCTTTGCCCACATCCATCATGGCGCCGGGTGTGTCACTCCAGGCTCATTATAATAAACAATATCTCTCTATTTCCTATTATCTCCTCCTTATCACATTATTAACACTCTCCATATTGCTATCTTAGAGCTAATGGCCGCCTATTGCCCATACTACTAATAAGGATTAATAGGAGCTTTGCCCACATCCATCATGGCGCCGGGTGTGTCACTCCAGGCTCATTATAATAAACAATATCTCTCTATTTCCTATTATCTCCTCCTTATCACATTATTAACACTCTCCATATTGCTATCTTAGCGCTAATGGCCGCCTATTGCCCATACTACTAATAAGGATTAATAGGAGCTTTGCCCACATCCATCATGGCGCTGGGTGTGTCACTCCAGGCTCATTATAATAAACAATATCTCTCTATTTCCTATTATCTCCTCCTTATCACATTATTAACACTCTCCATATTGCTGTCTTAGCGCTAATGGCTGCCTATTGCCCATACTACTAATAAGGATTAATAGGAGCTTTGCCCACATCCATCATGGCGCTGGGTGTGTCACTCCAGGCTCATTATAATAAACAATATCTCTCTATTTCCTATTATCTCCTCCTTATCACATTATTAACACTCTCCATATTGCTATCTTAGCGCTAATGGCTGCCTATTGCCCATACTACTAATAAGGATTAATAGGAACTTTGCCCACATCCATCATGGCGCCGGGTGTGTCACACCAGGCTCATTATAATAAACAATATCTCTCTATTTCCTATTATCTCCTCCTTATCCCATTATTAACACTCTCCATATTGCTGTCTTAGCGCTAATGGCCGCCTATTGCCCATACTACTAATAAGGATTAATAGGAGCTTTGCCCACATCCATCATGGCGCTGGGTGTGTCACTCCAGGCTCATTATAATAAACAATATCTCTCTATTTCCTATTATCTCCTCCTTATCACATTATTAACACTCTCCATATTGCTATCTTAGCGCTAATGGCAGCCTATTGCCCATACTACTAATAAGGATTAATAGGAGCTTTGCCCACATCCATCATGGCGCCGGGTGTGTCACACCAGGCTCATTATAATAAACAATATCTCTCTATTTCCTATTATCTCCTCCTTATCCCATTATTAACACTCTCCATATTGCTATCTTCGTTCTAATGGCCGCCTATTGCCCATACTACTAATAAGGATTAATAGGAGCTTTGCCCACATCCATCATGGCGCCGGGTGTGTCACTCCAGGCTCATTCTAATAAACAATATCTCTCTATTTCCTATTATCTCCTCCTTATCACATTACTAACACTCTCCATATTGCTATCTTAGCGCTAATGGCTGCCTATTGCCCATACTACTAATAAGGATTAATAGGAGCTTTGCCCACATCCATCATGGCGCCGGGTGTGTCACTCCAGGCTCATTATAAAAAACAATATCTCTCTATTTCCTATTATCTCCTCCTTATCCCATTATTAACACTCTCCATATTGCTATCTTAGTTCTAATGGCCGCCTATTGCCCATACTACTAATAAGGATTAATAGGAGCTTTGCCCACATCCATCATGGCGCTGGGTGTGTCACTCCAGGCTCATTATAATAAACAATATATCTCTATTTCCTATTATCTCCTCCTTATCACATTATTAACACTCTCCATATTGCTATCTTAGAGCTAATTGCCGCCTATTGCCCATACTACTAATAAGGATTAATAGGAGCTTTGCCCACATCCATCATGGCGCTGGGTGTGTCACTCCAGGCTCATTATAATAAACAATATCTCTCTATTTCCTATTATCTCCTCCTTATCACATTATTAACACTCTCCATATTGCTATCTTAGTGCTAATGGCCGCCTATTGCCCATACTACTAATAAGGATTAATAGGAGCTTTGCCCACATCCATCATGGCGCTAGGTGTGTCACTCCAGGCTCATTCTAATAAACAATATCTCTCTATTTCCTATTATCTCCTCCTTATCACATTATTAACACTCTCCATATTGCTATCTTAGCACTAATGGGCGCCTATTGCCCATACTACTAATAAGGATTAATTGGAGCTTTGCCCACATCCATCATGGTGCCGGGTGTGTCACTCCAGGCTCATTATAATAAACAATATCTCTCTATTTCCTATTATATCCTCCTTATCACATTATTAACACTCTCCATATTGCTATCTTAGCGCTAATGGCCGCCTATTGCCCATACTACTAATAAGGATTAATAGGAGCTTTGCCCACATCCATCATGGCGCCGGGTATGTAACTCCAGGCTCATTATAATAAACAATATCTCTCTATTTCCTATTATCTCCTCCATATCACATTATTAACACTCTCCATATTGCTATCTTAGAGCTAATGGCCGCCTATTGCCCATACTACTAATAAGGATTAATAGGAGCTTTGCCCACATCCATCATGGCGCCGGGTATGTAACTCCAGGCTCATTATAATAAACAATATCTCTCTATTTCCTATTATCTCCTCCTTATCACATTATTAACACTCTCCATATTGCTATCTTAGCACTAATGGCCGCCTATTGCCCATACTACTAATAAGGATTAATAGGAGCTTTGCCCATATCCATCATGGCGCCGGGTGTGTCACTCCAGGCACATTATAATAAACAATATCTCTCTATTTCCTATTATCTCCTCCTTATCACATTACTAACACTCTCCATATTGCTATCTTAGCGCTAATGGCTGCCTATTGCCCATACTACTAATAAGGATTAATAGGAGCTTTGCCCACATCCATCATGGCGCCGGGTGTGTCACTCCAGGCTCATTATAAAAAACAATATCTCTCTATTTCCTATTATCTCCTCCTTATCCCATTATTAACACTCTCCATATTGCTATCTTAGTTCTAATGGCCGCCTATTGCCCATACTACTAATAAGGATTAATAGGAGCTTTGCCCACATCCATCATGGCGCTGGGTGTGTCACTCCAGGCTCATTATAATAAACAATATATCTCTATTTCCTATTATCTCCTCCTTATCACATTATTAACACTCTCCATATTGCTATCTTAGAGCTAATTGCCGCCTATTGCCCATACTACTAATAAGGATTAATAGGAGCTTTGCCCACATCCATCATGGCGCTGGGTGTGTCACTCCAGGCTCATTATAATAAACAATATCTCTCTATTTCCTATTATCTCCTCCTTATCACATTATTAACACTCTCCATATTGCTATCTTAGTGCTAATGGCCGCCTATTGCCCATACTACTAATAAGGATTAATAGGAGCTTTGCCCACATCCATCATGGCGCTAGGTGTGTCACTCCAGGCTCATTCTAATAAACAATATCTCTCTATTTCCTATTATCTCCTCCTTATCACATTATTAACACTCTCCATATTGCTATCTTAGCACTAATGGGCGCCTATTGCCCATACTACTAATAAGGATTAATTGGAGCTTTGCCCACATCCATCATGGTGCCGGGTGTGTCACTCCAGGCTCATTATAATAAACAATATCTCTCTATTTCCTATTATATCCTCCTTATCACATTATTAACACTCTCCATATTGCTATCTTAGCGCTAATGGCCGCCTATTGCCCATACTACTAATAAGGATTAATAGGAGCTTTGCCCACATCCATCATGGCGCCGGGTATGTAACTCCAGGCTCATTATAATAAACAATATCTCTCTATTTCCTATTATCTCCTCCTTATCACATTATTAACACTCTCCATATTGCTATCTTAGCACTAATGGCCGCCTATTGCCCATACTACTAATAAGGATTAATAGGAGCTTTGCCCATATCCATCATGGCGCCGGGTGTGTCACTCCAGACTCATTATAATAAACAATATCTCTCTATTTCCTATTATCTCCTCCTTATCACATTATTAACACTCTCCATATTGCTATCTTAGCGCTAATGGCCGCCTATTGCCCATACTACTAATAAGGATTAATAGGAGCTTTGCCCACATCCATCATGGCGCCGGGTAGTGTCACTCCAGGATCATTATAATAAACAATATCTCTCTATTTCCTATTATCTCCTCCTTATCACATTATTAACACTCTCCATATTGCTATCTTAGCGCTAATGGCCGCCTATTGCCCATACTACTAATAAGGATTAATAGGAGCTTTGCCCACATCCATCATGGCGCCGGGTAGTGTCACTCCAGGCTCATTATAATAAACAATATCTCTCTATTTCCTATTATCTCCTCCTTATCACATTATTAACACTCTCCATATTGCTATCTTAGCGCTAATGGCTGCCTATTGCCCATACTAATAATAAGGATTAATAGGAGCTTTGCCCACATCCATCATGGCGCCGGGTGTGTCACTCCCGGCTCATTATAATAAACAATATCTCTCTATTTCCTATTATCTCCTCCTTATCACATTATTAACACTCTCCATATTGCTATCTTAGCGCTAATGGCTGCCTATTGCCCATACTACTAATAAGGATTAATAGGAGCTTTGCCCACATCCATCATGGCGCCGGGTGTGTCACTCCAGGCTCATTATAATAAACAATATCTCTCTATTTCCTATTATCTCCTCCTTATCACATTATTAACACTCTCCATATTGCTATCTTAGAGCTAATGGCCGCCTATTGCCCATACTACTAATAAGGATTAATAGGAGCTTTGCCCACATCCATCATGGCGGCGGTGAGGTCACTGACGTCATTTCCGGTGTGTCAGAGCTCCTCCCCAGGCGGTTTCATTGCCCTCACTGACGTCATATGTGTGCGCCGTGCAGATCGTGCTGAGCCGCTGGGAGCGGAGGGTGAGGCTCGGGGTTTCGGGGATCATTGTGTTTATTGGGGTTATTACTGGTTACAGGTCAGTGACCCCGCCCCCGGGAGCATCATGTGACCTGGTAATGCTGCCAATCATTAATCAGTGAGCAGCAGGGAGGATACAGTATCAGTAATGGAATGCTGTCACTAATCAGCTGATTAAACCAATAACCAAATCAATACATCATATATATAACATGGAGAGAGAGAGAGAGTAACATGGAGAGAGAGAGTAACATGGAGAGAGAGAGAGAGAGAGAGTAACATGGAGAGAGAGAGAGAGAGAGAGAGTAACATGGAGAGAGAGAGAGAGAGAGTAACATGGAGAGAGAGAGAGAGAGAGTAACATGGAGAGAGAGAGAGAGAGAGTAACATGGAGAGAGAGAGAGAGAGAGTAACATGGAGAGAGAGAGAGAGAGTAACATGGAGAGAGAGAGAGAGAGTAACATGGAGAGAGAGAGAGAGAGAGAGAGTAACATGGAGAGAGAGAGAGAGAGAGTAACATGGAGAGAGAGAGAGAGAGTAACATGGAGAGAGAGAGTAACATGGAGAGAGAGATCATTAATCAGTGAGCAGCAGGGAGGATACAGTATCAGTAATGGAATGCTGTCACTAATCAGCTGATTAAACCAATAACCAAATCAATACATCATATATATAACATGGAGAGAGAGAGAGAGTAACATGGAGAGAGAGAGAGAGAGTAACATGGAGAGAGAGAGAGAGTAACATGGAGAGAGAGAGAGTAACATGGAGAGAGAGAGAGAGTAACATGGAGAGAGAGAGAGTAACATGGAGTGAGAGAGTAACATGGAGAGAGAGATCATTAATCAGTGAGCAGCAGGGAGGATACAGTATCAGTAATGGAATGCTGTCACTAATCAGCTGATTAAACCAATAACCAAATCAATACATCATATATATAACATGGAGAGAGAGAGAGAGAGTAACATGGAGAGAGAGAGAGAGAGTAACATGGAGAGAGAGAGAGAGAGAGTAACATGGAGAGAGAGAGAGAGAGAAACATGGAGAGAGAGAGAGAGAGAGAGAGTAACATGGAGAGAGAGAGAGAGAGAGAGAGTAACATGGAGAGAGAGAGAGAGAGAGAGTAACATGGAGAGAGAGAGAGAGAGAGAGAGAGTAACATGGAGAGAGAGAGAGAGAGTAACATGGAGAGAGAGAGAGAGAGAGAGAGAGAGAGAGAGTTACATGGAGAGAGAGAGAGAGAGTTACATGGAGAGAGAGAGAGAGAGAGAGAGAGTTACATGGAGAGAGAGAGAGAGAGTTACATGGAGAGAGAGAGAGAGAGAGTTACATGGAGAGAGAGAGAGAGTTACATGGAGAGAGAGAGAGAGAGTTACATGGAGAGAGAGAGAGTAACATGGAGAGACAGATCATTAATCAGTGAGCAGCAGGGAGGATACAGTATCAGTAATGGAATGCTGTCACTAATCAGCTGATTAAACCAATAACCAAATCAATACATCATATATATATCATGGAGAGAGAGAGAGAGTGTAACATGGAGAGAGAGAGAGAGATCATTAATCATTGAGCAGTAGGGAGGATACAGTATCAGTAATGGAATGCTGTCACTAATCAGCTGATTAAACCAATAACCAAATCAATACATCATATATATAACATGGAGAGAGAGAGTGAGTAACATGGGGAGAGAGTGAGAGTAACATGGAGAGAGAGTAACATGGAGAGAGAGTAACATGGAGAGAGAGTAACATGGAGAGAGAGAGAGAGTAACATGGAGAGAGAGAGAGTAACATGGAGAGAGAGAGAGTAACATGGAGAGAGAGAGTGAGTAACATGGAGAGAGAGAGAGAGTAACATGGAGAGAGAGTGAGAGAGTAACATGGGGAGAGAGAGATATCATTAATCAGTGAGCAGCAGGGAGGATACAGTATCAGTAATGTAATGCTGTCACTAATCAGCTGATTAAACCAATAACCAAATCAATACATCATATATATATATAACATGGAGAGAGAGAGAGTAACATGGAGAGAGAGAGAGTAGCATGGAGAGAGAGAGAGAGAGAGTAACATGGAGAGAGAGAGAGAGATCATTAATCAGTGAGCAGCAGGGAGGATACAGTATCAGTAATGGAATGCTGTCACTAATCAGCTGATTAAACCAATAACCAAATCAATACATCATATATATAACATGGAGAGAGAGAGAGAGAGAGTGTAACACGGAGAGAGAGAGAGTAACATGGAGAGAGAGAGAGAGTGAGAGAGAGAGAGAGAGAGTGAGTAACATGGAGAGAGAGAGAGAGAGTGAGAGTGAGAGAGAGTGAGTAACATGGAGAGAGAGAGAGAGTGAGTAACATGGAGAGAGAGAGAGAGTGAGTAACATGGAGAGAGAGAGAGAGAGAGAGAGAGAGAGAGATCATTAATCAGTGAGCAGCAGGGAGGACACAGTATCAGTAATGGAATGCTGTCACTAATCGGCTGATTAAACCAATAACCAAATCAATACATCATATATATAACATGGATAGAGAGAGAGTGAGTAACATGGAGAGAGAGAGATCATTAATCAGTGAGCAGCAGGGAGGACACAGTATCAGTAATGGAATGCTGTCACTAATCGGCTGATTAAACCAATAACCAAATCAATACATCATATATATAACATGGAAACATGGAGAGAGAGAGAGTAACATGGAGAGAGAGAGAGAGAAACATGGAGAGAGAGAGAGAGAAACATGGAGAGAGAGAGAGAGAAACATGGAGAGAGAGAGAGAGAGAGAGAGAGAGTGTAACATGGAGAGAGAGAGATCATTAATCAGTGAGCAGCAGGGAGGACACAGTATCAGTAATGGAATGCTGTCACTAATCAGCTGATTAAACCAATAACCAAATCAATACATCATATATATAACATGGAGAGAGAGAGAGAGAGTAACATGGAGAGAGAGAGAGAGAGTAACATGGAGAGAGAGAGAGAGAGTAACATGGAGAGAGAGAGAGAGAGAGAGTAACATGGAGATAGAGAGAGTAACATGGAGAGAGAGAGAGAGAGAGAGAGAGTAACATGGAGAGAGAGAGAGATCATTAATCAGTGAGCAGCAGGGAGGATACAGTATCAGTAATGGAATGCTGTCACTAATCAGCTGATTAAACCAATAACCAAATCAATACATCATATATGTAACATGGAGAGAGAGTGTAACATGGAGGGAGAGAGAGAAACATGGAGAGAGAGAGAAACATGGAGAGAGAGAGTGTAACATGGAGAGAGAGAGAGAGAGTGTAACGGACCGTTTCAGCATATGAGGGGTTAAAATCCGTTTAGGCGATAATCCCCTTTTCTCAGAAAGGCACAGCTACTGCAGAACATCAAAACTCACGAATTGGATATAGGTGAATGCATTAAACTCCCGAACTGCATACCAGGGAATAAGATAGCACTCCGAGCTGGAACCTCACGAATAGCTGCTAGCAGATGAATAGGAAAAGCAGACATCAGCTTACACTCCTAGCAGTCAATCTCCAACATCATACAGTGAATCCCCCCAAGAACGAGACAAGGCTCCGTGTTGAAGGTCAAGCAGTGGTCTGAGGTGCTGGGGCACCCAGCCTGGTTTTTATTACATGAGTACACATACAGGCCACACCCAGGGGGAGGCATAAAATAACCAATGACATAGATGTTACATCCCACACATCCCCTCCCCTTAGTGTGACACATAATCCCATTATGTGTACAGTTCAAAATATACTTTTACACAACTTTTATAACTTTAAAACCATACATCGCATCCACATACAAATCACATATTCAGACTCAGCATACTTTAAACATAAACACTTCCGAAATTCAGGCAAATCCCTCCAGTGGATCAAAAGTTACACGGAAGTCCTTTTATGACCGACCGCAAGCACATTTTCTTGCCCAAAACAGTTCCATAGATTTGGGCTGTGCGGTCGGTCAATTCCTGGCATAAAAATGGCTAAGTCCCATTCGAAGTGTGCCTGTACTTCGACTTTGGTCGAAGTGTCGAAGTGGAGTTGATGTTAAGGGTCGGCGGTGTTCGAAGTTAAAATGGCCGCCGCCACGTGGTCCTTTGTCCGATACCGGCCACTTCGACAACTTCGGTAGCTTCGACAGCTTCGACTGTGTCCGAAGTGCCATATACAAAAGTACCAATCTGTCCCCAAAGTATTTAAAGGACTAGGGACAGTATTATACAATCCACATGCCCAAAAGTAGTTCTTAAAGGGTCAGTACATTATGGTAGCAGCCCATAAGCCCCAATTCAGTCCCTTAAAGGGCACTATCTCCCAGGGACCATAATCACTGGGCAGGAGGCTAGCAACCAGGCTTCTCCAGTTCTCAGTGGCGAGGTTGGTTTCGTCACATCTCTCCCCCTTTCCAAAAAGACTAACAGGGTACCTGACCTCCTGCCGGTCAGTGCCCTTGTTAGTCCAGCAGCTCACCCACAAAGCAGAAAAAACAGTACAGCCCACCCACAATAAATGGTTACTACACCTGGGTAGAGGAGAATCTTGTCCATGTCCAGGTGCCTTACCACGGCTGTGTGGGGGACCGGTAGGCTGCCTTGGTGGGTTGCTGAGTGGGCAGAGACCATCGGTACTCTGTCCTGGTGCCAGCACTACCACCGGAGTAGTCTGGTTGGAGCCGGGTTGCTGGAGACGGACTGTCTCCCCCTTGGTTGCATAGCTCTGCTGCGGAATGGGGAGACCGGTTGTCTCCCCCTTGGATACACAGTTCTGTCGTGGGGGGGTAGGACCGACCATCCCTACCCCCTGTGTGGTAAGTGCAGAGACCACGGCCCCATCTGCACCGGTGGGGGGCTTACAGTCTCCCCCTGGTACATTAAACTGCTGCTGGGGAGAGGGGGTAACAGGCTCCTCTCCCACTAGAACACTCTGCCGCTGGGGAAAGGAGACTGGGCTCTCTATTCCCTGCACATTACGGATCCGCCGCTGGGGAGAGGTGGTAGCAAGCTCCTCTCCCATACATACTTTCCGCCTTTGTGGAGGGAGACCGACTGTCTCTCCTCCCAATACAGTGTCCTGCTGCTGGGGAAAGGAGACTGGGCTCTCTATTCCTTGCTGGACACTCTGCCGCTGGGGAAAGGAGACTGGGCTCTCTATTCCCTGCATATCAATGATCCGCCGCTGGGGAGAGGTGGTAGCAAGCTCCTCTCCCATACATACTTCCATCATCTGTGGAGGGAGACCGACTGTCTCTTCTCCCAATACAGTGTCCTGCTGCTGGGGAAAGGAGACTGGGCTCTCTCTTCCCTGCTGGACACTCTGCCGCTGGGGAAAGGAGACTGTGCTCTCTATTCCCAAAAAATCACGCTGCTGCTGGGGGGTAGGACCAACTACCTCTGCCCCCTGTAACTCAGCCTGCCGCTGGGGAGGGAGGACGCTGCTCTCCTCTCCCTGCACTTCACACTGCCTTCCCGGCATATCACTCTGCTGCTGGGGGGTAGGACCAACTACCTCTGCCCCCTGTAACTCAGCCTGCCGCTGAGGAATGGAGACTGGGCTCCCAATTGCCTGCAGGACTGGTGGAGAGACCTCGGTCCCATCTCTACCGGCCACCTGGGGTTCTTCCCAGTATATCTCTACAATATCTTCCCAGCGGAAGGGGTCTGGATCTGGGTCTGTCACCTTACTGTCCTGCTGAGCCTTCCCAATGAAGTGGAAGAGATCTTGGTAGTTTTGCTCCAGTTCCCACTCCAGGGTTGCTAGGTGAGCCAGGTCTTGCTCTACCTCATGGGGGTCATCCCACTCATGCCTAGCCTCCCTCTCATAGAAAATGTCCTGCAGTCTGGTTTGCGCAGGGCTCCCGAAGCCAGGCTCTGCAAAGGACTCCCATAAGAAGCCAGGACCATCAAATTCTTCTCCCTCTGGTTTGTCATGTTCAGCTGTCCAGGGTATATACTGTGCCATATACCACCAGAGCGCCTGGTAGGCATCCTCCAGCCATAGCTCCAGCCATACCCGGTGCTCTAGTTCCTTCACCCATCCCTTCAGAGGCTGCTCTCCCAGGAAGGGCATCCGCAGTGCCAGTCGTGTCTGCCATCGCTGCTCTTCACTGGGGAGACTCTTGCCCCGCTGGTACTGTACGTTATCCAGGGCCTGGTACCAGATGCCTTTCCTTAATGCATCCCGGTCATCCATGTCACCCTCATCGTACTCTACTGCTGGTTCCATCCTGGTGCTGTCAGGGTCGCTGTACTCAGACATGCGTTGCCCTCAAATTGTAAAAACCAAAGCAATGGTGTTCTGTAGCTGTCCTTCTGGCTGTAGGAACGATCCCGCCGCTTGCCACCAATTGTAACGGACCGTTTCAGCATATGAGGGGTTAAAATCCGTTTAGGCGATAATCCCCTTTTCTCAGAAAGGCACAGCTACTGCAGAACATCAAAACTCACGAATTGGATATAGGTGAATGCATTAAACTCCCGAACTGCATACCAGGGAATAAGATAGCACTCCCGAACTGGAACCTCACGAATAGCTGCTAGCAGATGAATAGGAAAAGCAGACATCAGCTTACACTCCTAGCAGTCAATCTCCAACAGCATACAGTGAATCCCCCCAAGAACGAGACAAGGCTCCGTGTTGAAGGTCAAGCCGTGGTCTGAGGTGCTGGGGCACCCAGCCTGGTTTTTATTACATGAGTACACATACAGGCCACACCCAGGGGGAGGCATAAAATAACCAATGACATAGATGTTACATCCCACACATCCCCTCCCCTTAGTGTGACACATAATCCCATTATGCATACAGTTCAAAATATACTTTTACACAACTTTTATAACTTTAAAACCATACATCGCATCCACATACAAATCACATATTCAGACTCAGCATACTTTAAACATAAACACTTCCGAAATTCAGGCAAATCCCTCCAGTGGATCAAAAGTTACACGGAAGTCCTTTTATGACCGACCGCAAGCACATTTTCTTGCCCAAAACAGTTCCATAGATTTGGGCTGTGCGGTCGGTCAATTCCTGGCATAAAAATGGCTAAGTCCCATTCGAAGTGTGCCTGTACTTCGACTTTGGTCGAAGTGTCGAAGTGGAGTTGATGTTAAGGGTCGGCGGTGTTCGAAGTTAAAATGGCCGCCGCCACGTGGTCCTTTGTTCGATACCGGCCACTTCGACGACTTCGACAGCTTCGACTGTGTCCGAAGTGCCATATACAAAAGTACCAATCTGTCCCCAAAGTATTTAAATGGCTAGGGACAGTATTATACAATCCACATGCCCAAAAGTAGTTCTTAAAAGGTCAGTACATTATGGTAGCAGCCCATAAGCCCCAATTCAGTCCCTTAAAGGGCACTATCTCCCAGGGACGATAATCACTGGGCAGGAGGCTAGCAACCAGGCTTCTCCAGTTCTCAGTGGCGAGGTTGGTTTCGTCACAGAGAGTAACATGGAGAGAGAGAGAGAGAGTAACATGGAGAGAGGGAGAGTGTAACATGGAGAGAGGGAGAGTGTAACATGGAGAGAGGGAGAGTGTAACATGGAGAGAGGGAGAGTGTAACATGGAGAGAGGGAGAGTGTAACATGGAGAGATGGAGAGAGAGTAACATGGAGAGAGAGAGTAACATGGAGAGAGAGATCATTAATCAGTGAGCAGCACGGAGGATACAGTATCAGTAATGGAATGCTGTCACTAATCAGCTGATTAAACCAATAACCAAATCAATACATCATATATATAACATGGAGAGAGAGAGAGAGTAACATGGAGAGGGAGAGAGAGTAACATGGAGAGAGAGAGTGTAACATGGAGAGAGAGAGAGTAACATGGAGAGAGGGAGAGTGTAACATGGAGAGAGGGAGAGTGTAACATGGAGAGAGGGAGAGTGTAACATGGAGAGAGGGAGAGTGTAACATGGAGAGATGGAGAGAGAGTAACATGGAGAGAGAGATCATTAATCAGTGAGCAGCAGGGAGGATACAGTATCAGTAATGGAATGCTGTCACTAATCAGCTGATTAAATCAATAACCAAATCAATACATCATATATATAACATGGAGAGAGAGAGAGAGAGTAACATGGAGAGAGAGAGAGAGAGAGAGTAACATGGAGAGAGAGAGAGAGAGAGAGAAACATGGAGAGAGAGAGAGTAACATGGAGAGAGAGATCATTAATCAGTGAGCAGCAGGGAGGATACAGTATCAGTAATGGAATGCTGTCACCAATCAGCTGATTAAACCAATAACCAAATCAATACATCATATATATATATAACATGGAGAGAGAGAGAGAGAGAGTAACATGGAGAGAGAGAGAGAGTAACATGGAGAGAGAGAGAGAGAGTAACATGGAGAGAGAGAGAGTAACATGGGGAGAGAGTAACATGGAGAGAGAGAGAGCGTAACATGGAGAGAGAGACCATTAATCAGTGAGCAGCAGGGAGGATACAGTATCAGTAATGGAATGCTGTCACTAATCAGCTGATTAAATCAATAACCAAATCAATACATCATATATATAACATGGAGAGAGAGAGAGAGAGTAACATGGAGAGAGAGAGAGAGTAACATGGAGAGAGAGAGAGTAACATGGAGAGAGAGAGAGATCATTAATCAGTGAGCAGCAGGGAGGATTCAGTATCAGTAATGGAATGCTGTCACTAATCAGCTGATTAAATCAATAACCAAATCAATACATCATATATATATAACATGGAGAGAGAGAGAGAGAGTAACATGGAGAGAGAGAGAAACATTGAGAGAGAGAGAGAGAGAGAGAGTAACATGGAGAGAGAGAGAGTGTGTAACATGGAGAGAGAGAGAGAGTAACATGGAGAGAGAGAGAGTAACATGGAGAGAAAGAGAGAGAGTAACATGGAGAGAGAGATATCATTAATCAGTGAGCAGCAGGGAGGATACAGTATCAGAAATGGAATGATGTCACTAATCAGCTGATTAAATCAATAACCAAATCAATACATCATATATATAACATGGGGAGAGAGAGAGAGTAACATGGAGAGAGAGTAACATGGGGAGAGAGAGAGAGTAACATGGGGAGAGAGAGAGTAACATGGAGAGAGAGAGAGAGAGAGTAACATGGGGAGAGAGAGAGAGAGAGAGTAACATGGAGAGAGAGAGAGAGAGTAACATGGAGAGAGAGAGAGAGAGTAACATGGAGAGAGAGAGAGAGAGTAACATGGAGAGAGAGAGAGAGAGTAACATGGAGAGAGAGAGAGAGAGTAACATGTAGAGAGAGAGAGAGAGTAACATGGAGAGAGAGTAACATGGAGAGAGAGAGAGAGTAACATGGAGAGAGAGAGAGAGTAACATGGGGAGAGAGAGATATCATTAATCAGTGAGCAGCAGGGAGGATACAGTATCAGTAATGGAATGCTGTCACTAATCAGCTGATTAAACCAATAACCAAATCAATACATCATATATATAACATGTAGAGAGAGCTAGAGAGTAACATGGAGAGAGAGAGTAACATGGAGAGAGAGAGTAACATGGAGAGAGAGAGTAACATGGAGAGAGAGAGAGTGAGTAACATGGAGAGAGAGAGAGTGTAACATGGAGAGAGAGAGATCATTAATCAGTGAGCAGCAGGGAGGATACAGTATCAGTAATGGAATGCTGTCACTAATCAGCTGATTAAATCAATAACCAAATCAATACATCATATATATAACATGGAGAGAGAGAGAGTAACATGGAGAGAGAGAGAGTAACATGGAGAGAGAGAGAGTAACATGGAGAGAGAGAGAGAGAGAGAGAGAGAGTAACATGGAGAGAGAGAGAGTAACATGGAGAGAGAAAGAGGGGGGGTAACATGGAGAGAGAGATGGGTGTGTAACGATCACTTGGCACACGCGACTGGGTACCTCCGTTGAAGGATGCTCCTAGCGCTTCCTGAAGGGCTTCCAGCACTTCAGCTGACACCATAACCACCGTAGACTCCTTCCGAGAGCAAGACAGCAACAAGCTCTTAAAAGAGCTTAGCAGTTATTAGCTAAGGGAGTATGCAGAGCATAGCTGTTGCGGTCGCCGGGCGTCATGCCCAAATCAAAGATGGCGCTGACCTCATGGTCGCGTCCATCTCTAGCTCCGCCCCCGAAAATTATACTAACGTGTGCGTGACGTCACGACGTGAACGCACACGCACGTTTTGGTGTCAGAGGTCGCCCTCTGACCAATCAGAGCATAGAGAGGGATATTTAAATCCCTAACTCACCCCAGTACCTTGCCCTGTCGTGGTTTCCTGTTCCTGGTTTCCTGAGAGTGCTTTATCTTTGTATTCACCTTTCTATTTTATCTGTCCATTCATCACAAGGTAGAGGGAACACCTTGTTGGTGAACTGCTGCTCACCCTTGAGAAGAGAGCGCTTATTACCCTTTTGCACTTTATCTTTGTGAATCTGATTTCCTGGTATCTTGATCTTGGCTCTTCCCTGGTTATTCTGAATTCTGGTTTCCCTGACTTGGCTTGTGTAAACGGTATTGTGTATTTTCTGGCTTCCTTGACCTCGGCTTTCCCTTTGACCATTCTCTGTCTCTAGCGTATTAGTCCGGCCATCTAAGGTCCGGTTTACGCTCTGTCCTTGTAATTTCCCGCAGCCAGTGATGGCTGTAGGGGGTAAAAGGCTATTAATATGAAGAATCGTATTGACTCGCAGGATCCTCCATAGACCTCAGTGCTGTACTCTTGAGCATGCGCAAGAGCTCAGTGTTGAAGTCGGCAGTTGAAGCACCAGGAGCTGAAGAAGACTGGATGGAAGAGGATTGAGGTGTCTGCGAGGGACAGGTTCAGGTATGTAAAAACCTACCTTACCTTGCCCCCGATGGTTACAGAACCCCCAGTAGGTGATGTTACTGTTGGGGGTCTTTGCAAATTAAACAGAGTAGCTTTTAAAATGGGAAAAAAAAAAAACCTCAAAAACCAAATATTTACACTCATTTCATGATGGAGAATACCTGACCGCTATATTTATATCCAGTAGGTTAATTCCTTTGATTTATGTCCCTCACACTGGGACCAAACAAGGTTGCCAATCTCTGCCGGCATTGGAGTCCATTGTTTGGAGAAAGCAAGTCATCCAGTGACCCCTGGAAAAAATAACCTAGAAGAAGGTGGAGGTGATTGAGAGATCTGGATCAAGTCTCAGAGATGGACTACCAGCTGAACAGACCGGTAAGGGATATATTCACAAAATACACTTCTATTGTTTTAGCCCATCTTCCTGTCTTTGTGATAGGGAAGTATAACTCAAGGATATGGTAGAGGGAGAGAAAGATATTTATTATATCTATATGAGGTGGTGAATTACAATATGAGAATATCAAGCTCAATTAATTTTTTGGATAAATATTTCAAATGATCTCAATCTGTTAGAAAATCTTTTTTAATTATTTATCTACAGAATCCACCATTGAAGTCTATGGTAATTTTCATTTGAAAAGATTATCTGAAACTATTAAAGGGACACTCCAGGCACCCAGACCACTTCTGCCCATTGGAGTGGTCTGGGTGCCAACTTCAACTGCCCTTAACCCTGCAACTGTAATTATTGCAGTTTCTTATAAACTGCAATAATTACCTTGCAGGGTTACGTCCTCCCCTAGTGGCTGTCTACTAGACAGCCACCAGAGGAAACTTCCTGGTCTCTAGCACAGATTATCTGTGCTAGAGCGTCGCTGGACTTCCTCACTCTGTGTGAGGACCTCCAGCGTCGCTCAATTCCCCATAGGAAAGCATTGAAAATCCTTTTCAATGCTTTCCTATGAGGTGCGCTAATGCGCATGCGCGGCATTGCCGGGCATGCGCATTAGGTCTCCTCGGCCAGTGGGCGGGATCAGTCTCGCCCACCGGCCGACAGAGGCAGAAGGTGGAGCAGCGGGGGAGGAGCAGGCAGCGACGTGGGACATGTCGCTGCCTCAGGTAAGTCACTGAAGGGGTTTTCACCCCTTTAGCAACTGGGGAGTGGGAGGTGGGAGGGAGAGGAATCCTGCAGTGCCAGGAAAACAGATTGCATTCCTGGCACTGGAGATTCACTTTAAAGGCTATAATTTGTAGTAGTTATAGTTAATGTCTGGCCAATTAATCCTGTTGTAGGTTGATGATCTGTAACAATGACATTTCTCATTTAGGATCAGTGTGAGTTTGAGGAAGTGGCCGTTTACTTCTCCGAGGAGGAGTGGGACTATTTAAATTATGAAGAGAAGGAGCTTTACCGGGATGTGATGATGGAGAATTACCAGACCCTCAGCTCTCTGGGTAAGAAAACCTCACCCTATTTAGAGGAAATCTTTCTCATAAGAACATATTCATATCTGGGACAAATTGACATTTCTTCACATATGGTCCTAACTCATCGTAATCATAATAAATGTGTATCGCTTGGAAGATCTTTAAGTTCTAATTGTTAATAATGTGTCCCGTTAAATACAGGAAGGATTCACATGACGCCTTTGATTATATCAGCGATTGAGCGAGGGGAAGAGCCGTATGTCAGGAGCCACCTGCAGGATAGTCTTTTGAATACTGGCCCAGGTTAGTAATAAACATGTAGGTGGTATTAGGCTCCTTTCTGGGTCAGAGATCTTGGCTTTTCTTTTTTCCAGGCTTCTCTACCTTCCTGATCTCTGCAGGGGAACTGAATTATTGTGAAACTCTCCATACAGCTCAATGTGGTGAGAGTTTGCAGTGTTTAGTTACTCATTATGCCCCAGACAGACTCTGTTGTGCTTTGTTCCCAGGTTAAAGGGAGAGACTGTTCATTGCAGCTACTGTGATTTGCAGATATTGTTTAGTTCTCGACTATCTGGTATTGCTTTGTTTGAAATGTGAGATCCAGGAAAAAAGTTAGGAGACCGTTTCTTTTTAAACTAACAAATTTTAATTTTCAATGAGAAAAATGCAATTCTTAAAGGGACAGTAAAGTCACCAAAACCACTGCTGCTGACAAATCCCATGCACAAGGGTGAAATCTTTAGTCGACTTTTTGCTTGGGTTTTGTTGTGCCCTGGTTTAGTTATTTAATTTTTCCTTCTTCCTGCTACTCTGTGGCATCATACACCCTGTTCCAAATTATTATGCAAATTATATTTTTCTCATTTACCTAAATAATTGATGTAAATAACAGTCAGCATAATTCTCATGTTATCAACTATTAAGAGCACAATTCAAATTTTATTGAACATCCCTCCTAATGATAACAGTATTTTTTTTAACCCCTTAAGGACCAAACTTCTGGAATTAAAGGGAATCATGACATGTCACAATGTCATGTGTCCTTAAGGGGTTAAACAAAAATACGTACAATGCACTGTTCCAAATTATTACGCACAGTAAGTTTCAAATCACTTTATAGGTTGTAAAAAACTGAAAATTGTCATTTGCTGTGTTTGCAGCATATTTACTGAAATCAAAAGCTATTTCAATCAATCCCGAAGTCCTCCAAACGTAATGTGGTGGCCCATCCGAGTGTCGCCGCCAAGGATTTCCTTTCCCTCAGTCGTTCTAGATCCCAAAGTATGTTTTAGTATTTATAGCAGTGTAGCAGATTGACCCAAGCACTAGCCGAGACTTAGGTATACTAGGCGTAGTGTTGGGCATTCGCTTTTGTCTGAAATTCGGACGGGAATTTAGGCTATTTGTTCATTCGTCAGAATGACAAATTAACGCATAGAAATGAAAAAGAATGAACGAAAATCAAATTTCAATTCGTCATCTGTTCGTTTAGTTTATTGAAGCTGTGGGTGGGGACCATAAGTGGCATGGATCAGATCAGAATTCCATTAATTCGTCTACAGGAATAGTGAAAGGAGGCATTGCGAGAACAGGGAAGAGGGTGAGTATTGTGGGAACATTTCTTTGACCCACAGGACATGGTGCTGACTGAAGCTCCTCATTTAGTCAAATAAGGTCAAGTGTAGGAAATATGCATAAGACAAAGTAGATAAGATGAGAGAAGAGGAAACAATAGGAGAAAAGGTAAGTTCTTTAAGACAGTACCGTTTTATCACCTTCACTACAAGCAATTTGGCCATGATTGAATTATTTTGATTATGCTTTTAAAATGATCGCAATCTGTTAGAGAAACTTTGAATCTGTGGATAAATCATTTGAGAGGTTTTTCTAAAAGATTGGGATCATTTGAAAAGTGTATCCAAAATAATTAAATCAAGGCGTTTGGGTTAAAGAATCTTAGCATAGCATATATTTGATACATGTAATACATATCTAGTATATAAATATGTTAAATATCAATGGTGTCTATAGTTTGCTGTCCAAACATGAAAATTTATGGTGTTTTTTTTCTCTCCATTTATTCGTTCATCCTCTTGTGAAATGCTCTAGAGTAGACAGTATATACAGTATCCCTTTTTTGCAGTATTTGTGTCTGAAATATTTGTAAAAATAAAAATGCACGTTTTTTTTCTCCCATACAGTAGCTAGGACAAAAAATGGCCAAATACCCTGATTGTATGTATATGCAAGCCCGATGGCATTACTAGCAGTACAGTGTATTAAAATAGTGATATCATGTGAAAACAAGGCTCGCACTAGCATAGCTCCCATATACAGCAAGTACAGTTACATTGTTTCTAAAATAAAGGAATTTTAAAATGTTTTCTAACAATCTCTGCAATGCTAATGTAATGTTCAGGGACCCTATTCACATCTCCCTCCATTCCTGACTGTAGGAATGGTATGATCTATGAAGCTTCCTTTACTGTGTGGAAGGTGGGGGGTAATTGTCATTCTCAGGATATTTGCCGACATTTAAAAAGGTGGAATGAATGACTTGCAGGGAAATGTGTTTCTGTATACGCTGGTTCTCATTCCTGACATTTAAATTAAGGTAGGTGAGGCTTTATGGAATAAATTATATTTTTAAAGCAGATAAAAGTAAAAGTATGTATTCACAATTTCAAATTCAAGGTGTAAAGTGCAATCATTCTTATATAACCCCTTAATGACTGAGTCAATTGTACACATTGTGGGGATATTTATGGGATAATAATAGTAAACAGTTGAGAATTGCCCACTATTTTCAATTCTCAGATCCCAAAGATCGTTATCATATAAGTGAAATGTATTCCATATAAAGAAAATCACAATTTGTTATAAAAATAGATACAATTTATTTTTATATTCAAATAATAATAATAAGTAACATGCGTTATAATAATCAATGGAAATTCAATATAACATGAGTATGCAATACAA
This sequence comes from Pelobates fuscus, assembly GCF_036172605.1. Taxonomy (NCBI): domain Eukaryota; kingdom Metazoa; phylum Chordata; class Amphibia; order Anura; family Pelobatidae; genus Pelobates; species Pelobates fuscus. The sequence continues at coordinate 150,018,438 of NC_086326.1, read as the reverse complement.
TATGGTAATATAAAAACATTTCCTAACGGCTAAGACAGTCTTAATTGTCAAGAAGATTTATGATGGGCTTCACAGAGACAAAGTGAAAGTTTCACACAGAGAACGGAATTCCTCTGAGTGCAGCGTGAAGTCGTAAAAACTTTAGCTGACAGAATAACCCTTTCAATGCTGGCTAGACCTCTTCTAGGTATTTAAGATCTATTCTTATGTAATTTTAAATAAAAATAACATTTAAACCAGTCATTAGTCATTTCCTGGATCCATCCAATGAGAAGAAATCTACCAAATTCTACAAGCTGAATTTTTTTAATTTGCCTAAACAGATATTTAATCTTATTTTATAGCAAATCAATACAGCTGGATAAATGTCACGATATGCTAACATGTGATATGTCACAGAAATACACACTTATCCTAATTCCATCTGCAGCATGGAATGGTTATAAATATATACTTCTTAGTTAACTAAGATTTCTAAATATCGAAATCTGATCGTGATTTATCCAGTCATATATCATGCTATTAGAAAATTTTAATTAATTTAAATTAATTAAATGAAGCCAGTATATTTACCAGTTAAATAGATATTCTCACCAGATGTTCTCAGGTAGCTAAGTGTCAAGGAATGTTTCATGGGTCTCTTTCTCTGTCTCCTGACTTAGCTTTTCTTTCTTAGCCTGCTTCCGACTTTCTCTGCATTCCCCTGCATTCATCTGCCTCTCTCGTGATCTTTGCTGCATCTGCATTCCTCTCTTGATCTGCTTGATTACCTTGATTACCCCTCTCTCTTCCCTTTGTCTTAACTTTTAAAGGGAAAATTTCTCTGTTCGTCACTAGTTTATGAACCAATAGAAACACTGGGTGTTTGGTTACCTTTTAAATAGCAACTTAGTATTTGGTCTATAGAGGGCAGTCTCGCCCCACTAAACATACCTATCCAGAAAAGATCAAGGGTTTCTTTGGGCGTTCTTCAGACTATGTGTCTCCAAATTCTGCTATAATTTCTAATATGACAGTTCGTAATACTAAATATGACCTCTTCAATACAATGGGATCTTGTTAGATATAGAAAGTAAAATTAAATTATTTAATCTTCTCTGTCACAAATGTCTGGGTTTAGAATTTATTCTATTCCATTAGCAATTAGACAGTCTCTTATCACTTGGTTTGTTTATACTATACATTCCTTAGCTCTGGCAAAGCGGTCAGTTTTACAGAAGGGATTGAAATCTTGTGTCTTTTGTTAACTTGAAAATAACAAAATGGAGTCTGGTCTGTTCAGAGTGACTCAGAATATACACTTTTAATTTCTATCATAGCTCAAAATGTCTGCCGATATAAATACCCTGACAACATTCTGAAAATAAAACAAAATGTAAACAAACCCAGAATCTGCGCCATATGTCCGTAACCATAATTCATCTCTTTCATATTAGCCCACGCTTATTATATAGCATTTTGATCAGGAGTAACATGGCTTTCATTTCACATCAAATATTTATATATGAAATATAATTTAATATTAAAAAAAGAACAAAAAAGGCGTAAAATTCTTATTTAACCCCTTAGGGGCCAAGCCTAATTTGTTTGTTTTTCACTTGAGGACCAATGCAATTGGTTGAGCTCTGGAAACCAAGCATAGATCAGTCTGGGACCACTTATTCTGGCTTGAGTTGATAGAAAGGACACCCAGATATCAAAAGATACCTGGGGTCCCATGGTACCAGCAGGGATTTAATTTAACCCCTGCTGGTACTTTTACTGCATGATGGTCTATGCTGTCACTGTGCGTTAAAACCATACACTGCATAGACCGTCATGTGGTCCTTAAGTAGTTATGGTCCTTTGCAATCACGTGATGCTTTATAGTCAAAATATTTTGGTAAAAAAAGAATAATTTCTAGTGACCTTTTTTCTTTAACTCCAAGTACATTACATTTCTTGCAGGTGGTTCCGAAAGCAGAAGTTCTCCTGAAGGACAGGACAAGAACAAAAGTGCACTAAGCAATACTCTGAATAAATATTGTAATAAAAGGACCAAGGAATTCATTCCTCAAAAGTCAAACAATCGCTCAGAACCATGTACATCTTCAAGTGAGATAGTAAACAGAAACCCCAAACATTTCCCATGTTCTGAATGGTGGAAATGTTTTCGTTGTTCAGAATTTGTTGTCCACACAGGAGAAATGCCATTCTCTTATTTTCCATGTAACTTCTATCTTGCAAAACCGAGAATTCACACAGGAAAGAAAAAATTCTCATGTCCTGACTGTGGGAAATGCTACAGCCACAACTCAAGTCTTACTATACATCGAAGAACTCACTCAGGAGAGAGACCGTACTTATGTTCTATGTGTGAGAAATGTTTTGTCCGTAAATCAGAACTTGTGACACATCAGAGAACTCACACAGGAGAGAAGCCTTTCTCATGTTCTGAATGTGGGAAATGTTCTGTCAGTAAATCAGATCTTGTGAAACATCAGAGAACTCACACAGGAGAGAAGCCTTTCTCATGTTCTGAATGTGGGAAATGCTTTAGCCGGCGCTCACACCTTGTTAGGCATAGTGGAACTCACACAGAGGAAAAGCCTTTCTCTTGTTCTGAATGTTCGAAAAGGTTTAGCATTCACTCACATCTTGTTAGACATCACAGAACTCACACAGGGGAAAACCCTTTTTCGTGTTCTGAATGTGGTAAATCTTTTCCCAGTAAAGCTGAGCTTGTGATACATTTGAGAACTCACACAGGAGAGAAAGCATTCTCATGCCCTGACTGTGGGAAATGCTACAGCCAAAACTCAAGTCTTACTATACATCAAAGAACTCACACAGGAGAGAGACCATACTTGTGTTCTGTGTGTGAGAAATGTTTTGTCAGTAAATCAGAACTTGTGAAACATCAGAAAACTCACACAGGAGAGAAGCCATTCTCGTGTTCTGAATGTGGGAAATGCTTTAGCCGGCACTCAAACCTTATTACGCATAATCTAACTCACACAGGAGAGAAGCCTTTCTCATGTTCTGAATGTGGGAAAAGGTTTGTCAGTAAATCATATCTTGTGACTCATCAGAGAACTCACACAGGAGAAAAGCCTTTCTCGTGTTCTGAATGCGGAAAATGCTTCAACCGGCACTCAAACCTTATTATGCATAATAGAACTCACACAGGGGAAAAGCCTTTCTCGTGTTCTGAATGTGGGAAAAGGTGTGTCAGTAAATCGCATCTTGTGAATCATCAGAGAACTCACACAGGAGAGATGCCTTTTCCGTGTTCTGAATGTGGGAAATGCTATAGCCAGCGCTCACACCTTCTTGTGCATAAAAGAACCCATACAGGTGAAAAGCCTTTCCCTTGTTCTGAATGTGGGAAAAGGTTTAGCATTCACTCACATCTTGTTAGACATCACAGAACTCACACAGGGGAAAAACCTTTTTCATGTTCTTAATGTGGGGAATATGTTAGCCAGCATGCACATTTTGTTAGCCATCAGAGAACTCTCATTAAAGAGAAGCACTGTGTTCTGAATATTGGGAATGGTATAGTCAACTCCAAGGTTTTATGAAGCAGCAATGGAATAACATGAGAAGATCTGTATTGTGACTGTGAAACATACTAAAACTGTGATTCAGATTTTGTTTACTACCCATCATTTCACTAAAGCAAAGCTTTTTCATGTTTAAACTATAAATAATACCTCCTATCCTTTTTTTAAAGCTACCACTTATTTAGGGTTAAGAATATATTTAGAATTGATTCTTATTCTCTAAGGTATATCAGTTGTAAATGTTGTCTTTGTTGGTATATGCTGATTGTAAAATTAAAAAATCTTGGTAACTGAGGTGTGTACAGCAACTGCCTTTAGCACTTTTGTGTTTCTTCGTTATTTTTAGGGACGACCGATTATCGGTTTTACCGATATTATCGGCTGATGTTCGGTATTTTCGGCAATATCGGTATCGGCCAATATAGCTACCGATATTGCCGATAATACCTCCTAGGACCGCCAGGCTCATTACAAGCCTGGCGGTCCTGGGGGGTCCAGCAGCAAGCGCTGGCTTACCTTGCCAGCAGCTCCTGCAGCTCCATGTCTAAATCTTGCGAGACCCGCGGCCGCAGAGCGTTGCCACGGATTACCATGGCAACGCTCCACGCGGCACTAAGGGCCGCGAGATTTACACTGGGGAGCTGAAGGAGCTGCTGGCAAGGTAAGCCAGCGCTTGCTGCCGGACCCCCACAGTACTTAACAAGCCACCGGACCACCAGGGAATACTATATCCCCCCCTCCCTGGTAAGAAGCAGGGAGGGGGGACTAAAAGAAACAAAAAAAACACCATTTAAATATTAAAATAAAAATAATTAACATAAAAAAATCCCCCCCATTTTACACAAATTACATCACTACACAAACACACACACACACTGCATTACAAACATACACACTACACACTACACCTACACACTACACAAACTGCATTACAAACATACACACTACACCTACACACTACACAAACTGCATTACATACATACACACTACACCTTCACACTACACAAACTGCATTACATACATACACACTACACCTACACATACACACTACACAAACTGCATTACATACATACACACTACACCTACACACTACACAAACTGCATTACATACATACACACTACACCTACACACTACACAAACTGCATTACATACATACATACACACTACACCTACACACTACACAAACTGCATTACATACATACACACTACACCTACACACTACACAAACTGCATTACATACATACACACTACACCTACACACTACACAAACTGCATTACATACATACACACTACACATACACACTACACAAACTGCATTACATACATACACACTACACCTAAACACTACACAAACTGCATTACATACATACACACTACACCTACACACTACACAAACTGCATTACATACATACACACTACACCTACACACTACACAAACTGCATTACATACATACACACTACACAAACACACACACACTGCATTACATACACACACTACACAAACACACACACTACATACACACACTACACAAACACACTGCATTATATACACACACTACACAAGCACACTGCATTATATACACACTACACAAGCACACTGCATTATATACACACACTACACAAACACACTGCATTATATACACACACTTCACAAACACACTGCATTATATACACACACTTCACAAACACACTGCATTATATACACACACTACACAAACACAATGCATTATATACACACACTACACACACACACTGCATTATATACACACGCTACACAAACACACACTGCATTATATACACACGCTACACAAACACACACTGCATTATATACACACGCTACACACACACACTGCATTATATACACACGCTACACAAACACACACTGCATTATATACACACGCTACACAGACACACACACTGCATTATATACACACACTACACAGACACACACACTGCATTCACTTTACCCACACTACACAAACACACTCTGCATTCACTATACACACTACACAAACACACACTCTGCATTCACTATACACACTACACAAACACACACTCTGCATTCATTATACACACTACACACTATACAAACACTGCATTCACTATACAAACACACTCTGCATTCACTATACACACTACACAAACACTCTGCATTCACTATACACACTACACAAACACACTGCATTCACTATACACACTACACAAACACACTGCATTCACTATACACACTACACAAATACACACTGCATCCACAACACACACAGCTCCCCTGTCTAAATACACTTCATCCACTACATGTGGCATGTATATTTTGTGCATTTACCGTTAGAAATTGTTTATTTTTTCAAAATGGTAAATGTACAGAATATCGGCAAGTTATCGGCTATCGGCCTGAAAGTTCACAGATTATCGGTATCGGTATCGGTTCTAAAAAAATCAATATCGGTCGATCCCTACTTATTTTATCACCTACAGCAATATCTTTAGCATACTAATAGGTTTAATTAACTAGCAGTTATAGAAACACTATAGTGGCCAAAACAACTACAGTTTAATGTAGCTCTTCCAGTGTCTATAGCCCGTCCCCGCTGGCATTTTAATGTAAGCGCTGCCTTTTTAGAGTAAAGGCAGTATTTGCATTACTGCCTAGGGACACATCCAGTGGCCGTCACTCAGATGGCCACAAGAGGTGCTTTCTGTGTCCATGCTCCATAATCATTGACATTCAGCATCTAGCATCTCCATGCTCTCCATGGAGACGCTAAGCGTTCCCCATGGAGATGCATCGATTCAATGCATCTTTGTGAGGTGATGCTTATTGGTGCAGAGCGGCATTTTATCACATGTGCACTTTAACTTCCCAATGCTTTGGCTGAGATCTTCAAATTTGATATCAGCCAAGGAGGCGGGATGGGAGTGAGGCCAGCCATGGCGGACCTGCGTGGCACTAGAATAAAGCTGAATAAATTCACATTTTACATTGAAACCTAAATACCATTTTCTGAGCTTTAGGGACAGGAATACCTGTTTGTGTTTCTGTCAATATAGATTTCCTTTAATATTTTAATTATTAAATCCTTTAAATACCACACGTTTCTGCATATGTTGCCTAATAATGCCATAATTGCAATCTATCATATAATTATTGATAATATAAGGGCTGCTGTTGAGTCATTAATGATGTTGATCCGATCACATTGACTCTGTTCTCATTCTTTTTCACAACACTTTTATCCACTTAAGTACGGAGACAATTGTACAAGTTCTGACCAAAACCTAATGTAGCGGGACCTGGGTAACCCAGTAACTGGATGACACACAGTTTTGGAGGTTTAAGCACTGACAAACTTTATTGGGAAACAGACGTCTTTTAAGCATTTACCCCTATAGGGGGTTTCCATGCAACATAACACAATCCTAGGTAGGAGGGGGTTGGTTTCCAGATAACCATCTCCCTCTCTCGGAGATACCAACAGCACACAGGGTTACATCTTCAAACACATTACATAGGGGGGGGTAAACTTTGGGGCTCGGCGCCCCAGGAATGGAAGAGGTCCCACTGATAAAACATATATCGTTAGATAGCCCCGGGTCCCATCTGGGATCCCTGAAGATAGCAGGGCTTTTGGGTGTACAGAGCCCGAGATACCAGCGTCTAAAGTCTGGGGCTCAAGGCTCTGAACATCCCTGAAATCAGTTCCACAGCGTGGAACTTGGTCCGGTGAATTAAAATTTTGCACCCAAACCAAGCAACAGCCAATCCGCTGAAAGGCGTGAAACCATTTTGCGCTAATAGTTCAGTTGGAAATGGGTAGGACGATCCCCGACATGGGGATCGAGGACAGTGCGTGCAGGCCGGTTTGGGATGCGAATGCTCCCCTTGGGGGCGTTCGTTGATATGATTTGGTGGCCATCCAGGGGAAGCATGCACCACGTGTTTCCCTTGCGGTCTGTGGTTTTCACACCTCGCTAGCGTGCGAACGTTCTAACCACACATTCTAAATGGAGTATCGGGGTGGTTCGTGCGCCGAAGCGCCCCCGTGTGTTTGAAGCTTGTGGTCTGCGGTTTTCACACCTTGTTAGTGAGGTGTGACCATTCTAACTAAACATTCTAAATGGGGTAGTGGGTTGGTCCAGTGCACGGTTCTCAGTGTGGCGGAGCACCCCCCTGTTGGTAAAAAGTAATTTGCAGGATTTAATGGAAAAATTTCAGAAAAGGGGGAAATTTAAAAAGGGAAAACATACATTCCATGAGAGCACATCCACACAGGAGAGGGCAATTCACAGTTGGGCAGCAGTCCTGCCACACCTAGAATTTAAGCTCTTTGTCTGTTCACTCATAATTTACCCGTTTCATATTACATGCACCCACAGTTATTATATATCATTTTGTTCAGCAGAAAAAAGACTTTCATTTCATCTAAAAAAAAAAAAAGTGTTAGAAATTAAGATTAGAGATGAGCTAACCAAAACTGTAAAGTTCGGGTTCGTACCGAACATTATGATTTTTTGACCACGAACCTGAGCCCGGACATTTCAGTAACCGTTCGAGTTCGGTGATTTAATGGCGTGTTTTGAAAAGCTGCAGGGTAGCCAATCAACAAGCGTTTGACTTGTGTGCCCTTAGAAGCCGTCACAGCTATGCCTACTAATGGCATGGCTGTGATTGGCCAGTGCACCATGTGACCCAGTCTCTATATAAGCTGGAGTCACATGAGCTCTTATTAGTCTAGGGAGAGGATTCTGCAGCTGTGAGGGACAGATTAGGAAAGAATTCTGGTATTGAATCTGCAAACTACAGCGATTATTTTTGTGGGTGCTATACTACATTTTTGTACCCTACCCTGAGCCCAGTGCCACAGAGAAATAAGCAATCAGTCTGCTTGTTACGTCAAATACTGTGGTTACATCGCAGTTTGACCAATTCAAATTTTTTGGGTGCTAAAAAGTTAATTTGGTGCGTGCACTTCATATCTGAGAGTCAAATAGAACCGTCAAATACTGTGTTTACATCGCACTTTACATTCACATTTCTTTGGTGCTAAAAAGTAAATTTGCATTGTCGCCTGACATTAACCATCTGTTAGTTTGGTGGGTGAACGCAAAGAATGAGGAGAGCGTCAAATAAGGGACATGGTCGTGGTGCTGCTGGTGTTGGTGGAGCTCCTGTTGCAGGGAGAGGACGTGGTCGATCTGTGCCAGCTACACGCACAAGTGAAACACCTTCTTCAGGTGCGAGTAGACGACAGAACCTTCAGCGTTATTTGGTAGGCATGAATGCCGCTCTACAAATGGTGAGGCCAGAACAAGTACAAGCGATAGTAGATGGACGGCTGACAGTGCCTCCAGTTCCTTCACATTGTCTCCCACCCGGTCCCCTGCTGAAAGCTCAGAGTTGGCACCTGCAGCCCATGGCCACCTGTCTTTCACTTCAGCCCCTTGCAAGTCAGCCAAGCAGTCTGAGCCACAAGAAATGCAGCAGTCTCTTATGCTTTTTGATGACGGGGTTTCCGTGGGCCATCCAACTAGCCCTGCCCCAGATGTGGAAGAGATTGAGTGCACTGATGCATAAGAGGGAGCAGTGTGCAAAAGCGGAGCGGCTGTCCACTAGACAGTACGCTTGCTACTGCCCACCGCACCCAGGGACTGAGCACACCAAAGCAAGCTCCAAGGAGTTCCCTAGCGTGGTATTTCTTCAGACAATGTGCTGACGACAAGACACAATGCTGTGCAATCAGAGCCTGAAGCGAGGCATAAATGTTCTAAACCTGAGCACAACCTGCATGACCAGGCATCCACATGCAAAGCACGAGCTGCAGTGGAGTAAGCACCTCAAAAACCAAGAAAGGTCTCAGGCTCCTCCTGCTTCCTCTTTTGCTGCAGTCTCAGCCTCTTCCTTCACCTCTGGAGTCACAGTGGCACCTGCCACCCTGTAAACAGAGGATGTGGCAGCAACCCCACCACGTCCACCACCGTCCCCAAGCATCTCCACACCATGGAACACCATGGAAGCGTTCAGCTGTCCACCTCCCAAACACTGAAGGCCAAAACTCCTGGCCTTTAAAATGCTGTCATTCAGTCTGGTGGAGACGGACAGTTTTAAAAACCTGATGGCAGTGGCTGTCCCACAGTACGTGGTTCCCAGCCGCCACTACTTTTCCAAGCGAGCCATCCCTTCCTTGCACAACCAATTGGCGGACAAAATCAGGTGTGCACTGCGCAACGCCGTCTGTGGAGCACGGGCAGGGACGCTATATCTCCCTAACTGCACACTTGGCAAATGTAGTGGCGGCTGGGCCTGAGGCGGATAGCAGTTTGGTGCATGTCCGACGGCATCTCTCTTTGCCTCCTGTTGCCTCCTCCTCCTACTCTGCTTCCTCCTCCTCTACCACCATCTCATCCGGTCAGCGTAACACCTTCACCACCAACTTCAGCACAACCAGGGGAAACGACAGCAGGCTGTTTTAAAACTCATATGTTTGGGGGAAAAACCCCACACACCGCAGGAGCTGTGGACGGGCATGAAACAGACCGATGAGTGGTTGTTGCCACTGAACCTCAAGTCTGACCTGGTGGTGTGTGATAATAGGCAAAATCTCGTAGCAGCTCTGGGCCTAGCCGGTTTGACGCACATCCCTTGCCTGGCGCATGTGCTGAATTTGGTGGTGCAGAAATTCCTGAAAAACTACCCAAATATATCAGTGCTGCTGCAGAAAGTGCGGGCCATCTGTGCCCGCTTTTGGTGTTCTTACCCTGCTGCTGCTCGCCTGTCTGCGCTGCAGCTTAACTTCGGCCTTCCCGCTCACCACCTCAAATGGAATGTGCCCACAAGGATCTCCACCTTGCACATGCTGGAGAGACTGTGCGAGCAGCAGCAGGCGATAGTGGAGTTTCAGCTGCAGCACGCACAGGTCAGACGCTCTGCGGAACAGCACCACTTCACCACCAATGAGTGGGTGTCATGTTGCGCTGTTTCGAGTACTCCACCAACATGGCCAGTGCCGATGTCGACGTTCTCAGCCTTACTATCCCGCTTCTATGTCTCCTTGAAAAAATGCTTTGGGCGATGATGGAAGAGGATGTGGCACAGGAGGAAGAGGGGTCATTTCCATGGTTATCAAGCCAGTCATTCACAAGTGGCTTGGAGGGTGGGTTCCTGCACCAGCATAGGCCAGGTACACAATTGTCCAGCCAGGGCACATTTCTTGAGGAGGAGGAGGAACCATGTTCACAGCAGGGTGGCATCCTAACACAGCTCGTGGGCATCACTGGAGCATGGCTGGGGGGATACGGAGGACACAGACGATACACCTCCCACAGAGGACAGCTTGTCCTTGCCTCTGGGCAGCCTGGCACACTTGAGCAACTACGTGCTGCAGTGCCTGCGCAACGACTGCCGAGTTGCCCACATTCTAACTTGTGCTGATTACTGGATGGCCACCCTGCTGGATCCCCGTTACAAGGACAACGTGCCGTCCTTAATTCCCTCACTGGAGCGTGATTGGAAGATGAGCGACTACCAGCACACGCTGGTAGACGCGCTGCTGAGGGCATTCCAAACTGACACTGGGGGCTCAGTGGAAGCTCAAGGCAAAGGAGGAGGAAGGTGTCGCCAACGCAGCTGGGGCACCGCCAGCACCTCAGAAGGCAGGGTTAGCATGGCCGAAATATGGAACGTCTTAGCAGGAGGCAGCATTTCAGCAACATTGTGGAACAGTACGTGTGCACACGCCTTCACGTACTGACTGATGGGTCTGCCCCATTCAACTTCTGGGTCTCCAAATTGGGCTCATGGCCTGAGCTTGCCCTTTATGCCTTGGAGTTGCTGGCCTGCCCTGCGGCCTGTGTATTGTCTGAACATGTGTTTAGCATGGCAGGAGCGTTATCACAGACAAGCGCAGACGCCTGTCCACAGCCAACGTGGACAAGCTCACTTTATTAAAATTAACCAGGCATGGATCCCACCAGACTTGTCTGTACCTTGTGCAGAATAGACATTTATACCGGCCTCACCCAGCCATTGTTATACTCAAGTGCACTTATTCTTTGTTTTCTTTTTTTATATGTCCCAATATTTTGGCCGCTACCCCAATTAAAAAAACCAAAACAGTGTTGGCTACCTCCTCCGCCTCAACTGCCGCTTCCACCTACACGGGCACGTTCACCACCTCCTCCTCCTAGTTCAAGATTATTATTTTTAATTATTTGAAGTTATTTCCCTATCCACATTTGTTTGCAGGGCACTTGTCCTACTCTTTCCCCCATTTTACTTCCTTTTGCAGCCCTCTAGCCCTTTCCAGGACTTTTTTAGAGCCATTTTAGTGCCCAAAAGATCGGGTCCCCATTGACTTCAATCGGGTTCGGGGTCAAGTTTGAGTCCGAATTCAAACTTTTTGTCGAAGTTCAGATGAACCTGGCGAACCTCTTATCTCTAATTAAGATATTTCGTTATTTTCTTAGTTCTGCATGGCTATTTTACGGTCAATGTCATAATACTGTTAGCTTTTACAGCACTAAAATACACATATTTGTATACTGTGATGTCCCTCGAGTACAACGATGCTCAACCTGTGCAGGTTTTATGGAAAGCTACTGGGTCAAATATAGGGCTTGCCAATTTCAGTCTTTACTGATGGAACTTGGCTAGATTGGTTATGTTTCCTTTGAGACCATAAGGTGGCCCAGGAATGAGCATTACCCCATCATGGCATACCATTTGCAAAAGTAGACGCAGTGTATTCAAAATGGGATATATCTAGCGATGTCCCGAACAGTTCGCCAGGAACTGTTCGCCTGCGAACATAGCTTGTTCGCGGTCGCCGTGGCGGGCGAACATATGCGATGTTCGGTCCGCTCCCTATTCGTCATGGAGGTGGGAGGGTCTGGGAGGGAGGGTCTGCTGGTGATTGGCTGGAATGTGTCTGCTGACTGTGAATTACAGGGTCAAAGTTTACTCAATGATGACGAATAGGGGGCGGACCGAACACAAGCGGACCTAGAAGTGGAAGCGTGCGGCTAATTTACCTCCCAGGCTGTGAGGTTGCTGTAGGTAAATTGCCGATCGATGGGTGTCCGCCGTTCGGACACCCATCGGTCGGCATGGGTTACTTAATCCACCATTCAGAGAGTTATGAGTCAAATTACACAGCGTGGGAAAATTCCAAAGAACTTTCCCACGCTGTTTAAAATGACACAGAGCACTCTGATTGGTGGATTTCAAACCAACCAATCAGAGTGCTCTGACAGGTAAATGTAGAGACTTACCTGTCAGTCTCTTCATTTACCTGTCAGAGCACTCTGATGTGATGGCTTAAACCCACCAATCAGAGTGCTCTGAGCCTAATTGCAGGGCGGGGCAAGGCCTTGCCCCGCCCTGCAGAGCTCAGTCTGCTCGGAGCCCTCCATGGGTGTAGAAGGATTTTTTTTTTTGCGCTGTTTTTTTTTTTTTATATAATTGCGTCGGTTATTATGTTTTTTTTATTTGCCCTTTTTTGGGGCTGAAAAAAGATTTTAGAAGAAAGAAAACATCGAATGGTAAGTTTTTTTTTTTTTACAGTTACTTAGTTAAAGTAGTAGTTTTTAGGGTGAGGGGGGTAGGTAGGGGGATAATTTTTATTGGGGGGGAGGGGGTGACTAGGGGTTTGGGGACCCCTAGTCACCTGGTGGGGGGGAACATTTTTTTAGGGCCCCCACCCGCCGCTGAGGGGTGGGGGCCAGGGGGGAGGACACTATTACAATTTAGGGCCCCCACCCACCGCTCAGGGGTGGGGGCCAGGAGGGAGGACATTAGGTCCCCCCTTATTAGTATTTAGGGCCCCCATCCGCAGCTGTAATAAGGGGGGGACACTAGGTCCCCCCACCTTAGTACAATTTAGGGCCCCCACCCGCCGCTCAGGGGTGGGGGCCAGGGGGGAGAACATTAGGTCCCCCCTAATTAGTATTTAGGGCCCCCACCCGCCAAGGGTTGGGTGCCAGGGGGGAGTACACTAGGTCCCCCCCCTTATTCTTGTTTAGGGTCCCCACCCACCGCTCAGGGGTGGGGGCCAGGAGGGAGGACATTAGGCCCCCCCTTATTCTTGTTTAGGGCCCCCACCCACCGCTCAGGGGGGAGGACATTAGGTCCCCCCCTTATTAGTATTAAGGACCCCCACCCGCTACTCAGGGGTGGGGGCCCGGGGGGAGGTCAATAGGTCCCCCCCCCCATCATTTTACTTTAGGGCCCCCACCAGCCACTCAGGGGTGGGGCGCGGGGGGGCCTTAGGTCCCCCCTTATTAGTATTTAGGTCCCCCACCCTACGCTCAGGAGTGGGGGTCAGGGGGGAAGACCTTAGGTCCCCCCCCTTATTAGAATTTAGGGCCCCCACCAGCCGCTAAGGGGTGGGGGTCACGGGGAGGACACTAGGTTCCCCCCCCTTATTCTTGTTTAGGGCCCCCACCCACCGCTCAGGGGTGGGGGCCAGGGGAGAGGACATAAGGTCCCCCACCTTATTCTAGTTTAGTGCCCCCACCCACCGCTCAGGGGTGAGGGCCAAGGGGGAGAACATTAGGTCCCCCCCCTTATTCTTGTTTAGGGACCCCACCCACCGCTCAGGGGTGGGGGCCAGGGGGAGGACATTAGGTCCCCCCCTTATTAGTATTTAGGGCCCCCACCCGCTACTCAGTGGTGGGGGCCAGGGGGAGGACAATAGGTCCCCCCCATCATTTTACTTTAGGGCCCCCACCAGCCACACAGGGGCGGGGGGTGGGAAACCCTTTCACAGGCTGCTCACTGTTTACTAGACATGCCCCTACTCGCGGTATAGCGAGTAGGGGCAAAATTTACTAATACTAAGTAATTTTTACTTAGTATTAGTAAATTTGTCTGAAAGTCCAATTTAGGTCTTTCAGCCTTTTGGTAGATAACTCCCTAATACCGTGGGAATTAGGGCGTTATCTACCAAGCGGCTGCAAGAGAAGTCCCGAGGTGCCGAAGTCCCGAAGTCCCGAAGTGGCGAAGTTGCCGAATTTCCGAAGTGTTGAAGTGCCGAATTGCCGAAGTCCCGAATTGCGAAAATCCCGAATTTCGGAATGCCGAACCGAAATTTTTCCCCATGCACATGCCTAATAATATGTAGTTTTTATGGAGATTGGATGTATAGTTTTAAAGTTACAGTATATGTGTAAAAAGTATATTTTTCCTGCCTGCCTGATTTTGTGCGAATGAATGGGAGTGTTTTACTGTAATGTACGGATTTTATTGGTTGTTCTACAAAACCCTGTTGGTGGTACTGTATGTGTGAAATCTGCATAAAAGAAAGCTCTTTGGTGCTAATTAAAGAGAACTATTTGCCCCTCTAACTCGCAGCCCCGACTCATGTTTGTAGGGAACAGCTATAATCACTACAGGGATTGCTATGCTCTGCATACTCCCTTAGCCACTAATCTCTTGTAAGAGCTCTTGTTCCTGATCTTGCTTCGCTCTACAGAAGGAAGAGGTTCACCCACTGGAGCCTGGTCATAGGTCCAGGGTGGACAGCAGACGGCAAGATCCCAGCTCAGCAGCAGCCGTTTGTGGAGTCTGCAGTGCTTATAGTGTCTACGGTGCTGACCTTTGGTGAGCGCTAGGAGCATCTTTTTCTATGGTCCAACTTTCAGCCAGCCAGGAGGCAACCGTAACAGTTCATACGAACGCCGTGCCGTTCGGTACATTGACTATGCAGGAACAAAACTGCCCCACATAGCCATCCCATGGAGCCAATTAGTTTCGTTGAAAGCTCTTTGTACAAGACTTTAACTCCATGGCGATTGATCTGTATGTATTGGATCTGAGCGCAGTTCGGTTATATTGAGCGCTCAGATCTAAGCTATCTGGGGATATGTATGAATGTGGGGATTCTGATCGGTATATTTAAAAATATATATTTTTATGTGTTTTTATGGTTGATATAAAATGGAGGATATTCTCTATCCCTGGAGGTAATTGAGTTACTTCTAACACTTAACCCAATTATCTCCAGGATAGAGAGGAGGAGTTGCAATGTTCATGTGATTGGTTGCTGTACAAAACTGTCTCAGTCTTCCACAAGGTCCCTATGGGAGTGTCCCTTGCTGGTTGGTGGCTACATCTAAGTGCTGCTTCTAAGTGTGTGGTTGGAGATATTCTGGAGAGTGCTGCTTCTAAGTGTGTGGTTGGAGATATTCTGGAGGTAATCTGAGGTATTCAGGAGGACAAAAAATTTAAGATTTGTTTGATTTAAATTATTCACCTCATTGGAATGGCAGACTTAGTTCAGTGTAATAGTTGTTATGCATTTGTTTCACGTTCCACTTTTTGGAGATTTGGATGCTGTCTAATCTGTAGACAGTTCTCTATATTGCAGCAGGAGATTGTATTTTTGAAGTCTGAGATTTGTAAATTATCTGGTAAACAAACTCAGAGACGTCCTAGGAATGGCAAATGGATTACTATAGGATCTGGTAGAATTAGAGTTGTGGATAGAAGGCATATTGAACAGTCTGTTACTCTACATAATTCATTTTCTGCACTTTCAGAGTGTAATGGTGTTATGGAGACAGGCTTAGGTACTGAGGGTAGTGGTGTTATGGAGACAGGCACTGAGGGTAGTGGTGTTGTGGAAAGCAGTTGTTGTTGGGGGATTCCATCATAAGAGGTGTGGAGATGGACAATGGTGGTCTTGTGAGATGTCTTCCCGGAGCTACTGCTCACAGAGACAGGAGACGTATTTGTAATATTGTTAAGCGAGCAAAGCAGGAAGGGGAATTGGATGTACTTGTCCATTTAGGGACAAATGACTTGGCTTGCAATGAGGTTTCAGAGGTTAAGGGAGTTTTTAGTGTTTTTGCCAATGATATACGGCAGGTTGTTTCCACACTGGCATTCTCTGAAGTTCTGCCTGTGCATAACACTCAGAACGACAGGCGGATGCGTGTTAGGGACTTTAACTTGTGGCTTGTTGAATGGTGTCGGGAGCAAGGATTTGGCTTTATTTCTCATGGTAACTCTGTTTGGAATGGAAATAAACTGTACAGAAAAGATGGTTTGCATCTTTCTCAAAAGGGAACAAATGTTCTCCGTGAGCAGTTCAGAGGTTTTGCTAGGATGTATTTAAACTAGGGGGGGGGGGGGGGGGGGGGGCAAAAGGGTGATAAAACAGCAATCCAATTGCCCCCCAAAACAAGGACAGAAGGTGCCTTTAGCAAGTGTGTTAAAAAATGATAAGCCAAGAGTCATGTCTACAAATGCTCACAGTTTAGGGAATAAGATCCATGACCTTGTGGCAATAATGGCAACTGATAATGTAGATTTAGTCGCTGTTACTGAGACATGGTATAATGAGAAAAATGACTGGGACATAGCAATACCAGGGTACTCTTTATATAGAAAAGACAGGGAAGGCAAGAAAGGGGGAGGGGTGGCCCTGTATGTGAAGGATAGCATAAAATCTAGCCTAATAAAAGTTAGTGAGGCGAACATAGAGTCCGTTTGGGTTACGTTAGAATTTGGTAATCAAACAGTAACTCGGGTAGGTGTGATTTATAGACCCCCAGGACAAACAGAAGAGTTAGATAATCAACTAGTTGAGGAAATAGCTAAAATGACAATGAAGGGGGAAGTTATCATCATGGGTGACTTTAATCTTCCTGAAGTGAATTGGAAAACAAAATTAGCTACTTGTGCCAGGAGCACACATATTCTAAACTCCCTACTGGGATTGTCTCTAAAACAAGTCGTTGAGGAGCCAACTCGTAAGGAGGCCATACTAGATTTAGTGTTAACAAATGGAGATCTGGTATCAGATATTACTGTAGGTGAAAGTTTAGGATCCAGTGATCATCAGTCAGTGTGGTTTAATATAAGAACAGTGACTGAGTCACACCACAAAAAAACTAAAGCTTTAGACTTTAGAAAAACAGACTTTTCTAAAATTAGAATATGTGTAAAGGAGTCATTATCAAATTGGAGCAATTTAAATGGAGTCCAAGAGAAATTGGATTATTTAAAAGTTGCACTGCTGAAGGCAACAGAAAATTGCATTAGGCTTGTCAGTAAAAGCAAAAAAATTCAAGAAACCACTATGGTACTCCGCAGATGTGGCCAAAATAGTAAAAAACTAAAAGTTAGCATTTAGTAATTATAAAAAAAAAAAACAGAGTGAGGAAGACAGAATGCTCTATAAGATTAGGCAGAAAGAGGCTAAGCAAGTTATAAGAGCTTCCAAATCGCACACAGAAGAGAAAATAGCACAGTCAGTAAAAAAAAAAAAAAGGGGACTGTAACGGAGCTCCGTGTACTCCGACCGAGTACCCTCCGTTGATGGATGCTCCTAGCGCTCTCAGAGGACTCCAAGCACTGCAGACGACACCACAACCACCGCAGGCTCCACAACCGCCGTAGCTTAACTGGAGCCGCGCCGTCTTCCTTCCACCCTGGATCGGCTTCTGTCCTCCAGGACCGTGTGGGGAAGACCTCTCCTCCAGGAGAGCGTATCCGGAACAAGCTCTTACAAGAGCTAAGTGATTAAGAGCTCAGGGGAATATGCAGCGCATAGCAATCCCCAGTGTGATATAGCAGTTCCCTCCAATAACGAGACAAGGCTACGTATTGAGGGTCAGAAGAGGTCTGAGGACTGGAACACCCAGCCTGGCTTTTATTGAGGTTACATGCAAATAGGACACTCCCAGGGGGAGGCATAAAATCACCAATCACACATCTGGTACAGCCCACACATTCCCTCCCCTCAGATAAACAGTTAAACCAATTATTACATACAATAAAAATACAGTTTTTACACACACACTGTAACTTTAAAACCATACATCCAATTTCAATAAAAGTTGCATATTCAGACTCAGCATACATCAAACATAAACACTTCCAAAAATCAGCCAAATCCATCCAGTGGATCAAAAGTTAGCTGGAAGTCCTTTATGACCGACCGCAAGCACAATTTCCTGCCCAAAACAGTTCCATAGATTTGGGCTGTGCGGCCGGTCAATTTCATGCCGAAAAAACGAACGGGACTTAGTCTCTGGAGCTGCAAGTTCAGTATGGGAGAAGGTAAGGGTCAGCGGTGTTCGGCAAAATGTGTAGCCGATTTTAGTTCCACAGAATCTTTAGCATACACCGCTGACCGCATTCGAATGACCAAAATGGCCGCCGCCACGTGTTCGGCTGCCGAATGGCGGCCACCCAGCGCTCGGCAATTAACCTGCAGTAACCTCACAGCCTGGGAGGTAAATTGCCTGCACACTTTAGCTTCTGGGTGGTCCGCCTGTGTGGTACTTGGTTCAGTAAGCCCTATTTACTGAACCAAGTGGGAGAAAGCCAGGGGCAAGTTATTTTACAGGTCTGGGGACATAGTCTTAAAGGGACATTGTTCAGCAAAGTCACAATATGTCCCCAGACGGTTCTTAAAGGGCCATACACACCCAATAAAAGTTAATACATTATCAGGGGCACAATCTTCCAGGGGCCATAGTCATGAGGCAGGAGGCTGGCAAACAGGCTTCTCCACAATCCAAGGAAGCAGGGCAATTTTCCATTTAAAGGGCCAGTTACAAATAGCGATTTGTAACACATCTCCCCTTTGGGGGGAAGACTAACCAGGCACCTGACCTTCTGTCGGTCAGTGCCTCCGTTAGTCGATCCACCAACCCACAATAACCAAATGCCAGAGTAGCCCACCCACAACAAACAGGTACAAGGGTGACCCACCCACAAGACACAATTACTGCACCTGGGTATTTTGCTGTGGTGATGTGGTAACATGCTGTGGGGACTTGCGGGAGGGCAGAGGCCAGCGGCGCTCTGCCCTGATGCCAGCTCTTCTGCTGGGGTAGCCCTCAGGACCTCAGGCTCTGGACCAGGGACAAAGGTAGGGCAGAGGCCGACTGCACTCTGCCCAGCTGCCAGTTCTTCCGCTGGGGTAGCCTGCAGGACATCAGGCTCTGGATCAGGGACAAAGGTAGGGCAGAAGCCGACTGCACTCTGCCCAGATGCCAGCTCTTCTGCTGGGGTAGCCTGCAGGACATCAGGCTCTGGACCAGGGACAAAGGTAGGGTAGAGGCCGACTGCACTCTGCCCAGATGCCAGCTCTTCCACTGGGGTAGCCTGCAGGACATCAGGCTCTGGATCAGGGACAAAGGTAGGGCAGAGGCCGACTGCACTCTGCCCAGCTGCCAGCTCGTCTGCTGGGGTACTGAGACCATAGTCCGGCTCAGTAGCCAAGGGAACATGGACGTCAGTAGGGGTTAACATTGCCTCTGTTAACCCTGGTGTCACGCTAGGAGTTAGCGGGGGAGGGGAATTTGTACTTACCCCCTCCTCCTGTTGTCCCGGTGAGAGCAGTTGGGGATCTGGACAGGTTGTCCAGCATCCCTGTAGGTCAGGCACAGAGACCACGGTCCCATCTGCGCCGTCTGGGGGATTGGTGTCTCCCCTTGTTAGGGTAAGCTGCCGCTGGGGAGAGGGGGTGCTGTGCTCCTTTCCCGGAAACACAGGCTGCCGCTGGAGAGGGAGACCGCCTGTCTCCACTCCCGTAACATTGTCCTGTTGCTGTAGAGAGGGACCAACTGTCTCTGCTCTCTGTAGGACACACTGCTGCTGGGGGGGAAGGTCGGCACCTTCGGCCCCCTGGGGTACACACTGCCGCTGGAGAGGGAGACCGCCTGTCTCCACTCCCTTACCATTGTCCTGTTGCTGTAGAGAGGGACCAACTGTCTCTGCTCTCTGTAGGACACACTGCTGCTGGGGGGGAAGGACGGCACCTTCGGCCCCCTGGGGTACACACTGCCGCTGGAGAGGGAGACCGCCTGTCTCCACTCCCTTACCATTGTCCTGTTGTTGTAGAGAGGGACCAACTGTCTCTGCTCTCTGTAGGACACACTGCTGCTGGGGGGGAAGGACGGCACCTTCGGCTCCCTGACACTCACTCTGGGGTTGGGGATCTTCACAGTAAACCTCTACGATATCCTTCCAGCTGAAGGGCGCTAGACCTGGTTCTGCTTGTCGGGTAGGTTGGGGCTGCACGGAGCTGAGCAGGTGTAGGTAGTCTTGCTCCAGCTCCCACTCCCTTGTTACCAGGTGGGTCATGTCTTCTCTCACCTCGCGTTCGTCAGCCCAGACATACATGCCCATCCGGTAATCGTAGATGTCCCAAAACCTAAACTCCTCTGTGCTGCCGAAATCAAGCTCCTCCGCCATGGCATCCTGAAGTAGGCCAGGACCATCGTAATCATCCCCCTCCGGTAAGTCGTGCTCGGCTGTCCAGGGGGTAAGTCGGATGGTATGCCACCAGAGGGCCTGGTATGCGTTGTCTAGCCCGATCTCTCGCCATACCAGGGTCTCCAGTCTTGCCACCCACTCATCTAGGGGTTGCTCTCCCAATAGACCCATTCGCATTGCCACACGCTTCTGTAGCCGCTGCTCATCACTGGGGAGCCTCTCACCTCGCCGCCACTGGGCATCTTCCAGGGCATCATACCAGAGTTCCCTTCTGGCTGCATCCCTGTAATCTGCGGCCTCCTTCTCCTCCTCATCATGGAACGCTGTCCGCAAACCAGCTGATTCCATCCTGTTGTAGCCAGGGGCGCTGCCCAATGGCTAGCGTTGCCCTCAACTGTAACTCCAAACGTTACCAGTGTCTCTGAGCTGCTTCTCCTCGCACTAGGACGCCATCCCACCGCTTGCCACCAATGTAACGGAGCTCCGTGTACTCCGACCGAGTACCCTCCGTTGATGGATGCTCCTTGCGCTCTCAGAGGACTCCAAGCACTGCAGACGACACCACAACCACCGCAGGCTCCACAACCGCCATAGCTTAACTGGAGCCGCGCCGTCTTCCTTCCACCCTGGATCGGCTTCTGTCCTCCAGGACCGTGTGGGGAAGACCTCTCCTCCAGGAGAGCGTATCCGGAACAAGCTCTTACAAGAGCTAAGTGATTAAGAGCTCAGGGGAATATGCAGCGCATAGCAATCCCCAGTGTAATATAGCAGTTCCCTCCAATAACGAGACAAGGCTACGTATTGAGGGTCAGAAGAGGTCTGAGGACTGGAACACCCAGCCTGGCTTTTATTGAGGTTACATGCAAATAGGACACTCCCAGGGGGAGGCATAAAATCACCAATCACACATCTGGTGCAGCCCACACATTCCCTCCCCTCAGATAAACAGTTAAACCAATTATTACATACAATAAAAATACAGTTTTTACACACACACTGTAACTTTAAAACCATACATTCAATTTCAATAAAAGTTGCATATTCAGACTCAGCATACATCAAACATAAACACTTCCAAAAATCAGCCAAATCCCTCCAGTGGATCAAAAGTTAGCTGGAAGTCCTTTATGACCGACCGCAAGCACAATTTCCTGCCCAAAACAGTTCCATAGATTTGGGCTGTGCGGCCGGTCAATTTCATGCCGAAAAACGACTAAGTCCCATTTCGAACGGGACTTAGTCTCTGGAGCTGCAAGTTCAGTATGGGAGAAGGTAAGGGTCAGCGGTGTTCGGTAAAATGTGTAGCCGATTTTGGTTCCACAGAATCTTTAGCATACACCGCTGACCGCATTCGAATGACTAAAATGGCCGCCGCCACGTGTTCGGCTGCCGAATGGCGGCCACCCAGCGCTCGGCAATTAACCTGCAGTAACCTCACAGCCTGGGAGGTAAATTGCCTGCACACTTTAGCTTCTGGGTGGTCCGCCTGTGTGGTACTTGGTTCAGTAAGCCCTATTTACTGAACCAAGTGGGAGAAAGCCAGGGGCAAGTTATTTTACAGGTCTGGGGACATAGTCTTAAAGGGGTATTGTTCAGCAAAGTCACAATATGTCCCCAGACGGTTCTTAAAGGGCCATACACACCCAATAAAAGTTAATACATTATCAGGGGCACAATCTTCCAGGGGCCATAGTCATGAGGCAGGAGGCTGGCAAACAGGCTTCTCCACAATCCAAGGAAGCAGGGCAATTTTCCATTTAAAGGGCCAGTTACAAATAGCGATTTGTAACAGGGACAAAACATTTTTTTAGATACATAAATGAGAAAAGGAAAGTAAAACAAGGATTAGTTAGTTAGATTAAAAACAAAAGAAGGAAGGTATGTATAAGCGGATAAAGATCTATCTAACTGCCTCAATGAATATTTTTGCTCAGTATTTACAGATGAAAATGAAGGAAAGGTGCCTTGGTTAGGAAAAAGGACAAATGAGCCATTTATTACATGTGAGTTTACAGAGGAAGAGGTTTTATTTCAACTGTCAAAAGTAAAGACAAATAAGTAAATGGGACCGGATGGAATACACCCAAAGTTATTAAAAGAGCTCAGTGGTGTACTAGCAAAACCATTCACAGATTTATGTAACCAATCATTGTTAACAGGAGTAGTCCCAGAAGATTGGAAGTTAGCAAATGTTGTGCCCATTCACAAGAAAAGTAGTAGGGAGGAGACTATATATACTATAGGCCAGTAAGCCTTACTTCAGTAGTGGGGAAAGTAATGGAAACCATGTTAAAGGATAGGATTGTTGAACATCTAAAAACACATGGATTTCAAGATCAGAGACAACATGGGTTTACTTCAGGGAGATCATGCCAAACTAAACTTATTGATTTTTTTGATTGGGTAACTAAAATAATAGATCAGGGTGGGGCAGTAGACATTGCTTACCTAGATTTCAGTAAAACTATTGACACTGTGGCACATAGAAGGCCTATCAATAAACTGCAATCTTTAAGTTTGGATTCCAATATTGTTGAATGGGTAAGGCAGTGGCTGAGTCACAGGCAACAGAGGGTTGTAGTCAATGGAGTATATTCGAAGCTTGGGCTTGTCACCAGTGGGGTACCTCAGGGATCTGTACTTGGACCCATTCTCTTTAATATTTTTATTAGTGATATTGCAGAAGGACTTGATGGTAAGGTATGTCTTTTTGCTGATGATACTAAGATATGTAACAGGGTTGATGTTCCAGGAGGGATAAGCCAAATGGAAAATGATTTAGGTAAACTAGAAAAATGGTCAGAGTTGTGGCAACTGACATTTAATGTGGATAAGTGCAAGATAATGCATCTTGGACGTAAAAACCCAAGGGCAGAGTACAGAATATTTGATAGAGTCCTAACCTCAACATCTGAGGAAAGGGATTTAGGGGTGATTATTTCTGATGACTTAAAGGTAGGCAGACAATGTAATAGAGCAGCAGGAAATGCTAGCAGAATGCTTGGTTGTATAGGGAGAGGTATTAGCAGTAGAAAGAGTAAAGTGCTCATGCCATTGTACAGAACACTGGTGAGACCTCACTTGGAGCAGAGGCATATTAGCCGCGAGGCAAACAAGGCATTTTCCAGGGGGCGGCAAAAATAGCCGCCCCCAAATGCCCAAGGCAAATGTCTTGTTAGCCTTGTGGCTAACAGACATGCTGGGCTGCCGGCGGGCTGCTGGGCGGTCGGGCGGCGCTGGTGGGCGGCTGGCGAGGGAGCGCTTCCTCTGAGCTGTCTGCTCAGCTCCCTCGCGCGCCGCAGAGTGAGGCTGACGTCATATTCCGGCTCCCAGCCTCACTCTGCGGCGCGCGAGGGAGCTGAGCAGACAGCTCAGAGGAAGTGCTCCCTCGCCAGCCGCCCGCCTGCCAGTGCCGCTCGCCCAGCAGCCACTGGACCACCAGGGAGGAAGAGACCCCCCCCCCAGCATTCCCAAAGGTAAGGAAGCAGGGGGGGTGTTTAAATAAATTTGTAAAAATGTGTTAGTGTGGGTGTCTGTTAGTGTGTGTCTGTTAGTGTGTGTCTGTGTCTGTTAGTGTGTGTCTGTGTCTGTTAGTGTGTGTGTCAGTGTGTGTGTCATTTAGTGTTTGTCTGTGTCTGTTAGTGTGTGTGTCTGTTAGTGTGTGTGTCTGTTAGTGTATTTCTGTTTGTTTCTGTTAGTGTGTTTGCCTGTGAGTGTGTGTGTGTGTCTGACTGTGTGTGTCTGTTAGTGTGTGTGTTTGCCAGGGCCGCCATCAGGGGGTGACAACCATAACAGTTGTCACGGGCCCGGCGGCCCTGGGGGGCCCGGCTGCCCGGGCCCCACATGTGGGACCTATCGGGTGGCCCACACACTTAGGGCCACCCGATGAGCCCCCTCCTTCAGGGGCCCGGTCAGCGCTGTGGCCGTTGTATAGCGCGACCGGGCCCCTTAAAAAAAAAAAAGCAGCCGCAAGTGCTGCTGGGAGGAAGTGGTCACTTCCTCCCAGCTCACTCCGCGCGGGAGGAGCACGCGCGCGCCCAGCCATGAAGAGGGAGCAGCGCCGACTCCCATCATCCCCAGCCACCCTCCTGCAAAGAAAAGGTAAGAGACAGGAGGGTGGCTGGAAAATGAGCTGTGTATGTCTGTCTGTCTGTGTGTGTGTGTGTATGTCTGTCTGTCTGTGTATGTCTCTCTGTATGTATGTCTATGTATGTCTGTCTGGATGCATGCATGTCTGTCTGTATATCTGTGTGTATGTCTGTGTGTCTGTATGCATGTATGTGTATGTCTGTGTGTCTGTATGCATGTATGTGTATGTCTGTCTGTCTGTATGTGTATGCATGTATGTCTATGTATGTATGTCTGTCCGGATGCATGTATGTCTGTATGTCTGTGTGTCTGTATGCATGTATGTGTATGTCTGTCTGTCTGTATGTGTATGCATGTATGTCTATGTATGTATGTCTGTCTGGATGCATGCATGGCTGTCTGTATGCGTGTATGTCTGTCTGTATGCATGTATGTCTGTGTGTCTGGATGCATGTATGCAGGGGCGTATTAGCCGCGAGGCAAACAAGGCATTTGCCTTGGGCGGCATTTTCCAGGGGGCGGCAAAAAAAGCCGCCCCCAAATGCCCAAGGCAAATGTCTTGTTAGCCTTGCGGCTAACAGACATGCTGGGCTGCTGCTGGGCGGTCGGGCGGCGCTGCTGGGCGGGCGGCGAGGGAGCACTCCCCCTGAGCTGTCTGCTCAGGTCCCTCGCGCGCCGCACAGTGAAGCTGGGAGCCGGAATATGACGTCATATTCCGGCTCCGCCTCCCAGCCTCACTGTGCGGCGCGCGAGGGAGCTGAGCAGACAGCTCAGGGGGAGTGCTCCCTCGCCGCCCACCCAGCAGCGCCGCCTGACCGCCCAGCAGCCACTGGACCACCAGGGAAAAAAGAAGGCCCCCCCCCAGCATTCCCAAAGGTAAGGAGGCTGGGGGGGGGTTAAAGTAAAAAAAAAAAGCCACTGGACCACCAGGGAAAAAAGAAGGCCCCCCAGCATTCCCAAAGGTAAGGAGGCTGGGGGGGTTAAAGTAAAAAAAAAAAAAAAAGTGTTTATGTGAGTGTCTGTTAGTGAGTGTGAGTGTGTCTGTTAGTGAGTGTGAGTGTGTGTGTGTCTGTTAGTGAGTGTGAGTGTGTGTGTCTGTTAGTGAGTGTGTGTGTGTCTGTTAGCGAGTGTGTGTGTGTCTGTTAGCGAGTGTGTGTGTGTCTGTTAGTGAGTGTGAGTGTGTGTGTGTCTGTTAGCGAGTGTGTGTGTGTCTGTTAGCGAGTGTGTGTGTGTCTGTTAGTGTGTGTGTGTGTCTGTTAGTGAGTGTGAGTGTGTGTGTGTCTGTTAGCGAGTGTGTGTGTGTCTGTTAGCGAGTGTGTGTGTCTGTTAGTGTGTGTGTGTGTCTGTTAGTGTGTGTCTGTTAGTGTGTGTCTGTTAGTGTGTTTGTCTGTTACTGAGTGTGAGTTTGTCTGTTACTGAGTGTGAGTTTGTCTGTTACTGAGTGTGAGTTTGTCTATTAGTGTGTGTGTTTCTGTTAGCTAGTGTATGCGTATCTGTCAGTGAATGTGTGTGTGTGTGTGTTTAGAATGCGGGGCGGGGTAAAGGTTGGGTGGGGTGGCGCGCGGGGGGGGCGCCTGAGTTTTGTTCTGCCTAGGGCAGCACAAAACCAGGATACACCACTGCATGTATGTGTATGTATGTCTGTCTGTATGTGTGTCTGTATGCATGTATGTCTATGTATGTCTGTCTGTATGTATGTCTATGTATGTATGTCTGTATGTGTATGTCTGTATGTATGCATGTATGTATGTCTGTCTGGATGCATGCATGTCTGTCTGTATGTCTGTATGCATGTATGTGTATGTATGTCTGTCTGTATGCATGTATGTCTATGTATGTATGTCTGTCTGGATGCATGCATGTCTGTCTGTATGTCTATGTCTGTCTGTCTGTATGCGTGTATGTCTGTCTGTATGCATGCATGTATGTGTATGTATGTCTGTCTATGTATGTCTGTCTGTGTATGTCTGTCTGCATGCATGTATGTCTGTCCATATGTCTATGTATGTATGTCTGTGTGTATGTCTGTCTGTATGTATATGTCTGTATGCATGTATGTCTATGTATGTATGTTTGCATGCATGTCTGTGTGTATGTCTATGTCTGTCTGACTGCATGCATGTATGTCTACGTATGTATGTCTGTCTATGTATGTTTGTGTATGTCTGAATGCATACATGTCATTATATATGTATATATGTATGTCTGTATGAATGTATGTCTGCATATCATTATGAACGTAGGTCTGTGTGTATGTATGTATGTCTGTATGCCATTATGAATGTATGTCTGTGTATGTCTGTATGCCATTATGAATGTATGTGTGTATGGATGTCAGTGTCTGTATATATGAATGTATGTATGTATGTATGTCGGTGTCTGTATGTATGTATGTGTCTTTATGTCCTCTTGCATGTGTGTCTGTATGTATGTTAGTATGTGTCTGTCTGTCACTATGTATGCCTGTGTGTATGTCTCAGTATGTGTGTGTCAGTATGTATGCCTGTATGCGTGTGTGTCTGTTAGTATGTATCTGTGTCCTTTTGTATCAGTGTGTGCGTTTGTGTCTGTGTGTGGAACCAGTGGGCGGTATTTGGAGGTGGGCCCCAGGGGGCCCAGACCCTGAGCTGAGTTAGGGGCCCCAAAATTTCTGGTGGCGGCCCTGGTGTTTGCCTGTGAGTGTGTGTGTGTATGTTAGTGAGTGTGTGTCTGCTAGTTTGTGTCTGCTAGTGAGTGTGTGTCTGTTAGTGAGTGTGTTTGTCTGTTACTGAGTGTGAGTGTGTCTGTTAGTGAGTGTGAGTGTGTGTGTGTTTCTGTTAGCGAGTGTGTGTTTCTGTTAGCTAGTGTATGCGTATCTGTCAGTGAATGTGTGTGTGTGTATTTAGAATGCAGGGCGGGGGGAAAGGTTGGGTGGGGGTGGCCTAGGGCAGCACAAAACCAGGATACACCACTGACTTGGAGTATTGTACGCAGTACTGGAGACCGTATCTTCAGAAGGATATTGATACTTTACAGAGAGTTCAGGAGGAGGAGACCATATTTAAAAGAAGAAAAACGACCACAACAAGAGGACATAGTCTTAAATTAGAGGGGTAAAGGTTTAAAAATAATATCAGGAAGTATTACTTTACTGAGAGGGTAGTGGATGAATGGAATAGCCTTCCAGCTGAAGTGGTAGAGGTTAACACAGTAAAGGAGTTTAAAGGGAAACTCCAGTGCCAGGAAAACGATCTGTTTTCCTGGCACTGGAGGGTCCCTCTCCCTCCCACCCCCCAAACCCCAGTTGCTGAAGGGGTGAAAACCCCTTCAGTGACTTACCTGAGGCAGCGACATGTCCCACGTCGCTGCCTGCTCCTCCCCCGCCGCTCCTCCTTCTGCTTACATCGGCCGGTGGGCGAGACTGATCTCGCCCGCCGGCCGAGGAGACCTAATGCGCATGCGCGGCCCATTAGCGCACCCCATAGGAAAGCATTGAAAATGAATTTCAATGCTTCCCTATGGGGAATAGAGCGACGCTGGAGGTCCTCACACAGCGTGAGGACGTCCAGCGACGCTCTAGCACAGAAAACCTGTGCTATAGAGCAGGAAGTTCCCTCTAGTGGCTGTCTAATAGACAGCCACTAGGGGAGGACTTAACCCTGCAAGGTAATTATTGCAGTTTAAAAAAAACTGCAATAATTACACTTGCAGGGTTAAGGGTAGTGGGAGTTGGCACCCAGACCACTCCAATGGGCAGAAGTGGTCTGGGTGCCTGGAGTGTCCCTTTAAGCATGCGTGGGATAGGCATAAGGCTATCCTAACTATAAGATAAGGCCAGGGACTAATGAAAGTATTTAGAAAATTGGGCAGACTTGATGGGCCGAATGGTTCTTATCTGCCGTCACATTCTATGTTTCTATGTTTCTATGGAAGACCTGTATAAAAGGATGGCATGTAGCCCACATTAAACAGATCCTGCTTGACCCTCAATACAAAGCCTCGTCTCATACTTGGGGGGATTATTCGTGTGTTTCCTGTTCGGCGCTTAGGAGTGTTCGGTAGCTGACTTTGCATTCGAGAAAGGGAACAGCTCTGGCAGCGTTAACCCCTTCTATACCCGGGGTACTGTTACAGCCATTTACTAAAGTTAGGGTTTATATTTGTATTTTGCTCAAAATAATTCTCACTGATTATATCATTATTATACGTTTTACTGATCTAAAACTCGTATTTGTGTTCAGCGATGTCTCATGAGTACAACACTACCCAATAGAAAAAGAAAGCTACAAATGTCAGACCGAAATCTAAACTTGTAGCAAAATATGGACTGGGTGGATAATAAGGGCCTAACCCAATTTAGCCATAGGACAAAAAAGAAATTTGAGAGATAGTCCCTGTAACGGAACCTTACCTCTTCCTGGGAATACGTATTGCTAAACCGGCCCTTTTAACCACTAACCAGGTACATGTCCAATAACAGAGACTATAACCACAGTGGAATGTGCTTACCTGGTTCATGTGGATTACTTGTATCACAGTTCGGGACTTTTGAACAGGATTCGTCTATTTATACAACCCGTACGGCAGAAACTCAATATGCAGAAAAACGAACCCAAACTACTGAACACCGCACGACCCTGCTTTTTAATTATGTGGTATTTTACCTCCCAGATCGGCACTTACCATCCGTATGAAACGCACGAACTCTTTGTTTCAGTTCCTAGGTGGCTGCCATTTCGGGACTTTTACACGTGTTCGCGGCCATCTTAGTTCACGAACAGCAGTGATTTGCCGTCGAGTGTCTGGAACCAAAATCGGACACTCGAGTAGGCGAACACCGCTGAGATCTCCATAAGACCGTAAATTCGTGCTGGAACCACCGACCGTGCTGCCGTTCGGTAGATAGACTATACCACATACAGGGATTGTAGCGATCATCAGGAAATGCACGGATGGCAAGATTTTCGTGCCTTTTCACCGCACGAATGAGGACCAACCGCAAGGCCAAAACTTATGGAACTATTTTCGGCTAGTGTGCCTGTGCGGTCGGTCAAAACTTTAAAGTCCCATAACTTCCGAACCCCTTAACCGAATGGGATGATTTTTAAATATGTTGTTCCCCCAGATTAGGGCTATCTGGGGATACTGGATTCATGGATGTACCCCAAGTATTTGGGGTACATCCAAAACTCGGGTAAAAATGGGTGTGTGATAATTATGTTGTTAACTGTTTATCTGAGGGGAGGAAATGTGTGGGATGTACCATGTTTGTAATTGGTTACTGTCCTAATTATGTAGGTGTCTCCCTTTCATGGGCAGAATCGCATAAAAGGAGAATCCTTGTCATTAAAATTTAGCTCTTCTTGACCCTTCAAAACGTAGCCTCGTCTCGTTCTTGGAAGGGGATTTACTGCAGAATTACTTTGCTTTTTAACAGCTGAACCTGACTCTCCTCTTGGATTTTGTGGATGGGAACAAGCAACTTCATTACTATACAGCAACTTGCCGGGAAAAAGGACGTCTCCAACGGCTGATACCCTCTCACTACCAGGGTAGCCGTTACAGTCCCCAGGGACAGAAATCAACAAGGAGACCAAATCTCAATCAGTTTCCATCACTAATTATATCACCTATATTGGTAGGACTAGAAATCAGGTCTAAAATCTGAAAATATCTTAATTAGTTACTGAAATATATAATAATTGTATACAAAAGCAAATAAATAGTGAAATGAACTGTGATAGTGTAAGAATAATAAATATTAACCCCTTAACCCCTTCAGGACGGAGTCAATAGTGCATGTTCTGATCAAAGAAAACGTAAACAAAAACTGGAATTTGCGCTATATGTCTGTTCAACCGTAATTCACTGCTGTCACATTAAGAAACAGGGCTTTAATTTATCATTAACTATTCATATATGGAACATAATTTATTATGAATAACATTTTTAAAAAATTGAGAAAATAAGATTTTTTTTTCATTTGTATTTCCGTCTGATATTTTAGCTGTGAATGTCATAATACTGTTAAGTTTCAAGCCATCCAATCACGGTGCTCTTTGTCATTTTACACAGCGTGGGAAAGTTCTTTGGAATTTTCCCACGCTGTGTAAAATGACAAAGAGAACTCTGATTGGGTTAAACCCACCAATCAGAGTGTTCTTAGCCTAATTGCAGGGCGGGGCAGTCTGCGCGGAGCCCTCCATGGGTGAAGATGGATTTTTTTTTTTGTGCTCTGGTTTTTTATTTTATTTTAAGTTCGATGGGTATAATGGATTTTTATTTGTATGAGGTGGGGGGTAGGACAGTAGCTGCCCCCCCCTCATTATCATTATGGCCCCCACCCGCCGCCCCATTATGGCCCCCACCCGCCGCCTATTGCCCATATTACTAATAAGGATTAATAGGAGCTTTGCCCACATCCATCATGGCGCCGGGTGTGTCACACCAGGCTCAGTATAATAAACAATATCTCTCTATTTCCCATTATCTCCTCCTTATCACATTATTAACACTCTCCATATTGCTATCTTAGAGCTAATGGCCGCCTATTGCCCATACTACTAATAAGGATTAATAGGAGCTTTGCCCACATCCATCATGGCGCTGGGTGTGTCACTCCAGGCTCATTATAATAAACAATATCTCTCTATTTCCTATTATCTCCTCCTTATCACATTATTAACACTCTCCATATTGCTATCTTAGCGCTAATGGCTGCCTATTGCCCATACTACTAATAAGGATTAATAGGAGCTTTGCCCACATCCATCATGGCGCCGGGTGTGTCACTCCAGGCTCATTATAATAAACAATATCTCTCTATTTCCTATTATCTCCTCCTTATCACATTATTAACACTCTCCATATTGCTATCTTAGTGCTAATGGCCGCCTATTGCCCATACTACTAATAAGGATTAATAGGAGCTTTGCCCACATCCATCATGGCGATGGGTGTGTCACTCCAGGCTCATTATAATAAACAATATCTCTCTATTTCTTATTATCTCCTCCTTATCACATTATTAACACTCTCCATATTGCTATCTTAGCGCTAATGGCTGCCTATTGCCCATACTACTAATAAGGATTAATAGGAGCTTTGCCCACATCCATCATGGCGCCGGGTGTGTCACTCCAGGCTCATTATAATGAACAATATCTCTCTATTTCCTATTATCTCCTCCTTATCACATTATTAACACTCTCCATATTGCTATCTTAGTGCTAATGGCCGCCTATTGCTCATACTACTAATAAGGATTAATAGGAGCTTTGCCCACATCCATCATGGCGCCGGGTGTGTCACTCCAGGCTCATTATAATAAACAATATCTCTCTATTTCCTATTATCTCCTCCTTATCACATTATTAACACTCTCCATATTGCTATCTTAGCGCTAATGGCCGCCTATTGCCCATACTACTAATAAGCATTAATAGGAGCTTTGCCCACATCCATCATGGCGCTGGGTGTGTCACTCCAGGCTTATTATAATAAACAATATCTCTCTATTTCCTATTATCTCCTCCTTATCACATTATTAACACTCTCCATATTGCTATCTTAGAGCTAATGGCTGCCTATTGCCCATACTACTAATAAGGATTAATAGGAGCTTTGCCTACATCCATCATGGCGCCGGGTGTGTCACTCCAGGCTCATTATAATAAACAATATCTCTCTATTTCCTATTATCTCCTCCTTATCACATTATTAACACTCTCCATATTTCTATCTTAGCGCTAATGGCTGCCTATTGCCCATACTACTAATAAGGATTAATAGGAGCTTTTCCCACATCCATCATGGCGCTGGGTGTGTCACTCCAGGCTCATTATAATAAACAATATCTCTCTATTTCCTATTATCTCCTCCATATCACATTATTAACACTCTCCATATTGCTATCTTAGCGCTAATGGCCGCCTATTGCCCATACTACTAATAAGGATTAATAGGAGCTTTGTCCACATCCATCATGGCGCTGGGTGTGTCACTCCAGGCTCATTATAATAAACAATATCTCTCTATTTCCTATTATCTCCTCCATATCACATTATTAACACTCTCCATATTGCTATCTTAGCGCAAATGGCCGCCTATTGCCCATACTACTAATAAGGATTAATAGGAGCTTTGTCCACATCCATCATGGCGCTGGGTGTGTCACTCCAGGCTCATTATAATAAACAATATCTCTCTATTTCCTATTATCTCCTCCTTATCACATTATTAACACTCTCCATATTGCTATCTTAGCGCTAATGGCTGCCTATTGCCCATACTACTAATAAGGATTAATAGGAGCTTTTCCCACATCCATCATGGCGCTGGGTGTGTCACTCCAGGCTCATTATAATAAACAATATCTCTCTATTTCCTATTATCTCCTCCATATCACATTATTAACACTCTCCATATTGCTATCTTAGCGCTAATGGCCGCCTATTGCCCATACTACTAATAAGGATTAATAGGAGCTTTGTCCACATCCATCATGGCGCTGGGTGTGTCACTCCAGGCTCATTATAATAAACAATATCTCTCTATTTCCTATTATCTCCTCCTTATCACATTATTAACACTCTCCATATTGCTATCTTAGCGCTAATGGCTGCCTATTGCCCATACTACTAATAAGGATTAATAGGAGCTTTGCCCACATCCATCATGGCGCTGGGTGCGTCACTCCAGGCTCATTATAATAAACAATATCTCTCTATTTCCTATTATCTCCTCCTTATCACATTATTAACACTCTCCATATTGCTATCTTAGCGCTAATGGCCGCCTATTGCCCATACTACTAATAAGGATTAATAGGAGCTTTGCCCTCATCCATCATGGCGCTGGGTGTATCACTCCAGGCTCATTATAATAAAGAATATCTCTCTATTTCCTATTATCTCCTCCTTATCACATTATTAACAATCTCCATATTGCTATCTTAGCGCTAATGGCCGCCTATTGCCCATACTACTAATAAGGATTAATAGGAGCTTTGCCCACATCCATCATGGCGCCGGGTGTGTCACTCCAGGCTCATTATAATAAACAATATCTCTCTATTTCCTATTATCTCCTCCTTATCACATTATTTACACTCTCCATATTGCTATCTTAGCGCTAATGGCTGCCTATTGCCCATACTACTAATAAGAATTAATAGGAGCTTTGCCCACATCCATCATGGCGCTGGGTGTGACACTCCAGGCTCATTATAATAAACAATATCTCTCTATTTCCCATTATCTCCTCCTTATCACATTACTAACACTCTCCATATTGCTATCTTAGCGCTAATGGCTGCCTATTGCCCATACTACTAATAAGGATTAATAGGAGCTTTGCCCACATCCATCATGGCGCTGGGTGTGTCACTCCAGGCTCATTATAATAAACAATATCTCTCTATTTCCTATTATCTCCTCCTTATCACATTATTAACACTCCCCATATTGCTATCTTAGAGCTAATGGCCGCCTATTGCCCATACTACTAATAAGGATTAATAGGAGCTTTTCCCACATCCATCATGGCGCTGGGTGTGTCACTCCAGGCTCATTATAATAAACAATATCTCTCTATTTCCTATTATCTCCTCCTTATAACATTATTAACACTCTCCATATTGCTATCTTAGCACTAATGGCTGCCTATTGCCCATACTACTAATAAGGATTAATAGGAGCTTTGCCCACATCCATCATGGCGCTGGGTGTGTCACTCCAGGCTCATTATAATAAACAATATCTCTCTATTTCCTATTATCTCCTCCTTATCACATTATTAACACTCTCCATATTGCTATCTTAGCGCTAATGGCCGCCTATTGCCCATACTACTAATAAGGATTAATAGGAGCTTTGCCCACATCCATCATGGCGCCGGGTGTGTCACTCCAGGCTCATTATAATAAACAATATCTCTCTATATCCTATTATCTCCTCCTTATCACATTATTAACACTCTCCATATTGCTATCTTAGCGCTAATGGCCGCCTATTGCCCATACTACTAATAAGGATTAATAGGAGCTTTGCCCACATCCATCATGGCGCCGGGTGTGTCACTCCAGGCTCATTATAATAAACAATATCTCTCTATATCCTATTATCTCCTCCTTATCACATTATTAACACTCTCCATATTGCTATCTTAGCGCTAATGGCTGCCTATTGCCCATACTACTAATAAGGATTAATAGGAGCTTTGCCCACATCCATCATGGCGCTGGGTGTGTCACTCCAGGCTCATTATAATAAACAATATCTCTCTATTTCCTATTATCTCCTCCTTATCACATTATTAACACTCTCCATATTGCTATCTTAGCGCTAATGGCTGCCTATTGCCCATACTACTAATAAGGATTAATAGGAGCTTTGCCCTCATCCATCATGGCGCCGGGTGTGTCACTCCAGGCTCAGTATAATAAACAATATCTCTCTATTTCCTATTATCTCCTCCTTATCACATTATTAACACTCTCCATATTGCTATCTTAGCGTTATTGGCCGCCTAATGCCCATACTACTAATAAGGATTAATAGGAGCTTTGCCCACATCCATCATGGCGCTGGGTGTGTCACTCCAGGCTCATTATAATAAACAATATCTCTCTATTTCCTATTATCTCTCCTTATCACATTATTAACACTCTCCATATTGCTATCTTAGTGCTAATGGCCGCCTATTGCCCATACTACTAATAAGGATTAATAGGAGCTTTGCCCACGTCCATCATGGCGCCGGGTGTGTCACTCCAGGCTCATTATAATAAACAATATCTCTCTATTTCCTATTATCTCCTCCTTATCACATTATTAACACTCTCCATATTGCTATCTTAGCGCTAATGGCTGCCTATTGCCCATACTACTAATAAGGATTAATAGGAGCTTTGCCCACATCCATCATGGCGCCGGGTGTGTCACTCCAGGCTCATTATAATAAACAATATCTCTCTATTTCCTATTATCTCCTCCTTATCACATTATTAACACTCTCCATATTGCTATCTTAGCGCTAATGGCTGCCTATTGCCCATACTACTAATAAGGATTAATAGGAGATTTGCCCACATCCATCATGGCGCTGGGTGTGTCACACCAGGCTCATTATAATAAACAATATCTCTCTATTTCCTATTATCTCCTCCTTATCACATTATTAACACTCTCCATATTGCTATCTTAGTGCTAATGGCTGCCTATTGCCCATACTACTAATAAGGATTAATAGGAGCTTTGCCCACATCCATCATGGCGCCGGGTGTGTCACTCCAGGCTCATTATAATAAACAATATCTCTCTATTTCCTATTATCTCCTCCTTATCACATTATTAACACTCTCCATATTGCTATCTTAGCGCTAATGGCCGCCTATTGCCCATACTACTAATAAGGATTAATAGGAGCTTTGCCCACATCCATCATGGCGCTGGGTGTGTCACTCCAGGCTCATTATAATAAACAATATCTCTCTATATCCTATTATCTCCTCCTTATCACATTATTAACACTCTCCATATTGCTATCTTAGAGCTAATGGCCGCCTATTGCCCATACTAATAATAAGGATTAATAGGAGCTTTGCCCACATCCATCATGGCGCTGGGTGTGTCACTCCAGGCTCATTATAATAAACAATATCTCTCTATATCCTATTATGTCCTCCTTATCACATTATTAACACTCTCCATATTGCTATCTTAGCGCTAATGGCCGCCTATTGCCCATACTACTAATAAGGATTAATAGGAGCTTTGCCCACATCCATCATGGCGGCGGTGAGGTCCCTGACGTCATTTCCGCTGTGTCAGAGCTCCTCCCCAGGCGGTTTCATTGCCCTCACTGACGTCATATGTGTGCGCCGTGCAGATCGTGCTGAGCCGCTGGGAGCGGAGGGTGAGGCTCGGGGTTTCGGGGATCATTGTGTTTATTGGGGTTATTACTGGTTACAGGTCAGTGACCCCGCCCCCGGGAGCATCATGTGACCTGGTAATGCTGCCAATCATTAATCAGTGAGAAGCAGGGAGGATACAGTATCAGTAATGGAATGCTGTCACTAATCAGCTGATTAAACCAATAACCAAATCAATACATCATATATATAACATGGAGAGAGAGAGAGTAACATGGAGAGAGAGAGAGAGTAACATGGAGAGAGAGAGAGTAACATGGAGAGAGAGAGAGAGAGTAACATGGAGAGAGAGAGAGAGTAACAGGGAGATTGAGAGAGAGTAACATGGAGAGAGAGAGAGAGAGAGAGTGTAACATGGAGAGAGAGAGTGTAACATGGAGAGAGAGAGAGTGAGTAACATGGAGAGAGAGAGAGAGTAACATGGAGAGAGAGAGAGAGTAACATGGAGAGAGAGAGAGAGAGTAACATGGAGAGAGAGAGAGTAACATGGAGAGAGAGCGAGTAACATGGAGAGAGAGATCATTAATCAGTGAGCAGCAGGGAGGATTCAGTATCAGTAATGGAATGCTGTCACTAATCAGCTGATTAAACCAATAACCAAATCAATACATCATATATATAACATGGAGAGAGAGAGAGTAACATGGAGAGAGAGAGAGTAACATGGAGAGAGAGAGAGTAACATGGAGAGAGAGAGAGTAACATGGAGAGAGAGAGAGAGTAACATGGAGAGAGAGAGAGAGAGAGAGTAACATGGAGAGAGAGAGAGAGAGAGAGAGAGTAACATGGAGAGAGAGAGAGAGAGAGTAACATGGAGAGAGAGAGAGTAACATGGAGAGAGAGAGAGAGAGTAACATGGAGAGAGTAACATGGAGAGAGAGAGAGAGAGGGTAACATGGAGAGAGAGTAACATGGAGAGAGAGAGAGTGTAACATGGAGAGAGAGAGAGTGTAACATGGAGAGAGAGAGAGTGTAACATGGAGAGAGAGAGAGTGTAACATGGAGAGAGAGAGTAACATGGAGAGAGAGAGAGAGTAACATGGAGAGAGAGACAGATCATTAATCAGTGAGCAGCAGGGAGGATACAGTATCAGTAATGGAATGCTGTCACTAATCAGCTGATTAAACCAATAACCAAATCAATACATCATATATATAACATGGAGAGAGAGAGAGAGAGAGTAACATGGAGAGAGAGAGAGAGTAACATGGAGAGAGAGAGAGAGAGTAACATGGAGAGAGAGAGAGAGTAACATGGAGAGAGAGAGAGAGAGTAACATGGAGAGAGAGAGAGAGAGTAACATGGAGAGAGAGAGAGAGAGTAACATGGAGAGAGAGAGAGAGAAAAACATGGAGAGAGAGAGAGAGAGAAACATGGAGAGAGAGAGAGAGAGAAACATGGAGAGAGAGAGAGAGAGTAACATGGAGAGAGAGAGAGTAACATGGAGAGAGAGTGAGAGAGACAGTGTAACATGGAGAGAGAGAGAGAGAGAGAGAGAGAGAGTAACATGGAGAGAGAGAGAGAGTAACATGGAGAGAGAGAGAGAGAGTAACATGGAGAGAGAGAGAGTAACATGGAGAGAGAGATCATTAATCAGTGAGCAGCAGGGAGGATACAGTATCAGTAATGGAATGCTGTCACTAATCAGCTGATTAAACCAATAACCAAATCAATACATCATATATATAACATGGAGGGAGAGAGAGAGTAACATGGAGGGAGAGAGAGAGTAACATGGAGAGAGAGAGAGAGAGAGAGTAACATGGAGAGAGAGAGAGTGAGTAACATGGAGAGAGAGAGAGAGAGAGAGAGAGTGAGTAACATGGAGAGAGTGAGTAACATGGAGAGAGAGAGAGAGTGAGTAACATGGAGAGAGAGAGAGATCATTAATCAGTGAGCAGCAGGGTGGACACAGTATCAGTAATGTAATGCTGTCACTAATCAGCTGATTAAACCAATAACCAAATCAATACATCATATATATAACATGGGGGGAGAGAGAGAGTAACATGGAGAGAGAGAGAGAGAGTGAGTAACATGGAGAGAGAGAGAGAGAGTGAGTAACATGGAGAGAGTGAGAGAGAGTGAGTAACATGGAGAGAGAGAGAGTAACATGGAGAGAGAGAGAGTAACATGGAGAGAGAGAGAGTAACATGGAGAGAGAGAGAGAGTGAGTAACATGGAGAGAGAGTGAGTAACATGGAGAGAGAGAGAGTAACATGGAGAGAGAGAGAGTAACCTGGAGAGAGAGAGAGTAACATGGAGAGAGAGAGTAACATGGCGAGAGAGAGTGTGTGTAACATGGAGAGAGCGTAACATGGAGAGAGAGAAAGAAAAACATGGAGAGAGAGAGAGAGAGAGTAACATGGAGAGAGAGAGAGTAACATGGAGAGAGATCATTAATCAGTGAGCAGCAGGGAGGATACAGTATCAGTAATGGAATGCTGTCACCAATCAGCTGATTAAATCAATAACCAAATCAATACATCATATATATAACATGGAGAGAGAGAGAGAGAGAGAGAGAGAGAGTAACATGGAGAGAGAGAGAGAGAGTAACATGGAGAGAGAGAGAGAGTAACATGGAGAGAGAGAGAGAGTAACATGGAGAGAGAGAGAGAGTAACATGGAGAGAGAGATCATTAATCAGTGAGCAGCAGGGAGGATACAGTATCAGTAATGGAATGCTGTCACTAATCAGCTGATTAAACCAATAACCAAATTAATACATCATATATATAACATGGGGGGAGAGAGAGAGTGAGTAACATGGAGAGAGAGAGTGAGTAACATGGAGAGAGTGAGTAACATGGAGAGAGAGAGAGAGAGTGAGTAACATGGAGAGAGAGAGAGAGATCATTAATCAGTGAGCAGCAGGGAGGACACAGTATCAGTAATGTAATGCTGTCACTAATCAGCTGATTAAACCAATAACCAAATCAATACATCATATATATAACATGGAGAGAGAGAGAGAGTGAGTAACATGGAGAGAGAGAGAGAGTGAGTAACATGGAGAGAGTGAGTAACATGGAGAGAGTGAGTAACATGGAGAGAGAGAGAGTGAGTAACATGGAGAGAGAGAGTGAGTAACATGGAGAGAGAGAGTGAGTAACATGGAGAGAGAGAGTGAGTAACATGGAGAGAGAGAGTGAGTAACATGGAGAGAGAGAGAGTGTGTAACATGGA
Organism: Pelobates fuscus; assembly: GCF_036172605.1. Classification (NCBI taxonomy): domain Eukaryota; kingdom Metazoa; phylum Chordata; class Amphibia; order Anura; family Pelobatidae; genus Pelobates; species Pelobates fuscus. Next base: position 149,978,478 of record NC_086326.1, on the reverse strand, counting down.
GAGAGCGTAACATGGAGAGAGAGAGAGAGAAAAACATGGAGAGAGAGAGAGTAACATGGAGAGAGAGAGATCATTAATCAGTGAGCAGCAGGGAGGATACAGTATCAGTAATGGAATGCTGTCACCAATCAGCTGATTAAATCAATAACCAAATCAATACATCATATATATAACATGGAGAGAGAGAGAGAGAGAGTAACATGGAGAGAGAGAGAGAAACATGGAGAGGGAGATCATTAATCAGTGAGCAGCAGGGAGGATACAGTATCAGTAATGGAATGCTGTCACTAATCAGCTGATTAAACCAATAACCAAATCAATACATCATATATATAACATGGAGAGAGAGAGAGAGTGTAACATGGAGAGAGAGAGAGAGAGTAACATGGAGGGAGAGAGAGAGTAACATGGAGAGAGAGAGAGAGAGTAACATGGAGAGAGAGAGAGAGTAACATGGAGATAGAGAGAGAGAGAGTAACATGGAGAGAGAGAGAGAGTAACATGGAGAGAGAGAAAGAGAGTGTGTAACATGGAGAGAGCGAGAGAGAGATATCATTAATCAGTGAGCAGCAGGGAGGATACAGTATCAGTAATGGAATGCTGTCACTAATCAGCTGATTAAACCAATAACCAAATCAATACATCATATATATAACATGGAGAGAGAGAGAGAGTAACATGGAGAGAGTGTGTAACATGGAGAGAGAGAGAGAGAGTAACATGGAGAGAGAGAGATCATTAATCAGTGAGCAGCAGGGAGGATACAGTATCAGTAATGGAATGCTGTCACTAATCAGCTGATTAAACCAATAACCAAATCAATACATCATATATATAACATGGAGAGAGAGAGAGAGTAACATGGAGAGAGAGAGAGAGTGTGTAACATGGAGAGAGAGAGAGAGTAACATGGAGAGAGAGAGAGAGAGTAACATGGAGAGAGAGAGATCATTAATCAGTGAGCAGCAGGGAGGATACAGTATCAGTAATGGAATGCTGACACTAATCAGCTGATTAAACCAATAACCAAATCAATACATCATATATATAACATGGAGAGAGAGAGAGAGTAACATGGAGAGAGAGAGAGAGTAACATGGAGAGAGAGAGAGAGTAACATGGAGAGAGAGAGAGAGAGTAACATAGAGAGAGAGAGTAACATGGAGAGAGAGAGAGAGAAACATGGAGAGAGAGTAACATGGAGAGAGAGAGAGAGAGTAACATGGAGAGAGAGAGAGAGAGTAACATGGAGAGAGAGAGAGTGTGTAACATGGAGAGAGCGTAACATGGAGAGAGAGAGAGAAAAACATGGAGAGGGAGAGAGAGAGAGTAACATGGAGAGAGAGAGAGAGTAACATGGAGAGAGAGAGAGTAACATGGAGAGAGAGAGATCATTAATCAGTGAGCAGCAGGGAGGATACAGTATCAGTAATGGAATGCTGTCACCAATCAGCTGATTAAATCAATAACCAAATCAATACATCATATATATAACATGGAGAGAGAGAGAGAGAGAGTAACATGGAGAGAGAGAGAGAGAGAAAAACATGGAGAGAGAGAGAGAAACATGGAGAGGGAGATCATTAATCAGTGAGCAGCAGGGAGGATACAGTATCAGTAATGGAATGCTGTCACTAATCAGCTGATTAAACCAATAACCAAATCAATACATCATATATATAACATGGAGAGAGAGAGAGAGAGAGAGTAAGTAACATGGAGAGAGAGAGAGAGAGAGTAACATGGAGAGAGAGAGAGAGTAACATGGAGAGAGAGAGAGTAACATGGAGAGAGAGAGAGAGAAACATGGAGAGAGAGAGAGAGAGGGTAACATGGAGAGAGAGAGAGAGAGTGTGTAACATGGAGAGAGAGTGACATGGAGAGAGAGGGGGTAACATAGAGTGAGAAATGGGATGTGTAAGGATCACCTGACACCCGCTTCCTGAGGACTCCAGCCGACACCATAACTTCCGTAGACTCCTTCCGAGAGCAAGACAGGAAGAAGCTCTTAAAAGAGCTTAGAAGCAATTATCCAAGGGAGTATGCAGAGCATAGCAATCCCTTGTAGTGATATAGCAATTCCCCCAATAAGAGACAGGACTCTAGATTGAGGGTGAATAAGAACTGAGGTTTAACGACACACACTCTGCTTTTATGCAAGAGTCAATTATGAATTACCCAATCACACACTGGTTACATCCCACACATCTCCTCCCCTTAGCCTGAGAGGTAACATACTTTTTACACATACACTGTAAGTTTAAAAATATACATTCAATCTTCATAAAATCTACATTACATATTCGCACTCGGCACACTTTAATTACAAATATATCCAAAATGCAGCCAATTCCTTCCAGTAGATAAAGTTAGCTGGAGGTCCCTTTTTGACCGACCGCAAGCACATTTTCCTGCCCAAAACAGTTCCATAGATTTGGGCTGTGCGGTCGGTCTATTTTGCACAGAAAAATGACTAAGTCCCATTCGATTGCACGAACGGGGCCACACATACCGCTGATCTCGTTCGAATGAACAAATATGGCCACCGCCACGTTTTCGTTTGCACGAACGGCGGCCACCAAGCGGTCGGCAATTTACCTACAGCAGGCTCCCGTGGCAATTGTTAAATGTCCTGTTAAAGTGAACTTATTACAGACCCGCAGGAGATGGCCTTTTAACCTCGTTACAAGAAATGGTGGTTGAGCTAAGCATGTAACCCGTGCAGCTGTTCTATGTTCCGATGTAATCTTGTTACGTAACTTTTGCAATAAATATGTTTACCTGACTTTAAATAAACTGTGTTAATCCGATTCGAAAAACTGTGTCTGTGTATCACTGATAGGCTGCTCCCCCCCCGAACGTTTGGCCCAAAGTTGGGGTGCACAGAGACGTGGACTTAGTATTGTGCATCTGATACAGGAAGAAAGTTGACTCCAATAGATATACTGAGACATACTGAGTGGGGACTTCTTTGTGTCAGCATTTTTCTCAGCTTGACAACAGGTGACATTCTTTGTCAAGCTTGTAATTTCCCGCAGCCAGTGATGGCTGTAGGGGGTAAAAGGCTATTAATATGAAGAATCGTATTGACTCGCAGGATCCTCCATAGACCTCAGTGCTGTACTCTTGAGCATGCGCAATAGCTCAGTGTTGAAGTCGGCAGTTGAAGCACCAGGAGCTGAAGAAGACTGGATGGAAGAGGATTGAGGTGTCTGCGAGGGACAGGTTCAGGTATGTAAAAACCTACCTTACCTTGCCCCCGATGGTTACAGAACCCCCAGTAGGTGATGTTACTGTTGGGGGTCTTTGCAAATTAAACAGAGCAGCTTTCAAAATGGAAAAAAAACAACTCAAAAAACAAACATTTAAACTCATTTCATGATGGAGAATACCTGACCGCTCCTATTTATATCCAGTAGGTTAATTCCTTTGATTTATGTCCCTCACACTGGGACCCAACAAGGTCGCCAATCTCTGCTGGCATTGGAGTCCATTGTTTGCAGAAAGCAAGTCATCCAGTGACCCCTGGAAAAAATAACCTAGAAGAAGGTGGAAGGGATTGAGAGATCTGGATCAAGTCTCAGAGATGGACTACCAGCTAAACAGACCGGTAAGGGATATATTCACAAAATACACTTCTATTGTTTTATCCTAACTTCCTGTCTTTGTGATGGGGAAGTATAACTCAAGGATATGGTAGGGAGAGAAAGAGAAGCATCTTGATGAGAATATTAAGCTCAATGTATTTTTTTGGATTAACATTGCAAATGATCTCAATCTGTTAGAAAATTAAAAACAATTAAAGGCTATAATTTGTAGTAGTTATAGTTAATGTCTGGCCAATTAATCCTGTTGTAGGTTGATGATCTGTAACAATGACATTTCTCATTTAGGATCAGTGTGAGTTTGAGGAAGTGGCCGTTTACTTCTCCGAGGAGGAGTGGGACTATTTAAATTATGAAGAGAAGGAGCTTTACCGGGATGTGATGATGGAGAATTACCAGACCCTCAGCTCTCTGGGTAAGAAAACGTCACCCTATTTAGAGGAAATCTTTCTCATAAGAACATATTCATATCTGGGACAAATTGACATTTCTTCACATATGTTCCTAACTCATCGTAATCATAATAAATGTGTATCGCTTGGAAGATCTTTAAATTCTAATTGTTAATAATGTGTCCCGTTAAATACAGGAAGGATTCACATGACGCCTTTGATTATATCAGCGATTGAGCGAGGGGAAGAGCCGTATGTCAGGAGCCACCTGCAGGATAGTCTTTTGAATACTGGCCCAGGTTAGTAATAAACATGTAGGTGGTATTAGGCTCCTTTCTGGGTCAGAGATCTTGGCTTTTCTTTTTTCCAGGCTTCTCTACCTTCCTGATCTCTGTAGAGGAACTGAATTATTGTGAAACTCTCCATACAGCTCAATGTGGTGAGAGTTTGCAGTGTTTAGTTACTCATTATGCCCCAGACAGACTCTGTTGTGCTTTGTTCCCAGGTTAAAGGAAGAGACTGTTCATTGCAGCTGCTGTGATTTGACAATATTGTTTAGTTCTCGACTATCTGGTATTGCTTTGTTTGAAATGTGAGATCCAGAAAAAAAACTAGGAGACCGTTTCTTTTTAAACTAACAAATTTTAATTTTCAATGAGAAAAATGCAATTCTTAAAGGGACAGTAAAGTCACCCAAAACCACTACAGCTTAATTTAGTTGTTCTGGTGTCTATAGCCTGTTGCTGCAGGCTTTTTAATGTAAACACTGCTTTTTCAATGTATCTTTATGAGGAAATGCTGATTGGTACAGTGCAGTGGGAAAGCATTGGCTTAACGGAGTTCATAAAGATTGAGGATCTCCACTATGGCAAAACTGGGGTAAGTAAAAACACCACCTTTCTCATGCGATTGGAGGGGGGCACATACCTAAAAAGACACACATATACACAGACACACACATTCTGACAGACACACATTTTTCACACACTCACAATTTGACCTGTTTGTTTTAATTTAAGTCCACCCAGCCTCTCTACCTGTAGGAGAGACCTGGGGTCCAGTGTTGCTGCTTTCTAATCTTCCTGCTATTGCTCCCCTGCGCGCTCTCTGGAGTGATGCCAGTGATGACATCAGATTCTAGCTCCCGGCGTCACTAAACCGCATGCAAGAGAGAAGAGAGGAACTGCAGGAAGATCATTGCTGCTTCAGCCAGCCGCCTCCATGCTACATACAACGGCTAGTTTCAGTGTTCCCCAAGGTGCCCAGCTTTAATGCTCCCTTGAGTGGCCGCCTTTACTAATGGTTTACAAATCCCAGGCGCAAGGGCGAGTTGACTTTGTGCTTTGGATTTGTTGTTTAGTTATTTAATTTTCCCTTCTTCCTGCTACTCTGTGACATCATAAAGGCATCAGAATTTTGCGCGTAACTTGGTACCTTGATCTTCTATCAACTCTTAAGTGACTGTAGGAATTACAATCCTTATTGTAGACCAGTATCCCCTAGTCCTAAATCCTAAATCCTCCAAACGTAATGTGGTGGCCCATCCGAGTGTCGCTGCCAAGGATTTCCTTTCCCTCAGTCGTTTTAGATCCCAAAGTATGTTTTAGTATTTGTAGCAGATTGACCCAAGCACTAGCCGAGACTTAGGTATACTAGGCGTAGTGTTGGGCATTCGCTTTTGTCTGAAATTCGGACGGGAATTTAGGCTATTTGTTCATTCGTCAGAATGACAAATTAACAAATAGAAATGAAAAAGAATGAACGAAAATCGAATTTCAATTTGGCCTTTGTTCGTTCGTTTAGTTTATTGAAGCTGTGGGTGGGGACCATAAGTGGCATGGATCGGATCAGAATTCCATTAATTTGTCTACAGGAATAGTGAAAGGAGGCATTGCGAGAACAGGGAAGAGGGTGAGTATTGTGGGAACATTTCTTTGACCCACAGGACATGGTGCTGACTGAAGCTCCTCATTTAGTCAAATAAGGTCAAGTGTAGGAAATATGCATAAGACAAAGTAGATAAGATGAGAGAAGAGGAAACAATAGGAGAAAAGGTAAGTTCTTTAAGACAGTACCGTTTTATCACCTTCACTACAAGCAATTTGGCCATGATTGAATTATTTTGATTATGCTTTTAAAATGATCGAAATCTGTTAGAGAAACTTTGAATCTGTGGATAAATAATTTGAGAGGTTTTTCTAACAGATTGGGATCATTTGAAAAGTGTATCCAAAATAATTAAATCAAGACGTTTGGGTTAAAGAATCTTAGCATAGCATATATTTGATACATGTAATACATATCTAGTATATAAATATGTTAAATATCAATGGTGTCTATAGTTTGCTGTCCAAATATGAAAATTTATGGTGTTTTTTTTCTCTCTCCATTTATTCGTTCATCCTCTAGTAAAATGCTCTAGAGTAGACAGTATATACAGTATCCCTTTTTTGCGATATTTCAGTGTCTGAAATATTTGTAAAAATAAAAATGCACGTTTTTTTTCTCCCATACAGTAGCTAGGACAAAAAATGGCCAAATACCCTGATTGTATGTATATGTAAGCCCGATGGCATTACTAGCAGTACAGTGTATTAAAATAGTGATATCATGTGAAAACAAGGCTCGCACTAGCATAGCTCCCATATACAGCAAGTACAGTTACATTGTTTCTAAAATAAAGGCATTTTAAAATGTTTTCTAACAATCTCTGCAATGCTAATGTAATGTTCAGGGACCCTATTCACATCTCCCTCCATTCCTGACTGTAGGAATGGTATGATCTATGAAGCTTCCTTTACTGTGTGGAAGGTGGGGGGTAATTGTCATTCTCAGGATATTTGCAGACATTTAAAAAGGTGGAATGAATGACTTGCAGGGAAATGTGTTTCTGTATACGCTGGTTCTCATTCCCGACATTTGAATTAAGGTAGGTGAGGCTTTATGGAATAAATTATATTTTTAAAGCAGATTAAAGTAAAAGTGTGTATTCACAATTTCAAATTCAAGGTGTAAAGTGCAATTATTCATATATAACCCCTTAATGACGGAGTCAATTGTACACATTGTGGGGATATTTATGGGATAATAATAGTAAACAGTTGAGAATTGCCCACTATTTTCAATTCTCAGATCCCAAAGATCGTTATCATATAAGTGAAATGTATTCCATATAAAGAAAATCACAATTTGTTATAAAAATAGATACAATTTATTTTTATATTCAAATAATAATAATAAGTAACATGCGTGATAATAATCAATGGAAATTCAGTATAACATGAGTATGCAATACAATATGGTAATATAAAAACATTTCCTAACGGCTAATACAGTCTTAATTGTCAAGAAGATTTACGATAGGCTTCACAGAGACAAAGTGAAAGTTTCACACAGAGAACGGAATTCCTCTGAGTGCAGCGTGAAGTCGTAAAAACTTTAGCTGACAGTTAGAATAACCCTTTCAATGCTGGCTAGACCTCTTCTAGGTATTTAAGATATATTCTTATGTAATTTTAAATAAAAATAACATTTAAACCAGTCATTAGTCATTTCCTGGATCCATCCAATGAGAAGAAATCTACCAAATTCTACAAGCTGAATTTTTTTAATTTGCCTAAACAGATATTTAATCTTATTTTATAGCAAATCAATACAGCTGGATATATGTCACGATATGTTAACATGTGATATGTCACAGAAATACACACTTATCCTAATTCCATCTGCAGCATGGAATGGTTATAAATATATACTTCTTAGTTAACTAAGATTTCTAAATATCGAAATCTGATCGTGATTTATCCAGTCATATATCGTGCTATTAGAAAATTTTAATTAATTTAAATTAATTAAATGAAGCCAGTATATTTACCAGTTAAATAGATATTCTCACCAGATGTTCTCAGGTAGCTAAGTGTCAAGGAATGTTTCATGGGTCTCTTTCTCTGTCTCCTGACTTAGCTTTTCTTTCTTAGCCTGCTTCCGACTTTCTCTGCATTCCCCTGCATTCATCTGCCTCTCTCGATCTTTGCTGCATCTGCATTCCTCTCTTGATCTGCTTGATTACCTTGATTACCCCTCTCTCTTCCCTTTGTCTTAACTTTTAAAGGGAAAATGTCTCTGTTCGTCACTAGTTTATGAACCAATAGAAACACTGGGTGTTTGGTTACCTTTTAAATAGCAACTTAGTATTTGGTCTATAGAGGGCAGTCTCGCCCCACTAAACATACCTATCCAGAAAAGATCAAGGGTTTCTTTGGGCGTTCTTCAGACTATGTGTCTCCAAATTCTGCTATAATTTCTAATATGACAGTTCGTAATACTAAATATGACCTCTTCAATACAATGGGATCTTGTTAGATATAGAAAGTAAAATTAAATTATTTAATCTTCTCTGTCACAAATGTCTGGGTTTAGAATTTATTCTATTCCATTAGCAATTAGACAGTCTCTTATCACTTGGTTTGTTTATACTATACATTCCTTAGCTCTGGCAAAGCGGTCAGTTTTACAGAAGGGATTGAAATCTTGTGTCTTTTGTTAACTTGAAAATAACAAAATGGAGTCTGGTCTGTTCAGAGTGACTCAGAATATACACTTTTAATTTCTATCATAGCTCAAAATGTCTGCCGATATAAATACCCTGACAACATTCTGAAAATAAAACAAAATGTAAACAAACCCAGAATCTGCGCCATATGTCCGTAACCATAATTCATCTCTTTCATATTAGCCCACGCTTATTATATAGCATTTTGATCAGGAGTAACATGGCTTTCATTTCACATCAAATATTTATATATGAAATATAATTTAATATTAAAAAAAGAACAAAAAAGGCGTAAAATTCTTATTTAACCCCTTAGGGGCCAAGCCTAATTTGTTTGTTTTTCACTTGAGGACCAATGCAATTGGTTGAGCTCTGGAAACCAAGCATAGATCAGTCTGGGACCACTTATTCTGGCTTGAGTTGATAGAAAGGACACCCAGATATCAAAAGATACCTGGGGTCCCATGGTACCAGCAGGGATTTAATTTAACCCCTGCTGGTACTTTTACTGCATGATGGTCTATGCTGTCACTGTGCGTTAAAACCATACACTGCATAGACCGTCATGTGGTCCTTAAGTAGTTATGGTCCTTTGCAATCACGTGATGCTTTATAGTCAAAATATTTTGGTAAAAAAAGAATAATTTCTAGTGACCTTTTTTCTTTAACTCCAAGTACATTACATTTCTTGCAGGTGGTTCCGAAAGCAGAAGTTATCCTGAAGGACAGGACAAGAACAAAAGTGCACTAAGCAATACTCTGAATAAATATTGTAATAAAAGGACCAAGGAATTCATTCCTCAAAAGTCAAACAATCGCTCAGAATCATGTACATCTTCAAGTGAGATAGTAAACAGAAACCCAAAACATTTCCCATGTTCTGAATCGTGGAAATGTTTTCGTTGTTCAGAATTTGTTGTCCACACAGGAGAAATGCCATTCTCTTATTTTCCATGTAACTCCTATCTTGCAAAACCGAGAATTCACACAGGAAAGAAAAAATTCTCATGTCCTGACTGTGGGAAATGCTACAGCCACAACTCAAGTCTTACTATACATCGAAGAACTCACTCAGGAGAGAGACCGTACTTATGTTCTATGTGTGAGAAATGTTTTGTCCGTAAATCAGAACTTGTGACACATCAGAGAACTCACACAGGAGAGAAGCCTTTCTCATGTTCTGAATGTGGGAAATGTTCTGTCAGTAAATCAGATCTTGTGAAACATCAGAGAACTCACACAGGAGAGAAGCCTTTCTCATGTTCTGAATGTGGGAAATGCTTTAGCCGGCGCTCACACCTTGTTAGGCATAGTGGAACTCACACAGAGGAAAAGCCTTTCTCTTGTTCTGAATGTTCGAAAAGGTTTAGCATTCACTCACATCTTGTTAGACATCACAGAACTCACACAGGGGAAAACCCTTTCTCGTGTTCTGAATGTGGTAAATCTTTTCCCAGTAAAGCTGAGCTTGTGATACATTTGAGAACTCACACAGGAGAGAAAGCATTCTCATGCCCTGACTGTGGGAAATGCTACAGCCAAAACTCAAGTCTTACTATACATCAAAGAACTCACACAGGAGAGAGACCATACTTGTGTTCTGTGTGTGAGAAATGTTTTGTCAGTAAATCAGAACTTGTGAAACATCAGAAAACTCACACAGGAGAGAAGCCATTCTCGTGTTCTGAATGTGGGAAATGCTTTAGCCGGCACTCAAACCTTATTATGCATAATCTAACTCACACAGGAGAGAAGCCTTTCTCATGTTCTGAATGTGGGAAAAGGTTTGTCAGTAAATCATATCTTGTGACTCATCAGAGAACTCACACAGGAGAAAAGCCTTTCTCGTGTTCTGAATGCGGAAAATGCTTCAACCGGCACTCAAACCTTATTATGCATAATAGAACTCACACAGGGGAAAAGCCTTTCTCGTGTTCTGAATGTGGGAAAAGGTGTGTCAGTAAATCGCATCTTGTGAATCATCAGAGAACTCACACAGGAGAGATGCCTTTTCTGTGTTCTGAATGTGGGAAATGCTATAGCCAGCGCTCACACCTTCTTGTGCATAAAAGAACCCATACAGGTGAAAAGCCTTTCCCTTGTTCTGAATGTGGGAAAAGGTTTAGCATTCACTCACATCTTGTTAGACATCACAGAACTCACACAGGGGAAAAACCTTTTTCATGTTCTTAATGTGGGGAATATGTTAGCCAGCATGCACATTTTGTTAGCCATCAGAGAACTCTCATTAAAGAGAAGCATTGTGTTCTGAATATTGGGAATGGTATAGTCAACTCCAAGGTTTTATGAAGCAGCAATGGAATAACATGAGAAGATCTGTATTGTGACTGTGAAACATACTAAAACTGTGATTCAGATTTTGTTTACTACCCATCATTTCACTAAAGCAAAGCTTTTTCATGTTTAAACTATAAATAATACCTCCTATCCTTTTTTTTAAAGGTACCTTATTTACAGTTAACAATATATTTAGAATTGATTCTTATTCTCTAAGGTATATCAGTTGTAAATGTTGTCTTTGTTGGTATATGCTGATTGTAAAATTAAAAAATCTTGGGAACTGAGGTTTGTACAGCAACTGCCTTTAGCACTTTTGTGTTTCTTCCTTATTTTTAGGGATCGACCGATTATCGGTTTTACCGATATTATCGGCTGATGTTCGGTATTTTCGGCAATATCGGTATCGGCCAATATAGCTACCGATATTGCCGATAATACCTCCTAGGACCGCCAGGCTCATTACAAGCCTGGCGGTCCTGGGGGGTCCAGCAGCAAGCGCTGGCTTACCTTGCCAGCAGCTCCTGCAGCTCCATGTCTAAATCTCGCGAGACCCGCGGCCGCAGAGCGTTGCCACGGATTACCATGGCAACGCTCCACGCGGCACTAAGGGCCGCGAGATTTACACTGGGGAGCTGAAGGAGCTGCTGGCAAGGTAAGCCAGCGCTTGCTGCCGGACCCCCACAGTACTTAACAAGCCACCGGACCACCAGGGAAATACTATATCCCCCCCTCCCTGGTAAGAAGCAGGGAGGGGGGACTAAAAGAAACAAAAAAAACACCATTTAAATATTAAAATAAAAATAATTAACATAAAAAAATCCCCCCCATTTTACACAAATTACATCACTACACAAACACACACACACACTGCATTACAAACATACACACTACACACTACACATACACACTACACAAACTGCATTACAAACATACACACTACACCTACACACTACACAAACTGCATTACATACATACACACTACACCTTCACACTACACAAACTGCATTACATACATACACACTACACCTACACACTACACAAACTGCATTACATACATACACACTACACAAACTGCATTACATACATACACACTACACCTACACACTACACACTACACAAACTGCATTACATACATACACACTACACCTACACATACACACTACACAAACTGCATTACATACATACACACTACACCTACACACTACACAAACTGCATTACATACATACACACTACACCTACACACTACACAAACTGCATTACATACATACACACTACACAAACACACACACACACACACTGCATTACATACACACACTACACAAACACACACACTACATACACACACTACACAAACACACTGCATTATATACACACACTACACAAGCACACTGCATTATATACACACACTACACAAACACACTGCATTATATACACACACTTCACAAACACACTGCATTATATACACACACTTCACAAACACACTGCATTATATACACACACTACACAAACACAATGCATTATATACACACACTACACACACACACTGCATTATATACACACGCTACACAAACACACACTGCATTATATACACACGCTACACAAACACACACTGCATTATATACACACGCTACACAGACACACACACTGCATTATATACACACACTACACAGACACACACACTGCATTCACTTTACCCACACTACACAAACACACTCTGCATTCACTATACACACTACACAAACACACACTCTGCATTCACTATACACACTACACAAACACACACTCTGCATTCATTATACACACTACACACTATACAAACACTGCATTCACTATACACACTACACAAACACTCTGCATTCACTATACACACTACACAAACACACTGCATTCACTATACACACTACACAAATACACACTGCATCCACAACACACACAGCTCCCCTGTCTAAATACACTTCATCCACTACATGTGGCATGTATATTTTGTGCATTTACCGTTAGAAATTGTTTATTTTTTCAAAATGGTAAATGTACAGAATATCGGCAAGTTATCGGCTATCGGCCTGAAAGTTCACAGAGTATCGGTATCGGTTCTAAAAAAATCAATATCGGTCGATCCCTACTTATTTTATCACCTACAGCAGTATCTTTAGCATACTAATAGGTTTAATTAACTAGTAGTTATAGAGACACTATAGTGGCCAAAACAACTACAGCTTAATGTAGCTCTTTCATTGTCTATAGCCGGTCCCCGCTGGCATTTTAATGTAAACGCTGCCTTTTTAGAGTAAAGGCAGTATTTGCATTATTGCCTAGGAACACATCCAGTGGCTGTCACTCAGATGGCCACAAGAGGTGCTTTCTGTGTCAGTGCTCTACAATCATTGACATTCAGCAGCTCCACGCTCTCCATGGAGACGCTAAACGTTCACCATGGAGATGCATTGATTCAATGCTTCTTTATCAGGTGGTGCAGAGCGGCATTTTATCACATGTGCACTTAAACCTCCCAATGCTTTGGCTGAGATCTTCAAATTTGATATCAGCCAAGGAGGCGGGATGGGAGTGAGGCCAGCCATGGCGGACCTGCGTGGCACTAGAATAAAGCTGAATAAATTCACATTTTACATTGAAACCTAAATACCATTTTCTGAGCTTTAGGGACAGGAATACCTGTTTGTGTTTCTGTCAATATAGATTTCCTTTAATATTTTAATTATTAAATCCTTTAAATACCACACGTTTCTGCATATGTTGCCTAATAATGCCATAATTGCAATCTATCATATAATTATTGATAATATAAGGGCTGCTGTTGAGTCATTAATGATGTTGATCCGATCACATTGACTCTGTTCTCATTCTTTTTCACAACACTTTTATCCACTTAAGTACGGAGACAATTGTACAAGTTCTGACCAAAACCTAGTGTAGCGGGACCTGGGTAACCCGTCTGGTTACCCCCGCTACTAATGTCTTAAGAGACCCATTTACCCCAGTAACTGGATGACACACAGTTTTGGAGGTTTAAGCACTGACAAACTTTATTGGGAAACAGACGTCTTTTAAGCATTTACCCCTATAGGGGGTTTCCATGCAACATAACACAATCCTAGGTAGGAGGGGGTTGGTTTCCAGATAACCATCTCCCTCTCTCGGAGATACCAACAGCACACAGGGTTACATCTTCAAACACATTACATAGGGGGGGGTAAACTTTGGGGCTCGGCGCCCCAGGAATGGAAGAGGTCCCACTGATAAAACATATATCGTTAGATAGCCCCGGGTCCCATCTGGGATCCCTGAAGATAGCAGGGCTTTTGGGTGTACAGAGCCCGAGATACCAGCGTCTAAAGTCTGGGGCTCAAGGCTCTGAACATCCCTGAAATCAGTTCCACAGCGTGGAACTTGGTCCGGTGAATTAAAATTTTGCACCCAAACCAAGCAACAGCCAATCCGCTGAAAGGCGTGAAACCATTTTGCGCTAATAGTTCAGTTGGAAATGGGTAGGACGATCCCCGACATGGGGATCGAGGACAGTGCGTGCAGGCCGGTTTGGGATGCGAATGCTCCCCTTGGGGGCGTTCGTTGATATGATTTGGTGGCCATCCAGGGGAAGCATGCACCACGTGTTTCCCTTGCGGTCTGTGGTTTTCACACCTCGCTAACGTGCGAACGTTCTAACCACACATTCTAAATGGAGTATCGGGGTGGTTCGTGCGCCGAAGCGCCCCCGTGTGTTTGAAGCTTGTGGTCTGCGGTTTTCACACCTTGTTAGTGAGGTGTGACCATTCTAACTAAACATTCTAAATGGGGTAGTGGGTTGGTCCAGTGCACGGTTCTCAGTGTGGCGGAGCACCCCCCTGTTGGTAAAAAGTAATTTGCAGGATTTAATGGAAACATTTCAGAAAAGGGGGAAATTTAAAAAGGGAAAACATACATTCCATGAGAGCACATCCACACAGGAGAGGGCAATTCACAGTTGGGCAGCAGTCCTGCCACACCTAGAATTTAAGCTCTTTGTCTGTTCACTCATAATTTACCCGTTTCATATTACATGCACCCACAGTTATTATATATCATTTTGTTCAGCAGAAAAAAGACTTTCATTTCATCTAAAAAAAAAAAAGTGTTAGAAATTAAGATTAGAGATGAGCTAACCAAAACTGTAAAGTTCGGGTTCGTACCGAACATTATGATTTTTTGACCACGAACCTGAGCCCGGACATTTCAGTAACCGTTCGAGTTCGGTGATTTAATGGCGTGTTTTGAAAAGCTGCAGGGTAGCCAATCAACAAGCGTTTGACTTGTGTGCCCTTAGAAGCCGTCACAGCTATGCCTACTAATGGCATGGCTGTGATTGGCCAGTGCACCATGTGACCCAGTCTCTATATAAGCTGGAGTCACATGAGCTCTTATAAGTGTAGGGAGAGGATTCTGCAGCTGTGAGGGACAGATTAGGAAAGAATTCTGGTGTTGAATCTGCAAACTACAGCGATTATTTTTGTGGGTGCTATACTACATGTTTGTACCCTGCCCTGAGCCCAGTGCCACAGAGAAATAAGCAATCAGTCTGCTTGTTACGTCAAATACTGTGGTTACATCGCAGTTTGACCAATTCAAATTTTTTGGGTGCTAAAAAGTTAATTTGGTGCGTGCACTTCATATCTGAGAGTCAAATAGAACCGTCAAATACTGTGTTTACATCGCACTTTGAAAAATTCACATTTCTTTGGTGCTAAAAAGTAAATTTGGGGCGTGCACTTCATATCTGAGAGTCAAATAGAACCGTCAAATACTGTGGTTACATCGCAGTTTGACCAATTCAAATTTTTTGGGTGCTAAAAAGTAAATTTGCATTGTCGCCTGACATAAACCATCTGTTAGTTTGGTGGGTGAACGCAAAGAATGAGGAGAGCGTCACATGGCCATGGTCGTGGTGTTGGTGGAGCTCCTGTTGCAGGGAGAGGACGTGGTCGATCTGTGCCAGCTACACGCACAAGTGAAACACCTTCTTCAGGTGCGAGTAGACGACAGAACCTTCAGCGTTATTTGGTAGGCATGAATGCCGCTCTACAAATGGTGAGGCCAGAACAAGTACAAGCGATAGTAGATGGACGGCTGACAGTGCCTCCAGTTCCTTCACATTGTCTCCCACCCGGTCCCCTGCTGAAAGCTCAGAGTTGGCACCTGCAGCCCATGGCCACCTGTCTTTCACTTCAGCCCCTTGCAAGTCAGCCAAGCAGTCTGAGCCATAAGAAATGCAGCAGTCTCTTATGCTTTTTGATGACGGGGTTTCCGTGGGCCATCCAACTAGCCCTGCCCCAGATGTGGAAGAGATTGAGTGCACTGATGCATAAGAGGGAGCAGGGTGCAAAAGCGGAGCGGCTGTCCACTAGACAGTACGCTTGCTACTGCCCACCGCACCCAGGGACTGAGCACACCAAAGCAAGCTCCAAGGAGTTCCCTAGCGTGGTATTTCTTCAGACAATGTGCTGACGACAAGACACAATGCTGTGCAATCAGAGCCTGAAGCGAGGCATAAATGTTCTAAACCTGAGCACAACCTGCATGACCAGGCATCCACATGCAAAGCACGAGCTGCAGTGGAGTAAGCACCTCAAAAACCAAGAAAGGTCTCAGGCTCCTCCTGCTTCCTCTTTTGCTGCAGTCTCAGCCTCTTCCTTCACCTCTGGAGTCACAGTGGCACCTGCCACCCTGTAAACAGAGGATGTGGCAGCAACCCCACCACGTCCACCACCGTCCCCAAGCATCTCCACACCATGGAACACCATGGAAGCGTTCAGCTGTCCACCTCCCAAACACTGAAGGCCAAAACTCCTGGCCTTTAAAATGCTGTCATTCAGTCTGGTGGAGACGGACAGTTTTAAAAACCTGATGGCAGTGGCTGTCCCACAGTACGTGGTTCCCAGCCGCCACTACTTTTCCAAGCGAGCCATCCCTTCCTTGCACAACCAATTGGCGGACAAAATCAGGTGTGCACTGCGCAACGCCGTCTGTGGAGCACGGGCAGGGACGCTATATCTCCCTAACTGCACACTTGGCAAATGTAGTGGCGGCTGGGCCTGAGGCGGATAGCAGTTTGGTGCATGTCCGACGGCATCTCTCTTTGCCTCCTGTTGCCTCCTCCTCCTACTCTGCTTCCTCCTCCTCTACCACCATCTCATCCGGTCAGCGTAACACCTTCACCACCAACTTCAGCACAACCAGGGGAAACGACAGCAGGCTGTTTTAAAACTCATATGTTTGGGGGAAAAACCCCACACACCGCAGGAGCTGTGGACGGGCATGAAACAGACCGATGAGTGGTTGTTGCCACTGAACCTCAAGTCTGACCTGGTGGTGTGTGATAATAGGCAAAATCTCGTAGCAGCTCTGGGCCTAGCCGGTTTGACGCACATCCCTTGCCTGGCGCATGTGCTGAATTTGGTGGTGCAGAAATTCCTGAAAAACTACCCAAATATATCAGTGCTGCTGCAGAAAGTGCGGGCCATCTGTGCCCGCTTTTGGTGTTCTTACCCTGCTGCTGCTCGCCTGTCTGCGCTGCAGCTTAACTTCGGCCTTCCCGCTCACCACCTCAAATGGAATGTGCCCACAAGGATCTCCACCTTGCACATGCTGGAGAGACTGTGCGAGCAGCAGCAGGCGATAGTGGAGTTTCAGCTGCAGCACGCACAGGTCAGACGCTCTGCGGAACAGCACCACTTCACCACCAATGAGTGGGTGTCATGTTGCGCTGTTTCGAGTACTCCACCAACATGGCCAGTGCCGATGTCGACGTTCTCAGCCTTACTATCCCGCTTCTATGTCTCCTTGAAAAAATGCTTTGGGCGATGATGGAAGAGGATGTGGCACAGGAGGAAGAGGGGTCATTTCCATGGTTATCAAGCCAGTCATTCACAAGTGGCTTGGAGGGTGGGTTCCTGCACCAGCATAGGCCAGGTACACAATTGTCCAGCCAGGGCACATTTCTTGAGGAGGAGGAGGAACCATGTTCACAGCAGGGTGGCATCCTAACACAGCTCGTGGGCATCACTGGAGCATAGCTGGGGGGATACGGAGGACACAGACGATACACCTCCCACAGAGGACAGCTTGTCCTTGCCTCTGGGCAGCCTGGCACACTTGAGCAACTACATGCTGCAGTGCCTGCGCAACGACTGCCGAGTTGCCCACATTCTAACTTGTGCTGATTACTGGATGGCCACCCTGCTGGATCCCCGTTACAAGGACAACGTGCCGTCCTTAATTCCCTCACTGGAGCGTGATTGGAAGATGAGCGACTACCAGCACACGCTGGTAGACGCGCTGCTGAGGGCATTCCAAACTGACACTGGGGGCTCAGTGGAAGCTCAAGGCAAAGGAGGAGGAAGGTGTCGCCAACGCAGCTGAGGCACCGCCAGCACCTCAGAAGGCAGGGTTAGCATGGCCGAAATATGGAACGTCTTAGCAGGAGGCAGCATTTCAGCAACATTGTGGAACAGTACGTGTGCACACGCCTTCACGTACTGACTGATGGGTCTGCCCCATTCAACTTCTGGGTCTCCAAATTGGGCTCATGGCCTGAGCTTGCCCTTTATGCCTTGGAGTTGCTGGCCTGCCCTGCGGCCTGTGTATTGTCTGAACATGTGTTTAGCATGGCAGGAGCGTTATCACAGACAAGCGCAGACGCCTGTCCACAGCCAACGTGGACAAGCTCACTTTATTAAAATTAACCAGGCATGGATCCCACCAGACTTGTCTGTACCTTGTGCAGAATAGACATTTATACCGGCCTCACCCAGCCATTGTTATACTCAAGTGCACTTGTTCTTTGTTTTCTTTTTTTATATGTCCCAATATTTTGGCCGCTACCCCAATTAAAAAAACCAAAACAGTGTTGGCTACCTCCTCCGCCTCAACTGCCGCTTCCACCTACACGGGCACGTTCACCACCTCCTCCTCCTAGTTCAAGATTATTATTTTTAATTATTTGAAGTTATTTCCCTATCCACATTTGTTTGCAGGGCACTTGTCCTACTCTTTCCCCCATTTTACTTCCTTTTGCAGCCCTCTAGCCCTTTCCAGGACTTTTTTAGAGCCATTTTAGTGCCCAAAAGAAAGAGTCCCCATTGACTTCAATCGGGTTCGGGGTCAAGTTTGAGTCCGAATTCAAACTTTTTGTCGAAGTTCAGACGAACCTGGCGAACCCGAACATCCAGGTGTCTGCTTATCTCTAATTAAGATATTTCGTTATTTTCTTAGTTCTGCATGGCTATTTTACGGTCAATGTCATAATACTGTTAGCTTTTACAGCACTAAAATACACATATTTGTATACTGTGATGTCCCTCGAGTACAACGATGCTCAACCTGTGCAGGTTTTATGGAAAGCTACTGGGTCAAATATAGGGCTTGCCAATTTCAGTTTTTACTGATGGAACTTGGCTAGATTGGTTATGTTTCCTTTGAGACCATAAGGTGGCCCAGGAATGAGCATTACCCCATCATGGCATACCATTTGCAAAAGTAGACCCAGTGTATTCAAAATGGGATATATCTAGCGATGTCCCGAACAGTTCGCCAGGAACTGTTCGCCTGCGAACATAGCTTGTTCGCGGTCGCCGTGGTGGGCGAACATATGCGATGTTCGGTCCGCTCCCTATTCGTCATGGAGGTGGGAGGGTCTGGGAGGGAGGGTCTGCTGGTGATTGGCTGGAATGTGTCTGCTGACTGTGAATTACAGGGTCAAAGTTTACTCAATGATGACGAATAGGGGGCGGACCGAACACAAGCGGACCTAGAAGTGGAAGCGTGCGGCTAATTTACCTCCCAGGCTGTGAGGTTGCTGTAGGTAAATTGCCGATCGATGGGTGTCCGCCGTTCGGACACCCATCGGTCGGCATGGGTTACTTAATCCACCATTCAGAGAGTTATGAGTCAAATTACACAGCGTGGGAAAATTCCAAAGAACTTTCCCACGCTGTTTAAAATGACACAGAGCACTCTGATTGGTGGATTTCAAACCAACCAATCAGAGTGCTCTGACAGGTAAATGTAGAGACTTACCTGTCAGTCTCTTCATTTACCTGTCAGAGCACTCTGATGTGATGGCTTAAACCCACCAATCAGAGTGCTCTGAGCCTAATTGCAGGGCGGGGCAAGGCCTTGCCCCGCCCTGCAGAGCTCAGTCTGCTCGGAGCCCTCCATGGGTGTAGAAGGATTTTTTTTTTTTGCGCTGTTTTTTTTTTTTTTTATATAATTGCGTCGGTTATTATGTTTTTTTTATTTGCCCTTTTTTGGGGCTGAAAAAAGATTTTAGAAGAAAGAAAACATCGAATGGTAAGTTTTTTTTTTTTTTTTTACAGGTACTTAGTTAAAGTAGTAGTTTTTAGGGTGAGGGGGGTAGGTAGGGGGATAATTTTTATTGGGGGGGAGGGGGTGACTAGGGGTTTGGGGACCCCTAGTCACCTGGTGGGGGGGGAAACATTTTTTTAGGGCCCCCACCCGCCGCTGAGGGGTGGGGGCCAGGGGGGAGGACACTATTACAATTTAGGGCCCCCACCCACCGCTCAGGGGGGAGAACATTAGGTCCCCCCTAATTAGTATTTAGGGCCCCCACCCGCCAAGGGTTGGGTGCCAGGGGGAGTACACTAGGTCCCCCCCCTTATTCTTGTTTAGGGCCCCCACCCACCGCTGAGGGGGGAGGACATTAGGTCCCCCCCTTATTAGTATTAAGGGCCCCCACCCGCTACTCAGGGGTGGGGGCCCGGGGGGAGGTCAGTAGGTCCCCCCCCCATCATTTTACTTTAGGGCCCCCACCAGCCACTCAGGGGTGGGGCGCGGGGGGGCCTTAGGTCCCCCCTTATTAGAATTTAGGGCCCCCACCAGCCGCTAAGGGGTGGGGGTCACGGGGAGGACACTAGGTTCCCCCCCCTTATTCTTGTTTAGGGCCCCCACCCACCGCTCAGGGGTGGGGGCCAGGGGAGAGGACATAAGGTCCCCCACCTTATTCTAGTTTAGTGCCCCCACCCACCGCTCAGGGGTGAGGGCCAAGGGGGAGAACATTAGGTCCCCCCCTTATTCTTGTTTAGGGCCCCCACCCACCGCTCAGGGGTGGGGGCCAGGGGGAGGACATTAGGTCCCCCCCTTATTAGTATTTAGGGCCCCCACCCGCTACTCAGTGGTGGGGGCCAGGGGGAGGACAATAGGTCCCCCCCATCATTTTACTTTAGGGCCCCCACCAGCCACACAGGGGTGGGGGGCGGGAAACCCTTTCACAGGCTGCTCACTGTTTACTAGACATGCCCCTACTCGCGGTATAGCGAGTAGGGGCAAAATTTACTAATACTAAGTAATTTTTACTTAGTATTAGTAAATTTGTCTGAAAGTCCAATTTAGGTCTTTCAGCATTTTGGTAAATAACTCCCTAATACCGTGGGAATTAGGGCGTTATCTACCAAGCGGCTGCAAGAGAAGTCCCGAGGTGCCGAAGTGCCGAAGTGGCGAAGTTGCCGAATTTCCGAAGTGTTGAAGTGCCGAATTGCCGAAGTCCCGAATTGCGAAAATCCCGAATTTCGGAATGCCGAACCGAAAATTTTCCCCATGCACATGCCTAATAATATGTAGTTTTTATGGAGATTGGATGTATAGTTTTAAAGTTACAGTATATGTGTAAAAAGTATATTTTTCCTGCCTGCCTGATTTTGTGCGAATGAATGGGAGTGTTTTACTGTAATGTACGGATTTTATTGGTTGTTCTACAAAACCCTGTTGGTGGTACTGTATGTGTGAAATCTGCATAAAAGAAAGCTCTTTGGTGCTAATTAAAGAGAACTATTTGCCCCTCTAACTCGCAGCCCCGACTCATGTTTGTAGGGAACAGCTATAATCACTACAGGGATTGCTATGCTCTGCATACTCCCTTAGCCACTAATCTCTTGTAAGAGCTCTTGTTCCTGATCTTGTTTCGCTCTACAGAAGGAAGAGGTTCACCCACTGGAGCCTGGTCATAGGTCCAGGGTGGACAGCAGACGGCAAGATCCCAGCTCAGCAGCAGCCGTTTGTGGAGTCTGCAGTGCTTATAGTGTCTACGGTGCTGACCTTTGGTGAGCGCTAGGAGCATCTTTTTCTATGGTCCAACTTTCAGCCAGCCAGGAGGCAATCGTAACAGTTCATACGAACGCCGTGCCGTTCGGTACATTGACTATGCAGGAACAAAACTGCCCCACATAGCCATCCCATGGAGCCAATTAGTTTCGTTGAAAGCTCTTTGTACAAGACTTTAACTCCATGGCGATTGATCTGTATGTATTGGATCTGAGCGCAGTTCGGTTATATTGAGTGCTCAGATCTAAGCTATCTGGGGATATGTATGAATGTGGGGATTCTGATCGGTATATTTAAAAATATATATTTTTATGTGTTTTTATGGTTGATATAAAATGGAGGATATTCTCTATCCCTGGAGGTAATTGAGTTACTTCTAACACTTAACCCAATTATCTCCAGGATAGAGAGGAGGAGTTGCAATGTTCATGTGATTGGTTGCTGTACAAAACTGTCTCAGTCTTCCACAAGGTCCCTATGGGAGTGTCCCTTGCTGGTTGGTGGCTACATCTAAGTGCTGCTTCTAAGTGTGTGGTTGGAGATATTCTGGAGAGTGCTGCTTCTAAGTGTGTGGTTGGAGATATTCTGGAGGTAATCTGAGGTATTCAGGAGGACAAAAAATTTAAGATTTGTTTGATTTAAATTATTCACCTCATTGGAATGGCAGACTTAGTTCAGTGTAATAGTTGTTATGCATTTGTTTCACGTTCCACTTTTTGGAGATTTGGATGCTGTCTAATCTGTAGACAGTTCTCTATATTGCAGCAGGAGATTGTATTTTTGAAGTCTGAGATTTGTAAATTATCTGGTAAACAAACTCAGAGACGTCCTAGGAATGGCAAATGGATTACTATAGGATCTGGTAGAATTAGAGTTGTGGATAGAAGGCATATTGAACAGTCTGTTACTCTACATAATTCATTTTCTGCACTTTCAGAGTGTAATGGTGTTATGGAGACAGGCTTAGGTACTGAGGGTAGTGGTGTTATGGAGACAGGCACTGAGGGTAGTGGTGTTGTGGAGACAGGCTTGGAGACTGTGGTGAGGCCTAATAGAAAGCAGTTGTTGTTGGGGGATTCCATCATAAGAGGTGTGGAGATGGACAATGGTGGTCTTGTGAGATGTCTTCCCGGAGCTACTGCTCACAGAGACAGGAGACGTATTTGTAATATTGTTAAGCGAGCAAAGCAGGAAGGGGAATTGGATGTACTTGTCCATTTAGGGACAAATGACTTGGCTTGCAATGAGGTTTCAGAGGTTAAGGGAGTTTTTAGTGTTTTTGCCAATGATATACGGCAGGTTGTTTCCACACTGGCATTCTCTGAAGTTCTGCCTGTGCATAACACTCAGAACGACAGGCAGATGCGTGTTAGGGACTTTAACTTGTGGCTTGTTGAATGGTGTCGGGAGCAAGGATTTGGCTTTATTTCTCATGGTAACTCTGTTTGGAATGGAAATAAACTGTACAAAAAAGATGGTTTGCATCTTTCTCAAAAGGGAACAAATGTTCTCCGTGAGCAGTTCAGAGGTTTTGCTAGGATGTATTTAAACTAGGGGGGGGGGGGGGAGGGGGGGCAAAAGGGTGATAAAACAGCAATCCAATTGCCCCCCAAAACAAGGACAGAAGGTGCCTTTAGCAAGTGTGTTAAAAAATTATAAGCCAAGAGTCATGTCTACAAATGCTCACAGTTTAGGGAATAAGATCCATGAACTTGTGGCAATAATGGCAACTGATAATGTAGATTTAGTCGCTGTTACTGAGACATGGTATAATGAGAAAAATGACTGGGACATAGCAATACCAGGGTACTCTTTATATAGAAAAGACAGGGAAGGCAAGAAAGGGGGAGGGGTGGCCCTGTATGTGAAGGATAGCATAAAATCTAGCCTAATAAAAGTTAGTGAGGCGAACATAGAGTCCGTTTGGGTTACGTTAGAATTTGGTAATCAAACAGTAACTCGGGTAGGTGTGATTTATAGACCCCCAGGACAAACAGAAGAGTTAGATAATCAACTAGTTGAGGAAATAGCTAAAATGACAATGAAGGGGGAAGTTATCATCATGGGTGACTTTAATCTTCCTGAAGTGAATTGGAAAACAAAATTAGCTACTTGTGCCAGGAGCACACATATTCTAAACTCCCTACTGGGATTGTCTCTAAAACAAGTCGTTGAGGAGCCAACTCGTAAGGAGGCCATACTAGATTTAGTGTTAACAAATGGAGATCTGGTATCAGATATTACTGTAGGTGAAAGTTTAGGATCCAGTGATCATCAGTCAGTGTGGTTTAATATAAGAACAGTGACTGAGTCACACCACAAAAAAACTAAAGTTTTAGACTTTAGAAAAACAGACTTTTCTAAAATTAGAATATGTGTAAAGGAGTCATTATCAAATTGGAGCAATTTAAATGGAGTCCAAGAGAAATTAGATTATTTAAAAGTTGCACTGCTGAAGGCAACAGAAAATTGCATTAGGCTTGTCAGTAAAAGCAAAAAAATTCAAGAAACCACTATGGTACTCCGCAGATGTGGCCAAAATAGTAAAAAACTAAAAGTTAGCATTTAGTAATTATAAAAAAAAAAAACAGAGTGAGGAAGACAGAATGCTCTATAAGATTAGGCAGAAAGAGGCTAAGCAAGTTATAAGAGCTTCCAAATCGCACACAGAAGAGAAAATAGCACAGTCAGTAAAAAAAAAAAAAGGGGACTGTAACGGAGCTCCGTGTACTCTCCGACCGAGTACCCTCCGTTGATGGATGCTCCTAGCGCTCTCAGAGGACTCCAAGCACTGCAGACGACACCACAACCACCGCAGGCTCCACAACCGCCGTAGCTTAACTGGAGCCGCGCCGTCTTCCTTCCACCCTGGATCGGCTTCTGTCCTCCAGGACCGTGTGGGGAAGACCTCTCCTCCAGGAGAGCGTATCCGGAACAAGCTCTTACAAGAGCTAAGTGATTAAGAGCTCAGGGGAATATGCAGCGCATAGCAATCCCCAGTGTGATATAGCAGTTCCCTCCAATAACGAGACAAGGCTACGTATTGAGGGTCAGAAGAGGTCTGAGGACTGGAACACCCAGCCTGGCTTTTATTGAGGTTACATGCAAATAGGACACTCCCAGGGGGAGGCATAAAATCACCAATCACACATCTGGTGCAGCCCACACATTCCCTCCCCTCAGATAAACAGTTAAACCAATTATTACATACAATAAAAATACAGTTTTTACACACACACTGTAACTTTAAAACCATACATTCAATTTCAATAATATTCAGACTCAGCATACATCAAACATAAACACTTCCAAAAATCAGCCAAATCCCTCCAGTGGATCAAAAGTTAGCTGGAAGTCCCTTTATGACCGACCGCAAGCACAATTTCCTGCCCAAAACAGTTCCATAGATTTGGGCTGTGCGGTCGGTCAATTTCATGCCGAAAAAACGACTAAGTCCCATTTCGAACGGGACTTAGTCTCTGGAGCTGCAAGTTCAGTATGGGAGAAGGTAAGGGTCAGCGGTGTTCGGCAGAATGTGTAGCCGATTTTAGTTCCACAGAATCTTTAGCATACACCGCTGACCGCATTCGAGGAAACCAAGATGGCCGCCGCCACGTGCAATTGACCGGCAGTAACCTCACAGCCTGGGAGGTAAATTGCCTGCACACTTTAGCTTCTGGGTGGTCCGCCTGTGTGGTACTTGGTTCAGTAAGCCCTATTTACTGAACCAAGTGGGAGAAAGCCAGGGGCAAGTTATTTTACCGGTCTGGGGACATAGTCTTAAAGGGACATTGTTCAGCAAAGTCACAATATGTCCCCAGACGGTTCTTAAAGGGCCATACACACCCAATAAAAGTTAATACATTATCAGGGGCACAATCTTCCAGGGGCCATAGTCATGAGGCAGGAGGCTGGCAAACAGGCTTCTCCACAATCCAAGGAAGCAGGGCAATTTTCCATTTAAAGGGCCAGTTACAAATAGCGATTTGTAACAGGGACAAAACATTTTTTTAGATACATAAATGAGAAAAGGAAAGTAAAACAAGGATTAGTTAGTTAGATTAAAAACAAAAGAAGGAAGGTATGTATAAGCGGATAAAGATCTATCTAACTGCCTCAATGAATATTTTTGCTCAGTATTTACAGATGAAAATGAAGGAAAGGTGCCTTGGTTAGGAAAAAGGACAAATGAGCCATTTATTACATGTGAGTTTACAGAGGAAGAGGTTTTATTTCAACTGTCAAAAGTAAAGACAAATAAGTAAATGGGACCGGATGGAATACACCCAAAGTTATTAAAAGAGCTTAGTGGTGTACTAGCAAAACCATTCACAGATTTATTTAACCAATCATTGATTGGTTTTGCCCATTCACAAGAAAAGTAGTAGGGAGGAGTCTATATATACTATATATACTATAGGCCAGTAAGCCTTACTTCAGTAGTGGGGAAAGTAATGGAAACCATGTTAAAGGATAGGATTGTTGTACATCTAAAAACACATGGATTTCAAGATCAGAGACAACATGGGTTTACTTCAGGGAGATCATGCCAAACTAAACTTATTGATTTTTTTGATTGGGTAACTAAAATAATAGATCAGGGTGGTGCAGTAGACATTGCTTACCTCGATTTCAGTAAAACTATGGACACTGTGGCACATAGAAGGCCTATCAATAAACTGCAATCTTTAAGTTTGGATTCCAATATTGTTGAATGGGTAAGGCAGTGGCTGAGTCACAGGCAACAGAGGGTTGTAGTCAATGGAGTATATTCGAAGCTTGGGCTTGTCACCAGTGGGGTACCTCAGGGATCTGTACTTGGACCCATTCTCTTTAATATTTTTATTAGTGATATTGCAGAAGGACTTGATGGTAAGGTATGTCTTTTTGCTGATGATACTAAGATATGTAACAGGGTTGATGTTCCAGGAGGGATAAGCCAAATGGAAAATGATTTAGGTAAACTAGAAAAATGGTCAGAGTTGTGGCAACTGACATTTAATGTGGATAAGTGCAAGATAATGCATCTTAGACGTAAAAACCCAAGGGCAGAGTACAGAATATTTGATAGAGTCCTAACCTCAACATCTGAGGAAAGGGATTTAGGGGTGATTATTTCTGCTGACTTAAAGGTAGGCAGACAATGTAATAGAGCAGCAGGAAATGCTAGCAGAATGCTTGGTTGTATAGGGAGAGGTATTAGCAGTAGAAAGAGTAAAGTGCTCATGCCATTGTACAGAACACTGGTGAGACCTCACTTGGAGCAGAGGCATATTAGCCGCGAGGCAAACAAGGCATTTTCCAGGGGGCGGCAAAAATAGCCGCCCCCAAATGCCCAAGGCAAATGTCTTGTTAGCCTTGTGGCTAACAGACATGCTGGGCTGCCGGCGGGCTGCTGGGCGGTCGGGCGGCGCTGGTGGGCGGCTGGCGAGGGAGCGCTTCCTCTGAGCTGTCTGCTCAGCTCCCTCGCGCGCCGCAGAGTGAGGCTGACGTCATATTCCGGCTCCCAGCCTCACTCTGCGGCGCGCGAGGGAGCTGAGCAGACAGCTCAGAGGAAGTGCTCCCTCGCCAGCCGCCCGCCTGCCAGTGCCGCTCGCCCAGCAGCCACTGGACCACCAGGGAGGAAGAGACCCCCCCCCAGCATTCCCAAAGGTAAGGAAGCAGGGGGGGTGTTTAAATAAATTTGTAAAAATGTGTTAGTGTGGGTGTCTGTTAGTGTGTGTCTGTTAGTGTGTGTCTGTGTCTGTTAGTGTGTGTCTGTGTCTGTTAGTGTGTGTGTCAGTGTGTGTGTCATTTAGTGTTTGTCTGTGTCTGTTAGTGTGTGTGTCTGTTAGTGTATTTCTGTTTGTTTCTGTTAGTGTGTTTGCCTGTGAGTGTGTGTGTGTGTCTGACTGTGTGTGTCTGTTAGTGTGTGTGTTTGCCAGGGCCGCCATCAGGGGGTGACAACCATAACAGTTGTCATGGGCCCGGCGGCCCTGGGGGGCCCGGCTGCCCGGGCCCCACATGTGGGACCTATCGGGTGGCCCACACACTTAGGGTCACCCGATGAGCCCCCTCCTTCAGGGGCCCGGTCAGCGCTGTGGCCGTTGTATAGCGCGACCGGGCCCCTTAAAAAAAAAAAAGCAGCCGCAAGTGCTGCTGGGAGGAAGTGGTCACTTCCTCCCAGCTCACTCCGCGCGGGAGGAGCACGCGCGCGCGCGCCCAGCCATGAAGAGGGAGCAGCGCCGACTCCCATCATCCCCAGCCACCCTCCTGCAAAGAAAAGGTAAGAGACAGGAGGGTGGCTGGAAAATGAGCTGTGTATGTCTGTCTGTCTGTGTGTGTGTGTGTATGTCTGTCTGTCTGTGTATGTCTCTCTGTATGTATGTCTATGTATGTCTGTCTGGATGCATGCATGTCTGTCTGTATATCTGTGTGTATGTCTGTGTGTCTGTATGCATGTATGTGTATGTCTGTGTGTCTGTATGCATGTATGTGTATGTCTGTCTGTCTGTATGTGTATGCATGTATGTCTATGTATGTATGTCTGTCCGGATGCATGTATGTCTGTATGTCTGTGTGTCTGTATGCATGTATGTGTATGTCTGTCTGTCTGTATGTGTATGCATGTATGTCTATGTATGTATGTCTGTCTGGATGCATGCATGGCTGTCTGTATGCGTGTATGTCTGTCTGTATGCATGTATGTCTGTGTGTCTGGATGCATGTATGCAGGGGCGTATTAGCCGCGAGGCAAACAAGGCATTTGCCTTGGGCGGCATTTTCCAGGGGGCGGCAAAAAAAGCCGCCCTCAAATGCCCAAGGCAAATGTCTTGTTAGCCTTGCGGCTAACAGACATGCTGGGCTGCTGCTGGGCGGTCGGGCGGCGCTGCTGGGCGGGCGGCGAGGGAGCACTCCCCCTGAGCTGTCTGCTCAGGTCCCTCGCTGCGCACAGTGAAGCTGGGAGCCGGAATATGACGTCATATTCCGGCTCCGCCTCCCAGCCTCACTGTGCGGCGCGCGAGGGAGCTGAGCAGACAGCTCAGGGGGAGTGCTCCCTCGCCGCCCGCCCAGCAGCGCCGCCCGACCGCCCAGCAGCCACTGGACCACCAGGGAAAAAAGAAGGCCCCCCCCCAGCATTCCCAAAGGTAAGGAGGCTGGGGGGGGGGGTTAAAGTAAAAAAAAAAAAGCCACTGGACCACCAGGGAAAAAAGAAGGCCCCCCAGCATTCCCAAAGGTAAGGAGGCTGGGGGGGGTTAAAGTAAAAAAAAAAAAAAAAGTGTTTATGTGAGTGTCTGTTAGTGAGTGTGAGTGTGTCTGTTAGTGAGTGTGAGTGTATGTGTGTCTGTTAGTGAGTGTGAGTGTGTGTGTCTGTTAGTGAGTGTGTGTGTGTCTGTTAGCGAGTGTGTGTGTGTCTGTTAGCGAGTGTGTGTGTGTCTGTTAGCGAGTGTGTGTGTGTCTGTTAGCGAGTGTGAGTGTGTGTGTGTCTGTTAGCGAGTGTGTGTGTGTCTGTTAGTGTGTGTGTGTGTCTGTTAGTGAGTGTGAGTGTGTGTGTGTCTGTTAGCGAGTGTGTGTGTGTCTGTTAGCGAGTGTGTGTGTCTGTTAGTGTGTGTGTGTGTCTGTTAGTGTGTGTCTGTTAGTGTGTGTCTGTTAGTGTGTTTGTCTGTTACTGAGTGTGAGTTTGTCTGTTACTGAGTGTGAGTTTGTCTGTTACTGAGTGTGAGTTTGTCTATTAGTGTGTGTGTTTCTGTTAGCTAGTGTATGCGTATCTGTCAGTGAATGTGTGTGTGTGTGTTTAGAATGCGGGGCGGGGTAAAGGTTGGGTGGGGTGGCGCGCGGGGGGGGGCGCCTGAGTTTTGTTCTGCCTAGGGCAGCACAAAACCAGGATACACCACTGCATGTATGTGTATGTATGTCTGTCTGTATGTGTGTCTATATGCATGTATGTCTATGTATGTCTGTCTGTATGTATGTCTATCAGGAAGTATTACTTTACTGAGAGGGTAGTGGATGAATGGAATAGCCTTCCAGCTGAAGTGGTAGAGGTTAACACAGTAAAGGAGTTTAAAGGGAAACTCCAGTGCCAGGAAAACGATCTGTTTTCCTGGCACTGGAGGGTCCCTCTCCCTCCCACCCCCCAAACCCCAGTTGCTGAAGGGGTGAAAACCCCTTCAGTGACTTACCAGAGGCAGCGACATGTCCCATGTCGCTGCTTCCTCCTCCCCCGCCACTCCTCCTTCTGCTTACATCGGCCGGTGGGCGAGACTGATCTCGCCCGCCGGCCGAGGAGACCTAATGCGCATGCGCGGCAATGCCGAGCATGCGCATTAGCGCACCCCATAGGAAAGCATTGAAAATGAATTTCAATGCTTCCCTATGGGGAATAGAGCGACGCTGGAGGTCCTCACACAGCGTGAGGACGTCCAGCGACGCTCTAGCACAGAAAACCTGTGCTATAGAGCAGGAAGTTCCCTCTAGTGGCTGTCTAATAGACAGCCACTAGGGGAGGACTTAACCCTGCAAGGTAATTATTGCAGTTTAAAAAAAAACTGCAATAATTACACTTGCAGGGTTAAGGGTAGTGGGAGTTGGCACCCAGACCACTCCAATGGGCAGAAGTGGTCTGGGTGCCTGGAGTGTCCCTTTAAGCATGCGTGGGATAGGCATAAGGCTATCCTAACTATAAGATAAGGCCAGGGACTAATGAAAGTATTTAGAAAATTGGGCAGACTTGATGGGCCGAATGGTTCTTATCTGCCGTCACATTCTATGTTTCTATGTTTCTATGGAAGACCTGTATAAAAGGATGGCATGTAGCCCACATTAAACAGATCCTGCTTGACCCTCAATACAAAGCCTCGTCTCATACTTGGGGGGATTATTCGTGTGTTTCCTGTTCGGCGCTTAGGAGTGTTCGGTAGCTGACTTTGCATTCGGGAAAGGGAACAGCTCTGGCAGCGTTAACCCCTTCTATACCCGGGGTACCGTTACAGCCATTTACTAAAGTTAGGGTTTATATTTGTATTTTGCTCAAAAAAATTCTCACTGATTATATCATTATTATACGTTTTACTGATCTAAAACTCGTATTTGTGTTCAGCGATGTCTCATGAGTACAACACTACCCAATAGAAAAAGAAAGCTACAAATGTCAGACCGAAATCTAAACTTGTAGCAAAATATGGACTGGGTGGATAATAAGGGCCTAACCCAATTTAGCCATAGGACAAAAAAGAAATTTGAGAGATAGTCCCTGTAACGGAACCTTACCTCTTCCTGGGAATACGTATTGCTAAACCGGCCCTTTTAACCACTAACCAGGTACATGTCCAATAACAGAGACTATAACCACAGTGGAATGTGCTTACCTGGTTCATGTGGATTACTTGTATCACAGTTCGGGACTTTTGAACAGGATTCGTCTATTAATACAACACGTACGGCAGAAACTCAATATGCAGAAAAACGAACCCAAACTACTGAACACCGCACGACCCTGCTTTTTAATTATGTGGTATTTTACCTCCCAGATCGGCACTTACCATCCGTATGAAACGCACAAACTCTTTGTTTCAGTTCCTAGGTGGCCGCCATTTCGGGACTTTTACACGTGTTCGCGGCCATCTTAGTTCACGAACAGCGGTGATTTGCCGTCGAGTGTCTGGAACCAAAATCGGACACTCGAGTAGGCGAACACCGCTGAGACCTCCATAAGACCGTAAATTCGTGCTGGAACCACCGACCGTGCTGCAGTTCGGTAGATAGACTATACCACATACAGGGATTGTAGCGATCATCAGGAAATGCACGGATGGCAAGATTTTCGTGCCTTTTCACCGCACGAATGAGGACCAACCGCAAGGCCAAAACTTATGGAACTATTTTCGGCTAGTGTGCCTGTGCGGTCGGTCAAAACTTTAAAGTCCCATAACTTCCGAACCCCTTAACCGAATGGGATGATTTTTAAATATGTTGTTCCCCCAGATTAGGGCTATCTGGGGATACTGGATTCATGGATGTACCCCAAGTATTTGGGGTACATCCAAAACTCGGGTAAAAATGGGTGTGTGATAATTATGTTGTTAACTGTTTATCTGAGGGGAGGAAATGTGTGGGAGGTACCATGTTTGTAATTGGTTACTGTCCTAATTATGTAGGTGTCTCCCTTTCATGGGCAGAATCGCATAAAAGGAGAATCCTTGTCATTAAAATTTAGCTCTTCTTGACCCTTCAAAAGTAGCCTCGTCTCGTTCTTGGAAGGGGATTTACTGCAGAATTACTTTGCTTTTTAACAGCTGAACCTGACTCTCCTCTTGGATTTTGTGGATGGGAACAAGCAACTTCATTACTATACAGCAGTTTGCCGGGAAAAAGGACGTCTCCAACGGCTGATACCCTCTCACTACCTGAGTAGCCGTTACAGTCCCCAGGGACAGAAATCAACAAGGAGACCAAATCTCAATCAGTTTCCATCACTAATTATATCACCTATATTGGTAGGACTAGAAATCAGGTCTAAAATCTGAAAAAATATCTTAATTAGTTACTGAAATATATAATAATTGTATACAAAAGCAAATAAATAGTGAAATGAACTGTGATAGTGTAAGAATAATAAATATTAACCCCTTAACCCCTTCAGGACGGAGTTAATAGTGCATGTTCTGATCAAAGAAAACGTAAACAAAAACTGGAATTTGCGCTATATGTCTGTTCAACCGTAATTCACTGCTGTCACATTAAGAAACAGGGCTTTAATTTATCATTAACTATTCATATATGGAACATAATTTATTATGAATAAAATTTTTAAAAAATTGAGAAAATAAGATTTTTTTTTTCATTTGTATTTCCGTCTGATATTTTAGCTGTGAATGTCATAATACTGTTAAGTTTCAAGCCATCCAATCACGGTGCTCTTTGTCATTTTACACAGCGTGGGAAAGTTCTTTGGAATTTTCCCACGCTGTGTAAAATGACAAAGAGAACTCTGATTGGGTTAAACCCACCAATCAGAGTGTTCTTAGCCTAATTGCAGGGCGGGGCAGTCTGCGCGGAGCCCTCCATGGGTGAAGATGGATTATTTTTTTTGTGCTCTGGTTTTTTATTTTATTTTAAGTTCGATGGGTATAATGGATTTTTATTTGTCAGGGGTGGGGGGTAGGACAGTAGCTGCCCCCCCCTCATTATCTTTATGGCCCCCACCCGCCGCCCAGGGGTGGGGGCCAGGGGGGGAAGGAGAGTAGGTCCCCCCCCTCATTATCATTACGGCCCCCACCCGTCGCCCAGGGGTGGGGGCCGGGAGGGGAGGACAGTAGGTCCCCCCCCTCATTATCATTATGGCCCCCACCCGCCGCTCAGGGGTGGGGGCCAGGGGGAGGACAATAGGTCCGCCCCCCCTTATTGTTATTTAGGGCCCCCACCTGCTGCGCAGGGTTGGGGGCCGGATAGTAGGGTTTTTTTTTACAGTGAGCAGCCACAGGCTGTTCACTGTTTAGTGGACATGCCCCCACTCGCGGTATAGGACCGGGTAAGTAACAAAAACCGTGAGGACATACTATTACGCCCTGCGGCGTTTAGAGCCGCTTAGAATAGGGCGTAATAGTACACCCTCCGGTTTTAAGGGGTTAAAGTGGCAACACTCTGTCTCAATAGAAACAGTATAGGTTAGGTGTGGCAGGCCTCCGCCCAGGGCCGGTGCAAGGATTTTTGCCACCCTAGGCAAAAAAAAATTTGCCGCCTCCCCCATATGTCCTGCCCACCATGTGACATCACAATACCCCGCCCATATGCTCTGCCATATGGGCCAACGCCAGTCTTCACATTAAAAAGCCTACAGGCACAGGCTATAGACACCAGAACCACTACATTATGCTGTAGTGCTTCTGGTGACTATAGTATCCATTTAATGTGAGGTGAATTAGAGATTAGATCCACTTAAAATATATTGTATTGCCTACTTACCACCAGATGAGGACAAGAGGCTGATGATGGGCTCAGTCTGGCTCCACAGGTCTGGTGTAGAAGAGGCTCTCTGGAGACTGTTTTTAATGGCCGCCTATTGCCCATACTACTAATAAGGATTAATAGGAGCTTTGCCCACATCCATCATGGCGCTGGGTGTGTCACTCCAGGCTCATTATAATAAACAATATCTCTCTATTTCCTATTATCTCATCCTTATCACATTATTAACACTCGCATATTGCTATCTTAGCGCTAATGGCCGCCTATTGCCCATACTACTAATAAGGATTAATAGGAGCTTTGCCCACATCCATCATGGCGCCGGGTGTGTCACTCCAAGCTCATTATAATAAACAATATCTCTCCATTTCCTATTATCTCCTCCTTATCACATTATGAACACTCTCCATATTGCTATGTTATTGCTAATGGCCGCCTATTGCCCATACTACTAATAAGGATTAATAGGAGCTTTGCCCACATCCATCATGGCGCCGGGTGTGTCACTCCAGGCTCATTATAATAAACAATATCTCTCTATTTCCTATTATCTCCTCCTTATCACATTATTAACACTCTCCATATTGCTATCTTAGAGCTAATGGCTGCCTATTGCCCATACTACTAATAAGGATTAATAGGATCTTTGCCCACATCCATCATGGCGCCGGGTGTGTCACTCCAGGCTCATTATAATAAACAATATCTCTCTATTTCCTATTATCTCCTCCTTATCACATTATTAACACTCTCCATATTGCTATCTTAGTGCTAGTGGCTGCCTATTGCCCATACTACTAATAAGGATTAATAGGAGCTTTGCCCACATCCATCATGGCGCTGGGTGTGTCACTCCAGGCTCATTATAATAAACAATATCTCTCTATTTCCTATTATCTCCTCCTTATCACATTATTAACACTCGCATATTGCTATCTTAGCGCTAATGGCCGCCTATTGCCCATACTACTAATAAGGATTAATAGGAGCTTTGCCCACATCCATCATGGCGCCGGGTGTGTCACTCCAAGCTCATTATAATAAACAATATCTCTCCATTTCCTATTATCTCCTCCTTATCACATTATGAACACTCTCCATATTGCTATGTTATTGCTAATGGCCGCCTATTGCCCATACTACTAATAAGGATTAATAGGAGCTTTGCCCACATCCATCATGGCGCCGGGTGTGTCACTCCAGGCTCATTATAATAAACAATATCTCTCTATTTCCTATTATCTCCTCCTTATCACATTATTAACACTCTCCATATTGCTATCTTAGAGCTAATGGCTGCCTATTGCCCATACTATTAATAAGGATTAATAGGATCTTTGCCCACATCCATCATGGCGCCGGGTGTGTCACTCCAGGCTCATTATAATAAACAATATCTCTATATTTCCTATTATCTCCTCCTTATCACATTATTAACACTCTCCATATTGCTATCTTAGCGCTAATGGCTGCCTATTGCCCATACTACTAATAAGGATTAATAGGAGCTTTGCCCTCATCCATCATGGCGCTGGGTGTGTCACTAAAGGCTCATTATAATAAACAATATCTCTCTATTTCCTATTATCTCCTCCTTATAACATTATTAACACTCTCCATATTGCTATCTTAGTGCTAATGGCTGCCTATTGCCCATACTACTAATAAGGATTAATAGGAGCTTTGCCCACATCCATCATGACGCTGGGTGTGTCACTAAAGGCTCATTATAATAAACAATATCTCTCTATTTCCTATTATCTCCTCCTTATCACATTATTAACACTGTCCATATTGCTATCTTAGCACTAATGGCCGCCTATTGCCCATATTACTAATAAGGATTAATAGGAGCTTTGCCCACATCCATCATGGCGCCGGGTGTGTCACACCAGGCTCAGTATAATAAACAATATCTCTCTATTTCCCATTATCTCCTCCTTATCACATTATTAACACTCTCCATATTGCTATCTTAGAGCTAATGGCCGCCTATTGCCCATACTACTAATAAGGATTAATAGGAGCTTTGCCCATATCCATCATGGCGCTGGGTGTGTCACTCCAGGCTCATTATAATAAACAATATCTCTCTATTTCCTATTATCTCCTCCTTATCACATTATTAACACTCTCCATATTGCTATCTTAGCGCTAATGGCTGCCTATTGCCCATACTACTAATAAGGATTAATAGGAGCTTTGCCCACATCCATCATGGCGCTGGGTGTGTCACTCCAGGCTCATTATAATAAACAATATCTCTCTATTTCCTATTATCTCCTCCTTATCACATTATTAACACTCTCCATATTGCTATCTTAGCACTAATGGCTGCCTATTGCCCATACTACTAATAAGGATTAATAGGAGCTGTGCCCACATCTATCATGGCGCTGGGTGTGTCACTCCAGGCTCATTATAATAAACAATATCTCTCTATTTCCTATTATCTCCTCCTTATCACATTATGAACACTCTCCATATTGCTATGTTATTGCTAATGGCCGCCTATTGCCCATACTACTAATAAGGATTAATAGGAGCTTTGCCCACATCCATCATGGCGCCGGGTGTGTCACTCCAGGCTCATTATAATAAACAATATCTCTCTATTTCCTATTATCTCCTCCTTATCACATTATTAACACTCTCCATATTGCTATCTTAGAGCTAATGGCTGCCTATTGCCCATACTACTAATAAGGATTAATAGGATCCTTGCCCACATCCATCATGGCGCCGGGTGTGTCACTCCAGGCTCATTATAATAAACAATATCTCTCTATTTCCTATTATCTCCTCCTTATCACATTATTAACACTCTCCATATTGCTATCTTAGCGCTAATGGCTGCCTATTGCCCATACTACTAATAAGGATTAATAGGAGCTTTGCCCTCATCCATCATGGCGCTGGGTGTGTCACTAAAGGCTCATTATAATAAACAATATCTCTCTATTTCCTATTATCTCCTCCTTATAACATTATTAACACTCTCCATATTGCTATCTTAGTGCTAATGGCTGCCTATTGCCCATACTACTAATAAGGATTAATAGGAGCTTTGCCCACATCCATCATGACGCTGGGTGTGTCACTCCAGGCTCATTATAATAAACAATATCTCTCTATTTCCTATTATCTCCTCCTTATCACATTATTAACACTCTCCATATTGCTATCTTAGAGCTAATGGCCGCCTATTGCCCATACTACTAATAAGGATTAATAGGAGCTTTGCCCATATCCATCATGGCGCTGGGTGTGTCACTCCAGGCTCATTATAATAAACAATATCTCTCTATTTCCTATTATCTCCTCCTTATCACATTATTAACACTCTCCATATTGCTATCTTAGCGCTAATGGCCGCCTATTGCCCATACTACTAATAAGGATTAATAGGAGCTTTGCCCACATCCATCATGGCGATGGGTGTGTCACTCCAGGCTCATTATAATAAACAATATCTCTCTATTTCCTATTATCTCCTCCTTGTCACATTATTAACACTCTCCATATTGCTATCTTAGTGCTAATGGCCGCCTATTGCCCATACTACTAATAAGGATTAATAGGAGCTTTGCCCACATCCATCATGGCGCCGGGTGTGTCACTCCAGACTCATTATAATAAACAATATCTCTCTATTTCCTATTATCTCCTCCTTATCACATTATTAACACTCTCCATATTGCTATCTTAGAGCTAATGGCCGCCTATTGCCCATACTACTAATAAGGATTAATAGGAGCTTTGCCCACATCCATCATGGCGCTGGGTGTGTCACTCCAGGCTCATTATAATAAACAATATCTCTCTATTTCCTATTATCTCCTCCTTATCACATTATTAACACTCTCCATATTGCTATCTTAGTGCTAATGGCCGCCTATTGCCCATACTACTAATAAGGATTAATAGGAGCTATGCCCACATCCATCATGGTGCCGGGTGTGTCACTCCAGGCTCATTATAATAAACAATATCTCTCTATTTCCTATTATCTCCTCCTTATCACATTATTAACACTCTCCATATTGCTATCTTAGTGCTAATGGCCGCCTATTGCCCATACTACTAATAAGGATTAATAGGAGCTTTGCCCACATCCATCATGGCGATGGGTGTGTCACTCCAGGCTCATTATAATAAACAATATCTCTCTATTTCCTATTATCTCCTCCTTATCACATTATTAACACTCTCCATATTGCTATCTTAGCGCTAATGGCTGCCTATTGCCCATACTACTAATAAGGATTAATAGGAGCTTTGCCCACATCCATCATGGCGCCGGGTGTGTCACTCCAGGCTCATTATAATAAACAATATCTCTCTATTTCCTATTATCTCCTCCTTATCACATTATTAACACTCTCCATATTGCTATCTTAGTGCTAATGGCCGCCTATTGCTCATACTACTAATAAGGATTAATAGGAGCTTTGCCCACATCCATCATGGCGCCGGGTGTGTCACTCCAGGCTTATTATAATAAACAATATCTCTCTATTTCCTATTATCTCCTCCTTATCACATTATTAACACTCTCCATATTGCTATCTTAGAGCTAATGGCTGCCTATTGCCCATACTACTAATAAGGATTAATAGGAGCTTTGCCTACATCCATCATGGCGCCGGGTGTGTCACTCCAGGCTCATTATAATAAACAATATCTCTCTATTTCCTATTATCTCCTCCTTATCACATTATTAACACTCTCCATATTGCTATCTTAGTGCTAATGGCCGCCTATTGCCCATACTACTAATAAGGATTAATAGGAGCTTTGCCCACATCCATCATGGCGCTGGGTGTGTCACTCCAGGCTCATTATAATAAACAATATCTCTCTATTTCCTATTATCTCCTCCTTATCACATTATTAACACTCTCCATATTGCTATCTTAGCGCTAATGGCCGCCTATTGCCCATACTACTAATAAGTATTAATAGGAGCTTTGTCCACATCCATCATGGCGCTGGGTGTGTCACTCCAGGCTCATTATAATAAACAATATCTCTCTATTTCCTATTATCTCCTCCTTATCACATTATTAACACTCTCCATATTGCTATCTTAGCGCTAATGGCTGCCTATTGCCCATACTACTAATAAGGATTAATAGGAGCTTTTCCCACATCCATCATGGCTCTGGGTGTGTCACTCCAGGCTCATTATAATAAACAATATCTCTCTATTTCCTATTATCTCCTCCATATCACATTATTAACACTCTCCATATTGCTATCTTAGCGCTAATGGCCGCCTATTGCCCATACTACTAATAAGGATTAATAGGAGCTTTGTCCACATCCATCATGGCGCTGGGTGTGTCACTCCAGGCTCATTATAATAAACAATATCTCTCTATTTCCTATTATCTCCTCCTTATCACATTATTAACACTCTCCATATTGCTATCTTAGCGCTAATGGCTGCCTTTTGCCCATACTACTAATAAGGATTAATAGGAGCTTTGCCCACATCCATCATGGCGCTGGGTGCGTCACTCCAGGCTCATTATAATAAACAATATCTCTCTATTTCCTATTATCTCCTCCTTATCACATTATTAACACTCTCCATATTGCTATCTTAGCGCTAATGGCTGCCTATTGCCCATACTACTAATAAGGATTAATAGGAGCTTTGCCCACATCCATCATGGCGCCGGGTGTGTCACTCCAGGCTCATTATAATAAACAACATCTCTCTATTACCTATTATCTCCTCCTTATCACATTATTAACACTCTCCATATTGCTATCTTAGTGCTAATGGCCGCCTATTGCCCATACTACTAATAAGGATTAATAGGAGCTTTGCCCACATCCATCATGGCGCTGGGTGTGTCACTCCAGGCTCATTATAATAAACAATATCTCTCTATTTCCTATTATCTCCTCCTTATCACATTGTTAACACTCTCCATATTGCTATATTAGCTCTAATGGCCGCCTATTGCCCATACTACTAATAAGGATTAATAGGAGCTTTGCCCACATCCATCATGGCGCCGGGTGTGTCACTCCAGGCTCATTATAATAAACAATATCTCTCTATTTCCTATTATCTCCTCCTTATCACATTATTAACACTCTCCATATTGCTATCTTAGCGCTAATGGCCGCCTATTGCCCATACTACTAATAAGGATTAATAGGAGCTTTGCCCACATCCATCATGGCGCCGGGTGTGTTACTCCAGGCTCATTATAATAAACAATATCTCTCTATATCCTATTATCTCCTCCTTATCACATTATTAACACTCTCCATATTGCTATGTTAGCGCTAATGGCCGCCTATTGCCCATACTACTAATAAGGATTAATAGGAGCTTTGCCCACATCCATCATGGCGCTGGGTGTGTCACTCCAGGCTCATTATAATAAACAATATCTCTCTATTTCCTATTATCTCCTCCTTATCACATTATTAACACTCTCCATATTGCTATCTTAGCGCTAATGGCTGCCTATTACCCATACTACTAATAAGGATTAATAGGAGCTTTGCCCACATCCATCATGGCGCTGGGTGTGTCACTCCAGGCTCATTATAATAAACAATATCTCTCTATTTCCTATTATCTCCTCCTTATCACATTATTAACACTCTCCATATTGCTATCTTAGCGCTAATGGCCGCCTATTGCCCATACTACTAATAAGGATTAATAGGAGCTTTGCCCTCATCCATTATGGCGCCGGGTGTGTCATTCCAGGCTCTTTATAATAAACAATATCTCTCTATTTCCTATTATCTCCTCCTTATCACATTATTAACACTCTCCATATTGCTATCTTAGGGCTAATGGACGCCTATTGCCCATACTACTAATAAGGATTAATAGGAGCTTTGCCCACATCCATCATGGCGCCGGGTGTGTCACTCCAGACTCATTATAATACACAATATCTCTCTATTTCCTATTATCTCCTCCTTATCACATTATTAACACTCTCCATATTGCTATCTTAGAGCTAATGGCTGCCTATTGCCCATACTACTAATAAGGATTAATAGGAGCTTTGCCCACATCCATCATGGCGCTGGGTGTGTCACTCCAGGCTCATTATAATAAACAATATCTCTCTATTTCCTATTATCTCCTCCTTATCACATTATTAACACTCTCCATATTGCTATCTTAGTGCTAATGGCTGCCTATTGCCCATACTACTAATAAGGATTAATAGGAGCTTTGTCCACATCCATCATGGCGCTGGGTGTGTCACTCCAGGCTCATTATAATAAACAATATCTCTCTATTTCCTATTATCTCCTCCTTATCACATTATTAACACTCTCCATATTGCTATCTTAGCGCTAATGGCCGCCTATTGCCCATACTACTAATAAGGATTAATAGGAGCTTTGCCCACATCCATCATGGCACCGGGTGTGTCACTCCAGGCTCATTATAATAAACAATATCTCTCTATTTCCTATTATCTCCTCCTTATCACATTATTAACACTCTCCATATTGCTATCTTAGCGCTAATGGCCGCCTATTGCCCATACTACTAATAAGGATTAATAGGAGCTTTGCCCTCATCCATCATGGCGCTGGGTGTGTCACTCCAGGCTCATTATAATAAACAATATCTCTCTATATCCTATTATCTCCTCCTTATCACATTATTAACACTCTCCATATTGCTATCTTAGCGCTAATGGCTGCCTATTGCCCATACTACTAATAAGGATTAATAGGAGCTTTGCCCTCATCCATCATGGCGCTGGGTGTGTCACTCCAGGCTCATTATAATAAACAATATCTCTCTATTTCCTATTATCTCCTCCTTATCACATTATTAACACTCTCCATATTGCTATCTTAGTGTTAATGGCCGCCTATTGCCCATACTACTAATAAGGATTAATAGGAGCTTTGCCCACATCCATCATGGTGCCGGGTGTGTCACTCCAGGCTCATTATAATAAACAATATCTCTCTATTTCCTATTATCTCCTCCTTATCACATTATTAACACTCTCCATATAGCTATCTTAGCGCTGATGGCTGCCTATTGCCCATACTACTAATAAGGATTAATAGGAGCTTTGCCCTCATCCATCATGGCGCTGGGTGTGTCACTCCAGGCTCATTATAATAAACAATATCTCTCTATTTCCTATTATCTCCTCCTTATCACATTATTAACACTCTCCATATTGCTATCTTAGCGCTAATGGCCGCCTATTGCCCATACTACTAATAAGGATTAATAGGAGCTTTGCCCTCATCCATCATGGCGCTGGGTGTGTCACTCCAGGCTCATTATAATAAACAATATCTCTTTATATCCTATTATCTCCTCCTTATCACATTATTAACACTCTCCATATTGCTATGTTAGCGCTAATGGCCGCCTATTGCCCATACTACTAATAAGGATTAATAGGAGCTTTGCCCACATCCATCATGGCGCTGGGTGTGTCACTCCAGGCTCATTATAATAAACAATATCTCTCTATTTCCTATTATCTCCTCCTTATCACATTATTAACACTCTCCATAATGCTATCTTAGCGCTAATGGCTGCCTATTACCCATACTACTAATAAGGATTAATAGGAGCTTTGCCCACATCCATCATGGCGCTGGGTGTGTCACTCCAGGCTCATTATAATAAACAATATCTCTCTATTTCCTATTATCTCCTCCTTATCACATTATTAACACTCTCCATATTGCTATCTTAGCGCTAATGGCCGCCTATTGCCCATACTACTAATAAGGATTAATAGGAGCTTTGCCCTCATCCATTATGGCGCCGGGTGTGTCACTCCAGGCTCTTTATAATAAACAATATCTCTCTATTTCCTATTATCTCCTCCTTATAACATTATTAACACTCTCCATATTGCTATCTTAGGGCTAATGGACGCCTATTGCCCATACTACTAATAAGGATTAATAGGAGCTTTGCCCACATCCATCATGGCGCCGGGTGTGTCACTCCAGACTCATTATAATACACAATATCTCTCTATTTCCTATTATCTCCTCCTTATCACATTATTAACACTCTCCATATTGCTATCTTAGAGCTAATGGCTGCCTATTGCCCATACTACTAATAAGGATTAATAGGAGCTTTGCCCACATCCATCATGGCGCTGGGTGTGTCACTCCAGGCTCATTATAATAAACAATATCTCTCTATTTCCTATTATCTCCTCCTTATCACATTATTAACACTCTCCATATTGCTATCTTAGTGCTAATGGCTGCCTATTGCCCATACTACTAATAAGGATTAATAGGAGCTTTGTCCACATCCATCATGGCGCTGGGTGTGTCACTCCAGGCTCATTATAATAAACAATATCTCTCTATTTCCTATTATCTCCTCCTTATCACATTATTAACACTCTCCATATTGCTATCTTAGCGCTAATGGCCGCCTATTGCCCATACTACTAATAAGGATTAATAGGAGCTTTGCCCACATCCATCATGGCGCTGGGTGTGTCACTCCAGGCTCATTATAATAAACAATATCTCTCTATTTCCTATTATCTCCTCCTTATCACATTATTAACACTCTCCATATTGCTATCTTAGCGCTAATGGCCGCCTATTGCCCATACTACTAATAAGGATTAATAGGAGCTTTGCCCACATCCATCATGGCGCCGGGTGTGTCACTCCAGTCTCATTATAATAAACAATATCTCTCTATTTCCTATTATCTCCTCCTTATCACATTATTAACACTCTCCATATTGCTATCTTAGCGCTAATGGCCGCCTATTGCCCATACTACTAATAAGGATTAATAGGAGCTTTGCCCACATCCATCATGGCGCTGGGTGTGTCACTCCAGGCTCATTATAATAAACAATATCTCTCTATTTCCTATTATCTCCTCCTTATCACATTATTAACACTCTCCATATTGCTATCTTAGCTCTAATGGACGCCTATTGCCCATACTACTAATAAGGATTAATAGGAGCTTTGCCCACATCCATCATGGCGCCGGGTGTGTCACTCCAGGCTCATTATAATAAACAATATCTCTCTATTTCCTATTATCTCCTCCTTATCACATTATTAACACTCTCCATATTGCTATCTTAGCTCTAATGGACGCCTATTGACCATACTACTAATAAGGATTAATAGGAGCTTTGCCCACATCCATCATGGCGCTGGGTGTGTCACTCCAGGCTCATTATAATAAACAATATCTCTCTATTTCCTATTATCTCCTCCTTATCACATTATTAACACTCTCCATATTGCTATCTTAGCGCTAATGGCCGCCTATTGCCCATACTACTAATAAGGATTAATAGGAGCTTTGCCCACATCCATCATGGCGCTGGGTGTGTCACTCCAGGCTCATTATAATAAACAATATCTCTCTATTTCCTATTATCTCCTCCTTATCACATTATTAACACTCTCCATATTGCTATCTTAGCGCTAATGGCCGCCTATTGCCCATACTACTAATAAGGATTAATAGGAGCTTTGCCCACATCCATCATGGCGCCGGGTGTGTCACTCAAGGCTCATTATAATAAACAATATCTCTCTATTTCCTATTATCTCCTCCTTATCACATTATTAACACTCTCCATATTGCTATCTTAGCGCTAATGGCCGCCTATTGCCCATACTACTAATAAGGATTAATAGGAGCTTTGCCCACATCCATCATGGCGCCGGGTGTGTCACTCCAGGCTCATTATAATAAACAATATCTCTCTATTTCCTATTATCTCCTCCTTATCACATTATTAACACTCTCCA
This sequence comes from Pelobates fuscus, assembly GCF_036172605.1. Taxonomy (NCBI): domain Eukaryota; kingdom Metazoa; phylum Chordata; class Amphibia; order Anura; family Pelobatidae; genus Pelobates; species Pelobates fuscus. The sequence goes on along the minus strand of NC_086326.1, from coordinate 149,933,784 downwards.
TATTGCTATCTTAGCGCTAATGGCCGCCTATTGCCCATACTACTAATAAGGATTAATAGGAGCTTTGCCCACATCCATCATGGCGCCGGGTGTGTAACTCCAGGCTCATTATAATAAACAATATCTCTCTATTTCCTATTATCTCCTCCTTATCACATTATTAACACTCTCCATATTGCTATCTTAGTGCTAATGGCTGCCTATTGCCCATACTACTAATAAGGATTAATAGGAGCTTTGCCCACATCCATCATGGCGCCTGGTGTGTCACTCCAGGCTCATTATAATAAACAATAGCTCTCTATTTCCTATTATCTCCTCCTTATCACATTATTAACACTCTCCATATTGCTATCTTAGTGCTAATGGCTGCCTATTGCCCATACTACTAATAAGGATTAATAGGAGCTTTGCCCACATCCATCATGGCGCTGGGTGTGTCACTCCAGGCTCATTATAATAAACAATATCTCTCTATTTCCTATTATCTCCTCCTTATCACATTATTAACACTCTCCATATTGCTATCTTAGTGCTAATGGCCGCCTATTGCCCATACTACTAATAAGGATTAATAGGAGCTTTGCCCACATCCATCATGGCGCCGGGTGTGTCACTCCAGGCTCATTATAATAAACAATATCTCTCTATTTCCTATTATCTCCTCCTTATCACATTATTAACACTCTCCATATTGCTATCTTAGTGCTAATGGCCGCCTATTGCCCATACTACTAATAAGGATTAATAGGAGCTTTACCCACATCCATCATGGCGCCGGGTGTGTCACTCCAGGCTCATTATAATAAACAATATCTCTCTATTTCCTATTATCTCCTCCTTATCACATTATTAACACTCTCCATATTGCTATCTTAGCGCTAACGGCCGCCTATTGCCCATACTACTAATAAGGATTATTAGGAGCTTTGCCCACATCCATCATGGCGCTGGGTTTGTCACTCCAGGCTCATTATAATAAACAATATCTCTCTATTTCCTATTATCTCCTCCTTATAACATTATTAACACTCTCCATATTGCTATCTTAGCACTAATGGCCGCCTATTGCCCATACTACTAATAAGGATTAATAGGAGCTTTGCCCACATCCATCATGGCGCTGGGTGTGTCACTCCAGGCTCATTATAATAAACAATATCTCTCTATTTCCTATTATCTCCTCCTTATAACATTATTAACACTCTCCATATTGTTATCTTAGCGCTAATGGCCGCCTATTGCCCATACTACTAATAAGGATTAATAGGAGCTTTGCCCTCATCCATCATGGCGCCGGGTGTGTCACTCCAGACTCATTATAATAAACAATATCTCTCTATTTCCTATTATCTCCCCCTTATCACATTATTAACACTCTCCATGTTGCTATCTTAGCGCTAATGGCCGCCTATTGCCCATACTACTAATAAGGATTATTAGGAGCTTTGCCCACATCCATCATGGCGCCGGGTGTGTCACTCCAGGCTCATTATAATAAACAATATCTCTCTATTTCCTATTATCTCCTCCTTATAACATTATTAACACTCTCCATATTGCTATCTTAGCACTAATGGCCCCCTATTGCCCATACTACTAATAAGGATTAATAGGAGCTTTGCCCACATCCATCATGGCGCCGGGTGTGTCACTCCAGGCTCATTATAATAAACAATATCTCTCTATTTCCTATTATCTCCTCCTTATCACATTATTAACACTCTCCATATTGCTATCTTAGCGCTAATGGCCGCCTATTGCCCATACTACTAATAAGGATTAATAGGAGCTTTGCCCACATCCATCATGGCGCCGGGTGTGTCACTCCAGGCTCATTATAATAAACAATATCTCTCTATTTCCTATTATCTCCTCCTTATAACATTATTAACACTCTCCATATTGCTATCTTAGCACTAATGGCCCCCTATTGCCCATACTACTAATAAGGATTAATAGGAGCTTTGCCCACATCCATCATGGCGCCGGGTGTGTCACTCCAGGCTCATTATAATAAACAATATCTCTCTATTTCCTATTATCTCCTCCTTATCACATTATTAACACTCTCCATATTGCTATCTTAGTGCTAATGGCCGCCTATTGCCCATACTACTAATAAGGATTAATAGGAGCTTTGCCCACATCCATAATGGCGCTGGGTGTGTCACTCCAGGCTCATTATAATAAACAATATCTCTCTATTTCCTATTATCTCCTCCTTATCACATTATTAACACTCTCCATATTGCTATCTTAGCGCTAATGGCCGCCTATTGCCCATACTACTAATAAGGATTAATAGGAGCTTTGCCCACATCCATCATGGCGGCGGTGAGGTCCCTGACGTCATTTCCGGTGTGTCAGAGCTGCTCCCCAGGCGGTTTCACTGCCCTCACTGACGTCATATGTGTGCGCCGTGCAGATCGTGCTGAGCCGCTGGGAGCGGAGGGTGAGGCTCGGGGTTTCGGGGATCATTGTGTTTATTGGGGTTATTACTGGTTACAGGTCAGTGACCCCGCCCCCGGGAGCATCATGGGACCTGGTAATGCTGCCAATCATTAATCAGTGAGCAGCAGGGAGGATACAGTATCAGTAATGGAATGCTGTCACTAATCAGCTGATTAAACCAATAACCAAATCAATACATCATATATATAACATGGAGAGAGAGAGAGTAACATGGAGAGAGAGAGACAGAGAGAGTAACATGGAGAGAGAGAGAGAGAGTAACATGGAGAGAGAGTAACATGGAGAGAGAGAGAGAGATCATTAATCAGTGAGCAGCAGGGAGGATACAGTATCAGTAATGGAATGCTGTCACTAATCAGCTGATTAAACCAATAACCAAATCAATACATCATATATATAACATGGAGAGAGAGAGAGAGTAACATGGAGAGAGAGAGAGTAACATGGAGAGAGAGAGAGAGTAACATGGAGAGAGAGAGTAACATGGAGAGAGAGAGAGAGTAACATGGAGAGAGAGAGAGAGAGAGTAACATGGAGAGAGAGAGAGAGAGTAACATGGAGAGAGAGAGAGAGAGTGTAACATGGAGAGAGAGAGAGAGAGTAACATGGAGAGAGAGAGAGAGTAACATGGAGAGAGAGAGAGTAACATGGAGAGAGAGTAACATGGAGAGAGAGAGAGAGTAACATGGAGAGAGAGAGAGAGTAACATGGAGAGAGAGATCATTAATCAGTGAGCAGCAGGGAGGATACAGTATCAGTAATGGAATGCTGTCACTAATCAGCTGATTAAACCAATAACCAAATCAATACATCATATATATAACATGGAGAGAGAGAGAGAGAGTAACATGGAGAGAGAGAGAGTGAGTAACATGGAGAGAGAGAGAGTGAGTAACATGGAGAGAGAGAGAGAGATCATTAATCAGTGAGCAGCAGGGAGGATACAGTATCAGTAATGGAATGCTGTCACTAATCAGCTGATTAAACCAATAACCAAATCAATACATCATATATATAACATGGAGAGAGAGAGAGTAACATGGAGGGAGAGAGAGAGAGTAACATGGAGAGAGAGAGAGAGAGTAACATGGAGAGAGAGAGAGAGAGTAACATGGAGAGAGAGAGAGAGGGTGTAACATGGAGAGAGAGAGAGAGTGAGTAACATGGAGAGAGAGACAGAGAGTAACATGGAGAGAGAGAGAGAGTAACATGGATAGAGAGTAACATGGGGAGAGAGAGAGAGTAACATGGGGAGAGAGAGAGAGTGTAACATGGGGAGAGAGAGAGAGTGTAACATGGGGAGAGAGAGAGAGAGTAACATGGGGAGAGAGAGAGAGAGTAACATGGAGAGAGAGTGTAACATGGAGAGAGAGAGATCATTAATCAGTGAGCAGCAGGGAGGATACAGTATCAGTAATGGAATGCTGTCACTAATCAGCTGATTAAATCAATAACCAAATCAATACATCATATATATAACATGGAGAGAGAGAGAGTAACATGGAGACAGAGAGAGAGTAACATGGAGAGAGAGAGAGAGAGTAACATGGAGAGAGAGAGAGAGAGTAACATGGAGAGAGAGAGTAACATGGAGAGAGAGAGAGAGAGAGTAACATGGAGAGAGAGAGAGTAACATGGAGAGAGAGAGAGTAACATGGAGAGAGAGAGAGTAACATGGAGAGAGAGAGTAACATGGAGAGAGAGAGAGAGTAACATGGGGAGAGAGAGATCATTAATCAGTGAGCAGCAGGGAGGATACAGTATCAGTAATGGAATGCTGTCACTAATCAGCTGATTAAACCAATAACCAAATCAATACATCATATATATAACATGGAGAGAGAGAGAGAGAGTGTAACATGGAGAGAGAGAGAGAGAGTGAGAGAGTAACATGGAGGGAGAGAGAGAGTAACATGGAGGGAGAGAGAGAGTAACATGGAGAGAGAGAGAGAGAAACATGGAGAGAGAGAGTAACATGGAGATAGAGAGTAACATGGAGAGAGAGAGAGAGTAACATAGAGAGAGAGAAACATGGAGAGAGAGAAAGAGAGTGTGTAACATGGAGAGAGAGAGAGAGAGAGTGTGTAACATGGAGAGAGCGAGAGAGAGTAACATGGAGAGAGCGAGAGAGAGTAACATGGAGAGAGAGAGAGAGTAACATGGAGAGAGAGAGAGTAACATGGAGAGAGAGAGAGTGTAACATGGAGAGAGAGAGAGTGTAACATGGAGAGAGAGAGAGAAACATGGAGAGAGAGAGAGAGTAACATGGAGAGAGAGAGATCATTAATCAGTGAGCAGCAGGGAGGATACAGTATCAGTAATGGAATGCTGTCACTAATCAGCTGATTAAACCAATAACCAAATCAATACATCATATATATAACATGGAGAGAGAGAGAGAGTAACATGGAGAGAGAGAGAGAGTGTGTAACATGGAGAGAGAGAGAGAGTAACATGGAGAGAGAGAGATCATTAATCAGTGAGCAGCAGGGAGGATACAGTATCAGTAATGGAATGCTGTCACTAATCAGCTGATTAAACCAATAACCAAATCAATACATCATATATATAACATGGAGAGAGAGAGAGAGTAACATGGAGAGAGAGAGAGAGTGTGTGTAACATGGAGAGAGAGAGAGAGTAACATGGAGAGAGAGAGAGAGAGTAACATGGAGAGAGAGAGATCATTAATCAGTGAGCAGCAGGGAGGATACAGTATCAGTAATGGAATGCTGTCACTAATCAGCTGATTAAACCAATAACCAAATCAATACATCATATATATAACATGGAGAGAGAGAGAGAGTAACATGGAGAGAGAGAGAGAGTAACATGGAGAGAGAGAGAGAGAGAGAGAGTAACATGGGGAGAGAGAGAGAGAGTAACATGGAGAGAGAGAGAGTAACATGGAGAGAGAGAGAGTAACATGGAGAGAGAGAGTGTGTAACATGGAGAGAGCGTAACATGGAGAGAGAGAGAGAAAAACATGGAGAGAGAGAAAAACATGGAGAGAGAGAGAGAGAGAGTAACATGGAGAGGGAGAGAGAGAGAGTAACATGGAGAGAGAGAGAGAGAGAGTAACATGGAGAGAGAGAGAGAGTAACATGGAGAGAGAGAGATCATTAATCAGTGAGCAGCAGGGAGGATACAGTATCAGTAATGGAATGCTGTCACCAATCAGCTGATTAAATCAATAACCAAATCAATACATCATATATATAACATGGAGAGAGAGAGAGAGAGAGAGAGTAACATGGAGAGAGAGAGAGAGAGAGAGAGAAAAACATGGAGAGAGAGAGAGAAACATGGAGAGGGAGATCATTAATCAGTGAGCAGCAGGGAGGATACAGTATCAGTAATGGAATGCTGTCACTAATCAGCTGATTAAACCAATAACCAAATCAATAAATCATATATATAACATGGAGAGAGAGAGAGAGAGAGAGAGTAACATGGAGAGAGAGAGAGAGTAACATGGAGAGAGAGAGAGAGTAACATGGAGAGAGAGAGAGAAACATGGAGAGAGAGAGTAACATGGAGAGAGAGAGAGAGAGAGGGAGTAACATGGAGAGAGAGAGAGAGAGGGGGTAACATGGAGAGAGAAAGAGAGAGTGTGTAACATGGAGAGAGTGACATGGAGAGAGAGAGGGGGTAACATGGAGAGAGAGAGAAAGGGTAACATGGAGTGAGAAATGGGATGTGTAAGGATCACCTGACACCCGCTTCCTGAGGACTCCAAGCACTCCAGCCGACACCATAACTTCCGTAGACTCCTTCCGAGAGCAAGACAGGAAGAAGCTCTTAAAAGAGCTTAGAAGCAATTATCCAAGGGAGCATGCAGAGCATAGCAATCCCTTGTAGTGATATAGCAATTCCCCCAATAAGAGACAGGACTCTAGATTGAGGGTGAATAAGAACTGAGGTTTAACGACACACACTCTGCTTTTATGCAAGAGTCAATTATGAATTACCCAATCACACACTGGTTACATCCCACACATCTCCTCCCCTTAGCCTGAGAGGTAACATACTTTTTACACATACACTGTAAGTTTAAAAATATACATTCAATCTTCATAAAATCTACATTACATATTCGCACTCGGCACACTTTAATTACAAATATATCCAAAATGCAGCCAATTCCTTCCAGTAGATAAAGTTAGCTGGAGGTCCCTTTTTGACCGACCGCAAGCACATTTTCCTGCCCAAAACAGTTCCATAGATTTGGGCTGTGCGGTCGGTCTATTTTGCACAGAAAAATGACTAAGTCCCATTCGATTGCACGAACGGGGCCACACATACCGCTGATCTCGTTCGAATGAACAAATATGGCCACCGCCACGTTTTCGTTTGCACGAACGGCGGCCACCAAGCGGTCGGCAATTTACCTACAGCAGGCTCCCGTGGCAATTGTTAAATGTCCTGTTAAAGTGAACTTATTACAGACCCGCAGGAGATGGCCTTTTAACCTCGTTACAAGAAATGGTGGTTGAGCTAAGCATGTAACCCGTGCAGCTGTTCTATGTTCCGATGTAATCTTGTTACGTAACTTTTGCAATAAATATGTTTACCTGACTTTAAATAAACTGTGTTAATCCGATTCGAAAAACTGTGTCTGTGTATCACTGATATGCTGCTCCCCCCCCGAACGTTTTGCCCAAAGTTGGGGTGCACAGAGACGTGGACTTAGTATTGTGCATCTGATACAGGAAGAAAGTTGACTCCAATAGATTTTGGAAATCTATTCACAAACCGGACTTTACATAGGACACGAGGCCATGCGTTTAGACTGGAAGAAAGAAGATTTCGTCTAAGGCAAAGGAAAGGTTTTTTTACTGTAAGAACAATCAGGATGTGGAATTCTCTGCCTGAAGAAGTGGTTTTATCAGAGTCCATACAGATGTTCAAACAGCTACTAGATGCATACTTGCAAAGACAGAATATTCAAGGATATAATCTTTCAATGTAGGGTAATAACTGCTTGATTCAAGGATAAATCTGACTGCCATTCTGGGGTCAAGAAGGAATTTTTTGTCCTAGCTTGTTGCAAAATTGTGCTTCAAACTGGGTTTTTTTTTTTTTTTTTTTTTTTCTTTTCTTTTGGATCAACAGCAAAAAACAGGTGTGAGGAAGGCTGAACTTGATGGACGCAAGTCTCTTTTCAGCTATCTAACTATGTAACTATGTAATATACTGAGACATACTGAGTGGGGACTTCTTTGTGTCAGCATTTTTCTCAGCTTGACAACAGGTGACATTCTTTGTCAAGCTTGTAATTTCCCGCAGCCAGTGATGGCTGTAGGGGGTAAAAGGCTATTAATATGAAGAATCTTATTGACTCGCAGGATCCTCCATAGACCTCAGTGCTGTACTCTTGAGCATGCGCAATAGCTCAGTGTTGAAGTCGGCAGTTGAAGCACCAGGAGCTGAAGAAGACTGGATGGAAGAGGATTGAGGTGTCTGCGAGGGACAGGTTCAGGTATGTAAAAACCTACCTTACCTTGCCCCCGATGGTTACAGAACCCCCAGTAGGTGATGTTACTGTTGGGGGTCTTTGCAAATTAAACAGAGCAGCTTTCAAAATGGAAAAAAAACAACTCAAAAAACAAACATTTAAACTCATTTCATGATGGAGAATACCTGACCGCTCCTATTTATATCCAGTAGGTTAATTCCTTTGATTTATGTCCCTCACACTGGGACCCAACAAGGTCGCCAATCACTGCTGGCATTGGAGTCCATTGTTTGCAGAAAGCAAGTCATCCAGTGACCCCTGGACAAAAAACCTAGAAGAAGGTGGAAGGGATTGAGAGATCTGGATCAAGTCTCAGAGATGGACTACCAGCTAAACAGACCGGTAAGGGATATATTCACAAAATACACTTCTATTGTTTTATCCTAACTTCCTGTCTTTGTGATGGGGAAGTATAACTCAAGGATATGGTAGGGAGAGAAAGAGAAGCATCTTGATGAGAATATTAAGCTCAATGTATTTTTTTGGATTAACATTGCAAATGATCTCAATCTGTTAGAAAATTAAAAACAATTAAAGGCTATAATTTGTAGTAGTTATAGTTAATGTCTGGCCAATTAATCCTGTTGTAGGTTGATGATCTGTAACAATGACATTTCTCATTTAGGATCAGTGTGAGTTTGAGGAAGTGGCCGTTTACTTCTCCGAGGAGGAGTGGGACTATTTAAATTATGAAGAGAAGGAGCTTTACCGGGATGTGATGATGGAGAATTACCAGACCCTCAGCTCTCTGGGTAAGAAAACGTCACCCTATTTAGAGAAAATCTTTCTCATAAGAACATATTCATATCTGGGACAAATTGACATTTCTTCACATATGTTCCTAACTCATCGTAATCATAATAAATGTGTATCGCTTGGAAGATCTTTAAGTTCTAATTGTTAATAATGTGTCCCGTTAAATACAGGAAGGATTCACATGACGCCTTTGATTATATCAGCGATTGAGCGAGGGGAAGAGCCGTATGTCAGGAGCCACCTGCAGGATAGTCTTTTGAATACTGGCCCAGGTTAGTAATAAACATGTAGGTGGTATTAGGCTCCTTTCTGGGTCAGAGATCTTGGGTTTTCTTTTTTCCAGGCTTCTCTACCTTCCTGATCTCTGCCGGGGAACTGAATTATTGTGAAACTCTCCATACAGCTCAGTGTGGTGAGAGTTTGCAGTGTTTAGTTACTCATTATGCCCCAGACAGACTCTGTTGTGCTTTGTTCCCAGGTTAAAGGGAGAGACTGTTCATTGCAGCTGCTGTGATTTGACAATATTGTTTAGTTCTCGACTATCTGGTATTGCTTTGTTTGAAATGTGAGATCCAGGAAAAAAGCTAGGAGACCGTTTCTTTTTAAACTAACAAATTTTAATTTTCAATGAGAAAAATGCAATTCTTAAAGGGACAGTAAAGTCACCCAAAACCACTACAGCTTAATTTAGTTGTTCTGGTGTCTATAGCCTGTTGCTGCAGGCTTTTTAATGTAAACACTGCTTTTTCAATGTATCTTTATGAGGAAATGCTGATTGGTACAGTGCAGTGGGAAAGCATTGGCTTAACGGAGTTCATAAAGATTGAGGATCTCCACTATGGCAAAACTGGGGTAAGTAAAAACACCACCTTTCTCATGCGATTGGAGGGGGGCACATACCTAAAAAGACACACATATACACAGACACACACATTCTGACAGACACACATTTTTCACACACTCACAATTTGACCTGTTTGTTTTAATTTAAGTCCACCCAGCCTCTCTACCTGTAGGAGAGACCTGGGGTCCAGTGTTGCTGCTTTCTAATCTTCCTGCTTTTGCTCCCCTGCGCGCTCTCTGGAGTGATGCCGATGATGACATCAGATTCTAGCTCCCGGCGTCACTAAACCGCATGCAAGAGAGAAGAGAGGAACTGCAGGAAGATCATTGCTGCTTCAGCCAGCCGCCTCCATGCTACATACAACGGCTAGTTTCAGTGTTCCCCAAGGTGCCCAGCTTTAATGCTCCCTTGAGTGGCCGCCTTTACTAATGGTTGACAAATCCCAGGCGCAAGGGCGAGTTGACTTTGTGCTTTGGATTTGTTGTTTAGTTATTTAATTTTCCCTTCTTCCTGCTACTCTGTGACATCATAAAGGCATCATAATTTTGCGCGTAACTTGGTACCTTGATCTTCTATCAACTCTTAAGTGACTGTAGGAATTACAATCCTTATTGTAGACCAGTATCCCCTAGTCCTAAATCCTCCAAACGTAATGTGGTGGCCCATCCGAGTGTCGCCGCCAAGGGTTTCCTTTCCCTCAGTCGTTTTAGATCCCAAAGTATGTTTTAGTAATTATAGCAGTGTAGCAGATTGACCCAAGCACTAGCCGAGACTTAGGTATACTAGGCTTAGTGTTGGGCATTCGCTTTTGTCTGAAATTCGGACGGGAAATTAGGCTATTTGTTAATTCGTCAGAATGACAAATTAACAAATAGAAATGAAAAAGAATGAACGAAAATCGAATTTCAGTTCGGCCTTTGTTTGTTCGTTTAGTTTATTAAAGCTGTGGGTGGGGACCATAAGTGGCATGGATCGGATCAGAATTCCATTAATTCGTCTACAGGAATAGTGAAAGGAGGCATTGCGAGAACAGGGAAGAGGGTGAGTATTGTGGGAACATTTCTTTGACCCACAGGACATGGTGCTGACTTAAGCTCCTCATTTAGTCAAAGAAGGTCAAGTGTAGGAAATATGCATAAGACAAAGTAGATAAGATGAGAGAAGAGGAAACAATAGGAGAAAAGGTAAGTTCTTTAAGACAGTACCGTTTTATCACCTTCACTACAAGCAATTTGGCCATGATTGAATTATTTTGATTATGCTTTTAAAATGATCGCAATCTGTTAGAGAAACTTTGAATCTGTGGATAAATAATTTGAGAGGTTTTTCTAACAGATTGGGATCATTTGAAAAGTGTATCCAAAATAATTAAATCAAGACGTTTGGGTTAAAGAATCTTAGCATAGCATATATTTGATACATGTAATACATATCTAGTATATAAATATGTTAAATATCAATGGTGTCTATAGTTTGCTGTCCAAATATGAAAATTTATGGTAGTTTTTTTTCTCTCTCCATTTATTCGTTCATCCTCTTGTGAAATGCTCTAGAGTAGACAGTATATACAGTATCCCTTTTTTGCGATATTTCAGTGTCTGAAATATTTGTAAAAATAAAAATGCACGTTTTTTTTCTCCCATACAGTAGCTAGGACAAAAAATGGCCAAATACCCTGATTGTATGTATATGCAAGCCCGATGGCATTACTAGCAGTACAGTGTATTAAAATAGTGATATCATGTGAAAACAAGGCTCGCACTAGCATAGCTCCCATATACAGCAAGTACAGTTACATTGTTTCTAAAATAAAGGCATTTTAAAATGTTTTCTAACAATCTCTGCAATGCTAATGTAATGTTCAGGGACCCTATTCACATCTCCCTCCAATTCTTACTGTAGGAATGGTATGATCTATGAAGCTTCCTTTACTGTGTGGAAGGTGGGGGGTAATTGTCATTCTCAGGATATTTGCCGACATTTAAAAAGGTGGAATGAATGAATGCAGGGAAATGTGTTTCTGTATAAGCTGGTTCTCATTCCTGACATTTAAATTAAGGTAGGTGAGGCTTTATGGAATAAATTATATTTTTAAAGCAGATAAAAGTGTGTATTCACAATTTCAAATTCAAGGTGTAAAGTGCAATCATTCCTATATAACCCCTTAATGACGGAGTCAATTGTACACATTCTGAAAATAAAACAAAATGTAAACAAACCCAGAATCTGCGCCATATGTCCGTAACCATAATTCATCTCTTTCATATTAGCCCACGCTTATTATATACCATTTTGATCAGGAGTAACATGGCTTTCATTTCATATCAAATATTTATTTATGAAATATAATTTAATATAAAAAACAACAACAAACAAGGCGTAAAATGCTAAAATTCTTATTTAACCCCTTAGGGGCCAAGCCTAATTTGTTTTTTTTTCACTTGAGGACCAATGCAATTGGTTGAGCTCTGGAAACCGAAAGAGATACCTGGGGTCCCATGGTACCAGCAGGGATTTAATTTAACCCCTGCTGGTACTGTTACTGCATGATGGTCTATGCTGTCACTGTGCGTTAAAACCATACACTGCATAGACCGTCATGTGGTCCTTAAGTAGTTATGGTCCTTTGCAATCACGTGATGCTTTATAGTCAAAATTCTGATCTTTCATTAAAATATTTTGGTAAAAAAAGAATAATTTCTAGTGACAGATTTTCTTTAACTCCAAGTACATTACATTTCTTGCAGGTGGTTCCAACAGCAGAAGTTATCCTGAAGGACAGGACAAGAACAAAAGTGCACTAAGCAATACTCTGAATAAATATTGTAATAAAAGGACCAAGGAATTCATTCCTCAAAAGTCAAACAATCGCTCAGAACCATGTACATCTTCAAGTGAGATAGTAAACAGAAACCCCAAACATTTCCCATGTTCTGAATCGTGGAAATGTTTTCACTGTTCAGAATTTGTTGTCCACACAGGAGAAATGCCATTCTCTTATTTTCCATGTAACTCCTATCTTGCAAAACCGAGAATTCACACAGGAAAGAAAAAATTCTCATGTCCTGACTGTGGGAAATGCTACAGCCACAACTCAAGTCTTACTATACATCGAAGAACTCACTCAGGAGAGAAGCCTTTCTCTTGTTCTGAATGTGGGAAATGTTTTGTCCGTAAATCAGAACTTGTGACACATCAGAGAACTCACACAGGAGAGAAGCCTTTCTCATGTTCTGAATGTGGGAAATGTTTTGTCAGTAAATCAGATCTTGTGACACATCAGAGAACTCACACAGGAGAGAAGCCTTTCTCATGCTCTGAATGTGGGAAATGCTTTAGCCGGCGCTCAAACCTTGTTGTGCATAATAGAACTCACACAGAGGAAAAGCCTTTCTCTTGTTCTGAATGTGGGAAATGTTCTGTCAGTAAATCAGATCTTGTGAAACATCAGAGAACTCACACAGGAGAGAAACCTTTCTCATGTTCTGAATGTGGGAAATGTTCTGTCAGTAAATCAGATCTTGTGAAACATCAGAGAACTCACACAGGAGAGAAGCCTTTCTCATGTTCTGAATGTGGGAAATGCTTTACCCGGCGCTCACACCTTGTTAGGCATAGTGGAACTCACACAGAGGAAAAGCCTTTCTCTTGTTCTGAATGTTCGAAAAGGTTTAGCATTCACTCACATCTTGTTAGATATCACAGAACTCACACAGGGAAAAACCCTTTTTCGTGTTCTGAATGTGGTAAATCTTTTCCCAGTAAAGCTGAGCTTGTGATACATTTGAGAACTCACACAGGAGAGAAAGCATTCTCATGTCCTGATTGTGGGAAATGCTACAGCCACAACTCAAGTCTTACTATACATCGAAGATCTCACTCAGGAGAGAGACCGTACTTATGTTCTATGTGTGAGAAATGTTTTGTCAGTAAATCAGAACTTGTGAATCATCAGAGAACTCACACAGGAGAGAAACCTTTCTCGTGTTCTGAATGCAGAAAATGCTTCAACCGGCACTCAAACCTTATTATGCATAATAGAACTCACACAGGGGAAAAGCCTTTCTCGTGTTCTGAATGTGGGAAATGCTTTAGCCGGCGCTCAAACTTTGTTAGGCATAATAGAACTCACACAGAGGAAAAGCCTTTCTCTTGTTCTGAATGTGGGAAATGTTCTGTCAGTAAATCAGATCTTGTGAAATATCAGAGAACTCACATAGGAGAGAAGCCTTTCTCGTGTTCTGAATGTGGGAAATGCTTTAGCCAGCGCTCACACCTTGTTAGGCATAATAGAACTCACACAGAGGAAAAGCCTTTCTCGTGTTCTGAATGTGGGAAAAGGTTTGTCAGTAAATCGCATCTTGTGAATCATCAGAGAACTCACACAGGAGAGATGCCTTTTCCGTGTTCTGAATGTGGGAAATGCTATAGTCAGCGCTCACACCTTCTTGTGCATAAAAGAACCCATACAGGTGAAAAGCCTTTTTCTTGTTCTGAATGTGGGAAAAGGTTTAGCATTCACTCACATCTTGTTAGACATCACAGAGCTCACACAGGGGAAAAACCTTTTTCATGTTCTTAATGTGGGGAATATTTTAGCCAGCATGCACATTTTGTTAGCCATCAGAGAACTCTCATTAAAGAGAAGCATTGTGTTCTGAATATTGGGAATGGTATAGTCAACTCCAAGGTTTTATGAAGCAGCAATGGAATAACATGAGAAGATCTGTATTGTGACTTTGAAACATACTAAAACTGTGATTCAAATTTTATTTACTGCCCATCATTTCACTAAAGCAAAGCTTTTTCATGTTTAAACTATAAATAATACCTCCTATCCTTTTTTTAAAGGTACCTTATTTACGGTTAAGAATATATTTAGAATTGATTCTTATTCTCTAAGGTATATCAGTTGTAAATGTTGTCTTTGTTTGTATATGCTGATTGTAAAATTAAAAAATCTTGGGAACTGAGGTTTGTACAGCAACTGCCTTTTAGCACTTTTGTGTTTCTTCCTTATTTTATCACCTACAGCAGTATCTTTAGCATACTAATAGGTTTAATTAACTAGTAGTTATAGAAACACTATAGTGGGCAAAACAACTACAGTTTAATGTAGCTCTTCCGGTGTCTATAGCCGGTCCCCGCAGGCATTTTAATGTAAGCGCTGCCTTTTTAGAGTAAAGGCAGTATTTGCATTATTGCCTAGGAACACATCCAGTGGCCGTCACTCAGATGGCCACAAGAGGTGCTTTCTGTGTCAGTGCTCTACAATCATTGACATTCAGCAGCTCCACGCTCTCCATGGAGACGCTAAACGTTCACCATGGAGATGCATTGATTCAATGCTTCTTTATCAGGTGATGCAGAGAGGCATTTTATCACATGTGCACTTAAACCTCCCAATGCTTTGGCTGAGATCTTCAAATTTGATATCAGCCAAGGAGGCGGGATGGGAGTGAGGCCAGCCATGGCGGACCTGCGTGGCACTAGAATAAAGCTGAATAAATTCACCTTTTACATTGAAACCTAAATACCATTTTCTGAGCTTTAGGGACAGGAATACCTGTTTGTGTTTCTGTCAATATAGATTTCCTTTAATATTTTAATTATTAAATCCTTTAAATACCACACGTTTCTGCAAATGTTGCCTAATAATGCCATAATTGCAATCTATCATATAATTATTGATAATATAAGGGCTGCTGTTGAGTCATTAATGATGTTGATCCGATCACATTGACTCTGTTCTCATTCTTTTTCACAACACTTTCTAAAGTCTGGGGCTCGAGGCTCTGTACATCCCCGAAATCAGTTCCACAACGTTGCTTGGTTT
Organism: Pelobates fuscus; assembly: GCF_036172605.1. Classification (NCBI taxonomy): domain Eukaryota; kingdom Metazoa; phylum Chordata; class Amphibia; order Anura; family Pelobatidae; genus Pelobates; species Pelobates fuscus. The sequence continues at coordinate 149,918,355 of NC_086326.1, read as the reverse complement.
GATCCGGTGAATTCAAACTTCACGCCCAAACCAAGCAACAGCCAATCCGCTGAAAGGCGTTAAACCAATTTGCGCTAATCAGTGCCCAGGTAGGGGAGGGGTTTCACCGTCCAATCAGAAGAAAGGGCGCAAAACCCAGTTTGAACGAGTGCTCATGCTCTGATTGGTCGCCGGCTCCTTGCAGCGACAAATCAGTGCTCCCTTGTGGCGACCAACCAGGAGAATGGGGCGAACCTAGTTTGAATGGGCGCTCGTTCTCCCATTAGTTGGCACAGACTTCCACGCAGCCACTGGGGCCCTGTGGCCGTGAGACTGACTCCCAGCCCCAGGTATCCCTGTTGGATTTCTGCTACTTTGCCTGTGCGATCGGTCAAAAGTTTAAAGTCCCATAACTCCCGAACCCTTAACCGAATGGGATGATTTTTAAATATGTTGGTCCCCCAGAATAGGGCTATCTGGGGACACCGGATTTATGCATGTACCCCAGATATTTGGGGTACATCCAAAACTTGGGGAAAAATTTATCCTTGTTAATTTTGTTAAAGGTTTATCTGAGCGGAGATGTGTGGGATGTACCCTGTATGTCATTGGTTAACCTGTTAATTATGTAGGTGTCTCCCTTGCATGGGCAGCATCGCATAAAAGGAGAATCCTTGGCAGTAAAATACAGATCCTTCTTTACCCTCAATACATAGCCTTGTCTCGTTATTGGAGGGAACTGCTATATCACACTGGGGAATGCTATGCGCTGCATACTCTCTTGAACTTTAATAACTTAGAGCTTTCTCCTGTTACGCTCTCCTTGGAGGAGAGGTCTTCCCCACACGGTCCTGGATGCTGGAGGTTCATACAGGGTGGAAGGAAGACGGTGAGACTCCAGTTAAGCTACTGAGGTTGTGGAGTGTGCGGTGGTTGTGGTGTCTGCTGCAGTGTTTGGAGTCCTCAGGAAGTGCTAGGAGCATCCGTCAACGGAAGGTGTCCGTTACACTTACCTAGATTTCAGTAAGGCTTTTGACACAGTTGCACATAGAAGGCTTATCAATAAACTGCAATCTTTGAGTTTGGATTCCAATATTGTTGAATGGGTAAGGCAGTGGCTGAGTGACAGGCAACAGAGGGTTGTAGTCAATGGAGTATATTCGAAGCTTGGGCTTGTCACCAGTGGGGTACCTCAGGGATCTGTACTTGGACCCATTCTCTTTAATATTTTTATTAGTGATATTGCAGAAGGTCTTGATGGTAAGGTATGTCTTTTTGCGGATGATACTAAGATATGTAAGAGGGTTGATGTTCCAGGAGGGATAAGCCAAATGGCTAATGATTTAGGTAAACTAGAAAAATGGTCAGAGTTGTGGCAACTGACATTTAATGTGGATAAGTGCAACTCCCTTAGTCCTGACCTGGTATTTTGGCTGGTTTATGAGCTCCCTCCATTTGAGACGGTGCATACATCTGGGTATTGTTTATAACATCCTTTTTTCTTATTTTTTGTTTTTTTAATCATCTATTTTCATTTTTTATGTGCACATCTTCAGTTCCAGTTATCACCTTATCAGTGTAAGGGGCCCCACACTGTATTTATTTTTCAGATATTCTGTTCTGGACTTTTGGTGTGTTCTCTCATATGATCCATTTTATTGTATCTATAATTGATTATTTTTATGTACAATAAATGATGTTTTTTATATACTTTGTATATATTTATAGTATGCATATTTATGTGTACTAACCCAGTGTTGTTGCCAGATCCTATTTGATCCCCAACTCGGCTGCTATTTTGGTGTATAGTGCTATAGTGGTCATTATTTTATTTTTATATATATTTTTTAAGTTAAAGGATCCTGACACATGTATAGCTTGGAGGAAAGACGAGATAGGGGGGATATGATAGAAACATTTAAATACATAAAGGGAATCAACACAGTAAAGGAGGAGACTATATTTAAAAGAAGAAAAACTACCACAACAAGAGGACATAGTCTTAAATTAGAGGGACAAAGGTTTAAAGATAATATCAGGAAGTATTACTTTACTGAGAGGGTAGTGGATGCATGGAATAGCCTTCCAGCTGAAGTGGTAGAGGTTAACACAGTAAAGGAGTTTAAGCATGCGTGGGATAGGCATAAGGCTATCCTAACTATAAGATAAGGCCAGAGACTAATGAAAGTATTTAGAAAACTGGGCAGATTAGATGGGCCGAATGGTTATCTGCCGTCACATTCTATGTTTATGAGATAATTGGCTGAAGTGGCTGTGGTAACTTAATTATCCCCAGTTACAGGAAATATCTCTGTCAAAAACTGTTACAAAAACCACATAAAAATACATAACTCATATAATACAGTGTTTAACCTATATGTCCAACATATCCCCAGATAGCTTGGATCTGAGCGCTCAATATGTCCAAAAAGCGCTCAGATCTCACGAATACAGTTTGATTGCCATGGGGTTAAACAATAGCAAGGGCTTATGAGAGATTGAGGAGGGACAAAGCAGCCAGTTTTGACTGGTCTGGCAGTGTCCCTTGGACAACACCTTACTGGAGAACAATAGACAGGAAAAAGGGGGAGGGGAAGAGGCACATTTTCCCATAGATTTAAATGGGCAGAAAAAGTGTTTTAAAATCCAATAAGTCACAGGGGCCATAATCACAGGGCAAAAAGCTAGCCATTGGTCCTCTCCAAGAACAAGTGGTGAAGGGCACTTCGTCACACACGCACCACTTGTTTCCCTTGCGGTCTGCGTTTTTCACACCTCGCTAGCGAGGTGTGAACGTTCTAACCACACTTTCTAAATGGAGTATCGGGGTGGTCTGGCGCAGGGATGCCATCAGGGCCCCTGACAAAGCACAAGGTCTGGGCCTCCCCCGCCCCCTCCCTCCCGGGCCCGCCCACGCCCTACCTAGTCTGCTGACAATGATGCAGGACTGAATGTGGTGTGTATAGTGGAAGTGAATTAGAATGTGTGTAATGGATGTAGTTTGTGTGTATTAGATACTGTTTGTGCAGTGAATGCAGAGTGTGTGTTTGTGTAGCGGATGCAGTGTGTATAGTGAACGCAGAGTGTGTTTGAGTAGTTGATGTAGTGTGTGTACAGTGATGTAGTGTGTGTTTGTGTAGTGGATGTAGTGTTTGTATGTACTAAATGAAATGTGTTTAGTGGATGCAGTGTCTGTATTAGACGCAGTGTCTGTGTATAGTGAATGCAGAGTGTTTCAATTTGTGGTGGATGTAGTGTGTGTACTGTGAATACAGGATGTTTGTGTAGTGGATGCTGTCTGTACAGTTGATGCAGAGTGTATGTTAGTGTAGTGAATGCAGAGTGTGTGTCAGTATAGTGAATCCAGAGTGTTTGCATAGTTTAGTGAATGCAGAGAGTGTGTTAATGTGTAGTGAATGCAGAGAGTGTGCTAGTGTGTAGCGGATGCAGAGTGTGTGTTAGTGTGTAGCGGATGCAGAGTGTGTGTTAGTGTGTAGCGAATGCAGAGTGTGTGTTAGTGTGTAGCGGATGCAGAGTGTGTGTTAGTGTGTAGCGGATGCAGAGTGTGTGTTAGTGTGTAGCGGATGCAGAGTGTGTGTTAGTGTGTAGTGAATGCAGAGTGTTAATGTGTAGTGAATGCAGAGAGTGTTAGTGTGTAGCGGATGCAGAGTGTGTGTTAGTGTGTAGTGAATGCAGAGTGTGTTAATGTGTAGCGAATACAGTGTGTGTCAGTATAGTGGATGCAGTGTGTGTGTTAGTGTGTAGTGTATGCAGAGTGCATGTTGTATTAGTGAATGCAGTGTGTGTGTGTGTTGTATTATTGTATGCAGTGTGTGTGTTGTATTATTGTATGCAGTGTGTGTGTGTGTGTTAGTGTATGCAGTGTGTGTGTGTTAGTGTATGCAGAGTGCATGTTGTATTAGTGAATGCAGTGTGTATTGTATTAGTGAATACAGTGTGTGTATTGTATTAGTGTATGCAGAGTGCATGTTGTATTAGTGAATGCAGTGTGTGTATTGTATTAGTGAATACAGTGTGTCTATTGTATTAGTGTATGCAGTGTGTATGTTGTGTTAGTGTATGCAGTGTGTGTTAGTGTATGCAGTGTGTGTGTGTGTTGTATTAGTGTATGCAGTGTGTGTGTGTTAGTGTATGCAGTGTGTGTGTGTTAGTGTATGCAGTGTGTGTGTGTGTTAGTGTATGCAGTGTGTGTGTGTGTTAGTGTATGCAGTGTGTGTGTGTTAGTGTATGCAGTTTGTGTGTGTTAGTGTATGCAGTGTTTGTGTGTTAGTGTATTCAGAGTGCATGTTGTATTAGTGAATGCAGAGTGCATGTTGTATTAGTGAATGCAGAGTGCATGTTGTGTTAGTGAATGCAGTGTGTGTATTGTGTTAGTGTATGCAGTTCGTGTTGTATTAGTGTATGCAGTGTGTGTTAGTGTATGCAGTGTGTGTGTGTTGTATTAGTGTATGCAGTGTGTGTGTTAGTGTATGCAGTGTGTGTGTGTGTTAGTGTATGCAATGTGTGTGTGTGTGTTAGTGTATGCAGTGTGTGTGTGTTAGTGTATTCAGAGTGCATGTTGTATTAGTGAATGCAGAGTGCATGTTGTATTAGTGAATGCAGAGTGCATGTTGTATTAGTGAATGCAGAGTGCATGTTGTATTAGTGAATGCAGAGTGCATGTTGTATTAGTGAATGCAGAGTGCATGTTGTATTAGTGAATGCAGAGTGCATGTTGTATTAGTGAATGCAGAGTGCATGTTGTGTTAGTGAATGCAGTGTGTGTATTGTGTTAGTGTATGCAGTTTGTGTTGTATTAGTGTATGCAATGTGTGTTAGTGTATGCAGTGTGTGTGTGTGTTGTATTAGTGTATGCAGTGTGTGTGTTAGTGTATGCAGTGTGTGTGTTAGTGTATGCAGTGTGTGTGTGTGTTAGTGTATGCAGTGTGTGTGTGTGTTAGTGTATGCAGTGTGTGTGTGTTAGTGTATTCAGAGTGCATGTTGTATTAGTGAATGCAGAGTGCATGTTGTATTAGTGAATGCAGAGTGCATGTTGTATTAGTGAATGCAGAGTGCATATTGTATTAGTGAATGCAGAGTGCATGTTGTATTAGTGTATGCAGAGTGCATGTTGTATTAGTGAATACAGTGTGTATTGTATTAGTGTATGCAGTGTGTATGTTGTGTTAGTGTATGCAGTTTGTGTTGTATTAGTGTATGCAGTGTGTGTGTTGTGTAAGTGTATGCAGTGTGTGTTAGTGTATGCAGTGTGTGTGTGTTGTATTAGTGTATGCAGTGTGTGTTGTGTCAGTGTATGCAGTGTGTGTTGTATTAGTGTATGCAGTGTGTGTTGTATTAGTGTATGCAGTGTGTGTTGTGTCAGTGTATGCAGAGTGTGTGTTGTGTCAGTGTATGCAGAGTGTGTGTTGTGTCAGTGTATGCAGAGTGTGTTGTGTCAGTGTATGCAGAGTGTGTGTTGTGTCAGTGTATGCAGAGTGTGTGTTGTGTCAGTGTATGCAGATTGTGTGTGTTGTCAGTGTATGTAGTGTGTGTGTGTGTTGTGTCAGTGTATGTAGTGTGTGTTGTGTCAGTGTATGTAGTGTGTGTGTGTGTGTTGTGTCAGTGTATGTAGTGTGTGTGTGTGTTGTCAGTGTATGTAGTGTGTGTGTGTGTGTGTGTGTTGTCAGTGTATGTAGTGTGTGTGTGTGTTGTCAGTGTATGTAGTGTATGTGTGTGTGTGTTGTCAGTGTATGTAGTGTGTGTGTGTGTGTGTTGTCAGTGTATGTAGTGTGTGTTGTGTCAGTGTATGTAGTGTGTGTGTGTGTTGTGTCAGTGTATGTAGTGTGTGTGTGTGTTGTCAGTGTATGTAGTGTGTGTGTGTTGTCAGTGTATGTAGTGTGTGTGTGTGTGTGTGTTGTCAGTGTATGTAGTGTGTGTGTGTGTGTGTTGTCAGTGTATGTAGTGTGTGTGTGTGTGTGTGTGTGTTGTCAGTGTATGTAGTGTGTGTGTGTGTGTGTTGTGTCAGTGTATGTAGTGTGTGCGTGTAAATGTGCAATCGGGGGGGAGGGGGAGGAAGGGGCATTTTCACATAAATAAAAAAAAATGTATTAAAATTGTTTCTCCCCCCTCCCTGCTTACCTTTGTCCAGGGAGGGGGGAGATTAGATCCCTGATGGTCCGGTGGGGGGTGGGGGGGGCCGCTCCCTGTTACCGCAGAGGGGGCCCAGGCAGCACACTCCTTCTCTTCTCTCCTCCAATAACTCTCGCGAGATCTGCGGAGCGTTGCCATGGCAACCGGGTCTCGCGAGAGTTATTAGAAGAGAGTAGAACAGGAAGTGTGCTGGGCCTCCTCTGCGGTAATAGGGAGCCGGGGGCCGCTATTCGATATTCGCTATCTATGTGTGCAGAGAGGGAAAGTGGGGCCCAGGACTGCCAGAGCAGTTCGGGCCCGTGACAACCATCATGGTTGTCACCCCCTGATGGCGGCCCTGGTCTGGCGCACGGGACTCCGTGCGTCTGAGCGCCCCCGTGTGTTTGAAGATTGTGGTCGGCAGTTTTCACACCTTGTTAGCAAAGTGTGAACATTCTAACTAAACATTCTAAATGGAGTATTGGGTTGTTCCGATGCACGGTTCTCTGTGTTGCGGAGCCCACCCCCCCTTTCCCTAGTGTGGTTAAAAGCAATTTGCATGATTTTTTTTTTTTTTATTATTTATTTTATTTGTGCTTGGAGTAACAATAAACATGCAGAGCCACAACAGCTGCTGCAAGCATCGTCATAGCATAGCACATTTTTATAATATAGATTTAACAAGCTCTAAGGCATCATCGATTTGTGGTAATTGGTAGACATGCTAAGACAAATAGCACAATTTAAAGTGTTATGGAAGGCAGGCTAAACATATTTCTCAACATGAGATTAATTCACATTTTATCAACATATTAAGCTAAAAACAAATTACTATAGGTTTAATTCTATGTCATCATGGGTTAAACAGCAGATTATGCATGAGGGAGAAGCTTACATGTAAATTGATTATATTTTAAATAGAGACAAACTAGTCAGGTAGGTGGCTGAACATGGTATACTTTGCTTATACACTGACTATATATTTGTTTAGACTCGAGCAGTAAAAGACAGGCTGGGTCACTAAAGCGGTGTAAGCAGGAATTAGGTAATAGTCCCCAGGAGGCTTCCACAAGGTCATAAACTAAACTAGTTAAGGGCAAATGAAATAGCGCTGGATAAGATAAGAGACAATTAAAGTTAACTTGCGTTGCTCTCCCTGTGATCGATGTGTGCAGGAAAAGCTGGTGGGGGTTAAGTTCCCCCTTGCTCAGTCCGAGAGTTCACTCAGCCGATGCCTGCCAGAGGAGCCCTACATTCCTGCAACTTAGAGATGCTTAGCGAGCCTCTGGATCCGATCGCTGTCAGATGGAGCCGGTTTGCTTGTGGAGTCAGGAGCTGGCGTGTGGTGAGGTTTTTCAGGCCTCTGGACACAGGAACTGACAGATGAGGTCAGGATTGCCGGGTCAGGATTCTCCATGATGCTTGTGGTCCCTGGTGAAGTCTACCAAGAAGCCCCTGCCTCCTGTGTTGGGGCAGTGTGCGCCTCTTGGTTTGCCGCCTTGCTGAAGCTGGAGGTGGGTGCTTTCCTTCCTGTGGCCACTTTGATGCCTTTTATCGGAGCCCCTTTTTGTGAGTTCGAGGGGAAAGTTTGCCCATCCATCTACTGATTGCCGGACGTATACAGGCCACCGCATCTCTCCTTGCCAGCCGGAAGGACTGGTTACGGAGCTGTGTCCAGAGGTGAGCACAGAGCTTGTCAATAAACTCTATTGTGTGCTCGGGAGGCTTGTGCAGTGTATGCTTTGCTGCAGACCTAGTTTGTGTCGCAATCTTGTCGGGGCCTCGCCAGTCTTGTGTGGTTGTGGGTTTTTGATGATCAGGCAGCGTTGTTGGGGTGGTCGTCCCCAGCGTGGACCGGGATATCTCCCGCCGGTCCAGAGGGGGGGGGGGCCTCGTTAGTTTGCTTGCAATGTGCGTTTATGTGCTTCTGTCACGTTTAAACATTTGTTATGAAGGAACGCAACTGCAGATTTCTTATAGTTTGAATGTTTATTAGAAAGTAATTGGTATTGACTTTAATTGCATGATTTTGCTATTACATGACGAAAAGTCATGATTTTATTAAAGACACGGAGGCGAGTATTGCATATCCCTTTCTTTACTGTTGACAAATAGCAGCAAAGGAAACAAACAGAATGAAAAAAGAATGAACATGTGATAACATAGGCCCCTCCCCCTCAGGTCCCAGTATAACAGGCAGCACTTCCCTTCCATTTCCCTCTTTCTGCAGATGCGACCAAAGAACAATGTCCATAACTAGAGTAATGCGAGAATAAAGTCCCAAGGTAATAACAGAAAAAACCGAAGAGGTATAACATCACAAACTGGGAAGTGTGGCCGTAGAATCCATAGGACCGATGGAGGACAGCGGGAGGAGACCAATAAACTGGACCCTTGCTAGACGTCTTGCCAGATTAAGCTGTGGAGACATAAAGGACAGGAGCCAACAGGTTAAAGTCGATACTTGTAACTAGTACAAGGTTACACCAGTGGGAACAAAGACCCTTGTATATACAATCCCACAAAACAATCAATGTTAACATATCCAGTAATATTGAAAACAACAAGTCTAAGGACGGCCCCACTTACCGTCCCAAACTATAACATGTGGTGTATCGTGGTATGAGTAATATGGGTGGGGAGATATATACTTACCAGCGTGTGAGAATAACAAAAAAGGGTGGGGCAATACTCGCCTCCGTGTCTTTAATAAAATCATGACTTTTCGTCATGTAATAGCAAAATCATGCAATTTTATAACAAGACACGGAGGCTCATATTGCAAGTTTAAAGCTGATCCATTATTACAGCGAATGTGTGTGGGGCCGGCCGAAAGTAGAATTCTCGGAAGGTAGATTCCCTAGACCAATCAGCTGTTCTCATAATGTCCTCTAGGCGGGCGCCCGCAGACATCATAGAAGAGGCCGATGCCCCTCGTACTGAGTGGGCGCCGAACACTGTAGTGTCAATGCCCGCTTGGGCCAGCAGCCATTTCACCCAGCGTGATAAGGTAGTGCTGGAAACTGGGTGAAAAGGGGGACGGAAAGATAAGAACAACTGATGGGAGGCAGTAGATCGGTGTGGTTCGGTGCGAGATTCATATTCACGAAGGCAGGTCACTGGGCATAGCGAAGGAGAGGCAGGGAAACTAGGGTAGGATACCGCTTTGATGGAAGTCTTAGTGCGTCTGCTGATGTTAAAAGTTACCCCGTCCGGGGTGTATGACTTGGCATCGACGTCCAGTGCACTGACATCCGAGACTCTCTTGCATGAGATGAGACAGAGCAGGCACACCAATTTGGCCGACAGCTGTTTGAGGGAGAGTCCTGCGTTAGCGGGCCAGGATGAGAGGAAAGCCAATACAACTGAAACATCCCAGGTCGTGGAGTAGCGGGGCCTGGGTGGCCTTGAAAATCTAGAGCCCTTGACGAGTCGGCACACTAGAGGGTGTTGTCCCGCGGGGCGGCCCTCGAAGCCTTGGTGAATCGCCGAGATAGCGGAACGGTAAAGGTTAATGGTCCTGTAAGCCTTACCGGCTTCGAAGAGAGACGTCAGGAACTGCAGGATCGTTGTTACAGGGGCCGAAACGGGATCCTCGTTCCGAGCCATGCACCAGCTAGCCCAAGCTCGCCAAGCTGACCCATATGCCCGTCTAGTGCCGGGAGCCCATGCTGCAGCCAATAAGAGTCTAGTTGCGTCCGAAACTCCTTGGATTTCCCAGGGTCCCCGGAGATTCGCCATGCCAGAAGTGGGAGAGAGCCCTCCAGCCGGAGGGGATGATAGCGTCCCGTCGGGTCTTGCAGCAGGTCGTGGCGACCCGGCAGGAGTCGAGGATAGTCCAACGTCATCTCGAGCATTTGGGGAAACCAAGACTGCGTTTCCCAGAATGGGGTGACCATGACTAGCTCCGCCCGGTGTTTGCGGGTCTGCAGGAGTGAGCGAGGGATCATGGAAAATTGGGGAAAGGCATAGAGGAGGCCTCCCTTCCAATCTTGTAGGAAGGCATCCACTGCCTCCGCCATTGGGTCCGGCCTCCAGCTGAAGAAGCGTGGGAGTTGGGCATTGAGCCGGGAGGCGAAAAGGTCTATGGTAAATGGTCCCCAGAGAGATGATATGTTGGAGAACACCTTCCTGGCTAATCTCCAGTCGCTGGTGTCTGAAAGATAACGTGAACCCCAGTCCGCCTGGACGTTGTGCAGACCAGGTAAGTACTCTGCGTAGACCATCAGGTTCCGTTCCAGGCAGAATTCCCAAAAGTCTTTCGCCAACCTGGCCAGGACCGCCGACTGTGTACCACCCAGGTGGTTGACATATCACACCGCCGAAACATTGTCCATGCGGAGCCGAATACATGATAGGGCACGGTCCTTGGCGAAGCTGCGGATGGCGAAGGAGCCTGCCAGAAGTTCCAGGGCATTGATATGTAGTCGGGCTTCGGACTCCGACCACCGGCCCCCAGTTGAGATGCCCACGCAGTGGGCTCCCCAACCGTGTAGACTCGCATCCGAGTCGATCGTGAATTCCGGCGTTAAGCCGAAGATGGCTTTGCCATTCCATGCAGACAGGTTGAGAATCCACCATCGCAACTCGTCTTTCGTCTCATTGTCCAGAGAGACCAGGTCTGCGTAGGATGCCCCGGCTCTTAGGTGAGAGATCTTTAGGCGCTGTAGCGCTCGGTAGTGGAGTGGGCCTGGGAACACGGCCTGGATTGAAGAGGCCAGCAGGCCTATGAGGCGTGCCAATTGGCGTAAGGTGAGCTGGGGTCGGATAAGGGCCCTGCGTAATTCTTTCCGGATGGATCGAATCTTGGATATCGGGAGACTCAGCGTCGCTGCCCCCGAATCCACTTGGAATCCTAGGAATTCCAAGCGGGTGGCGGGGGTCAGGCATGACTTCTCCCAGTTGATTATGAAACCTAAGCGTGACAGGAGGTTTATGGCTAGTCGTAGATGTGTGAGGAGGGTGGAGCGCTCCTGAGCCATGAGGAGAATATCGTCTAGGTAGACGATTAGCCGAACTCCTCGACTGCGTAGCCAGGCCATAACGGGCCGTAGAAGTTTTGTGAAACACCACGGGGCTGAGGATAGGCCAAAGGGCAGACAGGTGAATCGCCATGTTTCGTGTCACCAGTAAAAGCGGAGGAGGTCCCGAGAGGCCTCCGCTATTGGCACTGTCAGGTACGCGTCTTTTAGGTCTAGTTTCGCTAGCCAGTCTCCGTGGAGGAGGAGATCCCTTAGCAGGTGAATACCCTCCATCTTGAAATGGCGGTACCTGACTACGGCATTGAGGGGGCGCAAATTTATGACTGGCCTCAATTGGCCGCCTTTCTTTTCCACTAGGAAGATATTGCTTATTACGCCCGCAGGGCTGGGGGGTGCTAGTTCGATAGCCCCTTTGAACTGGAGGGTTGAAAGTTCTTCGTCGATCCGACCGCGATCCTGGAGGGAAAAGCGGATCGGTCGAGGAGGGGGAATGTGTGTAGGGTGGCAGGTGAGTTCTATATGGAAGCCCCGAATAGTGGCCAGTACCCAGGGATCTGAAGTGATTTGTGACCAGGCTGGGAATAAATGTTGGAGTCTGCCCCCTATGTAACCCGGAGAAGAAATGTGTGGTAGAAGGCAACTCACCGTATGGTCGTCTGGAGTTTGGGTTACCCCGAAGGCCTCTGGATCGCCATTGACGTCCACGGGATGGAAAAAACATGGGGCGGGAGGTCTCCTGGTACTGGTTATAGTGTTGAAAGGAGCCTCTTCCCGTGCCACGGGATTGGGGATAGTTGCGGCCGGACAGACGGCTCCTGATTCTGCCGGCCCTGGTAGAGACCCGCCCCTGGAATACTCGCCTCATGGAGGCCTGGGCCTTGTCTAGAGCCGTGAATGCTCCCACAAAACGCCCTAAGTCTTTAATGAAGGAGTCTCCGAAGAGGAGTCCTTGGGCGTCTTTGCCCGCCTCCGTAAGGGCGAGGTTGGCTAGTTTGGGCTCAATTTTGAATAATATGGCTTTACGCCTTTCAATAGATAGGGAGGTATTTACGCTCCCAGCAATACAAATTGCTCTCTGGACCCAACCTCTAAGGTCTTCAGGGTCGACCATGCGGTTCTCCGCTCTGGCGTCTTCCGCCAAGTCAAATAATTTGGCCAAAGGCCCGAATATGTCCAGGTGCTTGTCCTGGCAGGACTTCAAAGCGGACTCTAGTCCTTTACGGGGGTTCCAGCCCAGTTTAGTGAGGAACTGGGTCATTTTAGGATCAACCTCTGGGGTGTCACACACCTTGTTGGGCACCAGAGGCCTAGGACACTCCGCCCTCAATTTGTTGCGGGCCGCCTTGCTTAAGGGTTTTCTGACCCAATTTTCCAGGTATGTGGCAACGTGGTCGGCCGGGAGCCACTCCGCCGACCTCGGATGATGAAGGTCATCCGGGTCGAAGAGTGGGACCCCCGAAGGATCCACGAGGGATGGCCCCGCAGCCCCGGGGTTCCTGGTCCCTGTCTCGCCTCCGGGCATCTCTGCCTGAGCAGAGGAAAGGAGGTCGAGAGCGCCATCGGCGGAATCCGCATCAGAGTCGGTATCTGACTCGTTCATAGCCTCCTCATTTGACCCGATTTCTGAGTCGGTGTCGCTCTCAATCTGTGCTCTAGCACATTTCCAAAGCCGCGCCCGTTCTGCCTGGCGCGGAAAGGCTCTTTTGCGTGGATGGGACACGCTTTCTGGGGCGACCGAAGGTACGCCAGTCATGGTGTTTCTGGTGGCAGAGGAGTGTTTAGACTTACGGGCAGCCTTTTTGAAGTCCCCTTTAGATACCTCTCCCTGGGGTGTCAAGGTGCCCGAGAGTTGCTCGTCTGAAGGACGGGGCAAGAGGGCTTGTGAAATGGTGTGGGAGAGGGTGGAGGACATAGACCCCATAGCAGCCATAATGGCGTCTGTCACTGAGCGCTGTAGCGCCAGAAACTGTGGTCCACCGGGTTGGGTAGTCCCATCCGCCATAGAAGGCGAAATATCTGAGGTGACAGGGGCCTCAGTTCTGATTACTGGGGAATCCGACTCCCCAGAGTGAGCGGACCCAGTAGATAGTCTGGGTTTAGGCATGATAGTGATAGGAATAAAGGACGTATGGGTTAGTCACCCAAACAAACTAAGCAAGGAAAAAACGCTCTCACCAGGGCCCAGACCAGCGACACACTAAGAGGTAGGGACAGGATGTCAGAAAATGGCCGCCGGGAATCTCGCGGGATTCGCGGCACCCGCGAGATACGCGGTGAAATTATGAAACAAGGAGAAGTGCGCAGAGAGGCGCTCGAGCAGAAGAAACAGACAAGATTACATAAGCAGGGGAGGTCTGGGCCCTGAGGCTAGTGTATAACGAGACAAATACTAACCTTAGAAATAAAAGACTAAATAAATACAAATTAAATAAATATCAATTAAATGAGAGAAAATTATCAATGAACAGTATATAAGAGAAATATGAGGAGAAAATATGGCATGTACTTATCTTTGTGTCAGAGCAGCAAAGAAAGAGGGAAATGGAAGGGAAGTGCTGCCTGTTATACTGGGACCTGAGGGGGAGGGGCCTATGTTATCACATGTTCATTCTTTTTTCATTCTGTTTGTTTCCTTTGCTGCTATTTGTCAACAGTAAAGAAAGGGATATGCAATATGAGCCTCCGTGTCTTGTTATAAAATTCCAATTTACAGGTACTGTAGCATTAAGTAATAAACGATAACTGAAGTCCACAATTATATGCACTGTAGCTTTAAGGAGTAAACGATAACTGAAGTCCACAATTATATGCACTGTAGCTTTAAGGAGTAAACGATAACTGAAGTCCACAATTATATGCACTGTAGCTTTAAGGAGTAAACGATAACTGAAGTCCACAATTATATGCACTGTAGCTTTAAGGAGTAAACGATAACTGAAGTCCACAATTATATGCACTGTAGCTTTAAGGAGTAAACGGTAACTGAAGCAGCAAGAGTCCTTTAGTAGTATTAATTAATTAGGTGATAAGAAGTTACAATTAACTGTTCCATAGACTTTAACTGAAGTAAGATAGATGCAGCTAACTGAGACAAGTATGAGTTGAAGTTAGCTGTAACGGTTGGCTTTAACGAAGGACTTTGGAGACAGGAAATAACAGCTTTGAGATGTAACGTTTATCACAGAGGTTTTACTTAGCTTCCGGCACATAGAACACTGGTTCCCGAGATTTCCTCAGAGGCGGATTATCCTGCATGGATAGAGGTCAGCTTTAGCCGTGGTTGAGGAAAGGTGAAGGGAACTTGAAGTCTTCCAGTCCGGTCCGGTAACAGCAGGCTTTCACAACGATGTTGCAGCCGGTTCGTGAGTACGGAACATAGTTCATTAATCCAGCGTCGATCAGCTGGTGCAGTCAGATTAAATAGGGAGACCGGGTCATGAAGAGGTGTGACTAAGCTCCGTGGAACCAGGAATTAAGGGGATATCATAATTAAGGCATGACAGTATCCCCTCCTTAATGAGCAACCTCTGGGTGCTATTGACTTGGCTTAGAAGGGTAGCGTTTGTGAAACTGGGAAACTAATTTGTCAGTATGAACGTCAGAGGAGTTTTCCCATGTATCTTCATCAACTCCATATCCTTTCCATCTGATGAGGTATTGTAAGGAGCCACGATGGAACCTTGAATCCAGTATACTTTGAATCTCGTATTCTTCTTCACCCTGGACCAGTATGGGGTCAGGAGAAGTAGTGACATTCCTTTGGAAAGGGTCAGGATGATGAGGCTTCAGCAAGGACACATGAAAAACAGGATGTAGCTTTAAAGTTGGTGGAAGTTTCAATTTAACAACATTACGGTTGATAATCGATAGTATTGGAAAAGGACCAAGAAAAAGAGAACTTAACTTCTTTGATGGACGGTTTGTAGAAATGTTCTTTGAGGAAAGCCAGACAAGATCACCGATTTGATAAGAAGGTGAAGGTTGTCTTTTTGTATCAAAAAACTTTTTTTGAGTGGAGGAGGCCAATTCAAGATTCTCATGCAATTTCTTGAATAAAGAGGACATATGAGAGATTTGATTCGAATCGGAGAGATTAGATGAAGAACTTGTCTGAGCAGGAAATGAGGAAGGATGAAATCCATAATTGGATAGAAATGGAGTCATTTTACTGCTGGTATGAAAAGAGTTATTGTATGCGAATTCTGCCATAGGTAACCAAGTTATCCAATCGTCTTGTAAGTGAGAGCAATAACATCGTAGATATTGTTCTAAGCATTGGTTGACTCTTTCAGTTTGTCCATCTGTTTGAGGATGATATGCAGATGATAGTTTACGTTGGATATGAAGAGTGGCACATAAAGCAGTCCAGAATTTGGAGGTAAATTGAGTTCCTCGGTCTGAAATGATTTCATCTGGCAGTCCGTGAAGTTTAACTATGTTGTCAAGAAATGTTTTCGAAAGTTCAGAGGAAGAGGGTAACTTCTTTAAAGGATTGAAATGAGACATTTTCGTGAAGCGGTCCACTACCACTAAAATGGTAGTGTGATGATGAGAAGGAGGTAATTCTACCAAGAAATCCATAGAGATGGATTGCCAAGGTCGTTCAGGAATTGGTAAATTCAATAATTGACCAAATGGTTGATGATGAACATGTTTTGATCTTTGGCATACAGAACAAGATTTGACATAAGATTCAATAGTTTGGTCTTGACGAGGCCACCAATAGTATCTTTTGGACAATTCAAGGGTCTTCTTTATACCTGGATGACCTGCCAGAGGAGAATCATGAATAAATTCGAGTACTTTAATTCTGAAGGATGGAGGCACGTAAATCCGGTCTTTGAAATAGTAGAGACCGTTTTTCTTAGATAATTTAATTGATTTAGGAAGTTCGAGAGCATCTTCACTGAGATCTTTAATGTCGTCAATAAGAGAAGATAAGATTCCAATGACTTTAGGCGAAGGAGGTTCAATCTTAGTGTCTTTATGGATCCTGGAAAGGGCATCAGCCTTTTTGTTTCTAGACCCAGGTCTAAAGACGATTTGGAAGTTGAACCGGGAAAAAAAGAGATTCCATCTTACTTGTCGAGCAGACAGTGTTTTATTGGAGTGAAGATATTCGAGATTTTTATGGTCAGTATAAATGATTAAAGAATTCTGAGCGCCTTCAAGAAGGTGTCTCCAGGTTTCTAAAGCCACTTTGATACTTAATAATTCTTTTTCTCCTGTCGGATAATTCTTTTCAGCAGGAGATAATGATCGTGAGAAGAAGGCGACAGGATGAAGAGGGTCTTGAGGAGTTTTGTGTTGAGAGAGGACAGCTCCAATTGCAAATTCCGAAGCATCCGTTTCAAGGACATAAAGATATGAAGGATTTGGAAGTTGAAGAATAGGAGCTGTTGTAAACTTTCTCTTTAATTCAGTGAAGGCAGTTTGAGCCTTCTCGTTCCAATTGAAGGGATGTTTTTTACTGTCAAGTTGATTGAGTGGGTGAACTATCTCAGAGTAGTTTTTAATAAATTTTCTGTAGAAATTGGCGAATCCTAGAAATCGCTGTAATTCTTTTACTGTAGAGGGAACATGCCAGTTGATGATACAATCGACTTTTGCATTATCCATACCTATTGAATGAGGGGAGATGACATAACCTAAGAAGGTTATTTCTTTGACATGAAAAAGACATTTTTCAGGTTTAGCGAATAATTTGTGAGTTCTGAGTCTTGATAACACCCATCTGACATGTTTTCTATGTTCCTCAGGAGTGTTGGAGTATATGAGAATATCATCTAAATAAATGATGACACAGACGTCCAATAGGTCTCTAAAGATATCATTTATGAAGTGTTGAAAAGTTGCAGGGGCGTTGCAAAGGCCAAAAGGCATCACCAGATATTCAAAGAGGCCATACCTTGTTCGGAAAGCAGTCTTCCATTCATCATTAGCCTTTATCCTGACGAGATTATATGCCCCGCGAAGGTCAAGCTTTGTATAGATGGTAGCAGTTTTCAATCGTTCAACCAGTTCATTGATGAGAGGAAGAGGATAACGATTTTTAACTGTTATTTTATTTAAAGCTCTGTAGTCAATGATAGGACGAATAGTCTGGTCTTTGTTTCTTACAAAAAACATACTTGAGGCAGCAGGTGAACTAGAGGGTCTAATAAACCCTTTCCGTAGATTTTCATCTAGATATTCCTTGAGAATTTGTAGTTCAGCCTCAGAGAGAGGGTAGATGTGCCCAAATGGTACTGGGGCACCAGGTATGAGGTCTATAGGACAATCGTAGGCACGATGAGGCGGGAGCGTTTCAGCTTCTTTTTTACTGAAGACATCTGAAAAGTCTGAATAACAGGAAGGTATGGTTGGTTCTTTTGTGATTTGAAGAATAGGAATTTGTTGTAAACATGTTTCTTTACAATAATGTGAGTTAAAGGTGATAGAGAAAGGAGACCAAGAAATTTGAGGGTTGTGGTTCCTTAACCAGTTGATCCCTATTATAACGGGATAGAGAGGTGACGGAATAACATCAAATACTAGAAATTCAGTATGTATGTGATTTGTGGTTACCTTTAGAGGGATGGTTTCATGAAGAATCGGTCCCGAGGAGATAAAGGAGCCATCAATCACTTTAATAGGAACAGAGTTAGCTTTTTGAACACAAGGAATTCTATTCTTTGTTACAAAGGTTGAATCGATGAATACTCCATGTGCACCAGAATCGATGAGAGCTTCAGTCACAATTCTCACCTTATCCCACTGTAATACAAGGGATACAGTTAAGAACGGATTGGTCGGTGTTGAAGGGAGTGCACTGAAGATAGCAGAGGTATAAGCTTGTCTACCGGCCTTTGTCCGTTTTAATAAGGGACAATCGGAAACCAGATGATCTTGAGAGGCACAATACATGCATAGGTTTAATTGACGTCTTCGGTTCTTCTCTGCAGGAGTGAGAGGACTTCTTATTACCCCTATTTCCATAGGTTCACTTGGTAAGGAAGTCTTTTCTGGAGCTTTTGAGGGAGTGAAAGGTTTACGGTCTTTAGAATGTAAAAGGGCTTTTTCTGCCTTTCTTTCTCTTAATCTTCTGTCAATGCTGATTGATAGGCGAATTAGAGCGTTCAAAGTAGTAGGAAGTTCTGTTCTAGATAGTTCGTCTTTTACAGCTTCAGATAACCCAATTCGAAATTGGTTGCGCAATGTGATGTCATTCCATTGCGTTTCTACAGCCCATCTTTTGAATTCAGCAATATAATCTTCAACGGGTCTATTTCTTTGCTGTAGTGTTCTGATTGTTAAATCAGCTGTAGCTTGTTTGTTAGGATCTTCATAGAGGAGAGACATGGCTTCAAAAAATTCATCCAGTGAATCTAAGATGGGGTCATCGTTTTCCAGAAAGGAATGGGCCCATGACATAGGTTCACCTCTTAGAAAGGAGATAACCGAACAAACTTTAGTTCTTTCTGTAGGGTAGGATCGAGGTTTCAAAGCAATTAACAATTTGCAGGAGTTGAGGAACTCCCTGTATTTTGAACGATCTCCAGAGAACTTTTCTGGGTTACATACAGCAGGATCACTAGCCGAGTGCAGAATGGTATGAGGAGTATGAGTTTGTAGATCTCTGACATAAGTGAGAATTCTTTCGTTAGTAACTTGCAGGTCTTGCACACCTTGGGCTAGTGTATCAACTCTTTGATTCAGCGTAGTTATAGTAGAATCGAAATCTGCTGGATCCATTACAAAGGCTGGATTAATCTGTCACGTTTAAACATTTGTTATGAAGGAACACAACTGCAGATTTCTTATAGTTCGAATGTTTATTAGAAAGTAATTGGTATTGACTTTAATTCCAATTTACAGGTACTGTAGCATTAAGTAATAAACGATAACTGAAGTCCACAATTATATGCAATGTAGCTTTAAGGAGTAAACGATAACTGAAGTCCACAATTATATGCACTGTAGCTTTAAGGAGTAAACGATAACTGAAGTCCACAATTATATGCACTGTAGCTTTAAGGAGTAAACGATAACTGAAGTCCACAATTATATGCACTGTAGCTTTAAGGAGTAAACGGTAACTGAAGCAGCAAGAGTCCTTTAGTAGTATTAATTAATTAGGTGATAAGAAGTTACAATTAACTGTTCCATAGACTTTAACTGAAGTAAGATAGATGCAGCTAACTGAGACAAGTATGAGTTGAAGTTAGCTGTAACGGTTGGCTTTAACGAAGGACTTTGGAGACAGGAAATAACAGCTTTGAGATGTAACGTTTATCACAGAGGTTTTACTTAGCTTCCGGCACATAGAACACTGGTTCCCGAGATTTCCTCAGAGGCGGATTATCCTGCATGGATAGAGGTCAGCTTTAGCGTGGTTGAGGAAAGGTGAAGGGAACTTGAAGTCTTCCAGTCCGGTCCGGTAACAGCAGGCTTTCACAACGATGTTGCAGCCGGTTCGTGAGTACGGAACGTAGTTCATTAATCCAGCGTCGATCAGCTGGTGCGGTCAGATTAAATAGGGAGACCGGGTCATGAAGAGGTGTGGCTAAGCTCCGTGGAACCAGGAATTAAGGGGATATCATAATTAAGGCATGACAGCTTCCTTGTGCCGGAGCTCCTAGAAAACACGTCCGACCATCTTGGCTGTCAGGCCCTGCCCTCCCAATTTGCATGATTTAAAGTGAAAATTACAGAAAGGGGAAACATACAATCCAGGAGAGCAGATCCACACAGGAGAGGGGAATTCACAGTTTGGCAGTGGTCCTGCCACACCTAGAATTTGAGCTCTTTGTCTGTTTAACCATAATTTACCCATTTCATATTACATGCACCCACACTTATTATATATCATTTTGTTCAGCAGAAATAAGACTTTCATTTAATCTAATCTCTTAGATCCTAGAGGAAGTTTCACTAGAGGATTTTTACTTCACACAGTAAATCACAATTTCTTTATAAAAATATAAATTATTGTGACAATAAAAATAATATATGTAACATGCGTGACAATAATCAGTGAATATTTAGGTATACATAGTCATACAATATGGCAATGGTTTAAACACAATACAGCGGCTAAAGCAACCAGTTGTCAAGAACTTAACAAGATTTATGATAGGACACTTCACTTAGAAACCAACTTCACACAGAAAGCAGAACTTCACAGCAGCCTAAAGCAATAAAACTTTGGCTAACCGTTAGATCACACTGAGTAACCCTTCCACCGCTGGCTACAATCCTCATAGGCCAGATATCCTATTATGTTGCAATTTTACAATAAAGCAATGTTCATACCAGATCATTAACCATTCCCGGACCATCCAATAAGAATAGATCTACCGGATTTTACATTTGCCGAATTTTAACTTTCCTAAATAGGATACACTATCTTATTTCAGAACAAGTCAATACATCTGGATAAATGTGGCGTGCTAACCTTTGGCAAATATTACCTTTAATATATTGTTATCTTTATACCACCCGCAGGAATGGAATTTTTATAACCATATATTCCTTCGTTAACTAAGATTTCTAATGATTGCAATCTGACCAAGATTTATCCAGATATATTCCTGCTATTAGTAAAAATCTCAAATTAAATTAATTAATTTAAATCAGTATAATTACCAGTTATGTTGTAGATTTCCTTATCAGATGTGCAGGGGCGGACTGACCACTCGGGCACATCGGTCATGGACCGAGGGCCCGAGGCAGCCAGGGGCCCGGCCGCACAGCCATGCTCCAGCTGGAGAGATCAGAGATCAGAGATCTCTCCAACTGGAATGGCAAAAACAAATAAAAAATAATTTCCTTTAATAGGTTGCTGGGGCCCCTGATGCAGCGCAGGGCCCCAGCAACCTTCCGCTCTTTAAATCTCCCCTTACCCTCACGTGAGACCTGCCAGCTTCACCAGCTCTCTGCCAGGTCTCCTGCTTCCTGTCCCACGCGGCTCTGTGTGATGAGGAGAGGCGGGGCCAGGAAGTGACCTCACGTCCTGTACTCTCCTCTCACACAGAGCCCGATCAGCAGGGGAAGGAGCAGCAGCCAGGGAGACCAGAGCGAGCAGAAAGAAAGGTAGGTACTACTTACCCCCCTTACCTCCCCCAACTGTGTCACTACTCACCCTCCCTCTCTCTGTCAATGTGTCACCCCCCTCCCACTGTCACTGTCACCCCCTCCCTCTGTCACTGTCACCCCCTCCCTCTGTCACTGTCACCCCCTCCCTCTGTCACTACCCTCTCTTTGTCACTGTCACCACCCTCCCTCTGTCACTAGTCACCCCCTCCCTCTGTCACTGTCACTACCCTCTCTTTGTCACTGTCACCACCCTCCCTCTGTCACTACTCACCCTCCCTCTCTCTGTCAATGTGTCACCCCCCTCCCACTGTCACTGTCACCCCCTCCCTCTGTCACTGTCACCCCCTCCCTCTGTCACTGTCACCCCCTCCCTCTGTCACTGTCACTACCCTCTCTTTGTCACTGTCACCACCCTCCCTCTGTCACTAGTCACCCCCTCCCTCTGTCACTGTCACTACCCTCTCTTTGTCACTGTCACCACCCTCCCTCTGTCACTAGTCACCCCCTCCCTCTGTCAATGTGTCTGTCACCCCCTCCCTCTGCCACTAGTCCCCCCCTCCCTCTGCCAATAGTCATCCCCCTCCCTCTGTCAATGTGTCACCCCCTCCCTCTGTCACTGTCACCCCCTCTCTCTGTCACTGTCACCCCTCCCTCCCTCTGTCACTAGTCACCCCCCCCACTCTGTCACTACTCACCCCCTTTCTCTGTCACTAGTCACCCCCTCCCTCTGTCACTAGTCACCCCTCCCTCCCTCTGTCACTGTGTCACCCCCTCCCTCTGTCACTAGTCACCCCCTCCCTCTGTCACTGTCACCCCCCTCCCTCTGTCACTATTCACCCCCTCCCTCTGTCAATGTGTCACCCCCTCCCTCTGTCACCCCCTCCCTCTGTCAATGTGTCTGTCACCCCCTCCCTCTGTCACTGTGTCACCCCCACCCTCCCTCTCACTAGTCACCCCCTCCCTCTGTCACTAGTCAGCCCTCCCTCCCTCTGTCACTAGTCACCCCCTCTCTCTGTCACTGTCACCCCTCCCTCTGTCACTAGTCACCCCCTCCCTCTATCACTAGTCACCCCTCCCTCTGTCACTGTGTCACCCTCTCCCTCTGTCACTAGTCACTCCCTCTCTCTGTAACTAGTCACCCCTTCTCTCTGTCACCCCTCCCTCCCTCTGTCACTAGTCACCCCCACCCTCTGTCACTAGTCAACCGTCACTGTGTCACCACCTCCCTCACTGCCACTTTTCACCCCTCCCTCCGTCACTGTGTCACTAATCACTCCCTGTGTCACCCCCACCCTCCCTCTGTCACTGTGTCACTAGTCACCCCTCCCTGTGTCACCCCCTCCATCCCTCTGTCATTGTGTCACCCCCTCCCTCTGTAATTGTGTTACCCCTCCCTCTGTCATTAGTCACCCCTCCCTCCCTCTGTCACTAGTCACCCCACCCCTCCCTCTGTCACTAGTCACCCCATCCCTCCCTCTGTCACTTTGTCACCCCCTCCCTCCCTCACTAGTCACCCCCTCACTCTAGTGACAGAGTGAGGGAGGGGGTGACTAGTAACAGAGAGAGGGAGGATGTGACTAGCCACGTGAGGGGGACCCTGAGGGTGGGGGCACCCTTAGGGCACTATAGTGTCAGGAAAACCGCTTTGTTTTCCTGACACTATAGTGATCCTTTAACATCTATTTAATGCACATATATTTGTGCATTCAAAGGGCCTGGGATCTAATTTTGCCCGGGGGCCCCAAAGGCTCTCAGTCCGCCCCTGCAGATGTGTAGATAGGTCCCAGGAATTTGTATGCAAGTATGATTGATGAATTGAGGATTGGATGTAATAAAAAAAAAAGGTGGTGTTAGTTGTAAAAAGTAATAGTAAACATTAGGTGTCCGGAAAGTGTTGTTTCTTGCGTATAGTCCAAGTGTTTCAAAGAAAGTTTGAATGTGGTTCAAAGAGTATGAATGTCCCAAAGAGAAGAATGTCTGAATCTTTAAATGTCCTCTCTTTCCTTGTCCTTACTTTTTAAAGGGCCAAACTCTCTGCACGTAACTAATTGATAGGACCAATAGGGAACTGTAGGTATGTCTTCCCTAAAGACTAAAATCTAGATTTTGGTCAGTAGATGGCGCAATTACATCACCAAAATTTCTTGTCATGGTGTCCATTTCCTTTTTTGCTTAATGGGTTAACTGGATTCGATGATGTGTTTTATAGTGATGTCGCGAACCCGAAATTTTCGGGAAATTTTCGGTTCGCGAACGGCGAACGGGAACTTCCGTAAACGTTCGCAAACCGGCGAACCGGGCGAACCGCCATTAACTTCAATGGGCAGGCGAATTTAAAAAACCCACAGGGACTCTTTCTGGCCACAAAAGTGATGGGAAAGTTGTTTCAAGGGGACTAACACCTGGACTGTGGCATGCCGGAGGGGGATCCATGGCAAAACTCCCATGGAAAATTACACAGTTAATGCAGAGTCTGGTTTTAATCCATAAAGGGCAGAAATCACCTAACATTCCTAAATCGCAATGAATATGGATTGACACCTGACATATGACATATTGACACCTTGACATATGGATTGACACCTGTCCTCAGAGCCCCTGATGCACACGGACACAGAGCAGAATAGGGACTGTTCCCCTTACATATGGTCACTTGGCAGGTATGGATTGACACCGGTCCTTAAAGCCCCTGATACACACTGACACAGAGCAGAATAGGGACTGTCCCCCCTACATAGGGTCACTTGGCAGATATGGATTGACACCTATCCTAAGGATCCCTGATACACACTGACACAGAGCAGAATGGGTAATATTCACTAAATGCCAAACATTGTTATACAGGGGAATATTCAGTAAGGATAAGGTGGGGGACCCACTGTCCTCCCCCCCGGCCCCCACCCCTGCGCGGTGGGTGGGGGGCATAAATCACAATGGGGGGGACCTACTGATAGGAGTGGTGTACTATTCTTATCAGTTTAATACCTGTTGCGTCTCCTATCAGTGGACGTGTATATGGCAGCGATTTTAGGAACTGCACACCTGGGACCCGAGCAAGGTCACCTCGTTCAACAGGCTACAACATTTGTCCCTGGGAAAACTAGCCTGGACATCATGTACAACTTATATGGATATGGCAGCGATTTTTGTAACAGGGAGATGGAAGAAGATGCTTGGTCGGTCCTCTTACTTCAAATTTGGGGCACTGCGCGTGCAATCTAATGTGCCACCAGATAGGAGTGGTGTGTTTAGTATTATTCTTATCAGTTTAATTCCTGTTGCGTCTCCTATCAGTGGACATGTATATGGCAGCGATTTTAGGAACCGCACACCTGGGACCCGAGCAAGGTCACCTCGTTCAACAGGCTACAACATTTGTCCCTGGAAAACTAGCCTGGACATCATGTACAACTTATATGGATATGGCAGCGATTTTTGTGACAGGGAGATGGAAGAAGATTCTTGGTCGGTCCTCTTACTTCAAATTTGGGGCACTGCACGTGCAATCTAATGTGCCACCAGATAGGAGTGGTGTGTTTAGTATTATTCTTATCAGTTTAATTCCTGTTGCGTCTCCTATCAGTGGACGTGTATATGGCAGCGATTTTAGGAACCGCACACCTGGGACCCGAGCAAGGTCACCTCGTTCAACAGGCTACAACATTTGTCCCTGGAAAACTAGCCTGGACATCATGTACAACTTATATGGATATGGCAGCGATTTTTGTGACCGGGAGATGGAAGAAGATGCTTGGTCGGTCCGCTTACTTCAAATTTGGGGCACTGCACGTGCAATCTAATGTGCCACCAGATAGGAGTGTTGTGTTTAGTATTATTCTTATCAGTTTAATTCCTGTTGCGTCTTTCAGGGCCAGTAGTGATTGCAGCCATTGCTCTTTAGTAACGTGGAGCTGGCATTCCTTGCAGGGCCGGTGCAAGGAAAATTTTTGCCGCCCCCCCCCCCATATGTCCTGCCCACCATGTGACATCACAATGCCCCGCCCATATGCTCTGCCATATAGGCCAACGCCAGTCTTCACAAAGGGTCTTTTATCTGAAAAGACAGTGTGTTTACATTAAAAAGCCAACAGGCACAGGCTATAGACACCAGAACCACTACATTATGCTGTAGTGCTTCTGGTGACTATAGTATCCATTTAATGTGAGGTAAATTAGAGATTAGTGCCACTAATAATATATTAGATTGCCTACTTACCACCAGATGAGGACAAGAGGCTGATGATGGGCTCAGTCTGGTTCCACAGGTCTGGTGTAGAAGAGGCTCTCTGGAGACTGTTTTTAACAGTGCTCACAACAATTAATTAAGGAAGCAGCTCCATTTTTTAGGGCCCCTTACACAGCTCAAGGTCTGGGCCCCCAGGGGGCATACACCTACAATGCCCACCAATAAATCCACCTACATGGCCCGTCCATGAGTTGGGGATGTTTTATGTGTGTAATTTGTGTAAGGGATGTAGTGTGTTTATAGGGTGTGTTTGCGTGTAAGGAATGCATTGTATGTTTCTGTGTGTGTGTGTGTGTGTGTGTGTGTAAGGGGTGCAAGGTTTGTTTCTGTGTATGTAATTGAATGCAGTGTGTGTCTGTAAGGGGGGCATTAATTATGTAAGAGAACGTAAGGGATGCATTGTGTGTTTCAGGGTGTGTCTGTGTGTGAGTAGGAATGCATTGTATGTTTCTGTGTGTGTGTGGGGGGGATGCATTGTGTATGTGTGTAGTGTAAAAGAGAGGGTTTGTGGGGTAGGATAGGGACTGAGAGGGGAACAGCTCTTTATTTTTTATTTTTTTTAAATTCATAGTGCTCTCCCCTCCGGTCAATTATTGATTTCCCCCTCCCTTCTGTCCCTCCGTGTTCTCCCCTTCTGTCCCTTAATGCTCTCCCTTGGCCCCCTGTCCCTCTGCAGTCCCCCCTTTGTGGTCATCTCACTCCCCCATTAGTAGTCCTCCCTCTCCCAAACCCCTTAGTAGACCTTCCCCTACTCCCCCACCCCCTTAGTGGTAATCTCCCCCCCTTAGTGGTCCTTCCCCTCCTCCCCTCCCTTTAGTAGTCCTCCCTCCTTAACCCCCTTTGATGGTCCTTCCCCCCCTTAGTGGTCCTCCCTCTCCCAAACCCCTAGTGGACCTCCCCTCCTCCTCCCTCAGTGGTCCTTACCTCCCCACCCCCGTTGCCCCTGTGTTCCTTCACCCCCCTCCCCCAGTGGTCCTGACTCACGCCTCCCCAAGTGGTCCTTACCCTCCCCTCCCCTAGTGGTCCTTACTTCCCCTTCCCCTCCCCTAGTGGTCCTTGCTCCCCCTCCCCTAGTGGTCCTTACCCTCCCCTCCCCTAGTGGTCCTTGCTCCCCCCTCCCCTAGTGGTCCTTACCCTCCCCTCCTCTAGTGGTCCTTAGCCCCCCTTGTGGTCCTTACCCCCTCCTAGTGGTCCTTATACCCCCCCTTTCCCTCCTAGTGGTCCTTATCCACCTCCCTCCCCTAGTGGTCCTTATCCCCCTCCCTCCCCTAGTGGTCCTTATCCCCCCTCCCTCCCCTAGTGGTCCTTATCCCCCCTCCCTCCCCTAGTGGTCCTTATCCCCCCTCCCTCCCCTAGTGGTCCTTATCCCCCCTCCCTCCCCTAGTGGTCCTTATCCCCCCTCCCTCCCATAGTGGTCCTTACCCCCTCCCCTCCCTCCCATAGTGGTCCTTACCCCCCCTCCCTCCCATAGTGGTCCTTACCCCCTCCCTCCCATAGTGGTCCTTACCCCCCCTCCCTCCCATAGTGGTCCTTACCCCCCCTCCCTCCCATAGTGGTCCTTACCCCCTCCCTCCCATAGTGGTCCTTATCCCCCCCTCCCATAGTGGTCCTTACCCCCCCCTCCCATAGTGGTCCTTATCCCCCCTCCTCCCTCCCTCCCATAGTGGTCCTTACCCCCCTCCCCTCCCGGTCCTTATCCCCCCCTCCCCTCCCCTAGTGGTCCTTACACCCCCACCCCCTCCCCTCCCATAGTGGTCCTTACCCCCCTCCCCTCCCATAGTGGTCCTTACCCCCCTCCCCTCCCCTCCCGGTCCTTACCCCCCTCCCCTCCCCTCCCGGTCCTTATCCCCCCTCCCCTCCCATAGTGGTCCTTACCCCCCTCCCCTCCCATAGTGGTCCTTACCCCCCTCCCCTCCCATAGTGGTCCTTACCCTCCCCTCTGCCCATGTAGTGTGACCGGGCGGCGCGGAACAGGAACCTCTGTTTCCTGTACCCGGCCGCCGGCGGAATGACAGGAAGCGCTCACTGAGTGAGCACTTCCTGTCATTCCGACGGCGGCCGGGTACAGGAAACAAAGAGGAACTCCAATGGCACAGTATATAGATGAATAAAATGTTAAATAAAATAAAATAAAAGTAGTCTTACTCACACTTTTCAGAGCTAGAACCTAGCTCTGATATAACGCACGTGAAGTGGAATAATCCCCACTCAAGGATATGCGGCGTAATATTGATTGGCGAGTATAGTATTTAGAGCAGGCTTGTACTGCTCAATGTAGGCGCTTGGGTGGTATCATCCCCACCTAAGGATTCTTTAGGCTTCTCGTCAGGTAGATAGTATATGTATAGTCCAGGGAAAAAGAAATCAAAATGGCTATAAAATGTTTTATGCCAAAGTATTTTCTTTATTGTAAAATAATCAAATTAATATCTAAACGCGTTTCGCCGCAAGGGCTTCTTCAAGTAGATAATAGTAAAAGAGGGACACACCTGACATACAATGGTTTATATAAGATACAGTAATGTTTGTAATTTTGAAAATCCCGCCAAAATGACGTCATCAGTAGCATAATATAAAGATACAAATCAAATAGCTGAATAAAACATAAATTATTGTACATATAAAGCATATCATATAGGTACATTCATTTAAACACAAAAACGAAGGTTAAAAAGACTTAAAATAACTATTTTAAAATGATCACGTGACGCGCAGCTAAACAGCACTTCCGCGTCACGTGATCGCAATGTGGAACGCATATTACATTAGAGGTGGCTATTTAGTCTGATCAGGAAAAGATAAGTAAAGCTGTTTGCACAACCACACAGAAGCAGGAATGGTGGCTCAGGAGATAAGCTATCTGCCTGCATAAGCAAGCAGACAGTCAGTCCAACAAAGCACAAGTTCAAACCCCAGCTTGGGCACCCATGGAGACTTAATACTTTTAATTTATTTGTAATTTTTAATTTTAATTTAGGCATGGGATTAAATAAATGATTATTTAAAAAGATAAAACAAGGTGTTTTTGGGGGAATAAAATAGAGTATATGAAATAAAAATGTATAATAAAAAGGAGCACATAGGAGGTATATAGGCATAATAGGTGTATATAAACTGGAAAAAATTAATATAAATTCAATAAAAATAAATAAATAAATAAATTGCAAATATAAAAATATATGTGTATGAAATATAAGAAAGTAAAATAGTAATAATAATCTGTTATAAAAAATTAAAAAGATCAAAGTCAATATTTAGCCCCGTGGGAGCAAGGGTTTTTAGATTGTATGCCCATTCCATTTCTTTTTTACCTAAAACTTTTTTAATGTCTCCTCCTCTCCATGGAATATTACAGGTGTCTATACCGATACATTTAAGATATTTTGGATTCTTTCCATGTTGTAGAAAATGTTTTGAGACTGAATGATTCTCGTAGCCTTTTCGAATATTTCTACAATGTTCGGCTAATCTCGTTTTTAAATCCCTCGTGGTCATACCCACATATTGGAGCCCACAAGGACATTCCAGAAGATAAATTACGTTTTTCGTATTACAATGAATAAAATGTTTTATTTGATACGTTTTCTGTGTGATTGTTGATGTAAATGATGTAGTTTTAGATTTAACGGTATCACTAGTACGTTTGCATACAATACATCTGTTACATTTAAAGAAACCACTCGGTTTGTTTAAAAAAATAGAGGGACTAGGGGATAAGGTGCTTTGCTTATATTTAGTGTAATTACTTGTAAGAATAGACTTAAAGCTGGGTGCTCCTCTAAATATCACATGTGGAATATCGGGAATGATTCCAGCCAAAGTGTCATCTTGTTTTAATATATGCCAATGTTTTTTTATTATCTTCTTCATAACATTGCTTTTGTTATTGAAGTTAAAAATGATTGGCAATATTGGAGCGTTTTTTGTGTCTTTTGTAGTCTTATACTCTAATAAATCAGATCTATTAACTGTGCTAATGTCTTTTAATGTTTTGTCTAGATTATTTCTGGAGTAATTCTTTTGAGAGAATTTATTAGACAATAATTGGGACTGTTCCTCAAAATCTTGTGTTAGGGAACAGTTTCTTCGTAAACGGAGAAACTGACTTTTAGGTATCCCTTGAAGCCAAGGCTTGTGGTGGCAGCTGGTCACATCTATAACATTGTTAGTACACACTTTTTTAAAAAAAGTTTTAGTTTGAATTCTTTCATTTTGGATAAAAATTTCTAAATCTAAAAAATGAATAGAGGATTTACTATAATCCCAGGTTAAAATAATACCTTTATCATTTTGATTTAAATATTGTAAGAACTGATTAAGAGAGTCTTCTGGGCCATCCCAGATAAAAAACAAATCGTCTATATATCTAAAATAGGTGACCAGGTTTGTTTGCCAGCCATGCCCTCCCAGAATGGCAGTGGTTTCCCAATCTGCCATAAAGAGATTGGCATAGCTGGGTGCAAACCTGGTCCCCATAGCTGTACCTTGTTTTTGTAAATAAAAAGAATCTAAAAACCAAAAATAATTATTTTTTAAAATAATATTTATACCCTGAATGATAAAATCAATTTGTTGATCTGGAATATTATTTTCGTCTTTTAGAATTCTTTCAACCGCTAGACAGCCTTGATCGTGGGGGATGATGGTATATAAAGATTGTACGTCACATGTAACTAAAACATATGAGTCTTTCCATGTAAAATTGTTTAAAAA
The DNA here is from genome assembly GCF_036172605.1 of Pelobates fuscus. Lineage (NCBI taxonomy): Eukaryota > Metazoa > Chordata > Amphibia > Anura > Pelobatidae > Pelobates > Pelobates fuscus. Next base: position 149,888,229 of record NC_086326.1, on the reverse strand, counting down.
ACGGAGTAAAGTCATGGAATCTTTTAAATATGACTTCATACGTTTCACTGAGGGCTGTAAAAGAATATCAAGGTATTCGGATAAATTAGATAAAATCGAATTGATCCCTGAAACAATAGGCCTACCTGGGGGATTGATGATGTCCTTATGAATTTTTGGTAAAAAGTAAATAACAGGGATAATAGGGTGAGATACTTTTAAGTATTCAAATTCCTGTTTACTTAAAACATTCTGTTCGAGACCACTAGTTAAAAATGAATTTAACGTCTGTTGTATTATAGATGTAGGGTCTTGTGTTAATTTTTCGTAGACTATAGTGTCATTGAGTTGTCGCATAGCTTCTTTTATATACATCTCTTTGGTTAAAATAACTATACCACCCCCCTTATCTGCTGGTTTTATAATGATATCATCGTCTTTTTGTAGTTGTTGTAGAGCTATACGCTCTGATTGTGTGAGGTTATCACGGTCATATTTGTTTTTATGAATCTTTTCTAGATCTTTTGTGACTAGTTTTTCAAAAACTTCTAAGGGGCCTGATTTAAAGCTAGAGGGAAAGAATGTCGATTTTTTCTTTAAAGAGGTAGAGATAATTTTAGGTGATTCTGATGATGAGGTAGCTATAGGTTGTGAGGTAGAAATGTCTGTATTCTTACAGGCAAAGAACCTTTTGAGAGTGGCTTTTCTCACAAATTTATTAATGTCTATGAAAGCTTGGAAGGGTTTAAAAGGATTTGTGGGAGCGAATTTAAGGCCTTTGGTTAGAACTGATATTTGAGTAGATGTTAATATCTTTTGAGATAGGTTAAAAATACCAAGGTCTTTTTCATTAGGCTGATTTGTTATCTTTCTAACCTTTCTCTTTTGGATTCTTCTTCCACTTCTCCTTCCTCTAAATTGAGACTTCGCTTTCTGGTTTTTATAGGATGTGGCGTTAGTGCGTGTGCATTGTTTTGTGGACAAAGCTCTAAAAAATAGTCATCATTATCTGTCTCTGAATCTACAGACAACAATTGATATCTATTATTATGAGCATAATTCGGAGGGGATCGTTGGCCTTCAAAGTGTCTTTGTGCGTATCTTTGTCTTTGAATTTTGGGTGTTATGTTTCTTTCATTTTGGTACATACCGGGAGATGAGTAAGTGTTACTGGTGTGGTTAGTGAGGTTTGAGTTGTGATGATGATGGGTTAAGTGCCTGGATTGGGTTTGATAGTGTTGTTTATGAGTGATGTGTGACCGATTGAGGTGGTGATTTCGTGATGAAGTGAGGGACTGCTTTCTAGAGAAATGAGGTTGGTGTAGTGGTTCTCTTCTAGGTGGGTGATTGTAGTGTGTTTTAGGTATATAATCATTTTGATAAGTGTTAGGAGGTGGGTGGGTGTTGTTATTTGAAATATTCCTCTTGTGGTAAGAACGGACCTGGTTATTAGAATAATCTTGTTTGTCACGGATATATTTTTTTACTTTAATGTGTTTAGTGTCCATTTCCACTTTTTCTATTTTGTTTTGGATGAGAATGGAGTTTTGTTTAAAAACTTGTGTTTCTGTGAATCTCGACATCTTGTCTTTTTTTTTTCTTCACATATTACCTCACTGGATTGCAAGTACCCATTTGTGAAGACACACCCCATTTTACGCCTCAGGATCCCTGTTCTTATACACGGCATCTACCATTATGGACTTATGATAAGTGCTCTGGACTATTGCCAATTATCCATTTATATTTCATTTAATATTCTATATTAAATTGTATTATTTTATATTATTTATTATATACACTCTTATATGTTTTACTGTATATTTTAGGCGCAACCTTTTTTTGTTCTATTTTGCATCATTTCTTATCATTAGGGGATTATAGGGGACTCCCCTTTAAGGATTGCAGCCTTACTATTATTTTCTTGTGTGGCAATCTAGCGCTGATTTTTTCTCTTTCCACAGGAAACAAAGGTTCCTGTCCCGCGTTCCGCGCCGCCCGGCCACGCTACATGGAGAGACCGGCAGGAGGGAGCGCTCTGCGCTTCCCTCCTGCCGGTCACTCAAACCCAGCTGCCCTCCGCGCCGCCTGAGGCTTGTAAAAGCGCTCAGGCGGCGCAGCATGAGGAGCCACACCGGGTGCAGGGATCCGGCGCCCCCTGGTAAGTTGCGCCCTAGGCGGCTGCCTAGGTCGCCTTACAGGTGGCCAGGCCCTGATTCCTTGTTCCATTGATTCATAAACGAGAATTCTGGATGGGGAGTAGGGTGTAACGGATCGACGGGCACCCCGACTGGGTACCTCCGTTGAAGGATACTCCTAACGCTTCCTGAGGACTCCAAGCACTGCAGCAGACACCACAACCACCGAACCGGAGAAGCATTGGAATGCTCTCAAGCATATGAATGCTGTAAACAGCTGAACAGGAAAAGCATACAATCAGCTTACACTCCTGGCAATCAGCATACAATCCAATTTCCCCAATAACGAGACGACACTTCGTTTTGAGGTCAAGCAGAACTAACTGTACTGGCACATACAGCCTCTTTTATTCCCAATCCACAAACTTAGTACTGCCCACAGGGTTTTACAGAGCAACCAATAAAACACGTACATTACAGAAAACACTCCCAGCAATTACACACAAAATCCTCCCCTCTGCCTGTGATCTAATTATGGTACACAATGGGTTAACATAATTATCACAAGCAGGATACAGTTTTTATATATGTACTATAACTTTAAAAATAAACATCCAATCTTCATAAAAAATACATATTATTAATCAGCGTACTTGAAATATAAACATACTCAAAAATCATGCAAATCCTTCCATAAGTTCAAAAGTTAGCTGGAAGTCCTTTGTGACCGACCGCAGGCACATTTTCCTGCCCAAAACAGTTCCATAGATTTGGGCTGTGCGGTCGGTCAATTTCACACTGAAAAAATGACTAAGTCCCATTTGAACGGGACTTAGTCTCTGCAGCTGGAAACTGAGTGTAGGAGAAGGTAAGTGTCAGCGGTGTTCGTTGAAATGTGTAGCCGATTTCAGTTCCATGGATTTGGCTACACATACTGCTGACCTCATTCGAATGAACAAAGATGCTTCGGCACTTTGGCTGCATCCGAAGTGCCAATTTAAAGCTGCAGAACTGCTCCAATACAATTTAAAGGGGCAGCAAGTCTTCTAAAATCCAATCTGCTAAATATTCTTTAACAGGCAATATCTTCCAAGGGCCATAGTCTTAAAGGGGCATTGTTCCCAAAAGTCAAAGAATGTCCCCAGATGGTTTTTAAAGGGCCAGCAGCAGCATAATAAAATACAATATGCCCAAATACTGTATTTAAAGGGTAAAATCTCCCAGGGGCCATAGTCAGCAGGCAGGAGGCGGGCAAACAGGCTTCTCCAATGCCCAGTGGCGAGGTTGGTTTCGCCACATAGGACTTTGCCATCTCCGGTTGTGTGTGTTGTGAGGTGTAACACCTTATCCAAAAATATACTTTTTAACTGAATATACGGAAATATAAAAGATGGTGGTAAATTGTATTTTGCGGGGATATTTATGGGATGATAATATTAAACAGTCGAGAATTGCCCACTATTTCAATTCTCTTAGATCTTACAGATCGTTATCATGTAAGTGAAATGTATTCCATACAAATAAAATCATAATTTGTTATAAAAATAGATATAATTTATTGTGACAAAAAATAATAATAATATTAGGCAGCATGCATGATAATAATCAGTGAATATTTAGTATAACATAAGTATGCAATACAATGGCAATGTTAAAACAATCCAATGACTAACAGCATCAACTGTCAAGACTTTAGATATATGAGGGTACTTCACAGACAAAAAGCTAAACGAAAATTCGTAAAACCTTGGCTAACAGTTAAATCAACTGAGTAACCCTTTCAATGCTGGCTAGATCCTCCTAGGCATTTAATATCATATTCTCATGTAATTTTCAATTAAAATAACATTCAAACCAGCTCATTAATCATTTCCTGGAACCATCCAATAAGAATAATCTACCAGATTCTATAAACCGAATTTTAATTTGCCTAAAAAGATATCTTATCCTATTTAGAGCAAATCAATACACATGGATAAAAACATCGGTATGCCAACACGTGATAATAATCACATTAATATATAATTATTCTTAATTCCACCTGCAGAATGGAATGTTTATAACTATATATTCTTTAGTTAACTAAATATGGAAATCTGACCGTGATTTATCCAGTCATATATCATGCTATTGTTTTTTTTTTTTTATTAATTTAGATTAATTAAATAAAACCAGCATAATTACCAGTTAAGTAGATGTTCTCATCAGATGAGTAGGTAGTCCCAGGAACTTGAATGTGTGTATGATTGGTTGTATGGAGGTATGTAAGTAATAGTAAAAAGTAAGTGTCAAGGAGTGTTTCTTGAGTTGGGTCCAAGAGAGTTTGAGTGTGTCCCAGAGTGAATATCTGACCTGGATCTCTCTGAATGTCCGAATCTGAAAGCCCAAAACTCTCCAACTAACCTCTCTCTTCCCTTTGTCCTAACTTTTAAAGGGCCAGACTCTCTGTACGTCATTAGTTGATTAGGCCAATAGGAATCTGAAGGTGTGGTAAACCTGCAGATTGCAATTTAGGTATTTGGTCCATAGAGGGCAGTCTCGCCTCAGTAAACCTTCCTATCCAGGAAAGAGTTAACTTTTCCTGATGACGATTTTGATCGTAATTTCTAAAATTGACAGTTTAAACTCAATTTCACCCCTTACTTACAATGGGACCTTGTAAGATTTAGAAAGTAAAATTAATTATTTAATCTTCTCTGTCACTAATGTCTGTGTTTAGAATTATTTCTATTCCATTAACATTTAGACAGAGCCTTCCATCCCCCTGCTTCCTTGCTTATCACTTGGCTTGTTTATATAATGCATTCCTTAGCTCAGGCCAGCAGTTAATGTTACAGAAAGGAAGAATAAATTATGTATCTTTGTTATCCTGAAAATAGCAAAATGGAGTCTGCTCTGTTCTGAGTGACTCTGGCAATATACACTTTTAATTTCTATTTTAGCACAAAATGTCTACCGATATAAATATCCTGACAATTTGTTCTGTAGCGTAGGGAAGGGTAGAAAGTCACCTTGGGAGCATGGATCTATAAGGCGGTTGACACCCTGCCCTGTTCAGCCATTCAGTGATAACCAAGGTGAGAGAGTGAAGTGCAGTTAAAGGTGCCCATTTCAGAAATGTGTTATTGTTAGCGTATGGGCGGTGTAGTTGGTCCCATGTTTGTATTGTTAATCTAGTAAGCGGTAAGAGCATACTCGATTTATCACGTAAGTTTATAGGCGTCCACATATAGTTTATAGCGGAGCAAGTTGGGTGGTATTCATTCTCCATATCTACCCATTGCAACGTCCCTTTATGAGCATGTAGTTTAATGGCGTTTTCTAGGATTGCTGCTTTATGGTAGCGTTGTATATGTGGAAAGCCTAGGCCTCCCGAGTGTGTTGGGGCTTGTAGTAGGGAGAGAGGAATACGTTTTTTTTTTATTTCCCCATACAACTGTGGAGAGTATTTTTTGTATCTGTTTGCCCAGTGCGGGCGCTAGTGGTAGTGGTAACATCCTAAATATATATAACAATTTCGGTAAGATTATCATTTTGACGGCATTTATCTTGCCTAGCCACATAAGAAAAGCATTGTTCCATTTAGAGAGTTGGTGATTGCACATTTGTGGCAACGGAGATAAATTATGTGTTATAATCCCTCAGGTGGTGGTCGCAATTTTAACTCCCAAATATATGAGGTGTGTTTGTCTCCAATCAAAAGCGAATTGGTTTTTTAGTGATTGGACAGTGGCATGTGGTATTCTTATGGGAAGTGCTTGGGTTTTCGTCTGGTTCAGTTTGTAATACGATATCCAACTATACTTGTAGGGTGTGCATTAAGTGTGGTAGTGATTGTGCGGGTTGCGTCAGTGATATAAGCATATCATCCGCAAACATAGCTAGTTTATACACAGCGGTTTTGACCGGGACTCCTGAGATATTCGTCATGTTCCGGATTTATTTTTTTTAAATTCTTTATTTTTGCAGTGCAGATCAAGAATAACATACAAGCGTGAGGTACCCCGTCGGCAATCCTCAGGCAAATGTGTAACATTTAGAACAATGGGGTGAACCGCAATGCATGCACATTTTTATATTTTTTAGTCAAAACTGTTTGTTATAGCGAAGGGATTTGATAGAAAACCTCCGTTCATGACTTTGGCAGAAGGGCCAGAGTATAAGGCTGGGACTCCTTTTATGAACGACCTAGGAAATCCAAATTTCACAAGGACCAGTTCCATGTATTTCCAATTCAGTCTATCGAAGGCCTTCTCCGTGTCCAGCGCTAAGAGAAGACCATCCATCGAGTGTGTTTCCATATGGGCCAGAACATTCAGGCTTTTCCTTGTGTTATCCGATCCCTGCCTATTTTTAATGAAACCCGATTGATCATTGTGGACTATGCGTGTCAATATGTCTTTCAGTCATTCTGCCAGAACTTTAGCATATATTTTGGTGTCGCAGGAAAAACACTAATGTTTTTAAGACACTTGCTAACCAACCATTTATCTTTTACTAAGATAGCCTGTACTAACTGTAACGGCACCCCCAGGCATAAAAAGGGGTTAAAAGCCGTTTAGTAGATCTTCCTTTCCAGAGACACAGGCACAGCTACTGTAGACACCAATACACCGAACCGGAGAAGCATATGAATGCTCTCAAACATACGAATGCTGTAAACAGCCGAATAGGAAAAACCATATGAATAGGTTTACACTCCTAGCAGTCAAACTGGAACAGCATACAATAAATCCCCCCAAGAACGAGACAAGGCTCCGTTTTGAGGGTCAAGCAGGAACAGACAGAGCTGTGGGTTTATTGTTCTTATATACACATTAGTACCACCCACAGGGTTTTGTAAAACAACCAATAAACACGTACAATAAACTCAGACACTCCCACACAAAATCCTCCACTCTGCTGTGATACAATTACCTTACACAATGGGTAATGTAATTATCACAGGCAGAGAAATACAGTTTTTCCACATTATTCATAACTTTAAAAGTATGCATCACATTTTTTCAGAATCAGCATACTCCAAATACAAACATACGTCAAAATCATACAAATTGGTCCAGTGGTTCAAAAGATAGATCGTAGTCCATTGTGACCAAATGAAGCATGGCTTTTCTGACCAAAACCAGTTCCACAGAGTCTTCTATCCTGGAGATAATTGGGAAGTAATCCAATTATCTCCAAGGACAGAGGCAAAACTCCATTGAACACATGGCAGCAAAAGACAATAAAATACATAAAAATATATAATTGTGCAGCCATTGCATAAAACAGGTACATTCAACATATCCCCAGATAGCTCAGATCTGAGCGCACATTATTACTGAATGTGGCTCAGATAACACACATACAGTTCAATTGCCATGGAGCCAAAGTCTTTCATTATACGAATGGGCTCCATGGCATAGTTATCTGGGGTATCACCGCTCAAACAGGGCAAGCACCGAATGACTCGGCTTTCGTGTCTTTGCAGGGGAAAATCAAGCGTTTCAACATGGGGCCATAGTCTAAAGGCAGCAGGCGGGCAACCAGGCTCCTCCAATGCACAGTGGCGAGATTGGTCTCGTCACACTAACGCATTATTCACGGTTTTGGACATAGTCACTTGACATGTTTCAGAGCCATGTTTAATATACTCAATCCCACACAAAGCATTGGTAGAATCGTACACGAAAGGTTTTCCATCACACTGGAAATTATTGTCTTTGAATTTCTCGCAGTCATTCAAAATGGGTATTGAATACCAATCTGGTACCCACGGTTGAAAAGCTAGAACATTTGGGGTTTGGACTTTAACGTGGATATCTTCCTTCCATGTATCGACATTGTAAATTCTTTTAATTTGAAAAATGTTTTTGGGAGTTACATATGGTATGGCCAATAAAAAGCAAATCTCCATGCGTTCCAGATCATTTAAGAGAGGTATAGTGCTTATTACGCTTAAATAAGTTGTGACTTTGGTGCAACTCAGTGGACTTGGCAATTAACTCCGATTGCAAATTTGTTGCAACAACTGTGTCTTCCACAATAGTTAAAGCAGCACTGTCATGCCGAATCCCGTTTTTTTTAAAGCCCCTAAGCCCCCCAGATTACCTCTTTTTTTTTTTTTTTTAAATTCTTTATTTTTTCACTCGGCAGGAAAGGGAGTGCAATAAACAACTTTTAGGCTTACGCAGAAGCCCACTTCACATAAAAACTGTGTCAGTTATTACAGTACATAAGTAAGAAGAGGAATGGAAGAGTGACATATTAGGATATGCATATACAGTGGTTTGTATCCCTGAATTCCAGCGAGGTTTTTGTAATTGTGAGGTTCCCTTGTACAGCAAGCGGAAAGAGAGGGAAGTGGGGACGGAGGTAAGAGGGAGCGGGGGATAGAGATGAAAAATGAAAGGGGGGGAGGGGGATAAGGGAGATAGGGACTAAAAATGCTGTAATCCTCCACCGCTATACTGTGTCCCGGTTTTGGTTGTCTGGTTCCCTTCTCTGTGTGGGTGATACCCGTGTCATGAGTTTACCAACCAGGTAAGGATTCGGACGGTGGGCTCATGGAAGTTGGCTTGGCATCGCGGGCGACCCGCGTCTTTGTTCTAGTAAAGAAGAGTTGTTGCCTATGACGTGACAGTGACGGCAAAGGCTCTATTTTATAGGTAGTGCGTAGATGTAAAAGGGTAGTTCCCCCAGTGAGCGGGATAGAATACATCTTAGGTCTGCAAGCAAGGATGTGGATTGTGTGTTACTTGTATGCCCTTGGTTTAGGGCCGCACCTGGGGCTCATATGAGGGGGGAGACAATTTAGAGGTAGTCCTAACGTGAAGGAGAGCGGAGGAGCTAAGGGAGGGGGGGGGGTGGGGAGTTACGTGGCACTGAGGCCCTGCCAGGCTATCCTTGTATGGAGGTCAACAAAGAGTGGGGGAGGCGGTTCAACCAAATTCGCTGTCATCCCAGAGGTCCCATATCTTGTGAAAAGTTTTAGTGGACCCCCTGAGTCTAGCTGTTAGGTCGTCCATTAGCCTTATCTCTCTAATTCTGGCCACTATTTCGGGCTCGGTAGGGGTGGAAGGTTTTAACCATGAGGCTGCTGCAGCCTTCCTGTCCGCTAAGGTAATTTTATGTATGAGTTTCTGCTCAGCCCTGGTCCAGCCCTCTATATGTCTGTTGAGCAGATAGACCCATGGATCCAGCTCTAAAGTCCTGGAGAAAACCCGGCTCAGGAGGGTCTGGACTCCCTTCCAGAACCTGACCATACTAGGGCATTCCCACCACATGTGGAGATACGACCCCTTTAGTCCGCAACCCCTCCAGCATTCGTCGTTTATAGTTTTGCGCATCCGCAGTAGTTTTACTGGGGTGGTGTACCACCGGAACAATGTCTTAAATGATTGCTCCTGGAGGGTCACGCATACAGAGGCGGTGGCGTTGGCCTCCCAAATCTCTTGCCACTCCGTTCCCTCCAGGACCTCTCCGAGCTCCTGTTCCCATTGGTCAGCGTAAGTTAGTCGGCCCCACTCTTTCGTCTTAGCGCAAAGATGGGCATACAGCATTGTGATCGTTCCCCGGGGTTTTCTGATATACACCAGTGTTCAAAGAATGTAAGCGGTTTTAACGCTGCGCTTTTGATATGTGGTTGTTTGACGAAGTCTTGTAATTGGATGTATCTGAAGAAATCGCTAGGTGTGAGGTGTCTCCCCTGCGAGAGGTCGTTGAACCCTACTATGTCGGGGCCATTATAGAGGTGGCAAATCCTCTGTATCCCGGTGTGTTCCAGGTTCCTGAAATCCCTGGCAGTCATGCCTGGGGCAAAGGCTCTGTTGCGGAGGTAGGGCATTAGGGGGGAGGGTGAGGATGCCAGGCTGTATTTCGTGTGGGTGTGGTCCCATAATCTAAGTGAATTTAGAATCGCCGGGCATGTAACTCTGAGTATGGGTCTTTGTTCTCTCGGAACCCACATGGCAAATTGTGGTAGGTCCGCCCCTATCATGAGGGATTCAATATCTACCCATTTCCTTTTGCCTGGGGGAGTGTGCCACATCGCCACCTGAGCTAGTTGGGCAGCTAGGTAATAATAATATAGGCACGGCAGCCCCAGTCCCCCCCTTGTTTTGTGTTTATAAAGGATCTGCCTTGAAATCCGGGGGCGTTTATTTTGCCAGATAAATGTGCCTATGGTTCGTTGCAGTGGTTGTAATTGGGCTTTTGACAGTTGTAGTGGTAATGCCTGGAATAGGAACAGGATACGTGGGAGGATATTCATTTTAACAGTGTGAATCCGTCCCACCCACCTGTCCAGGTCTTTTGCTAGGGTTTTGAAAATGGGAGAGTAGTTGTATTGGAATAGTTTACTGGGGTCTGCGGTTAAGTGGACTCCTAAATATTTAATGGAGGTGTGCTCGATGCGTATCTTGTGTTCGTGTCCTATCTTTGTAGCGTCATTTGCCGACATGCCCACAGGAAGCGCGCTGGACTTGGCCATATTCACTACATAGCCCGAGATTTCCCCGTAACTCAGGAGGACTTCTTGCAGAGCCGCCATGGATTGGGATGGGTTAGTGAGTGTTAGCAATACGTCATCGGCGTAGGCCGAGACCAGGAACTCGCTGCCCCCCACTGGGATTCCAGTGATTCTGGGGTGCTGCCTAAGGGTCTGCAGCAGGGGTTCAAGGGCTAGAACAAACAGGAGTGGGGATAGCGGGCATCCCTGCCTGGTACCATTGTGTAGACTGAAGGGGTGGAGGGGAGCCCCCGAGATCTGGACCTGGGCTCGGACATTGCTATACATCGCTCTGATGGGTGCAATGAATTTCCCTGGCAGTCCTAGGTGCTCTAGCACTGTGAACAGGTAAGTCCAGGTCACCCTGTCAAAGGCCTTTTCAGCGTCTAATGATACAATTAGTGACGGGGTATTCAGGGTGGCCTGTCTCCATATTAGATCTATATTGCGCCTAGTATTTTCGAAAAGTTGCCGTTCGGGGACAAAACCGACCTGATCTGGGTCTATAAGTGACGTCAGGAGAGGGTTTAGGCGGGACGCTAGGACCTTGGCTAGTATCTTCATGTCGTGGTTTATCAAGGAGATTGGCCTATAGCTAGACGGGAGCATGGGGTCTTTCTCAGGTTTGGGTAGCAGCACTATGGTGGCCAAGGACATGTCTTGGTCTGGGACACCACCGTTCCTGAGTTCTGTAAACAGTCGGAGGAGGCGGGGTGTTAGCTCTTCCCTGAACGCCTTATAGTATCCGCCGTCAAAACCGTCAGGACCTGGTGATTTATTACCCTTTAGGGCTGTTATTGCCTTATCTATTTCTTCTTCAGTAATTTCAGAGGCTAGGGCTGCCCGGGCCTCGGGAGGGAGCGTGGGCAGTCGTAGGTCAGCGAGGAAGTTGTTAATGTCATTGAGTTCGGTCGCACTACTGCCTGCCGTACATGGGGTATGGTTGTATAGATGTTTGTAGTATTGTGTGAAGATTGCCGCTATCTCTGTCGGGGAGGTTTTGGTCGTTCCGTCCGGGTGCCTGATCGCGGTGATGTGTTTCCGTCTCTGTCGGGGGTTTAGGGTCCTAGCTAGCAATGTGTCCATTTTATTTGCTTTTTCATAGAATGTGCGTCTCGAGTAGGTCAGGGATTTGGCTGTGTCGTCCAGTAATAGCGTCCTAATTTCATGCCTCTTGGCGTCGAGTCTCTGAAAAGTCGGTCTGTCTGGGTGAGTTTGGTGGGCCTGCTCTAAGGCGCGCAGCTCCAAGAGTAGCTGGTCGAGGGTCTGGAATTTCAGTTTTTTCTTTCTAGTGGCTAGGCGAATGAGCGAGCCCCTGATCACCGCTTTGTGTGCGGCCCAAATCGTAGTAGCTTTTAGGTCTGGGGTGTCGTTCGTGGTGAAAGATTACCTCTTTATTCTTTATTTTCTGCCCCGATCTTTATTCAGGGCGCCGCCATCTTTGTGTGGGTAGGTGAAGTCCCTGTCGGACACGTCATCTGCCCACACTAGACAGACTGTGAGATTCCCGCACATGCCCAGACGAATGAATGAATAGAAAAAATCCCAGACGAATGAATGAATAGAAAAAATCAAATGAACAAATAAACACTGAATATCAGTGTTCGTTTGTTTGTTCGGTTTATTACAAGGCGGGAGCTAATAATAAATGTAAATATGTAAACATAGAAGCGTCAGGGAGCAGTGCTCCCCACCACTTCCTAAACCCCCAAGTCCCCCCCTCACTCTATGGGGGTCAATATGACCCCCCATAGTAGCATAAGGGAGATTAAAATCTCCCCAATGCCCTACTCGCTATACCGCATGTCCACTAAACCACTAAACAGTGCTCTGTGTCATTTTACCAGTTTAGGTCTTTCAGCCTTTTAGTAGATAGCTCCCTGATACCGTGGGAATTAGGGAGTTATCTACTAAGCGGCTGCAAGATGCAGCCACAGCAATGAATAGGATCGGAGTTTCATTCATTCGAATGAAATTCCGATCTGAACTAAGTGCCGAATTGCGTTCTAAAACAAACGAACATACTGTTCTCATTCAGTTAGAACACAATTCGTCAGTTTCGTCTAAAATGACAGGAAGCATCGCGGGAACACAGAGGAAAGGTAAGGATTATGGGAAAATTGCTCTGACCAGCGGAAATGAAGCACACTTTGCTCCTCCGCTGGTCAGAGCTGGTCAAGCGGAGGAATCCTCCATAAGGCAAAGAGTCCCTACTTTGTCTTATGATTTTAAAGAAAACTAAAGAAGACAGAAAGAAAAGAATAACAGATCCTGAGAGAGGGGGAGAAGAGGAAGAGATTGAGGAAAGGTAAGTTCGGCATGACAGTGCCACTTTAACACATCTTGGAGAAGTGTTCCTTGCTGTTTTATCACCAGATGAATATCGTTAATGTGTTGCTTTAGCTCATAGATTTCAATATCCAGTTTTTGGACAGTTATAGAGTTGGCTGCAGAAATTCCAGTGGCGACAACTGCACCGACAGTGGCACAAACTAATGCAACAATTATAGCGGTGAGGAACCTTTTGGATCAGTTGCTCATCTAAATAGTACTGGATACAAATGGTTTCCGGGAATATTAACAATAGACTGGTTATATTGCTCTACCCCCCCCCCCACCCCCCCCCCCCCCCCCCCCGTTAGATGCAGCGCGGTATGCAATATGTAGCTTTCGTTTAACACCTAGGATTTTCCACATCTTAGCCATTACTTCGCTGGTAAAATGACTTCCTCTGTCTGACTCAATTCTTTGAGGCAGACCGAACCTGGACAAGACATGGTTAATCAACAAAGTGGTGCACACGGTACTCTTGTTCTCTTTGCAAGGCAAACACTCGATTCACTTTGTGCACATACATGCAACGTTAACATGTATTTGTTATCTCTTGAAGATCTTGTTACAGGACCTATAAAGTCAATTTAAATATCAGACCAGGGTAATGACATCCCCCTCTTCTGAACTGGTGCACGATGGGTTGGACCATGGGGTTGATATTGCGGACAGATCAAGCATCCCTGACAGTATGTCTTAACATCTCTTAACATGTGTGGCCAGTATGCATAATCACGCAATATCTCATATGTGATCTTATCACCACGATGCCCAGATGTAGGTGCATCATGTGCGTTGTAGCATTAACCCTCGGTATACAGTTGGGACTACCCATTTTTGTATGCCATGTTTAGAAGTTCTGATAAGCAACCCATCCATGATACTAAATTGGACTTTATATCTTATCAATATTCGTAAATCTTCATTATCTTTGCAATCCTCATCTGTAATGGGATTGGCAGTAGGGTCTTCTATATGTTTATAGAATATGCCTATGACGGGATCGTTCTTCTGACTGGTAATCAGGTCCTCACTAGGAGCTTCTTCAGAGGCGGCTCTCTAATTAGGCGGTTTAGGCGGCCGCCTAAGGCCTCGCGCTGGCGGGGGCCTCGCGGCCGCCTAAACCACCTGTGGGCAGAGTGTGTCAGGTCCTCGGTCACTGACCGAGGACCTAACACCAGGAGGGGGCCGTGGTAACCACCATCACCCCCCCACCACCCTCAGCCTCACCCCCCACCACCATCACCCACCATCACCACCCTCAGCCTCACCCCCCACCACCATCACCCCTCACCACCCTCACCATCACCCCCTCAGCCTCACCCCCACCACCCTCGGCTACACCCACCACCACAGTCACCATCACCCCCCACCACCCTCAGCCTCACCCCCACCACCATCACCCCTCCCCACCCTCAGCCTCACCCACACCACCCTCACCCCTCCCCACCCTCAGCCTCACCCACACCACCCTCACCATTACCCCTTCACCCTCAGCCTCACTCCCACCACCCTCAGCCTCACCATCCCCCATAACCCCCCACCACCCTCAGCCTCACCTCCCACCACCCTCAGCATCACCCCTCACCACCCTCAGCTTCACCACCCACCACCACCCTCAACATCACCCCCCTCAGCCTCACCCCCCACCACCCTCAGCATCACCACCCTCAGCATCACCCCTCACCACCCTCAGCATCGCTCCCCACCACCCTCAGCATCACCACCCTCAGCATAACCCTCCGTCACCACCCTCAGCCTCCCCCCACTCACCATCACCCCCTCCTTCTCACATCACCCCCCTCTCACTCTCACATTACCCACTCTCACATTAGCCCCCCACTCTAACATTAGCCCCCCCAGTCTCACATTACCCCCCACTCTCACTCTCATATTACCCACTCTCACATTACCCCCTCTCACTCTCACATTACCCCCTCTCACATTACCCCCTTTCACTCTCACATTACCCACTCTCACATTACCCCCTCTCACTCTCACATTACTATCACCCCCCGCTCCCTCTCACATTACCATCACCCCCCGCTCCCTCTCACATTACCATCACCCCCCGCTCCCTCTCACATTACCATCACCCCCCGCTCCCGCTCACATTACCATCACCCCCCGCTCCCTCTCACATTACCATCACCCCCCGCTCCCTCTCACCTCTCACATTACCATTACCCCCCGCTCCCTCTTACATTACCATTAACCCCCTGCTCCCTTTCACCATCACCCCCGCTCCCTTTCACCATCACACCCCCGCTCCCTCTCACCATCACACCCCCCGCTCCCACTCACCATCACACCCCCCGCTCCCACTCACCATCACACCCCCCGTTCCCTCTCACCATCACACCCCCCGCTCCCTCTCACCATCACACTCCCCGCTCCCTCTCACCATCACACCCCCCGCTCCCTCTCACCATCACACCCCCCGCTCCCTCTCACCATCACACCCCCCGCTCCCTCTCACCATCAGCTACCCCATACACATAGGGTCTCAGACAAAAACGCAAACATGCTCACAGAGACATACATTCGCACACACAAGGATACTCTCTGTCAGACACACTCTCAGGCACATACACAGGTAGACAGTGCATCAATGTGTATATGTGACACTTTTTTGTTAGTGGGGCCTCATGTTTGCGTTTCGCCTAAGGCCTCATAAAGTCTAGAGCCGCCTCTGAGCTTCTTGACTACATTGCACAACATTTAAGTCGGCATTATCTCTAGCCTGTCATCTAGTTATGACTTCAACGTGAATTGAACACAGATGATCGTCGATGTTTAGGGTTTCACCATTGTTGGCTGCTTGTTTTGCCAGTGAATCGGCTAAGTCATTACCTTCCTTGTCAATACCTTGTATTTTAGAATGGCCTTTGGTTTTCTTCCAATATATGATTAAACCATTTTCCTTAACCAGTTCAACGGTTTTACTAAACTATTTCCCATGTTTAACAGGTTTGTTATTGCTTTTCAGCATTTGGTTTAGTTTCCAGCTAGGCAGATATTCGACGAAACTGTTGCGAACATAGTTGGAATCAGTTATGATAATGAATTCTTTGATGCCATATTCTATTTCCATTTGAATGGTCTTATATACTCCACAGAGTTAGACTATATGACTGCTTTTGGGACCAATATTGTATCCTAAAGATACATTTGGATAATCACCTGTCCAGGCGATTCCGATACCTGCAACTAACTTACGTTCATTACTAATGGTGTGGTGATATGAACAACCATCAATGTATACCCACGGTAGTGGTCGACAGTATTCCTCGTCATAGACTTTATAAGGGGATAGCAATTGCTCTTCTAGGAAGTCGTCTCCGGTGTCATTATCATCCAGAGATGGAGCAGTACAGTCATGCAATTCTGCTAAACCTTGGGCAACCCCTTATGTTTATGACGGACTTCTAACGGCCATCCCTGTAAGGATAGAGTCCGTGCAGTAATCCAACTGTTAGAGAGATTGCCATCTCTGATTCTTTCACTCTGCAAATACTGTAGGGGATGGTGAGCAGTTTCTACAATTATTTTCTCACCTTGGATATAGCTATGAAAATTTTGTAGTGCCCAAACAGTCGACAATAACGCCTTGTCACTCGTGTTGATATTAACTTCAACAGGTGACAAAGTCTTGCTAGCATATGCAATAACTTTGTTTAGACTGTCCTGCTTCTGATACAGAACAGCACTTGTGCTTAAATCGGTATATCCTGTCTCCAGATAGAAAGGTTTACCCCCCTCTGGGTATGCTAAACAGGGTGCCTGAGTGAGCTTCCTCCTCAGTTCACTTACCGCTTGGTCCTGAGGCTCCCCCCAGTTCCAGGTAGTTTCCTTTTTAAGCAGGTGTAAGAGTGGTTTCGTTATTTCTGCATAGTTATCTTTAACCCCTTAAGGACCAAACTTCTGGAATAAAAGGGAATCATGACATGTCACACATGTTGTGTGTCCTTAAGGGGTTAAACTTACGGGAGTAGTTAGTCATACCAAGGAAAGATCTTAATTCCCTGATGTTAGTAGGTGTTTTAGCCTTTAGTACGGCTTCAACCTTCTTCCTCTGGGGATTTAATCCTTCAGAGGTTACCTCATGTCCGAGGAAATTGACATGAGTGCGACACCATTGCGCCTTTTGTAAAGACAGTTTAATCCCTGCCTCTCTTAACTGAGTGAGAACATGTCTAATCTCTATGATATGCTTATCAAAGGAAGTGCTTTTCAGCAAGACATCGTCGACATATGATAACGTTCCTCTCTCGAGTGCATCAGGCATAGCTTTATGCATGAACACAGCGAATTCATGACCAGAGTTTATGTTACTGAAAGGCATACGGGTCCATGTATACTGCTGTTTTCCAAATGTAAAGGCCAATTTGTATTGGTCTTCATCATGGACTGGTACAGTCCAGTATCCCTGCGCACAGTCAATGGCATTGAATATTTTGGATCCCTGCATTTGTACCAAACATTGGTCTATGTATGGCACTGGCCAACCAGACATATAGACACGTTTATTTAGCTGTCTTAAGTCAGTGCATAAACACCATTGTCCATTAGGTTTCCAAATTTCCAGGATCGGATTATTAAACGAACTGTGCACCGGATGTACAATGCCCCTTTCCTTTAAATTCTGAATGATGTCTTGTAGACCATCATATGAAGCCAATGGAAGTCTATATTGTTTGATAAATGCAGGTGGTAAATTTGGATCAGTTTGTATTCTGGCTTCGTGGAGGTTATTTAACCCACAGTCGTAGGAATCTTTGGAAAAAATATCTTGGAATTCCATAAGGATTTCCCTTAGCTGTTGCCGCTCAGCATCATTGGAGCAACCGTCAGCTAAAGATATTTGCTCTTCAAGCCTTTCCTGAAATCCTGGAAAGATTTCAGGCTGGCCGATCTCTTAGGCTTCTTCAAGCCTAGAAGTTAGGTCAGTTTGGTGTTGACTTACCTTTTCTCTTTGGTCGTGATATTCTCGTGATTCCTGCTCATTGAGCAGATGATCGAAGGTGATCGATGCTTCTTCGATTTTACACGAGCCTTCTTCTACGTTAAAGGCATTTACAGATAGGAAAGTGAATAATCCTTCTGGGGAGGAATGGAATATTTGATTGACAATTTTGCCCTCAGTTAAGTATTCTTCAAGGATGAGGCCTATAATTTGGTTTTTTAAACCAAATGTATAGTACTCGGCATCCAATGCTAGACCTAATAATGTTCCTTTTGACAAAGTAACACTATTGGGTGTAACATTGTTAACTATTACATAGTGATACCGTAGAAACTGACGGAAGCCAAGCACAGAGAAGTGGACACAGGTTTCTTCAAGAAGGAAGAGATCTTTATTCGATTCACCGACCGGGACTCAGAGGGACTAATGTCACCAAAATACAACAAGATCTGAGTCCCGAACAACAGTGTAGATGCATGATATACTTCCCTTACCTGTTAGACCACATGGCTCACCCAGAACAATGGAGGAGGGGAAGTGTTTTCAGTTTCTGCATTCCTGCACTTGCTCAGTACACTGTTGATTGTATCTTAGCTACGTGTAACTGACTAACTGATACACCAACATACACATATGCCACGTGGAAATCTCGGCCTACTAAATTTAATTTCTACCGAGCTTCCACCACATTCCCCCCTTTGATGCTTCTGATATATATAATAATTCCAGATGCATCACCTAATCATCGCTTACTTACACCTCAAGTTGCCATGAATCAGAACAGACCTCGTAAGCATCTTAGCATCATTACAAATTCCTTCAGCACTCCTCATTCTGAATATATTCTCTCTGGGCTAAGGGTTCATACTTGCAAACAGCCATTACATGCGCAGCTGTTTTCCTTTCTGTCGTGCTCTCTATGACACTCTGTATGGACCTAATTACCAATGGAACCAAACATGGTAGAAAGAGACACAACACTATAATCGACATGACTCCTCCTACCAATGTCTTGATCCCTCCAAGCTGCTCGTACCTACTTCCAAACCAACTACTAGAATTGTACCCGTTCCAGGCTTAAGTCGGTACATGCGTCAGTTTAGCCATGTGGCTTGTGAGATCAGCCACTGCCTGCCCTTCATCATCTATGTGCAGACAACAGTTGCTGAGATTGAACTTTCCACATACACCTCCTTCTATTTGCACTGGAAGTGAATGCCCTCCAACTTTGACATTTACAAATGCCACTGCAGCTTACCCCTGGTTCACCACACATTGATATTAATGGTCAATTACAGTTGGCAGACCCTGTATTTGTTTATGTCCCTTTCACCATGACTGATCTGTTTAATTGGAAGACCCATAATTCCTTTACGAAAGCCGACGAGTCACCTAGTGCTTTCTATGAGAGATTGCTGGAGTCATATAGATTATATACTCCTTTTAATCCAGAGGCCCCTGAGAACTCTCGAATGAACAACTCAGCATTTGTCAGCCAGACCCAAGGTGATATCAAAAGAAAATTGCTAAAGTTAAAGGGATTTGTAGGAATGTCCATATCACAGTTAATGGAAATTGCAAGTCAGGTGTATATGAACAGGGAGATTGAAACATAGGAGGAGGAAGAACGTAAAATGAGGATGAAGGCAGATATGCTAGCTGTAGCTATCATAAGTGTAGAGAGACAGGGAAGGGAGGTGAATAGAGGAGTTGAGAATAGGCTGAGTAAGGGAGGAAGTAGGAATCACTGTGCGTATTGTAGAGAGGAAGGATATTGGAAAAGTGACTGCCCACAGAGGGAATATAAAGAACACCTGGAAGCTGAGGTGCCATCGCACGGTCGAAGAGTCAGGACAAAGATGTCAGGAGTGATGTGTTTGATAATGTGTATATTTGTGTTTTTAATTATTCAGGAAGGTAGAGGTACCGACACACCAGGCTGTGAGGTTTGCATTAAGACTACGAAAACAGGCAATCATATTTCCCAGACCCTTATTTGGCATTCACAATATGAGTGTAAAGGACATGTATCTAAGTGTAGATACTTGAGTATAGATTATAGTGTATGCCATCTAAGAGCAAGAGAACCTAGGTGTTTTAGTCCAGAGTATCAACCCCGTACAATTTGGTTGACTATTCGTAATGGAGACTCACAGGGGACCCTGATAAATAAGACCATACTAGAAACCGTACATTCTTCAGGTGTTCTGCTATTTGATGCATGTAAGGCGATATCAGGTGGTAGGAAACCGTGGAATGTATGTGGTGATCTTAAATGGGAAAGAACGTATGGGTCTAATGATAAATATATTTGCCCCAGTAGTAAGTACAAATATATGGATCCAAAGTGCCCAAACAAAGATATAATTATTGTCCGTATTGGTCCTGTGTAGGGTGGGCAACCTGGGGACAGACAGTAGATAAGGATATGATCGTCACTAAGTTGCCTACCAAGCCATATTGTAAGTCTAGGGAGTGTAACACAGTCCATATACTTATCAATGACCCAGATCGATCCATAGATAGGTTTGGGAACTTATTTGGGTTCCAGATATATGGAACAGGTTTGGATCCTGGGACAATATTATTTATATGAATAGAGACCGATACTGTGGCAACCCAGACTCATCAGGTTTTTCATTCCTTCTATGAGGAGATGAGTGTGGAAAATAAGATCCCCCATAATGCTAAGAACTTGTTTCTTGATTTAGCCAAGAGTATTGCTGGTAGTCTTAATGTAACCAACTGCTATGTGTGTGGAGGTACTAATATGGGAGACCAATGGCCATGGGAAGCAAAGGAGGTAATGTATTCCGGGTTCTGAGACAGTTGAACAGTTAATATCTTCTCAAACTGATTATCAAGTGAGTGTTAGAGGTAAATCTGAGTGGTGATTAAAGACCTCCATTATAGGTTATGTTTGCATAGCAAGGAAAGGAATAATGTTTAATACATCTGTAGGAGAATTGACTTGTCTAGGGCAAAAAGCTTATAATGATAATACAAAAGATACAACTTGGTGGTCAGCTTCAAATGTCTCAGAACCACCTAACCCGTTTGCAAGTTATACCAATTTAAAGGATGTGTGGTTTGACCTATCTGCTACATCTAGTTGGAAAGCCCCAGCAAATTTGTACTGGATCTGTGGTAAGAAAGCCTATTCGGAGTTACCACAGGACTGGGAAGGGGCATGTGTATTAGGTATGCTCAAACCATCCTTCTTCTTGTTACCTATTGAAACAGGAGAGACCTTGAGAGTTAAAGTGTATGATGTGAATCATAAAAAGAAGCTAGCATCCTTGAATGTAGGTAGCTGGGAAGATAATGAGTGGCACTGGCTACCTTAGCGCGCTTCATTGCCAATAGGAGGGATGTAATATGTGAGGGAACTGGTTAACAGCCAAACTGTATGCCCATGAAGTGTTATTGTATTCTAATACAGGGATTCAAGCCTCATTCTACCATTAGGCAATTATGGATTCCTCTGTAAAGCACATAGCCTTCTTACCAGGTAAACCAGTTGGGCTGTTGATAAAGGCACTGGTCATTTGTCAGGTTAGGGTGGGACTTAGATAGGGTTGTTTAGTCATAGGTTCCGGTCGGGGAGTGGTGAGGTAGGTAGAAATGGATAAATTAATTTTACTGGTCAGTAACTCGGTTAACAAAATGTTTCGGACAGGGCTAGGAGGAGCCTGACCAGTAACCAAAAATGGTAAAAGTGTATTCCAGCGTCCTATACCATTGACCATTTCATCCAGTTGTATTTCAAAACTAATTTACTGTTACTAAAGGCACACAAGGCTCAGTAATTATAGTGTTATGTCAGTGGTTATGGTGTTTTCAGTGATTATGGTATTGTCAGCGGTTATGGTGTTTTAAGTGATTATGGTATTGTCAGTGGTTATGGTGTTTTCAGTGGTTATGGTGTTTTCAGTGGTTATGGTGTTTTCAGTGGTTATGGTGTTTTCAGTGGTTATGGTATTATCAGTGGTTATGGTGTTTTCAGTGATTATGGTATTGTCAGTGGTTATGGTATTGTGTAATTGCTGAGAATTATCTGATTCAGTGGACTCAGTTACTGTTATTAAGAATTCTCCTCACAATTTTGACTGCTAATAATAAAACTGAACAATAATAAAAAAAAAAACTAAAATACCCTTCCACCAAAAAGGGCGTCAGGGTAGAAAGAACCAGTTGGGGGGGGGGGGGGGGGGTAGGTAGGCACAGAGAGCACAGGTGGACATACTAGCTGCACCAGTTCTTGCTAAAGAATTTAGTTGAGGGATGGTCAGATGGGTCAGATTCCATTGGGGATGGACAAACCAGTTTTGGTAACCATCTAGTAACACAAAGTCAAAATAGTCAAAATATGTCAAAATATGGAAACTGGTCATAGAATTCAAGCATAATAGATACAGCCACATGTACACGCTGCACTAGATTTAAATCAAGACAGATTAACACAGAGGCCATTCTCTACTACATAAGGTAGTCAGGTGATTTGGAGCCAATTTAACACCAAAATCACACACATTATATCCCTTTTTAAAGTTATTTAGCATACATTCTAAGGGATTATTAATCTTTGAATCCGACGCACCCATACTTAACAACGGAGCGTCGTCTCCAACAGAAGCAAAACAAACACACTTCCAACGGTCACACCCGTTCCCCTTGGCAACAGCACCACGTGGTACAGTTACTAAGCGAAACGCACACAACAAAACACTCAGGGAATTCCCGTACACACGCAGCTGTTACACCAGTCACTAAATAACTATTACTGCGCCTCTTGGCGAAACTATACAGTCACCCACTGTCAGGATCGGGACAGGGATCCAACACGCAGAGTACAAACAGGTACTAGGTACGTATACCGGACCTTAGAATGGCCGGACTAACGTAAGGAGTAAGTAAAGAATGGTCTAGAGACAAGCCGAGGTCGAGGGAATGAGAGAGCAGGTAAGCGAGAGACAAGCTGAGTTAAAGGGTAATAGAGGTAAACGAGGTAGAACAGACAAGCCGGGTCAAAACCAAAGAGACTGACAAAATACAAGAGCACTGAGTGACTAGACAAGCTAGAACCACGACAGGGCAATGAACAAATGTAGAAAGCCCTACTTTATACCCTGGTTCCAACAGGTAATCACGCCCCCGACGAGTCCTCATTCGTGCTTGGGGCTTGATTGACAGATCGGGTCGGGTTGTCGTCATGACGTCGGCTACTGAGCGCCGCGTCATAAAAGGAAGTGGATCCCTCGCGGCCGGCGTGTAAACGACCGAGGGGACCGCGAGGAACGAGTGATTCAACCCTTTTGCGAGGAAGAACGTCCAAGTGTCTCACCTCCACAGAGGTAGAGACAACAGGTACCCTGACAGTACCCCCCCTCTCAGAAACGCCCACCGGGCGGAAGGAACCGGGACGAGATGGAAAACGGGAGTGAAAAGTCCTGCGGAGGCGAGGCGCATGCACATCCTCCTGAGGTATCCAAGACCTCTCCTCAGGTCCATATCCCTTCCAATCAACCAGATACTGTAACCTCCCCCGAGAGATACGAGAATCGATGATGGAGTTGATTTCATACTCCTCTTGTCCCTCAACCTGAACAGAGCGAGGAGAGGATACAGTGGAGGAAAACTTGTTACATACTAGGGGTTTCAACAAGGAAACATGAAAGGAGTTAGGAATGCGTAAGGCAGATGGAAGAGCCAGACGATACGCAACTGGGTTAATTCGAGTCAGGACCTTGTAAGGACCAATGTAACGAGGAGCGAATTTCATAGAAGGAACCTTCAAGCGAATGCTTTTGGTACTCAACCATACCCTGTCACCTGGAACAAAGACAGGAGCCGCCCTTCTATGTTTATCAGCGTGTTTCTTGAACAACATGGAATTATGCAGAAGGATTTGTCGAGTCTGATCCCACAACTTCCTCAAATTGGCAACATGAACATCAACCGACGGTACCCCTTGGGAAGGAGAAACCGAGGGAAGAATGGAGGGATGAAAGCCATAATTCATGAAAAAGGGGCTAGAACGAGTAGAATCACAAATGAGATTGTTGTGTGCGAACTCCGCCCAAGGAATCAGACCAACCCAATCGTCCTGGTGTTCGGAAACAAAACAACGCAAATATTGTTCAATCTTTTGATTGGTGCGTTCAGCAGCTCCGTTAGACTGGGGATGATAGGCAGAAGAGAAATTCAATTTGATACCCATTTGAGAACAGAATGATTTCCAAAAACGGGAAACAAATTGGGAACCTCTATCGGAAACAATTTCGGAAGGTATCCCATGTAAACGAAAAATCTCTCTTGCGAATATCTCAGCCAATTCAGGAGAAGATGGAAGTTTAGGTAAGGGCACGAAATGAGCCATCTTAGTAAACCTGTCAACCACCGTGAGGATCACAGTCTGCTTTTTAGAAACAGGCAAATCGACAATGAAGTCCATAGCCAAACAGGTCCACGGTTTCTCGGGAATTTCCAAGGGATGCAAAAACCCACATGGAAGCGTCTGGGGTCGTTTAGTCTTCATGCAGACCTCACATGCTTCGACGAAATCCCTAATATCTTTACGTAATGAGGGCCACCAGAAATCTTTAGATATTAAGGAACACGTCTTGCGTATGCCAGGGTGCCCAGCCACCTTACTGTTGTGAAAGCATTGTAAGAGTTCCAGTTGGAGTTCAGAAGGAACAAAATACCGTGCCTCAGGACTCTGTCTAGGAGCCAGATGTTGTAACTTCATAATCTCGGCAAGCAACGGAGAATGAATCCTGAGACTAGTGTTGGCGATAATATTGCACTTGGGAACTATAGAAGACAAAACCGTCTCAGATATAGTAGAAGGTTCATGTTGGCGAGACAAAGCATCGGCCTTAGAGTTCTTAGAACCAGGTCTATAAGTGAGCACGTAATTGAAATGAGTGAGGAACAAGGACCAACGAGCTTGCCTGGCGGATAAGCGCTTGGCCTCCCCAATATAGGACAAGTTCTTGTGATCCGTCAAAATAGTAACAGGATGCAAGGTCCCCTCCAATAAATGTCTCCACTCCTTTAAAGCCATGATAACAGCTAGTAGTTCCCTGTCACCAATGTCATATCTGCTTTCAGAACCAGATAATTTCTTGGAAAAAAAACCACATGGATGTAACGGTTTATCCACGCCTAACCTTTGAGACAAGATAGCACCTATACCTGTCTCTGAGGCGTCTACCTCGAGTAGGAAAGGTAAAGTTGTATCGGGGTGAACTAAAATTGGTGCAGAAGCAAAAAGTTCCTTAAGTGTCTTGAAGGCAACGAGAGCTTCAGTAGACCAAGTCTTAGTGTCAACCCCCTGTCTGGTCATATTGGTAATAGGAGCAATAATGGAAGAGTATCCTTTAATGAAGCGCCTATAATAATTGGAGAATCCAATAAACCTCTGAATGGCCTTGAGACCCCTGGGTAATGGCCAATCTAAAATAGACTGGAGTTTATCCGGATCCATCTTAAAGCCGTCCCCAGAAATCACGTAACCAAGAAAGTTTATCTGAGATTGGTCAAAACTACATTTCTCCAATTTGCAGTACAACCCATGTTGTAGGAGTTTGCGCAATACCCTTCTGACTTGCCTGTGGTGGGTCTCAATTTCTCTAGAGTGTATTAGTATATCATCCAAATATACAATAACACAATCATGTTGAAATTCTCTAAGAACTTCATTGATCAAATCCTGAAACACTGCCGGTGCATTACAGAGCCCAAAAGGCATTACCGTGTACTCATAGTGCCCATAGCGAGTATTGAACGCTGTTTTCCACTCGTCTCCCTGCTGAATTCTCACCAAGTTATACGCCAATCTGAGATCTAACTTGGTGAAAATCTTGGAACCCTTTAGACGATCAAAGAGCTCAGTAATCAAAGGGATTGGATAGGCATTTCTAATAGTTATTTTATTCAAACCTCGGTAATCAATGCAAGGCCTTAACGTGCCATCTTTCTTATTCACAAAAAAAAAAAACGCCCCCGCAGGCGAGGAGGATCTCCTAATGAATCCCTTGTCTAGATTCTCACGGATATACTCCTCTAAGACTAAGTTCTCCTTAGTGGATAAAGGATATACATTGCCCCTCGGAGGCATAGTACCAGGTAGGAGATTAATCTTGCAATCAAAGGGCCTGTGTGGAGGTAAAGTATCAGCATTCTTCTTGTCAAAGACTGCTTTTAAATCCAGGTACAGAGATGGTATTTGTAAGTCTGTAGACTGGGTAGAGTTAACCGGTGTATTACCTACGCAAAGCGGTGAGACTTTCAGTAAACACCTGTTCTGGCAACCCTGACCCCATGAGGTTATCTCCCCTAACTCCCAATCAATAATAGGGTTATGTTTCTTTAACCATGGATACCCCAGGACTATAGGAACAGAAGGGGACGAGATAAGCATAAGGGATATACCCTCCTCGTGTAAGATACCAACAGTCAAATTAACAGGTATAGTCTCATGAGAAATGACAGGTTCAGATAATGGTCTACCATCTATGGCCTCAACGGCCAAAGGGGTGTCCCTTAGCTGGGATGGGATAGAGTGTTTAGAAACAAAAACTTGGTCAATAAAGCTCTCAGCAGCTCCTGAGTCTATCAATGCCATAGTTTCTATTACTCCCTTCTCCCATGCTAAAGAAACAGGTAGCAGAAGCCTGTGATCTTTATAATTGTGTATAGAGGACAAGATAGAAACACCCAAGGCCTGTCCTCTAGAGAAACTTAGGTGCGAGCGTTTCCTGAGCGATTAGGACAATTTAGGCGTAGGTGCCCTCTTACTCCACAATACATACACAACCCCTCCCTTCTCCTGTACTGTCTCTCTTCTTCTGAAAGGCGAGTATTGCCTATCTGCATAGGTTCAGAAAAAACAGGAATAGTGGATTGAGGACTTTGAAATAAAGGAGCTAATTTAAAGGAAGGTCTATGAGTACTATCTCGAGTGTTCTGTCTCTCTCTTAAACGTTCATCAATACGAGAAATAAAAGAAATTAAATCTTCCAAATTTTCAGGGAGCTCTCTGGTAGCAACCTCGTCTAGAATTACATCTGATAATCCGTTTAAAAATACGTCTATATAGGCCTGTTCATTCCACTTAACTTCTGCCGCCAATGACCTGAACTCTAGTGCATAATCCACAAGTGTTCGGTTATCTTGTCTAAGGCGCAACAGTAATCTAGCTGCATTGACCTTTCTACCTGGAGGGTCAAAAGTTCTTCTAAAAGCAGCGACAAAGGCATTATAATTATAGACTAACGGGTTATCATTCTCCCACAGAGGATTGGCCCATCTCAGAGCTTTATCAATGAGGAGCAGGGCTGCCATCAGAAATTTTAGGGCCCCTGACACAGCTCAAGATCTGGGCCCCCGGGGCCAGCCCCGAGTCCGCCCACAAGGATGAAGTGTGTGTGTGTGTATAGTGGATGCGGTATGTGTGTCATGGATGCAGTGTGTATAGTGGATGTAGTATGTGTGTCATGGATGCAGTGTGTATAGTGGATGCAGATTGTACGTTTTGTGTAATGTATGTAGTGTTTGTATGCATGCATTAAATGCAGAGTGTGTGTGTAGTGAATGTAGGTGTGTGTATAGTGAATGCAGTGTGTGTGTGTGTAGTGCAAAGTGTGTTTAGTGAATGTAGTGCGTGTGTAGTGCAGAGTGTGTTTAGTGACTGTAGTGTTTGTAGTGAGTGCAGAGAGTGTATAGTGAATGTAGTGCAGATTGTGTTTAGTGAATGTAGTGTGTGTGTAGTGCAAAATGTGTATAGTGAATGTAGTGTGTGTCTGTAGCGCAACGTGTGTTTAGTGAATGTAGTGAATGTAGTGTGTGTCTGTAGCGCAAAGTGTGTTTAGCGAATGTAGTGTGTGTGTGTGTGTGTGTAGTGCAGAGTGTGTTTAGTAAATGTAGTGAGTGCAGAGTGTGTTTAGTGAATGTAGTGTATGTGTAGTGCAGAGTGTGTTTAGTGAATGTAGTGCAGAGTGTGTTAGTGAATGTAGTGTGTGTGTAGTGCAGAGTGTGTTTAGTGAATGTAGTGTGTGTGTTTAGTGAATGTAGTGTGTGTGTAGTGCAGAGTGTGTTGAGTGAATGTAGAGTGTGTGTGTAGTGCAGAGTGTGTTTGTAAGGATTCAGTGTGTGTGTAAAATAGGGGGGAAGGGGAGTATTATTTTTTTGTGTATATTTTAATTTTATTCCCCCCTCCCTGGTTCTTACCGTGCCAGGGAGGGGGGAGATCGCATTTCCTGTTGATCCAGTGGCATGGTGGAGGGAGCCAGCTGCGGTACATTGAAGAGGGGGCCCAGCAGCACACATTGTCTTCCTTTCCAGCTCCTCTCTGACTAAAATCTCACGAGACAGGCCTGCGTGCTGTGCGGAGTGTTGCCATAGTAACCCGTGGCAACGCTCTGGCGGCCGCAGGGTGCAGGAAAGTTAGACAGAGAGCAGCTGGAAAGGAGGACAGAGTGTGCTGCTGGGCCCCCTCTTCATCGTACAGGTAGCAGGGGGCCCTCTGTGCACATATATATATATATATATATATATATATATACACAAAGTCAGGAGGGCTGCACTCGCCTAAACATGCATATATTACAGGGTGCTACTGGGACCAAAATACAAAAAAATATACAAACCAGTGCACTCGCTTATTAACTAAACAGAGATTTCAAAAATGTATGATCATATAATGTAACCAAACCCCCATTATTTTCTACCTAGGTGAGGTGTTTTTAAATAGTACTATTTAGGATTTGAAATCTCTGTTTAGTTAATAAGCGAGTGCACTGGTTTGTATATTTTTTTGTATTTCCCAAGTAAGTGGATTAATCTCATAAGAGCAAGCATTAGGCTGTTAGAGTAGGACCTGCCAAGAATGGGGTACTTTGATGCAGTTGGCAGGCTTATGCAATGTATGATCATATAATGTAACCAAACCCCCATTATTTTCTACCTCGGTGAGGTGTTTTTAAATAGTACTGTGTAGGATTTGAAATCTCTGTTTAGTTAATAAGCGAGTGCACTGGTTTGTATATTTTTTTTTTATATACATATAGCGAAAATCGCTAGATATATTATATATATATATATGTGCTTCTCAATGACAAGCGTTCAGCGTCGACATGCAGAGCATGGAGATGTTGAATGTCAGTGCTGCACATTTTGCAACACTGACACAGGAAGCGCCTAGGTGTTCCTAGGCAGCAATGTAAACACTGCATTTTCTCTGAAAAGGCAGTCTTTGCACCAAAACCCTGCAGTGGTAGACTATACTCACCAGAACAACTACATTAAGCTGTATAATATAAATTAGGCTGTAGTTGTTCTGGTAACTATAGTGTCCCTTTATGTTTGTGCGTGCAAAGGGGTAGGGACTGCAGAGGGTGCCGAAAGGAGGGGCTGTAAAGGGTGTGAGTGGAAGGGGCTGCAGAGGGTACAGAGGGGAATAGTGGCTGTAGTGGGTGCAGAGGAGGGACAGGATGTAGTGGGTGCAAAGGGTAATAGGAGCTGCAGTGGGAGCAGTTGGGTAGCCCACAAGCCACTACTAAAAGCGAAACCCTACCATTGCGCACAGTGCAGGGGGCAGGAGCTGCAGTGGGAGCAGCAGGTAAGGGCTGCAGTGGGAGCAGAGGGGTAGGGAATTCAGTGGGAGCAGGGAGGTAGGGGCTGCAGAGGGAGCAGGGAGGTAGGGGCTGCAGGGGGTAGGTGCTGCAGATGGAGCAGGGAGGTAGGGGCTGAATGAGGTAGGGGTTGCAGAAGCTGTAGGGGGTATGGGCTAGGGGCTGCAGAGGGAGCAGGGGGTAGTGGCTGCAGAGGGAGCAGGGGCTGCAGAGGGAGCAGGGAGGTAGGGGCTGCAGAGGGAGCAGGGAGGTAGGGGCTGTAGGGGGTATGGGCTGCAGTGGGTAGGAGCTGCAAGGGGTATGGGCTGCAGTGGGATCAGGGGCGTAGGGGATGCAGTGGGAGCAGTGGGGTTGGGGCTGCAGAGGGAGCAGTGGGGTTGGGGCTGCAGAGGGAGCAGGGGATGCAGAGGGAGCAGAGGGGTAGGGGCTGCAGAGGGAGCAGGGGATGCAGTGGGAGCAGGGGGGTAGGGGATGCAGTGGGGGTAGGGGCTGCAGAGGGAGCAGGAGATGCAGTGGGAGCAGGGGCTGCAGAGGGGGTAGGGGCTGCAAAGGGAGCAGGGGGGTAGGGGGAGCAGGGGGTAGGGGATGCAGTGGGAGCAGGGGGGTAGGGGCTGCAGAGGGAGCAGGGGGGTAGGGGCTGCAGAGAGAGCAGGGGATGCAGTGGGAGCAGGGGGTAGGGGATGCAGTGGGAGCAGGGGGGTAGGGGCTGCAGAGGGAGCAGGGGTGTAGGGGCTGCAGAGAGAGCAGGGGATGCAGTGGGAGCAGGGGGGTAGGGGATGCAGTGGGAGCAAGGGGGGGTAGGGGATGCAGTGGGAGCCGGGGGGGGGGTAGGGGATGCAGTGGGGGCCAGGGGGGGGGGTAGGGGATGCAGTGGGAGCCAGGGGGGGTAGGGGATGCAGTGGGAGCCAGGGGGGGTAGGGGATGCAGTGGGAGCAGGGGGGGTAGGGGATGCAGTGGTAGCAAGGGGGGTAGGGGATGCAGTGGGAGCAAGGGGGGTAGGGGATGCAGTGGGAGCAAGGGGGGGTAGGGGCTCCCAAAACCCTCCCAAACCTTACCTCTCTGGTGGTCCTCTTCTGAAGGAACCTCACAATGCTGACACTCTGCCTGTAAGTCTGCTCAGGGCAGCTCCGCACAGCTCACTCTGCACTGTGACTGGTGATGTCACTTCCTGCAGAACCAGCCGCAGGGAGCTGTCCTGAGCAGTTACAGGCAGCTTAGTGAGGCTGTGTTTGGAGACAGGCACACTGAGGGGCAGCCTAGTGGGGTCTTTGGGAGGACCCTATATCTGTCCCTCAGTGTGCCCTGCACGGAGGACATGATTAGTAGCAGCAGGGGCCCGCGGACGGCTGTGTGGGCCCCTTGCTGAGTGCAGGCTGGCTGGGGAGATTGTTTAACTCCCCAGCTCAGCCATTACTTACTGAAGCAGTATGTGGGGCTCAGGGCCCCCCAGGACCGCCGGGCCCATGACAACTGTTATGGTTGTCATGCCCTGATGGCGGCCCTGATGAGGAGTGTGATAATGAATCCAACCTTTGCCCTATCTGTAGGGTAGGAGCGGGGTTGTAATTCAAAATGAATACCAATTTGGTTTAAGAAACCACAACACTTCTCCGGAGAACCACCATAACGTACAGGAGGTGTAATATGGGAAGAAGCACCTACAGTGGCTACTTCTAGACCTGAACCTACTGTGGAGATGGACGTGGCTCGTATCTCTTCCGGTGGATTACTAGAACGAGATAGTAAAGCTTGCAGCGCTAGAGCCATCTGGTCCATTCTGTGATCCATGGCGTCAAATCTAGAGTCGGAAGAACCAACCTGAGTGTTGTACCTGCAGGATCCATTGGCCCTGTCGTAATGTCAGGATCGGGACAGGGATCCAACACGCAGAGTACAAACAGGTACTAGGTACGTATACCGGACCTTAGAATGGCCGGACTAACGTAAGGAGTAAGTAAAGAATGGTCTAGAGACAAGCCGAGGTCGAGGGAACGAGAGAGCAGGTAAGCGAGAGACAAGCCGAGTCAAAGGGTAATAGAGGTAAACGAGGTAGAACAGACAAGCCGGGTCAAAACCAAAGAGACTGACAAAATACAAGAGCACTGAGTGACTAGACAAGCTAGAACCACGACAGGGCAATGAACAAATGTAGAAAACACTACTTTATACCCTGGTTCCAACAGGTAATCACGCCCCCGACGAGTCCTCATTCGTGCTTGGGGCTTGATTGACAGATCGGGTCGGGTTGTCGTCATGACGTCGGCTACTGAGCGCCGCGTCATAAAAGGAAGTGGATCCCTCGCGGCCGGCGTGTAAACGACCGAGGGGACCGCGAGGAACGAGTGATTCAACCCTTTTGCGAGGAAGAACGTCCAAGTGTCTCACCTCCACAGAGGTAGAGACAACAGGTACCCTGACACCCACGCTATAATTCCCTATATCTGAATTACCCGTCTATAACATACCCCAGTAACATCGTCTTTACAAACAGTAGTTATAGTACGGTTAGCATTGGTTAGAGTACAATTTAAAGTCACAGTTCAATTAGTAGTGGTTATGGTGTTAAACATACAACATAGACGACAGTTATAAGTAGTTATTTACAGTATCAGTAATTATACATGGTTATGGTACCGTGCGCTATAATACAGTTACACACTATTCACACTCTCGCTAGACGGCAGAGCTCACGCTATCTAGCAAGATATACATGCTACTACAACAATCTTTAACACATTTACAATTCCCAACTAATCTATTGGCCAGTACCTCGATGGACTACCTAAAACTATTTACATCCGTTTTGGTTAGCCACGCTGCCCAAGCACCACATATAGCGAACTAGAGGGCGGAATTTACAACAGCACCCTCTTAGTCTATATACTCTATCAAAAATCTAGTGGGTTCCAAATTTACACGCCTTCCCACTTAGCCAAGATAGGTTGAGATCTAGCGGACCGAATTTACACAGACGCCGCTTAGTCTTCAGGTCCCTCCGACCTAGCGAACGTAATATACACCCTAGAACGCTAGTCTAGACAAGACACCGGTGTCCAGCTTGGGCTATTTACACAGAACCCAGCCTGACTCCAAACCAAAATTAAACGGGCTGACTATAGGGCGTTTAATTACGAGCGGTGCGCCTTCGCTCCTTCCCTCCACTGGAGGGGGCAGATTCCATACACAAATAACCCCTTATGGACCTACCGCACAATCGGTATCCAATACCCCTAGTGGGTCCACCGTCTAAAACAGTGGTCGTCTTACCTCCTCGTTCCTGAACCTGGGTTCACACTCATCGACGGGGGCACCCCAGCACTTACTACGTAGAGGCCGATGATCTCCTGGACAACAGACCAGTGGCGCCGAGACGAAAGGAGGTCCATGCAGAAGTTCAGGGGTGCAGCCGTAGGGAGCGTGGGCAAAGATAGACCGTCTCACGCCTCTGCTTCTCAGCTACCGTTGAACGATGAGCTTCCCGGCCAATGCACCAAATGATACCGGAGAAACTGACGGAAGCCAAGCACAGAGAAGTGGACACAGGTTTCTTCAGGAAGGAAGAGATCTTTATTCGATTCACCGACCGGGACTCAGAGGGACTAATGTCACCAAAATACAACAAGATCTGAGTCCCGAACAACAGTGTAGATGCATGATATAGACCTATAGCTCCTCCTATAGTTAACTCTACCCACATATACTCTTTACCCAATCAGCTGAACAAAGCCTAACTTCCCTTACCTGTTAGACCACATGGCTCACCCAGAACAATGGAGGAGGGGAAGTGTTTTCAGTTTCTGCATTCCTGCACTTGCTCAGTACACTGTTGATTGTATCTTAGCTACGTGTAACTGACTAACTGATACACCAACATACACATATGCCACGTGGAAATCTCGGCCTACTAAATTTAATTTCTACCGAGCTTCCACCACAATAGGTGGGATTATTACCAATACTTACCATTGGTGTATGTGTTACCACCATCCCTAATTGTTGTATCCTATTAGATAAACTGATTAGGGCATCAGAGTTTTTCAATCTCTGACCCTTCTTGACCTGTAGGGGTAAAATAAAGTTACTTGTCCCTTGTGGAATGGTTATGTCATTCGGTACTTGGATACTTACTGCATATGGTAGTATTCCTCGTTTTCCTCGTGTAGATATCCACAAGGATTACCTTTTAACCTTGTTCACAATTTGGAATTGATCAGGTCAAGGTGTATGGCAAAGCGATGTATGACATCATTGCCGATGTAAACCTGATAGCGAGGTTCGTCTATCACTAGGAATAAATGTTTAACTGTCTTATTTCCGATGGAAATAGATAGTGAACATTTTGCTATCACATTGTGACTCTCTGATTCGCCATCCGTGTTCTGGATCCACCTGTCATGTGGGGAAGCGTACCTGATCATTTTAGGATTAGCGATCTGCTTTAACAGACTTCTGCTAATATAGCTGTTCTCACTCTTTAAGTCCAGCTTTGCATTCCTACTTCTTCCTAAGTCATTTATTTGAATAGGAAAGAATAAGTTGTTATTAACTGTAATGGACCGCCTGGCACCCCAACTGGGTACCTACCATTACTGGATGCTCCTAGCGCTTCCAGAGGGCTCCAAGTGCTCCGCCAAACACCACATCCACCGCAGACCCCACGAACCGCCGTAGCTTGGTTGGGGTCTCACTATCTCCTACCCACCCTGGATCTACGATAAGGCTCCAGGCTCCAGTGGGTGAACCTCTCCTCCAAGAGAGGGAAACAGGAACAGGCTCTTAAAAGAGCTTAGAAGTGATTATTCAAGGGAGCATGCAGAGCATAGCAACCCTTTGTAGTGATATAGCTGGTTACCCCCAATAAGAGACAGGACTCTAGTTTGAGGGTGAAGAAGAACAGACTACAATGAGCGTTTATTCCTGCTTATATACAAGTTTCCCAGCAAGGCTACCACCCGTGTGGACCTTGTGGGGTACTGGAACTGTACATTTAATAACCAATCAATCAAAGGGCATTTAAAAAGGGCATTCATTCTCGGGGCGAGAATATCATTTTGCCTCTTTATAAATCACTGGTAAGACCACATATTGAATATGCTGTGCAATTTTGGGCACCTGTTCTAAAGAAGGATATCATGGCACTAGAAAAAGTGCAGAGGCGGACTACAAAATTAATAAAAGGAATGGAACATATCAGCTATGAAGAAAGGTTAACAAATTTAAACCTATTTAGTTTAGAAAAACGTCGCCTGAGAGGGGATATGATAACATTATACAAATATATTCGGGACCAATACAAACCATTGTGTGGAAATCTATTCACAAACCGGACTTTACATAGGACACGAGGCCATGCGTTTAGACTGGAAGAAAGAAGATTTTGTCTAAGGCAAAGGAAAGTTTTTTTTTACTGTAAGAACAATCAGGATGTGGAATTCTCTGCCTGAAGAAGTGGTTTTATCAGAGTCCAAACAGATGTTCAAACAGCTACTAGATGCATACTTGCAAAGACAGAATATTCAAGGATATAATCTTTCAATGTAGGGTAATAACTGCTTGATCCAAGGATAAATCTGACTGCCATTCTGGGGTCAAGAAGGATTTTTTTTTCCTAGCTTGTTGCAAAATTGTGCTTCAAACTGGGTTTTTTTTTTGCCTTCTTTTGGATCAACAGCAAAAAACAAATGTGAGGAAGGCTGAACTTGATGGACGCAAGTCTCTTTTCAGCTATGTAACTATGTAACTATGTAAAGGCGCATGGATAATCACACCCACTTATTACAATAGGAATCCTCTTCTCTGCTTGGGAGATAATTGAGTTAATTACTGTATCAACTCAATTATCTCCAAGCTAAAAAACATACTTTTATGCCATTTTTGTAACTTTGTGATTTTACATGCAATATTAATAAAATTAATATTTTTATAATCAGCATAATTTGGGGACAAACATATTCAAAATTCACTTGAATCGGTTCAGTGGTTAAAAAATTAGGTGGAAGTCCCTTTTTGACTGACCACACGCACATTTTCATGCCAAAACAGTTCCAGAGATTCAGGCTGTGCGGCCGGTCTATTTCTACACTAAAAAATAACTCCCATGCACCATTCGTGCAAATGGCTCAGTATAACATAGCGTTCGAATCGTCGAACGCACTTCGATTTTCAGTCGAAGTTCCAGAGAAGGTAAGGGTCAGCGGTGTTCATGCCTTTTTGTAGCCGATTTCAGTTCCATGAATTTGGTGGCACACACCGCTGACCGAGTTCGACTAAATAAAGATGGCTGCCGCCACGTGTTCGACTGCACGAACGGAGGCCACCCAGCGGTCGGCAATTAACCTGTGGTTAACCGCAGCTCCTGGGAGGTAAATTAGCCGCACACTTCCACTTCTGGGTGGTCACGCCTGTGCAATACTTGGGTCGGTAAGCTCCATTTACCGAACCAAGTGGGAATAGGACATGAGCAAGTTATTTTCACAGTCTGGGGACTCTGGAGACACAGTCTTAAAGGGGAATTGTTCCCAAAACTCTCAGGATCACCAGAATTATCCATTTGAGAGAGGGTTGGCGTGCATTGTTCAAACTGAGCTCAACTCCTGATGCATGGAGAAAAGGCCTTCACAAGTGACCCATAGGTTGAGGAGGCGGTGACCGTGGCAGTGTAGGTGGAAGCGGCGGTGGAGGAGGGGGAGGTAGCCAACACCTGTTTTTTTTTTTTTTTTTTTATTGGAGTAGCCGCCCAAACATTGGGACATATAAAAAAAATAATCATTTGCGGCCTGCGGTGCATTTCTTGCAGTCCACTAACACCATCAGGTTTTTAAAACTGTCTGTCTCCACTAGACGGATTGACAGCATTTTAAAGGCCAGGAATTTTGAAATGCTGGCATTCAGGGCCAGGGATCACAGGTGGGTAGGGTGGTACTTCCTCTTTCTCTCCAGTGTTTGGGAGATGGACAGCTGAACACTTCCATGGGACAGTGTGGAGATGCTTGGGGACGGTGGCGGACGTGGTGGCGTTGCTGCTACATCCTCTGTTTGCGGGGTGGCAGTAGCCACTGTCACTCCAGAGGTGGAGGAAGAGGCAGAGACAGCAGCAAAAGAGGAAGCAGGAGGAGCCTGAGACCTTTCTTGGTTTTTGAGGTGCTTACTCTACTGCTGCTCGTGCTTTGCATGTAGATACCTGGTCACGCAGGTTGTGCTCAGGTTTAGCACGTTTTTGCCTCACTTCAGGTTCTGATTGCACAGCGTGCAAACCACTAGTGTCTTGTCGTCAGCACATTGTCTGAAGAACTGCCACGCCAGGGAATTCCTTGGAGCTGGCTTTGGTGTGCTTGGTCCCTGGGTGCGGTGGGCAGTAGCAGGCGTACTGTCTATGGGACGGCCGCTCCGCTTTTGCACCCTGCTCTAGGAGGAGGAGGTGGATGTGGAGTAGGAGGTTGAGGAGGCGGTTACCATGGCAGTGTAGGTGGAAGAGGTGGAGGAGGTAGCCAACACTGTTTTTTATTTGTTTTTTTTTTTTTTTTATTGGGGTAGCCCCCAAAATATTGGGACATATAAAAAAAGAAACATTTGGGGCCTGCAGTGCATTTCTTGTAGTCCGCCTTCAGGTTTTTAAAACTGTCCATCTCCACTAGACGGAATGATAGCATTTCAAAGGCCAGGAATTTTGAAATGCTGGCATTCAGGGCCAGGGATCGCGGGTGGGTAAGGGGTACTTCCTCTTTCTCTCCAGTGTTTGGGAGATGGACAGCTGAATGCTTCCATCGGACAGTGTGGAGATGCTGGACAATTGTGTACCTGGCCTATGCTGGTGCAGGAACCCACCCTCCGAGCCACTTGTGAATGACTGGCCTGATAACCGTGGAAATGACCCCTCTTCCTCCTCCTCTTCCTCCTGTGCCACATCCTCTTCCATCATCGCCCAAAGCGTTTTTTCAAGGAGACATAGAAGCAGGATAGTAAGGCTGAGAACGGCGTCAGCGGCACTGGCCATGTTGGTGGAGTCCACGAACCAGCGCAACATAGCACACAGGTCTCGCATGGAGGCCCACTCATTGGTGGTGAAGTGGTGCTGTTCCGCAGAGCGACTGACCCATGCGTGCTGCAGCTGAAACTCGCTGCTCGCACAGTCTCTCCAGCATGCGCAAGATGGAGTTCCACCTTGTGAGCACGTGGCATATGAGGCAATAAGCGGGAAGGCCGAAGTTATGCTGCAGTGCAGACAGGCGAGCAGCAGCAGGGTGAGAATGCCAAAAGCACGCACAGATGGGCCCGCACTTTCTGCAGCAGCTCTGATATATCTGGGTATACACCATGGCGGTGTAGGTGGAAGAGACGGCAGTGGAGGAGGAGGAGGGAGCCAACACTGTTATTTTTTTTTGTTTTTTTTTTAATTGGGGTAGCCCCCAAAATATTGGGGCATATAAAAAAAGAAAAAAAAAAGAATAAGTGCACTTGAGTATAACAATGGCTGGGTGAGTCCGGTATAAATGTCTATTCTGCACAAGGTACAGACAAGTCTGGTGGGATCCATGCCTAGTTCATTTTATTAAACGTGAGCTTGTCCACGTTGGCCGTTGACAGGCGGCTGCGCTTGTCTGTGATAACCTCGTGCCGATCGCACGTCCCCGTGACGGCGACATCGCATTCGGATGTCTGCCCTATCAACTTTCCATGCAATTTTCCATGCCTACCATGTGTCAGGATTACAGAATGATCCAGCACGTAGAATTGTGTAACACAGAGGACTGATAGGTAACATATACCGGACCTTAAAATGGCCGGACTAACGTACCAAAGAATAGTCAGGAATAGCCGAGGTCAAGGGATACAGAAAGATACACAACGATAAGGAAAAGCCAGGAGTCAGGGATGCCAGAAAACAGGGAAGTCAAAAACAATGCCAAAGTCAAATAACCAGAATAACCAAAATCAATAACACGCTCTGGGATGAGAACTGGGCCTAAATACCCCTCCTCTAGATCTGATAGGCTGTAACCGGCCTTTGACCCCAAAGGCAGTTACCAGGTTCCCATTTGCATAATTGCTGCTCAGCATTAACCCTTCTGTGGATTTGGTTGCTGCTCGGCACAACTTTTCATGTGTGGACAGTAAATGCTATTAACCACATTTTTATAACCGGATGAATAGGTGACATTACCCCCCACCTGAAGAACGCCCACCGGGCGGGCAGGACCAGGCTTGAGAGGAAATTTGGCATGAAAATTGTGAATCTTGCGGCCTGCATGTATATCAGATGCTGGAACCCAAAAATGATAGGCTGGTCCATAACCTTTCCAATCCACCAAGTACTGTAAAGTGCCCCGAGAAAACCTGGAATCAATTATGGAGGAGACCTCTGTTACGGTTGCCTCCAGGCTGGCTGGAAGTTGGACCATAGAAAGGATGCTCCTAGCGCTCACCAAAGGACCATCAGCACCGTAAACACCATAACTACTGCATAGACACCATAAGTACTGCAGATTCCACGAACCGCCGCTGCTGGGCTAGGATCTCGTCGTCTGCTATCCACCCTGGACCTACGACCAGGCTCCAGGTTCCAGTAGGTTAACCTCTTCCTTCTGTAGAACGAAGCAGGATCAGGAACAAGAGCTCTTACAAGAGCTCAGTAGCTAAGGGAGTATGAAGAGCATAGCCATCCCTGTAGTGATTATAGCTTAATAAGGATTAATAGGAGCTTTGCCCACATCCATCATGGCGCTGGGCGTGTCACTCCAGGCTCATTATAATAAACAGTATCTCTCTATTTCCTATTATCTCCAACTTATCACATTATTAACACTCTGCATATTGCTATCTTAGCACTAATGGCTGCCTATTGCCCATACTACTAATAAGGATTAATAGGAGCTTTGCCCACATCCATCATGGCGCCGGGTGTGTCACTCCAGACTCATTATAATAAACAATATCTCTCTATTTCCTATTATCTCCTCCTTATCACATTATTAACACTCTTCATATTGCTATCTTAGAGCTAATGGCCGCCTATTGCCCATACTACTAATAAGGGTTAATAGGAGCTTTGCCCACATCCATCATGGCGCCGGGTGTGTCACTCCAGGCTCATTATAATAAACAATATCTCTCTATTTCCTATTATCTCCTCCTTATCACATTATTAACACTCTCCATATTGCTATCTTAGCACTAATGGCCGCCTATTGCACATATTACTAATAAGGATTAATAGGAGCTTTGCCCACATCCATCATGGCGCTGGGTGTGTCACTCCAGGCTCATTATAATAAACAATATCTCTCTATTTCCTATTATCTCCTCCTTATCACATTATTAACACTCTCCATATTGCTATCTTAGTGCTAATGGCCGCCTATTGCCCATACTACTAATAAGGATTAATAGGAGCTTTGCCCACATCCATCATGGCGCTGGGTGTGTCACTCCAGGCTCATTATAATAAACAATATCTCTCTATTTCCTATTATCTCCTCCTTATCACATTATTAACACTCTCCATATTGCTATCTTAGCGCTAATGGCCGCCTATTGCCCATACTACTAATAAGGATTAATAGGAGCTGTGCCCACATCCATCATGGCGCCGGGTGTGTCACTCCAGGCTCATTATAATAAACAATATCTCTCTATTTCCTATTATCTCCTCCTTATAACATTATTAACACTCTCCATATTGCTATGTTAGCGCTAATGGCTGCCTATTGCCCATACTACTAATAAGGATTAATAGGAGCTTTGACCACATCCATCATGGTGCCGGGTGTGTCACTCCAGGCTCATTATAATAAACAATATATCTCTCTATTTCCTATTATCTCCTCCTTATCACATTGTTAACACTCTCCATATTGCTATCTTAGCGCTAATGACCGCCTATTGCCCATACTACTAATAAGGATTAATAGGAGCTTTGCCCACATCCATCATGGCGCCGGGTGTGTCACTCCAGGCTCAGTATAATAAACAATATCTCTCTATTTCCTATTATCTCCTCCTTATCACATTATTAACACTCTCCATATTGTTATCTTAGCGCTAATGGCTGCCTATTGCCCATACTACTAATAAGGATTAATAGGAGCTTTGCCCACATCCATCATGGCGCCGGGTGTGTCACTCCAGACTCATTATAATAAACAATATCTCTCTATTTCCTATTATCTCCTCCTTATCACATTATTAACACTCTTCATATTGCTATCTTAGAGCTAATGGCCGCCTATTGCCCATACTACTAATAAGGATTAATAGGAGCTTTGCCCACATCCATCATGGCGCTGGGTGTGTCACTCCAGGCTCATTATAATAAACAATATCTCTCTATTTCCTATTATCTCCTCCTTATCACATTATTAACACTCTCCATATTGCTATCTTAGCACTAATGGCCGCCTATTGCCCATACTACTAATAAGGATTAATAGGAGCTGTGCCCACATCCATCATGGCGCCGGGTGTGTCACTCCAGGCTCATTATAATAAACAATATCTCTCTATTTCCTATTATCTCCTCCTTATAACATTATTAACACTCTCCATATTGCTATCTTAGAGCTAATGGCTGCCTATTGCCCATACTACTAATAAGGATTAATAGGAGCTTTGCCCACATCCATCATGGCGCCTAATGTGTCACTCCAGGCTCATTATAATAAACAATATCTCTCTATTTCCTATTATCTCCTCCTTATCACATTATTAACACTCTCCATATTGCTATGTTAGCGCTAATGGCTGCCTATTGCCCATACTACTAATAAGGGTTAATAGGAGCTTTGCTCTCATCCATCATGGCGCCGGGTGTATCACTAAAGGCTCATTATAATAAACAATATCTCTCTATTTCCTATTATCTCCTCCTTATCACATTATTAACACTCTCCATATTGCTATCTTAGCGCTAATGGCCGCCTATTGCCCATACTACTAAGGATTAATAGGAGCTTTGCCCACATCCATCATGGCGCTGGGTGTGTCACTCCAGGCTCATTATAATAACAATATCTCTCTATTTCCTATTATCTCCTCCTTATCACATTATTAACACTCTCCATATTGCTATCTTAGTGCTAATGGCCGCCTATTGCCCATACTACTAATAAGGATTAATAGGAGCTTTGCCCACATCCATCATGGCGCCGGGTGTGTCACTCCAGGCTCATTATAATAAACAATATCTCTCTATTTCCTATTATCTCCTCCTTATCACATTATTAACACTCTCCATATTGCTATCTTAGTGCTAATGGCCGCCTATTGCCCATACTACTAATAAGGATTAATAGGAGCTTTGCCCACATCCATCATGGTGCCGGGTGTGTCACTCCAGGCTCATTATAATAAACAATATCTCTCTATTTCCTATTATCTCCTCCTTATCACATTATTAACACTCTCCATATTGCTATCTTAGTGCTAATGGCCGCCTATTGCCCATACTACTAATAAGGATTAATAGGAGCTTTGCCCACATCCATCATGGCGCCGGGTGTGTCACTCCAGGCTCATTATAATAAACAATATCTCTCTATTTCCTATTATCTCCTCCTTATCACATTATTAACACTCTCCATATTGCTATCTTAGTGCTAATGGCCGCCTATTGCCCATACTACTAATAAGGATTAATAGGAGCTTTGCCCACATCCATCATGGCGCCGGGTGTGTCACTTCAGGCTCATTATAATAAACAATATCTCTCTATTTCCTATTATCTCCTCCTTATCACATTATTAACACTCTCCATATTGCTATCTTAGTGCTAATGGCCGCCTATTGCCCATACTACTAATAAGCATTAATAGGAGCTTTGCCCACATCCATCATGGCGCCGGGTGTGTCACTCCAGGCTCATTATAATAAACAATATCTCTCTATTTCCTATTATCTCCTCCTTATCACATTATTAACACTCTCCATATTGCTATCTTAGTGCTAATGGCCGCCTATTGCCCATACTACTAATAAGGATTAATAGGAGCTTTGCCCACATCCATCATGGTGCCGGGTGTGTCACTCCAGGCTCATTATAATAAACAATATCTCTCTATTTCCTATTATCTCCTCCTTATCACATTATTAACACTCTCCATATTGCTATCTTAGCGCTAATGGCTGCCTATTGCCCATACTACTAATAAGGATTAATAGGAGCTTTGCCCACATCCATCATGGCGCCGGGTGTGTCACTCCAGACTCATTATAATAAACAATATCTCTCTATTTCCTATTATCTCCTCCTTATCACATTATTAACACTCTCCATATTGCTATGTTAGCGCTAATGGCTGCCTATTGCCCATACTACTAATAAGGATTAATAGGAGCTTTGCCCACATCCATCATGGCGCTGGGTGTGTCACTCCAGGCTCATTATAATAAACAATATCTCTCTATTTCCTATTATCTCCTCCTTATCACATTATTAACACTCTCCATATTGCTATCTTAGCACTAATGGCCGCCTATTGCCCATACTACTAATAAGGATTAATAGGAGCTTTGCCCACATCCATCATGGCGCTGGGTGTGTCACTCCAGGCTCATTATAATAAACAATATCTCTCTATTTCCTATTATCTCCTCCTTATCACATTATTAACACTCTCCATATTGCTATCTTAGCACTAATGGCCGCCTATTGCCCATACTACTAATAAGGATTAATAGGAGCTTTGCCCACATCCATCATGGCGCTGGGTGTGTCACTCCAGGCTCATTATAATAAACAATATCTCTCTATTTCCTATTATCTCCTCCTTATCACATTATTAACACTCTCCATATTGCTATCTTAGCACTAATGGCCGCCTATTGCCCATACTACTAATAAGGATTAATAGGAGCTTTGCCCACATCCATCATGGCGCTGGGTGTGTCACTCCAGGCTCATTATAATAAACAATATCTCTCTATTTCCTATTATCTCCTCCATATCACATTATTAACACTCTCCATATTGCTATCTTAGCGCTAATGGCCGCCTATTGCCCATACTACTAATAAGGATTAATAGGAGCTTTGCCCACATCCATCATGGCGCTGGGTGTGTCACTCCAGGCTCATTATAATAAACAATATCTCTCTATTTCCTATTATCTCCTCCTTATCACATTATTAACACTCTCCATATTGCTATCTTAGTGCTAATGGCCGCCTATTGCCCATACTACTAATAAGCATTAATAGGAGCTTTGCCCACATCCATCATGGCGCCGGGTGTGTCACTCCAGGCTCATTATAATAAACAATATCTCTCTATTTCCTATTATCTCCTCCTTATCACATTATTAACACTCTCCATATTGCTATCTTAGTGCTAATGGCCGCCTATTGCCCATACTACTAATAAGGATTAATAGGAGCTTTGCCCACATCCATCATGGTGCCGGGTGTGTCACTCCAGGCTCATTATAATAAACAATATCTCTCTATTTCCTATTATCTCCTCCTTATCACATTATTAACACTCTCCATATTGCTATCTTAGCGCTAATGGCTGCCTATTGCCCATACTACTAATAAGGATTAATAGGAGCTTTGCCCACATCCATCATGGCGCCGTGTGTGTCACTCCAGACTCATTATAATAAACAATATCTCTCTATTTCCTATTATCTCCTCCTTATCACATTATTAACACTCTCCATATTGCTATGTTAGCGCTAATGGCTGCCTATTGCCCATACTACTAATAAGGATTAATAGGAGCTTTGCCCACATCCATCATGGCGCTGGGTGTGTCACTCCAGGCTCATTATAATAAACAATATCTCTCTATTTCCTATTATCTCCTCCTTATCACATTATTAACACTCTCCATATTGCTATCTTAGCACTAATGGCCGCCTATTGCCCATACTACTAATAAGGATTAATAGGAGCTTTGCCCACATCCATCATGGCGCTGGGTGTGTCACTCCAGGCTCATTATAATAAACAATATCTCTCTATTTCCTATTATCTCCTCCTTATCACATTATTAACACTCTCCATATTGCTATCTTAGCACTAATGGCCGCCTATTGCCCATACTACTAATAAGGATTAATAGGAGCTTTGCCCACATCCATCATGGCGCAGGGTGTGTCACTCCAGGCTCATTATAATAAACAATATCTCTCTATTTCCTATTATCTCCTCCTTATCACATTATTAACACTCTCCATATTGCTATCTTAGCGCTAATGGCTGCCTATTGCCCATACTACTAATAAGGA
Source organism: Pelobates fuscus (assembly GCF_036172605.1). Taxonomy (NCBI): domain Eukaryota; kingdom Metazoa; phylum Chordata; class Amphibia; order Anura; family Pelobatidae; genus Pelobates; species Pelobates fuscus. The sequence continues at coordinate 149,843,464 of NC_086326.1, read as the reverse complement.
TTAATAGGAGCTTTGCCCACATCCATCATGGCGCCGGGTGTGTCACTCCAGGCTCATTATAATAAACAATATCTCTCTATTTCCTATTATCTCCTCCTTATCACATTATTAACACTCTCCATATTGCTATCTTAGCACTAATGGCCGCCTATTGCCCATACTACTAATAAGGATTAATAGGAGCTATGCCCACATCCATCATGGTGCCGGGTGTGTCACTCCAGGCTCATTATAATAAACAATATCTCTCTATTTCCTATTATCTCCTCCTTATCACATTATATACACTCTCCATATTGCTATCTTAGTGCTAATGGCCGCCTATTGCCCATACTACTAATAAGGATTAATAGGAGCTTTGCCCACATCCATCATGGTGCCGGGTGTGTCACTCCAGGCTCATTATAATAAACAATATCTCTCTATTTCCTATTATCTCCTCCTTATCACATTATTAACACTCTCCATATTGCTATCTTAGTGCTAATGGCTGCCTATTGCCCATACTACTAATAAGGATTAATAGGAGCTTTGCCCACATCCATCATGGCGCTGGGTGTGTCACTCCAGGCTCATTATAATAAACAATATCTCTCTATTTCCTATTATCTCCTCCTTATCACATTATTAACACTCTCCATATTGCTATCTTAGTGCTAATGGCCGCCTATTGCCCATACTACTAATAAGGATTAATAGGAGCTTTGCCCACATCCATCATGGTGCCGGGTGTGTCACTCCAGGCTCATTATAATAAACAATATCTCTCTATTTCCTATTATCTCCTCCTTATCACATTATTAACACTCTCCATATTGCTATCTTAGCGCTATGGCCGCCTATTGCCCATACTACTAATAAGGATTAATAGGAGCTGTGCCCACATCCATCATGGTGCCGGGTGTGTCACTCCAGGCTCATTATAATAAACAATATCTCTCTATTTCCTATTATCTCCTCCTTATAACATTATTAACACTCTCCATATTGCTATCTTAGCGCTAATGGCCGCCTATTGCCCATACTACTAATAAGGATTAATAGGAGCTTTGCCCACATCCATCATGGCGCCGGGTGTGTCACTCCAGGCTCATTATAATAAACAATATCTCTCTATTTCCTATTATCTCCTCCTTATCACATTATTAACACTCTCCATATTGCTATCTTAGCGCTAATGGCCGCCTATTGCCCATACTACTAATAAGGATTAATAGGAGCTTTGCCCTCATCCATCATGGCGCTGGGTGTGTCACTCCAGGCTCATTATAATAAACAATATCTCTCTATTTCCTATTATCTCCTCCATATCACATTATTAACACTCTCCATATTGCTATCTTAGCGCTAATGGCTGCCTATTGCCCATACTACTAATAAGGATTAATAGGAGCTTTGCCCACATCCATCATGGCGCCGGGTGTGTCACTCCAGGCTCATTATAATAAACAATATCTCTCTATTTCCTATTATCTCCTCCTTATCACATTGTTAACACTCTCCATATTGCTATCTTAGCGCTAATGACCGCCTATTGCCCATACTACTAATAAGGATTAATAGGAGCTTTGCCCACATCCATCATGGCGCCGGGTGTGTCACTCCAGGCTCAGTATAATAAACAATATCTCTCTATTTCCTATTATCTCCTCCTTATCACATTATTAACACTCTCCATATTGCTATCTTAGTGCTAATGGCCGCCTATTGCCCATACTACTAATAAGGATTAATAGGAGCTTTGCCCACATCCATCATGGTGCCGGGTGTGTCACTCCAGGCTCATTATAATAAACAATATCTCTCTATTTCCTATTATCTCCTCCTTATCACATTATTAACACTCTCCATATTGCTATCTTAGCGCTATGGCCGCCTATTGCCCATACTACTAATAAGGATTAATAGGAGCTGTGCCCACATCCATCATGGTGCCGGGTGTGTCACTCCAGGCTCATTATAATAAACAATATCTCTCTATTTCCTATTATCTCCTCCTTATAACATTATTAACACTCTCCATATTGCTATCTTAGCGCTAATGGCCGCCTATTGCCCATACTACTAATAAGGATTAATAGGAGCTTTGCCCACATCCATCATGGCGCCGGGTGTGTCACTCCAGGCTCATTATAATAAACAATATCTCTCTATTTCCTATTATCTCCTCCTTATCACATTATTAACACTCTCCATATTGCTATCTTAGCGCTAATGGCCGCCTATTGCCCATACTACTAATAAGGATTAATAGGAGCTTTGCCCTCATCCATCATGGCGCTGGGTGTGTCACTCCAGGCTCATTATAATAAACAATATCTCTCTATTTCCTATTATCTCCTCCATATCACATTATTAACACTCTCCATATTGCTATCTTAGCGCTAATGGCTGCCTATTGCCCATACTACTAATAAGGATTAATAGGAGCTTTGCCCACATCCATCATGGCGCCGGGTGTGTCACTCCAGGCTCATTATAATAAACAATATCTCTCTATTTCCTATTATCTCCTCCTTATCACATTGTTAACACTCTCCATATTGCTATCTTAGCGCTAATGACCGCCTATTGCCCATACTACTAATAAGGATTAATAGGAGCTTTGCCCACATCCATCATGGCGCCGGGTGTGTCACTCCAGGCTCAGTATAATAAACAATATCTCTCTATTTCCTATTATCTCCTCCTTATCACATTATTAACACTCTCCATATTGTTATCTTAGCGCTAATGGCCGCCTATTGCCCATACTACTAATAAGGATTAATAGGAGCTTTGCCCACATCCATCATGGCGGCGGTGAGGTCACTGACGTCATTTCCTGTGTGTCAGAGCTGCTCCCCAGGCGGTTTCACTGCCCTCACTGACGTCATATGTGTGCGCCGTGCAGATCGTGCTGAGCCGCTGGGAGCGGAGGGTGAGGCTCGGGGTTTCGGGGATCATTGTGTTTATTGGGGTTATTACTGGTTACAGGTCAGTGACCCCGCCCCCGGGAGCATCATGTGACCTGGTAATGCTGCCAATCATTAATCAGTGAGCAGCAGGGAGGATACAGTATCAGTAATGGAATGCTGTCACTAATCAGCTGATTAAACCAATAACCAAATCAATACATCATATATATAACATGGAGAGAGAGAGAGAGAGAGAGAGAGAGAGAGAGTAACATGGAGAGAGAGAGAGAGTAACATGGAGAGAGAGAGAGAGTAACATGGGGAGAGAGAGAGAGAGTAACATGGAGAGAGAGAGAGAGTAACATGGAGAGAGAGAGAGAGTAACATGGAGAGAGAGAGTGTAACATGGAGAGAGAGAGATCATTAATCAGTGAGCAGCAGGGAGGATACAGTATCAGTAATGGAATGCTGTCACTAATCAGCTGATTAAACCAATAACCAAATCAATACATCATATATATAACATGGAGAGAGAGAGAGTAACATGGAGAGAGAGAGAGTAACATGGAGAGAGAGAGAGAGAGAGAGAGTAACATGGGGAGAGAGAGAGAGTAACATGGAGAGAGAGAGAGAGTAACATGGGGAGAGAGAGAGTAACATGGAGAGAGAGAGAGAGAGTAACATGGAGAGAGGGTAACATGGAGAGAGAGAGAGTAACATGGAGAGAGAGAGAGAGAGAGTAACATGGAGAGAGATCATTAATCAGTGAGCAGCAGGGAGGATACAGTATCAGTAATGGAATGCTGTCACTAATCAGCTGATTAAACCAATAACCAAATCAATACATCATATATATAACATGGAGAGAGAGAGAGTAACATGGAGAGAGAGAGAGTAACATGGAGAGAGAGAGAGTAACATGGAGAGAGAGAGAGTGAGTAACATGGAGAGAGAGAGAGTGAGTAACATGGAGAGAGAGAAAGAGAGTGAGTAACATGGAGAGAGAGAGAGAGAGTAACATGGAGAGAGAGAGAGTAACATGGAGAGAGAGAGAGATCATTAATCAGTGAGCAGCAGGGAGGATACAGTATCAGTAATGGAATGCTGTCACTAATCAGCTGATTAAACCAATAACCAAATCAATACATCATATATATAACATGGGGGGAGAGAGAGAGAGAGAGAGAGAGAGTAACATGGAGAGAGAGAGAGAGAGAGTAACATGGAGAGAGAGAGAGAGAGAGTAACATGGAGAGAGAGAGAGAGTAACATGGAGAGAGAGAGAGAGAGAGAGTAACATGGAGAGAGAGAGAGTAACATGGGGGGAGAGAGAGGGAGAGAGTAACATGGAGAGAGAGATCATTAATCAGTGAGCAGCAGGGAGGATACAGTATCAGTAATGGAATGCTGTCACTAATCAGCTGATTAAATCAATAACCAAATCAATACATCATATATATAACATGGAGAGAGAGAGAGAGTAACATGGAGACAGAGAGAGTAACATGGAGAGAGAGAGTAACATGGAGAGAGAGAGTGAGAGAGAGAGTAACATGGAGAGAGAGAGAGTAACATGGAGAGAGAGAGAGTAACATGGAGAGAGAGAGAGAGTAACATGGAGAGAGAGAGAGAGAAACATGGAGAGAGAGAGAGAGAGTGTAACATGGAGAGAGAGAGAGTAACATGGAGAGAGAGAGAGAGAGAGTAACATGGAGAGAGAGAGAGAGTGAGTAACATGGAGAGAGAGAGAGTAACATGGAGAGAGGGAGAGAGTAATATGGAGAGAGAGAGAGAGAGTGAGTGTAACATGGAGAGAGAGAGAGATCATTAATCAGTGAGCAGTAGGGAGGATACAGTATCAGTAATGGAATGCTGTCACTAATCAGCTGATTAAACCAATAACCAAATCAATACATCATATATATGACATGGGGGGAGAGAGAGAGAGAGAGAGTAACATGGAGAGAGAGAGAGATCATTAATCAGTGAGCAGCAGGGAGGACACAGTATCAGTAATGTAATGCTGTCACTAATCAGCTGATTAAACCAATAACCAAATCAATACATCATATATATAACATGGGGGGAGAGAGAGAGTAACATGGAGAGAGAGAGAGAGTGAGTAACATGGAGAGAGAGAGAGTGAGTAACATGGAGAGAGAGAAAGAGAGTGAGTAACATGGAGAGAGAGAGAGAGAGTGAGTAACATGGAGAGAGAGAGAGAGAGAGAGAGAGAGTAACATGGAGAGAGAGAGAGATCATTAATCAGTGAGCAGCAGGGAGGATACAGTATCAGTAATGGAATGCTGTCACTAATCAGCTGATTAAACCAATAACCAAATCAATACATCATATATATAACATGGGGAGAGAGAGAGAGAGTAACATGGAGAGAGAGAGTGTAACATGGAGAGAGAGAGAGAGAGAGTAACATGGGGAGAGAGAGAGAGAGAGTAACATGGGGAGAGAGAGAGTAACATGGAGAGAGAGAGAGAGGGTAACATGGAGAGAGAGAGAGTAACATGGAGAGAGGGTAACATGGAGAGAGAGAGAGTAACATGGAGAGAGAGAGAGAGTAACATGGAGAGAGATCATTAATCAGTGAGCAGCAGGGAGGATACAGTATCAGTAATGGAATGCTGTCACTAATCAGCTGATTAAACCAATAACCAAATCAATACATCATATATATAACATGGAGAGAGAGAGAGTAACATGGAGAGAGAGAGAGTAACATGGAGAGAGAGAGAGTGAGTAACATGGAGAGAGAGAGAGTGAGTAACATGGAGAGAGAGAAAGAGAGTGAGTAACATGGAGAGAGAGAAAGAGAGTGAGTAACATGGAGAGAGAGAGAGAGAGTAACATGGAGAGAGAGAGAGTAACATGGAGAGAGAGAGAGATCATTAATCAGTGAGCAGCAGGGAGGATACAGTATCAGTAATGGAATGCTGTCACTAATCAGCTGATTAAACCAATAACCAAATCAATACATCATATATATAACATGGGGGGAGAGAGAGAGAGAGAGAGAGTAACATGGAGAGAGAGAGAGAGTAACATGGAGAGAGAGAGAGAGTAACATGGAGAGAGAGAGAGAGAGAGTAACATGGAGAGAGAGAGAGAGAGAGTAACATGGAGAGAGAGAGAGAGAGAGAGAGAGAGTAACATGGAGAGAGAGAGAGTAACATGGGGGGAGAGAGAGGGAGAGAGTAACATGGAGAGAGAGATCATTAATCAGTGAGCAGCAGGGAGGATACAGTATCAGTAATGGAATGCTGTCACTAATCAGCTGATTAAATCAATAACCAAATCAATACATCATATATATAACATGGAGAGAGAGAGAGAGTAACATGGAGACAGAGAGAGTAACATGGAGAGAGAGAGTAACATGGAGAGAGAGAGTGAGAGAGAGAGTAACATGGAGAGAGAGAGTGAGAGAGAGAGTAACATGGAGAGAGAGAGAGAGTAACATGGAGAGAGAGAGAGAGTAACATGGAGAGAGAGAGAGAGAAACATGGAGAGAGAGAGAGAGAGTGTAACATGGAGAGAGAGAGAGTAACATGGAGAGAGAGAGAGAGAGAGTAACATGGAGAGAGAGAGAGTAACATGGAGAGAGGGAGAGAGTAATATGGAGAGAGAGAGAGAGAGTGAGTGTAACATGGAGAGAGAGAGTAACATGGAGAGAGAGAGAGAGATCATTAATCAGTGAGCAGCAGGGAGGATACAGTATCAGTAATGGAATGCTGTCACTAATCAGCTGATTAAACCAATAACCAAATCAATACATCATATATATGACATGGGGGGAGAGAGAGAGAGAGAGAGTAACATGGAGAGAGAGAGAGATCATTAATCAGTGAGCAGCAGGGAGGACACAGTATCAGTAATGTAATGCTGTCACTAATCAGCTGATTAAACCAATAACCAAATCAATACATCATATATATAACATGGGGGGAGAGAGAGAGTAACATGGAGAGAGAGAGAGAGTGAGTAACATGGAGAGAGAGAGAGAGTGAGTAACATGGAGAGAGAGAAAGAGAGTGAGTAACATGGAGAGAGAGAGAGTGAGTAACATGGAGAGAGAGAGAGAGAGAGAGAGTAACATGGAGAGAGAGAGAGATCATTAATCAGTGAGCAGCAGGGAGGATACAGTATCAGTAATGGAATGCTGTCACTAATCAGCTGATTAAACCAATAACCAAATCAATACATCATATATATAACATGGGGGGAGAGAGAGAGAGAGAGTAACATGGAGAGAGAGAGAGAGAGATAATTAATCAGTGAGCAGCAGGGAGGACACAGTATCAGTAATGTAATGCTGTCACTAATCAGCTGATTAAACCAATAACCAAATCAATACATCATATATATAACATGGAGAGAGAGAGAGAGAGAGTAACATGGAGAGAGAGAGAGAGTGAGTAACATGGAGAGAGAGAGAGAGAGAGAGTGTAACATGGAGAGAGAGAGAGTGTAACATGGAGAGAGAGAGAGTGAGTAACATGGAGAGAGAGAGAGAGAGTAACATGGAGAGAGAGAGAGATCATTAATCAGTGAGCAGCAGGGAGGATACAGTATCAGTAATGGAATGCTGTCACTGATCAGCTAATTAAATCAATAACCAAATCAATACATGGTATATATAACATGGAGAGAGAGAGAGTAACATGGAGAGAGAGAGAGAGTGAGTAACATGGGGAGAGAGAGAGAGAGAGAGTAACATGGAGAGAGAGAGAGAGAGTGTAACATGGAGAGAGAGAGAGTAACATGGAGAGAGAGAGAGAGATCATTAATCAGTGAGCAGCAGGGAGGATACAGTATCAGTAATGGAATGCTGTCACTAATCAGCTGATTAAACCAATAACCAAATCAATACATCATATATATAACATGGAGAGAGAGAGAGAGAGTAACATGGAGAGAGAGAGAGTGAGTAACATGGAGAGAGAGAGTGAGTAACATGGAGAGAGAGAGAGTGTAACATGGAGAGAGAGAGAGTGTGTAACATGGAGAGAGAGAGAGTGTGTAACATGGAGAGAGAGAGTGTGTAACATGGAGAGAGAGAGAGTGTAACATGGAGAGAGAGAGAGAGAGTGTAACATGGAGAGAGAGAGAGAGAGTGTAACATGGAGAGAGAGAGAGTGTAACATGGAGAGAGAGAGAGAGAGTGTAACATGGAGAGAGAGTGTAACATGGAGAGAGAGAGAGTGTAACATGGAGAGAGAGAGAGAGAGTGTAACATGGAGAGAGAGTGTAACATGGAGAGAGAGAGAGAGAGAGTGTAACATGGAGAGAGAGAGAGAGAGTGTAACATGGAGAGAGAGAGAGAGTGTAACATGGAGAGAGAGAGAGAGAGTGTAACATGGAGAGAGAGAGAGAGAGTGTAACATGGAGAGAGAGAGAGAGAGTGTAACATGGAGAGAGAGTGTAACATGGAGAGAGAGAGAGAGAGAGAGTGTGTAACATGGAGAGAGAGAGAGAGAGTGTAACATGGAGAGAGAGAGAGTGTAACATGGAGAGAGAGAGAGTGTAACATGGAGAGAGAGAGAGAGAGAGTGTAACATGGAGAGAGAGAGAGTGTAACATGGAGAGAGAGAGAGTGTAACATGGAGAGAGAGAGAGTGTAACATGGAGAGAGAGAGAGAGTGTAACATGGAGAGAGAGAGAGTGAGTGTAACATGGAGAGAGAGAGAGTGAGTGTAACATGGAGAGAGAGAGAGAGTGTGTAACATGGAGAGAGAGAGAGAGAGTGTAACATGGAAAGAGAGAGAGAGTGTAACATGGAGAGAGAGAGAGTGTAACATGGAGAGAGAGAGAGAGAGTGTAACATGGAGAGAGAGAGAGAGAGTGTAACATGGAGAGAGAGAGAGAGAGTGTAACATGGAGAGAGAGAGAGAGAGTGTAACATGGAGAGAGAGAGAGAGAGAGTGTAACATGGAGAGAGAGTGTAACATGGAGAGAGAGAGAGTGTAACATGGAGAGAGAGAGAGAGTGTAACATGGAGAGAGAGAGAGAGAGTGTAACATGGAGAGAGAGAGAGAGAGTGTAACATGGAGAGAGAGAGAGAGAGTGTAACATGGAGAGAGAGAGAGAGTGTAACATGGAGAGAGAGTGTAACATGGAGAGAGAGTGTAACATGGAGAGAGAGAGAGAGTGTAACATGGAGAGAGAGAGAGAGAGTGTAACATGGGGAGAGAGAGAGAGAGAGTGTAACATGGAGAGAGAGAGAGTGTAACATGGAGAGAGAGAGAGTGTAACATGGAGAGAGAGAGAGTGTGTAACATGGAGGGAGAGAGAGAGAGTGTAACATGGAGGGAGAGAGAGAGTGTAACATGGAGGGAGAGAGAGAGAGTGTAACATGGAGGGAGAGAGAGAGTAACATGGAGAGAGAGAGAGAGTAACATGGAGAGAGAGAGTAACATGGAGAGAGAGAGAGAGTGTAACATGGAGAGAGAGAGAGAGTGTGTAACATGGAGAGAGAGAGAGAGTGTGTAACATGGAGAGAGAGAGAGTAACATGGAGAGAGAGATCAGTAATCAGTGAGCAGCAGGGAGGATACAGTATCAGTAATGGAATGCTGTCAGTAATCAGCTGATTAAACCAATAACCAAATCAATACATCATGTATATAACATGGAGAGAGAGAGAGTAACATGGAGGGAGAGAGAGAGAGAGAGTAACATGGAGGGAGAGAGAGAGAGAGTAACATGGAGAGAGAGAGTAACATGGAGAGAGAGAGTAACATGGAGAGAGAGAGAGAGTAACATGGAGAGAGAGTAACATGGAGAGAGTGTAACATCATTAATCAGTGAGCAGCAGGGAGGATACAGTATCAGTAATGGAATGCTGTCACTAATCAGCTGATTAAATCAATAACCAAATCAATACATCATATATATAACATGGAGAGAGAGAGAGAGAGAGTAACATAGAGAGAGAGAGAGTAACATGGAGAGAGAGAGAGAGAGTAACATGGAGAGAGAGAGAGAGTAACATGGAGAGAGAGAGAGAGTAACATGGAGAGAGAGAGAGAGTAACATGGAGAGAGAGAGAGTAACATGGAGAGAGAGAGTAACATGGAGAGAGAGAGTAACATGGAGAGAGAGAGTAACATGGAGAGAGAGAGTAACATGGAGAGTGAGAGAGAAACATGGAGAGAGAGAGTAACATGGAGACATAGAGAGTAACATGGAGAGAGAGAGAGTAACATGGAGAGAGAGAGTGTAACATGGAGAGAGAGAGATCATTAATCAGTGAGCAGCAGGGAGGATACAGTATCAGTAATGTAATGCTGTCACTAATCAGCTGATTAAATCAATAACCAAATCAATACATCATATCTATAACATTTAGAGAGAGAGAGAGTAACATGGAGAGACAGATCATTAATCAGTGAGCAGCAGGGAGGATACAGTATCAGTAATGTAATGCTATCACTAATCAGCTGATTAAATCAATAACCAAATTAATACATCATATATATAACATGGAGAGAGAGAGAGTAACATGGAGAGAGAGAGAGGGGGTAACATGGAGAGAGAGATGGGTGTGTAACGATCACTTGGCACCCGCGACTGGGTACCTCCGTTGAAGGATGCTCCTAGCGCTTCCTGAAGGGCTTCCAGCACTTCAGCTGACACCATAACCACCGTAGACTCCTTCCGAGAGCAAGACAGCAACAAGCTCTTAAAAGAGCTTAGCAGTTATTAGCTAAGGGAGTATGCAGAGCATAGCTGTTGCGGTCGCCGGCCCGCCGCTTGACACGGCCGTGCCCGACCGGCACAGCCTCGCCGACAGCACGAGCTTACCTGCTCGTCGGCGAGCCGGCAACCACTCCCCCAGTTCTTCCGGGCGTCACGCCCAAATCAAAGATGGCGCTGACCGCGTGGTCGCGTCCATCTCTAGCTACGCCCCCAAAAATTATACTAACGTGTGCGTGGCGTCACGACGTGAACGCACACGCACGTTTTGGTGTCAGAGGTCGCCCTCTGACCAATCAGAGCATAGAGAGGGATATTTAAATCCCTAACTCACCCCAGTACCTTGCCCTGTCGTGGTTTCCTGTTCCTGGTTTCCTGAGAGTGCTTTATCTTTGTATTCACCTTTCTATTTTATCTGTCCATTTATCACAAGGTAGAGGGAACACCTTGTTGGTGAACTGCTGCTCACCCTTGAGAAGAGAGCGCTTATTACCCTTTTGCACTTTATCTTTGTGAATCTGATTTCCTGGTATCTTGATCTTGGCTCTTCCCTGGTTATTCTGAATTCTGGTTTCCCTGACTTGGCTTGTGTAAACGGTATTGTGTATTTTCTGGCTTCCTTGACCTCGGATTCTCTGTCTCTAGCGCATTAGTCCGGCCATCTAAGGTCCGGTTTACGCTCTGTCCTTGTAATTTCCCGCAGCCAGTGATGGCTGTAGGGGGTAAAAGGCTATTAATATGAAGAATCGTATTGACTCGCAGGATCCTCCATAGACCTCAGTGCTGTACTCTTGAGCATGCGCAAGAGCTCAGTGTTGAAGTCGACAGTTGAAGCACCAGGAGCTGAAGAAGATTGGATGGAAGAGGATTGAGGTGTCTGCGAGGGACAGGTTTAGGTATGTAAAAACCTACCTTACCTTGCCCCCGATGGTTACAGAACCCCCAGTAGGTGATGTTACTGTTGGGGGTCTTTGCAAATTAAACAGAAGTAGCTTTTAAAATGGGGGGGAAAAAAACCTCAAAAACAAAATATTTACACTCATTTCATGATGGAGAATACCTGACCGCTATATTTATATCCAGTAGGTTCATTCCTTTGATTTATGTCCCTCACACTGGGACCAAACAAGGTTGCCAATCTCTGCCGGCATTGGAGTCCATTGTTTGGAGAAAGCAAGTCATCCAGTGACCCCTGGAAAAAATAACCTAGAAGAAGGTGCAGGTGATTGAGAGATCTGGATCAAGTCTCAGAGATGGACTACCAGCTGAACAGACCGGTAAGGGATATATTCACAAAATACACTACTATTGTTTTATCCTATCTTCCTGTCTTTGTGATAGGGAAGTATAACTCAAGGATATGGTAGAGGGAGAGAAAGATATTTATTATATCTATATGAGGTGGTGAATTACAATATGAGAATATCAAGCTCAATTAATTTTTTGGATAAATATTTCAAATGATCTCAATCTGTTAGAAAATCTTTTTTAATTATTTATCTACAGAATCCACCATTGAAGTCTATGGTAATTTTCATTTGAAAAGATTATCTGAAACTATTAAAGGGATACTCCAGGCACCCAGACCACTTCTGCCCATTGGAGTGGTCTGGGTGCCAACTTCAACTGCCCTTAACCCTGCAACTGTAATTATTGCAGTTTCTTATAAACTGCAATAATTACCTTGCAGGGTTACGTCCTCCCCTAGTGGCTGTCTACTAGACAGCCACCAGAGGAAACTTCCTGGTCTCTAGCACAGATTATCTGTGCTAGAGCGTCGCTGGACTTCCTCACTCTGTGTGAGGACCTCCAGCGTCGCTCAATTCCCCATAGGAAAGCATTGAAAATCGTTTGCCGCGCATGCGCATTAGGTCTCCTCGGCCGGTGGGCGGGATCAATCTCGCCCACCGGCCGACGGAGGCAGAAGGTGGAGCGGCGGGGGAGGAGCAGGCAGCGACGTGGGACATGTCGCTGCCTCAGGTAAGTCACTGAAGCGGTTTTCACCCCTTCAGCAACTGGGGAGTGGGAGGTGGGAGGGAGAGGGACCCTCCAGTGCCAGGAAAACAGATTGCTTTCCTGGCACTGGAGATTCACTTTAAAGGCTATAGTTTGTAGTAGTTATAGTTAATGTCTGGCCAATTAATCCTGTTGTAGGTTGATGATCTGTAACAATGACATTTCTCATTTAGGATCAGTGTGAGTTTGAGGAAGTGGCCGTTTACTTCTCCGAGGAGGAGTGGGACTATTTAAATTATGAAGAGAAGGAGCTTTACCGGGATGTGATGATGGAGAATTACCAGACCCTCAGCTCTCTGGGTAAGAAAACGTCACCCTATTTAGAGGAAATCTTTCTCATAAGAACATATTCATATCTGGGACAAATTGACATTTCTTCACATATGTTCCTAACTCATCGTAATCATAATTTTTATTTATTTATTTATTATTGCCATTTATATAGCGCCAACAGATTCCGTAGCGCTTTACAATATTATGAGAGGGGGATTTAACTATAAATAGGACAGTTACAAATAAACTTACAGGAACAATAGGTTGAAGAGGACCCTGCTCAAACGAGCTTACATTCTATAGGATATAATAAATGTGTATCGCTTGGAAGATCTTTAAGTTCTAATTGTTAATAATGTGTCCCGTTAAATACAGGAAGGATTCACATGACGCCTTTGATTATATCAGCGATTGAGCGAGGGGAAGAGCCGTATGTCAGGAGCCACCTGCAGGATAGTCTTTTGAATACTGGCCCAGGTTAGTAATAAACATGTAGGTGGTATTAGGCTCCTTTCTGGGTCAGAGATCTTGGCTTTTCTTTTTTCCAGGCTTCTCTACCTTCCTGATCTCTGCAGGGGAACTGAATTATTGTGAAACTCTCCATACAGCTCAGTGTGGTGAGAGTTTGCAGTGTTTAGTTACTCATTATGCCCCAGACAGACTCTGTTGTGCTTTGTTCCCAGGTTAAAGGGAGAGACTGTTCATTGCAGCTGCTGTGATTTGACAATATTGTTTAGTTCTCGACTATCTGGTATTGCTTTGTTTGAAATGTGAGATCCAGGAGAAAAGTTAGGAGACCGTTTCTTTTTAAACTAACAAATTTTAATTTTCAATGAGAAAAATGCAATTCTTAAAGGGACAGTAAAGTCACCAAAACCACTGCTGCTGACAAATCCCATGCACAAGGGTGAAATCTTTAGTCGACTTTTTGCCTTGGGTTTTGTTGTGCCCTGGTTTAGTTATTTAATTTTTCCTTCTTCCTGCTACTCTGTGGCATCATACACCCTGTTCCAAATTATTATGCAAATGATATTTTTCTCATTTACCTAAATAATTGATGTAAATAACAGTCAGCATAATTCTCATGTTATCAACTATTAAGAGCACAATTCAAATTTTATTCAACATCCCTCCTAATGATAACAGTATTTTTTTTAACCCCTTAAGGATCAAACTTCTGGAATTAAAGGGAATCATGACATGTCACAATGTCATGTGTCCTTAAGGGGTTAAACAAAAAAACGTACAATGCACTGTTCCAAATTATTACGCACAGTAAGTTTCAACACTTTATAGGTTGTAAAAAACTGAAAATTGTCATTTGTTGTGTTTGCAGCATATTTACTGAAATCAAAAGCTATTTCAATCAATCCCGAAGTCCTCCAAACGTAATGTGGTGGCCCATCCGAGTGTCGCCGCCAAGGGTTTCCTTTCCCTCAGTCGTTCTAGATCCCAAAGTATGTTTTAGTATTTATAGCAGTGTAGCAGATTGACCCAAGCACTAGCCGAGACTTAGGTATACTAGGCGTAGTGTTGGGCATTCGCTTTTGTCTGAAATTCGGACGGGAATTTAGGCTATTTGTTCATTCGTCAGAATGACAAATTAACAAATAGAAATGAAAAAGAATGAACGAAAATCGAATTTCAATTTGGCCTTTGTTCGTTCGTTTAGTTTATTGAAGCTGTGGGTGGGGACCATAAGTGGCATGGATCGGATCAGAATTCCATTAATTTGTCTACAGGAATAGTGAAAGGAGGCATTGCGAGAACAGGGAAGAGGGTGAGTATTGTGGGAAAATGTCTTTGACCCACAGGACATGGTGCTGACTGAAGCTCCTCATTTAGTCAAAGAAGGTCAAGTGTAGGAAATATACATAAGACAAAGTAGATAAGAACAGAGAAGAGGAAACAATTTCCATCTTTCCCATTTACTGCACCAACGCATATTATACACCATTTTTGTTAAGGATTAAAAAGGCTTTAATTTGAAGTGACAAATACCTACAGTATCTCACACAAGTGAGTACACCCCTCACATTTTTTGTAAATATTTTATTATATCTTTTCATGTGAGAACACTGGAGAAATGACACTCTGCTACAATGTAAAGTATTCCGTGTACAGCCTGTATAACAGGGTAAATGTGCTGTGCCCTTAAAATAACTCAACACACAGCCATTAATGTCTAAACCAGGCATAGGCAACCTTCGGCACTCCAGATGTTTTGGACTTCACCTCCCATGATGCTTTGTCAGCATTATAGGTGTAAAAGCACTATGGGGGATGTAGTCCACAACATCTGGAGTGCCGAAGGTTGCCTACCCCTGGTCTAAACCATTGGCAACAAAAGTGAGTACTTTGCTCACTATGGAGATTTAAATCCCGACTGAAAGATCTGCATGCCGATCTCACTCTGTATGCAGCTCACCTGTCAGTTTGGGGTCCCTAAAAATGGCCCCAGCTGACAGAGGAGACACAGTTATCTATTGATACCTGGGTTTCCTGGTGTGAGCAGGGATTTAACCTTGTTTACACCGCATTGTAACAATGGGGATTTAAATCTCTGATTGCTGCTCACGTTGAGCTCTGCAAACCGAGCATAGATCAGTCTGGGACCACTTATTCTGGCTTGAGTTGATAGAAAGGACACCCAGCTATCAAAAGATACCTGGGGTTCCATGGTACCAGCAGGGATTTAATTTAACTCTTGCCGGTACTTTTACTGCACGATGGTCTATGCCAGGGCCGGACTGTGAAAAAAATGAGGCCCGGGCATTTTTCAATCAGAGCGGCCCCCTAAGAAGGGGGCGGGGCCAGAGAGGGTGTGTTTTGTCATCACTGATGACAAGCACACCCCCTCTCAAAGTGAGCATGTTGGTTCAATGCGCAGAGCCCCGCTGAAGAGCTCTGGCATTAGAAAAAGGCCCTGGATTTGTTCTGCACAGCGCAAGCAAATTTAATAACATGCTTGCGCTGTGTTTGCTTTTAAATTGTTTCTGGTGTCTCCACAAGTGGGATACCAGAGGACAAAAGGGCCAGGAAAGTGCATGGTGCATATGTTTGGAGCCTGCTTGTGGGATTGTGTAAATAGGTCAATTTCATTTGTGTTTGTGGTGTAATGTGTGGCTAGGGGCTGTAGAGAGTGTGTGTATAGGGGGCATAGTGTTATAGGGGATGTAGCGAGTGTGTGCATACAGGCTGTAGTGTGTGTGTATAGGTGACGTAGTGTGTGTAGGGGTTGTAGAGAGGGTGTGTTTAGAGAATGTTGTATGTGTTTGCTGACAAGGAATGTAGTATTTGTGTAGGTGGTGCAGTGTGTGTGTGTGTGTAGGAGATCTACTGTGTAAAGGACCCAGAGTGTGTATAGGAGATTGTGTGTAGAGGATTAAGAGTGCATATAGGGTAAGGGATCTAGCGTGTATCTGGAGCGCAATGTGTGTAGTCGTGCAGTGTGAGGGGTGCTGTAGTGTGTGTGTGTGTATATATATATATATATATATATATATATATAAATATAGAAAAAATCCCATGCACTCACGCTTAATGATTCCTCATGTGCCGGGTGCCAGAGCCTGGACTCCAAAGATACAAAGAAATGGCAAATAGTAGCTGCCCACCGGTCTTTTTAAAATCCAAATGTTTTATTAAATCATATTAAAATCTGTGACCAACGTTTCAGTCCCCGCTCGGGACTTTCCTCAGGGTCAGACAAAATGATAAGACAACACACATTGCAATGTATGTGAATATATAGCTATAACAATAATTAAAAGTGACTCACCCAGGTGCATGGTGTCCACGGCGTTTCCGCCGTGTATACTTCCGGGTGTGCGCATTGGGTGTCTGCCCAGCTCCGCCCCTTTTCCTGTACGTGTTGGAGTGACTGCAAGTCAATAGAGCGGTGCGGCATATCAACCGCGCCTAAAGCGTCGGCTATGCTTCTGGGTGTGCGCGAGCACTTATCCCGAAGCTCCGCCCTCAAATATGCACGTGATACGTGCCGTCATAGATGCCGGCTAGGGAGGCGTTGCTAGGCAACATGATGCGTACAATTCGCTTGTTGTGTGTTAAAAAACACCATGTTTGAGTTGATAAAGAAAGTGCATAAATGTATATATGTGTATATATATATATATATATATATAAAAAAAAAAAAATTTCGAAAGGTGCTGCACTCACTGTTTGCTCCAATTGAATGCCCGGTGCTTATTCGGCAGAAATATAGAAGATATAATTGACAGCACTCCAAGGACTTCTTCATAAAAAATAACTTTTATTGTTCCAAAATAAAATATCAACGTTTCAGTCTAGCGATTCTAGACTTTCATCAGGACATATTACACATACATACAGCTCTTCCTTATGTACCCACACTAAGCAATCAATACACTCACCCCTCCTGGGTCTGGACCTCCCCTCAGAGCATCCCGGATGATTTTTCGCGCCGAAAATGTCGGGCGCTTTCTGATGACGTCATCGTGCGTCTTTACGCATGCGTCATGACGCTTGGGTCATGACGCTCGCGTTACTGCGCATGTGTCATTTCTGGAGCCAGTCGTTTACACTGGGTTACCATGGGGACCAGATACCAACAAACGACTAAAGGCATAAGTTACACTCAAACCTCAAACTACTCCATAGATTCTGACAATTCATATCTATGTTACTTACTGCATTCAAATTAAAAACAAATTTATACTAATGGCCAGAGATTTAAACAGTCCAAGCCTAATGTTTCCAAACCAGATTTGCTTAAAGGGACTGTGGCATATATTATGACTATTGGACCGCATAAATTGAACAGAGCTGTCCCAGTTAACTGCTCAAAACCAACCAACTCCTTTCTTAAGTCCACCTAAACGTCCTATCTGCAGTACATATCCCGTTCCACTCTATAGCCACAATATATTGCAAATTTACATATTTACATATTTACAGAATCACAGATTTCCAAGTTTCATATTTCATATAACCACATAAATCTCGGCTAGTCATGCCTATTGTCTTAGTCTCCAGGGATCACCATTCCATATGCTGATCAAGAATCCTAACAGATATGTCAGTTGGAAACTATAATTAAGCCTCCATCAAGTTACTCATGTGTCTGAAATACGAACCCCGGGGTTACACTTAATAAATGAAAAAACCTTAGGGTCATCCTATATCAAGCAACCGTAGAAGAACAACGCCTTTCTATCTAGACGGTGAAACCCAGAGCCATTCCCTCTGATGCATTCTGTATTACAACATACATTTCCTACGTGGACCTACATCTTCTAGGAACAAACTCATATTCAAGGGTATATCAAAATAAGGGTACCATGCATGTGGTTCTCAGTCACCCAACCAAGACCATCTACATTTTCTGTGTACGGTCAATGGGTCCTTCATCGATAGCTTGCGGGACTCACCACATTAGACCCCCAACACATGTTTTACTCGTCCATCATCGGGGTGTTACTCAGTCGGCCTGTCCCCAAGGGTGGGCCTATGGGTATGATAGCCCCCCATCTGGAGTCAGTGCAAAACTGTCTAAACTCAGATATCTGTGGAGACCACCAGGTTGGTCAGAGAAAGACTGATAGCGAGTATTTCTCATTAAGACCTTTGGGTGTAGTTGTTTCCAAAGTCCTAATCCAATATATTTCTCTCTGTAGGAGCATCTTCTTTCTATCGCCTCCTCGTCTTGGTGGTGGTACTTGGTCAATCGCCATCAATTTAAGGGTTGTGAGGGCATGTCCAGCTTCCAAGAAATGTTTAGCCACGGGCAGTTCGGAGCCATTGTCCCGGTATGCTACCCTGATGCTTGACCGGTGGTTTCTAATGCGTTCCCTCAAAGGCAGGTCCGTTTTGCCAACATAGGCCAATCCGCACGGGCATGTCAATTTGTAAATGACAAAGTCACTGGTACATGTGAGGCGATGTCTGATGGTATACTGTCTCCCCGTTAGAGGGTGTGAGAACGAGCGACCGGGGACCATGTGTCCGCAAGTGACACATCCCAAACAGCGATAGCAACCCAAATTACTAGTCACTTTTTTGGTCTCATAGCAGTGGCGGGGATCCGTTCTGACCAAGAGATCTCTGAGGCTCTTATTCCTCTTATAGCTCATCAACGGTGGAGCTGAGAAGATATTCGGAAGTGTGGTATCGTTCCTAACTGCCCGCCAGTTGGCATTCACCGATCTCTTCAGTGCTGGGGATGCTGTATTAAAAACGGTCGGAAACACCAAGCGTTGGCTTTTGGTGTCCGGTGTGGTCTCCGTCTGATTGCATCTCTGCAGGGCACTGTTTAAAGTTGTTACCTTGTATCCCCGTTCCAGGAACTTATTCCACATCGTCTGAATTTGTTCTTGAGCTCTATTGATATCTGAGTTGTTTCTGTATACCTGCAGAAATTGCGAATAAGGCAATGATGCCTTAAGCGGATTGGGATGAAAACTGTTGGCATGGAGGAGTGTATTCCGATCGGTCGATTTAGTGAATAAGGTGTATGCTATTTTATTATTGTCTTCAATGCTAGCATTGATGAAAGTCCTGATGAAAGTCTAGAATCGCTAGACTGAAACGTTGATATTTTATTTTGGAACAATAAAAGTTATTTTTTATGAAGAAGTCCTTGGAGTGCTGTCAATTCTATCTTCTATATATATATATATTTGGACGTATTGTATGTGTGTGGGGCGCAGTGTGTGTATGTAAAAGGGGTGCTGTGTGTGAGGGTGTTTTTATCTGCCGTCACATTCTAGGTTTCTAATTTTCTTTGTCTGTTAACTCACTGAGGGTTATTTTATATATTATATATATATATATGTGTATGTGTGCTGTATATGTGTGGGAGTGTGCTGTGTGTTTGAGCGAGGGTGCTGTCTGTCTGGGGGTGCTCTGTGTGTGTTTGGGTGCTGTGTGTGTCTCGGGGTGCGCTGTGTGTCTCGGGGTGCGCTGTGTGTCTCGGGGTGCGCTGTGTGTCTCGGGGTGCGCTGTGTGTCTCGGGGTGCGCTGTGTGTCTCGGGGTGCGCTGTGTGTCTCGGGGAGCGCTGTGTGTCTCGGGGTGCGCTGTGTGTCTCTGGGTGCGCTGTGTGTCTCGGGGTGCGCTGTGTGTGTCTAGGGGTGCGCTGTGTGTGTCTAGGGGTGCGCTGTGTGTGTCTAGGGGTGCGCTGTGTGTGTCTAGGGGTGCGCTGTGTGTGTCTGGGTGCGCTGTGTGTCTGGGGTTGCTGTGTGTCTGGGGTTGCTGTGTGTGTTTGGGTGCTGTGTGTGTCTGAGGGTGCTGTGTGTGTCTGGGGGATGCTGTGTGTGTCTGGGGGTGCTGTGTGTGTCTGGGGGTGCTGTGTGTGTCTGGGTGCTGTGTGTGTCTGGGAGGGTGCTGTGTGTGTCTGAGGGTGCTGTGTGTTGGGGGGTGCTGTGTGTGTCTGGGTGCTGTGTGTGTTTGGGTGCTGTGTGTGTCTGGGGGTGCTGTGTGTGTCTGGGGGTGCTGTGTATGTCTGGGGGTGCTGTGTGTGTCTGGGGGTGCTGTGTGTGTCTGGGGGTGCTGTGTGTGTCTGGTTGCTGTGTGTGTCTGGGGGTGCTGTGTGTGTCTGGGGGTGCTGTGTGTGTCTGGGGGTGCTGTGTGTGTCTGGGAGGGTGCTGTGTGTGTCTGGGAGGGTGCTGTGTGTGTCTGGGAGGGTGCTGTGTGTGTCTGGGAGGGTGCTGTGTGTGTCTGGGAGGGTGCTGTGTGTGTCTGGGAGGGTGCTGTGTGTGTCTGGGAGGGTGCTGTGTGTGTCTGAGGGTGCTGTGTGTTGGGGGGTGCTGTGTGTGTTTGGGGGGGGTGCTGTGTGTGTCTGGGTGCTGTGTGTGTCTGGGTGCTGTGTGTGTCTGGTTGCTGTGTGTGTTTGGGTGCTGTGTGTGTCTGGGGGTGCTGTGTGTGTCTGGGGGTGCTGTCTGTGTCTGGGGGTGCTGTCTGTGTCTGGGGGTGCTGTGTGTGTCTGGGGGTGCTGTGTGTGTCTGGGGGTGCTGTGTGTGTCTGGGGGTGCTGTGTGTGTCTGGGGGTGCTGTGTGTGTCTGGGGGTGCTGTGTGTATGGGGGTGCTGTGTGTATGGGGGTGCTGTGTGTATGGGGGTGCTGTGTGTATGGGGGTGCTGTCTGTGTCTGGGGGTGCTGTGTGTGTCTGGGGGTGCTGTGTGTGTCTGGGGGGGTGCTGTGTGTGTCTGGGGGGGTGCTGTGTGTGTCTGGGGGGGTGCTGTGTGTGTCTGGGGGGTGCTGTGTGTGTCTGGGGGGGTGCTGTGTGTGTCTGGGGGGGTGCTGTGTGTGTCTGGGTGCTGTGTGTGTCTGGGGGGGGGTCCTCTCTCCTGCCTCCCTCCCTCACACCCCAGCTGGCGGCCGCCTGTAATTGCCTGTGGGCCGGTGATGGAGATCTTTGATCTCCCTCACCGGCCCATGGAGACGCAAAGCAGGGCTGGCGCTCGGGTAGCGCTGGCCCTGCAGGGGCTGGCAGGGGAGATCCTGTGATCTCCCTGCCGGCCTCGGCCCCACGGCCATCGCCGCCCACCGTGCATTTGCCCGGTATGCCCGATGGCCAGTCCGGACCTGGTCTATGCTGTCATTGTGCTTTAAAACCATACACTGCATAGACCATCATGTGGTCCTTAAGTAGTTATGGTCCTTTGCAATCACCGTGATGCTTTATAGTCAAATGTCTGATCTTTCATGAAAATATTTTGGTGTAAAAATAATTTCTAGTGACAGATTTTCTTTAACTCCAAGTACATTACATTTCTTGCAGGTGGTTCCAACAGCAGAAGTTATCCTGATGGACAGGACAAGAACAAAAGTGCACTAAGGAATACTGTGCAAAAATATTGTAATAAAAGGACCACGGAATTAATTCCTCAAAAGTCAAATAATCGCTCAGAACTCTGTACATCTTCAAGTGAGATAGTAAACAGAAACCCAAAACATTTCCCATGTTCTGAATGGTGGAAATGTTTTCGTTGTTCAGAATTTGTTGTCCACACAGGAGAAATGCCATTCTCTTCTTTTCCATGTAACTCCTATCTTGCAAAACCAAGAACTCACACGGGAAAGAAAGCATTCTCATGTCCTGATGGTGGCAAAAGCTACAGCCAAAACTCAAATCTTACTATACATCGAAGAACTCACTCAGGAGAGAGACCGTACTTATGTTCTATGTGTGAGAAATGTTTTGTCTATAAATCAGAACTTGTGCAACATCAGAAAACTCACACAGGAGAGAAACCTTTCTCATGTTCTGAATGTGGGAAATGTTCTGTCAGTAAATCAGCTCTTGTGAAACATCAGAGAACTCACACAGGAGAGAAACCTTTCTCATGTCCTGATTGTGGCAAAAGCTACAGCCACAACTCAAGTCTTACTAAACATCGAAGAACTCACTCAGGAGAGAGACCGTACTTATGTTCTATGTGTGAGAAATGTTTTGTCAATAAATCAGAACTTGTGAGACATCGGAGTACTCATACAGGAGAGAAGCCTTTCTCATGTTCTGAATGTGGGAAATGCTTTAGCTGGCACTCAAGCCTTGTTATGCATAATAGAACTCACACAGGAGAAAAGCCTTTCTCATGTTCTGAATGTGGGAAATGCTTTAGCCGGCACACACACCTTGTTATGCATAATAGAACTCACACAGGAGAAAAGCCTTTCTCATGTTCTGAATGTGGGAAAAGGTTTGTCAGTAAATCAGATCTTATGAAACATCAGAGAACTCATACAGGTGAAAAGCCTTTCTCGTGTTCTGAATGTGGGAAAAGGTGTGTCAGTAAATCGCATCTTGTGAATCATCAGAGAACTCACACAGGAGAGATGCCTTTTCCGTGTTCTGAATGTGGGAAATGCTATAGCCAGCGCTCACACCTTCTTGTGCATAAAATAACCCATACAGGTGAAAAACCTTTCTCATGTCCTGATTGTGGCAAAAGCTACAGCCACAACTCAAGTCTTACTATACATCGAAGAACTCACTCAGGAGAGAGACCGTACTTATGTTCTATGTGTGAGAAATGTTTTGTCAATAAATCAGCTCTTGTGAAACATCAGAGAACTCACACAGGAGAGAAACCTTTCTCATGTTCTGAATGTGGGAAATGCTTTAGCCGGCGCACACACCTTGTTATGCATAATAGAACTCACACAGGAGAAAAGCCTTTCTCGTGTTCTGAATGTGGGAAAAGGTTTGTCAGTAAATCATATCTTATGAACCATCACAGAACTCACACAGGGGAAAACCCTTTTTTGTGTTCTGAATGTGGGAAATGCTTTAGCCACAACTCAAGTCTTACTATACATCGAAGAACTCACTCAGGAGAGAGACCCTTCTTATGTTCTATGTGTGAAAAATGTTTTGTCACTAAACCAGAACTTGTGAAACATGAGAGAACTCACACAGGAGAGAAACCTTTCTCATGTTCTGAATGTGGGAAATGCTTTAGCCAGCACTCAAACCTTGTTATGCATAATAGAACTCACACAGGAGAAAAGCCTTTCTCATGTTCTGAATGTGGGAAAAGGTTTGTCAGTAAATCAGAACTTATGAAACATCAGAGAACTCACACAGGAGAGAAGCCTTTCTCGTGTTCTGAATGTGGGAAACAGTTTAGCAGTCACTCACATCTTGTTAGACATCACAGAACTCACACAGGAGAAAAGCCTTTTTCGTGTTCTGAATATGGGAAACATTTTCCCTGAAAAGCAGAGCTTGTGATTCTTCAGAGAACTCACACAGGAGAGAAAGCATTCTCATGTTATGATTGTGGGAAAAGTTATCCCAGTAAATCCGAACTTGTAACACATCAGATAAGTCACACAGGAGAAAAATCTTTTTCATGTTCTTAATGTGGGGAATATTTTAACCAGCATGCACATTTTGAAGCCACCAGAGAACTCTCATTAAAGAGAAGCATTGTGTTGTTCTGAATATAGGGAATGGTATAGTCAACTCCAAGGTTTTATGAAGCAGCAATGGAATAACATGAGAAGATCTGTATTGTGACTGTGAAACATACTAAAACTGTGATTCAAATTGTATTTACTACCCATCATTCCACTAAAGCAAAGCTTTTTCATGTTAAACTATAAATAATACCTCCTATCCTTTTTTTAAAGGTACCTTATTTACGGTTAAGAATATATTTAGAATTGATTCTTATTCTCTGAGGTATATCAGTTGTAAATGTTGTCTTTGTTTGTATATGCTGATTGTAAAATTAAAAAATCTTGGGAACTGAGGTGCGTACAGCAACTGCCTTTTAGCACTTTTGTGTTTCTTCCTTATTTTATCACCTACAGCAATATCTTTAGCATACTAATAGGTTTAATTAACTAGCAGTTATAGAAACACTATAGTGGCCAAAACAACTACAGTTTAATGTAGCTTGTAACGGATCCACTGGCACCCCGACTTGGTACCTCCGTTAATGGATGCTCCTAGTGCTTCCTGAGGACTCCAAGCACTCTGGCAGACACCACAATCACCGAATCCGAGAAACCTTTTAAATTCTCCCAAGCATATGAATGCTGTAGACCATTGAATAGGAACCATACGAGTAGGCTTGTACTCCTAGCAGTCAACTGGAACAGCATGCAATAAATCCTTCCCCCCAATAATGAGACGACACATCACTTTGAGGGTAAAACAGGAACTCTGGACTGGCTCATCCAGCCTGGCTTTTATTTCCAACTCACACATACAGGCCACACCCAGGGGGAGGCATAAAAGAACCAATGTCATAGATGTTACCTCCCACACATCCCCTCCCCTTAGTGTGACACATAATCCCATTATGCATACAGTGTAAAATATACTTTTACACAACTTTCATAACTTTAAAACCATACATCACATTCACATAAAAATACATATCCACAATCAATCCATTCAGGGGAACAACATATTAAAAAATGGCATGGATCCGACCAGGGGTTCAAAAGTTACTAAAAGTATCTTTTGTTCCTTTCTGGCAGAAAAACATCCCCACAATGCACCCTGGTTTCCTCCCTTCTGCCCTGGAGTTAATTGGAGAAGTAATCCAATTACCCAGGACTAAAGGCAGACTCCATTAACCACATGGTTGCAAAACAACATAAAACACTTTAAAATACATAAAGTCACATTTACACATAACACACAGACATTTCACCTATCCCCAGATAGCTGGGATCTGCACGCACAAAACTACCGAATAGCGCGCAGATCCTACTCACACAGTACAATTGCCATGGAGCTAAAGTCTTTCCCATAGTCTTTCATTATATGAATAGGCTCCATGGTATGGCTATCTGGGGTATCACATTCCCATAAAGTCTGGTCCATAGTCCAAAGGCAAGAGGCGGGCAATCAGCCCCCTCCAAGGACACGTGGCGAGGTCGGTTTCGCCACATAGCTCTTCCAGTGTCTATAGCCCGTCCCCGCTGGCATTTTAATGTAAGCGCTGCCTTTTTAGAGTAAAGGCAGTATTTGCATTACTGCCTAGGAACACATCTAGTGACTGTCACTCAGATGGCCTACATCCCCGAAATCAGTTCCCCAACGTTGCTTGGTTTGATCCGGTGAATTCAAACTTCACGCCCAAACCAAGCAACAGCCAATCCGCTGAAGGGCGTGAAACCAGTTTGCGCTAATCAGCGTCCAGGTAGGGGAGGAGTTTTGCCGCCAAATCAGAAGAAAGAGCGCAAAACTTGATTGCACCAATTCACGCCAATCAACGCTCAGGGAGGAAAGGGGTTTCACCATCTAATCAGAAGAAAGGGTGCAAAACCCAGTTTGAACGAGTGCTCATGTTCTGATTGGTCGCCGGCTCCTTGCAGCGAAAAATCAGCGCTCCCTTGTGGTCGACCAACCAAGAGAGTGCCGTGAACCTAGTTTGAATGGGCGCTCGTTCTCCCATTAGTTGGCACAGACTTCCACACAGCCACTGGGGCCCGGTGGCCGTGAGACTGACTCCCAGCGCCAGGGATCCCTGTTGGCGCTCGTCCCTCTCTCGTGTGGACATCCCCACACTGGCATCCACCATGAGCCTAGCCTTGTAGCTCCCAGGTAGAGATGTAAAGAGTGTTTAAAGTTCCGTTGGGAGCAGGTAGGACGATCCCCGATATGGGGATTGAAGACAGTGCGCGCAGGCCGGTTTGGGATGCGAATGCTCCCCTTGGTGGGCGTTTTTTGATATGAACTGGTGGACACCCAGGAGAAGCACGCTGTAATAAATCACCTGGAACTCCGACTGGGCACCTCCGTTGACAGACGCTTCCTAGCTGATGCCGCATAACCATAAGCACTGCACCGGACACCACATCCACCGCAGACTCCACAACTGCCGTAGCTTAACTGGAGTCGCGCCGTCTTCCTTCCACCCTGGATCAGCCTCTGTCCTCCAGGACCGTGTGGGAAAGGCCTCTCCTCCTTAAAAGAGCTAAGTGATTAGAGCTCAGGGGAGTATACAAAGTATAGCAATCCCCAGTGTGAATATAGCAGTTCCCTACAATAAAGAGGCTACATAATGAGGGTTAAGCAGGAACAGAATGAACTAAGGGTGTATTGTCTCTTTTATACAAGTTTTCCCACAAGGTTACCACCCATGTGGACTTTGTGGTACACAGGACACAAAGTTACAAAGCCAATCAAAACACTCTTGTACAGTTAGGCACTCCCAGATAATGTACACAAACCTCTGCCTGTGATACAATTACCAAACACAATGGACTAACTCAATTACCGACAGGCGGAAAACACATTTTTTACAAAACACAGAAAACATCCCAAAACACCACATATCCCCACAAATTATATATCCCTGATCTGGGTGAACAACATATCCAAAAATCACCCAGATCAGAGCAGGGGTTCAAAAGTTTTGTGGAAGTCACATTTGACCGACCGCAAGCATGGCTTTCATGCCCAAAATAGTTCCACAGATTTAGGCTGTGCAGCCGGTCTATCTTCTCTATCCTTGTGCCCATTCATAAGAAAGGTAATAGGGAGGAGTCGGGAAGCCTTACTTCAGTAGTGGGGAAAGTAATGGAAAACATGTTAAAGGATAGGATTGTTGAACATCTAAAAACACATGGATTTCAAGATCAGAGACAACATGGGTTTACTTCAGGGAGATCATGCCAAACTAAACTTATTGATTTTTTTGATTGGGTAACTAAAATAATAGATCAGGGTGGGGCAGTAGACATTGCTTACCTAGATTTCAGTAAGGCTTTTGACACTGTTGCACATAGAAGGCTTATCAATAAACTGCAATCTTTAAGTTTGGATTCCAATATTGTTGAATGGGTAAGGCAGTGGCTGAGTGACAGGCAACAGGCAAGGGTTGTAGTCAATGGAGTATATTCGGAGCTTGGGCTTGTCACCAGTGGGGTACCTCAGGGATCTGTACTTGGACCCATTCTCTTTAATATTTTTATTAGTGATATTGCAGAAGGACTTGATGGTAAGGTATGTCTTTTTGCTGATGATACTAAGATATGTAACAGGGTTGATGTTCCAGGAGGGATAAGCCAAATGGAAAATGATTTAGGTAAACTAGAAAAATGGTCAGAGTTGTGGCAACTGACATTTAATGTGGATAAGTGCAAGATAATGCATCTTGGACGTTAAAACCCATGCCATTGTACAGAACACTGGTGAGACCTCACTTGGAGTATTGTACGCAGTACTGGAGACCGTATCTTCAGAAGGAAGGATATTGATACTTTAGAGAGAGTTCAGAGAATGGCTACTAAACTGGTTCATGGATTGCAGGATAAAACTTACCAGGAAAGGTTAAAGGATCTTAACATGTATAGCTTGGAGGAAAGACGAGACAGGGGCATATGATAGAAACATTTAAATACATTAAGGGAATCAACACAATAAAGGAGGAGACCATATTTAAAAGAAGAAAAACTACCACAACAAGAGGACATAGTCTTAAATTAGAGGGGAAAAGGTTTAAAGATAATATCAGGAAGTATTACTTTACTGAGAGGGTAGTGGATGCATGGAATAGCCTTCCAGCTGAAGTGGTAGAGGTTAACACAGTAAAGGAGATAGGCATAAGGCTATCCTAACTATAAGATAAGACCAGGCATTAATGAAAGTATTTAGAAAATAGGGCAGACTAGATGGGCAGAATGGTTCTTATTTGCCGTCACATTCTATGAGATAATTGGCTTAAGTGGCTGTGGTAACTTAATTATCTCCAGGTACAGGAAATATCTCTAAGTCAAAAACTGTTACAAAAACCACATAAAAATACATAACTCATATAATACAATGTTTAACCTATATGGCCAAGATATCCCCAGATAGCTTGGATCTGAGCGCTCAATATGTCCGAAAAGCGCTCAGATCTCACGATTACAGTTGGGTCGCCATGGGGTTAAACAATAGCAAGGGCTTATGAGAGATTGAGGAGGGACAAAGCAGCCAGTTTCAACTGGTCTAGCAGTGTCCCTGGTACAACACCTTGCTGGAGAACAATAGACAGGAAAAAGAGGGAGGAGAAGAGGCACATTTTCCCATAGATTTAAAGGGGCAGAAGAAGTGTTTTAAAATCCAATAAGTCACAGGGGCCATAATCACAGGGCAAAAAGCTTGCCATTGGTCCTCTCAAAGAACAAGTGGCGAAGGGCACTTTGTCACACACGCGCCGCTTGTCTCCCTTGCGGTCTGCGTTTTTCACACCTCGCTAGCGAGGTGTGAACGTTCTGACCACACTTTTTAAATGGAGTATCGGGGTGGTCCGGCACACAGGACTCCGTGCGTCTGAGCACCCCCGTGTGTTTGAAGATTGTTTCGCAGTTTTTACACCTTGTTAGCAAAGTGTGAACATTCTAACTAAACATTCTAAATGGGTTATTGGGCTGGTCCGATGCACGGTTCTCCGTGTGGCGGAGCCCTCCTCACCCATCCCTCCTCCCCCCCCCCCCCCTGTTTGGTTAAAAGTAATTTGCATGATTTTAAGTGAAAATTACAGAAAGGGGGAAATTAAAAAGGGGAAACATACAATCCAGGAGAGCACATCCACACAGGAGAGGGCAATCCACAGTTTGGCAGTGGTCCTGCCACACCTAGAATTTGAGCTCTTTGTCTGTTTAACCATAATTTACCCATTTCATATTACATGCACCCACACTTATTATATATCATTTTGTTCAGCAGAAATAAGACTTTCATTTAATCTAATCTCTTAGATCCTAGAGGAAGTTTCACTAGAGGATTTTTACTTCACACAGTAAATCACAATTTCTTTATAAAAATATAATTTATTGTGACAATAATAATAATATATGTAACAATATAATTTATTGTGACAATAATCAATGAATATTTAGGTATACATAGTCATACAATATGGCAATGGTTTAAACACAATACAGCGGCTAAAGCAACCAGTTGTCAAGAACTTAACAAGATTTATGATAGGACACTTCACTTAGAAACCAACTTCACACAGAAAGCAGAACTTCACAGCAGCCTAAAGCAATAAAACTTTGGCTAACCGTTAGATCAAACTGAGTAACCCTTCCACCGCTGGCTACAATCCTCATAGGCCAGATATCCTATTATGTTGCAATTTTACAATAAAGCAATGTTCATACCAGATCATTAACCATTCCCGGACCATCCAATAAGAATAGATCTACCGGATTTTACATTTGCCGAATTTTAACTTTCCTAAATAAGATACACTCTTATTTCAGAACAAGTCAATACATCTGGATAAATGTGGCATGCTAACCTTTGGCAAATATTACCTTTAATATATTGTTATCTTTATACCACCCGCAGGAATGGAATTTTTATAACCATATATTCCTTAGTTAACTAAGATTTCTAATGATTGCAATCTGACCAAGATTTATCCAGATATATTCCTGCTATTAGTAAAAATCTCAAATTAAATTAATTAATTTAAATCAGTATAATTACCAGTTATGTTGTAGATTTCCTTATCAGATGTGTAGATAGGTCCCAGGAATTTGTATGCAAGTATGATTGATGAATTGAGGATTGGATGTAATAAAAAAGGTGGTGTTAGTTGTAAAAAGTAATAGTAAACATTAGGTGTCCGGAAAGTGTTGTTTCTTGCGTATAGTCCAAGTGTTTCAAAGAAAGTTTGAATGTGGTTCAAAGAGTATGAATGTCCCAAAGAGAAGAATGTCTGAATCTTTAAATGTCCTCTCTTTCCTTGTCCTTACTTTTTAAAGGGCCAAACTCTCTGCACGTAACTAATTGATAGGACCAATAGGGAACTGTAGGTATGTCTTCCCTAAAGACTAAAATCGAGATTTTGGTCAGTAGATGGCGCAATTACATCACCAAAATTTCTTGTCATGGGGTCCATTTCCTTTTTTGCATAATGGGTTAACTGGATTCGATGATGTGTTTTATAGTGATGTCGCGAACCCGAAATTTTCGGTTCGTGAACGGCGAACGGGAACTTCCGTAAACGTTCGCGAACCGGGCGAACCGCCATTGACTTCATTGGACAGGCGAATTGAAAAAACCCACAGGGACTCTTTCTGGCCACAAAAGTGATGGGAAAGTTGTTTCAAGGGGACTAACACCTGGACTGTGGCATGCCGGAGGGGGATCCATGGCAAAACTCCCATGGAAAATTACACAGTTAATGCAGAGTCTGGTTTTAATCCATAAAGGGCAGAAATCACCTAACATTCCTAAATCGCAATGAATATGGATTGACACCTGACATATGACATATTGACACCTTGACATATGGATTGACACCTGTCCTCAGAGCCCCTGATGCACACGGACACAGGGACACCTGACATATGACATATTGACACCTTGACATATGGATTGACACCTGTCCTCAGAGCCCCTGATGCACACGGACACAGGGACTGAATAGGGACTGTTCCCCTTACATATGGTCACTTGGCAGGTATGGATTGACACCGGTCCTTAAAGCCCCTGATACACACTGACACAGAGCAGAATAGGGACTGTTCCCCCTACATAGGGTCACTTGGCAGATATGGATTGACACCTATCCTAAGGATCCCTGATACACACTGACACAGAGCAGAATGGGTAATATTCACTAAATGCCAAACATTGTTATACAGGGGAATATTCAGTAAATAAGGATAAGGTGGGGGACCTACTGTCCTCCCCCCCGGCCCCCACCCCTGCGCGGTGGGTGGGGGGCATAAATCACAATGGGGGGGACCTACTGATAGGAGTGGTGTACTATTCTTATCAGTTTAATACCTGTTGCGTCTCCTATCAGTGGACGTGTATATGGCAGCGATTTTAGGAACTGCACACCTGGGACCCGAGCAAGGTCACCTCGTTCAACAGGCTACAACATTTGTCCCTGGGAAAACTAGCCTGGACATCATGTACAACTTATATGGATATGGCAGCGATTTTTGTAACAGGGAGATGGAAGAAGATGCTTGGTCGGTCCTCTTACTTCAAATTTGGGGCACTGCGCGTGCAATCTAATGTGCCACCAGATAGGAGTGGTGTGTTTAGTATTATTCTTATCAGTTTAATTCCTGTTGCGTCTCCTATCAGTGGACATGTATATGGCAGCGATTTTAGGAACCGCACACCTGGGACCCGAGCAAGGTCACCTCAATCAACAGGCTACAACATTTGTCCCTGGAAAACTAGCCTGGACATCATGTACAACTTATATGGATATGGCAGCGATTTTTGTGACAGGGAGATGGAAGAAGATGCTTGGTCGGTCCTCTTACTTCAAATTTGGGGCACTGCACGTGCAATCTAATGTGCCACCAGATAGGAGTGGTGTGTTTAGTATTATTCTTATCAGTTTAATTCCTGTTGCGTCTCCTATCAGTGGACGTGTATATGGCAGCGATTTTAGGAACCGCACACCTGGGACCCAAGCAAGGTCACCTCGTCCAACAGGCTACAACATTTGTCCCTGGAAAACTAGCCTGGACATCATGTACAACTTATATGGATATGGCAGCGATTTTTGTAACAGGGAGATGGAAGAAGATGCTTGGTCGGTCCTCCTACTTCAAATTTGGGGCACTGCACGTGCAATCTAATGTGCCACCAGATAGGAGTGGTGTGTTTAGTATTATTCTTATCAGTTTAATACCTGTTGCGTCTCCTATCAGTGGACGTGTATATGGCAGCGATTTTAGGAACCGCACACCTGGGACCCGAGCAAGGTCACCTCGTTCAACAGGCTACAACATTTGTCCCTGGAAAACTAGCCTGGACATCATGTACAACTTATATGGATATGGCAGCGATTTTTGTGACAGGGAGATGGAAGAAGATGCTTGGTCGGTCCTCTTACTTCAAATTTGGGGCACTGCACGTGCAATCTAATGTGCCACCAGATAGGAGTGGTGTGTTTAGTATTATTCTTATCAGTTTAATTCCTGTTGCGTCTTTCAGGGCCAGTAGTGATTGCAGCCATTGCTCTTTAGTAACGGGGAGCTGGCATTCCTTGCAGGGCCGGTGCAAGGAAATTTTTTGCCGCCCCCCCCCCCCCATATGTCCTGCCCACCATGTGACATCACAATGCCCCGCCCATATGCTCTGCCATATAGGCCAACGCCAGTCTTCACAAAGGGTCTTTTATCTGAAAAGACAGTGTGTTTACATTAAAAAGCCAACAGGCACAGGCTATAGACACCAGAACCACTACATTATGCTGTAGTGCTTCTGGTGACTATAGTATCCATTTAATGTGAGGTAAATTAGAGATTAGTGCCACTAATAATATATTGGATTGCCTACTTACCACCAGATGAGGACAAGAGGCTGATGATGGGCTTAGTCTGGTTCCACAGGTCTGGTGTAGAAGAGGCTCTCTGGAGACTGTTTTTAACAGTGCTCACAACAATTAACGAACAGGAAGCAGCTCCATTTTTTAGGGCCCCTTACACAGCTCAAGGTCTGGGCCCCCAGGGGGCATACACCTACAATGCCCACCAATAAATCCACCTACATGGCCCGTCCATGAGTTGGGGATGTTTTATGTGTGTAATTTGTGTAAGGGATGTAGTGTGTTTATAGGGTGTGTTTGCGTGTAAGGAATGCATTGTATGTTTCTGTGTGTGTGTGTGTGTGTGTGTGTAAGGGGTGCAAGGTTTGTTTCTGTGTATGTAATTGAATGCAGTGTGTGTCTGTAAGGGGGGCATTAATTATGTAAGAGAACGTAAGGGATGCATTGTGTGTTTCAGGGTGTGTCTGTGTGTGAGTAGGAATGCATTGTATGTTTCTGTGTGTGTGTGGGGGGGATGCATTGTGTATGTGTGTAGTGTAAAAGAGAGGGTTTGTGGGGTAGGATAGGGACTGAGAGGGGAACAGCTCTTTATTTTTTATTTTTTTTAAATTCATAGTGCTCTCCCCTCCAGTCAATTATTGATTTCCCCCTCCCTTCTGTCCCTCCGTGTTCTCCCCTTCTGTCCCTTAGTGCTCTCCCTTGGCCCCCTGTCCCTCTGCAGTCCCCCCTTTGTGGTCATCTCACTCCCCCTCCCCCTTAGTGGTCCTCCCTCTCCCAAACCCCTTAGTAGACCTTCCCCTACTCCCCCCACCCCCTTAGTGGTAATCTCCCCCCCTTAGTGGTCCTTCCCCTCCTCCCCTCTCCTTAGTAGTCCTCCCTCCTTACCCCCCTTTGATGGTCCTTCCCCCCATTAGTGGTCCTCCCTCTCCCAAACCCCTAGTGGACCTCCCCTCCTCCTCCCTCAGTGGTCCTTACCTCCCCACCCCCGTTCCCCCTGTGTTCCTTCACCCCCCTCCCCCAGTGGTCCTGACTCATGCCTCCCCAAGTGGTCCTTACCCTCCCCTCCCCTAGTGGTCCTTACTTCCCCCTCCCCTCCCCTAGTGGTCCTTACCCTCCCCTCCCCTAGTGGTCCTTACTTCCCCCTCCCCTCCCCTAGTGGTCCTTGCTCCCCCTCCCCTAGTGGTCCTTACCCTCCCCTCCCCTAGTGGTCCTTGCTCCCCCCTCCCCTAGTGGTCCTTACCCTCCCCTCCTCTAGAGGTCCTTAGCCCCCCTTGTGGTCCTTATCCCCTCCTAGTGGTCCTTATACCCCCCCTTTCCCTCCTAGTGGTCCTTATCCCCCTCCCTCCCCTAGTGGTCCTTATCCCCCCTCCCCTAGTGGTCCTTATCCCCCCCCTCCCTCCCCTAGTGGTCCTTATCCCCCCTCCCTCCCCTAGTGGTCCTTATCCCCCCTCCCTCCCCTAGTGGTCCTTATCCCCCCTCCCTCTCCTAGTGGTCCTTATCCCCCCCTCCCTCCCCTAGTGGTCCTTATCCCCCCTCCCTCCCCTAGTGGTCCTTATCCCCCCCTCCCTCCCCTAGTGGTCCTTATCCCCCCCTCCCTCCCCTAGTGGTCCTTATCCCCCCTCCCTCCCATAGTGGTCCTTATCCCCCCCTCCCTCCCATAGTGGTCCTTACCCCCCCTCCCTCCCTCCCATAGTGGTCCTTACCCCCCCTCCCTCCCTCCCATAGTGGTCCTTACCCCCACCCCCTCCCCTCCCATAGTGGTCCTTACCCCCCTCCCCTCCCCTCCCGGTCCTTATCCCCCCCTCCCCTCCCATAGTGGTCCTTACCCTCCCCTCTGCCCATGTAGTGTGACCGGGCGGCGCGGAACAGGAACCTCTGTTTCCTGTACCCGGCCGCCGGCAGAATGACAGGAAGCGCTCACTGAGTGAGCACTTCCTGTCATTCCGCCGGCGGCCGGGTACAGGAAACAAAGGTTCCTGTCCCGCGTTCCGCGCCGCCCGGCCACGCTACATGGAGAGACCGGCAGGAGGGAGCGCTCTGCGCTTCCCTCCTGCCGGTCACTCAAACCCGGCTGCCCTCCGCGCCGCCTGAGGCTTGTAAAAGCGCTCAGGCGGCACAGCATGAGGAGCCACACCGGGTGCAGGGATCCGGCGCCCCCTGGTAAGTTGCGCCCTAGGCGGCTGCCTAGGTCGCCTTACAGGTGGCCAGGCCCTGATTCCTTGTTCCATTGATTCATAAACGAGAATTCTGGATGGGGAGTAGCGTGTAACGGATCGACGGGCACCCCGACTGGGTACCTCCGTTGAAGGATACTCCTAGCGCTTCCTGAGGACTCCAAGCACTGCAGCAGACACCACAACCACCGAACCGGAGAAGCATTGGAATGCTCTCAAGCATATGAATGCTGTAAACAGCTGAACAGGAAAAGCATACAATCAGCTTACACTCCTGGCAATCAGCATACAATCCAATTTCCCCAATAACGAGACGACACTTCGTTTTGAGGTCAAGCAGAACTAACTGTACTGGCACATACAGCCTCTTTTATTCCCAATCCACAAACTTAGTACTGCCCACAGGGTTTTACAGAGCAACCAATAAAACACGTACATTACAGAAAACACTCCCAGCAATTACACACAAAATCCTCCCCTCTGCCTGTGATCTAATTATGGTACACAATGGGTTAACATAATTATCACAAGCAGGATACAGTTTTTATATATGTACTATAACTTTAAAAATAAACATCCAATCTTCATAAAAAATACATATTATTAATCAGCGTACTTGAAATATAAACATACTCAAAAATCATGCAAATCCTTCCATAAGTTCAAAAGTTAGCTGGAAGTCCTTTGTGACCGACCGCAGGCACATTTTCCTGCCCAAAACAGTTCCATAGATTTGGGCTGTGCGGTCGGTCAATTTCACACTGAAAAAATGACTAAGTCCCATTTGAACGGGACTTAGTCTCTGCAGCTGGAAACTGAGTGTAGGAGAAGGTAAGGGTCAGCGGTGTTCGTTGAAATGTGTAGCCGATTTCAGTTCCATGGATTTGGCTACACATACTGCGGACCTCGTTCGAATGAACAAAGATGGCCGCCGCCACGTGTTCGTTTGTCGAATGGCGGCCACTTCGACTACTTCGGCACTTTGGCTGCATCCGAAGTGCCAATTTAAAGCTGCAGAACTGCTCCAATACAATTTAAAGGGGCAGCAAGTCTTCTAAAATCCGATCTGCTAAATATTCTTTAACAGGCAATATCTTCCAAGGGCCATAGTCTTAAAGGGGCATTGTTCCCAAAAGTCAAAGAATGTCCCCAGATGGTTTTTAAAGGGCCAGCAGCAGCATAATAAAATACAATATGCCCAAATACTGTATTTAAAGGGTAAAATCTCCCAGGGGCCATAGTCAGCAGGCAGGAGGCGGGCAAACAGGCTTCTCCAATGCCCAGTGGCGAGGTTGGTTTCGCCACATAGGACTTTGCCATCTCCGGTTGTGTGTGTTGTGAGGTGTAACACCTTATCCAAAAATATACTTTTTAACTGAATATACGGAAATATAAAAGATGGTGGTAAATTGTATTTTGTGGGGATATTTATGGGATGATAATATTAAACAGTCGAGAATTGCCCACTATTTCAATTCTCTTAGATCTTACAGATCGTTATCATGTAAGTGAAATGTATTCCATACAAATAAAATCACAATTTGTTATAAAAATAGATATAATTTATTGTGACAAAAAATAATAATAATATTAGGCAGCATGCATGATAATAATCAGTGAATATTTAGTATAACATAAGTATGCAATACAATGGCAATGTTAAAACAATCCAATGACTAACAGCATCAACTGTCAGGACTTTAGATTTATGAGGGTACTTCACAGACAAAAAGCTAAACTTCCAGCGAAAATTCGTAAAACCTTGGCTAACAGTTAAATCAACTGAGTAACCCTTTCAATGCTGGCTAGATCCTCCTAGGCATCTAATATCATATTCTCATGTAATTTTCAATTAAAATAACATTCAAACCAGCTCATTAATCATTTCCTGGAACCATCCAATAAGAATAATCTACCAGATTCTATAAACCGAATTTTAATTTGCCTAAAAAGATATCTTATCCTATTTAGAGCAAATCAATACACATGGATAAAAACATCGGTATGCCAACACGTGATAATAATCATATTAATATATAATTATTCTTAATTCCACCTGCAGAATGGAATGTTTATAACTATATATTCTTTAGTTAACTAAATATGGAAATCTGACCGTGATTTATCCAGTCATATATCATGCTATTGTTTTTTTTTTTATTAATTTAGATTAATTAAATAAAACCAGCATAATTACCAGTTAAGTAGATGTTCTCATCAGATGAGTAGGTAGTCCCAGGAACTTGAATGTGTGTATGATTGGTTGTATGGAGGTATGTAAGTAATAGTAAAAAGTAAGTGTCAAGGAGAGTTTCTTGAGTTGGGTCCAAGAGAGTTTGAGTGTGTCCCAGAGTGAATATCTGACCTGGATCTCTCTGAATGTCCGAATCTGAAAGCCCAAAACTCTCCAACTAACCTCTCTCTTCCCTTTGTCCTAACTTTTAAAGGGCCAGACTCTCTGTACGTCATTAGTTGATTAGGCCAATAGGAATCTGAAGGTGTGGTAAACCTGCAGATTGCAATTTAGGTATTTGGTCCATAGAGGGCAGTCTCGCCTCAGTAAACCTTCCTATCCAGGAAAGAGTTAACTTTTCCTGATGACGATTTTGATCGTAATTTCTAAAATTGACAGTTTAAACTCAATTTCACCCCTTACTTACAATGGGACCTTGTAAGATTTAGAAAGTAAAATTAATTATTTAATCTTCTCTGTCACTAATGTCTGTGTTTAGAATTATTTCTATTCCATTAACATTTAGACAGAGCCTTCCATCCCCCTGCTTCATTGCTTATCACTTGGCTTGTTTATATAATGCATTCCTTAGCTCAGGCCAGCGGTTAATGTTACAGAAAGGAAGAAGAAATTATGTATCTTTGTTATCCTGAAAATAGCAAAATGGAGTCTGCTCTGTTCTGAGTGACTCTGGCAATATACACTTTTAATTTCTATTTTAGCACAAAATGTCTACCGATATAAATATCCTGACAATTTGTTCTGTAGCGTAGGGAAGGGTAGAAAGTCACCTTGGGAGCATGGATCTATAAGGCGGTTGACACCCTGCCCTGTCCAGCCATTCAGTGATAACCAAGGTGAGAGAGTGAAGTGCAGTTAAGGGTGCCCATTTCAGAAATGTGTTATTGTTAGCGTATGGGCGGTGTAGTTGGTCCCATGTTTGTATTGTTAATCTAGTAAGCGGTAAGAGCATACTCGATTTATCACGTAAGTTTATAGGCGTCCACATATAGTTTATAGCGGAGCAAGTTGGGTGGTATTCATTCTCCATATCTACCCATTGCAACGTCCCTTTATGAGCATGTAGTTTAATGGCGTTTTCTAGGATTGCTGCTTTATGGTAGCGTTGTGAATGTGGAAAGCCTAGGCCTCCCGAGTGTGTTGGGGCTTGTAGTAGGGAGAGAGGAATACGTTTTTTTTTTATTTCCCCATACAACTGTGGAGAGTATTTTTTGTATCTGTTTGCCCAGTGCGGGCGCTAGTGGTAGTGGTAACATCCTAAATATATATAACAATTTCGGTAAGATTATAATTTTGACGGCATTTATCTTGCCTAGCCACATAAGAAAAGCATTGTTCCATTTAGAGAGTTGGTGATTGCACATTTGTGGCAACGGAGATAAATTATGTGTTATAATTCCTCAGGTGGTGGTCGCAATTTTAACTCCCAAATATATGAGGTGTGTTTGTCTCCAATCAAAAGCGAATTGGTTTTTTAGTGATTGGACAGTGGCATGTGGTATTCTTATGGGAAGTGCTTGGGTTTTCGTCTGGTTCAGTTTGTAATACGATATCCAACTATACTTGTAGGGTGTGCATTAAGTGTGGTAGTGATTGTGCGGGTTGCGTCAGTGATATAAGCATATCATCCGCAAACATAGCTAGTTTATACACAGCGGTTTTGACCGGGACTCCTGAGATATTCGTCATGTTCCGGATTTTTTTTTTTTTTTTTTTAATTCTTTATTTTTGCAGTGCAGATCAAGAATAACATACAAGCGTGAGGTACCCCGTCGGCAATCCTCAGGCAAATGTGTAACATTTAGAACAATGGGGTGAACCGCAATGCATGCACATTTTTATATTTTTTAGTCAAAACTGTTTGTTATAGCGAAGGGATTTGATAGAAAACCTCCGTTCATGACTTTGGCAGAAGGGCCAGAGTATAAGGCTGGGACTCCTTTTATGAACGACCTAGGAAATCCAAATTTCACAAGGACCAGTTCCATGTATTTCCAATTCAGTCTATCGAAGGCCTTCTCCGTGTCCAGCGCTAAGAGAAGACCATCCATCGAGTGTGTTTCCATATGGGCCAGAACATTCAGGATTTTCCTTGTGTTATCCGATCCCTGCCTATTTTTAATGAAACCCGATTGATCATTGTGGACTATGCGTGTCAATATGTCTTTCAGTCATTCTGCCAGAACTTTAGCATATATTTTGGTGTCGCAGGAAAAACACTAATGTTTTTAAGACACTTGCTAACCAACCATTTATCTTTTACTAAGATAGCCTGTACTAACTGTAACGGCACCCCCAGGCATAAAAAGGGGTTAAAAGCCGTTTAGTAGATCTTCCTTTCCAGAGACACAGGCACAGCTACTGTAGACACCAATACACCGAACCGGAGAAGCATATGAATGCACTCAAACATACGAATGCTGTAAACAGCCGAATAGGAAAAACCATATGAATAGGTTTACACTCCTAGCAGTCAAACTGGAACAGCATACAATAAATCCCCCCAAGAACGAGACAAGGCTCCGTTTTGAGGGTCAAGCAGGAACAGACAGAGCTGTGGGTTTATTGTTCTTATATACACATTAGTACCACCCACAGGGTTTTGTAAAACAACCAATAAACACGTACAATAAACTCAGACACTCCCACACAAAATCCTCCACTCTGCTGTGATACAATTACCTTACACAATGGGTAATGTAATTATCACAGGCAGAGAAATACAGTTTTTCCACATTATTCATAACTTTAAAAGTATGCATCACATTTTTTCAGAATCAGCATACTCCAAATACAAACATACGTCAAAATCATACAAATTGGTCCAGTGGTTCAAAAGATAGATCGTAGTCCATTGTGACCAAATGAAGCATGGCTTTTCTGACCAAAACCAGTTCCACAGAGTCTTCTATCCTGGAAATAATTGGGAAGTAATCCAATTATCTCCAAGGACAGAGGCAAAACTCCATTGAACACATGGCAGCAAAATACAATAAAATACATAAAAATATATAATTGTGCAGCCATTGCATAAAACAGGTACATTCAACATATCCCCAGATAGCTCAGATCTGAGCGCACATTATTACTGAATGTGGCTCAGATAACACACATACAGTTCAATTGCCATGGAGCCAAAGTCTTTCCCATAGTCTTTCATTATACGAATGGGCTCCATGGCATAGTTATCTGGGGTATTACCGCTCAAACAGGGCAAGCACCGAATGACTCGGCTTTCGTGTCTTTGCAGGGGAAAATCAAGCGTTTCAACATGGGGCCATAGTCTAAAGGCAGGAGGCGGGCAACCAGGCTCCTCCAATGCACAGTGGCGAGATTGGTCTCGTCACACTAACGCATTATTCACGGTTTTGGACATAGTCACTTGACATGTTTCAGAGCCATGTTTAATATACTCAATCCCACACAAAGCATTGGTAGAATCGTACACGAAAGGTTTTCCATCACACTGGAAATTGTTGTCTTTGAATTTCTCGCAGTCATTCAAAATGGGTATTGAATACCAATCTGGTACCCACGGTTGAAAAGCTAGAACATTTGGGGTTTGGACTTTAACGTGGATATCTTCCTTCCATGTATCGACATTGTAAATTCTTTTAATTTGAAAAATGTTTTTGGGAGTTACATATGGTATGGCCAATAAAAAGCAAATCTCCATGCGTTCCAGATCATTTAAGAGAGGTATAGTGCTTATTACGCTTAAATAAGTTGTGACTTTGGTGCAACTCAGTGGACTTGGCAATTAACTCCGATTGCAAATTTGTTGCAACAACTGTGTCTTCCACAATAGTTAAAGCAGCACTGTCATGCCGAATCCCGTTTTTTTTAAAGCCCCTAAGCCCCCCAGATTACCTCTTTTTTTTTTTTTTTTAATTCTTTATTTTTTCACTCGGCAGGAAAGGGAGTGCAATAAACAACTTTTAGGCTTACGCAGAAGCCCACTTCACATAAAAACTGTGTCAGTTATTACAGTACATAAGTAAGAAGAGGAATGGAAGAGTGACATATTAGGATATGCATATACAGTGGTTTGTATCCCTGAATTCCAGCGAGGTTTTTGTAATTGTGAGGTTCCCTTGTACAGCAAGCGGAAAGAGAGGGAAGTGGGGACGGAGGTAAGAGGGAGCGGGGGATAGAGATGAAAAATGAAAGGGGGGGAGGGGGATAAGGGAGATAGGGACTAAAAATGCTGTAATCCTCCACCGCTATACTGTGTCCCGGTTTTGGTTGTCTGGTTCCCTTCTCTGTGTGGGTGATACCCGTGTCATGAGTTTACCAACCAGGTAAGGATTCGGACGGTGGGCTCATGGAAGTTGGCTTGGCATCGCGGGCGACCCGCGTCTTTGTTCTAGTAAAGAAGAGTTGTTGCCTATGACGTGACAGTGACGGCAAAGGCTCTATTTTATAGGTAGTGCGTAGATGTAAAAGGGTAGTTCCCCCAGTGAGCGGGATAGAATACATCTTAGGTCTGCAAGCAAGGATGTGGATTGTGTGTTACTTGTATGCCCTTGGTTTAGGGCCGCACCTGGGGCTCATATGAGGGGGGAGACAATTTAGAGGTAGTCCTAACGTGAAGGAGAGCGGAGGAGCTAAGGGAGGGGGGGGGGTGGGGAGGTACGTGGCACTGAGGCCCTGCCAGGCTATCCTTGTATGGAGGTCAACAAAGAGTGGGGGAGGCGGTTCAACCAAATTCGCTGTCATCCCAGAGGTCCCATATCTTGTGAAAAGTTTTAGTGGACCCCCTGAGTCTAGCTGTTAGGTCGTCCATTAGCCTTATCTCTCTAATTCTGGCCACTATTTCGGGCTCGGTAGGGGTGGAAGGTTTTAACCATGAGGCTGCTGCAGCCTTCCTGTCCGCTAAGGTAATTTTATGTATGAGTTTCTGCTCAGCCCTGGTCCAGCCCTCTATATGTCTGTTGAGCAGATAGACCCATGGATCCAGCTCTAAAGTCCTGGAGAAAACCCGGCTCAGGAGGGTCTGGACTCCCTTCCAGAACCTGACCATACTAGGGCATTCCCACCACATGTGGAGATACGACCCCTTTAGTCCGCAACCCCTCCAGCATTCGTCGTTTATAGTTTTGCGCATCCGCAGTAGTTTTACTGGGGTGGTGTACCACCGGAACAATGTCTTAAATGATTGCTCCTGGAGGGTCACGCATACAGAGGCGGTGGCGTTGGCCTCCCAAATCTCTTGCCACTCCGTTCCCTCCAGGACCTCTCCGAGCTCCTGTTCCCATTGGTCAGCGTAAGTTAGTCGGCCCCACTCTTTCGTCTTAGCGCAAAGATGGGCATACAGCATTGTGATCGTTCCCCGGGGTTTTCTGATATACACCAGTGTTCAAAGAATGTAAGCGGTTTTAACGCTGCGCTTTTGATATGTGGTTGTTTGACGAAGTCTTGTAATTGGATGTATCTGAAGAAATCGCTAGGTGTGAGGTGTCTCCCCTGCGAGAGGTCGTTGAACCCTACTATGTCGGGGCCATTATAGAGGTGGCAAATCCTCTGTATCCCGGTGTGTTCCAGGTTCCTGAAATCCCTGGCA
Source organism: Pelobates fuscus (assembly GCF_036172605.1). Classification (NCBI taxonomy): domain Eukaryota; kingdom Metazoa; phylum Chordata; class Amphibia; order Anura; family Pelobatidae; genus Pelobates; species Pelobates fuscus. The sequence goes on along the minus strand of NC_086326.1, from coordinate 149,800,836 downwards.
GTCATGCCTGGGGCAAAGGCTCTGTTGCGGAGGTAGGGCATTAGGGGGGAGGGTGAGGATGCCAGGCTGTATTTCGTGTGGGTGTGGTCCCATAATCTAAGTGAATTTAGAATCGCCGGGCATGTAACTCTGAGTATGGGTCTTTGTTCTCTCGGAACCCACATGGCAAATTGTGGTAGGTCCGCCCCTATCATGAGGGATTCAATATCTACCCATTTCCTTTTGCCTGGGGGAGTGTGCCACATCGCCACCTGAGCTAGTTGGGCAGCTAGGTAATAATAATATAGGCACGGCAGCCCCAGTCCCCCCCTTGTTTTGTGTTTATAAAGGATCTGCCTTGAAATCCGGGGGCGTTTATTTTGCCAGATAAATGTGCCTATGGTTCGTTGCAGTGGTTGTAATTGGGCTTTTGACAGTTGTAGTGGTAATGCCTGGAATAGGAACAGGATACGTGGGAGGATATTCATTTTAACAGTGTGAATCCGTCCCACCCACCTGTCCAGGTCTTTTGCTAGGGTTTTGAAAATGGGAGAGTAGTTGTATTGGAATAGTTTACTGGGGTCTGCGGTTAAGTGGACTCCTAAATATTTAATGGAGGTGTGCTCGATGCGTATCTTGTGTTCGTGTCCTATCTTTGTAGCGTCATTTGCCGACATGCCCACAGGAAGCGCGCTGGACTTGGCCATATTCACTACATAGCCCGAGATTTCCCCGTAACTCAGGAGGACTTCTTGCAGAGCCGCCATGGATTGGGATGGGTTAGTGAGTGTTAGCAATACGTCATCGGCGTAGGCCGAGACCAGGAACTCGCTGCCCCCCACTGGGATTCCAGTGATTCTGGGGTGCTGCCTAAGGGTCTGCAGCAGGGGTTCAAGGGCTAGAACAAACAGGAGTGGGGATAGCGGGCATCCCTGCCTGGTACCATTGTGTAGACTGAAGGGGTGGAGGGGAGCCCCCGAGATCTGGACCTGGGCTCGGACATTGCTATACATCGCTCTGATGGGTGCAATGAATTTCCCTGGCAGTCCTAGGTGCTCTAGCACTGTGAACAGGTAAGTCCAGGTCACCCTGTCAAAGGCCTTTTCAGCGTCTAATGATACAATTAGTGACGGGGTATTCAGGGTGGCCTGTCTCCATATTAGATCTATATTGCGCCTAGTATTTTCAAAAAGTTGCCGTTCGGGGACAAAACCGACCTGATCTGGGTCTATAAGTGACGTCAGGAGAGGGTTTAGGCGGGACGCTAGGACCTTGGCTAGTATCTTCATGTCGTGGTTTATCAAGGAGATTGGCCTATAGCTAGACGGGAGCATGGGGTCTTTCTCAGGTTTGGGTAGCAGCACTATGGTGGCCAAGGACATGTCTTGGTCTGGGACACCACCGTTCCTGAGTTCTGTAAACAGTCGGAGGAGGCGGGGTGTTAGCTCTTCCCTGAACGCCTTATAGTATCCGCCGTCAAAACCGTCAGGACCTGGTGATTTATTACCCTTTAGGGCTGTTATGGCCTTATCTATTTCTTCTTCAGTAATTTCAGAGGCTAGGGCTGCCCGGGCCTCGGGAGGGAGCGTGGGCAGTCGTAGGTCAGCGAGGAAGTTGTTAATGTCATTAAGTTCGGTCGCACTACTGCCTGCCGTACATGGGGTATGGTTGTATAGATGTTTGTAGTATTGTGTGAAGATTGCCGCTATCTCTGTCGGGGAGGTTTTGGTCGTTCCGTCCGGGTGCCTGATCGCGGTGATGTGTTTCCGTCTCTGTCGGGGGTTTAGGGTCCTAGCTAGCAATGTGTCCATTTTATTTGCTTTTTCATAGAATGTGCGTCTCGAGTAGGTCAGGGATTTGGCTGTGTCGTCCAGTAATAGCGTCCTAATTTCATGCCTCTTGGCGTCGAGTCTCTGAAAAGTCGGTCTGTCTGGGTGAGTTTGGTGGGCCTGCTCTAAGGCGCGCAGCTCCAAGAGTAGCTGGTCGAGGGTCTGGAATTTCAGTTTTTTCTTTCTAGTGGCTAGGCGAATGAGCGAGCCCCTGATCACCGCTTTGTGTGCGGCCCAAATCGTAGTAGCTTTTAGGTCTGGGGTGTCGTTCGTGGTGAAAGATTACCTCTTTATTCTTTATTTTCTGCCCCGATCTTTATTCAGGGCGCCGCCATCTTTGTGTGGGTAGGTGAAGTCCCTGTCGGACACGTCATCTGCCCACACTAGACAGACTGTGAGATTCCCGCACATGCCCAGACGAATGAATGAATAGAAAAAATCCCAGACGAATGAATGAATAGAAAAAATCAAATGAACAAATAAACACCGAATATCAGTGTTCGTTTGTTTGTTCGGTTTATTACAAGGCGGGAGCTAATAATAAATGTAAATATGTAAACATAGAAGCGGCAGGGAGCAGTGCTCCCCACCACTTCCTAAACCCCCAAGTCCCCCCCTCACTCTATGGGGGTCAATATGACCCCCCATAGTAGCATAAGGGAGATTAAAATCTCCCCAATGCCCTACTCGCTATACCGCATGTCCACTAAACCACTAAACAGTGCTCTGTGTCATTTTACACAGCGTGGGAAAGTTCTTTGGAATTTTCCCACACTGTGTAAAATGACAAAGAGCACTCTGATTGGCTTAAACCCACCAATCAGAGTGTTCTTAGCCTAATTGCAGGGCTGGGCAAGGCTTTATAAGGGGCTGAAAAATGAAGATTTATATGGGGCTGAAAAATGAAGATTTTAGAAAAAAGAAGACGTCGAATGGTAAGTTTAATTTTAATTTACAGGTTAGCAATTTTATTCCCCCCTCACTATTTTTTAGGGTGAGGGGGGTAGGTAGGGGCCTTTTTATTTGGGTAGGGGGTGGGTGACTAGGGGCTTGGGGACCCCTAGTCACCTCGATGGGGGGGGGGATTGACTTAGTGCCCCCACCCGCCGCCCAGGGGTGGGGGCCGGAGAGGGGGAGGACAGTAGGTCCCCCCCCTCATTATCATTATGGCCCCCACCACCCTGGGGTGGGGGCTGGGTGGGGGGGGAGGACAGTAGGTCCCCTCCTCATTATCCTTATGGCCCCCACCCGCCGCCCAGGGGTGGGGGCCGGAGGGGGAGGACAGTAGGTCCCCCCATTGTAATTTATGGCCCCCACCCACCGTGCAGGGGTGGGGGCCGGTGGGGAGGACAGTAGGTCCCCCCCCTCATTATCATTAGGGCCCCCACCCGCCGCCCAGGGGTGGGGGCCGGGTGGAGGGGGGAGGACAGTAGGCCGCCCCCCCCTCATTATTATTATGGCACCCGCCGCCCAGGGGTGGGGGCCGGAGGGGGGAGGACAGTAGGTCCCCCATTGTAATTTATGGCCCCCACCCACCGCGCAGGGGTGGGGGCCGGGGGGAGGACAGTAGGTCCCCCCCCCATTATCATTAGTGCCCCCACCCGCCGCCCAGGGGTGGGGGCCGGGTGGAGGACAGTAGGCCACCCCCCCCTCATTATTATTATGGCTCCCACCCGCCGCCCAGGGGTGGGGGCCAGGGGGGGAGGACAATAGGTTCCACCCCCATTGTAATTTATGGCCCCCACCCACCGCGCAGGGGTGGGGGCCGGGGGGAGGACAGTAGGTCCCCCCCCCTCATTATCATTAGGGCCCCCACCCGCCGCCCAGGGGTGGGGGCCTGGTGGAGGGGGAGGACAGTAGGTCCCCCCCATTGTAATTTATGGCCCCCACCCACCGCGCAGGGGTGGGGGCCGGGGGGAGGACAGTAGGTCCCCCCCCTCATTATCATTATGGCCCCCACCCGCTGGCCAGGGGTGGGGGCCGGGTGGGGGGGAGGACAGTAGGTTTCCCCCCTCATTATCATTATTGCCCCCACCCGCCGCCCAGGGGTGGGGGCCGTAGAGGGGGAGGACAGTAGGTCCCCCCCTCATTATCTTTATGGCCCCCACCCACCGTTTAGGGGTGGGGGCCGGGGGGGGAGGACAGTAGGTTCCCCCCATTGTAATTTATGGGCCCCACCCACCGCACAGGGTTGGGGACCGGGGGGGAGGACAACAGGCTGCTCACTGCTTAGTAGACATTCCCCTACTCGCGGTATATCGAGTAGGGGCATATTATTTACTAATACTAAGTAATCTTTACTTAGTATTAGTAAATATGGCTGAAAGACCAGTTTAGGTCTTTCAGCCTTTTAGTAGATAGCTCCCTGATACCGTGGGAATTAGGGAGTTATCTACTAAGCGGCTGCAAGATGCAGCCACAGCAATGAATAGGATCGGAGTTTCATTCATTCGAATGAAATTCCGATCTGAACTAAGTGCCGAATTGCGTTCTAAAACAAACGAACATACTGTTCTCATTCAGTTAGAACGCAATTCGGCAGTTTCGTCTGAAATGACAGGAAGCATCGCGGGAACACAGAGGAAAGGTAAGGATTATGGGAAAATTGCTCTGACCAGCGGAAATGAAGCACACTTTGCTCCGCCGCTGGTCAGAGCTGGTCAAGCGGAGGAATCCTCCATAAGGCAAAGAGTCCCTACTTTGTCTTATGATTTTAAAGAAAACTAAAGAAGACAGAAAGAAAAGAATAACAGATCCTGAGAGAGGGGGAGAAGAGGAAGAGATTGAGGAAAGGTAAGTTCGGCATGACCACTTTAACACATCTTGGAGAAGTGTTCCTTGCTGTTTTATCACCAGATGAATATCGTTAATGTGTTGCTTTAGCTCATAGATTTCAATATCCAGTTTTTGGACAGTTATAGAGTTGGCTGCAGAAATTCCAGTGGCGACAACTGCACCGACAGTGGCACAAACTAATGCAACAATTATAGCGGTGAGGAACCTTTTGGATCAGTTGCTCATCTAAATAGTACTGGATACAAATGGTTTCCGGGAATATTAACAATAGACTGGTTATATTGCTCGCGGTATAGCGCGGTATGCAATATGTAGCTTTCGTTTAACACCTAGGATTTTCCACATCTTAGCCATTACTTCGCTGGTAAAATGACTTCCTCTGTCTGACTCAATTCTTTGAGGCAGACCGAACCTGGACAAGACATGGTTAATCAACAAAGTGGTGCACACGGTACTCTTGTTCTCTTTGCAAGGCAAACACTCGATTCACTTTGTGCACATACATGCAACGTTAACATGTATTTGTTATCTCTTGAAGATCTTGTTACAGGACCTATAAAGTCAATTTAAATATCAGACCAGGGTAATGACATCCCCCTCTTCTGAACTGGTGCACGATGGGTTGGACCATGGGGTTGATATTGCGGACAGATCAAGCATCCCTGACAGTATGTCTTAACATCTCTTAACATGTGTGGCCAGTATGCATAATCACGCAATATCTCATATGTGATCTTATCACCACGATGCCCAGATGTAGGTGCATCATGTGCGTTGTAGCATTAACCCTCGGTGTACAGTTGGGACTACCCATTGTTGTATGCCATGTTTAGAAGTTCTGATAAGCAACCCATCCATGATACTAAATTGGACTTTATATCTTATCAATATTCGTAAATCTTCATTATCTTTGCAATCCTCATCTGTAATGGGATTGGCAGTAGGGTCTTCTATATGTTTATAGAATATGCCTATGACGGGATCGTTCTTCTGACTGGTAATCAGGTCCTCACTAGGAGCTTCTTCAGAGGCGGCTCTCTAATTAGGCGGTTTAGGCGGCCGCCTAAGGCCTCGCGCTGGCGGGGGCCTCGCGGCCGCCTAAACCACCTGTTGGCAGAGTGTGTCAGGTCCTCGGTCACTGACCGAGGACCTAACACCAGGAGGGGGCCCGGCGGCTTGCCCGTTATGCCGCCGGGTGCGAGGCCCCTCCTGGCTGCCCGGCCACCATCGCAGACACTGGTCTGCAGCTCCGCAGTGTGCAGAGCTGCAGACCATGTGACTCGCGAGAATTGGCCAATCAGAGCGTTACCGCGGGTTACCACGGCAACGCTCTGAAATATCGCGAGATTACACGGTCTGCAGCTCTGAGGAGCTGCAGACCGTGAGCAGTGGCCACCGGACCACCAGGGAGCCCACTGGACCACCAGGGAAAGGTAGGCTCTCCCTCCCCATCACCCCCCACCACCCTCAGGCTCACCCCCACCACCATCACCCCCACCACCCTCAGCCTCACCCCCAGCTTCACCACCCACCACCCTCAGCCTCACCCCCCACCACCATCACCCCCCACCACCCTCAGGCTCACCCCCAGCTTCACCACCCACCACCCTCAGCCTCACCCCCCACCACCATCACCCCCACCACCCTCAGCCTCACCACCACCATCACCCCCACCACCCTCAGCCTCACCCCCACTACCACCACCATCACCCCCACCACCCTCAGCCTCACTCCCCACCACCACCATCACCCCCCACCAGCCTCAGCCTCACTCCCCACCACCACCATCACCCCCCACCACCCTCAGCTTCACCCCCCACCACCATCACCCCCACCACTCTCAGCCTAACCCCCACCACCATCACCCCTCCCCACCCTCAGCCTCACCCCCACCACCATCACCCCCACCACCCTCAGCCTCACTCCCCACCACCACCATCACCCCCCACCACCCTCAGCTTCACCCCCACCACCATCACCCCCACCACCCTCAGCCTCACCCCCACCACCATCACCCCTCCCCACCCTCAGCCTCACCCCCACCACCCCTCCCCACCCTCACCATCACGCCCACCACTCTCAGCCTCACCCCCCACCACCACCATCACCCCCCACCACCCTCAGCTTCACCCACCACCACCATCACCCCACCACCCTCAGCCGCACCCCCCACCACCACCATCACCCCCACCACCCTCAGCCTCACCCCCACCACCCCCATCAGCCTCACCCCCCACCACCACCATCACCCCCACCACCATCACCCCTCCCCACCATCACCACCCACCACCGTCAGCCTCACCCCACCACCATCACCCACCATCACCCCCTCAGCCTCACCACCATTACCCCCCACCCCTCCCCACCATCACCCCTCCCCACCATCTCCCCACCCTTACCCCCACCACCCTCAGCTTCACCCCCCCACCACCATCACCCCCCCACCACCCTCAGCCTCACCCCCACCACCATCACCCTCCATCACCACCCTCAGCCTCACCCCCCACCACCATCACCCCTCACCACCCTCACCATCACCCCCTCAGCCTCACCCCCACCACCCTCGGCTACACCCACCACCACAGTCACCATCACCCCCCACCACCCTCAGCTTCACCCCCAACACCATCACCCCTCCCCACCCTCAGCCTCACCCACACCACCCTCACCCCTCCCCACCCTCAGCCTCACCCACACCACCCTCACCATTACCCCTTCACCCTCAGCCTCACTCCCACCACCCTCAGCCTCACCATCCCCCATAACCCCCCACCACCCTCAGCCTCACCTACCACCACCCTCAGCATCACCCCTCACCACCCTCAGCTTCACCACCCACCACCACCCTCAACATCACCCCCCTCAGCCTCACCCCCCACCACCCTCAGCATCACCACCCTCAGCATCACCCCTCACCACCCTCAGCATCACCCCTCACCACCCTCAGCATCGCTCCCCACCACCCTCAGCATCACCACCCTCAGCATAACCCTCCGTCACCACCCTCAGCCTCCCCCCACTCACCATCACCCCCTCCTTCTCACATCACCCCCTCTCACTCTCACATTACCCACTCTCACATTAGCCCCCTACTCTAACATTAGCCCCCCCACTCTAACATTAGCCCCCCCACTCTCACATTAGCCCCCCACTCTCACATTAGCCCCCCAGTCTCACATTACCCCCCACTCTCACTCTCATATTACCCACTCTCACATTACCCCCTCTCACTCTCACATTACCCCCTCTCACATTACCCCCTTTCACTCTCACATTACCCACTCTCACATTACCCCCTCTCACTCTCACATTACTATCACCCCCCGCTCCCTCTCACATTACCATCACCCCCCGCTCCCTCTCACATTACCATCACCCCCCGCTCCCGCTCACATTACCATCACCCCCCGCTCCCTCTCACATTACCATCACCCCCCGCTCCCTCTCACATTACCATTAACCCCCTGCTCCCTTTCACCATCACCCCCGCTCCCTTTCACCATCACACCCCCGCTCCCTCTCACCATCACACCCCCCGCTCCCTCTCACCATCACACCCCCCCGCTCCCTCTCACCATCACACCCCCCGCTCCCTCTCACCATCAGCTACCCCATACACATAGGGTCTCAGACAAAAACGCAAACATGCTCACAGAGACATACATTCGCACACACAAGGATACTCTCTGTCAGACACACGCTCAGGCACATACACAGGTAGACAGTGCATCAATGTGTATATGTGACACTTTTTTGTTAGTGGGGCCTCATGTTTGCGTTTCGCCTAAGGCCTCATAAAGTCTAGAGCCGCCTCTGAGCTTCTTGACTACATTGCACAACATTTAAGTCGGCATTATCTCTAGCCTGTCATCTAGTTATGACTTCAACGTGAATTGAACACAGATGATCGTCGATGTTTAGGGTTTCACCATTGTTGGCTGCTTGTTTTGCCAGTGAATCGGCTAAGTCATTACCTTCCTTGTCAATACCTTGTATTTTAGAATGGCCTTTGGTTTTCTTCCAATATATGATTAAACCATTTTCCTTAACCAGTTCAACGGTTTTACTAAACTATTTCCCATGTTTAACAGGTTTGTTATTGCTTTTCAGCATTTGGTTTAGTTTCCAGCTAGGCAGATATTCGACTAAACTGTTGCGAACATAGTTGGAATCAGTTATGATAATGAATTCTTTGATGCCATATTCTATTTCCATTTGAATGGTCTTATATACTCCACAGAGTTAGACTATATGACTGCTTTTGGGACCAATATTGTATCCTAAAGATACATTTGGATAATCACCTGTCCAGGCGATTGATACCTGCAACTAACTTACGTTCATTACTAATGGTGTGGTGATATGAACAACCATCAATGTATACCCACGGTAGTGGTCGACAGTATTCCTCGTCATAGACTTTATAAGGGGATAGCAATTGCTCTTCTAGGAAGTCGTCTCCGGTGTCATTATCATCCAGAGATGGAGCAGTACAGTCATGCAATTCTGCTAAACCTTGGGCAACCCCTTATGTTTATGACGGACTTCTAACGGCCATCCCTGTAAGGATAGAGTCCGTGCAGTAATCCAACTGTTAGAGAGATTGCCATCTCTGATTCTTTCACTCTGCAAATACTGTAGGGGATGGTGAGCAGTTTCTACAATTATTTTCTCACCTTGGATATAGCTATGAAAATTTTGTAGTGCCCAAACAGTCGACAATAACGCCTTGTCACTCGTGTTGATATTAACTTCAACAAGTGACAAAGTCTTGCTAGCATATGCAATAACTTTGTTTAGACTGTCCTGCTTCTGATACAGAACAGCACTTGTGCTTAAATCGGTATATCCTGTCTCCAGATAGAAAGGTTTACCCCCCTCTGGGTATGCTAAACAGGGTGCCTGAGTGAGCTTCCTCCTCAGTTCACTTACCGCTTGGTCCTGAGGCTCCCCCCAGTTCCAGGTAGTTTCCTTTTTAAGCAGGTGTAAGAGTGGTTTCGTTATTTCTGCATAGTTATCTTTAACCCCTTAAGGACCAAACTTCTGGAATAAAAGGGAATCATGACATGTCACACATGTTGTGTGTCCTTAAGGGGTTAAACTTACGGGAGTAGTTAGTCATACCAAGGAAAGATCTTAATTCCCTGATGTTAGTAGGTGTTTTAGCCTTTAGTACGGCTTCAACCTTCTTCCTCTGGGGATTTAATCCTTCAGAGGTTACCTCATGTCCGAGGAAATTGACATGAGTGCGACACCATTGCGCCTTTTGTAAAGACAGTTTAATCCCTGCCTCTCTTAACTGAGTGAGAACATGTCTAATCTCTATGATATGCTTATCAAAGGAAGTGCTTTTCAGCAAGACATCGTCGACATATGATAACGTTCCTCTCTCGAGTGCATCAGGCATAGCTTTATGCATGAACACAGCGAATTCATGACCAGAGTTTATGTTACTGAAAGGCATACGGGTCCATGTATACTGCTGTTTTCCAAATGTAAAGGCCAATTTGTATTGGTCTTCATCATGGACTGGTACAGTCCAGTATCCCTGCGCACAGTCAATGGCATTGAATATTTTGGATCCCTGCATTTGTACCAAACATTGGTCTATGTATGGCACTGGCCAACCAGACATATAGACACGTTTATTTAGCTGTCTTAAGTCAGTGCATAAACACCATTGTCCATTAGGTTTCCAAATTTCCAGGATCGGATTATTAAACGAACTGTGCACCGGATGTACAATGCCCCTTTCCTTTAAATTCTGAATGATGTCTTGTAGACCATCATATGAAGCCAATGGAAGTCTATATTGTTTGATAAATACAGGTGGTAAATTTGGATCAGTTTGTATTCTGGCTTCGTGGAGGTTATTTAACCCACAGTCGTAGGAATCTTTGGAAAAAATATCTTGGAATTCCATAAGGATTTCCCTTAGCTGTTGCCGCTCAGCATCATTGGAGCAACCGTCAGCTAAAGATATTTGCTCTTCAAGCCTTTCCTGAAATCCTGGAAAGATTTCAGGCTGGCCGATCTCTTAGGCTTCTTCAAGCCTAGAAGTTAGGTCAGTTTGGTGTTGACTTACCTTTTCTCTTTGGTCGTGATATTCTCGTGATTCCTGCTCATTGAGCAGATGATCGAAGGTGATCGATGCTTCTTCGATTTTACACGAGCCTTCTTCTACGTTAAAGGCATTTACAGATAGGAAAGTGAATAATCCTTCTGGGGAGGAATGGAATATTTGATTGACAATTTTGCCCTCAGTTAAGTATTCTTCAAGGATGAGGCCTATAATTTGGTTTTTTAAACCAAATGTATAGTACTCGGCATCCAATGCTAGACCTAATAATGTTCCTTTTGACAAAGTAACACTATTGGGTGTAACATTGTTAACTATTACATAGTGATACCGTAGAAACTGACGGAAGCCAAGCACAGAGAAGTGGACACAGGTTTCTTCAAGAAGGAAGAGATCTTTATTCGATTCACCGACCGGGACTCAGAGGGACTAATGTCACCAAAATACAACAAGATCTGAGTCCCGAACAACAGTGTAGATGCATGATATACTTCCCTTACCTGTTAGACCACATGGCTCACCCAGAACAATGGAGGAGGGGAAGTGTTTTCAGTTTCTGCATTCCTGCACTTGCTCAGTACACTGTTGATTGTATCTTAGCTACGTGTAACTGACTAACTGATACACCAACATACACATATGCCACGTGGAAATCTCGGCCTACTAAATTTAATTTCTACCGAGCTTCCACCACATTCCCCCCTTTGATGCTTCTGATATATATAATAATTCCAGATGCATCACCTAATCATCGCTTACTTACACCTCAAGTTGCCATGAATCAGAACAGACCTCGTAAGCATCTTAGCATCATTACAAATTCCTTCAGCACTCCTCATTCTGAATATATTCTCTCTGGGCTAAGGGTTCATACTTGCAAACAGCCATTACATGCGCAGCTGTTTTCCTTTCTGTCGTGCTCTCTATGACACTCTGTATGGACCTAATTACCAATGGAACCAAACATGGTAGAAAGAGACACAACACTATAATCGACATGACTCCTCCTACCAATGTCTTGATCCCTCCAAGCTGCTCGTACCTACTTCCAAACCAACTACTAGAATTGTACCCGTTCCAGGCTTAAGTCGGTACATGCGTCAGTTTAGCCATGTGGCTTGTGAGATCAGCCACTGCCTGCCCTTCATCATCTATGTGCAGACAACAGTTGCTGAGATTGAACTTTCCACATACACCTCCTTCTATTTGCACTGGAAGTGAATGCCCTCCAACTTTGACATTTACAAATGCCACTGCAGCTTACCCCTGGTTCACCACACATTGATATTAATGGTCAATTACAGTTGGCAGACCCTGTATTTGTTTATGTCCCTTTCACCATGACTGATCTGTTTAATTGGAAGACCCATAATTCCTTTACGAAAGCCGACGAGTCACCTAGTGCTTTCTATGAGAGATTGCTGGAGTCATATAGATTATATACTCCTTTTAATCCAGAGGCCCCTGAGAACTCTCGAATGAACAACTCAGCATTTGTCAGCCAGACCCAAGGTGATATCAAAAGAAAATTGCTAAAGTTAAAGGGATTTGTAGGAATGTCCATATCACAGTTAATGGAAATTGCAAGTCAGGTGTATATGAACAGGGAGATTGAAACATAGGAGGAGGAAGAACGTAAAATGAGGATGAAGGCAGATATGCTAGCTGTAGCTATCATAAGTGTAGAGAGACAGGGAAGGGAGGTGAATAGAGGAGTTGAGAATAGGCTGAGTAAGGGAGGAAGTAGGAATCACTGTGCGTATTGTAGAGAGGAAGGATATTGGAAAAGTGACTGCCCACAGAGGGAATATAAAGAACACCTGGAAGCTGAGGTGCCATCGCACGGTCGAAGAGTCAGGACAAAGATGTCAGGAGTGATGTGTTTGATAATGTGTATATTTGTGTTTTTAATTATTCAGGAAGGTAGAGGTACCGACACACCAGGCTGTGAGGTTTGCATTAAGACTACGAAAACAGGCAATCATATTTCCCAGACCCTTATTTGGCATTCACAATATGAGTGTAAAGGACATGTATCTAAGTGTAGATACTTGAGTATAGATTATAGTGTATGCCATCTAAGAGCAAGAGAACCTAGGTGTTTTAGTCCAGAGTATCAACCCCGTGCAATTTGGTTGACTATTCGTAATGGAGACTCACAGGGGACCCTGATAAATAAGACCATACTAGAAACCGTACATTCTTCAGGTGTTCTGCTATTTGATGCATGTAAGGCGATATCAGGTGGTAGGAAACCGTGGAATGTATGTGGTGATCTTAAATGGGAAAGAACGTATGGGTCTAATGATAAATATATTTGCCCCAGTAGTAAGTACAAATATATGGATCCAAAGTGCCCAAACAAAGATATAATTATTGTCCGTATTGGTCCTGTGTAGGGTGGGCAACCTGGGGACAGACAGTAGATAAGGATATGATCGTCACTAAGTTGCCTACCAAGCCATATTGTAAGTCTAGGGAGTGTAACACAGTCCATATACTTATCAATGACCCAGATCGATCCATAGATAGGTTTGGGAACTTATTTGGGTTCCAGATATATGGAACAGGTTTGGATCCTGGGACAATATTATTTATATGAATAGAGACCGATACTGTGGCAACCCAGACTCATCAGGTTTTTCATTCCTTCTATGAGGAGATGAGTGGGGAAAATAAGATCCCCCATAATGCTAAGAACTTGTTTCTTGATTTAGCCAAGAGTATTGCTGGTAGTCTTAATGTAACCAACTGCTATGTGTGTGGAGGTACTAATATGGGAGACCAATGGCCATGGGAAGCAAAGGAGGTAATGTATTCCGGGTTCTGAGACAGTTGAACAGTTAATATCTTCTCAAACTGATTATCAAGTGAGTGTTAGAGGTAAATCTGAGTGGTGATTAAAGACCTCCATTATAGGTTATGTTTGCATAGCAAGGAAAGGAATAATGTTTAATACATCTGTAGGAGAATTGACTTGTCTAGGGCAAAAAGCTTATAATGATAATACAAAAGATACAACTTGGTGGTCAGCTTCAAATGTCTCAGAACCACCTAACCCGTTTGCAAGTTATACCAATTTAAAGGATGTGTGGTTTGACCTATCTGCTACATCTAGTTGGAAAGCCCCAGCAAATTTGTACTGGATCTGTGGTAAGAAAGCCTATTCGGAGTTACCACAGGACTGGGAAGGGGCATGTGTATTAGGTATGCTCAAACCATCCTTCTTCTTGTTACCTATTGAAACAGGAGAGACCTTGAGAGTTAAAGTGTATGATGTGAATCATAAAAAGAAGCTAGCATCCTTGAATGTAGGTAGCTGGGAAGATAATGAGTGGCACTGGCTACCTTAGCGCGCTTCATTGCCAATAGGAGGGATGTAATATGTGAGGGAACTGGTTAACAGCCAAACTGTATGCCCATGAAGTGTTATTGTATTCTAATACAGGGATTCAAGCCTCATTCTACCATTAGGCAATTATGGATTCCTCTGTAAAGCACATAGCCTTCTTACCAGGTAAACCAGTTGGGCTGTTGATAAAGGCACTGGTCATTTGTCAGGTTAGGGTGGGACTTAGATAGGGTTGTTTAGTCATAGGTTCCGGTCGGGGAGTGGTGAGGTAGGTAGAAATGGATAAATTAATTTTACTGGTCAGTAACTCGGTTAACAAAATGTTTCGGACAGGGCTAGGAGGAGCCTGACCAGTAACCAAAAATGGTAAAAGTGTATTCCAGCGTCCTATACCATTGACCATTTCATCCAGTTGTATTTCAAAACTAATTTACTGTTACTAAAGGCACACAAGGCTCAGTAATTATAGTGTTATGTCAGTGGTTATGGTGTTTTCAGTGATTATGGTATTGTCAGCGGTTATGGTGTTTTAAGTGATTATGGTATTGTCAGTGGTTATGGTGTTTTCAGTGGTTATGGTGTTTTCAGTGGTTATGGTGTTTTCAGTGGTTATGGTATTATCAGTGGTTATGGTGTTTTCAGTGATTATGGTATTGTCAGTGGTTATGGTATTGTGTAATTGCTGAGAATTATCTGATTCAGTGGACTCAGTTACTGTTATTAAGAATTCTCCTCACAATTTTGACTGCTAATAATAAAACTGAACAATAATAAAAAAAAAAACTAAAATACCCTTCCACCAAAAAGGGCGTCAGGGTAGAAAGAACCAGTTGGGGGGGGGGGGGGGGTAGGTAGGCACAGAGAGCACAGGTGGACATACTAGCTGCACCAGTTCTTGCTAAAGAATTTAGTTGAGGGATGGTCAGATGGGTCAGATTCCATTGGGGATGGACAAACCAGTTTTGGTAACCATCTAGTAACACAAAGTCAAAATAGTCAAAATATGTCAAAATATGGAAACTGGTCATAGAATTCAAGCATAATAGATACAGCCACATGTACACGCTGCACTAGATTTAAATCAAGACAGATTAACACAGAGGCCATTCTCTACTACATAAGGTAGTCAGGTGATTTGGAGCCAATTTAACACCAAAATCACACACATTATATCCCTTTTTAAAGTTATTTAGCATACATTCTAAGGGATTATTAATCTTTGAATCCGACGCACCCATACTTAACAACGGAGCGTCGTCTCCAACAGAAGCAAAACAAACACACTTCCAACGGTCACACCCGTTCCCCTTGGCAACAGCACCACGTGGTACAGTTACTAAGCGAAACGCACACAACAAAACACTCAGGGAATTCCCGTACACACGCAGCTGTTACACCAGTCACTAAATAACTATTACTGCGCCTCTTGGCGAAACTATACAGTCACCCACTGTCAGGATCGGGACAGGGATCCAACACGCAGAGTACAAACAGGTACTAGGTACGTATACCGGACCTTAGAATGGCCGGACTAACGTAAGGAGTAAGTAAAGAATGGTCTAGAGACAAGCCGAGGTCGAGGGAATGAGAGAGCAGGTAAGCGAGAGACAAGCTGAGTCAAAGGGTAATAGAGGTAAACGAGGTAGAACAGACAAGCCGGGTCAAAACCAAAGAGACTGACAAAATACAAGAGCACTGAGTGACTAGACAAGCTAGAACCACGACAGGGCAATGAACAAATGTAGAAAGCCCTACTTTATACCCTGGTTCCAACAGGTAATCACGCCCCCGACGAGTCCTCATTCGTGCTTGGGGCTTGATTGACAGATCGGGTCGGGTTGTCGTCATGACGTCGGCTACTGAGCACCGCGTCATAAAAGGAAGTGGATCCCTCGCGGCCGGCGTGTAAACGACCGAGGGGACCGCGAGGAACGAGTGATTCAACCCTTTTGCGAGGAAGAACGTCCAAGTGTCTCACCTCCACAGAGGTAGAGACAACAGGTACCCTGACAGTACCCCCCCTCTCAGAAACGCCCACCGGGCGGAAGGAACCGGGACGAGATGGAAAACGGGAGTGAAAAGCCCTGCGGAGGCGAGGCGCATGCACATCCTCCTGAGGTATCCAAGACCTCTCCTCAGGTCCATATCCCTTCCAATCAACCAGATACTGTAACCTCCCCCGAGAGATACGAGAATCGATGATGGAGTTGATTTCATACTCCTCTTGTCCCTCAACCTGAACAGAGCGAGGAGAGGATACAGTGGAGGAAAACTTGTTACATACTAGGGGTTTCAACAAGGAAACATGAAAGGAGTTAGGAATGCGTAAGGCAGATGGAAGAGCCAGACGATACGCAACTGGGTTAATTCGAGTCAGGACCTTGTAAGGACCAATGTAACGAGGAGCGAATTTCATAGAAGGAACCTTCAAGCGAATGCTTTTGGTACTCAACCATACCCTGTCACCTGGAACAAAGACAGGAGCCGCCCTTCTATGTTTATCAGCGTGTTTCTTGAACAACATGGAATTATGCAGAAGGATTTGTCGAGTCTGATCCCACAACTTCCTCAAATTGGCAACATGAACATCAACCGACGGTACCCCTTGGGAAGGAGAAACCGAGGGAAGAATGGAGGGATGAAAGCCATAATTCATGAAAAAGGGGCTAGAACGAGTAGAATCACAAACGAGATTGTTGTGTGCGAACTCCGCCCAAGGAATCAGACCAACCCAATCGTCCTGGTGTTCGGAAACAAAACAACGCAAATATTGTTCAATCTTTTGATTGGTGCGTTCAGCAGCTCCGTTAGACTGGGGATGATAGGCAGAAGAGAAATTCAATTTGATACCCATTTGAGAACAGAATGATTTCCAAAAACGGGAAACAAATTGGGAACCTCTATCGGAAACAATTTCGGAAGGTATCCCATGTAAACGAAAAATCTCTCTTGCGAATATCTCAGCCAATTCAGGAGAAGATGGAAGTTTAGGTAAGGGCACGAAATGAGCCATCTTAGTAAACCTGTCAACCACCGTGAGGATCACAGTCTGCTTTTTAGAAACAGGCAAATCGACAATGAAGTCCATAGCCAAACAGGTCCACGGTTTCTCGGGAATTTCCAAGGGATGCAAAAACCCACATGGAAGCGTCTGGGGTCGTTTAGTCTTCATGCAGACCTCACATGCTTCGACGAAATCCCTAATATCTTTACGTAATGAGGGCCACCAGAAATCTTTAGATATTAAGGAACACGTCTTGCGTATGCCAGGGTGCCCAGCCACCTTACTGTTGTGAAAGCATTGTAAGAGTTCCAGTTGGAGTTCAGAAGGAACAAAATACCGTGCCTCAGGACTCTGTCTAGGAGCCAGATGTTGTAACTTCATAATCTCGGCAAGCAACGGAGAATGAATCCTGAGACTAGTGTTGGCGATAATATTGCACTTGGGAACTATAGAAGACAAAACCGTCTCAGATATAGTAGAAGGTTCATGTTGGCGAGACAAAGCATCGGCCTTAGAGTTCTTAGAACCAGGTCTATAAGTGAGCACGTAATTGAAATGAGTGAGGAACAAGGACCAACGAGCTTGCCTGGCGGATAAGCGCTTGGCCTCCCCAATATAGGACAAGTTCTTGTGATCCGTCAAAATAGTAACAGGATGCAAGGTCCCCTCCAATAAATGTCTCCACTCCTTTAAAGCCATGATAACAGCTAGTAGTTCCCTGTCACCAATGTCATATCTGCTTTCAGAACCAGATAATTTCTTGGAAAAAAAACCACATGGATGTAACGGTTTATCCACGCCTAACCTTTGAGACAAGATAGCACCTATACCTGTCTCTGAGGCGTCTACCTCGAGTAGGAAAGGTAAAGTTGTATCGGGGTGAACTAAAATTGGTGCAGAAGCAAAAAGTTCCTTAAGTGTCTTGAAGGCAACGAGAGCTTCAGTAGACCAAGTCTTAGTGTCAACCCCCTGTCTGGTCATATTGGTAATAGGAGCAATAATGGAAGAGTATCCTTTAATGAAGCGCCTATAATAATTGGAGAATCCAATAAACCTCTGAATGGCCTTGAGACCCCTGGGTAATGGCCAATCTAAAATAGACTGGAGTTTATCCGGATCCATCTTAAAGCCGTCCCCAGAAATCACGTAACCAAGAAAGTTTATCTGAGATTGGTCAAAACTACATTTCTCCAATTTGCAGTACAACCCATGTTGTAGGAGTTTGCGCAATACCCTTCTGACTTGCCTGTGGTGGGTCTCAATTTCTCTAGAGTGTATTAGTATATCATCCAAATATACAATAACACAATCATGTTGAAATTCTCTAAGAACTTCATTGATCAAATCCTGAAACACTGCCGGTGCATTACAGAGCCCAAAAGGCATTACCGTGTACTCATAGTGCCCATAGCGAGTATTGAACGCTGTTTTCCACTCGTCTCCCTGCTGAATTCTCACCAAGTTATACGCCAATCTGAGATCTAACTTGGTGAAAATCTTGGAACCCTTTAGACGATCAAAGAGCTCAGTAATCAAAGGGATTGGATAGGCATTTCTAATAGTTATTTTATTCAAACCTCGGTAATCAATGCAAGGCCTTAACGTGCCATCTTTCTTATTCACAAAAAAAAAAAACGCCCCCGCAGGCGAGGAGGATCTCCTAATGAATCCCTTGTCTAGATTCTCACGGATATACTCCTCTAAGACTAAGTTCTCCTTAGTGGATAAAGGATATACATTGCCCCTCGGAGGCATAGTACCAGGTAGGAGATTAATCTTGCAATCAAAGGGCCTGTGTGGAGGTAAAGTATCAGCATTCTTCTTGTCAAAGACTGCTTTTAAATCCAGGTACAGAGATGGTATTTGTAAGTCTGTAGACTGGGTAGAGTTAACCGGTGTATTACCTACGCAAAGCGGTGAGACTTTCAGTAAACACCTGTTCTGGCAACCCTGACCCCATGAGGTTATCTCCCCTAACTCCCAATCAATAATAGGGTTATGTTTCTTTAACCATGGATACCCCAGGACTATAGGAACAGAAGGGGACGAGATAAGCATAAGGGATATACCCTCCTCGTGTAAGATACCAACAGTCAAATTAACAGGTATAGTCTCATGAGAAATGACAGGTTCAGATAATGGTCTACCATCTATGGCCTCAACGGCCAAAGGGGTGTCCCTTAGCTGGGATGGGATAGAGTGTTTAGAAACAAAAACTTGGTCAATAAAGCTCTCAGCAGCTCCTGAGTCTATCAATGCCATAGTTTCTATTACTCCCTTCTCCCATGCTAAAGAAACAGGTAGCAGAAGCCTGTGATCTTTATAATTGTGTATAGAGGACAAGATAGAAACACCCAAGGCCTGTCCTCTAGAGAAACTTAGGTGCGAGCGTTTCCCGAGCGATTAGGACAATTTAGGCGTAGGTGCCCTCTTACTCCACAATACATACACAACCCCTCCCTTCTCCTGTACTGTCTCTCTTCTTCTGAAAGGCGAGTATTGCCTATCTGCATAGGTTCAGAAAAAACAGGAATAGTGGATTGAGGACTTTGAAATAAAGGAGCTAATTTAAAGGAAGGTCTATGAGTACTATCTCGAGTGTTCTGTCTCTCTCTTAAACGTTCATCAATACGAGAAATAAAAGAAATTAAATCTTCCAAATTTTCAGGGAGCTCTCTGGTAGCAACCTCGTCTAGAATTACATCTGATAATCCGTTTAAAAATACGTCTATATAGGCCTGTTCATTCCACTTAACTTCTGCCGCCAATGACCTGAACTCTAGTGCATAATCCACAAGTGTTCGGTTATCTTGTCTAAGGCGCAACAGTAATCTAGCTGCATTGACCTTTCTACCTGGAGGGTCAAAAGTTCTTCTAAAAGCAGCGACAAAGGCATTATAATTATAGACTAACGGGTTATCATTCTCCCACAGAGGATTGGCCCATCTCAGAGCTTTATCAATGAGGAGCAGGGCTGCCATCAGAAATTTTAGGGCCCCTGACACAGCTCAAGATCTGGGCCCCCGGGGCCAGCCCCGAGTCCGCCCACAAGGATGAAGTGTGTGTGTGTGTATAGTGGATGCGGTATGTGTGTCATGGATGCAGTGTGTATAGTGGATGTAGTATGTGTGTCATGGATGCAGTGTGTATAGTGGATGCAGATTGTACGTTTTGTGTAATGTATGTAGTGTTTGTATGCATGCATTAAATGCAGAGTGTGTGTGTAGTGAATGTAGGTGTGTGTATAGTGAATGCAGTGTGTGTGTGTGTAGTGCAAAGTGTGTTTAGTGAATGTAGTGCGTGTGTAGTGCAGAGTGTGTTTAGTGACTGTAGTGTTTGTAGTGAGTGCAGAGAGTGTATAGTGAATGTAGTGCAGATTGTGTTTAGTGAATGTAGTGTGTGTGTAGTGCAAAATGTGTATAGTGAATGTAGTGTGTGTCTGTAGCGCAACGTGTGTTTAGTGAATGTAGTGAATGTAGTGTGTGTCTGTAGCGCAAAGTGTGTTTAGCGAATGTAGTGTGTGTGTGTGTGTGTGTGTAGTGCAGAGTGTGTTTAGTAAATGTAGTGAGTGCAGAGTGTGTTTAGTGAATGTAGTGTATGTGTAGTGCAGAGTGTGTTTAGTGAATGTAGTGCAGAGTGTGTTAGTGAATGTAGTGTGTGTGTAGTGCAGAGTGTGTTTAGTGAATGTAGTGTGTGTGTTTAGTGAATGTAGTGTGTGTGTAGTGCAGAGTGTGTTGAGTGAATGTAGAGTGTGTGTGTAGTGCAGAGTGTGCTTGTAAGGATTCAGTGTGTGTGTAAAATAGGGGGGAAGGGGAGTATTATTTTTTTGTGTATATTTTAATTTTATTCCCCCCTCCCTGGTTCTTACCGTGCCAGGGAGGGGGGAGATCGCATTTCCTGTTGATCCAGTGGCATGGTGGAGGGAGCCAGCTGCGGTACATTGAAGAGGGGGCCCAGCAGCACACATTGTCTTCCTTTCCAGCTCCTCTCTGACTAAAATCTCACGAGACAGGCCTGCGTGCTGTGCGGAGTGTTGCCATAGTAACCCGTGGCAACGCTCTGGCGGCCGCAGGGTGCAGGAAAGTTAGACAGAGAGCAGCTGGAAAGGAGGACAGAGTGTGCTGCTGGGCCCCCTCTTCATCGTACAGGTAGCAGGGGGCCCTCTGTGCACATATATATATATATATATATATATATATATACACAAAGTCAGGAGGGCTGCACTCGCCTAAACATGCATATATTACAGGGTGCTACTGGGACCAAAATACAAAAAAATATACAAACCAGTGCACTCGCTTATTAACTAAACAGAGATTTCAAAAATGTATGATCATATAATGTAACCAAACCCCCATTATTTTCTACCTAGGTGAGGTGTTTTTAAATAGTACTATTTAGGATTTGAAATCTCTGTTTAGTTAATAAGCGAGTGCACTGGTTTGTATATTTTTTTGTATTTCCCAAGTAAGTGGATTAATCTCATAAGAGCAAGCATTAGGCTGTTAGAGTAGGACCTGCCAAGAATGGGGTACTTTGATGCAGTTGGCAGGCTTATGCAATGTATGATCATATAATGTAACCAAACCCCCATTATTTTCTACCTAGGTGAGGTGTTTTTAAATAGTACTGTGTAGGATTTGAAATCTCTGTTTAGTTAATAAGCGAGTGCACTGGTTTGTATATTTTTTTTTTATATACATATAGCGAAAATCGCTAGATATATTATATATATATATATGTGCTTCTCAATGACAAGCGTTCAGCGTCGACATGCAGAGCATGGAGATGTTGAATGTCAGTGCTGCACATTTTGCAACACTGACACAGGAAGCGCCTAGGTGTTCCTAGGCAGCAATGTAAACACTGCATTTTCTCTGAAAAGGCAGTCTTTGCACCAAAACCCTGCAGTGGTAGACTATACTCACCAGAACAACTACATTAAGCTGTATAATATAAATTAGGCTGTAGTTGTTCTGGTAACTATAGTGTCCCTTTATGTTTGTGCGTGCAAAGGGGTAGGGACTGCAGAGGGTGCCGAAAGGAGGGGCTGTAAAGGGTGTGAGTGGAAGGGGCTGCAGAGGGTACAGAGGGGAATAGTGGCTGTAGTGGGTGCAGAGGAGGGACAGGATGTAGTGGGTGCAAAGGGTAATAGGAGCTGCAGTGGGAGCAGTTGGGTAGCCCACAAGCCACTACTAAAAGCGAAACCCTACCATTGCGCACAGTGCAGGGGGCAGGAGCTGCAGTGGGAGCAGCAGGTAAGGGCTGCAGTGGGAGCAGAGGGGTAGGGAATTCAGTGGGAGCAGGGAGGTAGGGGCTGCAGAGGGAGCAGGGAGGTAGGGGCTGAATGAGGTAGGGGTTGCAGAAGCTGTAGGGGGTATGGGCTAGGGGCTGCAGAGGGAGCAGGGGGTAGTGGCTGCAGAGGGAGCAGGGGCTGCAGAGGGAGCAGGGAGGTAGGGGCTGCAGAGGGAGCAGGGAGGTAGGGGCTGTAGGGGGTATGGGCTGCAGTGGGTAGGAGCTGCAAGGGGTATGGGCTGCAGTGGGATCAGGGGCGTAGGGGATGCAGTGGGAGCAGTGGGGTTGGGGCTGCAGAGGGAGCAGTGGGGTTGGGGCTGCAGAGGGAGCAGGGGATGCAGAGGGAGCAGAGGGGTAGGGGCTGCAGAGGGAGCAGGGGATGCAGTGGGAGCAGGGGGGTAGGGGATGCAGTGGGGGTAGGGGCTGCAGAGGGAGCAGGAGATGCAGTGGGAGCAGGGGCTGCAGAGGGGGTAGGGGCTGCAAAGGGAGCAGGGGGGTAGGGGGAGCAGGGGGTAGGGGATGCAGTGGGAGCAGGGGGGTAGGGGCTGCAGAGGGAGCAGGGGGGTAGGGGCTGCAGAGAGAGCAGGGGATGCAGTGGGAGCAGGGGGTAGGGGATGCAGTGGGAGCAGGGGGGTAGGGGCTGCAGAGGGAGCAGGGGTGTAGGGGCTGCAGAGAGAGCAGGGGATGCAGTGGGAGCAGGGGGGTAGGGGATGCAGTGGGAGCAAGGGGGGGTAGGGGATGCAGTGGGAGCCGGGGGGGGGGGTAGGGGATGCAGTGGGGGCCGGGGGGGGGGGTAGGGGATGCAGTGGGAGCCAGGGGGGGTAGGGGATGCAGTGGGAGCCAGGGGGGGTAGGGGATGCAGTGGGAGCAGGGGGGGTAGGGGATGCAGTGGTAGCAAGGGGGGTAGGGGATGCAGTGGGAGCAAGGGGGGTAGGGGATGCAGTGGGAGCAAGGGGGGGTAGGGGCTCCCAAAACCCTCCCAAACCTTACCTCTCTGGTGGTCCTCTTCTGAAGGAACCTCACAATGCTGACACTCTGCCTGTAAGTCTGCTCAGGGCAGCTCCGCACAGCTCACTCTGCACTGTGACTGGTGATGTCACTTCCTGCAGAACCAGCCGCAGGGAGCTGTCCTGAGCAGTTACAGGCAGCTTAGTGAGGCTGTGTTTGGAGACAGGCACACTGAGGGGCAGCCTAGTGGGGTCTTTGGGAGGACCCTATATCTGTCCCTCAGTGTGCCCTGCACGGAGGACATGATTAGTAGCAGCAGGGGCCCGCGGACGGCTGTGTGGGCCCCTTGCTGAGTGCAGGCTGGCTGGGGAGATTGTTTAACTCCCCAGCTCAGCCATTACTTACTGAAGCAGTATGTGGGGCTCAGGGCCCCCCAGGACCGCCGGGCCCATGACAACTGTTATGGTTGTCATGCCCTGATGGCGGCCCTGATGAGGAGTGTGATAATGAATCCAACCTTTGCCCTATCTGTAGGGTAGGAGCGGGGTTGTAATTCAAAATGAATACCAATTTGGTTTAAGAAACCACAACACTTCTCCGGAGAACCACCATAACGTACAGGAGGTGTAATATGGGAAGAAGCACCTACAGTGGCTACTTCTAGACCTGAACCTACTGTGGAGATGGACGTGGCTCGTATCTCTTCCGGTGGATTACTAGAACGAGATAGTAAAGCTTGCAGCGCTAGAGCCATCTGGTCCATTCTGTGATCCATGGCGTCAAATCTAGAGTCGGAAGAACCAACCTGAGTGTTGTACCTGCAGGATCCATTGGCCCTGTCGTAATGTCAGGATCGGGACAGGGATCCAACACGCAGAGTACAAACAGGTACTAGGTACGTATACCGGACCTTAGAATGGCCGGACTAACGTAAGGAGTAAGTAAAGAATGGTCTAGAGACAAGCCGAGGTCGAGGGAACGAGAGAGCAGGTAAGCGAGAGACAAGCCGAGTCAAAGGGTAATAGAGGTAAACGAGGTAGAACAGACAAGCCGGGTCAAAACCAAAGAGACTGACAAAATACAAGAGCACTGAGTGACTAGACAAGCTAGAACCACGACAGGGCAATGAACAAATGTAGAAAACACTACTTTATACCCTGGTTCCAACAGGTAATCACGCCCCCGACGAGTCCTCATTCGTGCTTGGGGCTTGATTGACAGATCGGGTCGGGTTGTCGTCATGACGTCGGCTACTGAGCGCCGCGTCATAAAAGGAAGTGGATCCCTCGCGGCCGGCGTGTAAACGACCGAGGGGACCGCGAGGAACGAGTGATTCAACCCTTTTGCGAGGAAGAACGTCCAAGTGTCTCACCTCCACAGAGGTAGAGACAACAGGTACCCTGACACCCACGCTATAATTCCCTATATCTGAATTACCCGTCTATAACATACCCCAGTAACATCGTCTTTACAAACAGTAGTTATAGTACGGTTAGCATTGGTTAGAGTACAATTTAAAGTCACAGTTCAATTAGTAGTGGTTATGGTGTTAAACATACAACATAGACGACAGTTATAAGTAGTTATTTACAGTATCAGTAATTATACATGGTTATGGTACCGTGCGCTATAATACAGTTACACACTATTCACACTCTCGCTAGACGGCAGAGCTCACGCTATCTAGCAAGATATACATGCTACTACAACAATCTTTAACACATTTACAATTCCCAACTAATCTATTGGCCAGTACCTCGATGGACTACCTAAAACTATTTACATCCGTTTTGGTTAGCCACGCTGCCCAAGCACCACATATAGCGAACTAGAGGGCGGAATTTACAACAGCACCCTCTTAGTCTATATACTCTATCAAAAATCTAGTGGGTTCCAAATTTACACGCCTTCCCACTTAGCCAAGATAGGTTGAGATCTAGCGGACCGAATTTACACAGACGCCGCTTAGTCTCCAGGTCCCTCCGACCTAGCGAACGTAATATACACCCTAGAACGCTAGTCTAGACAAGACACCGGTGTCCAGCTTGGGCTATTTACACAGAACCCAGCCTGACTCCAAACCAAAATTAAACGGGCTGACTATAGGGCGTTTAATTACGAGCGGTGCGCCTTCGCTCCTTCCCTCCACTGGAGGGGGCAGATTCCATACACAAATAACCCCTTATGGACCTACCGCACAATCGGTATCCAATACCCCTAAGTGGGTCCACCGTCTAAAACAGTGGTCGTCTTACCTCCTCGTTCCTGAACCTGGGTTCACACTCATCGACGGGGGCACCCCAGCACTTACTACGTAGAGGCCGATGATCTCCTGGACAACAGACCAGTGGCGCCGAGACGAAAGGAGGTCCATGCAGAAGTTCAGGGGTGCAGCCGTAGGGAGCGTGGGCAAAGATAGACCGTCTCACGCCTCTGCTTCTCAGCTACCGTTGAACGATGAGCTTCCCGGCCAATGCACCAAATGATACCGGAGAAACTGACGGAAGCCAAGCACAGAGAAGTGGACACAGGTTTCTTCAGGAAGGAAGAGATCTTTATTCGATTCACCGACCGGGACTCAGAGGGACTAATGTCACCAAAATACAACAAGATCTGAGTCCCGAACAACAGTGTAGATGCATGATATAGACCTATAGCTCCTCCTATAGTTAACTCTACCCACATATACTCTTTACCCAATCAGCTGAACAAAGCCTAACTTCCCTTACCTGTTAGACCACATGGCTCACCCAGAACAATGGAGGAGGGGAAGTGTTTTCAGTTTCTGCATTCCTGCACTTGCTCAGTACACTGTTGATTGTATCTTAGCTACGTGTAACTGACTAACTGATACACCAACATACACATATGCCACGTGGAAATCTCGGCCTACTAAATTTAATTTCTACCGAGCTTCCACCACAATAGGTGGGATTATTACCAATACTTACCATTGGTGTATGTGTTACCACCATCCCTAATTGTTGTATCCTATTAGATAAACTGATTAGGGCATCAGAGTTTTTCAATCTCTGACCCTTCTTGACCTGTAGGGGTAAAATAAAGTTACTTGTCCCTTGTGGAATGGTTATGTCATTCGGTACTTGGATACTTACTGCATATGGTAGTATTCCTCGTTTTCCTCGTGTAGATATCCACAAGGATTACCTTTTAACCTTGTTCACAATTTGGAATTGATCAGGTCAAGGTGTATGGCAAAGCGATGTATGACATCATTGCCGATGTAAACCTGATAGCGAGGTTCGTCTATCACTAGGAATAAATGTTTAACTGTCTTATTTCCGATGGAAATAGATAGTGAACATTTTGCTATCACATTGTGACTCTCTGATTCGCCATCCGTGTTCTGGATCCACCTGTCATGTGGGGAAGCGTACCTGATCATTTTAGGATTAGCGATCTGCTTTAACAGACTTCTGCTAATATAGCTGTTCTCACTCTTTAAGTCCAGCTTTGCATTCCTACTTCTTCCTAAGTCATTTATTTGAATAGGAAAGAATAAGTTGTTATTAACTTTAATGGACCGCCTGGCACCCCAACTGGGTACCTACCATTACTGGATGCTCCTAGCGCTTCCAGAGGGCTCCAAGTGCTCCGCCAAACACCACATCCACCGCAGACCCCACGAACCGCCGTAGCTTGGTTGGGGTCTCACTATCTCCTACCAGTGGCGTACACACAACCCATGGGGCCCCGGTGCGAAAACTGATCCGTGGGCCCCCCCCCTCCCCCCCCGCGCGCGCGCGCTTACTCTGCGCGGGCTGGGGCCGCAACACATGGCGGCGGGCACCTGGTCGCAGGGCTGCGACCCCTGCGACCACGTTATGTACGCCAGTGCATGCATAAACACATACACTTAAAGGACCACTACAGACACCCAGATCACATCAGCTCAATGAAGTGGTCTGGGTGCCAGGTCTCTCTAGTTTTAACCCTGCAGCTGAAAACATAGCAGTTTCAGAGAAACTGCTATGTTTCACTGAGGGTTAATCCAGCCTCTAGAGGCTGTCTCATTGACAGCCGCTAGAGGATTTTCTGCGTTTCTCACTGTGAAAATCACAGTGAGAAGACGCTGAACGTCCATAGGAAAGCATTGAGTAATGCTGTCCTATGGGCGGTTTGAATGCGCGCGTGGCTCTTGCCACGCATGCGCATTCGGAGCTGAGAGGCGGATCGGGGCGGACAGATCCCCAGCGCCAAGGGAGTCCGGCGCTGGAGAAAGGTAAGTGCTTAAGACACACACGCACACATTAACTGACAGACACACACTCAGTGACAAACATACATACACACTCACTAACAGACACACACTCTAACACTAACACGCACACTCCAACACACACTCTAATACTAACACACACACACTCTAACACTAAGACAAACACTCTAACACTTACACACACACACTCTAACACACTCACTAACATACACTCACACACTAACACACACTCACTAACATACACTCACACACACACTAACACACACTCACACACACACACTAACATACACTCACACACTAACATACACTCACACACTAACATACACTCACACACACACACACACTCACACTAACATACACTCACACTAACATACACTCACACTAACATACACTCACACTAACACACACACACACTAACACACACACACACTAACGAACATACACTAACACACTCACTAACATACACTCACTAACATACACTCACACACACACTCACACAAACATACACTCACTAACATACACTCACTAACATACACTCACTAACATACACTCACTAACATACACTCACTCTAACATACACTCACTCTAACATACACTCACACTAACATACACTCACACTAACACACACTCACACTAACACACACTCACACTAACACACACTCACACTAACACACACTAACACACACTCACACTCACACTAACACACACTCACACTAACACACACTCACTAACACACACTCACTAACATACACTCACTAACATACACTCCCTAACATACACTCACTAACATACACTCACTAACATACACTCACTAACATACACTCACACACACACTCACACAAACATACACTCACACAAACATACACTCACTAACATACACTCACTAACATACACTCACTAACATACACTCACTAACACACACTCACACTAACACACACTCACACTAACACACACTCACACTAACACACACTCACTAACACACACTGACTAACACACACTCACTAACATACACTCTCACACACACACGTTTTTTTTTTGTTTTTTTCTATTTAATCCCCCCAGCCTCCTTACCTGTGGGAGAGCTGAGGGGATTCCCTGGGGTCCAGTGGTGTCACCCGGCGGGCAGTCAGGCTGGCGGGCGCGCGAGGGAGCACTCTCCCCTGAGTGCTCCCTCTTCAGCTCCCTCGCGCGCAGCGTACTGATGCCGGAGCCGGAAGATGACGTCATCTTCCGGCTCCGGTTTCAGTGCGGTGCGCGAGGGAGCTGAAGAGGAAGCACTCAGGGGAGAGTGCTCCCTCGCGCGCCCGCCAGCCTGACTGCCCGCCGGGTGTAAGCAGGGCCAGCCTCGGGGGGCCCGGAGGTGGCCGGCTCCTGGGCCCCCCAGGAGAAGAGGCTGGCCCAGTGAGTACATACCAGGTCGCAGGGCGGCCGGGCCCCCTGGTTGGCCGGGCCCGGTCGCAGCCGCGACCCCTGCGACCCCGGTATGTACGCCACTGTCTCCTACCCACCCTGGATCTACGATAAGGCTCCAGGCAACAGTGGGTGAACCTCTCCTCCAAGAGAGGGAAACAGGAACAGGCTCTTAAAAGAGCTTAGAAGTGATTATTCAAGGGAGCATGCAGAGCATAGCAACCCTTTGTAGTGATATAGCTGGTTACCCCCAATAAGAGACAGGACTCTAGTTTGAGGGTGAAGAAGAACAGACTACAATGAGCGTTTATTCCTGCTTATATACAAGTTTCCCAGCAAGGCTACCACCCGTGTGGACCTTGTGGGGTACTGGAACTGTACATTTAATAACCAATCAATCAAAGGGCATTTAAAAAGGGCATTCATTCTCGGGGCGAGAATATCATTTTGCCTCTTTATAAATCACTGGTAAGACCACATATTGAATATGCTGTGCAATTTTGGGCACCTGTTCTAAAGAAGGATATCATGGCACTAGAAAAAGTGCAGAGGCGGACTACAAAATTAATAAAAGGAATGGAACATATCAGCTATGAAGAAAGGTTAACAAATTTAAACCTATTTAGTTTAGAAAAACGTCGCCTGAGAGGGGATATGATAACATTATACAAATATATTCGGGACCAATACAAACCATTGTGTGGAAATCTATTCACAAACCGGACTTTACATAGGACACGAGGCCATGCGTTTAGACTGGAAGAAAGAAGATTTTGTCTAAGGCAAAGGAAAGTTTTTTTTTACTGTAAGAACAATCAGGATGTGGAATTCTCTGCCTGAAGAAGTGGTTTTATCAGAGTCCAAACAGATGTTCAAACAGCTACTAGATGCATACTTGCAAAGACAGAATATTCAAGGATATAATCTTTCAATGTAGGGTAATAACTGCTTGATCCAAGGATAAATCTGACTGCCATTCTGGGGTCAAGAAGGATTTTTTTTTCCTAGCTTGTTGCAAAATTGTGCTTCAAACTGGGTTTTTTTTTTGCCTTCTTTTGGATCAACAGCAAAAAACAAATGTGAGGAAGGCTGAACTTGATGGACGCAAGTCTCTTTTCAGCTATGTAACTATGTAACTATGTAAAGGCGCATGGATAATCACACCCACTTATTACAATAGGAATCCTCTTCTCTGCTTGGGAGATAATTGAGTTAATTACTGTATCAACTCAATTATCTCCAAGCTAAAAAACATACTTTTATGCCATTTTTGTAACTTTGTGATTTTACATGCAATATTAATAAAATTAATATTTTTATAATCAGCATAATTTGGGGACAAACATATTCAAAATTCACTTGAATCGGTTCAGTGGTTAAAAAATTAGGTGGAAGTCCCTTTTTGACTGACCACACGCACATTTTCATGCCAAAACAGTTCCAGAGATTCAGGCTGTGCGGCCGGTCTATTGCTACACTAAAAAATAACTCCCATGCACCATTCGTGCAAATGGCTCAGTATAACATAGCGTTCGAATCGTCGAACGCACTTCGATTTTCAGTCGAAGTTCCAGAGAAGGTAAGGGTCAGCGGTGTTCATGCCTTTTTGTAGCCGATTTCAGTTCCATGAATTTGGTGGCACACACCGCTGACCGAGTTCGACTAAATAAAGATGGCTGCCGCCACGTGTTCGACTGCACGAACGGAGGCCACCCAGCGGTCGGCAATTAACCTGTGGTTAACCGCAGCTCCTGGGAGGTAAATTAGCCGCACACTTCCACTTCTGGGTGGTCACGCCTGTGCAATACTTGGGTCGGTAAGCTCCATTTACCGAACCAAGTGGGAATAGGACATGAGCAAGTTATTTTCACAGTCTGGGGACTCTGGAGACACAGTCTTAAAGGGGAATTGTTCCCAAAACTCTCAGGATCACCAGAATTATCCATTTGAGAGAGGGTTGGCGTGCATTGTTCAAACTGAGCTCAACTCCTGATGCATGGAGAAAAGGCCTTCACAAGTGACCCATAGGTTGAGGAGGCGGTGACCGTGGCAGTGTAGGTGGAAGCGGCGGTGGAGGAGGGGGAGGTAGCCAACACCTGTTTTTTTTTTTTTTTTTTTATTGGAGTAGCCGCCCAAACATTGGGACATATAAAAAAAATAATCATTTGCGGCCTGCGGTGCATTTCTTGCAGTCCAATAACACCATCAGGTTTTTAAAACTGTCTGTCTCCACTAGACGGATTGACAGCATTTTAAAGGCCAGGAATTTTGAAATGCTGGCATTCAGGGCCAGGGATCACAGGTGGGTAGGGTGGTACTTCCTCTTTCTCTCCAGTGTTTGGGAGATGGACAGCTGAACACTTCCATGGGACAGTGTGGAGATGCTTGGGGACGGTGGCGGACGTGGTGGCGTTGCTGCTACATCCTCTGTTTGCGGGGTGGCAGTAGCCACTGTCACTCCAGAGGTGGAGGAAGAGGCAGAGACAGCAGCAAAAGAGGAAGCAGGAGGAGCCTGAGACCTTTCTTGGTTTTTGAGGTGCTTACTCTACTGCTGCTCGTGCTTTGCATGTAGATACCTGGTCACGCAGGTTGTGCTCAGGTTTAGCACGTTTTTGCCTCACTTCAGGTTCTGATTGCACAGCGTGCAAACCACTAGTGTCTTGTCGTCAGCACATTGTCTGAAGAACTGCCACGCCAGGGAATTCCTTGGAGCTGGCTTTGGTGTGCTTGGTCCCTGGGTGCGGTGGGCAGTAGCAGGCGTACTGTCTATGGGACGGCCGCTCCGCTTTTGCACCCTGCTCTAGGAGGAGGAGGTGGATGTGGAGTAGGAGGTTGAGGAGGCGGTTACCATGGCAGTGTAGGTGGAAGAGGTGGAGGAGGTAGCCAACACTGTTTTTTATTTGTTTTTGTTTTTTTTTTATTGGGGTAGCCCCCAAAATATTGGGACATATAAAAAAAGAAACATTTGGGGCCTGCAGTGCATTTCTTGTAGTCCGCCTTCAGGTTTTTAAAACTGTCCATCTCCACTAGACGGAATGATAGCATTTCAAAGGCCAGGAATTTTGAAATGCTGGCATTCAGGGCCAGGGATCGCGGGTGGGTAAGGGGTACTTCCTCTTTCTCTCCAGTGTTTGGGAGATGGACAGCTGAATGCTTCCATCGGACAGTGTGGAGATGCTGGACAATTGTGTACCTGGCCTATGCTGGTGCAGGAACCCACCCTCCGAGCCACTTGTGAATGACTGGCCTGATAACCGTGGAAATGACCCCTCTTCCTCCTCCTCTTCCTCCTGTGCCACATCCTCTTCCATCATCGCCCAAAGCGTTTTTTCAAGGAGACATAGAAGCAGGATAGTAAGGCTGAGAACGGCGTCAGCGGCACTGGCCATGTTGGTGGAGTCCACGAACCAGCGCAACATAGCACACAGGTCTCGCATGGAGGCCCACTCATTGGTGGTGAAGTGGTGCTGTTCCGCAGAGCGACTGACCCATGCGTGCTGCAGCTGAAACTCGCTGCTCGCACAGTCTCTCCAGCATGCGCCAGATGGAGTTCCACCTTGTGAGCACGTGGCATATGAGGCAATAAGCGGGAAGGCCGAAGTTATGCTGCAGTGCAGACAGGCGAGCAGCAGCAGGGTGAGAATGCCAAAAGCACGCACAGATGGGCCCGCACTTTCTGCAGCAGCTCTGATATATCTGGGTATACACCATGGCGGTGTAGGTGGAAGAGACGGCAGTGGAGGAGGAGGAGGGAGCCAACACTGTTATTTTTTTTTGTTTTTTTTTTAATTGGGGTAGCCCCCAAAATATTGGGACATATAAAAAAAGAAAAAAAAAAGAATAAGTGCACTTGAGTATAACAATGGCTGGGTGAGTCCGGTATAAATGTCTATTCTGCACAAGGTACAGACAAGTCTGGTGGGATCCATGCCTAGTTCATTTTATTAAACGTGAGCTTGTCCACGTTGGCCGTTGACAGGCGGCTGCGCTTGTCTGTGATAACCTCGTGCCGATCGCACGTCCCCGTGACGGCGACATCGCATTCGGATGTCTGCCCTATCAACTTTCCATGCAATTTTCCATGCCTACCATGTGTCAGGATTACAGAATGATCCAGCACGTAGAATTGTGTAACACAGAGGACTGATAGGTAACATATACCGGACCTTAGAATGGCCGGACTAACGTACCAAAGAATAGTCAGGAATAGCCGAGGTCAAGGGATACAGAAAGATACACAACGATAAGGAAAAGCCAGGAGTCAGGGATGCCAGAAAACAGGGAAGTCAAAAACAATGCCAAAGTCAAATAACCAGAATAACCAAAATCAATAACACGCTCTGGGATGAGAACTGGGCCTAAATACCCCTCCTCTAGATCTGATAGGCTGTAACCGGCCTTTGACGCCAAAGGCAGTTACCAGGTTCCCATTTGCATAATTGCTGCTCAGCATTAACCCTTCTGTGGATTTGGTTGCTGCTCGGCACAACTTTTCATGTGTGGACAGTAAATGCTATTAACCACATTTTTATAAGCGGATGAATAGGTGACATTACCCCCCACCTGAAGAACGCCCACCGGGCGGGCAGGACCAGGCTTGAGAGGAAATTTGGCATGAAAATATTGAATCTTGCGGCCTGCATGTATATCAGATGCCGGAACCCAAAAATGATAGGCTGGTCCATAACCTTTCCAATCCACCAAGTACTGTAAAGTGCCCCGAGAAAACCTGGAATCAATTATGGAGGAGACCTCTGTTACGGTTGCCTCCAGGCTGGCTGGAAGTTGGACCATAGAAAGGATGCTCCTAGCGCTCACCAAAGGACCATCAGCACCGTAAACACCATAACTACTGCATAGACACCATAAGTACTGCAGATTCCACGAACCGCCGCTGCTGGGCTAGGATCTCGTCGTCTGCTATCCACCCTGGACCTACGATCAGGCTCCAGGTTCCAGTAGGTTAACCTCTTCCTTCTGTAGAACGAAGCAGGATCAGGAACAAGAGCTCTTACAAGAGCTCAGTAGCTAAGGGAGTATGAAGAGCATAGCCATCCCTGTAGTGATTATAGCTTAATAAGGATTAATAGGAGCTTTGCCCACATCCATCATGGCGCTGGGCGTGTCACTCCAGGCTCATTATAATAAACAGTATCTCTCTATTTCCTATTATCTCCAACTTATCACATTATTAACACTCTGCATATTGCTATCTTAGCACTAATGGCTGCCTATTGCCCATACTACTAATAAGGATTAATAGGAGCTTTGCCCACATCCATCATGGCGCCGGGTGTGTCACTCCAGACTCATTATAATAAACAATATCTCTCTATGTCCTATTATCTCCTCCTTATCACATTATTAACACTCTTCATATTGCTATCTTAGAGCTAATGGCCGCCTATTGCCTATACTACTAATAAGGATTAATAGGAGCTTTGCCCACATCCCTCATGGCGCCGGGTGTGTCACTCCAGGCTCATTATAATAAACAATATCTCTCTATTTCCTATTATCTCCTCCTTATCACATTATTAACACTCTCCATATTGCTATCTTAGCACTAATGGCCTACTATTGCCCATACTACTGATAAGGATTAATAGGAGCTTTGCCCACATCCATCATGGCGCTGGGTGTGTCACTCCAGGCTCATTATAATAAACAATATCTCTCTATTTCCTATTATCTCCTCCTTATCACATTATTAACACTCTCCATATTGCTATCTTAGTGCTAATGGCCGCCTATTGCCCATACTACTAATAAGGATTAATAGGAGCTTTGCCCACATCCATCATGGCGCTGGGTGTGTCACTCCAGGCACATTATAATAAACAATATCTCTCTATTTCCTATTATCTCCTCCTTATCACATTATTAACACTCTCCATATTGCTATCTTAGCGCTAATGGCCGCCTATTGCCCATACTACTAATAAGGATTAATAGGAGCTGTGCCCACATCCATCATGGCGCCGGGTGTGTCACTCCAGGCTCATTATAATAAACAATATCTCTCTATTTCCTATTATCTCCTCCTTATAACATTATTAACACTCTCCATATTGCTATGTTAGCGCTAATGGCTGCCTATTGCCCATACTACTAATAAGGATTAATAGGAGCTTTGCCCACATTCATCATGGTGCCGGGTGTGTCACTCCAGGCTCATTATAATAAACAATATATCTCTCTATTTCCTATTATCTCCTCCTTATCACATTGTTAACACTCTCCATATTGCTATCTTAGCGCTAATGACCGCCTATTGCCCATACTACTAATAAGGATTAATAGGAGCTTTGCCCACATCCATCATGGCGCCGGGTGTGTCACTCCAGACTCATTATAATAAACAATATCTCTCTATTTCCTATTATCTCCTCCTTATCACATTATTAACACTCTTCATATTGCTATCTTAGAGCTAATGGCCGCCTATTGCCCATACTACTAATAAGGATTAATAGGAGCTTTGCCCACATCAATCATGGCGCTGGGTGTGTCACTCCAGGCTCATTATAATAAACAATATCTCTCTATTCCCTATTATCTCCTCCTTATCACATTATTAACACTCTCCATATTGCTATCTTAGCACTAATGGCCGCCTATTGCCCATACTACTATTAAGGATTAATAGGAGCTGTGCCCACATCCATCATGGCGCCTAATGTGTCACTCCAGGCTCAGTATAATAAACAATATCTCTCTATTTCCTATTATCTCCTCCTTATCACATTATTAACACTCTCCATATTGCTATGTTAGCGCTAATGGCTGCCTATTGCCCATACTACTAATAAGGATTAATAGGAGCTTTGCTCTCATCCATCATGGCGCCGGGTGTATCACTAAAGGCTCATTATAATAAACAATATCTCTCTATTTCCTATTATCTCCTCCTTATCACATTATTAACACTCTCCATATTGTTATCTTAGCGCTAATGGCTGCCTATTGCCCATACTACTAATAAGGATTAATAGGAGCTTTGCCCACATCCATCATGGCGCTGGGTGTGTCACTCCAGGCTCATTATAATAAACAATATCTCTCTATTTCCTATTATCTCCTCCTTATCACATTATTAACACTCTCCATATTGCTATCTTAGCACTAATGGCCGCCTATTGCCCATATTACTAATAAGGATTAATAGGAGCTTTGCCCACATCCATCATGGCGCTGGGTGTGTCACTCCAGGCTCATTATAATAAACAATATCTCTCTATTTCCTATTATCTCCTCCTTATCACATTATTAACACTCTCCATATTGCTATCTTAGTGCTAATGGCCGCCTATTGCCCATACTACTAATAAGGATTAATAGGAGCTTTGCCCACATCCATCATGGCGCCGGGTGTGTCACTCCAGGCTCATTATAATAAACAATATCTCTCTATTTCCTATTATCTCCTCCTTATCACATTATTAACACTCTCCATATTGCTATCTTAGTGCTAATGGCCGCCTATTGCCCATACTACTAATAAGGATTAATAGGAGCTTTGCCCACATCCATCATGGCGCTGGGTGTGTCACTCCAGGCTCATTATAATAAACAATATCTCTCTATTTCCTATTATCTCCTCCTTATCACATTATTAACACTCTCCATATTGCTATCTTAGCGCTAATGGCCGCCTATTGCCCATACTACTAATAAGGATTAATAGGAGCTTTGCCCATATCCATCATGGCGCCGGGTGTATCACTCCAGGCTCATTATAATAAACAATATCTCTCTATTTCCTATTATCTCCTCCTTATCACATTATTAACACCCTCCATATTGCTATCTTAGCGCTAATGGCTGCCTATTGCCCATACTACTAATAAGGATTAATAGGAGCTTTGCCCACATCCATCATGGTGCCGGGTGTGTCACTCCAGGCTCATTATAATAAACAATATATCTCTCTATTTCCTATTATCTCCTCCTTATCACATTATTAACACTCTCCATATTGCTATCTTAGCGCTAATGGCCACCTATTGCCCATACTACTAATAAGGATTAATAGGAGCTTTGCCCACATCCATCATGGCGCCGGGTGTTTCACTCCAGGCTCAGTATAATAAACAATATCTCTCTATTTCCTATTATCTCCTCCTTATCACATTATTAACACTCTCCATATTGTTATCTTAGCGCTAATGGCCGCCTATTGCCCATACTACAAATAAGGATTAATAGGAGCTTTGCCCTCATCCATTATGGCGCCAGGTGTGTCACTCCAGGCTCTTTATAATAAACAATATCTCTCTATTTCCTATTATCTCCTCCTTATCACATTATTAACACTCTCCATATTGCTATCTTAGCGCTAATGGCCGCCTATTGCCCATACTACTAATAAGGATTAATAGGAGCTTTGCCCACATCCATCATGGCGCCGGGTGTGTCACTCCAGGCTCATTATAATAAACAATATCTCTCTATTTCCTATTATCTCCTCCTTATCACATTATTAACACTCTCCATATTGCTATCTTAGCGCTAATGGCCACCTATTGCCCATACTACTAATAAGGATTAATAGGAGCTTTGCCCACATCCATCATGGCGCCGGGTGTTTCACTCCAGGCTCAGTATAATAAACAATATCTCTCTATTTCCTATTATCTCCTCCTTATCACATTATTAACACTCTCCATATTGTTATCTTAGCGCTAATGGCCGCCTATTGCCCATACTACAAATAAGGATTAATAGGAGCTTTGCCCTCATCCATTATGGCGCCAGGTGTGTCACTCCAGGCTCTTTATAATAAACAATATCTCTCTATTTCCTATTATCTCCTCCTTATCACATTATTAACACTCTCCATATTGCTATCTTAGCGCTAATGGCCGCCTATTGCCCATACTACTAATAAGGATTAATAGGAGCTTTGCCCACATCCATCATGGCGCTGAGTGTGTCACTCCAGGCTCATTATAATAAACAATATCTCTCTATTTCCTATTATCTCCTGATTATCACATTATTAACACTCTCCATATTGCTATCTTAGCGCTAATGGCCGCCTATTGCCCATACTACTAATAAGGATTAATAGGAACTTTGCCCACATCCATCATGGCGCTGGGTGTGTCACTCCAGGCTCATTATAATAAACAATATCTCTCTATTTCCTATTATCTCCTCCTTATCACATTCTTAACACTCTCCATATTGCTATCTTAGCGATAATGGCCGCCTATTGCCCATACTACTAATAAGGATTAATAGGAGCTTTGCCCACATCCATCATGGCGCTGGGTGTGTCACTCCAGGCTCATTATAATAAACAATATCTCTCTATTTCCTATTATCTCCTCCTTATCACATTATTAACACTCTCCATATTGCTATCTTAGCGCTAATGGCCGCCTATTGCCCATACTACTAATAAGGATTAATAGGAGCTTTGCCCACATCCATCATGGCGCTGGGTGTGTCACTCCAGGCTCATTATAATAAACAATATCGCGATATTTCCTATTATCTCCTCCTTAACACATTACTAACATTCTCCATATTGCTATCTTAGAGCTAATGGCCGCCTATTGCCCATACTACTAATAAGGATTAATAGGAGCTTTGCCCACATCCATCATGGCGCCGGGTAGTGTCACTCCAGGCTCATTATAATAAACAATATCTCTCTATTTCCTATTATCTCCTCCTTATCACATTATTAACACTCTCCATATTGCTATCTTAGTGCTAATGGCCGCCTATTGCCCATACTACTAATAAGGATTAATAGGAGCTTTGCCCACATCCATCATGGCGCCGGGTAGTGTCACTCCAGGCTCATTATAATAAACAATATCTCTCTATTTCCTATTATCTCCTCCTTATCACATTATTAACACTCTCCATATTGCTATCTTAGTGCTAATGGCCGCCTATTGCCCATACTACTAATAAGGATTAATAGGAGCTTTGCCCACATCCATCATGGCGCCGGGTAGTGTCACTCCAGGCTCATTATAATAAACAATATCTCTCTATTTCCTATTATCTCCTCCTTATCACATTATTAACACTCTCCATATTGCTATCTTAGCGCTAATGGCTGCCTATTGCCCATACTACTAATAAGGATTAATTGGAGCTTTGCCCACATCCATCATGGCGCCGGGTGTGTCACTCCAGGCTCATTATAATAAACAATATCTCTCTATTTCCTATTATCTCCTCCTTATCACATTATTAACACTCTCCATATTGCTATCTTAGCGCTAATGGCCGCCTATTGCCCATACTACTAATAAGGATTAATAGGAGCTTTGCCCTCATCCATCATGGCGCCGGGTGTATCACTCCAGGCTCATTATAATAAACAATATCTCTCTATTTCCTATTATCTCCTCCTTATCACATTATTAACACCCTCCATATTGCTATCTTAGCGCTAATGGCTGCCTATTGCCCATACTACTAATAAGGATTAATAGGAGCTTTGCCCACATCCATCATGGCGCCGGGTGTGTCACTCCAGGCTCATTATAATAAACAATATCTCTCTATTTCCTATTATCTCCTCCTTATCACATTATTAACACTCTCCATATTGCTATCTTAGCTCTAATGGCCGCCTATTGCCAATACTACTAATAAGGATTAATAGGAGCTTTGCCCACATCCATCATGGCGCCGGGTGTGTTACTCCAGGCTCATTATAATAAACAATATCTCTCTATTTCCTATTATCTCCTCCTTATCACATTATTAATACTCTCCATATTGCTATCTTAGCGATAATGGCTGCCTATTGCCCATACTACTAATAAGGATTAATAGGAGCTTTGCCCACATTCATCATGGCGCTGGGTGTGTCACTCCAGGCTCATTATAATAAACAATATCTCTCTATTTCCTATTATCTCCTCCTTATCACATTATTAACACTCTCCATATTGCTATCTTAGCGCTAATGGCTGCCTATTGCCCATACTACTAATAAGGATTAATAGGAGCTTTGCCCTCATCCATCATGGTGCCGGGT
Organism: Pelobates fuscus; assembly: GCF_036172605.1. Taxonomy (NCBI): domain Eukaryota; kingdom Metazoa; phylum Chordata; class Amphibia; order Anura; family Pelobatidae; genus Pelobates; species Pelobates fuscus. The sequence goes on along the minus strand of NC_086326.1, from coordinate 149,760,893 downwards.
GTGTAACTCCAGGCTCATTATAATAAACAATATCTCTCTATTTCCTATTATCTCCTCCTTATCACATTATTAACACTCTCCATAGTGCTATCTTAGTGCTAATGGCTGCCTATTGCCCATACTACTAATAAGGATTAATAGGAGCTTTGCCCACATCCATCATGGCGCTGGGTGTGTCACTCCAGGCTCATTATAATAAACAATATCTCTCTATTTCCTATTATCTCCTCCATATCACATTATTAACACTCTCCATATTGCTATCTTAGTGCTAATGGCCGCCTATTGCCCATACTACTAATAAGGATTAATATGAGCTTTGCCCACATCCATCATGGCGATGGGTGTGTCACTCCAGGCTCATTATAATAAACAATATCTCTCTATTTCCTATTATCTCCTCCTTATCACATTATTAACACTCTCCATATTGCTATCTTAGCGCTAATGGCCGCCTATTGCCCATACTACTAATAAGGATTAATAGGAGCTTTGTCCACATCCATCATGGCGCTGGGTGTGTCACTCCAGGCTCATTATAATAAACAATATCTCTCTATTTCCTATTATCTCCTCCTTATCACATTATTAACACTCTCCATATTGCTATCTTAGCGCTAATGGCTGCCTATTGCCATACTACTAATAAGAATTAATAGGAGCTTTGCCCACATCCATCATGGCGCCGGGTGTGTCACTCCAGGCTCATTATAATAAACAATATCTCTCTATTTCCTATTATCTCCTCCTTATCACATTATTAACACTCTCCATATTGCTATCTTAGTGCTAATGGCCGCCTATTGCCCATACTACTAATAAGGATTAATAGGAGCTTTGCCCACATCCATCATGGAGCTGGGTGTGTCACTCCAGGCTCATTATAATAAACAATATCTCTCTATTTCCTATTATCTCCTCCTTATCACATTATTAACACTCTCCATATTGCTATCTTAGCGCTAATGGCTGCCTATTGCCCATACTACTAATAAGGATTAATAGGAGCTTTGCCCACATCCATCATGGCGCCGGGTGTGTCACTCCAGGCTCATTATAATAAACAATATCTCTCTATTTCCTATTATCTCCTCCTTATCACATTATTAACACTCTCCATATTGCTATCTTAGCGCTAATGGCTGCCTATTGCCCATACTACTAATAAGGATTAATAGGAGCTTTGCCCACATCCATCATGGTGCTGGGTGTGTCACTCCAGGCTCATTATAATAAACAATATCTCTCTATTTCCTATTATCTCCTCCTTATCACATTATTAACACTCTCCATATTGCTATCTTAGCGCTAATGGCTGCCTATTGCCCATACTACTAATAAGGATTAATAGGAGCTTTGCCCACATCCATCATGACGCCGGGTGTGTCACTCCAGGCTCATTATAATAAACAATATCTCTCTATTTCCTATTATCTCCTCCTTATCACATTATTAACACTCTCCATATTGCTATCTTAGCGCTAATGGCCGCCTATTGCCCATACTACTAATAAGGATTAATAGGAGCTTTGCCCAAGTCCATCATGGCGCTGGGTGTGTCACTCCAGGCTCATTATAATAAACAATATCTCTCTATTTCCTATTATCTCCTCCTTATCACATTATTAACACTCTCCATATTGCTATCTTAGCGCTAATGGCCGCCTATTGCCCATACTACTAATAAGGATTAATAGGAGCTTTGCCCACATCCATCATGGCGCTGGGTGTGTCACTCCAGGCTCATTATAATAAACAATATCTCTCTATTTCCTATTATCTCCTCCTTATCACATTATTAACACTCTCCATATTGCTATCTTAGCACTAATGGCCCCCTATTGCCCATACTACTAATAAGGATTAATAGGAGCTTTGCCCACATCCATCATGGAGCTGGGTGTGTCACTCCAGGCTCATTATAATAAACAATATCTCTCTATTTCCTATTATCTCCTCCTTATCACATTATTAACACTCTCCATATTGCTATCTTAGAGCTAATGGCCGCCTATTGCCCATACTACTAATAAGGATTAATAGGAGCTATGCCCACATCCATCATGGCGCTGGGTGTGTCACTCCAGGCTCATTATAATAAACAATATCTCTCTATTTCCTATTATCTCCTCCTTATCACATTATTAACACTCTCCATATTGCTATCTTAGCGCTAATGGCCGCCTATTGCCCATACTACTAATAAGGATTAATAGGAGCTTTGCTCACATCCATCATGGCGCTGGGTGTGTCACTCCAGGCTCATTATAATAAACATTATCTCTCTATTTCCTATTATCTCCTCCTTATCACATTATTAACACTCTCCATATTGCTATCTTAGCGCTAATGGCAGCCTATTGCCCATACTACTAATAAGGATTAATAGGAGCTTTGCCCACATCCATCATGGCGCTGGGTGTGTCACTCCAGGCTCATTATAATAAACAATATCTCTCTATTTCCTATTATCTCCTCCTTATCACATTATTAACACTCTCCATATTGCTATCTTAGTGCTAATGGCCGCCTATTGCCCATACTACTAATAAGGATTAATAGGAGCTTTGCCCACATCCATCATGGCGCCGGGTAGTGTCACTCCAGGCTCATTATAATAAACAATATCTCTCTATTTCCTATTATCTCCTCCTTATCACATTATTAACACTCTCCATATTGCAATCTTAGCACTAATGGCCGCCTATTGCCCATACTACTAATAAGGATTAATAGGAGCTTTGCCCACATCCATCATGGCGCTGGGTGTGTCACTCCAGGCTCATTATAATAAACAATATCTCTCTATTTCCTATTATCTCCTCCTTATCACATTATTAACACTCTCCATATTGCTATCTTAGTGCTAATGGCCGCCTATTGCCCATACTACTAATAAGGATTAATAGGAGCTTTGCCCACATCCATCATGGCGCCGGGTGTGTCACTCCAGGCTCATTATAATAAACAATATCTCTCTATTTCCTATTATCTCCTCCTTATCACATTATTAACACTCTCCATATTGCTATCTTAGCGCTAATGGCCGCCTATTGCCCATACTACTAATAAGGATTAATAGGAGCTTTGCCCACATCCATCATGGCGCCGGGTAGTGTCACTCCAGGCTCATTATAATAAACAATATCTCTCTATTTCCTATTATCTCCTCCTTATCACATTATTAACACTCTCCATATTGCTATCTTAGCACTAATGGCCGCCTATTGCCCATACTACTAATAAGGATTAATAGGAGCTTTGCCCACATCCATCATGGCGCCGGGTAGTGTCACTCAAGGCTCATTATAATAAACAATATCTCTCTATTTCCTATTATCTCCTCCTTATCACATTATTAACACTCTCCATATTGCTATCTTAGTGCTAATGGCCGCCTATTGCCCATACTACTAATAAGGATTAATAGGAGCTTTGCCCACATCCATCATGGCGCCGGGTAGTGTCACTCCAGGCTCATTATAATAAACAATATCTCTCTATTTCCTATTATCTCCTCCTTATCACATTATTAACACTCTCCATATTGCTATCTTAGCGCTAATGGCTGCCTATTGCCCATACTACTAATAAGGATTAATTGGAGCTTTGCCCACATCCATCATGGCGCCGGGTGTGTCACTCCAGGCTCATTATAATAAACAATATCTCTCTATTTCCTATTATCTCCTCCTTATCACATTATTAACACTCTCCATATTGCTATCTTAGCGCTAATGGCCGCCTATTGCCCATACTACTAATAAGGATTAATAGGAGCTTTGCCCTCATCCATCATGGCGCCGGGTGTATCACTCCAGGCTCATTATAATAAACAATATCTCTCTATTTCCTATTATCTCCTCCTTATCACATTATTAACACCCTCCATATTGCTATCTTAGCGCTAATGGCTGCCTATTGCCCATACTACTAATAAGGATTAATAGGAGCTTTGCCCACATCCATCATGGCGCCGGGTGTGTCACTCCAGGCTCATTATAATAAACAATATCTCTCTATTTCCTATTATCTCCTCCTTATCACATTATTAACACTCTCCATATTGCTATCTTAGCTCTAATGGCCGCCTATTGCCAATACTACTAATAAGGATTAATAGGAGCTTTGCCCACATCCATCATGGCGCCGGGTGTGTTACTCCAGGCTCATTATAATAAACAATATCTCTCTATTTCCTATTATCTCCTCCTTATCACATTATTAATACTCTCCATATTGCTATCTTAGCGATAATGGCTGCCTATTGCCCATACTACTAATAAGGATTAATAGGAGCTTTGCCCACATTCATCATGGCGCTGGGTGTGTCACTCCAGGCTCAGTATAATAAACAATATCTCTCTATTTCCTATTATCTCCTCCTTATCACATTATTAACACTCTCCATATTGCTATCTTAGCACTAATGGCCGCCTATTGCCCATACTACTAATAAGGATTAATAGGAGCTTTGCCCACATCCATCATGGCGCCGGGTAGTGTCACTCAAGGCTCATTATAATAAACAATATCTCTCTATTTCCTATTATCTCCTCCTTATCACATTATTAACACTCTCCATATTGCTATCTTAGTGCTAATGGCCGCCTATTGCCCATACTACTAATAAGGATTAATAGGAGCTTTGCCCACATCCATCATGGCGCCGGGTAGTGTCACTCCAGGCTCATTATAATAAACAATATCTCTCTATTTCCTATTATCTCCTCCTTATCACATTATTAACACTCTCCATATTGCTATCTTAGCGCTAATGGCTGCCTATTGCCCATACTACTAATAAGGATTAATTGGAGCTTTGCCCACATCCATCATGGCGCCGGGTGTGTCACTCCAGGCTCATTATAATAAACAATATCTCTCTATTTCCTATTATCTCCTCCTTATCACATTATTAACACTCTCCATATTGCTATCTTAGCGCTAATGGCCGCCTATTGCCCATACTACTAATAAGGATTAATAGGAGCTTTGCCCTCATCCATCATGGCGCCGGGTGTATCACTCCAGGCTCATTATAATAAACAATATCTCTCTATTTCCTATTATCTCCTCCTTATCACATTATTAACACCCTCCATATTGCTATCTTAGCGCTAATGGCTGCCTATTGCCCATACTACTAATAAGGATTAATAGGAGCTTTGCCCACATCCATCATGGCGCCGGGTGTGTCACTCCAGGCTCATTATAATAAACAATATCTCTCTATTTCCTATTATCTCCTCCTTATCACATTATTAACACTCTCCATATTGCTATCTTAGCTCTAATGGCCGCCTATTGCCAATACTACTAATAAGGATTAATAGGAGCTTTGCCCACATCCATCATGGCGCCGGGTGTGTTACTCCAGGCTCATTATAATAAACAATATCTCTCTATTTCCTATTATCTCCTCCTTATCACATTATTAATACTCTCCATATTGCTATCTTAGCGATAATGGCTGCCTATTGCCCATACTACTAATAAGGATTAATAGGAGCTTTGCCCACATTCATCATGGCGCTGGGTGTGTCACTCCAGGCTCAGTATAATAAACAATATCTCTCTATTTCCTATTATCTCCTCCTTATCACATTATTAACACTCTCCATATTGCTATCTTAGCGCTAATGGCTGCCTATTGCCCATACTACTAATAAGGATTAATAGGAGCTTTGCCCTCATCCATCATGGTGCCGGGTGTGTAACTCCAGGCTCATTATAATAAACAATATCTCTCTATTTCCTATTATCTCCTCCTTATCACATTATTAACACTCTCCATGGTGCTATCTTAGTGCTAATGGCTGCCTATTGCCCATACTACTAATAAGGATTAATAGGAGCTTTGCCCACATCCATCATGGCGCTGGGTGTGTCACTCCAGGCTCATTATAATAAACAATATCTCTCTATTTCCTATTATCTCCTCCATATCACATTATTAACACTCTCCATATTGCTATCTTAGTGCTAATGGCCGCCTATTGCCCATACTACTAATAAGGATTAATATGAGCTTTGCCCACATCCATCATGGCGATGGGTGTGTCACTCCAGGCTCATTATAATAAACAATATCTCTCTATTTCCTATTATCTCCTCCTTATCACATTATTAACACTCTCCATATTGCTATCTTAGCGCTAATGGCCGCCTATTGCCCATACTACTAATAAGGATTAATAGGAGCTTTGTCCACATCCATCATGGCGCTGGGTGTGTCACTCCAGGCTCATTATAATAAACAATATCTCTCTATTTCCTATTATCTCCTCCTTATCACATTATTAACACTCTCCATATTGCTATCTTAGCGCTAATGGCTGCCTATTGCCCATACTACTAATAAGAATTAATAGGAGCTTTGCCCACATCCATCATGGCGCCGGGTGTGTCACTCCAGGCTCATTATAATAAACAATATCTCTCTATTTCCTATTATCTCCTCCTTATCACATTATTAACACTCTCCATATTGCTATCTTAGTGCTAATGGCCGCCTATTGCCCATACTACTAATAAGGATTAATAGGAGCTTTGCCCACATCCATCATGGAGCTGGGTGTGTCACTCCAGGCTCATTATAATAAACAATATCTCTCTATTTCCTATTATCTCCTCCTTATCACATTATTAACACTCTCCATATTGCTATCTTAGTGCTAATGGCCGCCTATTGCCCATACTACTAATAAGGATTAATAGGAGCTTTGCCCACATCCATCATGGAGCTGGGTGTGTCACTCCAGGCTCATTATAATAAACAATATCTCTCTATTTCCTATTATCTCCTCCTTATCACATTATTAACACTCTCCATATTGCTATCTTAGCGCTAATGGCTGCCTATTGCCCATACTACTAATAAGGATTAATAGGAGCTTTGCCCACATCCATCATGGTGCTGGGTGTGTCACTCCAGGCTCATTATAATAAACAATATCTCTCTATTTCCTATTATCTCCTCCTTATCACATTATTAACACTCTCCATATTGCTATCTTAGCGCTAATGGCTGCCTATTGCCCATACTACTAATAAGGATTAATAGGAGCTTTGCCCACATCCATCATGACGCCGGGTGTGTCACTCCAGGCTCATTATAATAAACAATATCTCTCTATTTCCTATTATCTCCTCCTTATCACATTATTAACACTCTCCATATTGCTATCTTAGCGCTAATGGCCGCCTATTGCCCATACTACTAATAAGGATTAATAGGAGCTTTGCCCAAGTCCATCATGGCGCTGGGTGTGTCACTCCAGGCTCATTATAATAAACAATATCTCTCTATTTCCTATTATCTCCTCCTTATCACATTATTAACACTCTCCATATTGCTATCTTAGCGCTAATGGCCGCCTATTGCCCATACTACTAATAAGGATTAATAGGAGCTTTGCCCACATCCATCATGGCGCTGGGTGTGTCACTCCAGGCTCATTATAATAAACAATATCTCTCTATTTCCTATTATCTCCTCCTTATCACATTATTAACACTCTCCATATTGCTATCTTAGCACTAATGGCCCCCTATTGCCCATACTACTAATAAGGATTAATAGGAGCTTTGCCCACATCCATCATGGAGCTGGGTGTGTCACTCCAGGCTCATTATAATAAACAATATCTCTCTATTTCCTATTATCTCTTCCTTATCACATTATTAACACTCTCCATATTGCTATCTTAGAGCTAATGGCCGCCTATTGCCCATACTACTAATAAGGATTAATAGGAGCTATGCCCACATCCATCATGGCGCTGGGTGTGTCACTCCAGGCTCATTATAATAAACAATATCTCTCTATTTCCTATTATCTCCTCCTTATCACATTATTAACACTCTCCATATTGCTATCTTAGCGCTAATGGCCGCCTATTGCCCATACTACTAATAAGAATTAATAGGAGCTTTGCCCACATCCATCATGGCGCCGGGTGTGTCACTCCAGGCTCATTATAATAAACAATATCTCTCTATTTCCTATTATCTCCTCCTTATCACATTATTAACACTCTCCATATTGCTATCTTAGCGCTAATGGCCGCCTATTGCCCATACTACTAATAAGGATTAATAGGAGCTTTGCCCACATCCATCATGGCGCTGGGTGTGTCACTCCAGGCTCATTATAATAAACAATATCTCTCTATTTCCTATTATCTCCTCCTTATCACATTATTAACACTCTCCATATTGCTATCTTAAAGCTAATGGCCGCCTATTGCCCATACTACTAATAAGGATTAATAGGAGCTTTGCCCACATCCATCATGGCGCTGGGTGTGTCACTCCAGGCTCATTATAATAAACAATATCTCTCTATTTCCTATTATCTCCTCCTTATCACATTATTAACTCTCTCCATATTGCTATCTTAGCGCTAATGGCTGCCTATTGCCCATACTACTAATAAGGATTAATAGGAGCTTTGCCCACATCCATCATGGCGCTGGGTGTGTCACTCCAGGCTCATTATAATAAACAATATCTCTCTATTTCCTATTATCTCCTCCTTATCACATTATTAACACTCTCCATATTGCTATCTTAGCGCTAATGGCCGCCTATTGCCCATACTACTAATAAGGATTAATAGGAACTTTGCCCACATCCATCGAGGCGGTGGTGAGGTCGCTGACGTCATTTCCGGTGTGTCAGAGCTCCTCCCCAGGCGGTTTCATTGCCCTCACTGACGTCATATGTGTGCGCCGTGCAGATCGTGCTGAGCCGCTGGGAGCGGAGGGTGAGGCTCGGGGTTTCGGGGATCATTGTGTTTATTGGGGTTATTACTGGTTACAGGTCAGTGACCCCGCCCCCGGGAGCATCATGTGACCCGGTAATTCTGCCAATCATTAATCAGTGAGCAGCAGGGAGGATACAGTATCAGTAATGGAATGCTGTCACTAATCAGCTGATTAAACCAATAACCAAATCAATACATCATATATATAACATGGAGAGAGAGAGAGAGTAACATGGAGAGAGAGAGTAACATGGAGAGAGAGAGAGAGAGAGAGTAACATGGAGAGAGAGAGAGAGAGTAACATGGAGAGAGAGAGAGAGAGTAACATGGAGAGAGAGAGAGAGAGTAACATGGAGAGAGAGAGAGAGAAACATGGAGAGAGAGAGAGAAACATGGAGAGAGAGAGAGAGAGAGAGTGTAACATGGAGAGAGAGAGATCATTAATCAGTGAGCAGCAGGGAGGATACAGTATCAGTAATGGAATGCTGTCACTAATCAGCTGATTAAACCAATAACCAAATCAATACATCATATATATAACATGGAGAGAGAGAGAGAGTAACATGGAGAGAGAGAGAGTAACATGGAGAGAGAGAGAGAGTAACATGGAGAGGGAGAGAGTAACATGGAGAGAGAGAGTGACATGGAGAGAGAGTAACATGGAGAGAGAGAGAGTAACATGGGGAGAGAGAGAGAGAGAGTAACATGGAAAGAGAGAGAGAGAGAGAGAGAGAGAGAGTGTAACATGGAGAGAGAGAGAGAGAGAGAGTAACATGGGGGGAGAGAGAGAGAGAGTAACATGGAAAGAGAGAGAGAGAGAGAGAGAGTGTAACATGGAGAGAGAGAGAGAGAGAGAGTAACATGGAGAGAGAGAGTGAGTAACATGGAGAGAGAGAGTGAGTAACATGGAGAGAGAGAGAGTGTAACATGGAGATGGAGAGAGAGTGTAACATGGAGACAGAGAGAGAGAGAGTGTAACATGGAGACAGAGAGAGAGAGAGTGTAACATGGAGATAGAGAGAGAGAGTGTAACATGGAGATAGAGAGAGAGAGTGTAACATGGAGAGAGAGAGAGTGTAACATGGAGAGAGAGAGAGTGTAACATGGAGATAGAGAGAGAGAGTGTAACATGGAGAGAGAGAGAGTGTAACATGGAGAGAGAGAGAGTGTAACATGGAGAGAGAGAGAGTGTAACATGGAGAGAGAGAGAGTGTAACATGGAGAGAGAGAGAGTGTAACATGGAGAGAGAGAGAGTGTAACATGGAGAGAGAGAGAGTGTAACATGGAGAGAGAGAGAGAGAGTGTAACATGGAGAGAGAGAGAGAGAGTGTAACATGGAGAGAGAGAGAGAGTGTAACATGGAGAGAGAGAGAGAGTGTAACATGGAGAGAGAGAGAGAGTGTAACATGGAGAGAGAGAGAGAGTGTAACATGGAGAGAGAGAGAGAGAGTGTAACATGGAGAGAGAGAGAGAGTGTAACATGGAGAGAGAGAGAGAGTGTAACATGGAGAGAGAGAGAGAGAGTGTAACATGGAGAGAGAGAGAGAGAGAGTGTAACATGGAGAGAGAGAGAGAGAGAGAGTGTAACATGGAGAGAGAGAGAGAGAGTGTAACATGGAGAGAGAGAGAGAGAGTGTAACATGAAGGGAGAGAGAGAGTGTGTAACATGGAGAGAGAGAGTGTGTAACATGAAGGGAGAGAGAGAGAGAGTAACATGGAGAGAGAGAGAGAGTAACATGGAGAGAGAGAGAGAGAGAGAGTAACATGGAGAGAGAGAGAGAGAGAGAGAGAGAGAGATTAATCATTAATCAGTGAGCAGCAGGGAGGATACAGTATCAGTAATGGAATGCTGTCACTAATCAGCTGATTAAACCAATAACCAAATCAATACATCATATATATAACATGGAGAGAGAGAGTAACATGGAGAGAGAGTGAGAGAGAGAGTGTAACATGGAGAGAGAGAGTGTAACATGGAGAGAGAGAGTGTAACATGGAGAGAGAGAGTGTAACATGGAGAGAGAGAGTGTAACATGGAGAGAGAGAGTGTAACATGGAGAGAGAGAGTGTAACATGGAGAGAGAGAGAGAGTAACATGGAGAGAGAGTAACATGGAGAGAGAGAGAGTAACATGGAGAGAGAGAGAGTAACATGGAGAGAGAGAGAGAGTAACATGGAGAGAGAGAGAGAGTAACATGGAGAGAGAGAGAGAGAGTAACATGGAGAGAGAGAGAGAGTAACATGGAGAGAGAGATCATTAATCAGTGAGCAGCAGGGAGGATACAGTATCAGTAATGGAATGCTGTCACTAATCAGCTGATTAAACCAATAACCAAATCAATACATCATGTATATAACATGGAGAGAGAGAGAGAGAGTAACATGGAGAGAGAGAGAGAGAGTGTGTAACATGGGGAGAGAGAGAGAGAGATCATCAGTGAGCAGCAGGGAGGATACAGTATCAGTAATGGAATGCTGTCACTAATCAGCTGATTAAACCAATAACCAAATCAATACATCATATATATAACATGGAGAGAGAGAGAGAGAGAGTAACATGGAGAGAGAGAGTAACATGGAGAGAGAGAGAGAGAGAGTAACATGGAGAGAGAGAGTAACATGGAGAGAGAGAGTAACATGGAGAGAGAGAGTAACATGGAGAGAGATAGAGAGAGAGTAACATGGAGAGAGAGAGAGTAACATGGAGAGAGAGAGAGAGAGTAACATGGAGAGAGAGAGAGAGAGTAACATGTAGAGAGAGAGAGAGAGAGTAACATGTAGAGAGAGAGAGAGTAACATGGAGAGAGATGGAGAGAGTGTAACATGGAGAGAGAGAGAGAGAGAGTAACATGGAGACATAGAGAGTAACATGGAGAGAGAGAGAGAGAGAGTAACATGGAGAGAGAGAGATCATTAATCAGTGAGCAGCAGGGAGGATACAGTATCAGTAATGTAATGCTATCACTAATCAGCTGATTAAATCAATAACCAAATTAATACATCATATATATAACATGGAGAGAGAGAGAGTAACATGGAGAGAGAGAGAGGGGGTAACATGGAGAGAGAGATGGGTGTGTAACGATCACTTGGCACCCGCGACTGGGTACCTCCGTTGAAGGATGCTCCTAGCGCTTCCTGAAGGGCTTCCAGCACTTCAGCTGACACCATAACCACCGTAGACTCCTTCCGAGAGCAAGACAGCAACAAGCTCTTAAAAGAGCTTAGCAGTTATTAGCTAAGGGAGTATGCAGAGCATAGCTGTTGCGGTCGCCGGCCCGCCGCTTGACACGGCCGTGCCCGACCGGCACAGCCTCGCCGACAGCACGAGCTTACCTGCTCGTCGGCGAGCCGGCAACCACTCCCCCAGTTCTTCCGGGCGTCACGCCCAAATCAAAGATGGCGCTGACCGCGTGGTCGCGTCCATCTCTAGCTACGCCCCCAAAAATTATACTAACGTGTGCGTGACGTCACGACGTGAACGCACACGCACGTTTTGGTGTCAGAGGTCGCCCTCTGACCAATCAGAGCATAGAGAGGGATATTTAAATCCCTCACTCACCCCAGTACCTTGCCCTGTCGTGGTTTCCTGTTCCTGGTTTCCTGAGAGTGCTTTATCTTTGTATTCACCTTTCTATTTTATCTGTCCATTTATCACAAGGTAGAGGGAACACCTTGTTGGTGAACTGCTGCTCACCCTTGAGAAGAGAGCGCTTATTACCCTTTTGCACTTTATCTTTGTGAATCTGATTTCCTGGTATCTTGATCTTGGCTCTTCCCTGGTTATTCTGAATTCTGGTTTCCCTGACTTGGCTTGTGTAAACGGTATTGTGTATTTTCTGGCTTCCTTGACCTCGGCTTTCCCTTTGACCATTCTCTGTCTCTAGCGCATTAGTCCGGCCATCTAAGGTCCGGTTTACGCTCTGTCCTTGTAATTTCCTGCAGCCAGTGATGGCTGTAGGGGGTAAAAGGCTATTAATATGAAGAATCGTATTGACTCACAGGATCCTCCATAGACCTCAGTGCTGTACTCTTGAGCATGCGCAAGAGCTCAGTGTTGAAGTCGACAGTTGAAGCACCAGGAGCTGAAGAAGATTGGATGGAAGAGGATTGAGGTGTCTGCGAGGGACAGGTTCAGGTATGTAAAAACCTACCTTACCTTGCCCCCGATGGTTACAGAACCCCCAGTACGTGATGTTACTGTTGGGGGTCTTTGCAAATTAAACAGAAGTAGCTTTTAAAATGGGGGGGAAAAAAAACCTCAAAAACCAAATATTTACACTTATTTCATGATGGAGAATACCTGACCGCTATATTTATATCCAGTAGGTTCATTCCTTTGATTTATGTCCCTCACACTGGGACCAAACAAGGTTGCCAATCTCTGCCGGCATTGGAGTCCATTGTTTGGAGAAAGCAAGTCATCCAGTGACCCCTGGAAAAAATAACCTAGAAGAAGGTGCAGGTGATTGAGAGATCTGGATCAAGTCTCAGAGATGGACTACCAGCTGAACAGACCGGTAAGGGATATATTCACAAAATACACTACTATTGTTTTATCCTATCTTCCTGTCTTTGTGATAGGGAAGTATAACTCAAGGATATGGTAGAGGGAGAGAAAGATATTTATTATATCTATATGAGGTGGTGAATTACAATATGAGAATATCAAGCTCAATTCATTTTTTGGATAAATATTTCAAATGATCTCAATCTGTTAGAAAATCTTTTTTAATTATTTATCTACAGAATCCACCATTGAAGTCTATGGTAATTTTCATTTGAAAAGATTATCTGAAACTATTAAAGGGACACTCCAGGCACCCAGACCACTTCTGCCCATTGGAGTGGTCTGGGTGCCAACTTCAACTGCCCTTAACCCTGCAACTGTAATTATTGCAGTTTCTTATAAACTGCAATAATTACCTTGCAGGGTTACGTCCTCCCCTAGTGGCTGTCTACTAGATAGCCACCAGAGGAAACTTCCTGGTCTCTAGCACAGATTATCTGTGCTAGAGCGTCGCTGGACTTCCTCACTCTGTGTGAGGACCTCCAGCGTCGCTCAATTCCCCATAGGAAAGCATTGAAAATCGTTTTTAATGCTTTCCTATGAGGTGCGCTAATGCGCATGCGCGGCATTGCCGCGCATGCGCATTAGGTCTCCTCGGCCGGTGGGCGGGATCAATCTCGCCCACCGGCCGACGGAGGCAGAAGGTGGAGCGGCGGGGGAGGAGCAGGCAGCGACGTGGGACATGTCGCTGCCTCAGGTAAGTCACTGAAGCGGTTTTCACCCCTTCAGCAACTGGGGAGTGGGAGGTGGGAGGGAGAGGGACCCTCCAGTGCCAGGAAAACAGATTGCTTTCCTGGCACTGGAGATTCACTTTAAAGGCTATAATTTGTAGTAGTTATAGTTAATGTCTGGCCAATTAATCCTGTTGTAGGTTGATGATCTGTAACAATGACATTTCTCATTTAGGATCAGTGTGAGTTTGAGGAAGTGGCCGTTTACTTCTCCGAGGAGGAGTGGGACTATTTAAATTATGAAGAGAAGGAGCTTTACCGGGATGTGATGATGGAGAATTACCAGACCCTCAGCTCTCTGGGTAAGAAAACCTCACCCTATTTAGAGGAAATCTTTCTCATAAGAACATATTCATATCTGGGACAAATTGACATTTCTTCACATATGTTCCTAACTCATCGTAATCATAATTTTTATTTATTTATTTATTATTGCCATTTATATAGCGCCAACAGATTCCGTAGCGCTTTACAATATTATGAGAGGGGGATTTAACTATAAATAGGACAGTTACAAATAAACTTACAGGAACAATAGGTTGAAGAGGACCCTGCTCAAACGAGCTTACATTCTATAGGATATAATAAATGTGTATCGCTTGGAAGATCTTTAAGTTCTAATTGTTAATAATGTGTCCCGTTAAATACAGGAAGGATTCACATGACGCCTTTGATTATATCAGCGATTGAGCGAGGGGAAGAGCCGTATGTCAGGAGCCACCTGCAGGATAGTCTTTTGAATACTGGCCCAGGTTAGTAATAAACATGTAGGTGGTATTAGGCTCCTTTCTGGGTCAGAGATCTTGGCTTTTCTTTTTTCCAGGCTTCTCTACCTTCCTGATCTCTGTAGGGGAACTGAATTATTGTGAAACTCTCCATACAGCTCAGTGTGGTGAGAGTTTGCAGTGTTTAGTTACTCATTATGCCCCAGACAGACTCTGTTGTGCTTTGTTCCCAGGTTAAAGGGAGAGACTGTTCATTGCAGCTGCTGTGATTTGCAGATATTGTTTAGTTCTCGACTATCTGGTATTGCTTTGTTTGAAATGTGAGATCCAGGAAAAAAGTTAGGAGACCGTTTCTTTTTTTTTTTTTTTTTTTAATTCTTTATTTTATTTGTGCAGCAGATAACATAAAACAGTAGTCATGCAGAGCCACGACAGCAACTGCGGGCATTTTCATAGTGTGACAAATACGTGGCAGTGTAAACGCCACATTTTTTTTTTTTTTGAGTGACATGTAAGAAACAAACTCATGTAGTTAGAACGTATATGCTTTCAGTGCTTGATAGGTACATAGACTGAAATTAGAAAAACAGTGTCAAAAGTAAAGATCGCGCTTAGACGCTTAATATGCTTACAGTTGCTTGAAGAATATGCTTCAAATGCGCTTTGAAGTTTGCCTGGCATATAGTAATATAGTAAAGATCGCGCTTCAACGTTTATTATGCTTAAAGTCGCTTAAAATATGCTTAAATTACGCCGTAATGTTTGTCTGGCATATAGTAATTTCTTTTTAAACTAACAAATTTTAATTTTCAATGAGAAAAATGCAATTCTTAAAGGGACAGTAAAGTCACCAAAACCACTGCTGCTGACAAATCCCATGCACAAGGGTGAAATCTTTAGTCGACTTTTTGCCTTGGGTTTTGTTGTGCCCTGGTTTAGTTATTTAATTTTTCCTTCTTCCTGCTACTCTGTGGCATCATACACCCTGTTCCAAATTATTATGCAAATGATATTTTTCTCATTTACCTAAATAATTGATGTAAATAACAGTCAGCATAATTCTCATGTTATCAACTATTAAGAGTACAATTCAAATTTTATTCAACATCCCTCCTAATGATAACAGTATTTTTTTTAACCCCTTAAGGATCAAACTTCTGGAATTAAAGGGAATCATGACATGTCACAATGTCATGTGTCCTTAAGGGGTTAAACAAAAAAACGTACAATGCACTGTTCCAAATTATTACGCACAGTAAGTTTCAACACTTTATAGGTTGTAAAAAACTGAAAATTGTCATTTGTTGTGTTTGCAGCATATTTACTGAAATCAAAAGCTATTTCAATCAATCCCGAAGTCCTCCAAACGTAATGTGGTGGCCCATCCGAGTGTCGCCGCCAAGGGTTTCCTTTCCCTCAGTCGTTCTAGATCCCAAAGTATGTTTTAGTATTTATAGCAGTGTAGCAGATTGACCCAAGCACTAGCCGAGACTTAGGTATACTAGGCGTAGTGTTGGGCATTCGCTTTTGTCTGAAATTCGGACGGGAATTTAGGCTATTTGTTCATTCGTCAGAATGACAAATTAACAAATAGAAATGAAAAAGAATGAACGAAAATCGAATTTCAATTTGGCCTTTGTTCGTTCGTTTAGTTTATTGAAGCTGTGGGTGGGGACCATAAGTGGCATGGATCGGATCAGAATTCCATTAATTTGTCTACAGGAATAGTGAAAGGAGGCATTGCGAGAACAGGGAAGAGGGTGAGTATTGTGGGAACATTTCTTTGACCCACAGGACATGGTGCTGACTGAAGCTCCTCATTTAGTCAAATAAGGTCAAGTGTAGGAAATATGCATAAGACAAAGTAGATAAGAACAGAGAAGAGGAAACAATTTCCATCTTTCCCATTTACTGCACCAACGCATATTATACACCATTTTTGTTAAGGATTAAAAAGGCTTTAATTTGAAGTGACAAATACCTACAGTATCTCACACAAGTGAGTACACCCCTCACATTTTTTGTAAATATTTTATTATATCTTTTCATGTGAGAACACTGGAGAAATGACACTCTGCTACAATGTAAAGTAGTACGTGTACAGCCTGTATAACAGGGTAAATGTGCTGTCCCCTTAAAATAACTCAACACACAGCCATTAATGTCTAAACCAGGCATAGGCAACCTTCGGCACTCCAGATGTTTTGGACTTCACCTCCCATGATGCTTTGTCAGCATTATAGGTGTAAAAGCACTATGGGGGATGTAGTCCACAACATCTGGAGTGCCGAAGGTTGCCTACCCCTGGTCTAAACCATTGGCAACAAAAGTGAGTACTTTGCTCACTATGGAGATTTAAATCCCGACTGAAAGATCTGCATGCCGATCTCACTCTGTATGCAGCTCACCTGTCAGTTTGGGGTCCCTAAAAATGGCCCCAGCTGACAGAGGAGACACAGTTATCTATTGATACCTGGGTTTCCTGGTGTGAGCAGGGATTTAACCTTGTTTACACCGCATTGTAACAATGGGGATTTAAATCTCTGATTGCTGCTCACGTTGAGCTCTGCAAACCGAGCATAGATCAGTCTGGGATCACTTATTCTGGCTTGAGTTGATAGAAAGGACACCCAGCTATCAAAAGATACCTGGGGTTCCATGGTACCAGCAGGGATTTAATTTAACTCTTGCCGGTACTTTTACTGCACGATGGTCTATGCCAGGGCCGGACTGTGAAAAAAATGAGGCCCGGGCATTTTTCAATCAGAGCGGCCCCCTAAGAAGGGGGCGGGGCCAGAGAGGGTGTGTTTTGTCATCACTGATGACAAGCACACCCCCTCTCAAAGTGAGCATGTTGGTTCAATGCGCAGAGCCCCGCTGAAGAGCTCTGGCATTAGAAAAAGGCCCTGGATTTGTTCTGCACAGCGCAAGCAAATTTAATAACATGCTTGCGCTGTGTTTGCTTTTAAATTGTTTCTGGTGTCTCCACAAGTGGGATACCAGAGGACAAAAGGGCCAGGAAAGTGTATGGTGCATGTGTTTGGAGCCTGCTTGTGGGATTGTGTAAATAGGTCAATTTCATTTGTGTTTGTGGTGTAATGTGTGGCTAGGGGCTGTAGAGAGTGTGTGTATAGGGGGCATAGTGTTATAGGGGATGTAGCGAGTGTGTGTGTATAGGTGACGTAGTGTGTGTAGGGGTTGTAGAGAGGGTGTGTTTAGAGAATGTTGTATGTGTTTGCTGACAAGGAATGGAGTGTTTGTGTAGGTGGTGCAGTGTGTGTGTGTAGGAGATCTACTGTGTAAAGGACCCAGAGTGTGTATAGGAGATTGTGTGTGTGTGTGTGTGTGTAGAGGATTAAGAGTGCATATAGGGTAAGGGATCTAGCGTGTATCTGGAGCGCAATGTGTGTAGTCGTGCAGTGTGAGGGGTGTGAGGGGTGCTGTAGTGTGTGTGTGTGTGTGTGTGTGTGTGTATATATATATATATATATATATATATATATATATATATATATATATATATATATATATATATATATATATATATATAAATATAGAAAAAATCCCATGCACTCACGCTTAATGATTCCTCATGTGCCGGGTGCCAGAGCCTGGACTCCAAAGATACAAAGAAATGGCAAATAGTAGCTGCCCACCGGTCTTTTTAAAATCCAAATGTTTTATTAAATCATATTAAAATCTGTGACCAACGTTTCAGTCCCCGCTCGGGACTTTCCTCAGGGTCAGACAAAATGATAAGACAACACATAATCCTTGCAATGTATGTGAATATATAGCTATAACAATAATTAAAAGTGACTCACCCAGGTGCATGGTGTCCACGGCGTTTCCGCCGTGTATACTTCCGTGTGTGCGCATTGGGTGTCTGCCCAGCTCCGCCCCTTTTCCTGTACGTGTTGGAGTGACTGCAAGTCAATAGAGCGGTGCGGCATATCAACCGCGCCTAAAGCGTCGGCTATGCTTCTGGGTGTGCGCGAGCACTTATCCCGAAGCTCCGCCCTCAAATATGCACGTGATACGTGCCGTCATAGATTCCGGCTAGGGGGGCGTTGCTAGGCAACATGATGCGTACAATTCGCTTGTTGTGTGTTAAAAACCACCATGTTTGAGTTGATAAAGAAAGTGCATAAATGGAAGAGAATATAATATTAAATATAATGTGACATATAGTGTGTGAAGAACCTGTAAAGGTTTATCCTGTAAGGACATATAATCTAGTTTTAGGGTGCCATGGGCACAACCATACAATTTATGTGTCTTGTGTGTATGTTGATAAAGTGCTGTGAGTGGTACTACACAAGGTAGTATTTAAAGTGATAACGTGCCATACATTTAAAGTGCAATATCATGCAAAAAGATCATAATCTAAAGTTAAAAAATAGGTAATAATAAAATCATACTGGCACTAGGTAGAAAGGCTAAATAAATGAATAATAAGGGATATTTTCATTCAAGCCCCTAGGGGCCACCGTGTCTAACTGGTATATCCAAAATGCTTCTTTCTGTAGCAGCATTTTGCCTCTATTTCCACCCCTCTTAGGGAGAGGGATGTGGTCTATGCCCACAAACTTGAGGGAAGATAGAGGGTGTCCTTTATCCAAAAAGTGTTTGGCCACGGGTTTGTCGGAATGTCTGTCTCTATAGGCCAACCTAATACTAGAACGGTGGCCCCTAATGCGTTCACACAATTGTGTCTCGGTTTTTCCCACATAGTAGAGGCCACATGGGCACATCAGTTTGTATATTACAAAGGAAGTTTTACAAGTGATGGTGTGATTAATATCAAAAACTCTATTGGTGTGTGGATGATTGAATTTTTTGGATGGAATCATGTGTCCACATGTCACACAACCAAGGCATCGGATGCATCCTCGTATGTTGCTCTTGGTTGTCTTGGAGTAACTGGCGACCGGATCCGTATGCACCAACATGTCACGTAGATTTCTATTGCGTCTTTAGCAGATCATCGGTGGTTCTTTAAAGATCTTCGGAAGCAAGTCGTCAGTGGCCACCATCTTCCAATTTTCTTTGATTACTGTTGAAATCTGATGTGAAGAATTGTGGAACGTCATGGGGAACACCATCCTTTGTATGGGTTGGGCTTTTACTTGGTTCGTCGCTGTCCTAGCCGTGCTGAGAGCGTCTTGAAGTACCCGGCTTTCATAGCCTCTATTTGCAAACTTTTGGGTCATAGTTTCCAATTGCAGTTCCATCCTATCTGGATTTGAATTGTTACGAATGACTCGTTGGAATTGTGCCTTCGGTATGGATGTTTTAAGTGCAGTAGGATGTGCACTGTGGGCATGCAGGAGGGTATTTCGGTCAGTGGGCTTGGAGTATAGAGAATACTCAATCCTATTAAGCCCCCAGGATAACTCCAAATCAAGGTATTGTACTCTGTCTGCACTTATATTGGCTGTAAGCCTAATGGATGATGGGAGTTGGTTCAATGCAAGTACCATTTGTTTTGCCTCCACTTGCGTACCTCTCCAAATTATAAGGAGGTCGTCTATGTAGCGGTAGTACCCTATTATAGAATCTCCATATGGCAGTAATATGTGTTCCATTTCATATGCATACATGTATGCATTTGCATACATTGGGGCTACCGATGACCCCATGGACGTTCCCGCTACCTGAAGGTACCATTGTTCCTCAAATCTAAAATGGTTGTTATAGAGGATTAGAGATAACAACTCCAAAACGAACTCGATGGGTGGACCATGGTAGACTGGAGAGTTACACAAAACCTGTCGCATGGCCTCTATCCCTTCTGGGGTATGACCGTATAAAGGCTGGCCACGTCCATTGTGATGAATACCGGTGCGGAGTGATGCAGTTCCAAGTCCATGATTCTATTCAAAAGTGTCTGTGTGTCTTTGACACAAGTATGTAATGACTCCACTGGTCCTTTAACAACATGGTCAAGCCATTGTGCAATGGGTTCTAATATTCCATCAATGGCTGACACTATGGGGCGTCCAGGAGGTTTATTGGCATTCTTATGTATCTTTGGGATACTATAGATCACCGGGGTGCGTGGGTGGACTTTGATCAAAAATTTATAGAGTTCCAATCCAATATAGCCTGCTCTTAAGGCCATGTCTGTGACTTCCACGATTTTCCTCTGGATATCTAAAGTAGGGTCCCCTGGTAATGGGCAATATGTGTTTTCATCCTGGAGTTGCTGTCTGAGATCTGCAGCATAGTCAGCATAGTCCATGAGGACTATACCTCCTCCCTTGTCCGCCGGGCGGATCACAATGGTGTGATCCTTAGCCAAGTTGGCCAACAACTTCCGTTCTTGTTTAGTGATGTTATGTTGTGCTTTAGACTGCTTCATAGTAACATTTTGTGTCATCTTAGCTGTGGTCATAAGGAATGTCTTGATGGAGTGTTTATTGCTTGGTGGATCGAACGTTGATTTGACTCTAAATTTATCAATATCCGTATCAGTGGGTCTAGTAGCATCTTGGGCAGCATGGTGAAAATAATCCTTGAGTCTCATATGCCTGCCAAATTGGAAAAGTTCGGTACTCCATTGGAATGGGTTAGGGCCACTTGTGGGAACATATGAAAGTCCTTTACTGAGTATGGTGATTTACGTGTTGCTTAGGTGTCTGTGTGAAAGATTAAAGATGGGCGTTATCTCTTGAGAGGTGGTTTGCCCCTGGGTACATTTTTGGCCCTTGCCCCCTCTCGTGGTTCTATGCCTTCTTCGCTTCGAATACGGCTCCTGGTTAACGTGCCCTTCTCGGCTGCATCTAAAAAAGATGCCGTATATGCTGGAGTGTCATTTTCTGACGCCGATTCTCCAGATGTAATATCTATTGTGGGGATATTCGGGCGTATAACTCTTTTGCGGAAGCGTCTTGGTCTGGGTGGCCGGTCGCCGGATATCCACCTGTATACACGGTGGTCTTGGTAGTCTTGCTGTACCCTCTCGTATTTTTGCTTCTTGAACTTTACCAACTCGTTTTTATATTTTAGGAGTTCACTCTTAAGCTGCTGTTGGATTTTCAAACCTTCTGTGGAAGCCATCAAAACAGCCTGTTCCGTTTCAACATCCAATATTTTTTGTGTAACTTCAACCAAGTCTAATAGCCCTAATAGCTATCAGCATGAGGTCTAAAGAGGCTTTGTTTAAGATGTGGGTCCAGTCCCTGCATACCGTGGCCTTCAGCCTGCCTATAGTTGGAATATTAAGCAGCCTGAACCCACGTGGGATCATCTTAGCTTTATAATAGTCCGATAAAAACAGACCGTGTAGGTCTAGGTCAATGCTCTTTTTATGTAGGCGTAGGAGTTTAAAGTAGACATCCTTAGGGGTAGTATGACTAGGTAGCCCCTGGCTTGTTTGTTCACAGAGTATGCCTGCCACTTCATCTGTAGTAAATTGAAGGGTTTCAGCATGTTCTACATATGCCCCTGCTTGTACCAGAAATTCATCCATGTTCAAAAAGTGTGAACCAAAATATTGTTTAAACAATATATTTACAAAAAATGCTGTGATTTTTATATATCCAAGAAAGATTGAACATGCAACAAAACAGAGTGTTTGCACTGTCAGCTGGTGCTATTTGGGTAGGAGGTAGAGCCCCACACTCCCAAAATTACAAAAATAGAAAAAATCCCATGCACTCACGCTTAATGATTCCTCATGTGCCGGGTGCCAGAGCCTGGACTCCAAAGATACAAAGAAATGGCAAATAGTAGCTGCCCACCGGTCTTTTTAAAATCCAAATGTTTTATTAAATCATATTAAAATCTGTGACCAACGTTTCAGTCCCCGCTCGGGACTTTCCTCAGGGTCAGACAAAATGATAAGACAACACATAATCCTTGCAATGTATGTGAATATATAGCTATAACAATAATTAAAAGTGACTCACCCAGGTGCATGGTGTCCACGGCGTTTCCGCCGTGTATACTTCCGGGTGTGCGCATTGGGTGTCCGCCCAGCTCCGCCCCTTTTCCTGTACGTGTTGTAGTGACTGCAAGTCAATAGAGCGGTGCGGCATATCAACCGCGCCTAAAGCGGCGGCTATGCTTCTGGGTGTGCGCGAGCACTTATCCCGAAGCTCCGCCCTCAAATATGCACGGGATACGTTCCGTCATAGATGCCGGCTAGGGGGGCGTTGCTAGGCAACATGATGCGTACAATTCGCTTGTTGTGTGTTAAAAACCACCATGTTTGAGTTGATAAAGAAAGTGTATATATGTGTATATATAGAAGGCTTGGCCTGTAATTGTGGGAGGCACTTAAATTCCCTATTTAAACTCAGTGAGCCCCTGCTTACCTGTCTTCGACGATCTCGGAAGTGCTTCAGTGTACTTCCGGTTTGCAGATCCGTAACGTCAGTATTCCCGCCCGCCGGCAGCCCGGTTCATACGCCCGGTGGCTGTATTCGTGAGTATTCCGCTTCCTGCCTCTCTCGGACGGCATCGGAATCGTAAGTTTAGCCCTGTCGCTCACGGGCTCGCATTCAATCCGCTGCTTTTCTCGGTCAGTGTAACACGTTCAGTTACACTTACACCTCGTAGTCTCTTTCAGCCACAACGGGTTGCCATACGTTTTCGTTCAGGGGGTACGATTATCTTCATTCTGTTCCGTATTCAGGGGATGTGTTCACGTTTTAAGCTAAGTCTTAGTAGTTACGTTTGATATGAAAGGGGTTTAAGCGGTTTAGTAGTGCCCAGTATTCTCAACTTCGGTGTTTAAAGTAGTTATGTGGTCCCCTTAATGTCATAAATAGCTAAATAGTGTGAATAGGGGGTATGTTGTTCCATTGTGTTAAATGGCTGTTCCTGTCCTGTTTTTGTTGTAGTTCTTACTAGTACTGACACTTTTCGCAAGTGGCCCTTCGCGGGTGTACGTATTCGCAGCTTTGTTAAGAGGTAGGCCTCGGTGTCACCCAGTTCTTGTGTGTATGTTGTAGTTAAATAGTACATATCATAAATAGGTCACGTTTCTTTTCCTTTAGTTCCATTGGTTCCCTGCAGGATTATACTTTATTAGGTCAAGTAAAGTTTCCTTCCTCAGCAGGTATGTTATTGGTGTGTCCTGGCGGGGGGGGGGGGGGGGGGGGGGGGGTTCGAGGACTAGTTGTAATTTCTCCCGCCAACTTAGGTATGTTCCCGTGGGCTCTTTGCCTACAAGGTTAGAGGTCCCGCAAGGCATAGGTCAGCCCTTACGTTCCGAGGTTCAGGCCAATCGTCCCAACGCATAGCTATAGCCTTGCTTCAAAATTAGTTAGGGCCTCACCAGTCACGGCCAATCGTATTGCTTCTTTTTAGGTCACCGAGAGGCCAACTCCCCGCCACCCACCTCAGTGGCACCAAGGCCCCACGCGCCAAATCATAGTTAGAGCCTCTCATAGCCGCTTGGCAAGTAGTTAGGGCCTCATCTGCCACCAACAAAAGCTAAGCTAATACAATTTCGCCTATGGGCACTAGCCTAGTAAGTGGGGTCCCTCCAGCTTTTTATTTTCAACACTAAACTCGCCCTCTCTGCCCCTTAGAATGTCCAACGCTTCGGTGTTAGAAGACAATCTGTCGGTTTCCAGCACCCCGCTCAGGTCGGGCACGCAGAGAACGCAACCAACCCCTCCAAGTCCAGCTTCCAGCTATCGCTCCTGGACTATCCCTAAGATTACCGCTGAACTTAAAAAGAGAAATATCCCTTATCCGGCTTCAGCTAGGAAGAACGAACTGTTTCGTTTATTGAACTCTACTGAGGATAACGAAAGGCCTGGCCCTAGTTCACAGGTTAACGTACTTAATAGCCTAGCTGAATTACACGCCATGATGGCCTCCCTGGTGTCCTCAGTTGCCACCATCAATAACAGATTGGATAACCTGGAAGCTAATAACGTCCCTTCAGTCCCCGAGATGCCCGGGCCGGTTGTCCAACCCACGCCCGCTCTAGGAGGTAACAGTGACCCTCCACCGGCTAGGAAAGTTTCCAACCTTATTAATCCTATTCACCTGATACCGCAGTCTCTCAGACGTGACATCATAGAGGGAAAGGATGTTAACTTGGCCTCGCTACTGATAGCGGCTCAAGACGTGGTTGAAAACAGGGCATACACGTTTGAGGACCTGTCAGTAGTGATGAGGGCCAGGGACCCTAGGTTGAATAGGAAACTTAACATCCCTGAGTTTGTATTGGCATTTGGCCTATACAGAGACGTTATCTGTACTGCTTTTCCCCTCCGCAGAGAGGAGCTGGATTTGTACCTTCACAAGGTAATAGAGTTGGCTTATAAGTACGGGGGCTTTGCCTTCTACGACTATCACAAGTCGTTCTCCGCTAGGTCAGCCGCTTCGTTGTCCCAGTATAATACAGTCACGGACTGGGGTCAGTTAGATACAGAATTGTTTCTCATGCATTTTGCAGGTCTCAAAACCCCTTCCTGTGCCATTTGCTCATCTGCAGCTCACTCTATTAATTTCTGTCCCGAGAATGTAGCTATCCCCTCTACCAGCAGCGCCAACTCCGATTTCCAGTCAACTTCCAGCCAGAAGGAGGTTAGAGATAAATTAGGCAGGCCCATAGTGTTCTTGGGAAAAGCTCAGGTCTGCAATAATTTTAATGCTGGGGGTTGTAGTTACAGTGCTTGTAGGCTGCTGCATGTGTGCTCGCTTTGTTTCAGGGCACATGCCAAGACGATGTGCCCTAACAAATTGTACCCTAAAAAGGCTTCTACTCCAATAAACATTCCGAGTTTGCAACGTTACCTGGCTAATCATCCTTCTTTACATCTGGTGGAATTTCTCACGTCAGGGTTCACACGGGTTTCACACAGGCTTTGTCTCTCTCCCCTCAGGCATCCTGGAGTGCCCCAACCTTCAGTCAGCTCTCACAGACCCCGATACCCTACAAGTTCTCTTACAGAAAGAAGTGGATAACGGCTTCATGATAGGCCCTTTCACTACTCCTCCTTTCTCCTCATGGAGGACGAACCCTCTAGGTATCGCCACTGGGAAGTTTAACAACAAAAAGAGGCTTATTATTGATTTTTCTGCACCACACGCTTCTCCCACACCTAGCCTGAATGCACTAATCCCGTCAGAAGATTTTTCTCTTCAGTACGCTAGAATTGATGATGCCATTCAGGCGATTATTAACTCCGGGAAGGCGGCCTGGTTAAGTAAGTCGGATATTACCAACGCCTTTAAGTTACTTCCCATCCATAAATCACTCTGGCATCTGCACGGAGTTAAGTGGCTAGACAACTACTATTTCGCTACCAGGCTTACTTTCGGCTCCAAAAGTAGCCCCAAGTTATTCGACCTATTCGCCGAAACCTTGACATGGCTTCTCCTTAACTTCTGCAGATGCCCAGTTGTGATACATTATTTAGATGACTTCCTCACCATAGAACCTCACCACTGCACTCCACGCAGCCTTCATCTCTTGCTCACGCTCTTCAAAGATTTAGGTGTCCCCGTAGCCCAGGACAAAACTGAAGGTCCCAAAACCGAAATTACTTTTCTGGGGATTACACTCAATTCTGTCACCATGCACGCCAGCCTACCCCAGGAGAAAGTAGACCGGATTCTATCTTACATTAGCACCTGCATGTCACTAGGCACTTGCACCAGGAAACAGCTACAGTCACTTTTAGGCTCACTTAATTTTGCCATGAGAATAATTCCACAGGGTAGGTCGTTCATTTCCAGGATCCTTTCACTGTTGCACGGTCTCCCTGACGATGACTCCACTACAACCCTAGACGAGTCGGCTATAGCTGACCTGAGAATGTGGCAGCTGTTCCTTTCCTCGTGGAACGGCAGGTCGCTGTTTGTTTCCCCCGTTTCCGACGATTCCCCAGTACTCTGGACTGACGCTTCAGGGGCCTTAGGATATGCGGCCATTTTTGGAGACGAGTGGCTATACGACTCCTGGCCGGTCGAAACCACGTCACTCGAGGGATTCAGTACCACCTCCTCTCTTTTCGAGATCTACCCTATCGTAGCAGCAGCTTACACGTGGGGGGTAGAGTGGAGGGGGCAGTCAGTCAGGTGTTTTTGTGACAACTTAGCTACCTGTAACATAATCAACAAGGGCCGCTCTCAGTCCCTCACGATCATGAACCTAGTCAGGAGACTCACTTGGCTAGCAGCTAATCTCCAGTTCTGCATATCCTGTGTTCACGTCCCAGGTATACAGAATACTGCCGCTGATGCTCTGTCACGCTTCAATTTGCAGGAGTTCTTCAGGCTACATCCTACTGCTTCCCAGCGACCCAGGGTACCTCCAAAGTTCGAAGACCTGGTAATGCATTAAGCTCTCTCCTACATCTGAGCGGCACGCTTGCTCAGGCGGGTTTATCCCTCAACACGAGGAAAGCATATTACAGAGCATATGAACTGTTTTTGTGTTTCATTCGTAATTACTCTGTAATAAATGTTTTTTCTGTTGAAACCATGGTTGCTTTCACAACTTTTTGCCACTTTTCTCTTAATCTATCTTACAACACAATCAAACTCTACTTGACGGGAATCCAACACTACATGTTAACCTCCTTTCCCAACAAGTCTCCTTTCCTATCTTCCTACCCTCTTAAAAGTGTCCTCAAAGGCATTCACAACTTGTCAGTACACATACCCACTAAACGCCTCCCCATAGATAGTAAGTTGTTTAAGAATTTGTCCGATGTACTCGACACGTCCCCTTTCGAACATATCACAAACCTCGTTATCAAATCAGCGGCTTATCTAGCCTTTTATGGTTTCTTGAGACCCAAAGAGTTCACTGTAGAGAGAGCTTCTGATTTCAGCTCATGCCTCCAAAAGAAACACTTAATTAAAAATCTAGATCACTACACTTTGTCCGTTACCCGTACCAAAACAAGCCAAACAGGCCCACCAGTGGTAATTAACTTTTATCCCACGTCAACCAAATGGTGTCCCGTCCGTGTATTGGATAGGCTAGTAGCAGCCCAAGCTAGCTCCGCTCCCGATAGCCCTCTTCTAGCTTTACTAGGGAAACCCCTGACCACAAAAATCTTCATGCTTTACATACGCACCCTTTTACTCCGCTTGGGACAAAACCCACGTTCTTTCTCGGGCCATTCTTTTCGCATTGGAGCAGCCACAGCTGCCTCAGGTAATCATGTACCGACACACATAATTAAAAACATGGGGAGGTGGAAATCATCTGCATACAACAGATACATTCCCAATCCAGAGAAAGAGATAAGGCTGGCTTTCTGTGATATGACTAAATGATGTACCGCTTAATAAACGCATTTTGTTTCAATGGTTATTATTTTTGCCCTCTTTTACAGGCCTAACCTTACGTCAGTTTCGGCACACCTCAACTGACTTGCTATTAAGGAACTACTTATTTTTAAACCCTGTTTTCCTTACGTCCTCGGAATGTGCCGTACACAAATAGAAGGCTTGGCCTGTAATTGTGGGAGGCACTTAAATTCCCTATTTAAACTCAGTGAGCCCCTGCTTACCTGTCTTCGACGATCTCGGAAGTGCCCCTCCCACCGCACCCTCAATTTTTCATATTCCTAGGTGGGCCCTCTTTTACAGGCCTAACCTTACGTCAGTTTCGGCACACCTCAACTGACTTGCTATTAAGGAACTACTTATTTTTAAACCCTGTTTTCCTTACGTCCTCGGAATGTGCCGTACACAAATATATATATATATATATATATATATATATATATATATATATATATATTGGACGTATTGTATGTGTGTGGGGCGCAGTGTGTGTATGTAAAAGGGGTGCTGTGTGTGAGGGTGTTTTTATCTGCCGTCACATTCTAGGTTTCTAATTTTCTTTGTCTGTTAACTCACTGAGGGTTATTTTATATATTATATATATATATGTGTATGTGTGCTGTATATGTGTGGGAGTGTGCTGTGTGTGTGAGCGAGGGTGCTGTCTGTCTGGGGGTGCTCTGTGTGTGTCTCGGGGTGCGCTGTGTGTCTCGGGGTGCGCTGTGTGTCTCGGGGTGCGCTGTGTGTCTCGGGGTGCGCTGTGTGTCTCGGGGTGCGCTGTGTGTGTCTGGGGGTGCGCTGTGTGTGTCTGGGGGTGCGCTGTGTGTGTCTGGGGGTGCGCTGTGTGTGTCTGGGGGTGCGCTGTGTGTGTCTGGGGGTGCGCTGTGTGTGTCTGGGGGTGCGCTGTGTGTGTCTGGGGGTGCGCTGTGTGTGTCTGGGGGTGCGCTGTGTGTGTCTAGGGGTGCGCTGTGTGTGTCTAGGGGTGCGCTGTGTGTCTGGGGTTGCTGTGTGTCTGGGGTTGCTGTGTGTCTGGGGTTGCTGTGTGTCTGGGGTTGCTGTGTGTGTTTGGGTGCTGTGTGTGTCGTTGGGTGCTGTGTGTGTCTGGGGGGATGCTGTGTGTGTCTGTGGGTGCTGTGTGTGTCTGGGGGTGCTGTGTGTGTCTGGGGGTGCTGTGTGTGTCTGGGGGTGCTGTGTGTGTCTGGGTGCTGTGTGTGTCTGGGAGGGTGCTGTGTGTTGGGGGTGCTGTGTGTGTTTGGGGGGGTGCTGTGTGTGTTTGGGGGGGTGCTGTGTGTGTCTGGGTGCTGTGTGTGTTTGGGTGCTGTGTGTGTTTGGGTGCTGTGTGTGTCTGGGGGTGCTGTGTGTGTCTGGGGGTGCTGTGTGTGTCTGGGGGTGCTGTGTGTGTCTGGGGGTGCTGTGTGTGTCTGGGGGTGCTGTGTGTGTCTGGGGGTGCTGTGTGTGTCTGGGGGTGCTGTGTGTGTCTGGGGGTGCTGTCTGTGTCTGGGGGTGCTGTCTGTGTCTGGGGGTGCTGTCTGTGTCTGGGAGTGCTGTCTGTGTCTGGGGGTGCTGTCTGTGTCTGGGGGTGCTGTGTGTGTCTGGGGGTGCTGTCTGTGTCTGGGGGTGCTGTCTGTGTCTGGGGGTGCTGTCTGTGTCTGGGGGTGCTGTGTGTGTCTGGGGGTGCTGTGTGTGTCTGGGGGTGCTGTGTGTGTCTGGGGGTGCTGTGTGTGTCTGGGAGGGTGCTGTGTGTGTCTGAGGGTGCTGTGTGTTGGGGGGTGCTGTTTGTGTTTGGGGGGGTGCTGTGTGTGTCTGGGTGCTGTGTGTGTCTGGGTGCTGTGTGTGTCTGGTTGCTGTGTGTGTCTGGGGGTGCTGTGTGTGTCTGTGGGTGCTGTGTGTGTCTGGGGGTGCTGTGTGTGTCTGGGGGTGCTGTGTGTGTCTGGGGGTGCTGTGTGTGTCTGGGGGTGCTGTGTGTGTCTGGGGGTGCTGTGTGTGTCTGGGGGTGCTGTCTGTGTCTGGGGGTGCTGTGTGTGTCTGGGGGTGCTGTGTGTGTCTGGGGGTGCTGTGTGTGTCTGGGGGTGCTGTGTGTGTCTGGGGGTGCTGTGTGTGTCTGGGGGTGCTGTGTGTGTCTGGGGGTGCTGTGTGTGTCTGGGGGTGCTGTGTGTGTCTGGGTGCTGTGTGTGTCTGGGTGCTGTGTGTGTCTAGGGGTGCTGTGTGCGTCTAGGGGTGCTGTGTGTATGGGGGTGCTGTGTGTGTATGGGGGTGCTGTGTGTGTATGGGGGTGCTGTGTGTGTCTGGGGGTGCTGTGTGTGGCAAAACTAGCCACTTCTGGACTGTAGTTATTAAAGGTTGTCCGTAGGCTGAATATGTACTGTGTGTTTTAACCTGTGTATGTACCGTATTGTGGCCGTTCGCATGCTGGCAGCCGTATGCTGCCAGCACACCAAGCATTCATACGACGAAACACGGCTATCCTGGCCGTTCGCCGTACGAATACGGGCTCCCCAGGTCGACCACACATTCCCAAGTCGTGTGGTACCAATTCACCGATTGCAACATTGTTGCAATCGGTAATTGAGGGCTCTCCGAGGTGGCCGTCGATCCACTACCGACCATGCGGCGGTCGGCCATCTTGGATCCTTTGTCCCTGCAGCGGTGTTCGGTCGTCGAGAGCCTGGAACTGAAAACGGCTACTCGATGATTTGAACGCCGCTGGACTTCCAGAGCGTTCGGGAGTCCCGCGTTCGGTACATTGTATGTCCCGTACTTATTCGGTACTTTTAAACTCACTTTAATGTTTTATTGTATTATGTGCGGCGTTCGGTCAATTCAGCTGGGATCGGAGCGGTATTCTCACAAAGTGTGCGCTCCGACCTCAGCTATCTACCGAACGTTCAACTATTGCAAAGTACCGAATATTGTGTAATTTCTGTATTTTAATGTCAATTGTCGGTTTTGCTGCACGAGGAGATAATCCACTTAAGCGTCCATTTTAGTGGGAGTATCTTTCTCGTGCAGCAAGGCCTGTTGGGAAAGTCACAATGCATGGTGGGAGAAATCCCCTGGAATTACTGTCTGGAAACCCCTTGCATGGGGAACTGTATAAATATGCTGCCTGTGAATAAACCGAGTTAGTTGACTCCCAAACTGTGTTTCGTCCGGTTATTGGGAGGATTGGGAATATTGCCTTGCTTTCTATTCTGACTGTGGATTTCCTAGATGTACCAACGGATATCGTATGCTGATACATTGCATTCCGTTACAATTGGTGGCAAGCGACGGGATCCGAACCTTACAGCCGAAAAAGCAGCGTTCGTGGAAACTGGAACGACCGAACAAGGAAAGCAAGGGCAATTCGTATGGAGATTGATTATACCATACTAAAACGACAAACTTTAAAAGAGCTACTGGAAGCCAGGGGCAAGATAGCCAGCAACAAGTCTAAGGCTGTGCTGATTGCTGAACTAATGGAGGGAGACAGAGCCCGCAGCGCTACACCCCCACCAGCCAAGGAAGAGACCCCATTCCAAAAAGAGCTGCGAACCAGGTTGGAGTTTTTACCGCAACCAGTACCGCTGGAAATACTGACCGTGATGGTATCAGATGTACAGGATTATCTGATGGCGACCAGCACACCAGCAACCCCGCCTAGGGCAGAGTCTGTTACTGCCTCCACCTATGGACAGGTCAAGCCCAAAGTCCCACATCACGCCTTTAAAGCGTTTTGTGAAGAAAAGGACGAAATCGATGGGTATTTGCAGGACTTTGAGCGGCTGTGCGATCTGCACGATTTGGAGCCCGCAGTATGGGTGCCGCTACTGGCAGGCAAATTATCGGGTAGGGCAGCTGAAGCCTACCGTGCTGTACCCCGAGAGGACAGTAAGGATTACCCTAAAGTAAAGAGGGCAATCTTGGAGAGGTATGCTATTACCCCAGAGGCATACCGGCGGAAATTCCGGGGCTTGCGCAAGCCTGAGAAAGATTCTCATGCAGAATGGGCGCACAAGCTGGACCAAGCATCGCTAGGCTGGATACAGGCCAGCAACGCCACTAACATGGAGGAGTTGAGGCAGTTAATGCTGCTGGAACAATTTTTTAATGGTTTGTCCCCAGAGGCACAAGAATGGGTGAGAGACCGGAAACCACTCACCCTACCCGAAGCCGCTAAATTGGCGGATCAGCATTTTGATGCCAGGAGACATCACGGGGCCCAAAATAAGACTCTCCCTCGGATTACAGGGCCATCCAATAATTTTACCCCTATCGGCCCCACCGCACCCCTGCACAGGCCGGCACTGAATACTCCACCAGCCCCCTCCCGATACAACGGCAGGGCTAACATTCAGTGTCACACCTGCAAGCAGTGGGGGCACATTTCTCGAGAGTGCACCCAAAACCGGAGCCGGCAAGCTTGGAATCAGGTGCGACAAAATTTGGCACCCAGGGCTGCTGCGCACCATTATCAGGTAGCACCCGCCACCCAAGACGTGCTGAGCGCTCAAATTGAGGAGCCTCTAGGGGTGCTGCACGAAGTAATGTCAGTCCGAGCCACCGACAACCGACAGCACCATCGGCAGCTAGTGACCCTGGAGGGAAAGGAGGTGCAAGGGCTCCGGGATTCGGGAGCCACTTTAACTTTGGTTGCACCACATTTGGTACCAGGCGCAACCCACACTGGCGGCTCCGTGGCAGTACGGGTGGCCGGGGGAGCAGTATACCGGCTACCTACTGCCAAAGTTCATTTGGATTGGGGTGTGGGAGAGGGGACCGTAGAAGTGGGGCTGATGCAGAATTTACCTGCCGATGTTGTACTGGGGAATGACTTGGGCCAAATGACTTCCGCTTTTATTCCCCAGACTCCGTACCAGGAGGCCCTTCCCGTAACCACCCGGCAACAGGCTCGCACCACGGCTACCCCCACGCACTCTGAGGCTCAGGTAAGAGACCATGTTCCCCAACTGACCCCCATGTCCTGGGATACCCCGACTACCTTTGCGACCGAAGTCCAGACCGATCCCACTCTCCAAGTATATAGGGACCGGGCACAAACCGACCAAGCAGGGTTAGAGGGGGAGCGGTTCATCTGGGAGAGAGAGCTGCTATACCGTGTCACGGCCAAAGATGTGGGGGGGTCTGTCACCTTAACTAATAAACAACTAGTGGTACCCCAGAAGTATAGACAGGAGCTGCTGCGAATTTCTCATGACATCCCCTTGTCAGGACACTTAGGGATGACCCGTACCCGATACCGTTTGACCCATGCCTTCTTCTGGCCCGGGATCTCTCAGGACGTGCGCCAATATTGCACCTCCTGCGACGTCTGCCAGCGGGTAGGTAAACGAGGGGATCGCCACAAAGCCAGACTATGCCCCCTGCCCATCATAGCCGAACCCTTCAGCCGAGTAGCAGTGGATATCGTAGGTCCCCTGCCAAAACCCAGCCCCTCTGGCAAAAGGTATATCCTAACTGTAGTGGACTACGCCACCCGATACCCCGAAGCCGTGGCCCTCTCTAATATTCACGCTGAGACCGTAGCCGAAGCATTAATGAAGGTATTTTCCCGAGTAGGTTTTCCCCAAGAGATAATCTCGGACCGAGGTACCCAATTTACGGCCGAAGTTACTCAACATATGTGGAAGGTGTGTGGCATTAAGCCAATAGTTAATTCCGCCTACCACCCCCAGTCCAATGGACTATGTGAGCGGTTCAACGGGACGCTGAAGCAGATGCTTCGGACGTTCGGGGAAACCCACAAGGACTGGGAGAGGTTTCTGCCTCACCTACTCTTTGCCTATAGAGAGGTCCCCCAGGAGTCGACAGGCTTCTCCCCGTTTGAGCTACTGTTTGGGAGGAGGGTGCGAGGACCCTTGAACTTGATTAGGGAACACTGGGAGGGAGAGAGTACCTCTAACGAAACCCCTATCGTATCATACGTCCTGGAGTTCCGGGACCGTCTGGAGGCGCTGACTCAGGCTGTACACACCAATCTCCAGGCGGCCCAGCAACGCCAGCGACGCTGGTACGATAGGGGAGCCAGGGACCGCAGCTTTCAGGTGGGACAGAAGGTTTTGATCCTAAAACCCGTCCGCACAGATAAGCTGCAGGCCATCTGGCAAGGCCCATACCAGGTAGTGGAGCAGCGATGCGACACTACCTATGTGATCGGCCCCTGCTCAGGGGTAGGGAAGAGACGCATGCTCCACGTGAACATGCTCAAACCCTACCATGAGAGGATCGAGGATGTGACGGCAATCTGTGCCTCCTCCTTAGAGGATCAGGAAAATTTACCCTTACCCGACCTACTAGAACCCGAGGAGCAGATAGAGCCCTCCCGGGGAGTTCAGCTGGGGGAGCGGCTAAGCCCCCAGGAGCGTGCCCAGGTACAGGCGCTGATTGTCGCAAAGGGGACTACCTTCTCCAATTTACCTGGATACACTCCGCTAGCCACCCACCGAGTGGAGACCCCGGGGCAGCTCCCTATGCGCCAGGCTCCATATCGGGTTCCAGAATCCGTCCGTACCCATATGAAAGCCGAGCTAGATGAAATGTTGCAGCTAGGGGTTATCGAACCCTCCGATAGCCCCTGGGCATCGCCGGTAGTCCTGGTACCTAAAAAGGATGGCACCACCCGATTCTGTGTTGACTACCGGAGGCTAAATGACAAGACGGTGTCTGACGCCTACCCGATGCCCCGGATAGACGAGCTGTTAGATAAGATGGCACGGGGCCAGTATCTCACTACCATTGACTTGTGTAAGGGATACTGGCAAATTCCCCTAGCCGATGATGCCATCCCCAAGTCGGCGTTTGTCACTCCGTTTGGCCTGTACCAGTTCAAGGTCATGCCTTTCGGAATGAAAAACGCTCCGGCTACCTTTCAGCGGATGGTAGATCGGCTACTGGATGGTTTTCAGGAGTATGCCTGTGCCTATCTAGATGACATAGCCATTTTTAGTCAGACCTGGGAAGACCACATACACCACATAGGGGCGATCCTAGATCGCATTGGGGAGGCTGGGTTAACCCTAAAACCTAGCAAGTGCCACATAGGTATGGCCGAGGTACAGTATCTGGGCCACCGTGTAGGGTGTGGGCAGCAGAGACCCGAGCCAGCCAAGATTGAGGCCGTAGCCAAGTGGCCTACCCCCAGGACTAAGACCCAGGTGCTGGCGTTCTTAGGGACAGCCGGCTATTACAGAAAATTTGTCCCTGACTATAGCACCCTCGCCAAACCCCTCACCGACCTGACGAAAAAGAACCTTCCCCGACTGGTTGTCTGGGCCCCAGAGTGTGAGCAGGCATTCCAACAACTCAAGACTGCTCTCACCAATGCTCCTGTGTTAACTGCTCCTGATCCAACTAAAAGATTTCTTGTTCACACAGACGCTTCAATGTTTGGATTGGGGGCAGTACTGAGCCAAGTGGGAGCCGATGGCGGAGAACACCCCGTAGCCTATTTAAGCCGCAAATTGCTACCTCGTGAAGTGAGCTACGCCGCCATCGAGAAAGAATGCCTGGCCGTGGTGTGGGCCCTTAAAAAGTTACAGCCCTATTTGTACGGACAACCTTTTTCCTTACTCACAGATCACAACCCGTTAGTGTGGCTAAACCGTGTGTCTGGAGACAATGCCAGGCTGCTGCGCTGGAGCTTGGCGCTGCAGCCCTTTGACTTTACTATCCATTACCGGCCAGGAAAACAAAACGGTAACGCTGACGGGTTATCCAGACAGACTGAACTCGAGAAGTGATCTGTGAGTACTCTCCCGGACATCCCCAAGCCGATCCGTTGGGATCAGACTGTGTATGCCGGCTTGGTTCTGGGGGAGCATTGTGGCAAAACTAGCCACTTCTGGACTGTAGTTATTAAAGGTTGTCCGTAGGCTGAATATGTACTGTGTGTTTTAACCTGTGTATGCTGCCAGCACACCAAGCATTCATACGACGAAACACGGCTATCCTGGCCGTTCGCCGTACGAATACGGGCTCCCCAGGTCGACCACACATTCCCAAGTCGTGTGGTACCAATTCACCGATTGCAACAATGTTGCAATCGGTAATTGAGGGCTCTCCGAGGTGGCCGTCGATCCACTACCGACCATGCGGCGGTCGGCCATCTTGGATCCTTTGTCCCTGCAGCGGTGTTCGGTCGTCGAGAGCCTGGAACTGAAAACGGCTACTCGATGATTTGAACGCCGCTGGACTTCCAGAGCGTTCGGGAGTCCCGCGTTCGGTACATTGTATGTCCCGTACTTATTCGGTACTTTTAAACTCACTTTAATGTTTTATTGTATTATGTGCGGCGTTCGGTCAATTCAGCTGGGATCGGAGCGGTATTCTCACAAAGTGTGCGCTCCGACCTCAGCTATCTACCGAACGTTCAACTATTGCAAAGTACCGAATATTGTGTAATTTCTGTATTTTAATGTCAATTGTCGGTTTTGCTGCACGAGGAGATAATCCACTTAAGCGTCCATTTTAGTGGGAGTATCTTTCTCGTGCAGCAAGGCCTGTTGGGAAAGTCACAATGCATGGTGGGAGAAATCCCCTGGAATTACTGTCTGGAAACCCCTTGCATGGGGAACTGTATAAATATGCTGCCTGTGAATAAACCGAGTTAGTTGACTCCCAAACTGTGTTTCGTCCGGTTATTGGGAGGATTGGGAATATTGCCTTGCTTTCTATTCTGACTGTGGATTTCCTAGATGTACCAACGGATATCGTATGCTGATACATTGCATTCCGTTACACTGTGTGTGTCTGGGTGCTGTGTGTGTCTGGGGGTGCTGTGTGTGTCTGGGGGTGCTGTGTGTGTTTGGGGGTGCTGTGTGTGTTTGGGGGTGCTGTGTGTGTTTGGGGGTGCTGTGTGTGTTTGGGGGTGCTGTGTGTGTTTGGGGGTGCTGTGTGTGTTTGGGGGTGCTGTCTGTGTCTGGGGGTGCTGTCTGTGTCTGGGGGTGCTGTGTGTGTCTGGGGGTGCTGTGTGTGTCTGGGGGTGCTGTGTGTGTCTGGGGGTGCTGTGTGTGTCTGGGGGTGCTGTGTGTGTCTGGGGGTGCTGTGTGTGTCTGGGGGTGCTGTGTGTGTCTGGGGGTGCTGTGTGTGTCTGGGGGTGCTGTGTGTGTCTGGGGGTGCTGTGTGTGTCTGGGGGTGCTGTGTGTGTCTGGGGGTGCTGTGTGTGTCTGGGGGTGCTGTGTGTGTCTGGGGGTGCTGTGTGTGTCTGGGGGTGCTGTGTGTGTCTGGGGGTGCTGTGTGTGTCTGGGGGTGCTGTGTGTGTCTGGGGGTGCTGTGTGTGTCAGGGTGCTCTGTGTGTGTCTGGGGGTGCTGTGTGTGTCTGGGGGGGGTCCTCTCTCCTGCCTCCCTCCCTCACACCCCAGCTGGCGGCCGCCTGTAATTGCCTGTGGGCCGGTGAGGGAGATCTTTGATCTCCCTCACCGGCCCATGGAGACGCAAAGCAGGGCTGGCGCTCGGGTAGCTCTGGCCCTGCAGGGGCTGGCAGGGGAGATCCTGTGATCTCCCTGCCGGCCTCGGCCCCACGGCCATCGCCGCCCACCGTGCTTTTGCCCGGTATGCCCGATGGCCAGTCCGGACCTGGTCTATGCTGTCATTGTGCTTTAAAACCATACACTGCATAGATCATCATGTGGTCCTTAAGTAGTTATGGTCCTTTGCAATCACCGTGATGCTTTATAGTCAAATGTCTGATCTTTCATGAAAATATTTTGGTGTAAAAATAATTTCTAGTGACAGATTTTCTTTAACTCAAAGTACATTCCATTTCTTGCAGGTGGTTCCAACAGCAGAAGTTATCCTGATGGACAGGACAAGAACAAAAGTGCACTAAGGAATACTGTGCAAAAATATTGTAATGAAAGGACCACGGAATTAATTCCTCAAAAGTCAAACAATCGCTCAGAACTCTGTACATCTTCAAGTGAGATAGTAAACAGAAACCCAAAACATTTCCCATGTTCTGAATGGTGGAAATGTTTTCGTTGTTCAGAATTTGTTGTCCACACAGGAGAAATGCCATTCTCTTCTTTTCCATGTAACTCCTATCTTGCAAAACCAAGAACTCACACGGGAAAGAAAGCATTCTCATGTCCTGATGGTGGCAAAAGCTACAGCCAAAACTCAAATCTTACTATACATCGAAGAACTCACTCAGGAGAGAGACCGTACTTATGTTCTATGTGTGAGAAATGTTTTGTCTATAAATCAGAACTTGTGCAACATCAGAAAACTCACACAGGAGAGAAACCTTTCTCATGTTCTGAATGTGGGAAATGTTCTGTCAGTAAATCAGCTCTTGTGAAACATCAGAGAACTCACACAGGAGAGAAACCTTTCTCATGTCCTGATTGTGGCAAAAGCTACAGCCACAACTCAAGTCTTACTATACATCGAAGAACTCACTCAGGAGAGAGACCGTACTTATGTTCTATGTGTGAGAAATGTTTTGTCAATAAATCAGAACTTGTGAGACATCGGAGTACTCATACAGGAGAGAAGCCTTTCTCATGTTCTGAATGTGGGAAATGCTTTAGCTGTCACTCAAGCCTTGTTATGCATAATAGAACTCACACAGGAGAAAAGCCTTTCTCATGTTCTGAATGTGGGAAATGCTTTAGCCGGCACACACACCTTGTTATGCATAATAGAACTCACACAGGAGAAAAGCCTTTCTCATGTTCTGAATGTGGGAAAAGGTTTGTCAGTAAATCAGATCTTATGAAACATCAAAGAACTCACACAGGAGAAAAGCCTTTCTCATGTTCTGAATGTGGGAAAAGGTTTGTCAGTAAATCAGATCTTATGAAACATCAGAGAACTCATACAGGTGAAAAGCCTTTCTCGTGTTCTGAATGTGGGAAATGGTGTGTCAGTAAATCGCATCTTGTGAATCATCAGAGAACTCACACAGGAGAGATGCCTTTTCCGTGTTCTGAATGTGGGAAATGCTATAGCCAGCGCTCACACCTTCTTGTGCATAAAATAACCCATACAGGTGAAAAACCTTTCTCATGTCCTGATTGTGGCAAAAGCTACAGCCACAACTCAAGTCTTACTATACATCGAAGAACTCACTCAGGAGAGAGACCGTACTTATGTTCTATGTGTGAGAAATGTTTTGTCAATAAATCAGCTCTTGTGAAACATCAGAGAACGCACACAGGAGAGAAACCTTTCTCATGTTCTGAATGTGGGAAATGCTTTAGCCGGCGCACACACCTTGTTATGCATAATAGAACTCACACAGGAGAAAAGCCTTTCTCGTGTTCTGAATGTGGGAAAAGGTTTGTCAGTAAATCATATCTTATGAAACATCACAGAACTCATACAGGGGAAAACCCTTTTTTGTGTTCTGAATGTGGGAAATGCTTTAGCCACAACTCAAGTCTTACTATACATCGAAGAACTCACTCAGGAGAGAGACCCTTCTTATGTTCTATGTGTGAAAAATGTTTTGTCACTAAACCAGAACTTGTGAAACATGAGAGAACTCACACAGGAGAGAAACCTTTCTCATGTTCTGAATGTGGGAAATGCTTTAGCCAGCACTCAAACCTTGTTATGCATAATAGAACTCACACAGGAGAAAAGCCTTTCTCATGTTCTGAATGTGGGAAAAGGTTTGTCAGTAAATCAGATCTTATGAAACATCAGAGAACTCACACAGGAGAGAAGCCTTTCTCGTGTTCTGAATGTGGGAAACAGTTTAGCAGTCACTCACATCTTGCTAGACATCACAGAACTCACACAGGAGAAAAGCCTTTTTCGTGTTCTGAATATGGGAAACATTTTCCCTGAAAAGCAGAGCTTGTGATTCTTCAGAGAACTCACACAGGAGAGAAAGCATTCTCATGTTATGATTGTGGGAAAAGTTATCCCAGTAAATCCGAACTTGTAACACATCAGATAAGTCACACAGGAGAAAAATCTTTTTCATGTTCTTAATGTGGGGAATATTTTAACCAGCATGCACATTTTGAAGCCATCAGAGAACTCTCATTAAAGAGAAGCATTGTGTTGTTCTGAATATAGGGAATGGTATAGTCAACTCCAAGGTTTTATGAAGCAGCAATGGAATAACATGAGAAGATCTGTATTGTGACTGTGAAACATACTAAAACTGTGATTCAAATTTTATTTACTACCCATCATTCCACTAAAGCAAAGCTTTTTCATGTTAAACTATAAATAATACCTCCTATCCTTTTTTTAAAGGTACCTTATTTACGGTTAAGAATATATTTAGAATTGATTCTTATTCTCTCAGGTATATCAGTTGTAAATGTTGTCTTTGTTTGTATATGCTGATTGTAAAATTAAAAAATCTTGGGAACTGAGGTGCGTACAGCAACTGCCTTTTAGCACTTTTGTGTTTCTTCCTTATTTTATCACCTACAGCAATATCTTTAGCATACTAATAGGTTTAATTAACTAGCAGTTATAGAAACACTATAGTGGCCAAAACAACTACAGTTTAATGTAGCTCTTCCAGTGTCTATAGCCCGTCCCCGCTGGCATTTTAATGTAAGCGCTGCCTTTTTAGAGTAAAGGCAGTATTTGCATTACTGCCTAGGAACACATCTAGTGACTGTCACTCAGATGGCCTACATCCCCGAAATCAGTTCCACAACGTTGCTTGGTTTGATCCGGTGAATTCAAACTTCACGCCCAAACCAAGCAACAGCCAATCCGCTGAAGGGCGTGAAACCAGTTTGCGCTAATCAGCGTCCAGGTAGGGGAGGAGTTTTGCCGCCAAATCAGAAGAAAGAGCGCAAAACTTGATTGCACCAATTCACGCCAATCAACGCTCAGGGAGGAAAGGGGTTTCACCATCTAATCAGAAGAAAGGGTGCAAAACCCAGTTTGAACGAGTGCTCATGTTCTGATTGGTCGCCGGCTCCTTGCAGCGAAAAATCAGCGCTCCCTTGTGGTCGACCAACCAAGAGAGTGCCGTGAACCTAGTTTGAATGGGCGCTCGTTCTCCCATTAGTTGGCACAGACTTCCACACAGCCACTGGGGCCCTGTGGCCGTGAGACTGACTCCCAGCGCCAGGGATCCCTGTTGGCGCTCGTCCCTCTCTCGTGTGGACATCCCCACACTGGCATCCACCATGAGCCTAGCCTTGTAGCTCCCAGGTAGAGATGTAAAGAGTGTTTAAAGTTCCGTTGGGAGCAGGTAGGACGATCCCCGATATGGGGATTGAAGACAGTGCGCCCAGGCCGGTTTGGGATGCGAATGCTCCCCTTGGTGGGCGTTTTTTGATATGAACTGGTGGACACCCAGGAGAAGCACGCTGTAATAAATCACCTGGAACTCCGACTGGGCACCTCCGTTGACAGACGCTTCCTAGCTGATGCCGCATAACCATAAGCACTGCACCGGACACCACAACCACCGCAGACTCCACAACTGCCGTAGCTTAACTGGAGTCGCGCCGTCTTCCTTCCACCCTGGATCAGCCTCTGTCCTCCAGGACCGTGTGGGAAAGGCCTCTCCTCCTTAAAAGAGCTAAGTGATTAGAGCTCAGGGGAGTATACAAAGTATAGCAATCCCCAGTGTGAATATAGCAGTTCCCTACAATAAAGAGGCTACATAATGAGGGTTAAGCAGGAACAGAATGAACTAAGGGTGTATTGTCTCTTTTATACAAGTTTTCCCACAAGGTTACCACCCATGTGGACTTTGTGGTACACAGGACACAAAGTTACAAAGCCAATCAAAACACTCTTGTACAGTTAGGCACTCCCAGATAATGTACACAAACCTCTGCCTGTGATACAATTACCAAACACAATGGACTAACTCAATTACCGACAGGCGGAAAACACATTTTTTACAAAACACAGAAAACATCCCAAAACACCACATATCCCCACAAATTATATATCCCTGATCTGGGTGAACAACATATCCAAAAATCACCCAGATCAGAGCAGGGGTTCAAAAGTTTTGTGGAAGTCACATTTGACCGACCGCAAGCATGGCTTTCATGCCCAAAATAGTTCCACAGATTTAGGCTGTGCAGCCGGTCTATCTTCTCTATCCTTGTGCCCATTCATAAGAAAGGTAATAGGGAGGAGTCGGGAAGCCTTACTTCAGTAGTGGGGAAAGTAATGGAAAACATGTTAAAGGATAGGATTGTTGAACATCTAAAAACACATGGATTTCAAGATCAGAGACAACATGGGTTTACTTCAGGGAGATCATGCCAAACTAAACTTATTGATTTTTTTGATTGGGTAACTAAAATAATAGATCAGGGTGGGGCAGTAGACATTGCTTACCTAGATTTCAGTAAGGCTTTTGACACTGTTGCACATAGAAGGCTTATCAATAAACTGCAATCTTTAAGTTTGGATTCCAATATTGTTGAATGGGTAAGGCAGTGGCTGAGTGACAGGCAACAGGCAAGGGTTGTAGTCAATGGAGTATATTCGGAGCTTGGGCTTGTCACCAGTGGGGTACCTCAGGGATCTGTACTTGGACCCATTCTCTTTAATATTTTTATTAGTGATATTGCAGAAGGACTTGATGGTAAGGTATGTCTTTTTGCTGATGATACTAAGATATGTAACAGGGTTGATGTTCCAGGAGGGATAAGCCAAATGGAAAATGATTTAGGTAAACTAGAAAAATGGTCAGAGTTGTGGCAACTGACATTTAATGTGGATAAGTGCAAGATAATGCATCTTGGACGTTAAAACCCATGCCATTGTACAGAACACTGGTGAGACCTCACTTGGAGTATTGTACGCAGTACTGGAGACCGTATCTTCAGAAGGATATTGATACTTTAGAGAGAGTTCAGAGAATGGCTACTAAACTGGTTCATGGATTGCAGGATAAAACTTACCAGGAAAGGTTAAAGGATCTTAACATGTATAGCTTGGAGGAAAGACGAGACAGGGGCATATGATAGAAACATTTAAATACATTAAGGGAATCAACACAATAAAGGAGGAGACCATATTTAAAAGAAGAAAAACTACCACAACAAGAGGACATAGTCTTAAATTAGAGGGGCAAAGGTTTAAAGATAATATCAGGAAGTATTACTTTACTGAGAGGGTAGTGGATGCATGGAATAGCCTTCCAGCTGAAGTGGTAGAGGTTAACACAGTAAAGGAGATAGGCATAAGGCTATCCTAACTATAAGATAAGACCAGGCATTAATGAAAGTATTTAGAAAATAGGGCAGACTAGATAGGCAGAATGGTTCTTATTTGCCGTCACATTCTATGAGATAATTGGCTTAAGTGGCTGTGGTAACTTAATTATCTCCAGGTACAGGAAATATCTCTAAGTCAAAAACTGTTACAAAAACCACATAAAAATACATAACTCATATAATACAATGTTTAACCTATATGGCCAAGATATCCCCAGATAGCTTGGATCTGAGCGCTCAATATGTCCGAAAAGCGCTCAGATCTCACGATTACAGTTGGATCGCCATGGGGTTAAACAATAGCAAGGGCTTATGAGAGATTGAGGAGGGACAAAGCAGCCAGTTTCAACTGGTCTAGCAGTGTCCCTGGTACAACACCTTGCTGGAGAACAATAGACAGGAAAAAGAGGGAGGAGAAGAGGCACATTTTCCCATAGATTTAAAGGGGCAGAAGAAGTGTTTTAAAATCCAATAAGTCACAGGGGCCATAATCACAGGGCAAAAAGCTTGCCATTGGTCCTCTCAAAGAACAAGTGGCGAAGGGCACTTTGTCACACACGCGCCGCTTGTCTCCCTTGCGGTCTGCGTTTTTCACACCTCGCTAGCGAGGTGTGAACGTTCTGACCACACTTTTTAAATGGAGTATCGGGGTGGTCCGGCACACAGGACTCCGTGCGTCTGAGCACCCCCGTGTGTTTGAAGATTGTTTCGCAGTTTTTACACCTTGTTAGCAAAGTGTGAACATTCTAACTAAACATTCTAAATGGGGTATTGGGCTGGTCCGATGCACGGTTCTCCGTGTGGCGGAGCCCTCCTCACCCATCCCTCCCCCCCCCCCCCCCCCCCTGTTTGGTTAAAAGTAAT
Organism: Pelobates fuscus; assembly: GCF_036172605.1. Classification (NCBI taxonomy): domain Eukaryota; kingdom Metazoa; phylum Chordata; class Amphibia; order Anura; family Pelobatidae; genus Pelobates; species Pelobates fuscus. The sequence continues at coordinate 149,716,799 of NC_086326.1, read as the reverse complement.
TTGCATGATTTTAAGTGAAAATTACAGAAAGGGGGAAATTAAAAAGGGGAAACATACAATCCAGGAGAGCACATCCACACAGGAGAGGGCAATCCACAGTTTGGCAGTGGTTCTGCCACACCTAGAATTTGAGCTCTTTGTCTGTTTAACCATAATTTACCCATTTCATATTACATGCACCCACACTTATTATATATCATTTTGTTCAGCAGAAATAAGACTTTCATTTAATCTAATCTCTTAGATCCTAGAGGAAGTTTCACTAGAGGATTTTTACTTCACACAGTAAATCACAATTTCTTTATAAAAATATAAATTATTGTGACAATAAAAATAATATATGTAACATGCGTGACAATAATCAGTGAATATTTAGGTATACATAGTCATACAATATGGCAATGGTTTAAACACAATACAGCGGCTAAAGCAACCAGTTGTCAAGAACTTAACAAGATTTATGATAGGACACTTCACTTAGAAACCAACTTCACACAGAAAGCAGAACTTCACAGCAGCCTAAAGCAATAAAACTTTGGCTAACCGTTAGATCACACTGAGTAACCCTTCCACCGCTGGCTACAATCCTCATAGGCCAGATATCCTATTATGTTGCAATTTTACAATAAAGCAATGTTCATACCAGATCATTAACCATTCCCGGACCATCCAATAAGAATAGATCTACCGGATTTTACATTTGCCGAATTTTAACTTTCCTAAATAGGATACACTATCTTATTTCAGAACAAGTCAATACATCTGGATAAATGTGGCATGCTAACCTTTGGCAAATATTACCTTTAATATATTGTTATCTTTATACCACCCGCAGGAATGGAATTTTTATAACCATATATTCCTTAGTTAACTAAGATTTCTAATGATTGCAATCTGACCAAGATTTATCCAGATATATTCCTGCTATTAGTATGTAACGGAGCTCCGTGTACTCCGACCGAGTACCCTCCGTTGATGGATGCTCCTAGCGCTCTCAGAGGACTCCAAGCACTGCAGACGACACCACAACCACCGCAGGCTCCACAACCGTCGTAGCTTAACTGGAGCCGCGCCGTCTTCCGTCCACCCTGGAATGAACCTTCAGCATTCAGGAACGTGTGGGGAAGATCTCTCCTCCTGGAGAGCGTATCTGGAACAAGCTCTTAAAAGAGCTAAGTGATTAAGAGCTCAGGGGAATATGCAGAGCATAGCAATCCCCAGTGTGATATAGCAGTTCCCTCCAATAACGAGACACGGCTACGTATTGAGGGTCAGAAGAGGTCTGAGGACTGGAACACCCAGCCTGCTTTTTATTAGGATAAGGTACACACAGGACACTCCCAGGGGGAGGATGAAATTGACCAATAACAGCATAGTACAGCCCACAGGTTCCCTCCCCTCAGATAAACAGTTAAACCAATTATTACATACAATAAAAATACAGTTTTTACACACACACTGTAACTTTAAAACCATACATTCAATTTCAATAAAAGTTGCATATTCAGACTCAGCATACATCAAACATAAACCCTTCCAAAAATCAGCCAAATCCCTCCAGTGGATCAAAAGTTAGCTGGAAGTCCTTTATGACCGACCGCAAGCACAATTTCCTGCCCAAAACAGTTCCATAGATTTGGGCTGTGCGGTCGGTCAATTTCATGCGAAAAAACGACTAAGTCCCATTTCGAACGGGACTTAGTCTCTGGAGCTGCAAGTTCCGTATGGGAGAAGGTAAGGGTCAGCGGTGTTCGGCAAAATGTGTAGCCGATTTCAGTTCCATAGAATCTTTAGCATACACCGCTGACCGCATTCGAGGAAACCAAGATGGCCGCCGCCACGTGCAATTGACCGGCAGTAACCTCACAGCCTGGGAGGTAAATTGCCTGCACACTTTAACTTCTGGGTGGTCTGCCTGTGTGGTACTTGGTTCAGTAAGCCCTATTTACTGAACCAAGTGGGGGAAAGCCAGGAACAAGTTATTTTACTGGTCTGGGGACATAGTCTTAAAGGGGCATTGTTCAGCAAAGTCACAATATGTCCCCAGACGGTTCTTAAAGGGCCATACACACCCAATAAATGTTAATAAGTTTTCAGGGGCACAATCTTCCAGGGGCCATAGTCATGAGGCAGGAGGCTGGCAAACATGCTTCTCCACAATCCAGGGAAGCAGGGCAATTTCTCATTTAAAGGGCCAGTTACAAATAGCGATTTGTAACACATCTCCCCTTTGGGGGGAAGACTAACCAGGCACCTGACCTTCTGTCGGTCAGTGCCTCCGTTAGTCGATCCACCAACCCACAATAAACAGATGTCCGAGTAGCCCCCCCACAACATCAAAGTACAGGAAAAGCCCACCCACAACACACAGTCACTGCACCTGGGTATTTGGCTGTGGTAATGAGGCCACATGCCGAGGGTACTTGAAGGGCAGAGGCCAACTGCACTCTGCCCAGATGCCAGCTCTTCTGCTGGGGTAGCCTGCAGGACATCAGGCTCTGGACCAGGGACAAAGGTAGGGCAGAGGCCGACTGCACTCTGCCCAGCTGCCAGCTCTTCTGCTGGGGTAGCCTGCAGGACATCAGGCTCTGGACCAGGGGAAAAGGTAGGGCAGAGGCCGACTGCACTCTGCCCAGCTGCCAGCTCTTCTGCTGGGGTAGCCTGCAGGACATCAGGCTCTGGACCAGGGAAAAAGGTAGGGCAGAGGCCGACTGCACTCTGCCCAGCTGCCAGCTCTTCTGCTGGGGTAGCCTGCAGGACATCAGGCTCTGGACCAGGGACAAAGGTAGGGCAGAGGCCGACTGCACTCTGCCCAGCTGCCAGCTCTTCGGCTGGGGTAGCCTGCGGGACATCCGGCTCTGGACCAGGGACAAAGGTAGGGCAGAGGCCGACTGCACTCTGCCCAGCTGCCAGCTCGTCTGCTGGGATGCTTGGGACATAGTCCGGCTCAGTAGCCAAGGGAACATGGACGTCAGTAGGGGTTAACATTGCCTCTGTTAACTCTGGTGCCACGCTAGGAGTTACCTGGGGAGGGGAATTTGTACTTACCCCCTCCTCTGGGTGTCCCGGTGAGGGTAGTTGGGGATCTGGAAAGGCTGTCCAGCATCCCTGTAGGTCAGGCACAGAGACCACGGTCCCATCTGCGCCGTTTGGGGGATTGGTGTCTCCCCTTGTTAGGGTAAGCTGCCGCTGGGGAGAGGGGGTGCTGTGCTCCTTTCCCGGAAACACAGGCTGCGGCTGGAGAGGGAGACCGCCTGTCTCCACTCCCGTAACATTGTCCTGTTGCTGTAGAGAGGGACCAACTGTCTCTGCTCTCTGTAGGACACACTGCTGCTGGGGGGGAAGGTCGGCACTTTCGGCCCCCTGGGGTACACACTGCCGCTGGAGAGGGAGACCGCCTGTCTCCACTCCCTTACCATTGTCCTGTTGCTGTAGAGAGGGACCAACTGTCTCTGCTCTCTGTAGGACACACTGCTGCTGGGGGGGAAGGACGGCACCTTCGGCCCCCTGGGGTACACACTGCCGCTGGAGAGGGAGACCGCCTGTCTCCACTCCCTTACCATTGTCCTGTTGCTGTAGAGAGGGACCAACTGTCTCTGCTCTCTGTAGGACACACTGCTGCTGGGGGGGAAGGACGGCACCTTCGGCTCCCTGACACTCACTCTGGGGTTGGGGATCTTCCCAGTAAACCTCTACGATATCCTTCCAGCTGAAGGGCTCTAGACCTGGTTCTGCTTGTCGGGTAGGTTGGGGCTGCACGGAGCTGAGCAGGTGTAGGTAGTCTTGCTCCAGCTCCCACTCCCTTGTTACCAGGTGGGTCATGTCTTCTCTCACCTCGCGTTCGTCAGCCCAGACATACATGCCCATCCGGTAGTCGTAGATGTCCCAAAACCTAGACTCCTCCGTGCTGCCGAAATCAAGATCCTCCTCCATGGCATCCTGAAGTAGACCAGGACCATCATAATCATCCCCCTCCGGTAGGTCGTGCTCGGCCGTCCAGGGAGTAAGTCGAATGGTATGCCACCAGAGGGCCTGGTATGCGTTGTCTAGCCCGATCTCTCGCCATACCAGGGTCTCCAGTCTTGCCACCCACTCATCTAGGGGCTGCTCCCCCAATAGACATATTCGCATTGCCACACGCTTCTGTAGCCGCTGCTCATCACTGGGGAGGCCCTCACCTCGCCGCCACTGGGCATCTTCCAGGGCATCATACCAGAGTTCCCTTCTGGCTGCATCCCTGTAATCTGCGGCCTCCTTCTCCTCCTCATCATGGAACGCTGTCCGCAAACCAGCTGATTCCATCCTGTTGTAGCCAGGGGCGCTGCCCAATGGCTAGCGTTGCCCTCAATTGTAACTCCAAACGTTACCAGTGTCTCTGAGCTGCTTCTCCTCGCACTAGGACGCCATCCCACCGCTGCCACCAATGTAACGGAGCTCCGTGTACTCCGACCGAGTACCCTCCGTTGATGGATGCTCCTAGCGCTCTCAGAGGACTCCAAGCACTGCAGACGACACCACAACCACCGCAGGCTCCACAACCGTCGTAGCTTAACTGGAGCCGCGCCGTCTTCCGTCCACCCTGGAATGAACCTTCAGCATTCAGGAACGTGTGGGGAAGATCTCTCCTCCTGGAGAGCGTATCTGGAACAAGCTCTTAAAAGAGCTAAGTGATTAAGAGCTCAGGGGAATATGCAGAGCATAGCAATCCCCAGTGTGATATAGCAGTTCCCTCCAATAACGAGACACGGCTACGTATTGAGGGTCAGAAGAGGTCTGAGGACTGGAACACCCAGCCTGCTTTTTATTAGGATAAGGTACACACAGGACACTCCCAGGGGGAGGATGAAATTGACCAATAACAGCATAGTACAGCCCACAGGTTCCCTCCCCTCAGATAAACAGTTAAACCAATTATTACATACAATAAAAATACAGTTTTTACACACACACTGTAACTTTAAAACCATACATTCAATTTCAATAAAAGTTGCATATTCAGACTCAGCATACATCAAACATAAACCCTTCCAAAAATCAGCCAAATCCCTCCAGTGGATCAAAAGTTAGCTGGAAGTCCTTTATGACCGACCGCAAGCACAATTTCCTGCCCAAAACAGTTCCATAGATTTGGGCTGTGCGGTCGGTCAATTTCATGCGAAAAAACGACTAAGTCCCATTTCGAACGGGACTTAGTCTCTGGAGCTGCAAGTTCCGTATGGGAGAAGGTAAGGGTCAGCGGTGTTCGGCAAAATGTGTAGCCGATTTCAGTTCCATAGAATCTTTAGCATACACCGCTGACCGCATTCGAGGAAACCAAGATGGCCGCCGCCACGTGCAATTGACCGGCAGTAACCTCACAGCCTGGGAGGTAAATTGCCTGCATACTTTAACTTCTGGGTGGTCTGCCTGTGTGGTACTTGGTTCAGTAAGCCCTATTTACTGAACCAAGTGGGGGAAAGCCAGGAACAAGTTATTTTACTGGTCTGGGGACATAGTCTTAAAGGGGCATTGTTCAGCAAAGTCACAATATGTCCCCAGACGGTTCTTAAAGGGCCATACACACCCAATAAATGTTAATAAGTTTTCAGGGGCACAATCTTCCAGGGGCCATAGTCATGAGGCAGGAGGCTGGCAAACATGCTTCTCCACAATCCAGGGAAGCAGGGCAATTTCTCATTTAAAGGGCCAGTTACAAATAGCGATTTGTAACATAGTAAAAATCTCAAATTAAATTAATTAATTTAAATCAGTATAATTACCAGTTATGTTGTAGATTTCCTTATCAGATGTGTAGATAGGTCCCAGGAATTTGTATGCAAGTATGATTGATGAATTGAGGATTGGATGTAATAAAAAAAGGTGGTGTTAGTTGTAAAAAGTAATAGTAAACATTAGGTGTCCGGAAAGTGTTGTTTCTTGCGTATAGTCCAAGTGTTTCAAAGAAAGTTTGAATGTGGTTCAAAGAGTATGAGTGTCCCAAAGAGTAGAATGTGTGAATGTCTAAATCTTTGAATGTCTGAATGTATGAATCTTTGAATGCCCCTCTCTTCCCTTGTCCTTACTTTTTAAAGGGTCAAACTCTCTGCACGTCACTAATTGATAGGACCAATAGGGAACTGTAGGTATGTCTTCCCTAAAGACTGCAATCTAGATATTGGTCAATAGATGGCACAATTACATCACCAAAATTTATTGTCATGGGGTCCATTTCCTTTTTTGCATAATGGGTTAACTGGATTCAATCATGTGTTTTATGTAATTTTGGCTTATCTTTATGGCCCTTATCAATAATAGGACATGTCACTTCAAAGCATTTTCTTTGTTTTTTTTCAGTCTTATTCCAGACTTCGTGTCTGTAATTTCAATCATAATTCTAGAATTGACACCTCCTAACCTTAATTTCACCCTTTACTTACAATGGAACTTTGTAAGATTCTGTTTTAGAAAGTAAAAGTAATTACTTGGTGTTATCTGTCATTGGTGTCTGGCTTTCTTGTGTGAAGCTGTGTTTAAGATTATTTATATTCCACTAACATTATTCAATAATATGATATTTCTTCATTGATATTTATCCATGAATAGTCTGTATTATTAGCATAATACTAATTATATTTGATAATATAATAATAGTAATTATAAGTGGATAGTGTGTATAGGAGTATATAATTATGTATACATTTGTCTCTGGGTTAGTATTCCATCCCCCTTCTGCTTTTAGGCATCATGCCTTATGTGACGAGACCAATCTCGCCACTGTGCATTGGAGGAGCCTGGTTGCCCGCCTGCTGCCTTAAAACTATGGCCCCATGAGAAACGCTTGATTTTCCCCTGCAAAGACACGAAAGCCAGGTCATTCGGTGCTTGCCCTGTTTGAGCCGTGATACCCCAGATAGCTATGCCATTCGTATAATGAAAGACTATGGGAAAGACTTTGGCTCCATGGCAATTGTACTGTATGTGTGTGATCTGAGCGCCATTCAGTAATAATGTGCGCTCAGATCTGAGCTATCTGGGGGTATGTTGAATGTACCTGTTTAATGCAATGGCTGCACAGTTATATATTTTTTTGTATTTTATTGTCTTTTGCTGCCATGTGTTCAATGGAGTTTTGCCTCTGTCCTTGGAGATAATTGGATTACTTCCCAATTATCTCCAGGATAGAAGACTCTGTCGAACTGGTTTTGGGCAGAAAAGCCATGCTTCATTTGATCACAAAGGACTACGATCTATCTTTTGAGTATGGAGTATGCTGATTCTGAAAATGTAAGTTTTATGTGAATGTGATGCATACTTTTAAAGTTATGAATAATGTGGAAAAACTGTATTTCTCTGCCTGTGATAATTACATTACCCATTGTGTAAGGTAATTCTATCAGTATATAAGGGTTATTGTCATTAGCTTGGCTAATATAGCTTGGTTGCTTCATCTAAGTGTTGCTTCTAAGTGTCTGTGGTTGGAGATATTCTGGAGAGTTTTACAGAAGCTTCAACTGTCTAAGAGTTGTGCTAAGAGTTTTCTTTTTTACTGTTACAGGTAAGATTCATCTGTAGGAAAAGGTTACTGATTGCACAAGGTTTGATTTCCTGTTGGTAATTATAAGGCATTTGATTGGATTAGGTAGCTGCTTGCTATTGATTGCTGTGTAAATTAGCTATTGTTTGCTAATAAGCAGAGGCCTACCCAGGTGTTAAACATTCCTAGTGGGTGGTGATTTTAGGAGTATATAAGGGCTGTTGTCATTAGCTTGGCTAATATAGCTTGGTTGCTTCATCTAAGTGTTGCTTCTAAGTGTGTGTAGTTGGAGATATTCTGGAGAGTGTTGCTTCTAAGCGTGTGTGGTTGGAGATATTCTGGAGAGTGTTGCTTCTAAGTGTGTGTGGTTGGAGATATTCTGGAGATAAACTGGAGGTAATCGGAGGTATATGCAAACAAAATATGTGAACACAACCCCAGTGAAAACAGTGATAGTATACAAAAAAATGGAGCTTCCCTGTATAAGGTGAAGTTTCCGGAAAAGATCCCCAAAGACTTCCTCTTGTCTTCAGCATACATACAAAATAGAGTAGGGGATTATCTGCTAAACACAGATAAAATGGGAAAAAATAGCGTTTAACTGTGTGGGAGTAAATGAGGATATATAGTAAACAATTGGCCACTCACAAATTTTCAGATGTAAAAAAGCCTTGAGTGTAATCTTTTTCCTCCAAGTTTTCTGTGTTCATCCTCACACTCCCATCAGTAGTTTAGAGATATTTGCTCCAAAAGAGAAAATATATATGGAAAAATAAGGTGCAATTCCAGAGTGTAGTAAAAAAGATTTAATAACTTACATGTATGTTTAAAACAATCAGCATATCACCACTGGGCGTCCTACGCGTTTCGTCCTAAAATAGGACTTCCTCAGGGACTTGGTGCATCAATGACAGCAAAAAGACAAATATATAAAACATTCCCCCCCCCCCAAGTTCTTATACCGTATATACTCGAGTATAAGCCGAGTTTTTCAGCCCATTTTTTGGGCTGAAAAACCCCAACTCGGCTTATACTCGAGTCAAGGTCTGTATTATGGCAATTTGCATTGCCATAATACAGACTGGGGGAGAGGGGGGCTGGCAGAGCTGTAACTTACCTATCCTGCAGCTCCTGTCAGCTCTCTCCTCCTCTGCGCCGTCCGGTCAGCACCTCGGTCAGCTCCCAGTGTAAGTCTCGCGAGAGCCGCGGCTCTCGCGAGACTTACAGTGTAAGCTGACAGAAGAGCAGAACGGACGGCGCAGAGGAGGAGAGAGCTGACAGGAGCTGCAGAACAGGTAAGTTACAGCTCTGCCAGCCCCCCTCTCCCCCCCCCACTGAACTGCCACTGGACCACCAGGGAAGGAGAGCCCCCCTCCCTGCCATATATCAAGCAGGGAGGGGGGACGAAAAAAAATAAATATAAATAAAATAAGAAATAATAAAAAAATAATAATAATAAAAAAGGGGTATAAGGACCACTATGGGAGGGGGGGGGTATAAGGACCACTATGGGAGGGGGGGGGTATAAGGACCACTATGGGAGGGAGGGGGGTATAAGGACCGCTATGGGAGGGAGGGGGGGTATAAGGACCACTATTGGAGGGAGGGGGGTATAAGGACCGCTATGGGAGGGAGGGGGTATAAGGACCACTATTGGAGGGAGGGGGGATAAGGACCACTATGGGAGGGAGGGAGGGGGGGATAAGGACCACTATGGGAGGGAGGGGGGTATAAGGACCGCTATGGGAGGGAGGGGGGTATAAGGACCACTATTGGAGGAGGGGGGATAAGGACCACTATGGGAGGGAGGGGGGGGGGGATAAGGACCACTATGGGAGGGAGGGGGGGGATAAGGACCACTATGGGAGGGAGGGGGGATAAGGACCACTATTGGAGGGAGGGGGGTATAAGGACCACTATGGGAGGGAGGGGGGTATAAGGACCACTATGGGAGGGGGTGGGATAAGGACCACTATGGGAGGGAGGGGGGGTATATGGACCACTATGGGAGGGATGGGGGGGGATAAGGAACACTATGGGAGGGAGAAGGGGGATAAGGACCACTATGAGAGGGAGGGGGTGGGATAAGGACCACTAGGGGAGGGGAGGGTAAGGACCACTAGGGAGGGGTGGAGTCAGGACCACTGGGGGGGGGGGTGAAGGAACACGGGGGTGGGGAGGTAAGGACCACTGAGGGAGGAGGAGGGAAAGTCAGGACATATGGGGGGGGAGGGGGCGGCAAAATGTTTTTTGCCTACGGCGGCAAATATCCTTGCACCGGCCCTGCACACACTGCATTCACACACTGCATTCATACACACACACACTGCATTCATGCACACACACACTGCACTCATACACACACTGCACTCATACACACACGCTGCACTCATACACACACACATACGCACACACTGCATTCATTATACACACACTGTAAATAAATATTCAATTAATATATTTTTTTTAGGATCTAATTTTATTTAGAAATTTACCAGTAGCTGCTGCATTTCCCACCCTAGTCTTATACTCGAGTCAATAAGTTTTCCCAGTTTTTTGGGATAAAATTAGGGGCCTCGGCTTGTATTCGGGTCGGCTTATACTCGAGTATATACGGTATATCCCCTCCGGGCATTCATCATTCAATCATTCTCGGCCGGTGTTGTTTCGCTATTCAGGCGGCACTTCCAGTTTTGACGGGATGTTGTCATCACGCACGTCTTCTGCGTTCCAGGCGTGCGTTCCACATACCCGGAAGTGGGTGGCGATCAGCAATTATGCAGTATTTTCTCGGAGGCATGAAAGTGAATAAGAGCACATGAGGGGGAAAGGCATTAAAAAACTCTGGATCGCTCTACAATGTGTTACTCTTATTTATCTTACTCTAAACCACTCAAAATTAATGTATCAATTATAATTGAGTATATATATACTATGTAAACCATGAACTATACATAAGTCATATACATAAGTCATATACGTATATGTATAATCCCAAAATAAAATTAAATACAATAAAACAGGTATGTACATTAAAGCAGATACATTCCAGATGGGGAAGGAAATCTATATTAAAGAACATGATGCTTCATGTATATCAATTATTTCGTTCCCCATCCTACGAATGTGTACAAAACATATAAATCAGACTGACAACTTTCTGTTGCCTTACTTTCCTTACAATATATAAGTGATTTAGGTGAGGTGGAAACCCTTATGTACCAAGCACTTCTCCCCTTTCATCTCACCCTCCACAATGTTTAAATTTCTTCCATCAATAGAATTCTCTTTTTAGAAATTCCCTTTGATTTATCTTTAGACTTTTTTTGTACGTATATAAGCCCCCAATTTTTTGGTGGTAATATCGGTATTAATTTCTGTTTTGGTGGAAGAGGTTGTATTATATAAGGGTTTTCTGATGGCCTTTCTCAATTGATACCCCCATCTAAAGTATGACAAAAAATGCATAAAAATATACATGAAAAAATAAAATAAAAGGATGAAATAGAAAAGGAGAAGTGCAACTTCTATGAAATATTCCATGTGTAATCTCAATTAATCCTCAAAAAAACTCCACAAATCAATATCTAGATTAAGACCCCAAGGTTGGAGTGTTTTTAATTTATTTATCCAGAATGTTTCTCTTTGCGAGAGTTTCTTGGTCAGGTCTCCTCCCCTCCAATAGGGATCTACACGCTCAATTCCCATAAAGGAAAAGTTTTGCTCACCAAATTGGTTACAAGAATTACAATGCAGAGGTACTATATGTTTAATTGATTTTTTTCTTACATTGTTTTGATGTTCTAATATTCTTTCTTTAAGTTTTCTGCAAGTTCTTCCCACATATTGTTTCCCGCATGGGCATTGAAGCATGTACACTACGTTTTTAGTATTGCAATTTATGTTGGATTTTACTTTAAATTTTTCTCCTGTTGTGAAGCTAGTAAATTCTCTCTGTTGTATGAATTTTTGATTTTTGCATGCTTTGCAGGTATTACAAGGATTGAAACCATTGATGTTCAATGGTCTACCTTTTCGTTGTATTTTTAATGCGTAACTGGGTGCCAATATGTTTTTTAGATTTCTTGTTCGCCTAAAGATCATTGGTGTTTTCTTTGGTAATATTTTGCCTAATATGGGATCCCTACATAAAATGTAAATTTAAAGTAAAATCCAACATAAATTGCAATACTAAAAACGTAGTGTACATGCTTCAATGCCCATGCGGGAAACAATATGTGGGAAGAACTTGCAGAAAACTTAAAGAAAGAATATTAGAACATCAAAACAATGTAAGAAAAAAATCAATTAAACATATAGTACCTCTGCATTGTAATTCTTGTAACCAATTTGGTGAGCAAAACGTTTCCTTTATGGGCATTGAGCGTGTAGATCCCTATTGGAGGGGAGGAGACCTGACCAAGAAACTCTCGCAAAGAGAAACATTCTGGATAAATAAATTAAAAACACTCCAACCTTGGGGTCTTAATCTAGATATTGATTTGTGGAGTTTTTTTGAGGATTAATTGAGATTACACATGGAATATTTCCATAGAAGTTGCACTTCTCCTTTTCTATTTCATCCTTTTATTTTATTTTTTCATGTATATTTTTTATGCATTTTTTGTCATACTTTAGATGGGGGTATCAATTGAGAAAGGCCATCAGAAAACCCTTATATAATTCAACCTCTTCCACCAAAACAGAAATTAATACCGATATTACCACCAAAAATTGGGGGCTTATATACGTACAAAAAAAGTCTAAAAATAAATCAAAGGGAATTTATAAAAAGAGAATTCTATTGATGGAAGAAATTTAAACATTGTGGAGGGTGAGATGAAAGGGGAGAAGTGCTTGGTACATAAGGGTTTCCACCTCACCTAAATCACTTATATATTGTAAGAAAAGTAAGGCAACAGAAAGTTGTCAGTCTGATTTATATGTTTTGGTACACATTCTTAGGATGGGGAACGAAATAATTGATATACATGAAGCATCATGTTCTTTAATATAGATTTCCTTCCCCATCTGGAATGTATCTGCTTTAATGTACATACCTGTTTTATTGTATTTATTTTATTTTGGGATTATACATATACGTATATGACTTATGTATATGACTTATGTATAGTTCATGGTTTACATAGTATATATATACTCAATTATAATTGATACATTCATTTTGAGTGGTTTAGAGTAAGATAAATAAGAGTAACACATTGTAGAGCGATCCAGAGTTTTTTAATGCCTTTCCCCCTCATGTGCTCTTATTCACTTTCATGCCTCCGAGAAAATACTGCATAATTGCCGATCGCCACCCACTTCCGGGTATGTGGAACGCACGCCTGGAACGCAGAAGACGTGCGTGATGACAACATCCCGTCAAAACCGGAAGTGCCGCCTGAATAGCGAAACAACACCGGCCGAGAATGATGAATGCCCGGAGGGGATATATAAGAACTTGGGGGGGGGGGGGGGGAATGTTTTATATATTTGTCTTTTTGCTGTCATTGATGCACCAAGTCCCTGAGGAAGTCCTATTTTAGGACGAAACGCGTAGGACGCCCAGTGGTGATATGCTGATTGTTTTAAACATACATGTAAGTTATTAAATCTTTTTTACTACACTCTGGAATTGCACCTTATTTTTCCATATATATTTTCTCTTTTGGAGCAAATATCTCTAAACTACTGATGGGAGTGTGAGGATGAACACAGAAAACTTGGAGGAAAAAGATTACACTCAAGGCTTTTTTACATCTGGTAATCTGAGGTATTCAGGAGGATAAATAAAAAGTTAACATTCGTTTGATTTAACCCCTTAAGGACCAAACATCTGGAATAAAAGGGAATCATGACATGTCACACATGTCATGTGTCCTTAAGGGGTTAAATTATTCACCTCATTGGAATGGCAGACTTAGTTCAGTGTAATAGTTGCTTTGCATTTGTTTCGCGTTCCACTTTTTGGAGGTTTGGTTGTTGTCTAATCTGTAGACAGTTCTCTATCTTGCGGCAGGAGATTGTATTTTTGAAGTCTGAGATTTGTAAATTATCTGGTAAACAAACTCAGGCTGGAACTGCTGCAAAGCCACTGCCACAGAGACATACTAGGAATGGCAGATGGATTACTGTAGGATCTGGTAGACTTGGAGTTGTGGATAAAAGCATATTGCACAGACTGTTGCTCTACATAATTCATTTTCTGCACTTTCAGAGTGTAATGGCGTCATGGAGACAGGCACTGAGGGTAGTGGTGTTGTGCAGAGAGGCACTGAGGCTAGTGGTGTTGTGCTGAGAGGCACTGAGGGTAGTGATGTTGTGCAGAGAGGCACTGAGGGTAGTGGTGTTGTGCAGAGAGGCACTGAGGCTAGTGGTGTTGTGCAGAGAGGCACTGAGGCTAGTGGTGTTGTGCAGAGAGGCACTGAGGCTAGTGGTGTTGTGCAGAGAGGCACTGAGGCTAGTGGTGTTGTGCAGAGAGGCACTGAGGCTAGTGGTGTGTGCAGAGAGGCACTGAGTCTCGTGGTGTTGTGCAGAGAGGCACTGAGGCTAGTGTGTTGTGCAGAGAGGCACTGAGGCTATTGGTGTTGTGCAGAGAGGCACTGAGGCTAGTGGTGTTGTGCAGAGAGGCACTGAGGCTATTGGTGTTGTGCAGAGAGGCACTGAGGCTAGTGGTGTTGTGCAGAGAGGCACTGAGGCTAGTGGTGTTGTGCAGAGAGGCACTGAGGCTATTGGTGTTGTGCAGAGAGGCACTGAGGCTATTGGTGTTGTGCAGAGAGGCACTGAGGCTAGTGGTGTTGTGCAGAGAGGCACTGAGGCTATTGGTGTTGTGCAGAGAGGCACTGAGGCTAGTGGTGTTGTGAAGAGAGGCACTGAGGCTAGTGGTGTTGTGCAGAGAGGCATTGAGGCTAGTGGTGTTGTGCAGAGAGGCACTGAGGCTAGAAGTGCCTCAGAAGTGCCTCAGAAGTGCCTCAGAGGTGTTGTGGTGTTGTGCAGAGAGGCTTGAAGACTTTGGTGAGGCCTAATAGAAAGCAGTTGTTGTTGGGGGATTCCATCATAAGAGGTGTGGAGTGTGGGGGATTCCATCATAAGAGGTGTGGAGATGGACAATGGTGGTCTTGTGAGGTGTCTTCCCGGAGCTACTGCTCACAGAGAAAGGAGACGTATCTGTAATATTGTTAAGCAAGCAAAGCAGGAAGGGGAATTGGATGTACTTGTCCATTTAGGAACAAATGACTTGGCTTGCAATGAGGTTTCAGAGGTTAAGGAAGTTTTTAGTGTTTTTGCCAATGATATACGGCAGGTTGCTTCCACACTGTCATTCTCTGAAGTTCTGCCTGTGCATAACACTCAGAACGACAGGCGGATGCGTATTAGGGACTTTAACTTGTGGCTTGGTGAATGGTATCGGGAGCAAGGATTTGGCTTTATTTCTCATGGTAGCTCTGTTTGGAATGGAAATAAACTGTACAAAAAAAGATGGTTTGCATCTTTCTCAAAAGGGAACAAATGTTCTCAGTGAGCAGTTCAGTGGTTTTGCTAGGATGTATTTAAACTAGGAGGGGGCGGGGGGGGGAGGGGGGGCAAAAGGGTGATAAAACATCAATCCAATTGTCCCCCAAAACAAGGACAGAAGGTGCCTGTAGCAAGTGTGTTAAAAAATGATAAGCTTAGAGTCATGTCTACAAATGCTCGCAGTTTAGGGAATAAGATCCATGAACTTGTGGCAATAATGGCAACTGATAGTGTAGATTTAGTCGCTGTTACTGAGACATGGTATAATGAGAAAAATGACTGGGACATAGCAATACCAAAGCAAAAAAATCAAGAAATCACTGTAGTACTCCGCAGATGTGGCCAAAATAGTAAAAAACTAAAAGTTAGGGAAAAAGGTGACTGAAGGATTAGACAAAAGTCCAATCCTAAAGACACAGAAATAGGACTAGATGGGCAACAAAATGGGCATAACCCAAAGCGATAAATGAAAAGAAAAGAAGAAAAACTAAAAGTTAGCATTTAGTAATTATAAGAAAACCCAGAGTGAGGAAGACAGAATGACCTATAAGATTAGGCAGAAAGAGGCTAAGCAAGTTAGAAGAGCTTCCAAATCACACACAGAAGAGAAAATAGCACAGTCAGTAAAAAAGGGGGACAAAACTTTTTTTAGATACATAAATGAGAAAAGAAAAGTAAAACAAGGATTAGTTAGATTAAAAAACAAAAGAAAGGGGGGGCGGGGCCGGACCGCCGAGCTGGCCGGTCGCAAGCAGAAGGAGCTCCTGCTGCTTCGAACCCAAATATGCCTGAAAAACCTAACTTTGCTCATGTAGCGACCGACTACTATATTGCCCAAAGCAGAGGGTCTGCTGGAGCCAGGGAGAGGCTGGCTTTTCAAGCTGCAGTCCCCTGGAGGAGAGGACTACGATACCCGGGCCTTCTTCGGCGGTGAGTGGAGCGGGCGGCCGACGCTCCGCTATCCTGCCACACAGCACCCAGCCTGGGGCTCGAATTAGAGCGGATCCGGCCCTGGTCCCCCCCCTATGGACCGGGGGGGTGATCCCGGTCCCCACCCGGGGGCATGGCAGCCGGAACACACAGGCGCCATAGACACGCTTGAGGGCCCGACCGCGCCACACAAGATGGCGACTGCCACGTGCACCGAGGGCAACGAACAAGCACGGGCTCGGGAAGCCTGAACAGACGGAGACTTCACCCTCCAACAGTCTCGCCTGTCAGAGCAACAATCCATCGGAAGACAGGCAGCAGCAGAGGCTTACCGGTAACGGAGAGCGGCGGTGAAACCAATCTGCAGAGAATCAGCTCCATACTCATGATTCTGCCGCCAACCGCTGGGAGCCACACACCAGAACAGCAACCCCCAACGCCGACCTTGGAGACCGCTCCTCTCAAATCCTAACAGGGGCAAGCCCAGGCCACACATCAGGAGAGGTACCTCAGCCTACAAGGAGATTAACACCGGGTCGCGCTGACGAGCTGAAACCAACACTGGTTGATTACATGTCCACTGCCACCCATGAAGCACCGGACACACCATGTCAGGGATTCCTGACGCATGTGCCACTACACGAACTCTATAACGGACTGGATGGTATAATCCTATAATTTGTCTGATAGCTGCCTGGCTTTAACACATGTGCCATTTACATACTACACCTCTGACCACAGCATACTGCCTACACCCCACACACCGTAACACACACCATGCCAACACTCAAGTCACACTACCATTGCAGTAACCACTATCCAGCCTGCACTCACATATCGCTTATAACAGCTATGTCTCAGGCCATATTGTATATTATGTGCCCCACGCGCTGCCTGTAATTAAATCTTGCACCCTGCCTCCCCGGGTGAGCCGCCTGGGAACAATCCTGGACAAGCACCATCAGCACGCAAAACTCAGTGCCTACACATGTATAACGCGACTATTTGTTTAAGTAACTGTATATGACATGTATAGCATACCTACATAACTTACACCTCTATGTAATTAATCGACTAAATAATGCTGTATATCCTTTTCTCAGAACGAGACTATAACAAAAAATGTGCACATACAAACGTATACCCCATTGTACCTATTGTCTGACTAACACGAGGATTGCCTTTGGGGTACCCCGTGTAAAGCTGTAACACTCTATGCACTGCAAAAAAAAAAAATTAAAAAAAAAAAAACAAAAGAAGGAAGCTATGTAGATGATGATAAAGGTCTAGCTGACTGCCTCAATCAGGGGCGGACTGACAGGTCGGGCAGATCGGTCACTGACCGAGGGCCCGAGTCTGTCAGGGGCCCGGCAGCACAGCCATGCTCTGGCTGAGGAGATCAAAGATCTCCACAGCAGAAGGAAGTTAAAGAAAGTGCTGTAAGAAGGTTGCAGGGGGCCCATAATGAGTCGAAGGGCCCCTGCAACCCATCAATCTGCTAATACCTCCCCCCCATCATTCAGTGAGAGACCTGGCAGCATACCTCTCACTGCCACTCTGCCAGGTCTCCTCTATCTCTGCCTGCTCAGTGCTCCGTGTGAGGATGGGAGGGGGGCAGGACGTGACATCACCCGCTGCTTCCCTCTCACACGGAGCACTCCCAGCATGGATGGAGGGTGAGAAGAGGAGCCTGGCCTGACAAGTGCTGCTTCAGGAGATGGAGGGAGAAAACATCAGATTTTACAGGTAAGCAGGCCCATACACACGCTGCCCCCCAACCCCTCCTCAATACATACACTGCCCCCCCATACACACACTGCCCCCCATATACACACTGCCCCCCCATACACACACTGCCCCCCCATACACACACTGCCCCCCCCATACACACACTGCCCCCCCATACACACACTGCCCCCCCTACACACACTGCCCCCCCCTACACACACTGCCCCCCCATACACACACTGCCCCCTCATACACACACTGCCCCCCCATACACACACTGCCCCCCCATACACACACTGCCCCCCCATATACACACACTGCCCCCCCCATACACACACTGCCCCCCCATACACACACACTGCCCCCTCATACACACACTGCCCCCCCCCATACACACACTGCCCCCCCATACACACACTGCCCCCCCATATACACACACTGCCCCCCCATATACACACACTGCCCCCCATACACACACTGCCCCCCCATACACACACTGCCCCCCCCATACACACACTGCCCCCCATACACACACTGCCCCCCCCCATACACACACTGCCCCCCTCATACACACACTGCCCCCTCATACACACACTGCCCCCCTCATACACACACTGCCCCCCTCATACACACACTGCCCCCCCATACACACACTGCCCCCGCATACACACACTGCCCCCCCATACACACACTGCCCCCCCATACACACACTGCCCCCCCATACACACACTGCCCCCCCATACACACACTGCCCCCCTCATACACACACTGCCCCCCTCATACACACACTGCCCCCCTCATACACACACTGCCCCCCTCATACACACACTGCCCCCCCCATACACACACTGCCCCCGCATACACACACTGCCCCCCCATACACACACTGCCCCCCCATACACACACTGCCCCCCCATATACACACACTGCCCCCCTCCATATACACACACTGCCCCCCCATATACACACACTGCCCCCCCATATACACACACTGCCCCCCATATACACACACTGCCCCCCGTACACACACTTCCCCCATGTACACACACTGCCCCCCGTACACACACTGCCCCCCGTACACACACTGCCTCCCCGTACACACACTGCCCCCCTCCATATACACACACTGCCCCCCCATATACACACACTGCCCCCCCATATACACACACTGCCCCCCATATACACACACTGCCCCCCGTACACACACTTCCCCCATGTACACACACTGCCCCCCGTACACACACTGCCCCCCGTACACACACTGCCCCCCCATACACACACTGCCCCCCTCATACACACACTGCCCCCCTCATACACACACTGCCCCCCTCATACACACACTGCCCCCCTCATACACACACTGCCCCCCCCCATACACACACTGCCCCCGCATACACACACTGCCCCCCCATACACACACTGCCCCCCCATACACACACTGCCCCCCCATATACACACACTGCCCCCCTCCATATACACACACTGCCCCCCCATATACACACACTGCCCCCCCATATACACACACTGCCCCCCATATACACACACTGCCCCCCGTACACACACTTCCCCCATGTACACACACTGCCCCCCGTACACACACTGCCCCCCGTACACACACTGCCTCCCCGTACACACACTGCCTCCCCGTACACACACTGCCTCCCCGTACACACACTGCCAGGGCCGGCCTTAGGGGTGTGCGAGCTGTGCGGCCGCACAGGGCGCCATGTAGCAGGGGGCGCCGTGCGGCCGCACAGCCGTCCGGGTTTAAAAAAAAAAAAAAATAATAATTTTTTTTTTTTTTTTTAAATTTGCAGCGGGGGCGGAGCTTACCGTGCGGCGGGGGCGGAGCTAAAAGCGCCGGAAAACTGCTGCAGGGGAAGCAGGAAGGAGTCCCTGCTTCCCCACCAAACAGTCACCAGGAGCTGCACTGCCTCCACAGGTAACTGTGATTGTCAGGTGAGTGTGACTCTCTGCCTGTGTGTATTACTGTCTGTGTGTGTATGACTGTCTGCCTCTGTGTGTGTATTACTGTCTGTGTGTGTGTGTATGACTGTCTGCCTGTGTGTGTGTATTACTGTCTGTGTGTGTGTGTGTATGACTGTCTGCCTCTGTGTGTCTGTGTGTGTGTGTATGACTGTCTGCCTCTGTGTGTGTATTACTGTCTGTGTGTGTGTGTGTGTATGACTGTCTGCCTCTGTGTGTGTATTACTGTCTGTGTGTGTGTGTGTATGACTGTCTGCCTCTGTGTGTCTGTGTGTGTGTGTATGACTGTCTGCCTCTGTGTGTGTATTACTGTCTGTGTGTGTGTGTATGACTGTCTGCCTCTGTGTGTCTGTGTGTGTGTGTATGACTGTCTGCCTCTGTGTGTCTGTGTATGACTGTCTGCCTGTGTGTGTCTGTGTGTATGACTGTCTGCCTGCATAGGCGTGCGCACGGGGTGTGCCTGGGCACACCCTAATCCCCGCAGCACGCCTATGTATTGAGACCGGCAGGGGAGATCTCAGGATCTCCGCTGTCGGCTCATGCAGAGCCGGCGCTATCCGAGCGCCGGCTCTGCTCTCAGCCTTCCTCCCCACCGACCCACAGGCAGGGAGGGAGGCAGGAGAGGACCGGCGGAGCTCTTGCCAGCAGCTCCGCCGGGTTCCTCTCGCGAGATTTGAGCGTTGCCGCAGCAACGCTCAAATCTCGCGAGAGTGAACTCTAGCCCCGCAGGGTAGAGTTCACTCTCCACTGGACCACCAGGGATGGCGGTAGCATGGTCCCCCCTCCCTACATAAGGTAACAAGGGAGGGGGGATATTAACTAAACGGCACCTCACCTCCACTGGACCACCAGGGAAGGCAGCAGGAACAAGAATCCCCCCTCCCTACATAAGGTAAGAAGGGAGGGGGGATATTGAGTCATGTACCCCCACCTCCACCCCCCACAATCACCCACACACATACAGCACACACACCCACACACACAGCACCTACACACATACAGCACCCTCACACAGCACACACACACATACAGCACCTTCACACACACATACAGCACCTTCACACATACATACAGCACCTTCACACATACAGCACACACATACACAGCACACACACACACACAGGACCTACACACATACAGCACACACACATACAGCACCCACACACACATACAGCACCCACACACACATACAGCACACACACATACAGCACCCACACACATACAGCACCCACACACATACAGCACCCACACACATACAGCACCCTCACACAGCGCAAACACACACATACAGCACCCACACACACAGCACCTACACACAGCGCACACACACACATACAGCACACACACACAGCACCTACACACACATATAGCACCCCCACACACACAGCACACACACAGCACCCACACCCACATACAGCACCCACACACATAGCTCCCTTACACGCGCACACACACACACACACAGCAGTGTGTGTGTGTGTATAAATAAATATATATATATATATATATATACACATATACATATACACGCGGCGTGTGTTTGTGCTTTAGGGTGCACACCCTAATGCAATAGGCTGCGCACGCCTATGTCTGCCTGTGTGTGTCTGTGTGTATGACTGTCTGCGTGTGTGTATGACTGTCTGCCTCTGTGTGTGTCTGTGTGTATGACTGTGTGTGTGTCTGTGTGTATTACTGTCTGCCTCTGTGTGTGTCTGTGTGTATTACTGTCTGTATGACTGACTGCCTCTGTGTGTGTCTGTGTGTATTACTGTCTGTGTCTGTGTGTATGACTGACTGTCTGCCTTTGTGTGTCTGTGTGTGTGTGTGTGTGTGTATGACTGTCTGCCTGTGTGTGTGTGTGTGTATGGCCGTCTGACTCTGTGTGTGTCACATACAACCAATACACGCATATCACACACTGTTAATACACCCATTACAAATATCACACATAGCATACATATCACACACAGTCATCACACCTACTATCACATACACAGACAACACAAACATTACAGCATACATGGATGACGGGGGGGGGGAGGGGGCGCTGTGAAGATTTTTCGCACAGGGCGTCTAAATGCCTAAGGCCAGCCCTGCACACTGCCTCCCCGTACACACACTGCCCCCCCGTACACACACACTGCCCCCCCGTACACACACACTGCCCACCCATACACACACACTGCCCACCCATACACACACACTGCCCACCCATATATACATATATACTGCCCACCCATATACATACACTGCCCACCCATATATATATATATATATATATATAGACCAGACTCTGGCACTCAACCCCAAAAGAAAGTATATACAATGTATATTACCAGGGTGCCTCCAGGCCAATAGATAAAAGGTGAGAATCAGGAGCACTCGCTTGGATTTTTCAACAGTGAATAAAGTGTTTAATCACAACTTCAGCATCAACGTTTCGACCCTTCAGGGTCTTTATCAAGATAGTGATAATGCACATAAAATACAAATATATACAAAATAGTAAATGGTTAACTTACCCCACCTGTGTGAAGTGATTCCGGAAGTAAAGCTAGCCGGACGGAGTGTGTGTGTAGAGATGAGAACGTCCGCATCATGACGTTCATGCGTGCGTGCGTGATGACGTGCATGCGTGCGTGATGACGTGCGTGCGGTAAAAACGTGCCCCCCCGCGTGATGACATCATCACGGGTAATGTACAACGTAACCATGGTAACCACACGATCCCCGTGTAGCTAACCATTACAAGGAGGAACAAACTGTTAGAAATCTATACACAATTAGTGAGGGAAGAAGATATAAACAAGTACAGCCATACCATAAACTAAAGCCAGCAATAGTACCTAGGCTTGCAAACCGAAAAAGGTGTGGACATAGGGTGAATGTGTGTAATGTATCCAATACATTGTATTGGAAAGTACGTCCTCAAATGATAGGACATAAACCAGGATAAAATAATACCATACAAAGAGTACCAATAAGACCAAATAGAATATATGTGCACATATAAGTGTAAGATAAGTGTGGGAAATCTGAATAAAGTGTATGTATATATATGAGAGTGAAATCTGGTGTATGTGAACCATGAAAAAGGATAAACCCTGCCCTACAAGTGAAAAAATGTGTATGAAAGCAAAAGAAAGAAGAAGAAGAACGACCAGAGAGAAGCAGAGAAAAATAAAGAGATAAACAAATGAAAATACATCAATCCACATAGCGAAATCAGTGAAAACAAAATAACAACACATTACGACACAAACATGTCTGCATCCCCAGGTTAAATAATCTATCGCTGTAACCACTTGGTCAACCTCACTATAAACCTGTCTATATACACAACAATGTAGATCATACTGGCCCCCTATCTCTAGAATAGGAGATAACCCAAATGCCAAAGAAACATGTCATATATCTCCATAATTGGCCCTCACTACCCTCCTAACCTACAAATCGTAGGAAAGAAGGAAAACAATGTTACAACTAAAAATAAAAATACTACATAGCAGGACATGGCCGATAGAGATATGTACAAAAGAATATATACAAAAGCATACGTCCTAATCATAAACGTATAGCCAGCCACGAGACAGTTTATACTGGCTCTGACGATAAACTTATCTAAATCAGGACTACAAACCAATGCCTTATAGCGGTAAGCTCTAAAGCCTACAGAGATGGGAGAACAGACAAACCGGTGGCCAAGCATTTCTTGGAATTCAACCATAGATTACCCACCTTGAA
Source organism: Pelobates fuscus (assembly GCF_036172605.1). Lineage (NCBI taxonomy): Eukaryota > Metazoa > Chordata > Amphibia > Anura > Pelobatidae > Pelobates > Pelobates fuscus. The sequence goes on along the minus strand of NC_086326.1, from coordinate 149,693,380 downwards.
ATTTATCGCCATCGATGTGATACCAACCCTCATGAGAGGTGGTGACCGATCTAAACTACTACTCCAGAAAGAGACCTTCTGGATTAAGCAATTGGACACCCTACAACCCAGGGGACTTAATGAGTATATCTCATTTTCTTCATTTTTGGATACTCGTTAGGTTATCTAGAATTGCATTGTTCTCTCTTCCTTTGATTTGGATCTATTTATTTAGAGCTTACCGCTATAAGGCATTGGTTTGTAGTCCACACCTTTTTCGGTTTGCAAGCCTAGGTACTATTGCTGGCTTTAGTTTATGGTATGGCTGTACTTGTTTATATCTTCTTCCCTCACTAATTGTGTATAGATTTCTAACAGTTTGTTCCTCCTTGTAATGGTTAGCTACACGGGGATCGTGTGGTTACCATGGTTACGTTGTACATTACCCGTGATGATGTCATCACGCGGGGGGGCACGTTTTTACCGCACGCACGTCATCACGCACGCATGCACGTCATCACGCACGCACGCATGAACGTCATGATGCGGACGTTCTCATCTCTACACACACACTCCGTCCGGCTAGCTTTACTTCCGGAATCACTTCACACAGGTGGGGTAAGTTAACCATTTACTATTTTGTATATATTTGTATTTTATGTGCATTATCACTATCTTGATAAAGACCCTGAAGGGTCGAAACGTTGATGCTGAAGTTGTGATTAAACACTTTATTTACTGTTGAAAAATCCAAGCGAGTGCTCCTGATTCTCACCTTTTATATATATATATATATATATATATACATACACTGCCCACCCATATATATATATATATATATATACACACTGCCCACCCATATATATATATATATATATATATATATATATATACACACTGCCCACCCATATATATATATATATATACACTGCCCACCCATATATATATATATATATATATATACACTGCCCACCCATATATATATATATATACACTGCCCACCTATATATATATATATATATATATAAATACACTGCCCACCTATATATACACTGCCCATCCATATACATACACTGCCCACATATATATATATATATATATATATATATATATATATATACACACACACTGCCCACGCATATATACACGCACACACTGCCCACCCATATATATATATACACACACACACTGCAGACACTGCCCACCCATTGATATACACACACTACATACACTGCCCACCAATATATACACACACACACTACATACACTGCCCACCGTTATATACACACCGACTGCATACGCTGCCCACCCATATATACATATATACTGCCCACCCATATACATACACTGCCCACCCATATACATATATATATATATATATATACACACTGCCCACCTATATATACATATATACACTGCCCACCCATATATATATATATATATATATATATATATATATATATATACACTGCCCACCTATATATACACTGCCCATCCATATACATACACTGCCCACATATATATAATATATATATATATATATATATATATATATACACACACACACACACTGCCCACCCATATACACGCACACACTGCCCACCCATATATATATATATATACACACACACACTGCAGACACTGCCCACCCATTGATATACACACACTACATACACTGCCCACCAATATATACACACACACACACACACTACATACACTGCCCACCGTTATATACACACCGACTGCATACGCTGCCCACACATATACACACCGACTGCATACACTACCCACCCATATATGCACACACACTGCATACACTGCCCACCCATATATACACACACATTGCCCACCCATATATACACACACATTGCCCACCCATATATACACACACACTGCCCACCCATATATACACATACACTGCCCACCCATATACACACACACACACTGCCCAAACATATATACACACACTGCCCAACCATATATACACACACACACACACACACACACACTGCCCAACCATATATACACACACACACACACACACACACACTGCCCACCCATATATATATATACACACACTGCATACACTGCCCACCTATATATACACCATACACACACACACGGCCCCCACACACATACACTGCCCCCACACACATACACTGCCCCCACACACACCATACACATACATACATTGCCCCCACACACTGCCCCCACACCATACACATTCACACACTGCCAAAACACACACACACCCTACACATTCACTCACTACACCCCCCACACACACACACACTGAACCTTTCACACACACTGCACCACTCACACACACCACTGCTCCTATGCCCTACTACAGCCTCATGTCCCAGCAGACCCCAGGTAAGTTGTCAAACTGTTCTCAAACGGTTTGACTACTTACTTTAAAATTATTTTTAACATTTACTTAGTCCTTAAAGGACCACTATAGGCACCCAGACCACTTCAGCTCAATGAAGTGGTCTGGGTGCCAGGTTCCTCTAGTTTTAACCCTGCAGCTGAAAACATAGCAGTTTCAGAGAAACTGCTATGTTTCACTAATGGTTAATCCAGCTTCTAGTGGCGGTCTCACTGACAGTTCGTTAGAGGCGCTTCCGCGATTCTCACTGTGAAAATCACAGCGAGAAGACAAGCTGGACGTCCATAGGAAAGCATTTAGTAATGCTTTCCTATGGGCGGTTTGAATGCGTGCGTGGCTCTTGCCGCGAATGCGCATTCGAATCTGACGTCGGCAGAGGAAGGAGAATTCCCCAGAGCCGAGGGAGCCCGGCTCTACTCTAATATTATAGTGCTACTTTAATATTTTGTCTTCGAAGGGCCCTGCACCTAATTTTGTCCGGGGGCCCAGAAGGCTGTCAGTCCACCCCTGGCCTCAATTAATATTTTTGTTCGGTATTTACAGATGAAAATGAAGGAAAGGGACCTCAGTTAAGAAAAAGGATAAATGAGTCATTTATTACACGTGAGTTTACAGAGGAAGAGGTTCTATTTCAACTGTCAAAAATAAAGACATATAAGTCAATGGGGTCTGATGGAATACACCCAAAGCTATTAAACGAGCTTAGTGGTGTACTAGCAAAACCATTAACAGATTTATTTAACCAATCATTGTTAACAGGAGTAGTCCCAGAAGATTGGAAGTTAGCGAATGTTGTGCCCATTCACAAGAAAGGTAATAGGGAGGAGTCACATTTGACCGACCGCAAGCATGGCTTTCATGCCCAAAATAGTTCCACAGATATAGGCTGTGCAGCCGGTCTATCTTCTCCTCTATCCTTGTGCCCATTCATAAGAAAGGTAATAGGGAGGAGTCGGGAAGCTATAGGCCAGTAAGCCTTACTTCAGTAGTGGGGAAAGTGATGGAATCCATGTTAAAGGATAGGATTGTTGAACATCTAAAAACACATGGATTTCAAGATCAGAGACAACATTGGTTTACTTCAGAGAGATCATGCCAAACTAATCTTATTGATTTTTTTGATTGGGTAACTAAAATAATAGATCAGGGTGGTGCAGTAGACATTGCTTACCTAGATTTCAGTAAGGCTTTTGACACTGTTGCACATAGAAGGCTTATCAATAAACTGCAATCTTTGATTGTTGATTGGATAAGGCAGTGGCTGAGTGACAGGCAACAGAGGGTTGTAGTCAATGTTCGAAGCTTGGGCTTGTCACCAGTGGGGTACCTCAGGGATCTGTACTTGGACCCATTCTCTTTAATATTTTTATTAGTGATATTGCAGAAGGTCTTGATGGTAAGGTGTGTCTTTTTGCGGATGATACTAAGATATTTAACAGGGTTGATGTTCCAGGAGGGATAAGCCAAATAGCAAATGATTTAGGTAAACTAGAAAAATGGTCAGAGTTGTGGCAACTGACATTTAATGTGGATAAGTGCAAGATAATGCATCTAGGACGTAAAAACCCAAGGGCAGAGTACAGAATATTTGATAGAGTCCTAACCTCAACATCTGAGGAAAGGGATTTAGGGGTGATTATTTCTGATGACTTAAAGGTAGGCAGACAATGTAATAGAGCAGCAGGAAATGCTAGCAGAATGCCTGGTTGTATAGGGAGAGGTATTAGCAGTAGAAAGAGGGAAGTGCTCATGCCATTGTGCAGAACACTGGTGAGACCTCACTTGGAGTACTGTACACAGTACTGGAGACCATATCTTCTGAAGGATATTGATACCTTAGAGAGAGTTCAAAGAAGGGCTACTAAACTGGCTCATGGATTACAGGATAAAAGTTACCAGGAAAGGTTAAAGGATCTTAACATGTTGTCAGGGTACCTGTTGTCTCTACCTCTGTGGAGGTGAGACACTCGGACGTTCTTCCTCGCAAAAGGGTTGAATCACTCGTTCCTCGCGGTTCCCTCGGTCGTTTACAAGCCGGCCGCGAGGGATCTACTTCCTTTTATGACGCGGCGCTCAATAGCCGACGTCATGACGACAACCCGACCCGACCTGTCAATCAAGCCCCGAGCACGAATGAGGACTCGTCGGGGGCGTGATTACCTGTTTGGGACCAGGGTATAAAATAGGGCTTCTGACTTTGGTTCATTGCCCTGTCGTGGTTCTAGCTTGTCTAGTCACTCAGTGCTCTTGTTATTTGCCAGTCTCTTTGGTTTCGACCCGGCTTGTCTGTTCTACCTCGCTTATCTCTATTACCCTTTGACTCGGCTTGTCTCTCGCTTACCTGCTCTCTCGTTCCCTAGACCTCGGCTTGTCTCTAGACCATTCTTTGCTTACTCCTTACGTTAGTCCGGCCATTCTAAGGTCCGGTATACGTACCTAGTACCTGTTTGTACTCTGCGTGTTGGATCCCTGTCCCGATCCTGACATTACGACAGGGCGAATGGATCCTGCAGGTACAAACACTCAGGTTGGTTCTTCCGACTCTAGATTTGATGCCATGGATCACAGAATGGACCAGATGGCTCTAGCGCTGCAAGCTCTATTATCTCGTTCTAGTAATCCACCGGAAGAGATGCGAGCTACGTCCATCTTCCCTGTAAGTTCAGGTCTAGAAGTAGCCACTGTAGGTGCTTCTTCCCGTATTACACCTCCTGTACGTTATGGTGGTTCTCCGGAGAGGTGCCGTGGTTTCTTAAACCAAATTGGTATTCATTTTGAATTACAACCTCGCTCTTACCCTACAGATAGGGCAAAGGTTGGATTCATTATCACACTCCTCATTGATAAGGCTCTGAGATGGGCCAATCCTCTGTGGGAGAATGATAACCCGTTAGTCTATAATTATAATGCCTTTGTCGCTGCTTTTAGAAGAACTTTTGACCCTCCAGGTAGAAAGGTCAATGCAGCTAGATTACTGTTGCGCCTTAGACAAGATAACCTAACCCTTGTGGATTATGCACTAGAGTTCAGGTCATTGGCGGCAGAAGTTAAGTGGAATGAACAGGCCTATATAGACGTATTTTTAAACGGATTATCAGATGTAATTCTAGACGAGGTGGCTACTAGAGAGCTCCCTGAAAATTTGGAGGATTTAATTTCTTTTATTTCTCGTATTGATGAACGTTTAAGAGAGAGACAGAACACTCGAGATAGTACTCGTAGACCTTCCTTTAAACTAGCTCCTTTATTTCAAAGTCCTCAGACCACTATTCCAGTTTTTTCTGAACCTATGCAGATAGGCAATACTCGCCTCTCAGAAGAAGAGAGACAGTACAGGAGAAGGGAGGGGTTGTGTATGTATTGTGGAATAAGAGGGCACCTACGCCTAAATTGTCCTAATCGCCCGGGAAACGCTCGCACCTAAGTTTCTCTAGAGGACAGGCCTTGGGTGTTTCTATTTTGTCCTCTATACACAATTACAAAGAGCACAGGCTTCTGCTACCTGTTTCTTTAGCATGGGAGAAGGGAGTAATAAAGACTATGGCATTGATAGACTCCGGAGCCGCTGAGAGCTTTATTGACCAAGTTTTTGTTTCTAAACACTCTATCCCATCCCAGCTAAGAGACACCCCCTTGGCCGTTGAGGCCATAGATGGTAGACCATTATCTGAACCTGTTATTTCTCATGAGACTATACCTGTTAATTTGACTGTTGGTATCTTACACGAGGAGGGTATATCCCTTATGCTTATCTCGTCCCCTTCTGTTCCTATAGTTCTGGGGTATCCATGGTTAAAAAAACATAACCCTATTATTGATTGGGAGCTAGGGGAGATAACCTCATGGGGCCAGGCTTGCCAGAACAGGTGTTTACAGAAAGTCTCACCACTTTGCGTAGGTAATACACCGGTTAACTCCACCCAGTCTACAGACTTACAAATACCGTCTCTGTATCTGGATCTAAAGGCAGTCTTTGACAAGAAGAATGCTGATACTTTACCCCCACACAGGTCCTTTGATTGCAAGATTAATCTCCTACCTGGTACTATGCCCCCGAGGGGCAATGTATATCCTTTATCCACTAAGGAGAACTTAGTCTTAGAGGAGTATATCCGTGAGAATCTAGACAAGGGATTCATTAGGAGATCATCCTCGCCTGCCGGGGCCGGGTTTTTTTTTGTGAATAAGAAGGATGGCACGTTAAGGCCTTGCATTGATTACCGAGGTTTGAATAAAATAACTATTAGAAATGCCTACCCAATCCCTTTGATTACTGAGCTCTTTGATCGTTTAAAGGGTTCCAAGATTTTCACCAAGTTAGATCTCAGAGGGGCGTATAACTTGGTGAGAATTCAGCAGGGAGACGAGTGGAAAACAGCGTTCAATACTCGTTATGGGCACTATGAGTACACGGTAATGCCTTTTGGGCTCTGTAATGCACCGGCAGTATTTCAGGATCTGATCAATGAAGTTCTTAGAGAATTTCAACACGATTGTGTTATTGTATATTTGGATGATATACTAATACACTCTAGAGAGATTGAGACCCACCACAGACAAGTCAGGAGGGTATTGCGCAAACTCCTACAACATGGGTTGTACTGCAAATTGGAGAAATGTAGTTTTGAACAATCTCAGATAAACTTTCTTGGTTACGTGATTTCTGGGGAAGGCTTTAAGATGGATCCGGACAAACTCCAGTCTATTTTAGATTGGCCATTACCTAGGGGTCTCAAGGCCATTCAGAGGTTTATTGGATTCTCCAATTATTATAGGCGCTTCATTAAAGGATACTCTTCCATTATTGCTCCTATTACCAATATGACCAGACAGGGGGCTGACACTTAGACTTGGTCTTGAAGCTCTCGTTGCCTTCAAGACACTTAAGGAACTTTTTGCTTCTGCACCAATTTTAGTTCACCCCGATACAACTTTACCTTTCCTACTCGAGGTAGACGCCTCAGAGACAGGTATAGGTGCCATCTTGTCTCAAAGGTTAGGCGTGGATAAACCATTACATCCATGTGGTTTTTTTTCCAAGAAACTATCTGGGCCTGAAAGCAGATATGATATTGGTGACAGGGAACTTCTAGCTGTTATCATGGCTTTAAAGGAGTGGAGACATTTATTGGAGGGGACCTTGCATCCTGTTACTATTCTGACGGATCACAAGAACTTGTCTTATATTGGGGAGGCCAAGCGCTTATCCGCCAGACAAGCTCGTTGGTCCTTGTTCCTCACTCATTTCAATTACGTGCTCACTTATAGACCTGGTTCTAAGAACTCTAAGGCCGATGCTTTGTCTCGCCAACATGAACCTTCCACTATATCTGAGACGGTTTTGTCTTCTATAGTTCCCAAGTGCAATATTATCCCAAACACTAGCCTCAGGATTCATTCTCCGTTGCTTGCCGAGATTATGAAGTTACAACATCTGGCTCCTAGACAGAGTCCTGAGTCACGGTATTTTGTTCCTGCTGAACTCCAACTAGAACTGTTACAATGCTTTCACACAGGGCCGGACTGGGACAAAAATTCAGCCCGGGCAATTAAAGGCAGAGCAGCCCACTATTAGGGGCAGGGTCAGAAAGGGGGCATGTCATGTCACCACCACCAAATGAGTATGTTAATGTCACGCTTCTCCAGAGCATCCAGTGTTTTTAGATGGAAGTAAATGCAATGTTGTTTCTTTTGGGGCGCAAGCATGCGCTGTGTTTGCTGGCGATTTGTCTCTGGTGTCCACAATAGTGGGATACCAGAGATCAAAACAGGAATAGGGCTGTTAAAGTGTTGTGCATGTGTGGGGATGTTCCCTGTGGTGTTGTATATGTTTGGAGGTTGCATGTGTGTAGAACAGACTTTTTGTGTTGTATTGTGTGTAAAGGGGTCTGTTTGTGGCGTACTGCATGTGGCTAGGGACTGCAGTCTGTGTTTCTGGGTTCTAAAGTATGTGTGTGTGTATTTATATAGGGCCTGTGGAGTGTGTGGGCCTAGTGGATGTAGTGTGTGCATGTAAAGAGCTGTACTGTGTGTTTGTGAGTGTATCTAGGGGCTCTAGTGTGTGTATGCATATAGGAGCTGTGCAGCACATGTGTATAGGTGCAGTGATGTATGCATAGGTGGTGTAGTGTGTACAGGGGGTGCGGAATATGTATTTATTGGGGATATAAATTACTGTGTTTGCATGCAGGAAAAGTGCAGGGAGTGTAATGTATGTTTAGGGGGTATAGAGTGTGTATGTGAGTGCCGGGGGTATAGTGTGTATATAAGGGGTATAGAGAGTGTGTGAAGTGTGTTTGTGTGTAAGTGCAGGAGGTGTAGTGTGGATATAGGGCTATAGAGTGTGTGCTGTGTGTTAATGCAGGGGCTGTAGTGTGTATATAGGAGGATAGAGTGTGTTTAGTGTGTTTGTGTGTTAGTGCAGGGGGTGCTGTGTGTTTGTGTGTTAGTTCAGGGGATGCTGTGTGTGTAGTGTGTTAGTGCAGTTGAGCAGTATGTTTGTGTGAGTGCAGGAGGTACAGTGTGTGTAGTGTGTGTGCTAGTGCAGGGGGTGCAGTATGTTTGTGTGTTAGTGCAGGGGCAGTTGTTTGTGTGTAAGTGCAGTGTGTGTATTGTGTTTGTGTGTTAGTGCAGGGGGTGCAGTGTGTTTGCGTGTTAGTGCAGTGTGTAGTGTGTGTAGTGTGTTAGTGCAGGGGCCGCAGTGTGTTTGTGTAGTGTGTAGTGTGTTTGTGTGTTAGTGCAGGTGGCTGCAGTGTGTTTGTTAGTGCAGGGGGTGCAGTGTGTTTGTGCAGTGAGTTAGTGAAGTTTGTGTAGTGTGTTTGTGTGTTAGTGCAGGGGGTTCAGTGTGTTTAGTGTGTTTGTGTGTTAGTGCAGGGGGTTCAGTGTGTTTGTGCAGTGTGTTTGTGCAGTTTGTGTAGTGTGTGTGTGTGTTAGTGCAGGGGCTGCAGTGTGTTTGTGTAGTGTGCAGTGTGTTTGTGTAGTGTGTAGTGTGTTTGTGCAGGTGGCTGCAGTGTGGTTGTTAGTGCAGGGGGTGCAGTGTGTTTGTGCAGTTTGTGTAGTGTGTTTGTGTGTTAGTGCAGAGGGTGCAGTGTATTTGTGTGTTAGTGTAGTGTGTTTGTGTGTTAGTGCAGGGTGTATGTGAGGGGGGTGTATATAGTGGATGATATGGCCATACATTATAAATTTAAGAATTAAACAAAAAAAGTAATTAAAAAAAAATGATAATACCATTTACCCCCCCCCCCTTTTAACTTGGCAGGGGAGAGAGGAAGCATTTACATACCTGGTGGTCCAGTGAGGGGGGGACACGCAAAGCACCGATCCCAGGTGGTCCAGCGGCAGGTAATTCAGTCTGTACCCCGCAGGGTACAGACCATGTTTCTCTCCCTCTCGCGAGCGCTGTTTTTTCAGAGCGTTGCCACGGGTTACCATGGCAACGCTCTGATAATCTCGGAGCTCGCGAGAGGATGAGAAGGAAGCTGCTCGGCGTTCTCCCCTCCGGCCCATGATGGGAGACAGGACTCCACATTGGGGCCGGTGCTGCCCTGCATGGGCCGGCAGGAGAGATCTCTTGATCTTTCCTGCCGGCCTCGGCCCATGGCCATCGCGGCCCACCGGGCATTTGCCCGGTTTGCCCGATGGCCAGTCCGGGCCTGCTTTCACAACAGTAAGGTGGCTGGGCACCCTGGCATTCGTAAGACATGTTCCTTAATAGCTAAAGATTTCTGGTGGCCCTCATTACGTAAAGATATTAGGGATTTCGTCGAAGCATGTGAGGTCTGTATGAAGACTAAACGACCTCAGACGCTTCCATGTGGGTTTTTGCATCCCTTGGAAATTCCCGAAAAACCGTGGACCTGTTTGGCTATGGACTTCATTGTCGATTTACCTGTTTCTAAAAAGCAGACTGTGATTCTCACAGTGGTTGACAGGTTTACTAAGATGGCTCATTTCGTGCCCTTACCTAAACTTCCATCTTCTCCTGAATTGGCCGAGATATTCGCTAAAGAGATTTTTCGTTTACATGGGATACCCTCCAAAATTGTTTCTGATAGAGGTTCCCAATTTGTTTCCCGTTTTTGGAAATCATTCTGCTCTCAAATGGGTATCAAATTGAATTTCTCTTCTGCCTATCATCCCCAGTCTAACGGAGCTGCTGAACGCACTAATCAGAAGATTGAACAATATTTGCGTTGTTTCGTTTCCGAACACCAGGACGATTGGGTTGGTCTGATTCCTTGGGCGGAGTTCGCACACAACAATCTCGTTTGTGATTCTACTCGTTCTAGCCCCTTTTTCATGAATTATGGCTTTCATCCCTCCATTCTTCCCTCGGTTTCTCCTTCCCAAGGGGTACCGTCGGTTGATGTTCATGTTGCCAATTTGAGGAAGTTGTGGGATCAGACTCGACAAATTCTTCTGCATAATTCCATGTTGTTCAAGAAACACGCTGATAAACATAGAAGGGCGGCTCCAGTCTTTGTTCCAGGTGATAGGGTATGGTTGAGTACCAAAAACATTCGCTTGAAGGTTCCTTCTATGAAATTCGCTCCTCGTTACATTGGTCCTTACAAGGTCCTGACCCGAATTACTAATTCACTAATGAAAGTATTTAGAAAATTGGGCAGACTAGATGGGCCGAATGGTTCTTATCTGCTGTCACATTCTATGTTTCTATGTTTCTATAACCCCCCTTAGTGATCAACATAGCAATGATTAATTTAGTCTATGAATAAGTACTACAGAAGTTACAAGATATATTATGCACTCATATAACTTCTTCTGGCATTGGCCTGTGCGTGTAATGAATATTTTTGGCATATTTTTGTACCTGTAAGAGCTTTGAACCTTACACTTAGTACAATCAACCATAATACCATTATTATCATTGTAAACCTAATAACAATTTTAACATGGATGAACCAGTCAACACGAGCAATAAGGTCAGTATCTAGCTCAGAGTACTTAAATGTGTCCACAGAAATGTTATCTTTTCTGATTGACATTTGGATAGTGTGGTTGGGCTTATGGTCTAGCAAGAACTTTAGATTATCTAGAAGGATATCTAGATTCTGGAAGGGATCCACCATCTCAATAGCACTTTCCATAACGTCAGTGTACACCGGGTATAGCATAACGTCACCGATCGTGATACGAGAGTCGTGGGGTACCTTAATCAGTGAGACAGGTGCTGGTAAGGCAATTACTTTATTAGTCACCTGGTCCAATAAAAAGACAATAAAATACATAAAAATATATAACTGTGCAGCCATTGCATAAAACAGGTACATTCAACATATCCCCAGATAGCTCAGATCTGAGCGCACATTATTAATGAATGTGGCTCAGATAACACACATACAGTTCAATTGCCATGGAGCCAAAGTCTTTCCAATAGTCTTTCATTATACGAATGGGCTCCATGGCATAGCTATCTGGAGTATCACCGCTCAAACAGGGCAAGCACCGAATGACCCGGCTTTCGTGTCTTTGCAGGGGAAAATCAAGCATTTCAACATGGGGCCATAGTCTAAAGGCAGCAGGCGGGCAACCAGGCTCCTCCAATGCACAGTGGCGAGATTGGTCACGTCACACTAACGCATTATTGTGGGTTTTGGACATAGTCACTTGACATGTTTCAGAGCCATGTTTAATATACTCGATACCACACAAAGCATTGGTAGAATCGTACACGAAAGGTTTTCCATCACACTGGAAATTGTTGTCTTTGAATTTCTCGAAGTCATTCAAAATGGGTATTGAATACCAATCTGGTACCCACGGTTGAAAAGATAGAACATTTGGGGTTTGGAATTTAACGTGGATATCTTCCTTCCATGTATCGAAATTGTAAATCCTTTTTTTTTTGTTTTTTTTTAATTCTTTATTTTTCATTGTGCGGGTGGGTACAGATTTTCAACAATTTGCCACAACAGCATATACAGATGTCAATACGTACACGTTAGTATGATTGAGCGCACATTTTAGTTATTACATTTTTAACAAGTAGCTAAGCTCCAGCCTTTAGAAGCAGTAGTGAAATAGCCCAGGAGAGATGCCTGGCTGGTGTGCCTTAGTGTCTATGTGTTTAGTAACCGTGGATATCTCGCATGGTTGTTCCAGCGGGTGTGGTCTTGACCCATATGTGCGAGGGGAGTGTCCCCTGTGATGGGTCTCATCTACGTCAATGCTCGGGTGTGTGTGTTTTGGAGCCCTCGCCATGAGGCCAATAGACCATTTAAAATTGAGTGAGTGACTTAAGGGATGTTGAATCTTAGGGCCGCTTAAAGAATGTCGTCTCGCATTAGAGGCTATAAGTTAGGAAAGGGTGCCCGTGCCCTGTCCGGTGTTCTAGTCTAGGCTGTGCAGTTACGTATGACAGTAGGCGCCTAGCACTGGTGGTGAAGTACGCCTCTGCCGATTCCCACGGGTGTTGTAGTGGTGCAGAGGCGGGGGTTGGGGCCGGATTGTCCGCAGACTAAATCTGCTTGTCAGGAGAATTAAGTAAAAAATTAAACATACATTAAAGCTTTGTGGGGTCCTAAGACCCAAACGAATACAATTTAAAAGTAAACATAACTATGTAACCAGGTAGTATGGCGCTAAGCGCCATTGAATCGACTGCCTTTAGAGGAGTAAGCTGTGTGGTGGTAACAGTCTGGTGCCCATTAGGCTGGTTCCATGCTACACGTGGGGGCCACTGTAATGTCTCGTGCCATGATTGCTGTCGCCTGCTTGGTCCGAGTCAGGTTCCGCGGATGCTGCGTCGTGGAGCCCCCCTTCGTTGCAGGTGGTGTGAGAGAGTCTCTTGGGAGTCCCAGGGTGTTCAGTATGTCAACTGCTTGTTTGCACTGAGTAGGTCATGTCACCCCTGCCGTATTTGGAGTATCCGCGGTGATCTCCAACGGTAGGTAATGTCCAGGGCTCTAAGTTGGCTTGTGAGGGGTTGCATGGACTTTCTCCACATCATGGTGTCCCCGGTGAGGTCTGCATAAAACGAGAGCTTCATGTTCTCGAAGACATAGGGTGAGGCTCCCTTCATTGCAGTTAGTATCAGCATTTTATCTCTGAGGGAGTGGAAACGAACCACCACGTCTCTAGATGCTAGTGCTGGGGCTCCTCTCGGCTTCGGTATGCAAAATACCCCCTCAAAGGTTATGTTTTTAGCTTGCTTGGGCTGTAAGAGGGACTCCACCAACCTTCTCATAAGGTGCGGGAGCTCCCCGTTAGGTAAATCCTCAGGAATCCCACGCACTTTGACCTTTGTGCGGCGCCTGGCATCTTCCGTTTGCGCAAAGCGTTGTTCCAGGGTGGCTTGTTGCATCTTTAGGGCCTGTACCTCCGCTTCTAGTGTCTTTATTGACTTTGTATGGCTGTCTGACGCCGTCTCCACGGTGGTCAGTCTTCCAACCAGGCCTGAATGGTCAGTCCGGATTGTGGCCATGTCGGCTTGCAGCGTTTTTTGGAGGTCGGCTAACATGTCCCTCAGCACGGCTGCCATCACAGGCATTGGTTGTGTGATCTGGGGGACCCGTAAGAGCTGTGGTGGAAGTATTAAATCCGCCGCACTTCTGCTTTGTAGTATCTCCTCGGAGGAGTCAGTGTTTTCGTCGGCGGCCATCTTGGGGCCATAGGCTCCCTGCGCCCGGCGGAGGTATTCCTCGATATTCCTGCTGTCAGCGGGTTTGTCTGCCTTGGGTTTTTTGGTCCGTCGACACATCGTGAGTAAAGGTGTTGTTTTGCTCGGTTTAGCAAGGAAAAACTTTCTCGTTTCGCCGTTTTGTGTTGTTTCGTCCCGGAGCTCATCAAACGTGCGTCCGTTCAAGTTGGCTGCTTGGCTCCGTCTTATTGACATTGTAAATTCTTTTAATTTGAAAAATGTTTTTGGGAGTTACATATGGTATGGCCAATAAAAAACAAATCTCCATGTGTTCCAGATCAATTAAGAGAGGTATAGCGCTCCCCATCTCAAAGGCCAGATTTAATTGCATAGGCTCAATTGTCTCTCCATCCACACTGGCAAGCATTGCATGATACAAAATACAGAGGTATGCGTCCCCCTGCCAATTCAATCATTCCGGTTTGCACTTCGTGAAGAAAAGCAAGTGTGTGCAACAATATTGGGTCATCCAGAAATAGAAGTTCATGCTTAAATAAGTCGTGACTTTGGTGCAACTCAGTGGACTTGGCAATTAACTCTGAATGCAAATTTGTTGTAACAACTGTGTCTTCCACAATAGTTAACACATCTTGGAGAAGTGTTCTTTGCTGTTTTATCACCTGATGAAAATCGTTAATGTGTTGCTTTAGCTCATAGATTTCCATATCCAGTTTTCGGACAGTTATAGAGTTGGCTGCAGAAATTCCAGTTGCGACAACTGCACCGACAGTGGCACAAACTAATGCAACAATCATAGCGGTGAGTAACCTTTTGGGTCAGTTGCTCATCTAAATAGTACTTGATACAAATGGTTTCCGAGCCTGCTCCAAAATGTTTCGCACACGGTCCTGTGCTCTTTGGAGGTGCATCTGGTACCAAGTCTGTAACTCAGGAAGCTGCATCGATGAAATGTTGTACGCCTTCTCGATGGAAATCTTGGGGTCCAAGCTGACGAACACACGTAGGGTCAGGATCTGCTTCTCTCTCAAGATGAACCCTGGTGTCTCTTGAATCAGGATGCCGGAGGATGGTCCCATCTCTGCGATCGGATTGGTCCGTAGCTCTTGGCACAGGAGCAGTATGATCCAGAAACACGCCACATCCTTCTTGGACATCGTTCGACAGTCACGGTTCAGGAACTCGTCTCAGACTTATATACTAATGATTCAAGGGTTGTTAAGCATACAAACGTATAACAGTGTGACATCACTTGGCCTAGGACAACACATTATTTACGATTCATCAACGTTATGTATTCTGTCTATATATATTTTTAGAACTTTATCCCTCACCTCATTTATTACTGTTTCGTCAGTAATACGCCCATAGCAGCTAAACAAGCTAGTAACCTGCTTAGAAAATGTAGTTATTGGATGGCAAGGAAATGGTTAATGACATGAACGTACATGAGATCATGGCACATCACAACATTTCACATCATAAGATACCACGTGAATCAAGCATTCATCCAGGTTAGTCGTTCACTCTTCTGCATCCGAATCCGCACCTATAATCCTTAATTGAGATTTAGGATGACAAGCACGCAACTGGTTAATGTGAACCCACTTTTCAATAAAATCACCATCCTTAGGAATTTTTTATCTTGTACGCTACTGGGGAAATTTTGTCAATTATGACATATGGCCCTTTCCAAGAAGGTAAAAATGTATTTTCCTTGACTTGATTTTGCGCAAAGTTATACAGATAGACTTGATCTGTGATCTCATATTCCTTTTTCGTGGTTTTTAAATCGTAATAGGTCTTAACCCCTGTCGCTGCTTTTTCTAGATTCTTTTGGGCAAAAGCAAACGCATGCTGTAAATGCTTGCGCAAATCTTCGATATACTGATGCGTAGTGGCAGCATTGATCAAATTATGATCCGAAGTACGATATAGTAAATGCTGTGGTAAAACCATCTTTCTTCCTGTCATCAATTCAAAAGGTGACAATTTGGTAGCAGTGCTAGGTGTAGCTCTAATCGCCATTAAAACCAAGGGCAATGTAATGTCCCAGTCTTTACCAGACTCCTTAACATACTTTTTCAGCATATTAACGATAGACTGGTTATATCGCTCTACCCCCCCGCTAGACACAGCGCGGTATGCAATATGTAGCTTTCATTTAACACCTAGAATGTTCCACATCTTAGCCATTACTTCGCTGGTAAAATGACTTCCTCTGTCTGACTCAATTCTTTGAGGCAGACCGAACCTGGAAAACACATGGTTAATCAACAAAGTGGCGCACACGGTACTCGTATTCTCTTTGCAAGGCAAACACTCGATTCACTTTGTGTACATACATGTAACGGTTAACATGTATTTGTTATCTCTTGAAGATCTTGTTACAGGACCTATAAAGTCAATTTGAATATCAGACCAGGGTAATGACATCACCCTCTTCTGAAGTGGTGCACGATGGGTTGGACCATGGGGTTGATATTGCGGACAGATCAAGCATCCCTGACAGCATGTCTGTCAGGGTACCTGAAGTCTCTACCTCCGAGAGAGGTAGAGACTTAGACGTTCATCCGTCCGGACGCCATGTTTCCTCTGTTCCTCGCGGTCGACCCGGTCACACAAACGCCGGCCGCGAGGGAGTCTCTTCCTTTTGTAGCATGGTGCCCGGAGGCCGACGTCATCACGCCAATCCGGAACAACCTGTCACTCAGTCCGAGACAGACTAATCAGGTTTCGTCGGAGGCGTGTCTATCCTCTCTAGCCAGGGTATTTAAACATACTTCGCCCTGTTGCTCATTGCCCTGTCGTGGTTCTAGCCTGTCTAGTCACACAGTGCTCTGGTGTTTCTCAGTTATCCTTTTGGTTTCGACCCGGCTTGTTTCCTTACTCTGTTTACCTCCGTTTTCCTTGACCCGGCTTGTTCCTCGCTTACCTGTCTTCTCGTTCCCTCGACCTCGGCTTGTCTCTGACCATTCTCTATACTCTCTGTACGTTAGCCCGGCCATTCTAAGGACCGGTATACGTACCCTGTACCTGTTTGTACTTTGCGTGTTGGATCCCTGTCCCGATCCTGACAATGTCTTAACATCTCTTAACATGTGTGGCCAGTATGCATAATCACGCAATATCTCATATGTGATCTTATCACCACGATGCCCAGATGTAGGTACATCATGTGCATTGTAGCATTAACCCTCGGTGTACAGTTGGGACTACCCATTGTTGTATGCCATGTTTAGAAGTTCTGATAAGCAACCCATCCATGATACTAAATTGGACTTTATATCTTATCAATATTTGTAAATCTTCATTATCTTTGCAATCCTCATCTGTGATGGGATTGGCAGTAGGGTCTTCTATATGTTTATAGAAAATGCCTAGAACGGGATCGTTCTTTTGACTGGTGATCAGGTCCTCACTAGGAGCTTCTTGACTCCATTGCACAACATTTAAGTTGGCATTATCTCTAGCCTGTCATCTAGTTATGACTTCAACGTGAATTGAACACAGAAGATCGTCAATGTTTAGGGTTTCACCATTGATGGCTGCTTGTTTTGCCAGTGAATCGGCTAAGTCATTACCTTCCTTGTCAATACCTTGTATTTTAGAATGGCCTTTGGTTTTCTTCCAATATATGATTAAACCATTTTCCTTAACCAGTTCATCGATTTTACAAAACAATTTCCCATGTTTAACAGGTTTGTTATTTCTTTTCAGCATTTGGTTCCGTTTTCAGCTAGGCAGATATTCAACGAAACTGTTGCGAACATAGTTGGAATCAGTTATGATAACAAATTCTTTGATACCATATTCTATTTGCATTTGAATGGTCTTATATACTGCACAGAGTTCGGCTATATGACTGCTTTTGGGACCAATATTGTATCCTAAAGATACATTTGGATAATCACCTGTCCAGGCGATTCCGATACCTGCAACTAACTTACGTTCATTACTAATGGTGTGGTGATATGAACAACCATCAATGTATACCCACGGTAGTGGTCGACAGTATTCCTCGTCATAGACTTTATAAGGGGATAGCAATTGCTCTTCTAGGAAGTCGTCTCCGGTGTCATTATCATCCAGAGATGGAGCAGTACAGTCATGCAATTCTGCTACACCTTGGGCAACCCCTTATGTTTAGTGATGTCGCGAACACAACATTTTCGGTTCGCGAACGGCGAGCGGGAACTTCCGCAAACGTTTGCGAACCGGGCAAACCGCCATTTACTTCAATGGGCAGGCAAATTTTAAAACCCACAGGGACTCTTTCTGGCCACAAAAGTGATGGAAATGTTGTTTCAAGGGGACTAACACCTGGACTGTGGCATGCCGGAGGGGGATCCATGGCAAAAATCCCATGGAAAATTACACAGTTGATGCAGAGTCTGGTTTTAATCCATAAAGGGCAGAAATCACCTAACATTCCTAAATCACAATGGATATGGATTGACACCTGACATATTGACACCTCGACATATGGATTGACACCTGTCCTCAGGGACCCTGATACACACTGACACAGAGAAGAATAGGGACTATTCCCCCTTCATAGGGTCACTTGGCAAATATGGATTGACACCTATCCTAAGGATCCCTGATACACACTGACACAGAGCAGAATAGAGACTGTTCCCCCTACATAGGGTCACTTGACAGATATGGATTGACACCTATCCTAAGGATCCCTGATACACACTGACACAGAGCAGAATAGGGACTGTTCCCTCTACATAGGGTCACTTGGCAGATATGGATTGACACCTATCCTAAGGATCCCTGATACACACTGACACAGAGCAGAATAGGGACTGTTCTCCCTACATAGGGTCACTTAGCATAGGTGTCAATCCATATCTGCCAAGGATCCCTGATACACACTGACACAGAGCAGAATAGGGTCACTTGGCAGATATGGATTGACACCTGTCCTCAGGGACCCTGATACACACTGGGGGGGGACCTAATGTCCTCCCCCCGGCCCCCACCCCTGCACGGTTGGTGGGGGCCATAAATCACAATGAGGGGAGGACCTACTGTCCTGGACAATTGTGTACCTGGCCTATGCTGGTGCAGGAACCCACCCTCCGAGCCACTTGTGAATGACTGACCTGATAACTGTGGAAATGACCCCTCTTCCTCCTCCTCTTCCTCCTGTGCCACATCCTCTTCCATCATCACCCAAAGTGTTTTTTCAAGGAGACATAGAAGTAGGATAGTAAGGCTGAGAACAGCGTCAGTGACACTGGCCATGTTGGTGGAGTCCTCGAAACAGCGCAACATGGCACCCAGGTCTCGCATGGAGGCCCACTCATTGGTGGTGAAGTGGTGCTGTTCCGCAGAGCGACTGACCCATGCGTGCTGCAGCTGAAACTCCACTATCGCCT
Organism: Pelobates fuscus; assembly: GCF_036172605.1. Taxonomy (NCBI): domain Eukaryota; kingdom Metazoa; phylum Chordata; class Amphibia; order Anura; family Pelobatidae; genus Pelobates; species Pelobates fuscus. The sequence continues at coordinate 149,673,999 of NC_086326.1, read as the reverse complement.
GCTGCTGCTCGCACAGTCTCTCCAGCATGTGCAAGGTGGAGTTCCACCCTGTGGGCAAATCGCATATGAGGCAGTAAGCGGGAAGGCCGAAGTTATGCTGCAGTGCAGACAGGCGAGCAGCAGCAGGGTGAGAACGCCAAAAGCGTGCACAGACGGGCCCGCACTTTCTGCAGCAGTGGAAGCGGTGGAAGTAGGTGGAAGCGACGGCAGTGGAGGAGGAGGAGGGAGCCAACACTTTTTTTTTTTTTATTGGGGTAGCCCCCAAAATATTGGGACATATAAAAAAAGAAAAACAAAACAAAACTAATAAGTGCACTTGAGTATAACACTGGCTGGGTGAGTCCGGTATAAATGTCTATTCTGCACAAGGTACAGACAAGTCTGGAGGGTTCCATGCCTGGTTCATTTTAATAAACGTGAGCTTGTCCACGTTGGCCGTTGACAGGCGGCTGCGCTTGTCTGTGATAACCTCGTGCCGATCGCACGTCCCCGTGACGGCGACATCGCATTCGGATGTCTGCCCTATCAACTTTCTATGCAATTTTCCACGCCTACCATGTGTCAGGATTACAGAATGATCCAGCACGTAGAATTGTGTAACACAGAGGACTGATAGGTAACGTATACCGGACCTTAGAATGGCCGGACTAACGTACCAAAGAATAGTCAGGAATAGCCGAGGTCAAGGGATACAGAAAGAGACACAACGATAAGGAAAACCAGGAGTCAGGGATGCCAGAAAACAGGGAAGTCAAAAACAATGCCAAAGTCAAATAACCAGAATAACCAAAATCAATAACACGCTCTGGGATGAGAACTGGGCCTAAATACCCCTCCTCTAGATCTGATAGGCTGTAACCGGCCTTTGACCCCAAAGGCAGTTACCAGGTTCCCATTTGCATAATTGCTGCTCAGCATTAACCCTTCTGTGGATTTGGTTGCTGCTCTGCACAACTTTTCATGTGTGGACAGTAAATGCTATTAACCACATTTTTATAAGCGGATGAATAGGGGACATTACCCCCCCACCTGAAGAACGCCCACCGGGCGGGCAGGACCAGGCTTGAGAGGAAATTTGGCATGAAAATAGTGAATCTTGCGGCCAGCATGTATATCAGATGCCGGAACCCTGGTCCATAACCTTTCCAATCCACCAAGTACTGTAAAGTGCCCCGAGAAAACCTGGAATCAATTATGGAGGAGACCTCTGTTACGGTTGCCTCCAGGCTGGCTGGAAGTTGGACCATAGAAAGGATGCTCCTAGCGCTCACCAAAGGACCATCAGCACCGTAAACACCATAACTACTGCGTAGACACCCTACGTACTGCAGATTCCAGGAACCGCCGCTGCTGGGCTAGGATCTCGTCGCCTGCTATCCACCCTGGATCTACGACCAGGCTCCAGGTTCCAGTAGGTTAACCTCTTACTTCTGTAGAGCGAAGCAGGATCAGAAACAAGAGCTCTTAAAAGAGCTCAGTAGCCAAGGGAGTATGAAGAGCATAGCAATCCCTGTAGTGATTATAGCTTAATAAGGATTAATAGGAGCTTTGCCCACATCCATCATGGCGCCGGGTGTGTCACTCCAGGCTCATTATAATAAACTATATCTCTCTATTTCCTATTATCTCCTCCTTATCACATTATTAACACTCTCCATATTGTTATCTTAGCGCTAATGGCCGCCTATTGCCCATACTACTAATAAGGATTAATAGGAGCTTTGCCCACATCCATCATGGTGCTGGGTGTGTCACTCCAGGCTCATTATAATAAACTATATCTCTCTATTTCCTATTATCTCCTCCTTATCACATTATTAACACTCTCCATATTGCTATCTTAGTGCTAATGGCCACCTATTGCCCATACTATTAATAAGGATTAATAGGAGCTGTGACGAAGTGCCCTTCGCCACTTTGTCCTGGAGAGGCCTGCTTGCCTGCCTCCTCCCCTGTGACTATGGCCCCAGGACATATTGCACGTTAAAAACGATATCTGGGCTTAATGAATTTTCAGTATGCTGTCTGTGGCTCTTTAAATGGGCTGTACAGAGACTATGGACACATAAAATATGTTTAAATGCCTTGTGGGGATTCGGTAGTAAAACCGTTCGTATGATTCTATACGAATCCTTTGTGTGCCGAATAGGTGGCCGCCATTTCGGGACTTTACACGTGTTCGCGGCCATCTTACGCACGAACAGCGGTGTTTGCTTGTGAACGCATGGAACTGAAATCGGATACGCAAACAGGCGAACACCGCTGAGACCTCCATGCACCCAGAACTTCGTACGGAAACTACCGAACGACCGGCCGTTCGGTAGTTATACTTAACTTGATATGGGGATTCTAGCGATCACGGAGATGCGAATGGATGGCAAGAATTTCGTATCTTTTGTTCATGCGAACGGGGACCGACCGCAAGGCCAAAACTCATGGAACTATTTTCGGCTAGTTGGTCTGTGCGGTCGGTCAAAACTTTGGAACTCTGTATCTCCCGAACCATTCATCCGAATTGACTGATTTTTAGGTATGTTGGTCCCCTGAACAAGGGGACCATTATAATAAACAATATCTCTCTATTTCCTATTATTAGCGCTAAGATAGCAATATGGAGAGTGTTAATAATGTGATAAGGAGGAGATAATAGGAAATAGAGAGATATTGTTTATTATAAAGAGCCTGGAGTGACACAACACTCTCCATATTGCTATCTTAGCGCTAATGGCCGCCTATTGCCCATACTACTAATAAGGATTAATAAGAGCTTTGCCCACATCCATCATGGCGCTGGGTGTGTCACTCCAGGCTCATTATAATAAACAATATCTCTCTATTTCCTATTATCTCCTCCTTATCACATTATTAACACTCTCCATATTGCTATCTTAGCTCTAATGGCCGCCTATTGCCCATACTACTAATAAGGATTAATAGGAGCTTTGCCCACATCCATAATGGCGCTGGGTGTGTCACTCCAGGCTCATTATAATAAACAATATCTCTCTATTTCCTATTATCTCCTCCTTATCACATTATTAACACTCTCCATATTGCTATCTTAGCTCTAATGGCCGCCTATTGCCCATACTACTAATAAGGATTAATAGGAGCTTTGCCCACATCCATAATGGCGCTGGGTGTGTCACTCCAGGCTCATTATAATAAACAATATCTCTCTATTTCCTATTATCTCCTCCTTATCACATTATTAACACTCTCCATATTGCTATCTTAGCGCTAATGGCCGCCTATTGCCCATACTACTAATAAGGATTAATAGGAGCTTTGCCCACATCCATCATGGCGCTGGGTGTGTCACTCCAGGCTCATTATAATAAACAATATCTCTCTATTTCCTATTATATCCTCCTTAACACATTATTAACACTCTCCATATTGCTATCTTAGCGCTAATGGCTGCCTATTGCCCATACTACTAATAAGGATTAATAGGAGCTTTGCCCACACCCATCATGGCGCCGGGTGTGTCACTCCAGGCTCATTATAATAAACAATATCTCTCTATTTCCTATTATCTCCTCCTTATCACATTATTAACACTCTCCATATTGCTATCTTAGCGCTAATGGCCGCCTATTGCCCATACTACTAATAAGGATTAATAGGAGCTTTGCCCACATCCATCATGGCGCCGGGTGTGTCAATGCAGGCTCATTATAATAAACAATATCTCTCTATTTCCTATTATCTCCTCCTTATCACATTATTAACACTCTCCATATTGCTATCTTAGCGCTAATGGCCGCCTATTGCCCATACTACTAATAAGGATTAATAGGAGCTTTGCCCACATCCATCATGGCGCCGGGTGTGTCACTCCAGGCTTATTATAATAAACAATATCTCTCTATTTCCTATTATCTCCTCCTTATCACATTATTAACACTCTCCATATTGTTATCTTAGCGCTAATGGCTGCCTATTGCCCATACTACTAATAAGGATTAATAGGAGCTTTGCCCACATCCATCATGGCGCCGGGTGTGTCACTCCAGGCTCATTATAATAAACAATATCTCTCTATTTCCTATTATCTCCTCCTTATCACATTATTAACAGTCTCCATATTGCTATCTTAGAGCTAATGGCCGCCTATTGCCCATACTACTAATAAGGATTAATAGGAGCTTTGCCCACATCCATCATGGCGCTGGGTGTGTCACTCCAGGCTCATTATAATAAACAATATCTCTCTATTTCCTATTATCTCCTCCTTATCACATTATTAACACTCTCCATATTGCTATCTTAGCGCTAATGGCCGCCTATTGCCCATACTACTAATAAGGATTAATAGGAGCTTTGCCCACATCCATCATGGCGCCGGGTGTGTCACTCCAGGCTCATTATAATAAACAATATCTCTCTATTTCCTATTATCTCCTCCTTATCACATTATTAACACTCTCCATATTGCTATCTTAGCGCTAATGGCCGCCTATTGCCCATACTACTAATAAGGATTAATAGGAGCTTTGCCCACATCCATCATGGCGCTGGGTGTGTCACTCCAGGCTCATTATAATAAACAATATCTCTCTATTTCCTATTATCTCCTCATATCACATTATTAACACTCTCCATATTGCTATCTTAGCGCTAATGGCCGCCTATTGCCCATACTACTAATAAGGATTAATAGGAGCTTTGCCCACATCCATCATGGTGCCGGGTGTGTCACTCCAGGCTCATTATAATAAACAATATCTCTCTATTCCTATTATCTCCTCCTTATCACATTACTAACACTCTCCATATTGCTATCTTAGCGCTAATGGCTGCCTATTGCCCATACTACTAATAAGGATTAATAGGAGCTTTGCCCACATCCATCATGGCGCTGGGTGTGTCACTCCAGGCTCATTATAATAAACAATATCTCTCTATTTCCTATTATCTCCTCCTTATCACATTATTAACACTCTCCATATTGCTATCTTAGCGCTAATGGCCGCCTATTGCCCATACTACTAATAAGGATTAATAGGAGCTTTGCCCACATCCATCATGGCGCCGGGTGTGTCACTCCAGGCTCATTATAATAAACAATATCTCTCTATTTCCTATTATCTCCTCCTTATCACATTATTAACACTCTCCATATTGCTATCTTAGCGCTAATGGCCGCCTATTGCCCATACTACTAATAAGGATTAATAGGAGCTTTGCCCACATCCATCATGGCGCTGGGTGTGTCACTCCAGGCTCATTATAATAAACAATATCTCTCTATTTCCTATTATCTCCTCATATCACATTATTAACACTCTCCATATTGCTATCTTAGCGCTAATGGCCGCCTATTGCCCATACTACTAATAAGGATTAATAGGAGCTTTGCCCACATCCATCATGGCGCCGGGTGTGTCACTCCAGGCTCATTATAATAAACAATATCTCTCTATTTCCTATTATCTCCTCCTTATCACATTATTAACACTCTCCATATTGCTATCTTAGTGCTAATGGCTGCCTATTGCCCATACTACTAATAAGGGTTAATAGGAGCTTTGCCCTCATCCATCATGGCGCTGGGTGTGTCACTCCAGGCTCATTATAATAAACAATATCTCTCTATTTCCTATTATCTCCTCATATCACATTATTAACACTCTCCATATTGCTATCTTAGAGCTAATGGCCGCCTATTGCCCATACTACTAATAAGGATTAATAGAGACTTTGCCCACATCCATCATGGCGCCGGGTGTGTCACTCCAGGCTCATTATAATAAACAATATCTCTCTATTTCCTATTATCTCCTCCTTATCACATTATTAACACTCTCCATATTGCTATCTTAGTGCTAATGGCCGCCTATTGCCCATACTACTAATAAGGATTAATAGGAGCTTTGCCCACATCCATCATGGCGCTGGGTGTGTCACTCCAGGCTCATTATAATAAACAATATCTCTCTATTTCCTATTATCTCCTCCTTATCACATTATTAACACTCTCCATATTGCTATCTTAGCGCTAATGGCCGCCTATTGCCCATACTACTAATAAGGATTAATAGGAGCTTTGCCCACATCCATCATGGCGCCGGGTGTGTCACTCCAGGCTCATTATAATAAACAATATCTCTCTATTTCCTATTATCTCCTCCTTATCACATTATTAACACTCTCCATATTGCTATCTTAGAGCTAATGGCCGCCTATTGCCCATACTACTAATAAGGATTAATAGGAGCTTTGCCCACATCCATCGAGGCGGTGGTGAGGTCGCTGACGTCATTTCCGGTGTGTCAGAGCTCCTCCCCAGGCGGTTTCATTGCCCTCACTGACGTCATATGTGTGCGCCGTGCAGATCGTGCTGAGCCGCTGGGAGCGGAGGGTGAGGCTCGGGGTTTCGGGGATCATTGTGTTTATTGGGGTTATTACTGGTTACAGGTCAGTGACCCCGCCCCCGGGAGCATCATGTGACCTGGTAATGCTGCCAATCATTAATCAGTGAGCAGCAGGGAGGATACAGTATCAGTAATGGAATGCTGTCACTAATCAGCTGATTAAACCAATAACCAAATCAATACATCATATATATAACATGGGGGGAGAGAGAGTGAGAGAGAGTAACATGGAGAGAGAGAGAGAGTAACATGGAGAGAGAGAGAGAGTAACATGGAGAGAGAGAGAGAGTAACATGGAGAGAGAGAGAGAGAGATCATTAATCAGTGAGCAGCAGGGAGGATACAGTATCAGTAATGGAATGCTGTCACTAATCAGCTGATTAAATCAATAACCAAATCAATACATCATATATATAACATGGAGAGAGAGAGAGTAACATGGAGAGAGAGAGAGTAACATGGAGGGAGAGAGAGAGAGTAACATGGAGAGAGAGAGAGAGAGTAACATGGAGAGAGAGAGAGAGAGTAACATGGAGAGAGAGAGAGAGAGTAACATGGAGAGAGAGAGTAACATGGAGAGAGAGAGATCATTAATCAGTGAGCAGCAGGGAGGATACAGTATCAGTAATGGAATGCTATCACTAATCAGCTGATTAAACCAATAACCAAATCAATACATCATATATATATAACATGGAGAGAGAGAGTGTAACATGATATAACATGAGAGTAACATGGAGAGAGAGAGAGAGAGTAACATGGAGAGAGAGAGAGAGAGTAACATGGAGAGAGAGAGAGAGAGTAACATGGAGAGAGAGAGAGAGAGTAACATGGAGAGAGAGAGAGAGAGTAACATGGAGAGAGAGAGAGTGAGTAACATGGAGAGAGAGAGAGTAACATGGAGAGAGAGAGAGAGAGTAACATGGAGAGAGAGAGAGAGAGAGTAACATGGAGAGAAAGAGATCATTAATCAGTGAGCAGCAGGGAGGATACAGTATCAGTAATGGAATGCTGTCACTAATCAGCTGATTAAACCAATAACCAAATCAATACATCATATATATAACATGGAGAGAGAGAGAGTAACATGGAGAGAGAGAGTAACATGGAGAGAGAGAGAGTAACATGGAGAGAGAGAGAGTGTAACATGGAGAGAGAGAGTAACATGGAGAGAGAGAGAGAGAGTAACATGGAGAGAGAGTAACAGAGAGAGAGAGAGTGTAACATGGAGAGAGAGAGTGTAACATGGAGAGAGAGAGAGTGTGTGTAACATGGAGAGAGAGAGAGAGTGTAACATGGAGAGAGAGAGAGAGTGAGTGTAACATGGAGAGAGAGAGAGAGAGTGTAACATGGAGAGAGAGAGAGAGAGTGTAACATGGAGAGAGAGAGTGTAACATGGAGAGAGAGAGAGAGAGAGTGTAACATGGAGAGAGAGAGTGTGTAACATGGAGAGAGAGAGAGTGTAACATGGAGAGAGAGAGAGAGTGTAACATGGAGAGAGAGAGAGAGTGTAACATGGAGAGAGAGAGAGAGTGTAACATGGAGAGAGAGAGAGAGTGTAACATGGAGAGAGAGAGAGTGTAACATGGAGAGAGAGAGAGAGTGTAACATGGAGAGAGAGAGAGAGTGTAACATGGAGAGAGAGAGAGAGTGTAACATGGAGAGAGAGAGAGAGTGTAACATGGAGAGAGAGAGAGAGAGAGTGTAACATGGAGAGAGAGAGAGAGTGTAACATGGAGAGAGAGAGAGAGTGTGTAACATGGAGAGAGAGAGAGAGTGTAACATGGAGAGAGAGAGAGAGTGTAACATGGAGAGAGAGAGAGAGTGTAACATGGAGAGAGAGAGAGAGTGTAACATGGAGAGAGAGAGAGAGTGTAACATGGGGAGAGAGAGAGTGTAACATGGAGAGAGAGAAAGTGTAACATGGAGAGAGAGAGAGAGAGAGAGAGTAACATGGAGAGAGAGATCATTAATCAGTGAGCATCAGGGAGGATACAGTATCAGTAATGGAATGCTGTCACTAATCAGCTGATTAAACCAATAACCAAATCAATACATCATATATATAACATGGAGAGAGAGAGAGTGTGTAACATGGGGGGAGAGAGAGAGAGAGATCATTAATCATTGAGCAGCAGGGAGGATACAGTATCAGTAATGGAATGCTGTCACTAATCAGCTGATTAAATCAATAACCAAATCAATACATCATATATATAACATGGAGAGAGAGAGTAACATGGAGAGAGAGAGTGTAACATGGAGAGAGAGAGAGTAACATGGAGAGAGAGAGTAACATGGAGAGAGATAGAGAGAGAGTAACATGGAGAGAGAGAGTGAGAGTAACATGGAGAGAGATAGAGAGAGAGTAACATGGAGAGAGAGAGTGAGAGCAACATGGAGAGAGAGAGAGAGAGAGAGAGAGTAACATGGAGAGAGAGAGTGAGAGTAACATGGAGAGAGAGAGAGAGTAACATGGAGAGAGAGAGAGAGTAACATGGAGAGATGGAGAGAGAGAGAGTAACATGGAGAGAGAGAGAGAGAGTGTAACATGGGGAGAGAGAGAGAGAGAGAGATCATTAATCAGTGAGCAGCAGGGAGGATACAGTATCAGTAATGTAATGCTGTCACTAATCAGCTGATTAAATCAATAACCAAATCAATACATCATATTTATAACATGGAGAGAGAGAGAGTAACATGGAGAGAGAGAGAGAGAGAGTAACATAGAGAGACAGATCATTAATCAGTGAGCAGCAGGGAGGATACAGTATCAGTAATGTAATGCTATCACTAATCAGCTGATTAAATCAATAACCAAATTAATACATCATATATATAACATGGAGAGAGAGAGAGTAACATGGAGAGAGAGAGAGTAACATGGAGAGAGAGAGAGAGAGTAACATGGAGAGAGAGATCATTAATCAGTGAGCAGCAGGGAGGATACAGTATCAGTAATGTAATGCTATCACTAATCAGCTGATTAAATCAATAACCAAATTAATACATCATATATATAACATGGAGAGAGAGAGAGAGTAACATGGAGAGAGAGAGAGGGGGTAACATGGAGAGAGAGATGGGTGTGTAACGATCACTTGGCACCCGCGACTGGGTACCTCCGTTGAAGGATGCTCCTAGCGCTTCCTGAAGGGCTTCCAGCACTTCAGCTGACACCATAACCACCGTAGACTCCTTCCGAGAGCAAGACAGCAACAAGCTCTTAAAAGAGCTTAGCAGTTATTAGCTAAGGGAGTATGCAGAGCATAGCTGTTGCGGTCGCCGGCCCGCCGCTTGACACGGCCGTGCCCGACCGGCACAGCCTCGCCGACAGCACGAGCTTACCTGCTCGTCGGCGAGCCGGCAACCACTCCCCCAGTTCTTCCGGGCGTCACGCCCAAATCAAAGATGGCGCTGACCGCGTGGTCGCGTCCATCTCTAGCTACGCCCCCAAAAATTATACTAACGTGTGCGTGACGTCACGACGTGAACGCACACGCACGTTTTGGTGTCAGAGGTCGCCCTCTGACCAATCAGAGCATAGAGAGGGATATTTAAATCCCTCACTCACCCCAGTACCTTGCCCTGTCGTGGTTTCCTGTTCCTGGTTTCCTAAGAGTGCTTTATCTTTGTATTCACCTTTCTATTTTATCTGTCCATTTATCACAAGGTAGAGGGAACACCTTGTTGGTGAACTGCTGCTCACCCTTGAGAAGAGAGCGCTTATTACCCTTTTGCACTTTATCTTTGTGAATCTGATTTCCTGGTATCTTGATCTTGGCTCTTCCCTGGTTATTCTGAATTCTGGTTTCCCTGACTTGACTTGTGTAAACGGTATTGTGTATTTTCTGGCTTCCTTGACCTCGGCTTTCCCTTTGACCATTCTCTGTCTCTAGCGCATTAGTCCGGCCATCTAAGGTCCGGTTTACGCTCTGTCCTTGTAATTTCCTGCAGCCAGTGATGGCTGTAGGGGGTAAAAGGCTATTAATATGAAGAATCGTATTGACTCGCAGGATCCTCCATAGACCTCAGTGCTGTACTCTTGAGCATGCGCAAGAGCTCAGTGTTGAAGTCGACAGTTGAAGCACCAGGAGCTGAAGAAGATTGGATGGAAGAGGATTGAGGTGTCTGCGAGGGACAGGTTCAGGTATGTAAAGACCTACCTTACCTTGCCCTTGATGGTTACAGAACCCCCAGTAGGTGATGTTACTGTTGGGGGTCTTTGCAAATTAAACAGAAGTAGCTTTTAAAATGGGGGGGAAAAAAAACTCAAAAACCAAATATTTACACTCATTTCATGATGGAGAATACCTGACCGCTATATTTATATCCAGTAGGTTCATTCCTTTGATTTATGTCCCTCACACTGGGACCAAACAAGGTTGCCAATCTCTGCCGGCATTGGAGTCCATTGTTTGGAGAAAGCAAGTCATCCAGTGACCCCTGGAAAAAAAAAACCTAGAAGAAGGTGCAGGTGATTGAGAGATCTGGATCAAGTCTCAGAGATGGACTACCAGCTGAACAGACCGGTAAGGGATATATTCACAAAATACACTTCTATTGTTGTATCTTATCTTCCTGTCTTTGTGATAGGGAAGTATAACTCAAGGATATGGTAGAGGGAGAGAAAGATATTTATTATATCTATATAATGTGGTGAATTACAATATGAGAATATCAAGCTCAATTAATTTTTTGGATAAATATTTCAAATGATCTCAATCTGTTAGAAAATCTTTTTTAATTATTTATCTACAGAATCCACCATTGAAGTCTATGGTAATTTTCATTTGAAAAGATTATCTGAAACTATTAAAGGGACACTCCAGGCACCCAGACCACTTCTGCCCATTGGAGTGGTCTGGGTGCCAACTTCAACTGCCCTTAACCCTGCAACTGTAATTATTGCAGTTTCTTATAAACTGCAATAATTACCTTGCAGGGTTACGTCCTCCCCTAGTGGCTGTCTACTAGACAGCCACCAGAGGAAACTTCCTGGTCTCTAGCACAGATTATCTGTGCTAGAGCGTCGCTGGACTTCCTCACTCTGTGTGAGGACCTCCAGCGTCGCTCAATTCCCCATAGGAAAGCATTGAAAATCGTTTTTAATGCTTTCCTATGAGGTGCGCTAATGCGCATGTGCGGCAATGCCGCGCATGCGCATTAGGTCTCCTCGGCCGGTGGGCGGGATCAATCTCGCCCACCGGCTGACGGAGGCAGAAGGTGGAGCGGCGGGGGAGGAGCAGGCAGCGACGTGGGACATGTCGCTGCCTCAGGTAAGTCACCAACTGGGGAGTGGGAGGTGGGAGGGAGAGGGACCCTCCAGTGCCAGGAAAACAGATTGCTTTCCTGGCACTGGAGATTCACTTTAAAGGCTATAGTTTGTAGTAGTTATAGTTAATGTCTGGCCAATTAGTCCTGTTGTAGGTTGATGATCTGTAACAATGACATTTCTCATTTAGGATCAGTGTGAGTTTGAGGAAGTGGCCGTTTACTTCTCCGAGGAGGAGTGGGACTATTTAAATTATGAAGAGAAGGAGCTTTACCGGGATGTGATGATGGAGAATTACCAGACCCTCAGCTCTCTGGGTAAGAAAACGTCACCCTATTTAGAGGAAATCTTTCTCATAAGAACATATTCATATCTGGGACAAATTGACATTTCTTCACATATGTTCCTAACTCATCGTAATCATAATAAATGTGTATCGCTTGGAAGATCTTTAAGTTCTAATTGTTAATAATGTGTCCCGTTAAATACAGGAAGGATTCACATGACGCCTTTGATTATATCAGCGATTGAGCGAGGGGAAGAGCCGTATGTCAGGAGCCACCTGCAGGATAGTCTTTTGAATACTGGCCCAGGTTAGTAATAAACATGTAGGTGGTATTAGGCTCCTTTCTGGGTCAGAGATCTTGGCTTTTCTTTTTTCCAGGCTTCTCTACCTTCCTGATCTCTGCAGGGGAACTGAATTATTGTGAAACTCTTCATACAGCTCAGTGTGGTGAGAGTTTGCAGTGTTTAGTTACTCATTATGCCCCAGACAGACTCTGTTGTGCTTTGTTCCCAGGTTAAAGGGAGAGACTGTTCATTGCAGCTGCTGTGATTTGACAATATTGTTTAGTTCTCGACTATCTGGTATTGCTTTGTTTGAAATGTGAGATCCAGGAAAAAAGTTAGGAGACCGTTTCTTTTTAAACTAACAAATTTTAATTTTCAATGAGAAAAATGCAATTCTTAAAGGGACAGTAAAGTCACCAAAACCACTGCTGCTGACAAATCCCAGGCGCAAGGGTGAAATCTTTAGTCGACTTTTTGCTTGGGTTTTGTTGTGCCCTGGTTTAGTTATTTAATTTTCCTTCTTCCTGCTACTCTGTGGCATCATACACCCTGTTCCAAATTATTATGCAAATGATATTTTTCTCATTTACCTAAATAATTGATGTAAATAACAGTCAGCATAATTCTCATGTTATCAACTATTAAGAGCACAATTCAAATTTTATTGAACAAACCTCCTAATGATAACAGTATTTTTTTTAACCCCTTAAGGACCAAACTTCTGGAATTAAAGGGAATCATGACATGTCACACATGTCGTGTCCTTAAGGGGTTAAACAAAAAAACTTACAATGCACTGTTCCAAATTATTACGCACAGTAAGTTTCAAATCACTTTATAGCGTGTAAAAAACTATAATTGCTGGGGCCTGAATGCCGATGGAGTGAGTCGCATTGCTCCTGAGCTCCTAGGCCCCAACCTGTTAAACCCTGCACATCAGCACCCCAAACAGCAAGAAAATGGGGAAAACAAAGAAATCACACGCTGCTGGTACCTCCGGAGTTACACCGGCGAAACACATCCCCGGCCCGATGGATGACTTCGTACTGGCTCCACAGGGCCCGCGGGGCCTAGACGGCTCTGCCACGCCGACACCGTCCTCACCTGCATCCAGCGTAGCTCACTCAGGACGGACCTCGCCGATGGCCCCCACGCTGTCCCAGATATCAGCAGACCTGGCTACAATCACTACCAACATGCTCACCCGCAAAGATAAGGCCGAAATGGTAGCGGAGTTGAAAGCAGTCATCCGTGAAGAAATCACGGCGGTCCGCAGGGACCTTTCAGCGCTGGAACAGCGTGTGGATAGTCTGGAGGTGAGCCGCCTACAAAGTGCCCAAACGATGCAAGCTGCTGAACTGGCAACAGGGAGGCAAGGCAACATCCTCCTGGACATCCGCCGCCAAGTTGAAGATCTGGACAATAGAGGACGCCGCAAAAACATACGGATCCGAGGCCTCCCAGAGGCGGAAGGGGAAAACCCTCATGAGGCCCTGTCAGGCCTGTTCACCCACCTCATGGGAGACGCGGCCCCCAATGATTTTGGAATAGAGAGGGCACACAGGGCTCTGCGGGCCCCTAGGAGGGACGGCCTTCCACAAGACATTATCTGCTCGCTGGAATCCTTCCCACTGAAGGAGGCAATAATGCAAGCAGCACGGGCACAGCAGCGGATCACGTACATGGACTCCCAGGTCTCCCTCTACCAAGACCTATCCACGATTACCCTAGATGCTCGCCGAGCGCTCAGACCACTGACCAGGCTGCTACAGGAGAGAAGGATACCCTATAAATGGGGGTTCCCTTTCAGCCTCCATGCCAGGACAGGCAATGTCTGGCACATTATCCGTTGGCCGAATGACGTTCCTCGCTTTCTGCAATCGGCAGGACTGCCCACACTACAGATCCCGAACTGGATCCTGGAGGGTCCTCCGGCCAGGGCCACGGGCCCGTTGGAAGTGGCGCACAACCTCCGAGTAGGCCCTACCCCGTCTCAACGCAGGGGGGGCCCTGAGAACCCTGAAGAATAAACGACGAACACACACAACAGACAGCTGAGACCTCCACCCCGACCAACCCAGTTGCCACACACCTTTCCACCGTGGCCCTCCTCCCCCCTGGATCCCCCTGCTCTGGACCTCTCCGTACGAAGACCTACCTGGGGTATGTACTTTTGATATCAGCTACGGGTAAAGGGTGGGACATGCCTAGGTGGGGTGGGTGGTCGGCCCAGGGGACGGCACCCTGAGCATTATCCCCCCCAAGAATCTCCCACTACCAAGCTGCTACAGCGAGGGTCCCCGTCAGGTTGGGAGGGAAGAGATCTCATTGGGGGTACTAGGGGATGATGTACTTTTCCAATACACTGCCCACCAATATTAGCTACAGGTAATGGGTGGGACATGCCTAGGTTGGGTGGGTGGTCGGCCCAGGGAACAGTAACCTGCGCTTTATACCCCCAAGAGTCTCCCACTACCATGCAGCTGCAGCGAGGGTCCCCGTCGGATTGGAAGGAACGGGATCTCATTGGGGGTGCTAAGGGACGATGTACACTCCCCTGCTGGTGTCTACCGGGCTCACTTCAAGTAGGGGTCCCGTGTACACAACCACGATGCATGGATGCCCTGAGGCCTACAGCCCGTTCTGCTGGGAGGCGGACTGGGGGGGGACGGTGGGGGAGGCATGGGGGGTTGGGGATTTGCAACAATTTATGCCGCTTGATATAAGCTTTGAGCAGTTGTATGGGGGTCCACAAGTTATACAAAGTTTATTAGCTATGCCACATCTGTTTCCGCTATAAACCCATTACTGTAATGCTGTGCCACTGATTAAACTTTAAGTGTAGAGACCCGCCCGCTGACACGAGTCCATTCGCTCATGTAAGCAGCCATGTTTGGGCTCGTGTTGCATACACTAAACATGTACGCGCGCCACATGACAGACGCGATAGCGCAAAGCGTTTCATCATCACACAGCCTAAGAGTACCCCTCAGGTCAGATGATAGCAACACCCCACGACAACGTAACTTAGGGCCCAAATTGCGATACACTGACCCATTTCACACGACCCACAATGTGGACGCACACGGATTGCAACACGACGTGACAACTTGACTTGTTCTCGGCCCCCCAGCTTACACACAAAGTGCACCCCTCGGTTTGACTTCACAATTGGCCCCGACCTGCCGCACACATGAACACCTGATTCCTCCCGAATACACCTAGAGACTCACCACCCAAAAACAGCAGGGGGACGAGCCGCCGGTGTCGCGGTGGGCCTCAGACGCACGCTAAGATAGGGGAGACTTGGGAGGGACACGTGCTCCAAACACACACTACAGGGCAGACAGATGGCCTCACAACGTCCCAAGTATCCGGAGGGACACGACCATTCACCACTTCCTCAACAAAACCCTAACTTTAAAAGACGTAAAGCTCACGGACGCCCCTATCAGGTTGGGAGCTGAAGGAGACGTTTAATGAAGACTGATTACTAGACCAAATCTCTCCACTGGCCACGACGGCACCGAACCTCACTGGAACAGACCCTCCTGTAAATAACACCGGGGCTCCAGGGTAGGGCAGATAGCCACCCCTAGGATCCACTAAAACCCAGTACAGGGTCATAGTCACACTCACAACTACCCCACCCAGAGGACTGTCCAGACCCCGGACCGTCCCATCTTCCTAGACCCCTCGTACTAGACGAATCCCTTCCTAGCTACTCTCCAGTGCCGCGGCGGGTGGGGTCTCCCCCCGCCCTCCTCCCCTCCCCCCCTTTTTTTTTTATCTCTTTTTTGCTACAGGAATGGCGGCCGCGCAGGGGTTTACCCCGGCCCAGCTGACGTATTGGTCCAATAATGTTCAGGGACTCAACACACCAGAAAAACGGGCCCACCTACATCGCCGACTGTGGAGTGCCAAAGCTTCAGTAGTTTTCCTACAAGAAACACACCTCAAAGGTAGGGACGCTCCCAAATTTGAAAACCGGCGCTTTCCTCTGGGATTTTACGCGAACCACTCTGAAGCTAAGAAGGCCGGAGTCGCGATTCTGTTCGCCCACACCGTACCCTTCCAGTGTACACAATCTATAGCAGACCCGAATGGAAGATATCTCTTCCTGAAAGGCACCGTTGCTGATCACGCATACACCTTCGCGTGCTTATATGGACCGAATAGGAAACAACACATTTTCCTTAGTAGAACGCTGTCCAAACTGGAGAAGTTCAGAGAGGGCCTACTGATTGTGGCAGGAGATCTGAACATGCCACTGGACCCACTACGAGACACATCCAGGGGCCAAAGCTCGATCCCCACACACTGCCTTAGAGCCGCGCAACGTTCCTTGCACAAGACGGGACTGGTGGACTGTTGGAGGGCGTTCAACCCAGATAATCGTGACTATACCCACTATTCCTCGGTCCACACACATTATAGTCGCATAGACTACATCTTCATAGCCCAAGAATACCTCAACTTATTACGCAGCGCAGACATAGGCATCATGGACCACACTGACCACGCACCAGTATTGATCCACACCCACTCTCCGCTCTTCAAGCCGAGGGAAAGGCATTGGAAGCTAAATGAATCCCTGTTGGACGATCTGGAATTTACCTCCGCAATGACTCAAGCCTTAACAGATTACTTCGCGACAAATGAGAGCCCAGACATGCAACCTTTGATGCTCTGGGAAGCCCATAAATGTGTAATCCGGGGACACCTCATAACAGCCAGCACCAGACGTAAAAAACAAAGAACGAAGCAAATCGCCGATCTCACACGTCAAATTGCGGATCTTGAGCAATCCCATAAAACCACCCTAGAAGACAGCACTTACCACCGCCTAACGGTAACCCGCAGAGAGCTCCGGGATATATTATCCCAAGGGCTGCTTCACACCGCCAGGAAAACATCCAGATACTTCTACGAACACTCGAATAAGAGTGGAAGACTGTTGGCAAGGATGCTCCAAGAAAAACGAAGATCCCGACACGTCCACAAGGTCCACGCGCGAGACGGAGCCATCACACAACTCCCTGAGGGCATACTAACAGCGTTCCGAGAATATTACGCGGCGCTGTACGACCAAACACAGCATAAAAGGGATGCTACGGCGATACACCATCAAGAACGGATTGCAGCGTACTTAGAGGAACATGTCGCCCGTAAACTGACCCCAGAACAAAATGCTGATCTGGAACTACCCCTGTCAATTGAGGAACTGGCTGGAGCACTGAAAACATCCAAGCCGCACAGGGCTCCCGGACCCGATGGTCTCCCAGTCGCTTACATACGAACGTTTAAGGACATCCTTCTACCCAGACTCCTGACGGGACTCAATTCCATTCAGGACGGGGGACACTTTCCCAAAGACTCCTTGAGAAGACAGTCGCGATCATACAGAAGGACAGAAAAGACCCAACCAACTGTTCCAGCTACCGGCCGATCTCGCTGCTTAACGCGGACATAAAACTCTTTGCCAAGGCCATGGCCACCAGGGTTGCGCGGACGCTCCCTGACTTGATCCACTCGGACCAGGTAGGGTTCATACCCGGTAGAGAGGCCAGAGACAATACCATCCGAGCCCTTAACATCATACATACATCAGTAGCTGGCAAACGAGATCTGGTGCTCCTATCCACCGACGCCGAAAAGGCGTTCGACCGGGTAGATTGGGACTACATTGCAGCTACCTTGAGCCACATGGGGTTTGGTACGCGACTGCGGACCTGGGTTGCAGCACTATACACCGCACCATCAGCTCGCATACGGGTCAATGGAGCGCTGACTGACTCGTTTGACATAAGCAACGGCACGAGACAAGGATGCCCCCTGTCGCCTCTACTATTCGCCCTCACCCTCAAACCCTTCCTCGAAGCGGTTAGACGACACGGAGGGATCACAGGACACCGCATAGGGAGGAAAGAGCATAGGGTGGCGGCTTACGCTGACGATATGCTCTTCTTCCTAGAACAGCCAAGAATCTCGATGCCGAACCTCCTGGAAGCATTTTGAGATTACGGTGAGGTGTCCAATTTGAAGCTTAATCTGGATAAATCTAAGGCGATGCCACTTTCTAGGGACCCGACGCTCCAGCAACACATCCAAACGCAATACCCCTTCAGGATATGCACCACCAAACTACGTTACCTTGGCATTTGGCTACCAAAGGACACAACGCACATATACCAACTGAACTTCGCGCCCCTTTTGGCTACCCTGCAACAGGATATAAAACGGTGGACGGCTCTCTACATCTCGTGGTTTGGCCGAATAAATGCCATAAAAATGAACGTCATGCCACGTATATTATACCTATTCCAGACCTTACCAACGACTATCCCAAGAGGGTTTTTTCAATCGGTAACGACCACCATCCGGCAGTTTGTCAGGAACCACAAACCATCGCGCGTAAGGCGGTCAACACTGGAACGCCCGAAGACCGAGGGCGGTGCTGGACTGCCGTCGATCGCCACGTATTATCAAGCAACCCACCTTCATCGTCTGGTCGACTGGCACGCCAGCCCTAACACAAAACAATGGGTCCACATCGAACAGCAACAGGCCCAAGGCAAAATTTCCGCCCAGTTGTGGCTGGGCGAAGCTTCGCTTGGGGATCTGCGCACAGGTAACCAGATGATAGACGCCACGTTGCAGGTTTGGTGCAGAATTCGTTACACCAGGAACCTCACGACGTCTCCCAACCCGCTCACACCCATCACCAACAACCCGAAACTAGCAGGGGGGCTTAGCTCGTCCGACCTGAAGAATCTGGGGGCCAAGGACTGGGTATACATACACCAATGGTGCGATGGACCGAACCTGAAGTCGTTGGCAGCACTGCTATAGGACCGCAGGCCTAGCAGATTGGACGAATTCCGATACCACCAGGTTAAAACATACGTAGCCGCTGTGAAAGGCAGTCGTCACCTGCACCGTCCACTGCTCCCACTGGAAAAACTCTGCTCCGAAAGACACCACCTTATGCATGGGGTCTCGACCCTATATGCTGAGCTCCAGAACAATGGAGACAAAACACCTCTGGGATTTACGGAACGATGGGAAAGAGACACGGACGTAGTGCTCACAGACGACGAGTGGAAAAAAATATTCCTACTGTCGCACAAGGGGACCATAAGCACCAAATACCAAGAGTGCAATTATAAAATTTTGACGCATTGGTACCGGACCCCGGCGGTTTTACGGCACATACACCCCACGATCCCCGGTGAATGCTGGCTATGCGGCACAGAAGAAGGCATCTGGTGGAGATGCACGCACATCGTACCATACTGGCAAATGATTCAGCGAACAATAAAAGAAATCACAGGAACGGAGGTCCCTCTCCAACCACTGCCCATGCTGCTAAACCACACTAGCACACCCCTGAAAGTGTACAAGAAAGGCCTTGTCATACACCTGTTGACGGCGGTGAAAACACTAATACCAACCATGTGGAAGAGCCCAGCAGTACCCTCATACCAGCAATGGATAGACAGGGTAGAAACCATCTACAATATGGAAATGATGACGGCCTCCCTTCAGGGACGCTCAGACAAATGCGCCCTCACGTGGTTCCCGTGGATGGACTACATATCCAAGAGGGCAGGGGGAGCCGATACGGGAGGGGGTGGGAGCACAACCGCCGCGGCACGAACACTCTCGACGGAAGGGCACCTGCCTGCTAGAGCCAATACACCCGACTAAACCCCCTGCGACTGGACCCTCTCAACATCCAACCCTATCCCTTTTTCCCACCCCAAGATTTACTGACAACAGACGGAACCTAGCAACCGACAGGCTCAGGAAACCTTGGAGAGACCTTGACTCATTATAGACACCCCACGACAACAACACCAAGAGATGGGGCTTGAAGACATTCACCCGATATCCTTAGAGACCGCCACCACTAACTAATCTCGTTGGGATCGGAATAGGGAGTGAATTGAGCCACATACAGTAGACATACATTTGAAAGGGACATAGGCCACCCCGCAACATCGGGATAGACGAATAGCGCAGGACAACACAATATGGATTGCCACCAAGCCCACAATCGCACACATACCAAACTGACTATCACATACTACCACACCAGTCACCCCCTACCACAACATATGCAGCCACTAGCAAACACAGGCAGACTCCCCACACACGCAATCCCAACTGATCTGCTACAAAACGAGACTGGGACTAACGCCCATCTGAACTGGACTCTACTCCGTCTAGGCATATGACGCTGCGCACACAGACCAAATTACTTTCTCACCCTGTCCCAGCCCAAAAACCTCCATATACCTATCTCTCAGGCGCCCATTATCATACTGCCATCAATGCAACCGACTAACAACCCCGTGGGAGACGGGCTAACAGGAAACAATGAGTGTAATGAGCAGACGACTACCATGGCAACCGTATCAGGACAAAGACGTAGGCCGCACCCTTACAAATGCTGCCCAGTAGCGCTATGCGACAACGTAGTAATACGAAGCGTCTTATGCCACATGCGAACCCATGGCAATCCGCTTACACGGATCTGGGGACGTCTCCTCTTACTCCAGGGATACCACCTCCCCACTCTCCCCAATAGCTGACAAAAACTTACCACTATGCCTACTCGTAGAACTAAGTAACTCACTCCTCTTTGAATATACCCAGATATCCAAACTCTACATTAGCTATTTAATATTGTTGTTATTGTTGGATGCCTCAACAAACATATTCACATGTTTTGTTTCATTATGTTCATATTGACAATGATGTTCTGAGTCGCTAAGCATAAACGATGTTACCTTCTCTAAATGAAAAATAAAAAATAAAGAATGTCAAAAAAAAAAAAAACACTAAAATTGTCATTTTGTTGTGTTTGCAGCATATTTACTGAAATCAAAAGCTATTTCAATCAATCCCCTAGTCCTCCAAGTGTAATGTGGTGGCCCATCCGAGTGTCGCCGCCAAGGATTTCCTTTCCCTCAGTCGTTATAGATCCCAAAGTATGTTTTAGTAATTATAGCAGTGTAGCAGATTGACCCAAGCACTAGCCGAGACTTAGGTATACTAGGCTTAGTGTTGGGCATTCGCTTTTGTCTGAAATTCGGTCGGGAAATTAGGCTATTTTGTTCATTCGTCAGAATGACAAATAAACGCATAGAAATGTAAAAGAATTAACGAAAATCCAATTTCAATTTGGCCTTTGTTCGTTCATTTAGTTTATTAAAGCTGAAGGTGGGGACCCTAAGTGACATGGATCAGATCAGAATTTCATTCATTCCTATGAAATTCCCAACCGAAACTCTGTGAATTCGCCGGTGCCCTGTCTAAATGACAGGACGTTCATCTCCTGGATCGGGCGTATTCACACTGTTAAGATGAATGTGCTACCCCGCATCCTTTTTCTGTTTCAAGCGATACCCATCAAGCTGTTAAAATCCGACTTAGCCCCATTGCAAAAGGCAGTCGGGAACTTCATATGGCAAAATCGGCGCCACAGAATCTCCTGAAACATATTATACAGACAAAGACAGAGAGGAGGTTTAGGGCTCCCACACTTTTATTTCTACTACCTAGCGGCGCAACTAGCACAGGTGGCCATGTGGCACGCACCGCTAGAGGTAAGGAGATGGGTGGACCTGGAGTCCCACCTCACTGGCCCTGATCTACCACAATACCACATATGGGTGCCCAGGGAAGATAGACCAATTCTCAGAACCACATGCCCAGCAATATTAAACTCCCTGAGAATCTGGGACGCATCAGCATCCAAATATAAATTGGCAAGCTCCCCGTCCCCTCTGCTACCACTATTAAGAAACAGGGCCTTCCCTCCGGGAATAGAGGCCAGGGAATTCGCAAACCTAGAAAAAGCAGGCTTACAGAGGGCTTGCCACCTGTATGAAAGCACAGGCATAGTCACATTCGAACGATTGAAACAGGGGACACATATCACTCCCAGGGATTTTTTTCGGTACATACAACTCAAAGACTTCGCACAACGCCCACTTGTACAACAAGCAGGGAAAACCCCATTGACATTCTATGAAAAAATGTGTTTAAACAAATCCACACCATCAGGACTTATCACGACAATGTACGCACACATATGCTCAGAAACAACAGAATGGGGAACACTCACGTACACTGAGACTTGGGAGAGAGAGTTGGGAGAAGTCCTGGAGGGAACAGAATGGAGAGAAATATGGGAAGCGAACAATGCAGTATCCATATGTGTATCCCTCCAGGAACAATCCTTTAAAACCTTGTTTCGGTGGTACACCACCCCGGTAAAACAATTTCACATGCACCAAACACCATCCGACGACTGCTGGCGGGGATGTGGCCACAGGGGCACATATCTCCACATGTGGTGGGAATGCCCTCAGGTACAAACTTACAGGTCGAAAATATACGACTTGCTTAGACAGATCTTCCACAGGGCACCCGAGCTGAACCCCTGGACGTACTTGCTAAATAGATCCCTAGACGACTGGACTAACAGGGAACAAAAATTAGTACATAAAGTAACATTGGCAGCACGAAGAACACTAGCACAGTCATGGCTACTGGTAAAATTACCTTCCATACGGAAGGTGATCTCCAATTTGAAGGAAGTATATCTCATGGACAATTTGACAGCCAAGGTGCGCGGCTCCATGTCTAGATTCGAAAAAAGATCTGGGAACCATGGACAAGTAGCGAACTTTTCCGCGAATGACGTAACCTTTGACGCATCATTTTACGACCTTTTGGGCCTGCCGCTGGGGAGGAAGGACGACACCTTCGGCTCCCTGGAACTCACACTGCTGCTGGGGAGGAAGGACGGTACCTTCGGCTCCCTGGCACTCAC
This sequence comes from Pelobates fuscus, assembly GCF_036172605.1. Taxonomy (NCBI): domain Eukaryota; kingdom Metazoa; phylum Chordata; class Amphibia; order Anura; family Pelobatidae; genus Pelobates; species Pelobates fuscus. Next base: position 149,650,928 of record NC_086326.1, on the reverse strand, counting down.
GCTGCCGCTGGGGAGGAAGGACGACACCTTCGGCTCCCTGGGACTCACGCTGCCACTGGGGAGGAAGGATGACACCTTCGGCTCCCTGGGACTCACACTGTCGCTGGAGATCTGAGTTGGTTGCCCAGCATCCCCGTAGGGCCGGTAGAGAGACCTCGGTCCCATCTCTACCTGCCATCTGGAGGTCATCGCAGGACCAGTCAGTGAGGTCTGGTTCTGCTTGTCGGGTAGGTTGGGGCTGCACGAAGCTGAGCAGGTGTTGGTAGTCCTGCTCCAGCTCCCACTCCCTTGTTACCAGGTGGGTCATGTCTTTGCTCACCTCGCTTTCGTCAGCCCAGACATACATTCCCATCCGGTAGTCGTAGATGTCCCAAAACCTAGACCCCCTCCGTGCTGCCAAGATCAATGTCGTCCTCCAAGGCATCCCATAATAAACCCGGGCCATCATAATCATCCCCCTCCGGTAAGTCGTGCTCGGCCGTCCAGGGGGTAAGTCGAATGGTTTGCCACCAGAGGGCCTGGTATGCGTTGTCTAGCCAGATCTCTCGCCATACCAGGGTCTCTAGTCTTGTCACCCACTCATCCAGGGGCTGCTCTCCCAATAGATATATCCGCATCGCCACACGCTTCTGTAGCCGCTGCTCATCACTGGGGAGACTCTCACCTCGCGCCACTGGGCGTCTTCCAGGGCATCATACCAGAGTTCCTTTCTGTCTGCATCCCTGTAGTCCGCGGCCGCCTCCTCCTCCTCATCATGGAACGCTGTCCGAAAACTAGCTGATTCCATCCTGCTGTAGCCAGGGGCGCTGTACGGATACTAGCGTTGCCCTCAATTTGTAATTCCAAACGTTACCAGTGTCTCCGAGCTGCTTCTCCTCGCACTAGGACGCCATCCCACCGCTTGCCACCAATGTAACGGATCGCCTGGCACCCCGACTGGGTACCTCCGTTAAAGGATGCTCCTAGCGTTTCCTGAGGACTCCAAGCGCTGCAGAAGACACCACAACCACCGAATCAGAGAAGCATATGAGTACTCTCAAGCATATGAATGCTGTAGACAGTTGAATAGGAAAAACCATACGAATAGGTTTACACTCCTAGCAGTCAAACTGGAACAGCATACAATAAATCCTCCCCCAATAATGAGACGACACTTCACTTTGAGGGTTAAGCAGGAACTGAGGCTGGCACTCCCAGCCTGGTTTTTATTACAGTTGTTGAGAATACAGGACCGCCCACAGGGAGGGACAAAACAACCAATCAATCTGTACAATACACACAGACACTCCCACACAAAATCCTCCCCTCTGCCTGTAATAGGATTACTGAACACAATGGGTAATCTCATTATCACAGACAGAAGAATACAGTTTTATGAAACATATCACAGGGACCCCGAAACATGCAATAACCCCATATAAAGTATATCCTCCGAACCAAGGGATCTGGGTGAACCACAAATCCCAAATTCACCCAGATCCATTCAGTAGTTTGGAAGATACAGTTTAATGCAGATTCCGCAGAACATATACAGATTATATAAAAAATAATTACTGTATAATGTGTCCCCTGTTGTATAGTTTAAAACTACTGCACAATGTCGTTGTGTACCAAATACCGGCGAGATGGCACCGTGTAGAAAAGTCACAACAATGTCTGTGAGTTAAAATGGCCGCCATCCATTGTTCTCACCATGTGCTTCATCCATTGTTCTCACCATGTGCCTCTGATACATGAAATGGTGGCCACCCAGTAACTCCACAGTATGGACCCAGATGTTTTTTAAAGGGCCAGCAGCAGCACCATACAAATCCAATATGCCCAAATATTGTACTTGAAGGGCCAAATAACCCAGGGGCCATAGTCAGCAGGTAGGAGGCGGGCAAACAGGCTTCTCCAATGCCCAGTGGCGAGGTCGGTTTCGCCACACATTGTTTCTAAAATAAAGGAATTTTAAAATGGGGACTCTGTACCATACCGGCGGGCCGCGATTGCGATTGCGGGCCACACAGCGCTTTTGCGCGTGAAAGGCTGCCATCTTGAATCTCGCGGTACTCGCAGCTAGCTCTTTACAGTTCATTTATAAATACCTTTTGAATAACGTTTTTATATGTACAACTTCTGGACTTATAAATTAACCCTGATGTGTGCAAATAGTGTGACCCTTACACAGTCTGTTTGCAGGGAGATAGATTAGAGCTGTTAACTTGCTCAGCTCCCTACTCCCACTGGACCTTCCAACTATTTGGATACACTCCTTCTCCACAGGGATACATTGACCAGGATACAGTGGTGGATGCACATAACAGAGTATATAACAAGGGTGACCCCCCTTACGCTGGGTGTCCCCGATGCGTGGCAGTCATCTGTCCTAGTGACATCTTTGTACAAGGGTGACCCCCTTTACGCTGGGTAACCCCTGTAGCGGTACTTACCCTCTCCAGGGGCCGGGCGAGGTCCTCCTTCGCCGCCGCACGCCGTCCTGCATCTGAAGGGGAGACGTGCACGGACCCCGAGAAGCGGCCACGTGACGCGCCTGGTACTGGGAGCGTGCCGCGCATTTAAAGGGACAGTGGGAGAAAAAAAATAAAAAAGGTCTCCCATTGGCCTATGTCATTCCACATTCCCCATGCTCTCACGTTTTGGCGGCGTGGATATGACAAGGGCCACCTTTCCCTTAGCTCCCTGCCCTATTGTGGTTTCTGGTTCAGTTCCCTTTAGTGCTTGTATCGTTCAGTTGTGTTTTTTTTGTGTTTGACCTTGGCTTTGTTCCTGACTCAGTTTTCTCTTTATCCCTGCTTTTGTCTTGTTCGCCGGTTTCCTCTCCTGTGTACCAGTCCTTGGCTAGTTCCAGTTTACGCTGTCTCTCTGTCCCCTTGACCTCGGCTCGTTCTGGACTCTGTCTGTCTTTTCCTGTCCTCGTCAAGCCCGGCCATTCTAAGGCCCGGTAAGACGTATCTTGTTTTCTTGCCTCTAGACTATCTGAACTATTCTTGCGTGTTGGGGTATATTACCGTGACATTATGGTAGGGCCATGGACCCCGCAGGTTTATGACAACAGATGGCCACTCATGAGGCTAGATTTGCAGAACAGGATCACCGTATGGATCAAGCCATCCAGACACTTTTATCCAGAACAGCTCCGGTACCTGTACCAGCTCCTCCTGTAACCCCTGCACCAGGCACAGCTAATATGCCTAATGCTTCAGCACATCTAACCCCTCCCCCTAGGTATGGAGGGGATGCTAAGACCTGCAGGGGATTCCTTAATCAAGTGGAATTCCACTTTGAGATGTATCCACGTTCATTTCCCACTGATAGATCTAAGGTGGGTTTTCTTATGCACCAGCTTACTGATAAAGCACTTGAGTGGGCAAATCCTATTTGGGAGGCTAATGGACCTATGGTACATGATTTCAATAGCTTCCTTACGGCTTTTCGTAGAACCTTTGACACAACTAAAAGGTCAAAGAATGACGCCAGGGCGTTAATGAGAATTAAGCAAGGATCTAAGTCTGTCGCTGATTATGCTATTCAGTTCCATACCCTTGCTTCACAAGTAGATTGGACTAACAATGGGCTTACTACTGCGTTCATGGAAGGTCTTTCTGAAACTATATTGGATGAGGTAGCAGCTAGGGATCTTCCTGTACCCTTAGAGGACCTTATCGACTATCTCATCGATATAGATAACAGGATTTGTGACAGGCTATATACCAAGTCTAGGAATAGACTCTTTGTTTAATTTAATACACCTAGAGCTGAAACTCCTGAAGGATCTAAAGGATCAGAGGAAGAACCCATGCAGTTAGCGGTTGCTAAACTTACTGATGCTGAAAAACTATAAAGGAGAAAGGAGGGACTTTGCCTTTATTGTGGTAGGAAGGGCCATATGAGACAAGAATGTCCCGTGCGTCTGGAAAACTATCGCACCTAAGACCGTATAGGGGACAGGCCTTGGGTGTGACATCAGAGTCCTCACATTTGCCTCTTAATAAATTGCTTCTCCCTGTTTCCCTGCATCTTGAAAAAAACTGCATAGCAGGGAATATACTAGCCCTGGTTGATTCCGGTGCGGCCGAAAACTTTATCGATTCCGGCTTTGTTAGGGAAAATAACATACCCACTAGAGAGAAGACGACACCCTTGGCCGTTGAGGCCATAGATGGTAGACCATTATGCTCCCCAGTTATTACACATGAAACTGAACCATTGCATATGTCTATAGGGTTGTTACACTCAGAAACCATTCGGTTTCAAATCATTACTTCTACTTCTTCTCACCTCGTGTTAGGGTATGCTTGGTTGCGTTCTCATAATCCCACTATTGACTGGGAGTCAGGACAAATAGTATCTTGGAGTGATGCTTGCCAAGAGTCTTGTATTGTTAAAATCACCCCTTTGAATTCTACTAATATTCCTCCTGTGTCTACTGTTAAACCTCCTCAGTACATGTCTCTTAAGTCTGTTTTCGATAAAAGGGAGGCTGAAAAGTTGCCACCTCACAGACCCTACGACTGTGCTATTAATCTATTACCTGGTGCTATACCTCCCAAAGGGAGAGTGTATCCTTTGTCTCCTCAAGAAAATCTTGTTATGGAGGAATATATTAAAGAATCGTTACAAAAGGGATTTATAAGAAGATCCTCTTCTCCGGCAGGGGGTGGTTTCTTCTTTGTATCAAAGAAGGATGGCGATTTAAGACCTTGTATCGACTATAGGGGCCTAAATAAAATCACCATCAAAAATGCGTACCCTATACCCTTAATCACGGAATTATTTGACAGGCTTAAACAAGCCACTGTGTTTACTAAACTGGACCTTAGGGGTGCTTACAATCTCATACGTATCAAAAAGGATCATGAGTGGAAGACCGCATTCAATACCAGGAGTGGTCATTACGAATATACTGTGATGCCCTTTGGTCTTTGTAACGCCCCAGCAGTATTTCAAGAATTTATTAATGATGTCCTACGTGAGTACATACACACATTCGTAATCGTGTACTTGGACGACATATTAATATATTCACCTGATTTACATACTCATCACATGCATGTTAAATTAGTTTTGAGGACTCTTCTTGTTAACGGTCTATATTGTAAACTCGAAAAAAAATTTCATTTGATCAATCCGAAGTCCAATTCTTGGGTTATATAATCTCTGCTAAGGGTTTTCGTATGGATCCCAAGAAACTTTCTGCTATCATGGAATGGCCTCTACCTCAGGGTTTGAAAGCCATTCAGCGTTTTCTTGGTTTTTCAAATTATTATAGGCGCTTTATTAAAGGGTTTTCTGCCATTGTAGCAACTATAACCCGAATGACTAAAAAGGATGGGAATACTCATGTCTGGACACCGGAAGCGCTTGAGGCCTTTGAATTCCTTAAAGCTACATTCGCTTCTTCCCCTATTTTACAGCATCCTGTCCCTTCTTTGCCTTAATTCTTGAAGTTGATGCTTCTGATATTGGGGTGGGTGCTATATTGTCTCAAAGAGAATCTTCAGAGAGGCCTTTACATCCGTGTGGTTTCATTTCCAAGCAGATGTCTAAAGCCAAAAATAATTATGACATAGGCAATCGGCAACTCCTTGCCATTATTTTAGCACTTAAGGAATGGAGGCATCTTTTGGAAGGCACTAAGGGTCCTATCCTCATACTTACAGATCATAAAAACCTTTCCTACATTAGTGAAGCCAAGAGATTGTCTTCTATACAGGCCAGGTGGTCTCTGTTTTTGTCTCGTTTCAATTATATCATCACCTACAGACCGGGTGATCGTAACACTCAAGCTGACGCTCTGTCCAGACAGTTCGAAACTACCGGCAAACAAGAGCTTGATGATACCCCTGTCATTCCCCCGGACAGGATCATCGCTACTACTGTTCTTTCTATTTCTTCGTCCATCTTGCAAGTCATACAAGCTAAACAAAATATTGCACCTAGAGAGAAACCTGCTGATAAATTGTTTGTCGATGTTCCTGAAAGGCAGGAAATCAAGTCACTCTATCATGACACCAGAACCGCTGGTCACCCTGGTATCGCTAAAACCTTTACAGCAGTGTCTAGATATTTCTGGTGGGCCTCCTTGCGCAGGGACGTCACCGATTACGTACGGGCATGTGTTACTTGTGCCAGTATGAAGTCTTCACATAGTGTTCCTTGTGGGTTGTTGGATCCGTTACCCATACCCGAGAAGCCTTGGTCTAATCTGTCCATGGATTTTATTGTTGAGTTGCCCCCTTCGAATGGTAAAACAGTCATCCTGATGATCGTGGATAGATTTTCCAAGATGGCTCATTTTGTCACTCTTGTAAAATTACCCTCATCTAAGGAACTCGCCTCTATCTTTGCCAGGGAGGTGTTTAGGTTACACGGTATACCAGAGATGGGTATTACTCTCTTGTTTTCCTCAGCTTACCACCCCCAGTCCAATGGAGTTGCTGAACGTGCCAACCAATCGCTAGAGCAGTACCTTTGCTGCTATCCCACCATCAGAACAATTGGGCTGACCTGCTTCCTTGGGCTTTTTCCTTTTTAGAGTTTTCTCGTAATAACGCTACTCACGAATCTTCCGGTATTATCCCTTTCTACGTTGTTTATGGCCGGCATCCTGTGGTTCTTCCATCTGCATTCACCTTGCGGGGCATGCTAGTTTTGGATGAGCATTTGGCCGGTTTGCGTACTACCTGGGAGCAGGTTCAGCGTTCTTTGGTGGATTCTGCTGCTCGTCAGAAGATTCAGGCTGACAAACATCGTAGAGCTGCTCCTTCCTGTGTTGTGGGGGATAAGGTTTGGCTTTCTACTCGTAACATCTGCCTTCGTGTGCCTTCTATGAAGCTGTCTACCGTTTTATTGATCCTTTTCGTATCTTGCATAAAGTTAATCCTGTTTCTTATGCCTTGGATCTTCCCAGTAACCTGCGTATTCCTAACGTCTTTCACACCTCCTTGTTGAAACCGCTCCTGTTTAACCGTTATACCCGATATGTTCCTCCTCCTCCTCCTCCTGTTTCTGTGGAGGGTCATGAGGAATTTGAAGTGGCTGCCGTACTGGACTCTCGTTTTCTCCGGGGTCGCCTCCAGTACCTGGTGGATTGGAAGGGATATGGGCTGGAGGAACGCAGTTGGATCTCCGCTGACGCTGTTCACGCTCCTCGCCTTTTTCACTCCTTCAATTCTCGTTTTCCTGCCAGGCCGGGTCCTCCCCGCTCGGTGGGCGTCTCTTCGGGGGGGTACTGTAGCGGTACTTACCCTCTCTAGATGCCGGGCAAGGTCCTCCTTCTCTGCCGCACGCCGTCCTGCATCTGAAGGGGAGGCGTGCACGGACCGCGAGAAGTGGCCACGTGACGCGCCTGGTACTGGGAGCATTTAAAGGGACAGTGGGAGCAAAAAATAAAAAAGGTCTCCCATTGGCCCATGTCATTCCACATTCCCCATACTCTCACGTTTTGGGGGCGTAGATATGACAAGGGCCAATCAAATCAATCTAATAGGTATTTATACTCACCTTTCCCTTAGCTCCCTGCCCTATCGTGGTTTCTGGTTCAGTTCCCTTTAGTGCTTGTATCGTTCAGTTGTGTTTTTTTGTGTTTGACCTTGGCTTTGTCTTGTTCGCCGGTTTCCTCTCCTGTGTACCAGTCCTTGGTTAGTTCTAGTTTACGCTTTCTCGCTGTCCCCTTGACCTCGGCTCCTTCTGGACTCTGTCTTTTCCTGTCCTCGTCAAGTCCGGCCATTCTAAGGCCCTGTAAGACGTATCTTGTTTTCTTGCCTCTAGACTATCTGGACTATTCTTGCGTGTTGGGGTATATTACCGTGACAACCCCCAAGCGAATCTGGCTCTTGTCCTAAGTGACATACGTATACTGGGGTGACCCCCCCTGTGCTAGTTGACCCCCAAGCGAGTCTTACTCCGGTACTAGTGACATACATATATAGGGGTGACCCCCCGCACCCTAGTACAGGCTTATATCCACAGCGTACGCTCTGTCACTGTATGCACAGACCAAGGAGCACTAGATGCATGTATATCAGCAGCTCCATGCTACAACTGGGGTGATCCGTATGCCCCTCCCTGAGCCGGAAAGGAGAGCTCACAGTGCTGCCAAACTCCACAGTACTGTACCATATAAGGGTGATCCCCTTTGGATTATACACGTGTACCACGCCTCCCATACACAGGCTACGTCCCGGCATTGCAGACTGCTCATCCCAGTTTGACCCCCTCCTCAGACCACTCCTGGATTTTACTAAGTGGTACTGATTAATTGAAATTCTGGGTTGTACGTGGAGGCCCACTGAGTGGCAGTAAGTGTACTACTGTACCAGACACCTGTTCTGTCTCCCACAGACCGGAAGAGTGTGACCCAACATGTCGGACTCCCCTCAATCTCCCCCGACCGATTTCAGTCGAGGATTAATGCTGCCGTGGCAGCTTCAGTGGAAAAAGTCCTCGCCAAAATGCTGACAAACAACCCATCTGACATGGCGGGTGTGACGGCCCCACTACCAATGGAAGCTAGAGATACCAACATTGGATGTATGGTTTTAATGGTTTTAAAGTTACAGTGTATGTGTAAAAACTGTATTTTTCCTGCCTGTGATAATTATGTTAACCACTGTGTACCATTATATCACAGGCAGAGGGGGAGGATTTTGTGTGTAATTGCTGGGAGTGTTTTCTGTAATGTACGTGTGTGATTGGTTGTTTTGTAACACCCTGTGGGAAGCTGCATCTGAAGGGGCAAAAAAACCATACACTGCATAGACCGTCATGTGGTCCTTAAGTAGTTATGGTTCTTTGCAATCACCATAGTTACATAGTTACATAGTTAGATAGCTGAAAAGAGACTTGCGTCCATCAAGTTCAGCCTTCCTCACACCTGTTTTTTGCTGTTGATCCAAAAGGCAAAAAAAAAAAAAAAACCCAGTTTGAAGCACAATTTTGCAACAAGCTAGGACAAAAAAATCCTTCTTGACCCCAGAATGGCAGTCAGATTTATCCTTGAATCAAGCAGTTATTACCCTACATTGAAAGATTATATCCTTGAATATTCTGTCTTTGCAAGTATGCATCTAGTAGCTGTTTGAACATCTGTATGGACTCTGATAAAACCACTTCTTCAGGCAGAGAATTCCACATCCTGATTGTTCTTACAGTAAAAAAACCTTTCCTTTGCCTTAGACGAAATCTTCTTTCTTCCAGTCTAAACGCATGGCCTCGTGTCCTATGTAAAGTCCGGTTTGTGAATAGATTTCCACACAATGGTTTGTATTGGCCCTAAATATATTTGTATAATGTTATCATATCCCCTCTCAGGCGACGTTTTTCTAAACTAAATAGGTTTAAATTTGTTAACCTTTCTTCATAGCTGATATGTTCCATTCCTTTTATTAATTTTGTAGCCCGCCTCTGCACTTTTTCTAGTGCCATGATATTCTTCTTTAGAACAGGTGCCCAAAATTGCACAGCATATTCAATATGTGGTCTTACCAGTGATTTATAGCGAGGCAAAATGATATTCTCGTCCCGAGAATGAATTCCCTTTTTCATGCATGACAATACCTTACTGGCCTTGGCCACTGCTGATTGACATTGCACATTGTTGCATAGTTTGTTGTCTATAACAATTCCCAAGTCCTTTTCGTGTGTTGTTATCCCTAATTCACTTCCATTAAGGGTATACGTTGCTTGTGTATTCTTTACGCCGAAGTGCATAACTTTGCATTTTTCAACATTAAATTTCATCTGCCATTTGAGTGCCCAGTCCTCCAGTCTATCTAAATCCTTCTGCAGCAAAGTAATGATGCTTTATAGTCAAATTTCTGATCTTTCATGAAAATATTTTGGTAAAAAAATTTCTAGTGACCTTTTTTCTTTAACTCCAAGCACATTACATTTCTTGCAGGTGGTTCCGAAAGCAGAAGTTATCCTGAAGGACAGGACAAGAACAAAAGTGCACTAAGCAATACTCTGAATAAATATTGTAATAAAAGGACCAAGGAATTAATTCCTCAAAAGTCAAACAATCGCTCAGAACTATGTACATCTTCAAGTGAGATAGTAAACAGAAACCCAAAACATTTCCCATGTTCTGAATGGTGGAAATGTTTTCGTTGTTCAGAATTTGTTGTCCACACAGGAGAAATGCCATTCTCTTCTATTCCATGTAACTCCTATCTTGCAAAACCGAGAATTCACACAGAAAAGAAAACATTCTCATGTCCTGATTGTGGGAAATGCTACAGCCAAAACTCAAGTCTTACTATACATCGAAGAACTCACTCAGGAGAAAGACCGTACTTATGTTCTATGTGTGAGAAATGTTTTGTCAATAAATCAGAACTTGTGAAACATCAGAAAACTCACACAGGAGAAAAGCCTTTCTCGTGTTCTGAATGTGGGAAATGTTCTGTCAGTAAATCAGATCTTGTGAAACATCAGAGAACTCACACAGGAGAGAAACCTTTCTCATGTTCTGAATGTGGGAAATGCTTTAGCCGGCACACACACCTTATTGAGCATAATAGAACTCACACAGGAGAAAAGCCTTTCTCATGTTCTGAATGTGGGAAAAGGTTTGTCAGTAAATCAAATCTTATGAAACATCACAGAACTCACACAGGGGAATACCCTTTTTCGTGTTCTGAATGTGGGAAACCTTTTCCCAGTAAAGCTGAGCTTGTGAAACATCAGCGAACTCACACTGGAGAAAAAGCATTCTCATGTCCTGATTGTGGGAAATGCTACAGCCACAACTCAAGTCTTACTATACATCGAAGAACTCACTCAGGAGAGAGACCGTACTTATGTTCTATGTGTGAAAAATGTTTTGTCAGTAAATCAGAACTTGTGAGACATCAGAGTACTCATACAGGACAGAAGCCTTTCTCATGTTCTGAATGTGGGAAATGCTTTAGCCGGCACTCAAACCTTGTTGTGCATAATAGAACTCACACAGGAGAAAAGCCTTTCTCATGTTCTGAATGTGGGAAATGCTTTAGCCGGCACACAAACCTTGTTATGCATAATAGAACTCACACAGGAGAAAAGCCTTTCTCATGTTCTGAATGTGGGAAAAGGTTTGTCAGTAAATCAGATCTTATGACTCATCAGAGAACTCACACAGGAGAGAAGCCTTTCTCGTGTTCTGAATGCGGGAAATGCTTTACCCGTCACTCACACCTTCTTGTGCATGAAAGAACTCATACAGGTGAAAAGCCTTTCCCTTGTTCTGAATGTGGGAAACAGTTTAGCATTCACTCACATCTTGTTAGACATCACAGAACTCACACAGGAGAAAAGCCTTTTTCGTGTTCTGAATGTGGGAAAAATTTTCACAGAAAAGCAGACCTTGTGATACTTCAGAGAACTCACACAGGAGAGAAAGCATTCTCATGTTATGAATGTGGGGAATGTTTTAGCCAGCATGCACATTTTGAAGCCATCAGAGAACTCTCATTAAAGAGAAGCATTGTGTTCTGAATATTGGGAATGGTATAGTCAACTCCAAGGTTTTATGAAGCAGCAATGGAATAACATGAGAAGATCTGTATTGTGACTGTGAAACATACTAAAACTGTGATTCAGATTTTATTTACTACCCATCATTTCACTAAAGCAAAGCTTTTTCATGTTAAACTATAAATAATACCTCCTATCCTTTTTTTAAAGGTACCTTATTTACAGTTAACAATATATTTAGAATTGATTCTTATTCTCTAAGGTATATCAGTTGTAAATGTTGTCTTTGTTTGTATATGCTGATTGTAAAATTAAAAAATCTTGGGAACTGAGGTGCGTACAGCAACTGCCTTTTAGCACTTTTGTGTTTCTTCCTTATTTTATCACCTACAGCAGTATCTTTAGCATACTAATAGGTTTAATTAACTAGTAGTTATAGAGACACTATAGTGGCCAAAACAACTACAGTTTAATGTAGCTCTTTCATTGTCTATAGCTGGTCCCCACTGGCATTTTAATGTAAACGCTGCCTTTTTAGAGTAAAGGCAGTATTTGCATTATTGCCTAGGAACACATCCAGTGGCTGTCACTCAGATGGCCACAAGAGGTGCTTTCTGTGTCAGTGCTCTACAATCATTGACATTCATCAGCTCCACGCTCTCCATGGAGATGCTAAATGTTCACCATGGAGATGCATTGATTCAATGCTTCTTTATCAGGTGATGCAGAGAGGCATTTTATCACATGTGCACTTAAACCTCTCAATGCTTTGGCTGAGATCTTCAAATTTGATATCAGCCAAGGAGGTGGGATGGGAGTGAGGCCAGCCATGGCGGACCTGCGTGGCACTAGAATAAAGCTGAATAAATTCACATTTTACATTGAAACCTAAATACCATTTTCTGAGCTTTAGGGACAGGAATACCTGTTTGTGTTTCTGTCAATATAGATTTCCTTTAATATTTTAATTATTAAATCCTTTAAATACCACACGTTTCTGCATATGTTGCCTAATAATGCCATAATTGCAATCTATCATATAATTATTGATAATATAAGGGCTGCTGTTGAGTCATTAATGATGTTGATCCGATCACATTGACTCTGTTCTCATTCTTTTTCACAACACTTTTATCCACTTAAGTACGGAGACAATTGTACAAGTTCTGACCAAAACCTAGTGTAGCGGGACCTGGGTAACCCGTCTTGTTACCCCCGCTACTAATGTATTAAGAGACCCATTTATCCCAGTAACTGGATGACACACAGTTTTGGAGGTTTAAACACTTTTTTTTCCCCACTTTTTGGGAAACAGCCGTCTTTTAAGCATAGACCGCAGCAGGGGGTCTCCATTCAACATAACACAATCCTAGTCAGGAGGGGGTTGGGTTCCAGATAATCATCTCTCTCTCTGGGAGATACCAACAGCACATAGGGTTACATCTTCAAACACATTATATACAGGGGGAGTAAACTTTGGGGCTCGGCGCCCCGGGAATGGAAGGGGTCCCACAGGTAAAACATATATCGTTAGATAGCCCCAGGTCCCATCTGGGATCCCTGAAGATAACGGGGCTATTGGGTGTACAGAGCCCAAGATACCAGCGTCTAAAGTCTTGGGCTCGAGGCTCTGTACATCCCCGAAATCAGTTCCACAACGATGCTTGGTTTAATCCGGTGAATTCAAACTTCACGCCCAAACCAAGCAACAGCCAATCCGCTGAAAGGCGTAAAACCAGGTTGCGCCCAGGTAGGGGAGGGGTTTTGCCGCCAAATCAGAAGAAAGGGCATTAAACCTGATTGCACCAATCCGCGCCAATCAACGCTCAGGGAGGAAAGGGGGTTCGCCGTCCAATCAGAAGAAAGGGCGCAAAACCCAGTTTGAACGAGTGCTCATGCTCTGATTGGTCGCCGGCTCCTTGCAGCGACCAATCAGCGCTCCCTTGTGCCGACCAACCAGGAGAATGGGGCGAACCTAGTTTGAATGGGCGCTCGTTCTCCCATTAGTTGGCACAGACTTCCACGCAGCCACCGGGGCCCTGTGGCCGTGAGACTGACTTCCAGCCCCAGGGATCCCTGTTGGCGTGCGTCCCTCTCTCGGGTGGATATCCCCACGCTGGTATCCACCTGAAAGAGCGTTTTCCTTGGCAGCTATGAGCCTAGCCTTGTAGCTCCCAGGTAGGGGTGTAAAGAATGTTTATAGTCAATCTTTCTTTGTTAAGAAGTTTTCAAGGGGTACAGAATAATGAAAAGGGGGGGGGGGAATACATGTAATTTCACGTTTTAAATTATGCAGGTTCAAATTCGACCTAATGAACAAGTAATTATGCAATCTCAATATGCAACATGTCACACTGTATGCATCTATGTTTAATAAAACTTTTGTACAGCAGTCGTACGTGACCTTTTCTATTACCGCTCGACATTACTAGCTGGAATTGGGACGTCCCCACCAGAAAAGTCATACATCAATCCCCTAAATTTCCAACTTGCCGGGCCCACTTCCCGTGTCCGTTCTCTCTCTCTGGGATAAGGTGTACAGTCAGAGTATGTATCGTGATTCCCTGTCTTCGGTCAGCAGGCGTATCTACCTTTTGTGAGCATGTCTCTTTGTCTTATGTGTGTGCTGGGATGAGCCCATTACCCCCCTAGTGATGTCTGGAATCTGTATACTATTGCTAGGTTATGGTGTTAGCATGGGGAGTGAGCCCATTATCGTGGCGTACTGGAACATAGCATACATTCGGCAAACATCTCCAGTCCGCATTGGTGTTAATACCTCCACACATTTATATATTGAAAAAGAGGATTCATTGCTCATGGGTTTGGAGAATACCTTTTCTACAAACAGTGAAGTTGTTCTGGGCAAGTCAGGTCCTGCTACCTCGCCTTCAGTCTCTGTCCTCTATCCACGGGGTGGGGATTTTGTTCCCGGGGTATGGGAGTCTATTTCAGTGCGTCACAAGGGGTCGTAATTGTCAGGTGTTAGTATCTGTGGGTGTAGTCCTGCTCCTGATGGGTCACTGTCTATGTCTCGGGCGTCTAATATCCTTGTGGTGCGGCACAAATATTGGTTTACCAAATTTCTGCGGACCTAGGGGTCCAAGATCTCGACATGCCTCTCCGTTTCAGCCAGTGCGCCCTCGTCCAGCTGTGTGCGTTTACCTTGCGCCTGAGTGATCTGTGCAGCCTTAGTCATATGCATTGTGGACTATGTTGTGTGTGGAACTAAGCTATGTGTATAATTGTTGGTTACCATAGTTCTGTTTAACCGTGGCGTATGTAGGTTTCTATGTGCAAAAGTTAGGGTGGGAAAAAGGGGGGGTTGGGAAGGGGGGGGGGGTTCTCCACTCGAGGTGATGGCGGGCGGGGTCACATCCCTAATTCTCCCCGTCCAGCCAGCCGAGCGCACCCGGGTTTCCCAATCCGTTCGGAGGAGCTTAATATCTCCTATTGTCGCTCGACCTATCTACACTGTTCGCCGCAGGGTAACATTTACCCCGGCTACCTTCCAGATATGTACATTAACCAGGGTGTCCAGGTTTGAAGATAGCGTTCTGTGGTTCCGTGTAGTGATGCTGTCAGCTGTTCCATCCCGCGGATCTCCTCCACTTTGGCCATCCATTCCTGTGCAGAAGGTACCGTCACTGTCTTCCATTTCATAGGGATGAGAGATTTAGCGGCGTTCAACAGATGTTTAGTCAGCGATTTTTTGTACTTCGATATGGATACCGGCGTGTGGTGCAGGAGTATCGGTAGCGGTTGGAACGGTAGATCCGGGTCTATGATGTCTGTGATCCGCTGGTGTACCTGTTGCCAGTACGGGACTACGATTCTGCAGGACCACCAGATGTGTAGGTCCGTGCCGTCTTCTCCACCGCAGCGCCAGCAGGTCGCAGGGACCGATGGTATCATCCTGTGGATCCTTGCAGGGGTCCTGTACCAGTTGGTCAGTAGTTTAAAATTGAGCTCCTGCTGTTTGGAGCAGAGGGAGCTCTGGTGCGTTAAGACGTGGATTTTAGTCCATTGGGGGTCCGACAACAGCACACCCGTGCTCTCCTCCCAGCGCGTCACATGAGTGAGGCGTATCGGTTGTTGTGATGACAGAAGCATTGCATAGAGGATCGAGATTCCTCTACAAAGATGTGCGCATTTCTTGCAGATTTGTTCAAATTCCGTGAGGGCTCTATGGAATAGTCGCCTCCCCTGTTGGGCTAGGTAGTATGTTTTGGTTTGGAAGTACCTGAACCTATCCAGTCCCGTAGGGGTACGTTCCGGCATCAGATCCTGGAGTTGTTTCAGCTCGTCCTCTCCACACCATTGTCGCATATACGTCCACTCCGAGAGGCCGAAGGTCGCGATGTCCTGTGGTGATAGACCGCCCGCCAGTTCCGGATTATGCGTTATCGGCGTTAGTGGGCCTGGGGTGGTGGTAAGCGTGAGGGTGATCCTGATGCGATACCAGGTTCGTAGGGTCGCCCCAATGAGCGGGTGACCACGTAGGTGTACGCTCTTTAGGGGGTCCCCAAGCCAAACCGCAGCCGGTAGCGTTCCAGCCATCTGAGCCTTCTCCATTTGTATCCATCTCTTATCGGATTTGGGTACGTGCCAATCCACTATGCGTTGGAGGTGGGTTGCCCTGTAGTAGTCTAAGAGTGAGGGGAGCCCCACTCCCCCTCGGGCCTTGGGCAGGCGCAGGTGTTGCTTTTTCAGTCTGGGGGTCCTAGATTGCCACACAAACTTGGTAATGGCTGTGTCCATAGATTTGAAGAAAGTCTGAGGTATGCCTATGGGGATGGCCTGGAACAGGTACAGTAGTCGTGGCAGGAGATTCATTTTTATTGCATTCATCCTACCAAACCAGGAGACACATAGACCCGACCAGTGCATCATGTCCGACCGTAGTCTGTGGATCATAGGTTCGAAGTTGTGGGCATACATCCGAGTTAGGTCGGTGGACAGCCAGATCCCCAGATACTTGATTTTAACGGGGCACCACTTGAATGCATATTGGGTCTTGAGATGAGTTGTCATTTCCTCTCCAGTTGTAACGGGTAGGGCCTCCGATTTATCAGTGTTCAACTTCATATTGGAGACCTGCCCGTATTCATCAAAGGCCCTCAGGAGATTCGGTAGAGTGGCCAGGGGTTCGCTGACGAAGAATAACATATCATCCGCATATGCGGCCACCTTATGCTCCTGGCCTCCCAGGGTAAACCCCCTGATACCTCCATCCCGTCCGACCGCCCCCAGGAACGGCTCCAGGGAGAGGGCAAACAGGAGGGGGGACAGTGGGCACCCCTGTCTCGTACCGTTGTGGATCCGCACTGGGTCCGACAGAGCTCCATTAACCCGGATCCTAGCGGAAGGAATCGTATATAGCGACGCTATCCACGTTATGAGGTGGGGTCCAAAACCCATCGCTCGGAGAGTTGCCAACATGAATCGCCAATCCACCCGATCAAAGGCCTTCTCCGCGTCTGTGGAAAGGAGGAGGATCCTCAGCCTGGAGCGCCGTGCCGCATGGATGACATTTAGGGCCCGTGTGGTGTTGTCTCTCGCCTCCCGACCTGGAATGAACCCCACCTGGTCCGGGTGGACCAAAGCAGGCACCACTCCTTTCATTCGAGTCTCCAGGATTTTCGTGAATAGTTTTAAATCAGCATTCAGGAGCGAGATTGGCCGGTAACTTGCGCAATTAGTGGGGTCCTTACCCTCCTTATGGATTATCGCAATTGTTGCCGTAAGGGCATCTCTGGGTAGGGTTGCGCCGTCTAATATGGAATTGAGGCCAATGAGAAGCTTGGGTAAGAGCACTTCTCCAAATTCTTTGAAGTAACGGAGCGGTAGACCGTCCGGCCCAGGAGCCTTATTCAGTTTAGAGCCCTTCAATGCCGCCTGAAGTTCCTCGAGAGTGATCGGGGCTTCCAGACTGTCTGCCACCTCTTCGCTTAAGGTTTCCGTGACGTGGCGTTGTAGGTAGCTACTTATGCGTTCCTCTTGCCGATGGTGGTCCCTATCTCCGTCCTTAGGTGGTAAGTTATACAGGTCACTGTAGAAGCTGTGGAATGCTTCTGTGATCCTATCTGGGAGCTGAGTTACCCCATGGGTTCTATGCTGTATTTTCGTGATTTGGCACTTACGACGTTGCTTTTGTAGCATCCGGGCCAGGAGTCGATCGCATTTATTTGAGTATTCATAAAAGAAGCGCTGCGATTTGCGTATCGTAAATTGGAGTTTCTGTTGTAGGATGTCCCTCAGTGCGCCTCTGGCGTCCAGTAGTGCCTTGTAGTTTTCCTCTAAGTGGGTGTTTTTATGTGCAGTTTCCAGGGCCGCGATCCGTGATGTCAGGTCCTCGATTCGCAGTCGCTGTTGCTTCTGTCTATGAGTACATATTCTGATCAGCTCTCCTCGGATCACACATTTATGGGTTTCCCATATTGTCAATGCTGGGATTTCCGGGGTTTCATTCTCCTCGAAGAATCTTGTCAGTGTCGAACGGAGCTCGGCTGTAACCAGGTCATCAGTAAGGATGGACTCGTTCATCCGCCACTGTCGCTCTCTAGGTCGGAATAGAGGGGATTTGATTGTCGCCGTTATTGGGGAGTGGTCCGACCATCCCATGGGCCGGATCTCAGTCGTTAGCAGCAGAGGCAGTAGTTCTCTGGCAACGCAGATGTAGTCCAGTCTGCTATACGACTTATGGGCCGTCGAGTAGTAGGTGAAATCCTTCTCGTCCGGATGTAGGACCCTCCAGCTGTCCATGAGTCCCGAGTCCTGGAGCGCTCTACGGATCTCGTGGAGGTCCCGAGACGGGAGGGAGCTCGTACCCTTTGAGGTATCTATTCTCGGTTCCAGGGCGGCATTCAAGTCGCCTGCTACAATAAGGAAACCTTCCCTGAACAGTTCAAGTTTGCGCAACGTTTTGCGGAGGAAACTAGATTGTCGGGCGTTTGGTGCATAAAGGCTAGCGAAGGTGTAGGTGTTGTCCGCAATTTTGCCCTTTATGAATAGATATCTCCCCATTTCGTCCGCTTTGGTCGCTGTGCATTCAAACGGAATCGTACTAGCAAACAGGATCGCTACCCCAGCCTTCTTGGCAGTGTGGTGATTAGCGAAGAATCCTACCGGGTATCTCGCGTCCTTCAGGCTTGGTCCATCTGGGCCTCGAAAGTGGGTCTCTTGGAGGAACGCCACAGACACCCGTTCTGTCCATAGGGAGCGTAGGAGATGAGACCTCCTTTCCGGGATGTTTAAGCCCCGGGTATTGCTCGACCAGACACGGAGGGGAGCGGGAGCGAACCCCGTCCCCACCATTCCCGGGGTGAGATTGGGGGGAAGGGAGGTCCGGGAGGGGGAGAGAGGGAAGGAATGTGATCTGCTCGATGCAGGTTCACAATGACTTGGCACCTGTGGTGGTGGTGTCGTGCGGGGTCTCTATGTGGGTAGAGTCCTACTTGCACCCACCAGTGTTAGGGTGTGCCCGTCAATGGGGTACGTAGCCCTTTAGGCTCTGGTACAGTGTTCAGTTTACGAGTATGGTATGTGTTTGCAGAGAACTCTTAGGTGTGATTATGATACCTGTCTGCGGACTTAGAAATCCTACTACGAGGTATTAAGCCCTTTCTATCAGGGTGTAATTATCACTAGTGTCGTGTCCCTAGGGGTAGTGATCAATGTCCCTCCCCCCTGGCCGAGGGAGCGTAAGTGACACGGGAGGCATGTGGTCCGTATAGGACATTTTATAGTCGGATTTGTCGGATGATGATGGGCGACTAACAGTGTCCCAGGGGCCGGGTCCACCCACCAGGTCGTCGTGTGGCTGGGGGGGGAGTACCCTCCGCCCGGAGTTGGTGAGGGGGACGGTCAGTGTATCTATTACTTGCTTTAGCAAACCCTGTCAGCCTGCCCTCACAGTGTGGCCCGTCTCCCTTATCAGTATGTCACCTGGCGGGGGTGGGGTGCATTTCCAGGTTGTCGCCTGGGGGGGGGGGTGTCAGGGTCAGTCATCGTCCGGGGATCTCACGGGGGCGACTTCCGGGGTATCCCAAGAGGTCAGGGCCTAGTTCGGCAACACATTCCCTCATCCTACGTCACCTCCTCTCCCTAACCGTCCATGTGTGGTAGGGGGTCCTATAGACATCCAAAGACTGCTTAAGCGGGTGACTGGGCGGTTCTGCACGTTATACCAAAAACATTCAAACTAGCAACAACATTAGTAAACTTAGCTCCCCCCGCCCCCACCCCCTAGGACCCTGTGACCCTCTCTTTGCTCCCCCAGAACATCCGATATAAGTAGAGGTCCTTATGCGGATAAATGACCCTGGTCAGCCAGGGAGGTGAGGGGACGCCCATCCTGTAATAAAGGTGGTCGGGGCAGCTGTCAGCTCTTCTCGTTCACACAGCCGTGTTTATCTCTGTGAAGCCTGGGGGTCTATGCGTCTTACATGCCCCAATCCCTAGTCTCACAAAACATTGATTGTCCCCCCTCCCCCCTGCAGCCCCCCACCCAAAAGGCCTGCTCTGGGGATTGGAGCCACACAATACGGCTGCTGGCTTCGGCCAGGGTTGTGGGGTACAGCCTGCGGACAAGGTCGCTCCAAACTCAGACCCTTCCCCTGCATGCTATGCCCCTGCTTTGAGTCTCAGGGTTCGGCCTCACAGATCCCATCCCCCTCCCCAATAAACCTGCAAAGAGTCTCCCAACCCCTCAATAATCCTCAGCAATCTCCATTCATGGCAGGACCCCTTAATCCCCCAAATCACTGTAAGCACTCACCAGTCCCCATGTCCAGGTCAGGGTCCGACTACTTTACTCTTCAGGGCCCTCCGGGCCTCCTCTCCGTTGTGGTTGCTCTATGCGGCCAGGCGCGATGTCGGGTGGTCTAACAGGAGCCAGCGGGTCTCTCCTGGTGGTAGCGGCTTCGTCGAGGATCCAGTTTCGAACCCTTACTTGAGGGAGGCCTAGCGTCCGTTGGAGTCTCGGAACATCTTCCGGCCAGCGGGCCGTAAGCCAAGCGTTGCCATGCCTCGCCTGCAGGCTAAAGGGGAACCCCCAGCGATATTGGATTCTCTTTTCCCTTAGTGCGTTCGTCACAGGGCGGAGGGCTCTCCTGGCATCGAGCGTCAGGTTAGATAAGTCTTGGTATAGGGAAATTTCCGCTCCCTGGTAGTTGATGGCAGGGAGCGCTCTCGCGGCCGCCATTATGTTATCTCGGAGTCCTGGCGTGGCTATGCAGCAGACCACGTCTCGTGGGTTCCCGTCTTGCCTCGCTGGACCCAGGGCTCTATGCGCCCGCTCAAAATGTATGGTGGCTGGGGCTTGTGTTCCCAAGATCTGCCGGAAGAGATCGGACAGCGAGGTGTGAAGCGGTACATTACCCTCTTCAGGCAGGCCGCGGACCCTGATGTTATTGCGTCTGCTTCTGTTCTCTAGGTCTTCCACCTGCCTGCGGATGGCGAGGAGCATGTTACCTTGCCTTGTCACTGCTACTTCTGTGGCCCTGTGTTGGTCCTCGCTACCTTGTACCGCCGTCTCCATTTCGTCTACGCGGTGTTCTAGCGTGGTAAGGTCCGTGCGGAGGCCTGCCAGTTCCTCTCGAAGCGCTGTGCGCAGTTCCTGAACTATGGCTCCCCTGTCAGCTTTGGAGAGCATGTTAGCAGAGATCCGGGTAAGTTCAGTTCTGATGAGGGCAAAATCACTTGCCTGGGTGTCTCCCGTCTGCATTTCTCCTGTGCTCACTGAGCTTGGCGATGTGGGCGCCATCTTGGCCGCATGCTGCGGCTCCCTGGGATCCGACGGTGTAGCTACAAAATCGTCCATCGGACCTGTGTATCTCCTCGGGGAGTTGGTCCCCGATGTCTCCGGGGCTAGGTGCTTCTTTGTTCGGACCATTAGTACCCGTGTTAATGCTGTTTTTAAGCTTAATTTCGGCCAGGGGTGCGGAGCTGATTTACTGAGCGTCCTGCACCATGCTCGTCCAGGCCACGCCCCGTAAAGAATGTTTATAATTCCGTTGGGAGCGGGTAGGACGATCCTCGATATGGGGATCGAGGACTGTGAGCGCAGGCCGGTTTGGGATGCGAATGCTCCCCTTGGTGGGCGTTCGTTGATATGAATTGGTGGACACCCAGGGGAAGCATGCTGTAACGAATCACCTGGAACTCCAACTGGGCACCTCCGTTGACAGACGCTTCCTAGCTGACGCCGCATGACCATAAGCACTGCACCGGACACCACAACCACCGCAGACTCCAAAACTGCCGTAGCTTAACTGGAGTGTCGCCGTCTTCCTTCCACCCTGGATTAGCCTCTGTCCTCCAGGACCGTGTGGGAAAAGCCTCTCCTCCTTAACCCCTTAAGGACACATGACGTGTCTGACACGTCATGATTCCCTTTTATTCCAGAAGTTTGGTCCTTAAGGGGTTAAAAGACCTAAGTGATTAGAGCTCAGGGGAGTATACAAAGTATAGCAATCCCCAGTGTGAATATCTCACGAATACAGTTGGATCGCCATGGGGTTAAACAATAGCAAGGGCTGATGAGAGATTGAGGGACAAAGCAGCCAGTTTCAACTGGTCTGGCAGTGTCCCTGGGACAACACCCTGCTGGAGAACAATAGACAGGAAAAAGGGGGAGGGGAAGAGGCACATTTTCCCATAGATTTAAAGGGGCAGAAAAATAGTTTTAAAATCCAATAAGTCACATGGGCCATAATCACAGGGCAAAAAGCTAGCCATTGGTCCTCTACAAGAACAAGTGGTGAAGGGCACTTTCGCACTCGATGCTGGCGAGGTGTGAACGTTCTAAACACACTTTCTAAATGGAGTATCGGGGTGGTCCGGCGCACGGGACTCCGTGCGTCTGAGCGCCCGCGTGTGTTTGAAGATTGTGGTCTGCAGTTTTCACACCTTGTTAGCAAAGTGTGAACATTCTAACTAAACATTCTAAATGGGGTATTGGGGTGGTCCTTGCACGGTTCTCCGTGTGGCTGAGCCCTCCTGTGTGGTTAAAAGTAATTTGCATGATTTAAAGTGAAAATTACAGAAAGGGGGAAATTAAAAAGGGAAAACATACATTCCAGGAGAGCACATCCACACAGGAGAGGGCAATTCACAGTTTGGCAGTGGTCCTGCCACACCTAGAATTTGAGCTCTTTATCTGTTTAACCATAATTTACCCGTTTAATATTACATGCACCCACACTTATTATATATCATTTTGTTCAGCAGAAATAAGACTTTAATTTAATCTAAAAAAAAAGTGTTAGAAATTAAGATATTTTGTTATTTTCTTGGCTCTGCATGGCATTTTGACTGTTGTGAGGATATTTATGGGGTGATAAATGATAAAATAATATTTTCATAAAAATTATCAAAATGTAATTTAATTTTTAATATATCAAAATTGATATCTTGGCACTGTTTACCCGAAAATGATAATATAAAGCTGAATATTACCCATAATTTTGATTCTCTTAGATCCTAGAGGAAGTTTCACTAGAGCATTTTTACTTCACACAGTAAATCACAATTTCTTCATAAAAAATATAAATTATTGTGACAATAATAATAAAAAATAATATATGTAACATGCGTGACAATAATCAGTGAATATTTAGGTATACATAGTCATACAATATGGCAATGGTTTAAACACAATACAGCAGCTAAAGCAACCAGTTGTCAAGAACTTAACAAGATTTATGATAGGACACTTCACTTAGAAACCAACTTCACACAGAAAGCAGAACTTCACAGCAGCCTAAAGCAATAAAACTTTGGCTAACAGTTAGATCACACTGAGTAACCCTTCCACCGCTGGCTACAATCCTCATAGGCCAGATATCCTATTATGTTGCAATTTTACAATTAACCCCTTAAGGACCAAACTTCTGGAATAAAAGGGAATCATGACATGTCACACATGTCATGTGTCCTTAAGGGGTTAAAGCAATGTTCATACCAGATCATTAACCATTCCCGGACCATCCAATAAGAATAAATCTGCCAGATTTTACATTTACCAAATTTTAACTTTCCTAAATAAGATACACTCTTATTTCAGAACAAGTCAATACATCTGGATAAATGAGGCATGCTAACCTTTGGCAAATATTACCTTTAATATATTGTTATCTTTATTCCACCTGCAGGAATGGAATTTTTATAACCATATATTCCTTAGTTAACTAAAATTTCTAATGATTGAAATCTGACCAAGATTTATCCAGATATATTCCTGCTATTAGTAAAAATCTCAAATTAATTCATTAAAATCAGCATAATTACCAGTTATGTTCTAGATTTCCTTATCAGATGTGTAGATAGGTCCCAGGAATTTGTATGCAAGTATGATTGATGAATTGAGGATTGGATGTAATAAAAAAAGGTGGTGTTAGTTGTAAAAAGTAATAGTAAACATTAGGTGTCCGGAAAGTGTTGTTTCTTGCGTATAGTCCAAGTGTTTCAAAGAAAGTTTGAATGTGGTTCAAAGAGTATGAGTGTCCCAAAGAGTAGAATGTGTGAATGTCTAAATCTTTGAATGTCTGAATGTATGAATCTTTGAATGTCCCTCTCTTCCCTTGTCCTTACTTTTTAAAGGGCCAAACTCTCTACACATCACTAATTGATAGGACCAATAGGGAACTGTAGGTATGTCTTCCCTAAAGACTACCATCTAGATTTTGGTCAGTAGATGGCACAATTGCATCACCAAAATTTCTTGCCTTGGGGTCCATTTGCCTTTTTGCATAATGGGTTAACTGAATTCGATGATGTGTTTTACATAATTTTGGCTTATCTTTTTGGCCCCTATCAATAATAGGACATGTCACTTCCAAGCATTTTCTTAGTTTTTTTTCAGTCTTATCCCAGACTTCGTGTCTGTAATTTCAATCGTAATTCTAGAACTGACACCTCCTAACCTTAATTTCACCCTTTACTTACAATGGAACTTTCTGAAACAGGGCTCCTGCTCCTCCCCCGGGCCCGAGTCACATTCAAGGGGTCGAAACGGGCCGGAGGCCGCGCTCGGCAACGCAGGTGACGGCCACTGTTTTGTAGGGCCTCAGCCCTGAGGGCAGCGAGGATACCGTCAATGTCCATGCCCTGGCTGTGTGACAAGTTCTGATAACCAAACTAGCAATGAGGAAGCTGTTACCAAGCTGTTATTTTTAAGATGGCTGATGCTAGGAGACAAAATCACTGCCTATTTATATATTCCAGCCCCTTAATTCATTTCTCTACCACACCCATTTTTACACCTACACTCACCACACCCACACATGCCTCTTATCCGGCTAGCTTTCAGCCCGCCTCCTCCAGATCTAAATGTAAACAAACCTGGAATCTGCGCTCTATATCCGTTCAACCATAATTCATCTCTTTCATATTTAGTGAGCCCACACTTATTATATAGCATTTTGTTCAGAAGTAACATGGCTTTCATTTCATATCAAATATTTATATATGAAACATAATTTAATATAAAAAAACAACAACAAAAAAAGACGTAAAATGCAAAATTCTTATTTAACCCCTTAGGGGCCAAGCCTAATTTGTTTGTTTTTTACTTGAGGACCAATTCAATCTTTGCTCTGTGTATTCAATAGCAATTTCCATCTTTCCCATTTACTGCACCAACGCATATTATATACCATTTTTGTTAAGGATAAAAAAGGCTTTAATTTGAAGTGACAAATACCTACAGTATCTCACACAAGTGAGTACACCCCTCACATTTTTGTAAATATTTTATTATATCTTTTCATGTGAGAACACTGGAGAAATTATACTCTGCTACAATGTAAAGTAGTACGTGTACAGCCTGTATAACAGGGTAAATGTGCTGTCCCCTTAAAATAACTCAACACACCGCCATTAATGTCTAAACCGTTGGCAACAAAAGTGAGTACTTTGCTCACTATGGAGATTTAAATCCCGACTGAAAGATCTGCATGCCGATCTCACTCTGTATGCAGCTCACCTGTCAGTTTGGGGTCCCTAAAAATGGCCCCAACTGACAGAGGAGACACAGTTATCTATTGATACCTGGGTTTCCTGGTGTGAGCAGGGATTTAACCTTGTTTACACCGCATTGTAACAATGGGGATTTAAATCTCTGATTGCTGCTCACGTTGAGCTCTGCAAACCGAGCATAGATCAGTCTGGGACCACTTATTCTGGCTTGAGTTGATAGAAAGGACAAGCATCTATAAAATTATACCTGGGGTTCCATGGTACCAGCAGGGATTTAATTTTTTACTGCAGGATGGTCTATGCTGTCACTGTGCGTTAAAACCATACACTGCATAGACCGTCATGTGGTCCTTAAGTAGTTATGGTCCTTTGCAATCACCGTGATGCTTTATTGTCAAATTTCTGATCTTTCATGAAAATTTTTTGGTAAAAAAGAATAATTTCTAGTGAGATTTTCTTTAACTCCAAGTACATTACATTTCTTGCAGGTGGTTCCAAAAGCAGAAGTTATCCTGAAGGACAGGACAAGAACAAAAGTGCACTAAGCAATACTCTGAATAAATATTGTAATAAAAGGACCACGGAATTCATTCCTCAAAAGTCAAACAATCGCTCAGAACCATGTACATCTTCAAGTGAGATAGTAAACAGAAACCCAAAACATTTCCCATGTTCTGAATCGTGGAAATGTTTTTGTTGTTCAGAATTTGTTGTCCACACAGGAGAAATGCCATTCTCTTCTTTTCCATGTAACTCCTATCTTGCAAAACCGAGAATTCACACAGGAAAGAAAACATTCTCATGTCCTGATTGCGGGAAATGCTACAGCCAAAACTCAAGTCTTACTATACATCGAAGAACTCACTCAGGAGAGAGACCGTTCTTATGTTCTATGTGTGAGAAATGTTTTGTCAGTAAATCAGATCTTGTGAAACATCAGAAAACTCACACAGGAGAGAAACCTTTCTCATGTTCTGAATGTGGGAAATGCTTTAGCCGGCGCTCACACCTTGTTAGGCATAATATAACTCACACAGGAGAAAAGCCTTTCTCTTGTTCTGAATGTGGGAAAAGGTTTAGCATTCACTCACATCTTGTTAGACATCACAGAACTCACACAGGGAAAGACCCTTTATCGTGTTCTGAATGTGGGAAACCTTTTCCCAGTAAAGCTGAGCTTGTGAAACATCAGATAACTCACACAGGAGAGAAAGCATTCTCATGTCCTGATTGCGGGAAATGCTACAGCCAAAACTCAAGTCTTACTATACATCGAAGAACTTGCACAGGAAAAAAATCTTTCTCATGTTCTGAATGTGGTAAATGCTATAGCCAGCACTCAAACCTTGTTGTGCATCAAAGAACTCACACAGGAGAAAAGCCTTTCTCCTGTTGTGAATGTGGAAAATGTTTTGTTAGTAAATCAGATCTTGTGAAACATCAGAGAACTCACACAGGAGAGAAGCCTTTCTCATGTTCTGAATGTGGCAAATGTTCTGTCAGTAAATCAAATCTTGTGAAACATCAGAGAACTCACACAGAAGAGAAGCCTTTTTCATGTTCTGAATGTGGGAAATGCTTTAACCGGCACTCACACCTTGTTGTGCATAATAGAACTCACACAGGAGAAAAGCCTTTCTCGTGTTTTGAATGTGGGAAATGTTTTGTCAGTAAATCAAGTCTTGTGAATCATCAGAGAACTCACACAGGAGAAAAGCCTTTCTCGTGTTCTGAATGTGGGAAATGCTTTAACCAGCACTCAAGCCTTATTTTGCACAATAGAACTCACACAGGAGAAAAGCCTTTCTCGTGTTCTGAATGTGGGAAATGCTATAGCCAGCACTCAAACCTTGTTGTGCATCAAAGAACTCACACAGGAGAGAAGCCTTTCTCATGTTCTGAATGTGGGAAACGGTATGTCAGCAAATCAGAACTTGTGAATCATCAGAGAACTCACACAGGAGAGAAGCCTTACTCATGTTCTGAATGTGGGAAAAGGTTTGTCAATAAATCAGATCTTGTGAAACATCAGAGAACTCACACAGGAGAGAAGCCTTTCTCATGTTCTGAATGTGGGAAAAGGTTTGTCAATAAATCAGATCTTGTGACTCATCAGAGAACTCACACAGGAGAAAAGCCTTTCTCGTGTTCTGAATGTGGGAAATGTTTTGTCAGTAGATCCAAGCTTTTGAAACATCAGAGAATTCACACAGGAGAAAAGCCTTTCTCATGTTCTGAATGTGGGAAAAGGTTTGTCAGTAAATCAGATCTTATGAAACATCAGAGAACTCACACAGGAGAGAAGCCTTTCTCGTGTTCTGAATGTGGGAAATGCTTTACCCGTCACTCACACCTTCTTGTGCATGAAAGAACTCATACAGGTGAATAGCCTTTCCCTTGTTCTGAATGTGGGAAACAGTTTAGCATTCACTCACATCTTGTTAGACATCACAGAACTCACACAGGAGAAAAGCCTTTTTCATGTTCTGAATGTGGGAAACATTTTCCCAGAAAAGCAGAGCTTGTGATACTTCAGAGAACTCACACAGGAGAGAAAGCATTCTCATGTTATGAATGTGGGAAATGTTTTGTGAGTAAATCCGAGCTTGTGAAACATCAGATTAGTCACACAGGAGAAAAATCTTTTTCATGTTCTTAATGTGGGGAATATGTTAGCCAGCATGCACATTTTGTTAGCCATCAGAGAACTCTCATTAAAGAGAAGCATTGTGTTCTGAATATTGGGAATGGTGTAGTCAACTCCAAGGTTTTATGACGCAGCAATGGAATAACATGAGAAGATCTGTATTGTGACTGTGAAACATACTAAAACTGTGATTCAAATTGTATTTACTACCCATCATTTCACTAAAGCAAAGCTTTTTCATGTTAAACCATACAAAATACCTCCTATCCTTTTTTTTAAAGGTGCCTTATTTACGGTTAAGAATATATTTAGAATTGATTCTTATTCTCTAAGGTATATCAGTTGTAAATGTTGTCTTTGTTTGTATATGCTGATAGTAAAATTAAAAAATCTTGGGAACTGAGGTGTGTACAGCAACTGCCTTTTAGCACTTTTGAGTTTCTTCATTATTCTATCACCTACAGCAGTATCTTTAGCATACTAATAGGTTTAATTAACTAGTAGTTATAGAGACACTATAGTGGGCAAAACAACTACAGTTTAATGTAGCTCTTCCAGTGTCTATAGCCGGTCCCCGCTGGCATTTTAATGTAAACGCTGCCTTTTTAGAGTAAAGGCAGTATTCGCACGGCTGCCATCAGGGGGTGACAGCCATGACGGTTGTCACAGGCCCGGCGGTCCTGGGTGGCCCGGACTGCACTGGTAATCCTATGCGTGTCCGGGCCACTGCTCTCCAATGTGCAAATATATATAGCAAGTACCGCTCTATATATATGCCCCTGCAGGCCCTGCTGACTTTCAAGCGGGGACCACGATATACTGACCTCTCGCGAGCTGCGGCTGTAAAGGGTTGCGGCAGGTTGCCGTGGCACGCAATGCATGCCGGGCTCGCTACAGAAGTTGAGCTGCAGAGGGAAGATGCAGACTGCTGGCCTAACCAGCCCAGCTGAGCCACCGGACCACCAGAGAATCCAGTGTCGCCCCTCCTTGACTATAGGTAAGAGGCAGGGAGGCGGGAATACATAAAGAATTTTTTTTTAATAAAAATTAAACAGCAAAAAAATACCCCCCAGCTCACACACACACCAAACAGACAAAATGCATTCACCACACACACACCAAACAGACAAACTGCATCCACCACATAAACACACACAGAATCCACTACACACACGGCATTCACTACACACACACAGCATTCACTACACACACACACGGCATTCACTACACACACACACGGCATTCACTACATACACACACGGCATTCACTACACACACACAGAGCATCCACCATATAAACACACAAAATGCATCCACTACACAAACTGCATCACCACATAAACACACACATCATCCACTACACACACCATCCCCCACATAAACACACAAACTGCATCCACTACACAAACACACACATCATCCACTACACAAACACACATCATCCACTACACAAATACACATACAGCATCCACTACAAAAACACAAACTGCATTCACTACACAAACACACGCTCTGCATTCACTATACACCCACTACACACAAAATCTGCAGTCACGATGTACACACTAATTCCACTACACAAACACACACTTTACCTTTATTACAAGCTCTGCATTCACACACAAACACAACATCCACTACACAAACACACTAGATCCACTACACAAAAGCACACTCTGCGTTCACTATACTCACACTACGTCCACTACACACACTCTGCATTCACTATACCCATGATACATCCACTATATACACACTCTATCCACTACACAAACATACAATCTGCATCCACTATAAACACTGCATCCACTTTACTCATGCACTTTGCATCCACTACACACATTCTACAGCCTCTATACACACACACTTCATCTCAGGATGGGCCCTGTGGGTGGATCTGGAGGAGGGTCATGTGGGCGGACTCGGGGGCAGATCCCCGGGGTCCCAGACTTGGGGCTGTGTCAGGGGCCCCAAAATTTCTGGCAGCAGCCCTGAGTATTTGCATTATTGCCTAGGAACAGATGGCCACAAGAGATACTTTCTGTGTCCGTGCTCCACAATCACTGACATTTAGCATCTCCACGCTCCCCATGGAGATGCATTCATTCAATGCATCTTTATGAGGTGATGCTGATTGGTGCAGAGCGCCATTTTGTCACATATGCACTTTAACCTCCCAATGCTTTGAGATCTTCAAATATCCGCCACGGAGGTGGAATGGGAGGGAGGCCAGCCATGGCAGATGTAGCGGAGGGCATTGGGCTGTCCTCAAAATTCTGTATGTTCATATGCTTTCTGTTAAATTTTGCCTTATGTATATACAGGGAGTGCAGAATTATTAGGCAAATGAGTATTTTGACCACATCATCCTCTTTATGCATGTTGTCTTACTCCAAGCTGTATAGGCTCGAAAGCCTACTACCAATTAAGCATATTAGGTGATGTGCATCTCTGTAATGAGAAGGGGTGTGGTCTAATGACATCAACACCCTATATCAGGTGTGCATAATTATTAGGCAACTTCCTTTCCTTTGGCAAAATGGGTCAAAAGAAGGACTTGACAGGTTCAGAAAAGTCAAAAATAGTGAGATATCTTGCAGAGGGATGCAGCACTCTTAAAATTGCAAAGCTTCTGAAGCGTGATCATCGAACAATCAAGCGTTTCATTCAAAATAGTCAACAGGGTCGCAAGAAGCGTGTGGAGAAACCAAGGCGCAAAATAACTGCCCATGAACTGAGAAAAGTCAAGCGTGCAGCTGCCAAGATGCCACTTGCCACCAGTTTGGCCATATTTCAGAGCTGCAACATCACTGGAGTGCCCAAAAGCACAAGGTGTGCAATACTCAGAGACATGGCCAAGGTAAGAAAGGCTGAAAGACGACCACCACTGAACAAGACACACAAGCTGAAACGTCAAGACTGGGCCAAGAAATATCTCAAGACTGATTTTTCTAAGGTTTTATGGACTGATGAAATGAGAGTGAGTCTTGATGGGCCAGATGGATGGGCCCGTGGCTGGATTGGTAAAGGGCAGAGAGCTCCAGTCCGACTCAGACGCCAGCAAGGTGGAGGTGGAGTACTGGTTTGGGCTGGTATCATCAAAGATGAGCTTGTGGGGCCTTTTCGGGTTGAGGATGGAGTCAAGCTCAACTCCCAGTCCTACTGCCGGTTTCTGGAAGACACCTTCTTCAAGCAGTGGTACAGGAAGAAGTCTGCATCATTCAAGAAAAACATGATTTTCATGCAGGACAATGCTCCATCACACACGTCCAAGTACTCCACAGCGTGGCTGGCAAGAAAGGGTATAAAAGAAGAAAATCTAATGACATGGCCTCCTTGTTCACCTGATCTTAACACCATTGAGAACCTGTGGTCCATCATCAAATGTGAGATTTACAAGGAGGGAAAACAGTACACCTCTCTGAACAGTGTCTGGGAGGCTGTGGTTGCTGCTGCACGCAATGTTGATGGTGAACAGATCAAAACACTGACAGAATCCATGGATGGCAGGCTTTTGAGTGTCCTTGCAAAGAAAGGTGGCTATATTGGTCACTGATTTGTTTTTGTTATGTTTTTGAATGTCAGAAATGTATATTTGTGAATGTCGAGATGTTATATTGGTTTCAATGGTAAAAATAAATAATTGAAATGGGTATATATTTGTTTTTTGTTAAGTTGCCTAATAATTATGCACAGTAATAGTCACCTGCACACACAGATATCCCCCTAAAATAGCTATAACTAAAAACAAACTAAAAACTACTTAAATATTCAGCTTTGATATTAATGAGTTTTTTGGGTTCATTGAGAACATGGTTGTTGTTGCCTAATAATTCTGCACTCCCTGTATGTGTATGCAGCATTCGTCTGATTGTTCGGTAAAATCACTCCGTTCATTATATTGAGTGAAACTACCGAACAACCAGACCACCCAGGAATAAGTGTGCCTCCAATTACCGTTTGCAACAATGTTGCAAACGGGTAATTGGTGATTCATGTAATGTGTGGTTTGTCCTCTGGCTGGCCGCCATTCGGGAAACGAACGCGTGGCGACGGTCATTTTAAACTCCCAAACAGCAGTGTTTTGCCGTTGAGTGTCTGAAACCCAAATCGGACACTCGGCTAGGCAAACACCGCTGAGACCTCCACACTGCCCGTAAATTTGTGTGTAAACTACCTAACGGCTACCCGTTCTGTAGACAGAAACACACAAACAAGGGGATTCATTTGAATCCTCTCCAGTCTCCATAGCCCAAGTCATTCGTGCAGTTTATTCCCTTTTTCTGTGACCGACCGCAGGGCCAAAATGCATGGAACCAATTTCGGCTGTTACCTCCAGTGCGGTCGGTCTTTTTACTACTTCCACAAATCTCCCGAACCCCTGGTCTGATCTGGGTGATTTTTGGATATGTCCCTCACCCACATCAGGGCTACCAGGGGAAATAATATTTAAAAGGGTACCCCTATGTTTAGGGGTACATCCAGAAACCCAGGGAATTTGTGTCCTGCATAATAGGATTATGAGTCAGGCTAAGGGGAGGGGATGTGTGGGCGGCAACTCATGTATGATTGGCTTCTGTACTAATTATTGTGAATCCCTCCCTTGCATGGGAGGATGCTTTAAAAGAAGGTTGAGTGATTAAAAGTTCAGTTCTGCTCCTGATGCTGTGTGTCGTCCAGTCATTGGGATCCGTATTGGGATATTCGTGGATTACCTTTGTAGCGGAGAGATGATTTCCCACAGCTTAACTCCACCAATATATCAAGAGGATGCAGGAACAAGTAATAAATCCCAGAGAATATCCAGCACAGTCAGCAATAAAATCCAATAGTATCCCATCACCTTTCCCAATCACTGGACGACACACAGTATTAGGAGTAGAACTGAGGTTTAATGGCAACATTCCTGTTTTTATGAGATTCTTCCATGCAAGGGAGGGATTCACATTAATTATACATTACACCAATCATATAGACGTTACCTCCCACACATCTCCTCCCCTTAGCTTCACAGTTAATACAATTATAATGCACATACTTTTCCCCACTTTTTAGATGTACCCCAAATATGTGTGATATACCTTTGAATACCCCCTGGTAGCCCTGATCTGGGTGGGAAACATATCCTAAAATCACCCAGATCAGACCAGGGGATCGGGTGTTATAGGAAGGTAAAGTTTTGACAGACCGCATGGGTAAAGAAGCCGAAAATAGTTCCATGAGATCTGGCTCTGCGGTCGGTCTTAATTCATGCCCCAAAAGTCCCGAAAGGCTATTCCACACATAATGGAGTCGGCAACCGGATGAATCCCCTAGTTCGTGGGATTCATCCTACCGAATGACTGGCCGTTTGTGGGTTTCTTTCGTTGTTTTCTGCCGCCCTGGAGGTCTTAGCGGTGTTCGGCTAGTCGAGTGTCCGTTTTGAGTTCCAGATCAAAAATTTGAGTTTGAGTTCCAGTCTGGTTACCCCCGCTGCTAATGTATTAAGAGACCCATTTACCCCAGTAACTGGACGACACACAGTTTTAAACACTGACAAACTTTATTGGGATGCCTTCTTTTAAGCATAGACCCCTGCAGGGGTCTCCATTCAACATAACACAATCTCAGGCAGGAGGGGGTTGGGTTCCAGATAACCATCTCTCTCTCTGGGAGATACCAACAGCACACAGGGTTACATCATCAAACACATTACATACGGGAGGAGGCGGGGTAAACTTTGGGGCTCGGCGCCCAGGTAAGGGATCCCACAGGTAAAACTTATGTTGTTAGATAGCCCCGGGTCCCGTCTGGGATCCCTGCAAATAGCGGGGCTATTGGGTGTACTGAGCCCGAGATGTCTAAAGTCTGGGGCTCGAGGCTCTGTACATCCCCAAAATCAGTTCCACAGCATTGTTTGGTTTGGTCCGGTGAATTCAAACTTTGCACCCAAACCAAGCAACTACAAATCCACTGAAAGGCGCAAAACTAATTTGCGCCTTTCAGTACCCAGGTAGGAGCGGATTTTCGCTGCCCAATAAGAAGAAAGGGAGTGAAACCCGATTGCACCAATTCGCTGAAAGGTGCAAAACCAATTTGCACCAATCAGCGCTCAGTGAGGAGAGAGGTTTCGTCGCCCAATCAAAAGAAAAGGCGCAAAACCCCGTTATAACGAGCGCTCCCGGTTTGATTGTGTTTGAAGCTTGTGGTCTGCGGTTTTCACACCTTGTTAGAGAGGTGTGCGCATTCTAACTAAATATTCTAAATGGGGTATCCGGGTGGTCCGGCGCATGGGAGTCCGTGCACCGAGGCGCCCACATGTAGTTAAAAAATATTTTGCATGATTTAATGTGAAAATTACAGAAAGGGGGAAATTAAAAAAGGAAAACATACATTCCAGGAGAGCACATCCACACAGGAGAGGGCAATTCACAGTTGGGCAGCAGTCCTGCCACACCTAGAATTTGAGCTCTTTGTCTGTTCACCCATAAGTTACCCGTTTCATATTACATGCACCCACACTTATTATATATCATTTTGTTCAGCATAAAGACTTTTATTTCATCTAAAAAAAAGTGTTAGAAATTAAGATATTTTGTTATTTTCTTAGTTCTGCATGGCATTTTAAAGGGACACTATAGCCACCCAGACCACTTCAGCTCAATGAAGGGGTCTGGGTGTCAGGTCCCTCAGGTTTTAACCCCCTCGAAAGCAAACATAGCAGTTTCAGAGAAACTGCTATGTTTACATTTGGGGTTAATCCAGCCTCTAGTGGCTGTCTTCCAGACAGCCACTAGAGGCGCATCTGCAACGCTGGAGGCGCATCTGCAACGCTGGAGGCGCATTTCGCCTGCATCATGCAGAGCGTCCATAGGAAATGCTTTCCTATGGACACTTTGAATGCGCGCGCGGCACTTGCTGCACATGCGCATTATGCTCCGCTGATGTCGGGGGGGGGGGGAGAAACACTAGCGCCGAGGTAGCCCGGCGCTGGATTAAGGTAAGCTGCTGAAGGGGTTTTAACCCCTTCAGTGCCACGGGAGGGGGACCCTGAGTGTGGGGGCACCCTCAGGGCACTATAGTGTCAGGAAAACCACTTTGTGATCCTTTAACTGTGAACGTCATAATACTGTTTTTAGAGCACTAGCTCAGTGTTGGGCCGACCACCCAGCCGTTTGTCAGTTAAGCTGTGTGGTCGGTTAACCAGCAGCATACTCCACATGCAGGATGGTCCAGCTGTTCTACGGTTTGTTCAGTAAACTCCATTCACCGAACCCCATAGTAAAAAGGCACGATCAAGCCTTTATACTGTCTGAAAACAAAGTTTTAGCTGTGGGCCATAGTCCTGGGGCAAGAGGCTGGCAATCAGGCCCCTCCAAAACCGTTGAACAGCCGGACCACCCTGCATGTGGAGTGTGCTGCTGGTTAATCGCCCAGAAGCTGTGGTTAACCGCAGCTTAATCGACAAACGGCTGGGTGGTCGGCGTTCATATGAACGAACACGTGGCGACCATCTGGCCAGCTCAGGTCACCCCCGAAGCTGTGCGCTAGATAAGTCAGAGAAGGCACCTGCTTACCTTAATGGCAGGTGCCTGCTCTGCCAACAAATCGCAGTGTACGGAGGAGAGGGGGATGGAGAAGGAAGGCGGCGATCTCTCACTCCTACATCTCGCGCCCTCTGTGATACCAGGAGACGGAATAGGATGTCATTCCGGCCCCGGCATACTAAACAGCGTGCTGAAGGAGTGAGGAGCTGCCCCACACTGGACCCCAGTGAGGTGAGTGTTTGAGTGTCAGTGAGAGTGTGTGTGAGTGTCTGCCTGTGTGTGTGTGTCTGTCAGTGACTGAGTGTATGTCAGTGAGTGTGTGTGTCAGTGAGTGTTTGACTGTCAGTGTGTGTGTGTGTGTGTCTGTCAGTGAGTGAGTATGTCAGTGAGTGTGTGTGTGTGTGACTGTCTGTCAGTAAGTGTGTGTGTGTCTGTCAGTGAGTGTATGTCTGTCAGTGAGTGTGTATGAGTGTATGTCTGTCAGTAAGTGTGTGTGTGTCTGTGAGTGTGTGTGTGTGTGTGTCTGTGAGTGAGTGAATGTCTGTCAGTGAGTGAGTGTCTGTCTGGCTGACAGTAAGTGTCTGTGTGTGTGTCTGTCAGTGAGTGTGTGTGTGCATGTGTGTGTCTGTCTGTCAGTGAGTGAGTGTAAAAGTGGATCTTTGCCTAGGGCGTCAGAAATCCTTGCACCGGCCCTGATACTGATATGTTACAGGTATATACGGCAGAATTCTGCAGTAAGAATCCAAGTCAGTGATAAATAGTCGCACATACCGTGCCCTGACTGAAACACTAGCAGAGATTGTGTGCCGCTTTTGGGACACCTTATGAAATATTTTTCACAAAGTTTCAAACTAAATTAGACTTTCACCCATGAATAT
Source organism: Pelobates fuscus (assembly GCF_036172605.1). Taxonomy (NCBI): domain Eukaryota; kingdom Metazoa; phylum Chordata; class Amphibia; order Anura; family Pelobatidae; genus Pelobates; species Pelobates fuscus. The sequence continues at coordinate 149,614,434 of NC_086326.1, read as the reverse complement.
GGTGTATGGGGTTTTGGAAAGTTACAGGGTCAATTATAGGGCTTGCCTATACCTGGAAATTTCACAAATTGATTTTCTGGGCCTTTGAGAGAGTATGGCCAGGGCCGGCCTTAGGGGTGTGCGAGCTGTGCGGCCGCACAGGGCGCCATGGAGCAGGGGGCGCCGTGCGGCCGCACAGCCGATTTAAAAAAAAAAAAATTATTTTTTTTTAATTTGCAGCGGGGGCGGAGCTTACCGTGCGGCGGGGGCGGAGCTAAAAGCGCCGGAAAACGGCTGCAGGGGAAGCAGGAAGGAGTCCCTGCTTCCCCACCAAACAGTCACCAGGAGCTGCACTGCCTCAACAATGAACTCCACAGGTAACTGTGTGATTGTCAGGTGAGTGTGACTCTCTGTCTGTGTGTATTACTGTCTGTGTGTGTATGACTGTCTGCCTCTGTGTGTCTGTGTGTATGACTGTCTGCCTGTGTGTGTCTGTGTGTGTGTGTATGACTGTCTGCCTGTCTGTGTGTGTGTGTGTGTGTGTGTGTGTGTGTGTGTATGACTGTCTGCCTCTGTGTGTCTGTGTGTATGACTGTCTGCCTCTGTGTGTCTGTGTGTATGACTGTCTGCCTCTGTCTGTGTGTGTGTGACTGTCTGCCTCTGTATGTCTGTGTGTATGACTGTCTGCCTGTGTGTGTCTCTCTGTGTGTGTGTGTATGACTGTCTGCGTGTGTGTGTGTGTGTGACTGTGTGTGTGTGTGTATATGACTGTCTGCCACTGTGTCTGTCTGTATTACTGTCTGCCTCTGTGTGTGTGTCTGTGTGTATGACTGTCTGCCTCTGTATGTATGACTATCTGCCTGTGTGTGTCTGTGTGTGTGTGTATGACTGTCTGCGTGTGTGTGTGTCTGTGTGTATTACTGTCTGCCTCTGTGTGTGTGTCTGTGTGTATTACTGTCTGCCTCTGTGTGTGTCTGTGTGTATTACTGTCTGTGTGTGTCTGTGTGTATGACTGACTGTCTGCCTGTGTGTGTCTGTGTGTATGACTGTCTGCGTGTGTCTGTGTGTGTATGACTGTCTGCCTCTGTGTGTATGACTGTGTGTGTGTCTGTGTGTATTACTGTCTGCCTCTGTGTGTGTCTGTGTGTATTACTGTCTGTGTGTGTATGACTGACTGTCTGCCTGTGTGTGTCTGTGGGTGTGTGTGTGTGACTGACTGCCTGTGTGTGTGTGTGTGTGTGTGTGTGTGACTGTCTGCCTGTGTGTGTGTGTGTGTATGACTGTCTGCTTGTGTGTGTGTGGATGTCTTCCTGTGTGTGTATGGCCGTCTGACTCTGTGTGTGTGTGTGTGTCACATACAACCAATACACGCATATCACACACTGTTAATATACCCATTACAAATATCACACATAGCATACATATCACACACAGTCATCACACGTACTATTACATACACAGACAACACAAACATAACAGCATACATGGATGCGGGGGGGGGGGGGCGCTGTGAAGATTTTTCGCACAGGGCGTCTAAATGCCTAAGGCCGGCCCTGAGTATGGCATCCTGGGTAATAACATTTCCACCATTATAGCAAACCATATGCAAAAGTAGGCAACACACAGTATTTCAAATGGCGCAATATGAGTTGTTTGCGCTAGCCAGTTTAGCACAAATGCTTGCCCCATTTAGTCATCATATTTTCTTTTGTGGGGTTTTTACACACAGTAATTACGTTTTCACAGGAAATGTCATTATCCAGATTTGAGTTAGGGCTATAAAGTTTCTGTATTTGTATTACACATTGTCTAATGCATATAAGAGTACCCACATGTAGCGGTTTTCCAGGTAAGTAAAAAGCCAAATATGTTAGATGCCATTTTCACCTTGTAAAATCGACAAAGTGATTTTCTGCGCCTATGTGGCCTTTGAGAGAACATGGCATCCTACAAAAGAAAATTGCCCCCATGATGGCATACCATTTTAACAAGTGTTTTAACTGTAGTATTTTAAGTTGATCGGTTTGGCCACTGTGAAGAAAATAGACTGAGTCCGGTATTTTCTTCTGTGTTCAGGCTTTTCTGCAGTATTTTGTTCATTTTGGATTTATTAGTTTGGTAGTTTAAAACTACCGAACACCGACCACCCTCCTGGCTCATTAACTTCAAAAGAACCGTCTATTAAAAACTGTCTGGGCGGCTGCTGTTCATATAGCTGAATACCATGTGGAACAGAAAACGGCGGCCATCTTGTTTGCACAAAAGGAGGCAGCGGGACTTGGTCGTCGAGTGTCTGGAACTAAAATCGGACACTCGACCTCCCGAACCACCGCTGAAACTACCGAACGCCTGCATCCTTTAGTTGCCAAACAGCCAGGAGAGCGCCATTCAGTAGTTTGGTACATATGAACAAAGGGAGCAATCGCTCCAATGAGCCAGGAGGATCTATTCGGGACTTTTATTTGTTTTATGCCATTTACTGAATTGACCGACCGCACACGCGGAATTCCTGGAACTGTTTTGGGCAGGAGCCTCGTGTGTGGTAGGTAACTTATGACTTCTATACTTTTTGAGAACCCCTGAACCGATCTGGGTGAAATTTGGATTTGTTGGTCCCCCAGATCGGGGCTATCATGGGATATGTAATTTGTGGGGATACCTTGTGTGGAAAGGGGTGTTCTAATTTTTGGGGAAATTGTGTGTCCTCTCCCTGGAGATAATTGAGTTATTCCTTAACTTATCTCAATATCTCCCAGGCAGAGAGAGGGTGGGGGTTACTGTAAATCTGTATGTTGATTGGTTATTGTCTTTGTTTACTGTGGGAGGTCCTCTTGAAGGAGGATTCTCATAAAAGCCAGTGTGGCCTCAATAAAAATCATTCCTGTTTCACCCTTCATGAAGTCTAGGCTCATGCTTGGGGAATATTCTACTTGCTGAGGAGAATCGGTCTTGGAAGCTGCATTCATCTACACTATTCCTCTACCTCCTAACTGCAGTTATAATCACTTATGCTCAGCTATTGGGAAAGGAATAGAAGACCGCAGTACCATAACCACTGCAGGTCTTAACACACCTTATAATGCCTGGGCTTAACATAAACAGCGACAGACCAAGGTCAGGGAAATCCAGAAGTCAGAGTAGTCAGTATAACAAAACTAGTATGTCAGTACAGGCAGCTAACAAAGTGTAATTAAGACAAGCTGTCAAAGTCCCATATAGAGCGATTCAATAGTTCAGCTCTGTACTGTTGGTTATAAAACAGTCTGTTATCTAAAGGGAAAGTAGAGATGGGCAGGAAGGGCGGTAATAACTGGAGTCCTTTCAGACACCTTTCTTGCTTTCTTATAGCAAACACGATTCTTTCTCTGGGGTAACTTTTTACAAGGGAAATTTCCCGGTGGGCCGTCGGCACCTGGGGCCGTGCAGATACCTGTGTCTGCTGGAGGCCGCTGGGGGACTTGTACTGGCGGCCGCTGGGGGAGCTGCGCTGTCTCTGCTCCCCAGCGCGCAGCTTAATGAGACCAGGGTCGGAATATGACGTCATATTCCGGCCCCGGTCTCATTCAGCAGCGAGGTGTGTGTGTCTGTCATGGTGTGTGTGTGTGTCTGTCTGTCTGTCCGTCATGGTGTGTGTGTCTGTCTGTCATGGGGTGTGTATCTGTCCGTCATGGGTCGTGTGTCTGTCTGTGTCCTGGTGTGTGTGTGTGGGTCTGTCTGTGTCATGGTCTGTCATGGTGTGTGTGTGTGTCTGTCATGGGGTGTAATGATATTGATGTTACAAAGTGTTGGAGTCCAGTAGCCAAATCAGCAATGTTTTCTGCCAGAGGTAGCCACTCGTTACCCAGGTGGTTGAGCCCCTGAGCCTTGAGTGGCCTTCTGGTCTTAAGCAGAGATGGGAGACTGGAACAGAGAGATGGTAATCGTAGTGAGGCAAGCCGAGGTCAGTGGGAAGGAGAAGCAGCAAAGTCAAAAACGGTCCAAAATCAGCAACAGGTAGGAGAAACAGGAACAAGCTTGATTAGAGAGTACAGGAACCACAATAATCTGGCAACGGTACAGAGACAGGAAGTGGCTTTTATAGGCCAAGAACCAGACACATGACCAGACACAGCTGAAGAGACTTGTCACTGATACCAATGCTTATAGAGTCAAGGTTACCAGATCTCAGGTACATTTGCAAAAGGCAGGCTGGTGTAGTGGTAAGGAAGAGGTTTAGCAGCATGTAAACCAGGGTTCAAAACCCAGCAGAGTCAGTTCTTTACATTACTCCCACCTCTACAGGCGCAGCCTCTGGATGCCCTATTTCCTGGTTTAGCAGGGTACTGTGCATGGAAAGACTGAAGAAGATCAGGAGCATGATCTATCCTCTTCACCAAAGAACCAAATATTGAAGCTTGTTGCGGAATATCCTGGAGTCAAGAATTTTTTCCACCTCGTATTCATCTTCACCATCCACGAGGACTGGTGGTGGGGCAGGCAGGGCTCGACCAGGGAAAGTATTTTTATGAAAAGGTTTAAGCAGTGCAACGTGAAACACCGGATGTATTTTCATGGAATCTGGAAGTTGCAGACGGAAGGTGACAGCATTGATCTGAGCGATGATCTCAAAAGGTCCCATGAACTTTTGACCCAATTTATGAGAAGGAATCCTAAGCTTAAGATTCTTTGTTGACAGCCAAACCTTGTCACCAACATGATAAACTGGGGCCTCCTTTCTATGCCTATCAGCAGCTCTTTTGTAACATTCCTGAGCCTCCGAAAGAGTCTTCTTCAGCAGTTCTTGGGAATCTCGTAAGGCGGTTAGCCGGTCAGTGACTGCAGGAATGGAAGTAGTAATTGGGAGACTCACTAGAAAGGTTGGATGGTAACCATAATTAGCAAAAAATGGGCTCAGAGAAGTGGAGCAGTGTTGGGCATTGTTATAGGCAAATTCCGCCGTGGGTAGAAAATCCAGCCAGTCATCCTGCAGGTAACTAATATAGCACCGCAAATATTGTTCTAACGTCTGGTTGGTTCGCTCATTCTGTCCATTACTTTGTGGATGAAAAGCTGACGACAGATTTACATTAATACCTAGAATAGAACAAAAATATTTCCAAAAATGAGATGTAAACTGCACTCCCCTGTCAGAAATTACTTCATCAGGCACTCCATGCAAGCGAAATATTTCCCGAATAACTAGGTCAGCAGTCTGTTTAGCTGAAGGGAGACCACGAGCTGGTATGAAATGACTCATCTTAGTTACCCGGTCCACAACAACAAGAATGGTAGTGTGTTCCTTAGAGGGGGTTAGTTCCACAATAAAGTCCATGGATATAGATCCCCAGGGACGATGGGGAATAGGAAGAGGCTGAAGCATGCCAACAGGGGATGAGCGAGGAGTCTTATGTCTGGCACATACATCACAAGAGGACACATACTTCTTAACATCCTCATAATATTTAGGCCACCAAAAGGATCGGGTAAGTAGTTCTTGTGTCTTTCGGATTCCTGGATGACCTGCTGGTTTTGAGTCATGGTAGAGACGTAAAACGTCCAGTCGCACTGATTCTGGAACAAACAGACGTTGTTGAAAAATCCAAAACCCATTAAGCATGGTCATATGAAGATCACGAGGAGGATCACGAGGAGGATCACGAAAAACTGGATCATCAGCGTAGCCCTTTTTAATGCAAGACATTAGATCAGAAGGAAAGGTAACTCCTAAAAATCTACTCTCAGGCAAGATGGTGGCTTTGGGTACTGTAGTATGAGGGGGTCAGCTATCCTAGACAAGGCATCGGCCTTGCCATTTCTGGAACCAGGGCGGTATGAAATCAAAAAATTAAACTTTGAGAAAAATAGGGACCAGCGTGCTTGTCTGGCTGACAGTCTCTTAGCTGATTGAATACATTCCAGATTTTTGTGATCTGTGAGGACAGTAATTGGATGGGTGGCTCCCTCCAAGAGATGTCTCCATTCGGCAAAGGCAGCTTTTATAGCCAAAAGTTCTTTATTCCCTATGTCATAATTTCTTTCTGCTGTTAACATCTGGCGGGAATAGAAGGCACATGGATGTAACAACATCTTAGGTCCAGTCCTTTGAGACAGTATAGCCCCAACAGCTGAATCAGAAGCATCTACCTCTACAGTAAATGGCAATTCTGGCTGAGGATGTACCAGGATAGGGGCAGATGTAAACAGAGTCTTTAATCTGGAAAATGCAGTGTCAGCCTTATTGGACCACTGAAAAGGAGTCCCTTTACGTGTAAGTTCAGTGATCGGTGTAATAACGGCAGAGAAATTCTTAATGAAACGCCGGTAAAAATTGGCAAACCCCACAAATCTCTGAATATCTTTTTCATTCTTGGGGATGGGCCAGTCCAGCACAGCTTTAATTTTACTTGCGTCCATACTTAAACCTTTAGGAGTTATTACATATCCCAGGAATTGAATTTCTGTTTGTTCAAACTCACATTTTTCCAGTTTAATGTATAGGTGGTGGGTACGAAGGCGCTCAAGAACAATGCAGACCTGTTTTCTGTGATTTTCAAGATTATCAGAAAATATCAGGATATCATCCAAATATGCCACAACAAACTGATCCAGGAGATCCCGTAGTACATCATTGATTAGATGCTGAAAAGTTGCAGGGGCATTACAAAGCCCAAATGGCATTACTAGATATTCGTAATGTCCGTACCTGGTTCTGAAAGCTGTTTTCCATTCATCATTTGGTCTTATGCGAACCAGATTATATGCCCCCCGTAGATCAAGCTTCGTAAATATTTTAGCTGAACGAAGTCTCTCCAGAAGTTCAGGAATGAGAGGCAAGGAATAGCGTTTTTTAACAGTGATTTTATTAATGTCCCTGTAATCGACACATGGCCGTAGACTGCCATCTTTCTTTTCTACAAAGAATATAGGAGCTCCTGCTGTAGAAGTAGATGGTCGAATAAAGCCTTTGGCAAGATTTTCTTGTATGTATTCACGAAGTGCTTTCAATTCAGGCTCAGAAAGGGAGTATATACGGCCAAATGGGATAGCAGCTCCAGGTAGCAGCTCTATGGGGCAATCATAAGGCCTGTGAGGTGGAAGCTGATCAGCATTCTTCTTATCACAGACATCTGCAAAATCCCGATATTGTAGAGGAAGCTTAGTTAAGTTTGTATCAACCATTTCATTAATTGTTGTGGCAACAGGTGTTGCCTTAGAGGGTTGACAATTCATTAAGCAGTGTTCTGAAGGAAAGGACAAAGTTCTAGTCTTCCAATCAATCTGTGGGTTATGCAGAGCAAGCCAGGGTATACCCAAAATCACTGGAAACTGTGTTGAGGAAATTAGGTGGAAAGATATAGACTCATGGTGATTTACTTCCAGAATCAATTTTAAGGGCACAGTCTCATGTGTAACCGGGCCTGACGTAAGTGGAGAACCGTCTACTGTTTCCATTAACACAGGTGAAGATTTAGGGATAGACTGAATTTTATTTCCTGCTGCAAATTTAATATCCATAAAGTTTCCGCCTGCTCCAGAATCTATCATAGCTGTAGTTTAAATTTTATTATCACCATATTGCAAAGTGATGGGCACCACCAAATGAGGATTTTGAGTCATCATACCCTCTTCACCCTGAGCCAGAGAAAACAAGGGTTGTATGACAGAATCCAGTTGGTCTGAAATCTGGGATTGGTGTTGAATCTGTGCACCCTCAGCAGTCATAGCTATTGTTCTTTTAGACTTGCTAGGGCAATTGATGGCATAATGCCCTGCACTACCACAATACAGGCATAAATTGTGAGTGCGTCGCCACTGTTTTTCTTCATTGGATAATGACCCTCTTATTAGATCTACCTGCATAGCCTCAGGTTCAGAGTCCGTAGGTGTTTGTGGGGTCGGAGTAGAAATTCTTGAATAGAAAGTAGGAGTAGCACTTGGTTTAAAAGAGCCCTGTCTTTCCAATCTTCTTTCTGAAAGTCTCCGATCAATACGGATAGCCAACCGCACAAATGCATCAAACTCAACAGGAAGATCAACACGAGCTAGCTCATCTTTTATAGCTTCTGAGAGACCCCTTCTGAAGTGGAACCTCTGGGCTGATTGGTTCCAAGTAGTATCAGCAACCCACTGTCTGAATTCAGCAGCATATTCAGCCACAGAGCGCCTCCCTTGTTGTAAATGAAGGAGAGTGGCTTCTGCTGTAGCACAGCAATTGGGGTCATCAAAAACTAGGCACATGGCCTCAAGAAAGTCTTTTAAATTTCCCAAGACTGGACTGTCCTGTTCCAGAAAAGGGGAGCCCCAAGCCAGGGCTTCATCTTTGAATAGGGAGAAAATAAATCCCACCTTCTCTCTTTCAGATGGAAAACGGTTAGGTAACATCATGAAATGCAAACGGCATTGATTTAGGAAACCCCTAAATTTTTTGCGGTCTCCTCCAAATTTTTCTGGTAGAGGCAAGCGGGCATCTTGTGCAGGTGTAACAGTAGTAGCAGCAGCAGCCGCAACATCATGTGCCCTGTAGCTGGTAAGCTCACTATGCATTGATCGAACTTCATTTTGCAGTTCAGCTACCTGATCTTGCAGCACTTGAATGGTCTGTGCCTGGGTCTGCATAGTTCTTGCATTATAAGCAACCTGCTGGGCCAATGCAGAATCTGATCCGACGGTCTCCATGAATGGGCCAGATTATTCTGTAATAATATTGATGTTACAAAGTGTTGGAGTCCAGTAGCCAGATCAGCAATGTTTTCTGCCAGAGGTAGCCACTCGTTACCCAGGTGGTTGAGCCCCTGAGCCTTGAGTGGCCTTCTGGTCTTAAGCAGAGATGGGAGACTGGAACAGAGAGATGGTAATCGTAGTGAGGCAAGCCGAGGTCAGTGGGAAGGAGAAGCAGCAAAGTCAAAAACGGTCCAAAATCAGCAACAGGTAGGAGAAACAGGAACAAGCTTGATTAGAGAGTACAGGAACCACAATAATCTGGCAAAGGTACAGAGACAGGAAGTGGCTTTTATAGGCCAAGAACCAGACACATGACCAGACACAGCTGAAGAGACTTGTCACTGATACCAATGCTTATAGAGTCAAGGTTACCAGATCTCAGGTACATTTGCAAAAGGCAGGCTGGTGTAGTGGTAAGGAAGAGGTTTAGCAGCATGTAAACCAGGGTTCGAAACCCAGCAGAGTCAGTTCCTTACATGGGGTGTGTATCTGTCATGGTATATGTGTGTTTCTGTGTCTGTAATGGTGTATATGTGTGTTTAAAAATAGTGGTTTTTTTTTCCCACGCAGCGTGCTGGTCTCCCCTCGACTGGCCCTGCCTCTATGGCTGAGATCATCAAGCTTGATGATCTCAGCCAATCCAATGCTTTGCCATAGGATTGGCTGCAAAACGCTACAGCATCTCCTCATAGAGATGCATTGAATCAATGTATCTCTGTGGGGAATGTTCAGCACCTACAGAGTGTGGAGGCCCTGAATGTAGGTGCACTGACACAGGAAGCACCTCTAGTGACCGTTTGAGTAACTGTCACTAGCGGTGTCACTTTGAAGCAATGTAAACACTGCCTTTTCTCTGAAAAGTCTGTAGGGACATGCTATAGACACCAGTGTGGTGACATTCTTTCATCAAACTAGCATGGTGACCAGGGGTCATGTGATCAAGTTCATGTAGATCTTTCTTACAGGGGGATAAGCTTTACTTTGATATGGTAATTGATATGGTAATTTACAAGTCAGGAAAGAGATAGCCACTCCCCCCTCTATCCTCATTCCTCTCTCTGTTCCTTCTTGGCTGTGCTGCAGAGCAGATGTGCAGACGCCATGTGCTATCTTGGTGAACCATGTTATACGCTATTGCTTCCTTTTCTTCCTTGGTGGATGTGATGTTGGACTTGCAGCAGTGAGCCATTACTAGATGTGAAGGCCTAACCGTGGGTGAGATCAAACGTGTGGGGAAGGGGATTACTATATAGATAGATAGATTTAAAAGGGTTGCTCCGTGGGTCTGGGCTGTGTGTTTGTGATATATTTATAGTATTGTGTTGTTGCCTTCTAAATAAATACCTTTTAATGTAGACGAACCTTGTGTAATATATATATTAATTTGGTGATACACCACAACCAGTACCACTACATTAAGCTGTGTGTGTGTGTCTGCTAGTGAGTGAGCTTGCTTGCATGTGTGTGCCTGCTAGTAAGTGAGCTTGTGTTTTTATGTCAATGAGCTGATGTATATTAGTGAGATTGTTTGTCTATGAGGCTGTGTATCAATGAGCTTTTGTGTGTCATTGATATGTCAGTGTCTGCATGTGAGTATGCTTACTGTATAATTAAACAATCTACTCTGAAAGGACCAATATTTTATATTAGAAAAAGCAATATATATATATATGTATATATATATATATATATATAGCAATAGAAAGAAATATACCAGCACTTATATGTCCTGATGAAAGCTCTGAGGGAGAGCTGAAACGTTGAAATTGTACTTTGGAATAAAAGGAAAACTTCATTTGAAAATCCGAGGAGTGCTGGTATATTTCTTTCTATTGATGTGCATGAGCTACCAGAGCACCAGGTACTAAACAAACAGTGAAGAGTGCAAGAGCTGTCTGCATTTATATATATATATATATATATATATATAAAAGAAAAAATATAAAGTATTCCTGCACTCACGCTCAAGGTCCCTTAGAAACCGGGTGCTAGCAAGCCATGGCTAGTATTATCCATGTATCCAAAGTAGGTTGTAGCGGAGAGCTGCTATTACACAGGTTATCTCCACTTAAGATCCCAGTAAGGCTCAGGAACAAGTATTAGAAATCCATAAGGCAATAATTCCAGCAGGCAAAACAATCCAACAATATCCCAACATCAATCCCAATGACTGGACGACACACAGCATCAGGAGCAGAACTGAACTTTTAATCACACAGATTCCTTATAAAGGCTTCTCCCATGCAAGGGAGGGATTTACAATAATTGGTACAGTAGCCAATAGTACAGTAGTTACCTCCCATACATCTCCTCCCCTCAGTGTGACACATAATTCACTTATAAATGCTACAGTTTCACCCGGTTTCTGGATGTACCCTAAAACAGCCAGGTACAATTGTCTAAGTGGCACCCCCTGGTAGCCCTGATCTGGGTGACCAACATATTCGAAATTCACCCAGATCGGACCTGGGGTTCGGGAGTTAGGTGGAAGAGACAATTTGACTGACCGCACATGAGGTGGTAGCCGAAAAGAGTTCCATGTGTTTTGGCCCTGCGGTCGGTCTCCGTTCAGACCCAAATCCTTAAATCGGTATTCGTCTGAATACCCTTGTTCGGCACTTTTAATTCACCGAACAAGGGGCTGGTTGGCCCCTCCGTTCGGGAGTTACGGAGCTCTGGAGGTCTCAGCAGTGTTCGGGTAATTGAGTGTCCGATTTGAGTTCCAGACACTCGACGACCAAACACCGCTGAGGTTTTGTGCGTATGATGGCATCTATAAAGTACCGATTGTACCAATTAACCTGCGGTTAGAGAAGTGTGAAAGCCTAATAAGGTACACACTTCTCTCTGGGGTGGTCTACAGGTTCGGTAGTTTTCATTCGTATGGAATACGGATGAAAACTAACGAACAAACATACGAATGATGCATACAATTTCAGTTATACAGGAAAATAAACACACATATTGCATTTTTAACATAACCCTTGAGGACAGTCCAATGCCATCCGCTACATAGGTTGCAGCACTCTCGAATAAAAGTCCAAAATTTATTAATACATATTTAAAAGACGATCAACGTTTCAGTCCTACATGGAGGACTTTCAGCAGGATTAAACTAAAACAATTAAAAAAAAAAAAGAGGTAGCATTGTAATCTCCAAGTAAAATTTCCTTAGTTTTGTAAAATCAACTATTTTCCCCAGATTCTCTTGTAAAGAAACCCTTTTTTCTTGTTAAATAATACCCTTTTTCCATTAAGTATTGATTAGCAATCTGGTTTTTAACCCTTGACCATTCGATTACATCCTCATTTTTCCAGTGTCTATCTAATGTAATTTTCATGGCCAATAGGATTTGAATAGACAAGGCGTTTTTAGGAAAGATCATATTATCCAATCCAAAATGAAGAAGAGCAGTAAGAGGTGACATTGGGACTATTATATCCATTAAGTCAGATATCAAAGCAAACGTTTTCCGCCATATCTTATCAATTTTTCTGCAAGCCCACTCCATATGAAACAAGTTGCCATTCTGTTTTTTACACCTCCAGCATAATGGGTTTGGCTTTAAATCTAAATAATTTTTCAGGATATAAGTGCCATCTATATACAACTTTGAAGTGAAGTTTCTGTAGTGATAAGCAGTAAGTTATCTTGCCCAGTTGGGCCCAACTTTCCCACCAACGTTCTCTATCTATTTGACTAGATATTTCCTTTCCACATGTCTCTAGAGCTTTAACTTTTATAAAAGGTGTAAAAAAATATTTTATATTGCCTTCCTGCCTTATTTTGTGAAGTAGAGGCTCTAAAGTTAAAATATACAGCACTGGAGCAAGGGGGCAGCCCTGCCTAGTACCATTATTTATTTGAAAACTATTTGTTAAGAATCCTTGATCTGAACTTATTGAGGTTGGTGTAGAATATATAGCCATTATTGCGTCTGATATTAAATTACCAAATTTCAACTTGTTCAAAACTTCCTGTAAGAAATGCGAACTGACCCTGTCAAAGGCTTTCTCTGCATCCAATGACAGGGCCAGTGTGGGAATACTTTTAGTGCTCGTGTAATTTAATATGTCTATTATTTTCATGGTGTTGTTACTTGCATATCTGTTTTGTATAAATCCCACTTGATTTTGATGTATTAAAAGTGACATTATTCCTTTTAGTCTCTCAGCAAGTATTGAAGAATATATTTTTGTGTCACCATTAGTAAGTGACATAGGTCTATAATTCGTAACTCTAGTTCTATCTTTGTCTTCTTTTGGATTAGGTACTATTTTGGCTTGCAACATTTCCATGGGAAAACTTTTTTTTCAATCTAATTTTATTAAATGAGAGATATGATGATATAATGGGGGACATTTTTTTTTTTTATAAAATAAATTCGAAAAACCATCTGGGCCTGGGGATTTATTATTTTTCAATCTGTCAATTGCCTTTTGAACCTCTTCAATATTAAATGGAGCTTCTAATTTAGAATTTTGTTCTAAATTTAAGCTTGGAAGTTTAAGCCCTCTTGAATATTTCTTAATTTCTGATTTATTTTGCTTATCCTCTGAGATGTTATAAAGTGAGGAGTAATACTCCAGAAAAGCTTTCCCTATATCTCTTGGACTCAGAGCTATCCCTTTCTCTGTGATAATTTAAATAATCCTTGCTTTAGCATGTTCCTTTCTGAATTCATTTGTTAATAGTTTATCTGCCCTATTTCCAAGATAATAAAATTTTTGTCTAAATCTCACCATTAATCTATTTGCTCTCAACATCAATCGTTCCTTTATTGCTGCGTTGATTGCGCTTATTTGGTTTGTTGTTTCTAAACCCGTATTTATTTTGTTTTTTATATTTAATTTATACAAGTCACCATACAGATCAGAGATTTTTTTTTAATCTTTCCTTTTGTGTTGACTTTCCATTTTTATTAAATGAACTCGGATAACACATTTATAAGTGCACCAAGCTGTCGGAGTATTTACTTCTTTTCCAGTTCTCTTTAAAATAAATATCCATTCTATCACTTAGTAAATCCCGCTTCTTGCCCTTTTGTATTCTTCTATCCATGGTGGGGTCTGCAACGCAGTTAAAATCCCCCATACATAGTAAGGCCCTGTGAAGAAAACCCCTGTTTTATGGACTTAGTTAGACTGTTTTGTCCCCCCCCCCTCTTAGAACACCAGCTTAAACCCTTAATAAATGTAATATTTTAAAACTCTGTCTGACCCTTTTAACTGTCATTTTGTTTTCCTCTGAGCAGGAGTGGTTATACTGCATGAATACTGTTGCTTTGTGTGCATTAAACAGATCTCTACCCAGCATTAAGCCTCGGCTCATGTGTGGAGGGTTATGCTATGCTTGTGTCTACACCTGGAAGGATTATTCGCTAACTACTGGGAGAAAGGGAACCCAAGACAGTCAGAGAGGGTTGGACCGTCACAATTGGTGGCAGTGGCGGGATCGTCCCTTTCTCGTGAATTTATAATTCAAGGCTGAACCTGGAGCATGCATGGAAGCTTACTACAGCAAGCGCAACACCCTGAAAGACTGGAGGTACGAAGGGGCAGCGGCAGCAATAAAACCAAGCACTGTATTGTAAGCGAACTAATGGAGCTGGACAGGGAAAGCGTGGCAGCGGCAACGCCGGCTGTTCATGCAGAAGAAAGTGAAGTGGACCGAGAAATAAGGGAATGGCTGGCGCTGTTCGGGCCAAACCCTGCGCCAGAAATCATTCTTCGCATAATTGACAGTGCGAATGAAAATGCGAATAAGCGACGGGAATTACAAATCCGCTAAATGGAGGCGCAGAGAACTACAGCGGTCGCACCGAACAGTTCCAACTTTAACCCCGAACTGTGGAAAATTCCCTTCAGCGCATTCAAAGCATTTGAGGAGGCTGCTATTTGGCGGACTTTGAGAGACAATGTGCCCTACACAAGATACCAGAAGGGGAACGGGTTTCAATTGTGGCTGGAAAGCTCTCTGGCAAAGCAGCTGATGCATTCAGAGTTATTCCTGATCAGGACATAAGCAGCTATGAGCGGGTGAAGGAAGCCCTCCTAGCCCGGTACGCAATGACCCTAGAGGCGTCCCGGCGAAAATTCCGGGAGTCCAGGAAGACAGCAACCGATTCGTACACAGAGTGGGCTTGCAGGCTGCATCGGGCAGCCACCCACTGGGTGAATGGATGTCAAGCTACCACCCTGGAGGAATTATTACAGCTGGTGCTGCTTGAACAGTTTTTCTCACTGCTACAAATGGATGTAAAGGAATGGGTGAGGGATCATAACCCCCTCACCCTGCAAGAAGCAGCCCGGCTTGCAGATGAATATACGGATGCCCGCCAGCCGGAACGACCGTCCCTCAGACCTCAACCAGCACGGGTTGAGCCACCAGCACCACTGTCAGGGGGCAACAATCCACCACCACAGCGAGCCCTAGCAGCCATTAGTTGACCTCCTCAGACTACGGGACCCAGATGTTTGCGGTGCAAGCAGGTGGGACACTACCGCAGGGATTGCCCAATGGAACCCACCCAATCTACATGGAATCGTCCATCCGGTACCAGCTCCCGACCAGGAGTGCACACCATCGACTACCCCGTGTCCTCTACCTGGGAGGCCCGGGAGTTAACCAGGGAGGAGCCCTTGTGGTTCCTTCATGAGGCCAACCCGGTGCTGGCCGCCAGCAGAGATAATTGACAACACCACCGACAACTAGTGATGGTTAATGGCAAGACAGTGCAAGACCTACGAGATACAGGAGCCACCATCACCCTAGAACAGAGATACTTGCTCAACAACCACGAGCCACCCGGCAAATCCATCGCTATACGGGTAGCAGTGGGAGTCGTCTACAGGATTCCTACCGCCCAGGTTCATTTGGATTGGGGTGTGGGGTCTTGAACTGTGAAAGTGGGGGTCATGAAGGATTTGCCTGCAGATGTGATCCTCGGAAATGACTTAGGTCCACTTACTTCTGCCTATATGCATACACCTAACCAGGAGGTTCACGCTGTGACTATCCAAGCTCAGAGCCGCGCTGCAGAAAGCCCCTCTCAAACTCCGGAGACCCAGGTAAGACATGCTTCCCCGACTCTGATGGTAGAGCCCTTACCCCGGGACACCCCTGAAGATTTTGGGATACCGGGAAAAGGCCATCTCTGACCCAGGGGGACTGGATGGAGAACAGTATGTGTGGGAGGGGGGCCGGTTGTATAGATTTACAGATTCCCGAAGCAAAGCCCCGGGGCCAAGGCAAAAACGTCAGCTAGTGGTACCCGAGAAATACAGGCAGTAGTGATGTCGCGAACACGAAATTTTTGGTTCGCGAATGGCGAACGGGAACTTCCGCAAACGTTCGCGAACCGGCGAACCGGGCGAACCGCCATTGACTTCAATGGGCAGGCGAATTTTAAAACCCACAGGGACTCTTTCTGGCCACAAAAGTGATGGAAAAGTTGTTTCAAGGGGACTAAAACCTGGACTGTGGCATGCCGGAGGGGGATCCATGGCAAAAATCCCATGGAAAATTACACAGTTGATGCAGAGTCTGGTTTTAATCCATAAAGGGCAGAAATCACCTAACATTCCTAAATCACAATGGATATGGATTGACACCTCACATATGGATTGACACCTGTCCTCAGAGACCCTGATACACACTGACACAGAGCAGAATAGGGACTGTTCACCCTACATAGGGTCACTTGGCAGGTATGGATTGACACCTGTCCTCAGAGACCATGATACACATTGACACAGAGCAGAATAGGGACTGTTCACCCTACATAGGGTCACTTGGCAGGTATGGATTGACACTTGTCCTCAGAGACCATGATACACACTGACACAGAGCAGAATAGAGACTGTTCCCCCTACTTGGCAGATATGGATTGACACCTGTCATCAGAGCCCCTGATACACACTGACACAGAGCAGAATAGGGACTGTTCCTCCTACAAAGGGTCACTTGGCAGATATGGATTGACACCTGTCCTCAAAGCCTTTGATACACACTGACACAGAGCAGAATAGGGACTGTTCCCCCTACATAGGGTCACTTGGCAGATATGGATTGACACCTGTCCTCAGAGACCTAATTGTGTAATAATGGTAATACTATTACCTATTATATAATATTGGCAGGGGCAAGGAAATTACCTCTAAATAGATGGGTATAGGCAGAGAGTATGGAGTGATAAAGTGACAATAAGGTGATATAAAGTTAAATGTATCACAGACACACCGCCACCCTTTATCTTAGCTAGTTTCCAGAAATGCTGGATAGGTAGAAGGGCTATAAAGACTCAGAGAGGTCTAAGAAGAATCCTCTAAACTAGCCCTAATCTCCTTAAACACCTTCAAGGGTGTTCTAAGCTAAAGCTCAATCTAAACGTTTAGATGACAGCCTGATTTCCCATCACAGATGCTGGCTAGGAATAACAGTGTGCAAGACAAAGAGTGAGTCTACGTGCCCATAGTGCAGTAAAGTGTCCCTAGTGAAGTGAAAAAGAGAATAACGAGCTGGCGCCCAAGAGAATAACGAGCTGGCGCCCTATCAGGGGACGTGTATATGGCATCGATTTTAGGAGCCGGGAGATGGAAAAAGATGCTTGGTCGGTCCTCCTACTTCAAATTTGGGGCACTGCGTGTGCAATCTAATGTGCCACCAGATAGGAGTGGTGTGTTAAGTAGTACTATTCCTATCAGTTTAATCCCTGTTATGTGCCTTTTTTTTGGTTTGGTTTTTGAAGCCACAGTGCAGCACCAGAGGGCCGAAGAATTAGGCATGTACACATGCCTGAAAAATTAGGTATTTTTGCAGTTGCTGCTGTAGCAGCGGCCAGAAAAATTGATGTTTGTTTCCCAGGCAGAAAGTGCCCTTAAACATTGCGGCTTGAACCCTAGTTGGTGGCGGATAAGTCACGCAAGTCAACCGGCATTCAGAGCTAAAATACAGCAGCGTGTGGACCATTTTTAGCCCAAGGCAGCTCATCTCATCAGGCCTTTTTTAGTTGAATGTATCGCCCAGTGTCAGTCCTTTCGGGATCCATCCCTCATTCATCTTAATAAAGGTGAGGTAATCTAGACTTTTTTGACCTAGGCGACTTCTCTTTTCAGTGACAATACCTCCTGCTGCACTGAAGGTCCTTTCTGACAGGACACTTGAAGCGGGGCAGGCCAGAAGTTCTATCGCAAATTGGGATAGCTCAGGCCACAGGTCAAGCGTGTCGATATCTGCAGCTAAAGCGAGGTAGTCTGCTACCTGCCGGTCGAGTCGTTCTCTGAGGGTGGATCCCGAAGGGCTGTGGCGATGCGTAGGACTTAAAAAGCTCTGCATGTCCTCCATCAACAACACATCTTTAAAGCGTCCTGTCCTTGCCGGCGTGCTCGTGGGAGGAGGAGGATGACTTTCACCTCTTCCCCTGTTAGATTCCCATTGTGCTGTGACATCACCCTTATACGCTGTGTAAAGCATACTTTTTAATTTATTTTGAAAATGCTGCATCCTTTCCGACTTGTTGTAATTCGGTATCATTTCCGCCTCTTTCTGCTTATACCGGGGGTCTAATAGCGTGGACACCCAGTACAGGTCGCTCTCCTTCAGCCCTTTTATACGAGGGTCCCTCAACAGGCACGACAGCATGAAAGACCCCATTTGCACAAGGTTGTATGCCGAGCAACTAATTTCCCATTCCTCCTCCTCAGTGATCTCAATGAAGGTATGTTCTTCCCCCCAGCCACGTACAACACCACGGGTACCAGGTGACAACGATCACCCTGGGATGCCTGTTGTGGTTGGTCTTCCTCCTCCTCCTCAAAGCCACATTCCTCCTCTGACTCCTCTTCCTCACAATCCTCTTCCAGCATTGCCGCAGGTCCAGCAAGTGATGCTGATAAGGCTGTTTCTGGTGGTGATGGTGACCACAACTCTTCCTCTTCACGCTCATCTACGGCCTGATCCAGCACTCTTCGCAAGGCACGCTCCAGGAAGAAAACAAATGGTATGATGTCGCTGATGGTGCCTTCGGTGTGACTGACTAGGTTTGTCACCTCCTCAAAAGGACGCATTAGCCTACAGGCATTGTGCATGAACGTCCAGTAACGTGGCAAAAAAATTCCCAGCTCCCCAGGGGCTGTCCTAGCACCCCGGTCATACAAATATTCATTAACGGCTTTTTCTTGTTGGAGCAGGCAGTCGAACATTAGGAGTGTTGAATTCCAACGTGTCGGGCTGTCGCAAATCAAGCGCCTAACTTGCATGTTGTTTCGCCGCTGGATATCTGCAAAGTGCGCCATGGCCGTGTAGGAACGCCTGAAATGGCCACACACCTTCCTGGCCTGCTTCAGGACGTCCTGAAAGCCTGTGTACTTATGCACAAAGCGTTGTACGATCAGATTACACACATGTGCCATGCACGGCACATGTGTCAACTTGCCCAACTTCAATGCCGCCAACAAATTTGTTCCGTTGTCACAAACCACTTTGCCGATATCCAGTTGCTGCGGAGTCAGCCACTTTTCCACCTGTGCGTTCAGGGCGGACAGGAGTGCTTGTCCGGTGTGACTCTCTGCTTTCAAGCAAGTCAAACCCAAGACGGCGTGACACTGCCGTATCCGGGATGTGGAATAGTACCTGGGGAGCTGGGGGGGTGCCTTTGATGTGGAGCAAGACGCAGCAGCAGAAGAGGACTCAGCCGAGGAGGTTATGGAAGAGGATGGAGTAGGAGGAGTAGAGGAGGTGGCAGCAGGCCTGCCTGCAAGTCGTGGCGGTGTCACCAACTCCTCTGCAGAGCCACGCATTCCATGCTTGGCAGCCGTCAGCAGGTTTACCCAATGCGCAATGTAGGTGATATACCTGCCCTGACCATGCTTTGCAGACCAGGTATCAGTGGTCAGATGGACCCTTGTCCCAACACTGTGTGCCAGACATGCCATTACTTCCTTTTGCACAATCGAGTACAGGTTGGGGATTGCCTTTTGTGAAAAGAAATTTCGTCCGGGTACCTTCCACTGCGGTGTCCCAATAGCTAAAAAATTTTTGATTGCCTCAGACTCCACCAGCTTGTATGGTAAAAACTGGCGGGCTAATAGTTCGGACAAGCCAGCTGTCAGACGCTGGGCAAGGGGGTGACTTTCTGACATTGGCTTCTTACGCTCAAACATGTCCTTGACAGACACCTGACTGTGGGCAGATGAGCGGGAACTGCTCAAGGTCGAGAGACGGAGTGGCGGATGGTTGAGAGGGGGCAAGGAGGACAGCAGTGATTGACGTGGCTGAAGATGCTGGACCAGGAGGAGGATGGCGGCTTTGAGTTTGCGTGCTGCTTGTACTCATGTGTTGATCCCATAGGCGTTTGTGATGTGCGAACATGTGCCTACGCAAAGCAGTTGTACCTAGGTGGGTGATGGACTTCCCACTACTCAGTTTCTTTTGGCACAGGTTGCAAATGGCATCGCTGTTGTCAGAGGCAGACACACAAAAAAAATGCCACACTGCTGAGCTCTGCAATGATGGCATTCTGGTGGTGGACACAGCATGCGTTGATTGGCGTGCTGTCGGGCTGACCCCGTGTGCCGATGCATGCTGTCTGACTGTGCCACTAGCTCCTTGCGATGACCTCCCCCTGCTTCC
Source organism: Pelobates fuscus (assembly GCF_036172605.1). Taxonomy (NCBI): domain Eukaryota; kingdom Metazoa; phylum Chordata; class Amphibia; order Anura; family Pelobatidae; genus Pelobates; species Pelobates fuscus. The sequence goes on along the minus strand of NC_086326.1, from coordinate 149,594,123 downwards.
AACTCGTCTCCTCCTCCTCCTCTCTGTCTCACCATCTGAACTTTCGTCCTGTTCTTCTTCTTGCCGAGCGGGCACCCACGTGACATCCATGGACGCATCGTCATCATCAACCGCTTCACTTGTATCTGACAACTCAGCAAAGGAAGCAGCAGCGGGTACAACATCATCATCATCACACCGTACGTCCATGTGTGTAATGCTGCCTGCCTGAGACATATCCCTGTTATCTACATCCTCTGGCAATAATGGTTGCGCATCACTCATTTCTTCAAACAGATGTGTGAATAACTCCTCTGACATATCAAGTGAAGCGGCTGTGGTGCTAGTGTTGGTGGTGGCGGCAGGCAGGTGAGTGGTATCTTGAGAGGTGCCCGAAACTAAGCTGGAGGAGGATGGTGCGTCAAGGTTCCGAGCGGAAGCTGTAGAAGATTGGGTGTCCTGTGTTAGCCAGTCAACTATGCCCTCAGAGCTTTTCAAGTTCAGGGCACGTGGCCTCTGAAAACTGGGCCTGCCTCTGCCTGTCATTTTTTTGGGGGGATTAGTCGTACTATGCGTGCAAGCTACTGTGAGACCAGATATGAGTGGCACTATGCAGTGGCAGAGGTTGTCAGAGTGCACGCTGTAGGCCTGACACACCCGCTTGAAGACAAGTAACTGCTATTCAATCTATAACAGTGAAAAAAGTTTTTGGGTTTTAAATGCGAGCTATAGTGACACCAGATATGAGTGGCAATGTGCACTTGCAGAGGTTGGCAGAGTACACGCTGAAGGCCTGACACCCGCATGAAGGACACTGACTGCTTTAGCTTACAGTGAAAAACTTTTTTTCTTTTTAAAGGCACGCTATTGTAAAACCCCTTAAGGACACACGACGGAAATATACCGTCATGATTCCCTTTTATTCCAGAAGTTGTGTCCTTAAGGGGTTAAAGAGAATGGGTCCAAGTACAGAACCCTGAGGTACCCCACTGGTGAAAAGCCCATGCTTAGAATATACTCCATTGACTACAACCCTCTGTAGCCTGTCACTCAGCTACTGCCTTACCCATTCAACAATATTGGAATCCAAACTTAAAGATTGCAGTTTATTGATAGGCCTTCTATGTGCAACAGTGTCAAAAGTTTTACTGAAATCTAGCTAAGTAATGTCGACTGCACCACCCGGGTCTATTATTTTAGTTACCCAATCAAAAAAATCAATATGATTAGTTTGGCATGATCTCCCTGAAGTAAACCCATGTTGTCTCTGAGCTTGAAATCCATGTGTTTTTAGATGTTCAACAATCCTATTCTTTATCATGGTTTCCATTACTTTCCCCACTACTAAATTAAGGCTTACTGGCCTATAGTTGCCTGACTCCTCCCTACTACCTTTCTTGTGATTTGGCACAACATTCGCTAACTTCCAATCGTCTGGGACCTCTCCTGTTAACAATGATTGGTTAAATAAATCTCTTCATGGTTTTGCTAGTACACCACTAAGCTCTTTTAGTATCTCTCTAATATCTCTCTATGTCCTATTATCTCCTCCTTATCACATTATTAACACTCTCCATATTGCTATCTTAGCGCTAATGGCCGCCTATTGCCCATACTACTAATAAGGATTAATAGGAGCTTTGCCCACATCCATCATGGCGCTGGGTGTGTCACTCCAGGCTCATTATAATAAACAATATCTCTCTATTTCCTATTATCTCCTCCTTATCACATTATTAACACTCTCCATATTGCTATCTTAGCGCTAATGGCTGCCTATTGCCCATACTACTAATAAGGATTAATAGGAGCTTTGCCCACATCCATCATGGCGCCGGGTGTGTCACTCCAGGCTCATTATAATAAACAATATCTCTCTATTTCCTATTATCTCCTCCTTATCACATTATTGACACTCTCCATATTGCTATCTTAGCGCTAATGGCCGCCTATTGCCCATACTACTAATAAGGATTAATAGGAGCTTTGCCCACATCCATCATGGCGACAGGTGTGTCACTCCAGGCTCATTATAATAAACAATATCTCTCTATTTCCTATTATCTCCTCCTTATCACATTATTAACACTCTCCATATTGCTATCTTAGCACTAATGGCCGCCTATTGCCCATACTACTAATAAGGATTAATAGGAGCTTTGCCCACATCCATCATGGCGCTGGGTGTGTCACTCCGGGCTCATTATAATAAACAATATCTATCTATTTCCTATTATCTCCTCCTTATTACATTATTAACACTCTCCATATTGCTATCTTAGTGCAAATGGCTGCCTATTGCCCATACTACTAATAAGGATTAATAGGAGCTTTTCCCACATCCATCATGGCGCTGGGTGTGTCACTCCGGGCTCATTATAATAAACAATATCTCTCTATTTCCTATTATCTCTTAATTATCACATTATTAACACTCTCCATAATGCTATGTTATTGCTAATGGCCGCCTATTGCCCATACTACTAATAAGGATTAATAGGAGCTTTGCCCACATCCATCATGGCACCGGGTGTGTCACTCCAGGCTCATTATAATAAAAAATATCTCTCTATTTCCTATTGTGATGTAATTCCAGTAAAATACAAGTTTAGCAGGCTAAGATTGCCACAAGGCATATGTATGTATATGTGTTTGTAGTATCAGTTACTTAATTACACGTAGCTAAGATACTGTCATCACTGTACTGACCAGGTGCAGGAATGTAAGAACTGGAATTACGCGTCCCTCTCCTTTGTATCAGATGAGCCACGTGGTTAGACCGGATGGATGAGTTTAGACTCTATTCATTAAATAGGTTAAGGGTATGTGTGGGTGTAGTTAATTGTGGGAGGAGCTACAGTGCTATATAAGGAATGTACTCTATGTATTCAGTACTCAGACTTTGCTGTATTTTGGTGACGCTAGTCCCTCTGAGTCCCGATCGGTGATCCAATAAAGAATCTCTTCCTTCCTGAAGAAACCTGTGTCCATCTCTCTGTGCTTGGCTTCCGTCAGTTTCTCCGGTATCATTTGGTGCATTGGCCGGGAAGCTCATCGTTCAACGGTAGCTGAGAGGCAGAGGCGTGAGACGGTCTATCTTTGCCCACGTTCTCTACGGCTGCACCCCTGAACTTCTGCGTGGACCTCCCTTCGTCTCGGCGCCACTGGTCTGTTGTCCAGGAGATCATCGGCCTCTACGTGAGAAGTGCTGGGGTGTCCCCGTCGATGAGTGTGAACTCAGGTTCAGGAACGAGGAGGTAAGATAACTGCTGTTTTAGACGGCAGGACCCGCTAGGGGTATACCGATTGTGCGGTAGGCCCAAAGGGGTTTTTGAATCTGTATCTGCCCCCTCTGTCGGAGGGAAGGAGCGAAGGCGCACCGCTCGATCGAACGCTCTTTAGTCAGACCGTTTGATTTGGTTAGTCAGGCGGGGTCCTGGTGTAAATAGCCCTAGCCGGACACCGGTGTCTTGTCTAGACTAGCGTTCTAGGGTGTATATTACGTTCGCTAGGTCGGAGGGACCGGGAGACTAAGCGGCGCCTGTGTAAATTCGGTTCGCTAGTTCTCATCCTATCTGGGCTAAGTGGGAAGGCGTGTAAATTTGGAACCCACTAGACTTTTGATAGTACGACTAAGAGGCGCCTGTGTAAATTCGGATCTCTAGCTCGTTGTATAGTGCGACTAAGAGGCGCCTGTGTAAATTCGGTTCTCTAGCTCGCTATGTATATGTGGTGATTGGGCAGTGTGGCTAACCAAAACGGGTGTATATAGTTTTAGGTAGTCTATTCAAGGTACTGGCCAATAGTTTAGTTGGGAATTGTAAATGTGTTAACGATTGTTTTAGTAAAGTGTATATCTTGTTAGATAGCGCGAGCTCAGCCGTCTAGCGAGAGTGTTAATAGTGTGTTGCTGTATTATAGTGCACGGTACCATAACCCTGTATATTTACTGACATTATATAATAAGTACTAATCATTGTCGTCCATTGCATGTTTAACACCATAACCACTAATAATTGTATTGTGACCTTAACTTGTGCTTTGACCTATGCTAACCGTACTGTAACCGCTATTTGTAAAAGACGATGTTACTGGGGTGTGTTATAGACGGGTAATTCGTATATAGAGAATTATAGCGTGGGTGACTGTGTAGTTACGCCAAAGGGCATAATATTGATTATATAGTGACTGGTGTAGCAGCTGTGTGTGTACGGGAATTCCCTGAGTGTTTATTGTTATTGTGTACGTTTCACTTGGTAACCATACCACGTGGTGCTGTTGCCAGAGGAAACGGGTGTGACTGTTGAATAGTACGCGTGTATAGTAATCGTTGTCGACGACGTTCCACTGTTAAATATGGGCGCGTCGCAGTCAACGATTCCGGATCCCTTAGGATGTATGGTTAAGAATTTTAAAAAGGGATTCAAAGTTTGTGATTTTGGGGTTAAGATGTCCCCTGTACGTTTGGTCACTTTGTGCACTAGGGAGTGGCCTACTTTGGTTGCGGCATGGCCGCCACGTGGCAGTTTGGATCCAACTCTGGTACAGCGCTTACACGTGGCTGTATCAGGTAGGCCTGAACTTTACGGCCAGTTTCCTTATATTGATTGTTGGAGACAGGCCGTAAATGACTCGCCAAAATGGCTCCGGACATGCCACGAGGAACAGTGTCGCCTCATGGTAGCTAGGACTTGTTCGTCCACTAGGGCTGGTGTTAGGCCCATTTTGGACACGCCCCCTGAGTCCGAGATCCCTTTGCCGCCCCCTTACTTTCCGGTAAGAGGAAGTGACGCAAATACAGGAAGTCCTGTAACCCTTCCCTCATTACCCTCATCCACTTCCGCTTCCTCCTCCAGTACAGGATCCACCCCCCCTCGTACTAAATCTCCCCTTCCGGAACCAGAACCCACCCCCATTAGAAACGAATATCCTGATTTGGCGCCACTTCAGACTTCCGGTCAAGCTTCATCTAGCTCGGCCCGAAGTGTTCTATTCACTACCTTTTCCCAAAACCAACCTCCCACATCCCCATACCCTATATCTCCCCGACCGGAACCCATGACTGACGCTTCCCTACGTAGCCCCATCCAAACCCGACAGTTGACTGGTGCCCAACAATTAAAGCACTATCAGATGCCTCTTCGCTTAAATCCCGGGTCAGCTTATATCGATGCCGCAGGTCAAATGGCACACGCTGACCCTGTCTTCGTATATGTCCCTTTCACCACTACCGACCTTTTAAACTGGAAGACCCATAATTCCTCGTATACTGAGAAACCACAAGCCATGACTGATCTGTTCACCTCAATAGTACAGACACATAATCCGACATGGGCTGATTGCCAGCAGTTATTAATGACTTTATTTAACAATGAGGAAAGGACAAGAATAAATCAAGCAGCCATTAAAGCATTAGAGGATAGAGCCCGTGCTTTGAACCAAGCTAATCCAGCAGCATGGGCCGCAACACATTATCCCAACACTGATCCCGATTGGAACGTAAATGGTGCTGATATGGTTCAACTCAGAGCCTATAGAGACGCTATAATTGCTGGCATGAAAGCCGGAGGAAAGAAAGCCATTAACATGTCGAAGACAGTTGAGGTGATCCAGAAAAGCGATGAAGCGCCCAGTGTCTTTTATGACCGATTATTGGAGGCGTACCGCTTGTACACCCCCTTTAATCCGGAAGACGCAGACAATTCCCGAATGGTTAACTCCGCCTTTGTCAGCCAAGCTTACGGAGATATTAAGCGCAAGCTACAAAAGTTAGAAGGGTTTGCAGGTATGTCAATCTCCCAACTAATGGAGGTAGCTAATAAGGTCTATATGAATAGGGAAACAGAAAGCAAGAAAGAGGAGGAGCGCAAGATGCGTAAAAAGGCTGATATGCTAGCGGTAGCGATCGCAGGCGTAGATAAACGGGGCCCAGATAGAGGCAATAATAGATGGAGTAGGGAGCCTTTGAGTAGGGATCAGTGTGCGTATTGCAAGGAAGAAGGGCATTGGAGGAACGAATGTCCGCAAAGAGAGCAGTACGAGAGAGACCAACCCAGGGCAGGCTACGGAAACTTTAGAGGCAGAGCGAGAGGTAGAGGAGGTCCCGGAGGGAGTAATGGTTATAGAGGGAGTAATGGGAACAGAGGAAGTGTTAGGGAAGACAGATATATTCCAGCAGCGCAAAGGTCCCGCGATAGAGAAGGTAGGGACTTTGTAGGATTGGCTGACACGGTCATGGAGGACTATTGATACCGACCGGGCTCCATCCCCCTTGGTCGAGCGGAGCCTATGGTCGATGTATCAATAGGGGGGAAAAGGAGTGCGTTCATGATCGACACTGGTGCTGAACATTCAGTGGTGACTAATCTAGTTGCTCCTCCATCTGGAAGGACTATTACTGTGATAGGAGCAACTGGAAGAAGTGCTGAAAGACCGGTTCTTAAAAGTCGACTCTGTACATTGGGAGGCCACGTAGTAAAACACCAATTCCTTTATATGCCTGAATGTCCAGTCCAATTGCTGGGACGTGATATGCTATCCAAATTACAAGCGCAGATTACGTTCCTACCAGATGGAACAACATCTTTAAAGTTTAATGGACCTTCAGGTATTATGACTTTATCCGTACCAAAGGAAGAAGAGTGGCGACTTTATACAGTGTTGACTAGCCAAAACCCTAGGAGTGATGAGACATTATTTAACATACCAGGAGTTTGGGCAGAGAACAACCCACCAGGACTGGCCCGCAATATTCCACCAATAAAAATTGAACTGAAACATGGGGTTTATCCAGTGAGCCTAAGACAATATCACATTCCGCAGAAGGCTAAGAAGAACATCCAATCCTATCTGGATAAGTTCATACGGTATGGTATCCTAAAATTCTGTACTTCCCCCTGGAACACCCCATTGCTGCCTGTTCAAAAGCCCGGCACAGATGAGTATCGACCTGTGCAGGACTTAAGAGCAGTCAATGATGCGGTTGTTAGCATACATCCAGTTGTACCCAATCCATATAACCTGCTTGCTTTAATTCCGGGCGGGGCTACTTACTTCACAGTCTTAGATCTCAAAGATGCCTTCTTTTGCCTCCGAATTGCCGCAGAAAGTCAATGTATTTTTGCTTTCCAATGGGAGAACGCTGTAACGGGCTCAAAACGCCAAATGACTTGGACAAGACTGCCCCAAGGGTTTAAAAATTCACCTACCCTATTTGGTTCAGCCCTAAGTCAAGATCTATTGGATTTCGAGTCCATCCCAGGAGAGTGTGTATTGTTACAATATGTAGATGACTTGTTGATAGCAGCAGTTACAAAAGAAATCTGTCAGCAAGCAACGCACGATCTACTACACATTCTCTGGAAGGCAGGATACAAGGTGTCTAGAAAGAAGGCTCAGTTGTGTTTGCCAACTGTCAAGTATCTAGGATTCCATATCTCTGAAGGTCAAAGAATTATGGGGCCAGAGAGAAAAGAAGCTGTCTGCCAAATACCAATACCCAAGAATAGAAGACAAGTGCGAGAATTCTTGGGGGCAGCAGGCTTCTGTAGGATATGGATTCCCAGCTATGCGATACTAGCAAAACCTCTGTACGCAGCTATCAAAGGTACAGAGCACGACCCCTTCTTATGGACCCAAGAACAGCAAACGGCATTTGAAGATGTGAAGAAGGCTTTGATGAGTGCCCCAGCATTAGGTCTACCTGATCACACACGACCATTCTACTTATATGTACACGAGCAAAGAAGAATGGCTGTGGGAGTATTGACACAGTACTTGGGATCATGGCAAAGACCTGTTGCCTACATGTCTAAACAATTGGATGCAGTGGCCAGCGGATTTCCACCTTGTCTAAGAGCCGTAGCTGCAGCCGCCCTGCTAGTAGCTGAAGCCGATAAACTCACTCTGGGTCAAGAACTTTATGTACGAGTCCCACATGCAGTACAGACGTTGTTGGATTACAAAGGAAATCATTGGTTTAGTAACAGCCGTATGACCAAGTATCAAGCAATGTTGTGTGAAAACCCAAGAGTGCATTTAGAGACTGTAAACACCTTAAATCCAGCTACCCTTTTGCCACAACCTACTGAAAGTCAACATGATTGTTTGGAAGTAATGGATGAAGTATTCTCAAGTAGACCAGATCTTCGTGATTTTCCCATCCAGAACCCCGATGTTCAATATTACACCGACGGCAGTAGTTATGTGAAAGAAGGGATCCGCTATGCAGGATATGCAGTGACAACAATAGACAAGGTGATAGAAGCTCGGCCACTGGCGAAAGGAACATCAGCACAAAAGGCAGAATTAATAGCACTAACACGAGCGTTACAATTGGCTGAAGGTTTAAGAGTAAATATCTATACGGACTCTAAGTATGCGTTTTTAACCACTCATGCCCACGGAGCTTTGTATAAAGAAAGAGGACTACTGAATTCAGAAGGCAAAGAAATCAAGTACGCAGCTGAAATCCTACAACTATTGGAAGCAGTGTGGGAGCCGAAAGAAGTCGGTATCATACATTGTCGAGCGCATCTGAGAGGAGATGGTGATGTAACCAAGGGAAATCGGATGGCAGATAGTGCAGCTAAGCGTGCTGCTGAATCAGGAAGACAGGAGTATGTAGGGCATATAGCTGCTCTTATACCAACTCCACTGTCCCAATGGACTCCAGTTTATACAGCTCAAGAAGAGGAGTGGTTAAAGACTGAACCGGGAAAGTATCTGGAGAACAAGTGGTATCAGCTAGAAGATGGAAGAATAGTTATACCAGCATCGCTAGCGGTAGAAATTGTCCAAAATTATCACAACGGGACACATTCTGGGAGAGACAGTACTGAAGAATCTCTTAGAAAACATTTCTACATACCAAGATTGTCCAACTTGACTCAGGCCATTGTACGCAGATGTGTAACGTGTGCTAAGAATAATGCAAGACAAGGACCAGTAAAGCCACCAGGAGTTCAGTTTATGGGGGGACTCCCCATGTCCGATCTACAAATAGACTTTACAGTGATGCCTAAATCGGGTGGACATCGTTACCTGCTGGTAATTGTGTGCACCTATTCAGGCTGGGTAGAAGCATGTCCTACTCGTACAGAGAAAGCAGGAGAAGTTGTGAGATTCCTGCTACGAGAAATAATACCCCGATATGGACTACCCTGTTCTATAGGATCGGACAATGGTCCAGCTTTTGTTCACCAGTGCCTACAACAACTGACTCATATGCTTGGTATAAAGTGGAGGCTTCATACTGCATATAGACCCCAGAGTTCTGGTAAGGTAGAGAGAATGAATAGAACTATAAAGAACCAGTTGGCTAAAATGTGTCAGGAAACCCAACTTAAGTGGAACGTTCTCTTACCCATAGCTTTATTGCGAATCCGCAGTACCCCTACCAGAAGGATGGGCCTCTCTCCTTTTGAAATCATGTATGGGCGACCACCTCCCGTACTTGGTAACTTAAGGGGGGACTTGAGTCAGTTGGGAGAAGGAATTACCCGGCAGCAGGTTGTAGAGTTGGGTAAGACTATGGAGGAGGTACAGAAATGGGTACAAGATAGATTACCTGTGAATATTTATCCCCCTGTTCATAGTTACCATCCAGGAGACCAAGTGTGGATTAAAGAGTGGAATACTGTACCGTTAGGGCCCAAGTGGAGAGGTCCTTATGTTGTTCTTTTGTCTACCCCTACAGCAATAAAAGTAGCAGAAGTGACTCCGTGGATACATCACTCCAGGGTTAAACCAGCAGCAGTCGATTCTTGGCAAGTTACAGCAGATCCAGAGAATCCCTGCAAGATCCGGTTAAAACGCACTACTCAGTCGGAGTAACGAGGAATTATTGTGGATTACAAATTTTATTGTTACAGGTGTGAGTGAGAAGGCCATAATAAAGCCTGTCCGCTTACCATCACATAGTGTATAAGCCAGGAAAGTCTCGAAGGGACACCTGTGAAGATGAGCAGAACTCCATTCCCTGCAGCCCCTCACATCCTGGAAGCTGAGGCGCCATCGCACGGACGAAGACTGAGGATGACGGCGAAAGATGTGCTTTTGATAGTGTTTATTTATATGTGTTTTTATATTCAGGAAGGTAGAGGTACCGACACTCCTAGCTGTGAGGTATGCATTAAGACTACGAGAACAGGTAACCATATTTCCCAAACCCTAATTTGGCATTCACAATACGAATGTAAAGGAGATGTATCGAGATGTAGATACTTAAATATAGATTATAGTGTGTGCCATTTAGGAGTAGGAGAACCTAAGTGCTTCAGTCCGGAGTATCAGCCTCGTACAATTTGGTTGACTCTCAGGAATGGAGATCCTCAGGGGACCCTAATTAATAAAACGGTGTTAGAATCCGTACATTCTTCGGGTGTTCTGCTATTTGATGCGTGTAAAGCGATATCGAGTGGTAGAAAGCCGTGGAATGTATGTGGGGATCTTAGATGGGAGAGGACGTATGGGTCTAACGATAAATATATTTGTCCCAGTAGCAAAAATAAATATGTAAGTCCTAGATGCCCAAATAGAGATTATAACTTTTGCCCATATTGGTCTTGTGTGGGGTGGGCAACTTGGGGACAGACAGTAGACAAAGACATGATAGTGACTAAGTTGCCGACTAGCCCTTATTGTAAGTCTATGGAATGCAACCCAGTCCATATACTCATTAATAACCCCGACAAGTTCTTAGATAAGTATGGAAATTTATTTGGGTTTCAAATATACGGGACGGGTTTAGATCCTGGGACATTATTGTTTATAGGAATAGAGACTGATACGGTATCCTCCCAGACTCATCAAGTATACCATTCCTTTTACGAAGAGATGAGTATAGATAATAAGATCCCCCATAATGCTAAAAACCTGTTCATCGATTTAGCTGAAAGTATTGCCGGTAGTCTTAATGTTACCAACTGCTATGTGTGTGGAGGTACTAACATGGGAGACCAATGGCCTTGGGAAGCAAAGGAGGTAATGTCCGGTTCTGAGGCAGTTGACCAATTAATATCTACACAAGCCGATTATCATATGAGTGTTAGAGGTAAATCTGAGTGGAGATTAAAGACCTCCATCATAGGTTATGTTTGCATAGCAAGGAAAGGAATAATGTATAATACTTCTGTAGGAGAATTAACTTGTCTAGGGCAAAAAGCTTATGATGATGATACAAAGAATACAACTTGGTGGTCGGCTTCAAATGTCTCAGAACCATCTAACCCGTTTGCTAGATATGCCAATTTAAAGGATGTGTGGTTTGATCTATCCATCACATCTACTTGGAGAGCCCCAGCAAATTTGTACTGGATCTGTGGTAAGAAAGCCTATTCGGAGTTGCCACAGGACTGGGAAGGGGCATGTGTGTTAGGTATGCTCAAACCATCCTTCTTCTTGTTACCGATTGAAACAGGTGAGACTTTAGGTGTTAAAGTGTATGATGTGAATCATAGGAAGAAAAGGGGACCCATAGAGATAGGCGCCTGGGAAGATGATGAATGGCCTCCCCAGCGTATTATAGATTACTATGGGCCAGCCACGTGGGCTGAGGATGGTACCTTTGGTTATAGAACCCCTATTTATATGCTCAACCGTATTATAAGATTACAGGCGGTGGTTGAGATTATCACAAATGAGACATCACAAGCGCTCAATCTTCTAGCGAAGCATAACACCAGGATGAGGACAGCAGTCTACCAAAATAGATTAGCCTTGGATTACCTTTTGGCAGTAGAGGGAGGTGTATGTGGGAAGTTTAACCTAAGTAATTGCTGTCTTCAAATAGATGACGAAGGGCAAGCAATAGCTGAGCTTACTAGCCATATGGTTAAACTAGCGCATGTGCCTACTCAGGTATGGAAAGGGTATAATCCAAGTAGTTGGTTTGGTAGCTGGTATGAGTGGTTTGGAGGGCTTAAGGCAGTGGTAGGTGGAGTCCTACTGATTTTACTGTTGTGTCTACTCCTGCCGTGTCTTATACCCTTAGTAGTTAGGTCTGTGCAAAGCCTGATAGGAACTATAGCAGAGAGGAAGGCTGCTGCACAGATAATGGCCATATATAAGTATAAGGCTTTAGATCAGGGAGAAACTATGCAGGAAGATGAGTGTTGAAAAGATTCACATCATAAGATAAGTCTGGTCTGGTTCATGGTAACCTGAGGTATATGCAAACCAAGGTTAAGTGATGCCTCAAGTAATTGTGAAATATCAGAGGCATCAAAGGGGGGAATGTGATGTAATTCCAGTAAAATACAAGTTTAGCAGGCTAAGATTGCCACAAGGCATATGTATGTATATGTGTTTGTAGTATCAGTTACTTAATTACACGTAGCTAAGATACTGTCATCACTGTACTGACCAGGTGCAGGAATGTAAGAACTGGAATTACGCGTCCCTCTCCTTTGTATCAGATGAGCCACGTGGTTAGACCGGATGGATGAGTTTAGACTCTATTCATTAAATAGGTTAAGGGTATGTGTGGGTGTAGTTAATTGTGGGAGGAGCTACAGTGCTATATAAGGAATGTACTCTATGTATTCAGTACTCAGACTTTGCTGTATTTTGGTGACGCTAGTCCCTCTGAGTCCCGATCGGTGATCCAATAAAGAATCTCTTCCTTCCTGAAGAAACCTGTGTCCATCTCTCTGTGCTTGGCTTCCGTCAGTTTCTCCGGTATCACTATTATCTCCTCCTTATCACATTATTAACACTCTCCATATTGCTATCTTAGTGCTAATGGCTGCCTATTGCCCATACTACTAATAAGGATTAATTGGAGCTTTGCCCTCATCCATCATGGCGCCGGGTGTGTCACTCCAGGCTCATTATAATAAACAATATCTCTCTATTTCCTATTATCTCCTCCTTATCACTTTATTAACACTCTCCATATTGCTATCTTAGCGCTAATGGCCGCCTATTGCCCATACTACTAATAAGGATTAATAGGAGCTTTGCCCACATCCATCATGGCGCCGGGTGTGTCACTCCAGGCTCATTATAATAAACAATATCTCTCTATTTCCTATTATCTCCTCCTTATCACATTATTAACACTCTCCATATTGCTATCTTAGCGCTAATGGCCGCCTATTGCCCATACTACTAATAAGGATTAATAGGAGCTTTGCCCACATCTATCATGGCGCCGGGTGTGTCACTCCAGGCTCATTATAATAAACAATATCTCTCTATTTCCTATTATCTCCTCCTTATCACATTATTAACACTCTCCATATTGCTATCTTAGCGCTAATGGCCGCCTATTGCCCATACTACTAATAAGGATTAATAGGAGCTTTGCCCACATCCATCATGGCGCTGGGTGTGTCACTCCAGGCTTATTATAATAAACAATATCTCTCTATTTCCTATTATCTCCTCCTTATCACATTATTAACACTCTCCATATTGCTATCTTAGTGCTAATGGCTGCCTATTGCCCATACTACTAATAAGGATTAATTGGAGCTTTGCCCTCATCCATCATGGCGCTGGGTGTGTCACTCCAGGCTTATTATAATAAACAATATCTCTCTATTTCCTATTATCTCCTCCTTATCACATTATTAACACTCTCCATATTGCTATCTTAGCGCTAATGGCTGCCTATTGCCCATACTACTAATAAGGATTAATTGGAGCTTTGCCCTCATCCATCATGGCGCTGGGTGTGTCACTCCAGGCTTATTATAATAAACAATATCTCTCTATTTCCTATTATCTCCTCCTTATCACATTATTAACACTCTCCATATTGCTATCTTAGTGCTAATGGCTGCCTATTGCCCATACTACTAATAAGGATTAATAGGAGCTTTGCCCACATCCATCATGACGCCGGGTGTGTCACTCCAGGCGCATTATAATAAACAATATCTCTCTATTTCCTATTATCTCCTCCTTATCACATTATTAACACTCTCCATATTGCTATCTTAGCGCTAATGGCTGCCTATTGCCCATACTACTAATAAGGATTAATTGGAGCTTTGCCCTCATCCATCATGGCGCTGGGTGTGTCACTCCAGGCTCATTATAATAAACAATATCTCTCTATTTCCTATTATCTCCTCCTTATCACATTATTAACACTCTCCATATTGCTATCTTAGTGCTAATGGCCGCCTATTGCCCATACTACTAATAAGGATTAATAGGAGCTGTGCCCTCATCCATCATGGCGCCGGGTGTGTCACTCCAGGCTCATTATAATAAACAATATCGCTCCATTTCCTATTATCTCCTCCTTATCACATTATTAACACTCTCCATATTGCTATCTTAGCGCTAATGGCCGCCTATTGCCCATACTACTAATAAGGATTAATAGGAGCTTTGCCCACATCCATCATGGCGCCGGGTGTGTCACTCCAGGCTCATTATAATAAACAATATCTCTCTATTTCCTATTATCTCCTCCTTATCACATTATTAACACTCTCCATATTGCTATCTTAGCGCTAATGGCCGCCTATTGCCCATACTACTAATAAGAATTAATAGGAGCTTTGCCAACATCCATCATGGCGCTGGGTGTGTCACTCCAGGCTTATTATAATAAACAATATCTCTCTATTTCCTATTATCTCCTCCTTATCACATTATAAACACTCTCCATATTGCTATCTTAGCGCTAATGGCCGCCTATTGCCCATACTACTAATAAGAATTAATAGGAGCTTTGCCAACATCCATCATGGCGCTGGGTGTGTCACTCCAGGCTTATTATAATAAACAATATCTCTCCATTTCCTATTATCTCCTCCTTATCACATTATTAACACTCTCCATATTGCTATCTTAGCGCTAATGGCCGCCTATTGCCCATACTACTAATAAGGATTAATAGGAGCTTTGCCCACATCCATCATGGCGCCGGGTGTGTCACTCCAGGCTCATTATAATAAACAATATCTCTCTATTTCCTATTATCTCCTCCTTATCACATTATTAACACTCTCCATATTGTTATCTTAGTGCTAATGGCCGCCTATTGCCCATACTACTAATAAGGATTAATAGGAGCTTTGCCCACATCCATCATGGCGCCGGATGTGTCACTCCAGGCTCATTATAATAAACAATATCTCTCTATTTCCTATTATCTCCTCCATATCACATTACTAACACTCTCCATATTGCTATGCTAATGGCTGCCTATTGCCCACACTACTAATAAGGATTAATAGGAGCTTTGCCCACATCCATCATGGCGCTGGGTGTGTCACTCCAGGCTCATTATAATAAACAATATCTCTCTATTTCCTATTATCTCCTCCTTATCACATTATTAACACTCTTCATATTGCTATCTTAGAGCTAATGGCCGCCTATTGCCCATACTACTAATAAGGATTAATAGGAGCTTTGCCCACATCCATCATGGCGCCGGGTGTGTAACTCCAGGCTCATTATAATAAACAATATCTCTCTATTTCCTATTATCTCCTCCTTATCACATTATTAACACTCTCCATATTGCTATCTTAGCACTAATGGCCGCCTATTGCCCATACTACTAATAAGGATTAATAGGAGCTTTGCCAACATCCATCATGGCGCTGGGTGTGTCACTCCAGGCTCATTATAATAAACAATATCTCTCTATTTCCTATTATCTCCTCCTTATCACATTATTAACACTCTCCATATTGCTATCTTAGCACTAATGGCCGCCTATTGCCCATACTACTAATAAGGATTAATAGGAGCTTTGCCCACATCCATCATGGCGCCGGGTGTGTCACTCCAGGCTCATTATAATAAACAATATCTCTCTATTTCCTATTATCTCCTCCTTATCACATTATTAACACTCTCCATATTGCTATCTTAGCGCTAATGGCCGCCTATTGCCCATACTACTAATAAGGATTAATAGGAGCTTTGCCCACATCCATCATGGCGGCGGGTGTGTCACTCCAGGCTCATTATAATAAACAATATCTCTCTATTTCCTATTATCTCCTCCTTATCACATTATTAACACTCTCCATATTGCTATCTTAGCGCTAATGGCTGCCTATTGCCCATACTACTAATAAAGATTAATAGGAGCTTTGCCCACATCCATCATGGCGGCGGTGAGGTCACTGACGTCATTTCCTGTGTGTCAGAGCTCCTCCCCAGGCGGTTTCATTGCCCTCACTGACGTCATATGTGTGCGCCGTGCAGATCGTGCTGAGCCGCTGGGAGCGGAGGGTGAGGCTCGGGGTTTCGGGGATCATTGTGTTTATTGGGGTTATTACTGGTTACAGGTCAGTGACCCCGCCCCCGGGAGCATCATGTGACCTGGTAATGCTGCCAATCATTAATCAGTGAGCAGCAGGGAGGATACAGTATCAGTAATGGAATGCTGTCACTAATCAGCTGATTAAACCAATAACCAAATCAATACATCATATATATAACATGGAGAGAGAGAGAGAGAGTAACATGGAGAGAGAGAGAGAGAGTAACATGGAGAGAGAGAGAGAGAGTAACATGGAGAGAGAGAGAGAGAGTAACATGGAGAGAGAGAGAGAGAGTAACATTGAGAGAGAGAGAGAGAGAGTGTAACATGGAGAGAGAGAGAGAGAGAGTAACATGGAGAGGGAGAGTAACATGGAGAGAGAGAGAGTAACATGGAGAGAGAGAGAGAGAGTAACATGGAGAGGGAGAGTAACATGGAGAGAGAGAGAGTAACATGGAGAGAGAGAGAGAGTGAGTAACATGGAGAGAGAGAGAGAGTGAGTGTGTAACATGGAGAGAGAGAGAGAGTGAGAGTGTAACATGGAGAGAGAGAGAGAGAGAGAGAGTGTAACATGGAGAGAGAGAGAGAGAGAGTGTAACATGGAGAGAGAGAGAGAGAGTAACATGGAGAGAGAGATCATTAATCAGTGAGCAGCAGGGAGGATACAGTATCAGTAATGGAATGCTGTCACTAATCAGCTGATTAAACCAATAACCAAATCAATACATCATATATATAACATGGAGAGAGAGAGAGAGAGTAACATGGAGAGAGAGAGAGAGAGTAACATGGAGAGAGAGAGAGTAACATGGAGAGAGAGTGTAACACGGAGAGAGAGAGAGAGAGAGTGTAACATGGAGAGAGAGAGTAACACGGAGAGAGAGAGAGAGTGTAACATGATATAACATCAATACATCATATATATATAACATGGAGAGAGAGAGAGAGAGAGTAACATGGAGAGAGAGAGAGTAACATGGAGAGAGAGAGAGAGAGTAACATGGAGAGAGAGAGAGAGAGTAACATGGAGAGAGAGAGAGAGAGTAACATGGAGAGAGAGAGAGAGTAACATGGAGAGAGAGAGAGAGTAACATGGAGAGAGAGAGAGAGAGTAACATGGAGAGAGAGAGAGAGTAACATGGAGAGAGAGAGAGTAACATGGAGAGAGAGTGTAACACGGAGAGAGAGAGAGAGAGAGTAACACGGAGAGAGAGAGAGAGCGGTTTGACTTATTACCTAGAATCCTCTGGCCACCTCTACTTCTGCCAGAGTGCTATAAGTTCTCTTGGCTGAGTCATGTGGTACAGGTCTCGGCTCATTGGATGGACACACTCAGTTAATGAGTTAGCTCTGCATTGTTTAGTCACCCAGACCACTTCAGCTAATTGAAGTGGTCTGGGTGCTGTGACCCTTTTGCACTTAGCGCTGCAACGTAAAACATTGCAGTTCCATAGAAATTCAGTGTTTACATTGCAGCTACCAGACAGTCACTGAGGGCGCTTATAAAATCGAAACCGGACTTCCAGCGTCAGATTTTCCCCATAGGAAAGCATTAGGTCTCAGCCGGCAGGGGAGGATCATGGGCGGAGCCTGATCCAGTGCTGTGGGACATCGGCGCTGGACTTAGGTAAGTGGCTTAAGGGGTTTTAAGAGATCCTACAGCTCATCATGTTGGAGCATTTTTATAGCAGACTCCCTAGATATGAGGTGCGGGAGTGGGTGAGAGACAGACAGCCAAGAACCTTAACGGAGGCAGCACAAAGGGCAGATGACTACACCGACACCCGGCGGGCCCAACGTCCAGCTGCCCCGTTACCTGCAGACCCCTCTTATATCCTACGGCCCAACCTACCCCCCACCTAGAAAATCGCCGGTGATGGGGAACCATCCGACGGTACCTCCACAGATGGGCCCCAGATGCTTCCACTGCCATCAAGTCGGCCACCCAAAGAAGGATTGCCCTCAACTCAGACCCCAGTGGGGGCGCCCTGTGGTCGTTCTGCCCCCAAGGGCAGCGGCTCACTACTACCAAACGGAGCCCCTGAACCCTTCTGATGACACCTGGATACCCCTGCACTCAGCTAGCCCCTACCAAGCTGCCCATGACAACCGTGCCCAACATCGGGAGCCAATCCGGCTGAATCGGCAAACCGTCCAGGGGCTAAGGGACTCTGGAGCCACGCTGACACTGGTGCAGAGTCAGCTCATCACCCCAGCCGAGAGGCATGGAGGGTTCGCAGCCGGCCAGGTGGCCGGGGGCCAGATGTACCACCTACCCACAGCCCATGTTCAACTGGATTGGGGCACCGGCGATTGGAAGGTGGAAATCAGGCTCACGGAGGAACTTCCCGCACACGTGCTACTTGACAATGACCTGGGCTGCCTCACCTCCACCTATGTGCCCGTGACAAACCCCGATGAGAACTACCCCGTGATGACCCGGCAGCAAACCCGCACTACCCAGGTCGGCTCACACTCTGAGGCTCAGGTAGGCACACATGCCCCTTCCCACCCCCCAAGGTCCATAGGCAGCCCCCTTAGCGGGCCCCCCGCTACCCTACCCTACCCATGGGTGCTACCCTACCCTTGGGTGCTATTCCCGTCCCTACACCTGGGCCGCCCATATTAGTTACCTGCCCCCAGAGCCCCAAGATCCTACCCCTGATCCGGTCCCCATTCACTGGGATACCCCAGCAGAGTTTGAGAGGGAGGTAGCCTCCGACCCGACCCTACAGGTTTATAAGGACAGGGCAGCCACGGGAGAGGAAGGGAAAGCGGTACATCTGGGAAGGGGGGCGGTTAGAGCGCATAGCAGAAAAAAAGGAACCAACTACAGCCCTTACTACCACCAAGCAATGGCGCCCGAGAAATATCGGTATGAGCTGCTGAAGATATCTCACAATATCCCCTTGGCAGGGCATTCGGGAAGGAGTCGTATGGCGTTTCGGCTCGCTCAAAGCTTCTTCTGGCCAGGCATCTCTAAGGATCTGAGGTAGTACTGCCAGGCCTGCAATGGCTGGCAGAGAGTAGGGAAATGGGGTGATCGGCACAAGGCCCCGCTCCATCTCCTACCCGTTATCAAAGATCCATTCGTCAGAGTAGCTGTGGATATCATAGGTCCCCTAGCTAAGCCTAGTTCCTCAGGGAAGAAGTACATTCTGACCATCGTGGACTAGACTACATGACTCCGTATCCTGAGGCAGTCGCCCTGAGCAATATTCGGGCATAGACTGTGGCTGAAGCCCTGATGCAAGTGTTCACTCCACGTGTGTTCAACACTCCATATGTGCTGGAGTTTAGGGACCGACTGGAGGAACTCACCCATCTGGTGCGGAAGAACCTCCAGGCGGACAGAGCCACCAGTGCACACGGTTTGATCGGGACGCCAAGAGCCATATCTTTCAAGTCTGGCAGAAGGTTTTGGTTCTGAAACCCGTTCAACATGACAGGCGGCCTGGCAGGGCCCATACCGGGTTGTTGAACGGAAAGAGTACACTACCTATGTGATCGGTCTGTGCTTGGGTACCGGAGTCAGACGCCTGTTACATGTGAACATGCTTAAGCCCTGCCACGAACGGACAGAGGATGTAGCCACCATGTGTGCACCCGCCTCGGAGGATTACGGCAATCTTCCCCTGCCTGACCACCTGTAGGATGGAGCCCAGGCAGGGTCCATAGAGGAGGTCCGTTTAGCGGACCGACTAACACTGAGAGAGCGCAGACAGGCCCAGCAGATGCTCTCCGCCAAGAGAACAACGTTCTTCAATCTGCCAGGGTATACCCCCCTGGCCACCCATAGACTAGAGACCCTTGACCAACAGCCTCTGTGGCAGACGCAGACCCCATACCAAGTACCGGAGGCTGTGCGGGGAAGTATGCTGCATGAGATCTAGGAGCTGCTCTGGATAGGGGTCATCAAACCGTCCACTTTCCCTTGGGCCTCCCCAGTAGTCCTGGGGACTGTCAACTGCTAGATGGTATCAGACGCATACACCATAGATGAGTTGCTAGATAGGATGGCTCGGGGCCAATACCTCACCACTATTTACCTGTGTACGGGGTACTGGCAGATTCTTCTAGGGGCGGATGCCCCTTTTGGCCTGTACCAGTTTAAGGTAATGCCATTCGGGACGAAGAATGCTTCGGCCACTTTCCAAAGGAAGGCTATTAGATGGCCTCCAGGATTATGCCTGTGCATACCTGTACAATATTGCCATATACAGCGATACTTGGGAGGAACACCTGGTACATTTGGGAGCTGTGCTGGACAGGATTAGGGAGGCAGGATTGACCCTGAAGCCCAGTAAGTGCAATCTAGGGGTTGGCAATACCTGGGACACCAGGTGGGGTGTGCAACACAGAAGCCAGAGCCAGCCAAGGTGGAGGCAGTAGCTAGCTGGCCCCATCCCTTCACTAAGACCCAGGTGCTGGCTTTCCCAGTTATTATAGGAAATTTGTCCCCAACTACAGTACCCTAGCTAAACCTCTCACTGACCTGACCAAAAAGTCTTTGCCCAGGCAAGTACCCTGGACCACAGAGTGTGGGCAGGCGTTCCAAGCCCTTAAGGACGCCCTGATAAATGCCCCTGTCTTGGCTGGTTCAAATCCCCCCAAAAATATTCTCGTGCACACAGATCCCTCCATGTTTGGGTTAGGGACGGTGTTGAGCCAGGTTGCCCAGGGAGGTAAGCTATGCCGCCATTGTGGTGGTGGCCCTCAAGTAGCTGCAACCTTACTTTAATGGACAGCAATTCACCCTGCTCACGGATCACAACCCGTTGGTATGGCTTAACCAATTCATAGGGGCAATGCCAGGCTGCTACGGTGGAGCCTGGCCCTACAACCGTATGACTTTACTATTCACTACCGACCCGGTAAGCAGAACGGCAATGCCAATGGGTTGTCCAGACAGACAGCCCTAGATAAAAGATTTTGCTAAGAGTTTTATTTTTTACTGTTACAGGTAAGATTCACCGATAGGAAAAGGTTACTGATTGCACAAGGTTTGATTTCCTGTTGGTAATTTGTAAGGCATTTGATTTGATTAGCTAGGTACTTGCTATTGATTGCTGGTTAATTAGCTATTGTTTGCAAATAAGCATAAGCCTACCCAGGTGTTAAACGTTCCTAGTGGGTGGTGATTTTAGGAGTTATATAAGGGTTGTTGTCATTAGCTTGGCTAATATAGCTTGGTTGCTACATCTAAGTGCTGCTTCAAAGTGTGTAATTGGAGATATTCTGGATAGTGCTGTGTAACGGAGCTCCACGTACTCCGACCAAGTACCCTCCGTTGATGGACGCTTCCTAGTTTGCGCTGAGGACCGCAAGCACCGCACCGGACACCACAACCACCCCAGACTCTGCAACCGCCGTAGCTTGACTGGAGTCTCGCCGTCTTCCTTCCACCCTGGATCAGCTTCTGTCCTCCAGGACCGTGTGGGAAAGACCTCTTCCTTCCACCCTGTATGAACCTCCAGCATCCAGGACTGGGTGTGGAAGACCTCTCCTCCAAGGAGAGCGTAACAGGAACAGCTCTTAAAAGAACTAAAGTGATTCAAGCTCAGGGGAGTATGCAGAGCATAGCAATCCCCAGTGTGATTATAGCAGCTCCCTCCAATAACGAGACAAGGCTACGTTTTGAGGGATCAAGAAGAACTCTGATGTTTAATGGCAGGTACTCTGCTTTTATGCAGTGCTACCCTGCAAGGGAGACGTCCACAGGCAATTAGGCATTAACCAATCCGATATCGGTTACATCCCACAGATTCCCTCCCCTCTGCTTGGGAGATAATTGCGTTTCTTACTGTAGCTACTCAATTATCTCCAAGCTAAAACTTATACATTTTTATAAATTTTTATAACTCCAAAACTATACATTCAATCTTCAACCACATATTAATAATCAGCTTACTTTACTTACAAACATATCCAAAATTCAGCTAATTCCATCCAGGGGTTAAAGAGTTAGCTGGAAGTCCTTTATGACCGACTGCAAGCACATTTTCATGCCCAAAACCGTTCCACAGATTCAGGCTGTGCGGTCGGTCTATTTCTGCCCTGAAAAGTTACAAAGTCCCATCCGAAGGCGGCGTTCGAGTCGTCGAACTCACTTCGACTTTTGTCGAAGTGTCGAAGTGGAACCGGGGCGCGTTTTAGCAGTGTTTAATAGTCTAATGTAGGTCTATTTTACGCCAAAATGACAAAGTCCCGTTCGAACGTGTGTTCAAATCTTCGAACGGGACTTAGTCTCCAGCCGCAGTGTCGAAAGGGCAGGGGAAAGTACAGGTCAGCATTAAAGCATTAAAATGGTTCGACTGTCTAATGGCGGCTACTTCGACTACTTCGGCACATTGACTGCATCCGAAGAGCCAGTTTAAAAGTACAAACCCTTTCTTTGTACAACACAGTTAAAGGGCCAGAAACAGTATACAAAAAATCCATTATGCCCAAATGCAGTTCTTAAAGGGCAATACATTCCAGGGCCATAGTCGCAAGGCAGGAGGCTAGCGATCAGTCCTCTCCAATGCCCAGTGGCAAATGGCAGTTTGTCACGTGCTGCTTCAAAGTGTGTAATTGGAGATATTCTGGATAGCGCTGCTTCAAAGTGTGTAATTGGAGATATTCTGGGTAGCGCTGCTTCAAAGTGTGTAATTGGAGATATTCTGGGTAGCGCTGCTTCAAAGTGTGTAATTGGAGATATTCTGGATAGCGCTGCTTCAAAGTGTGTAATTGGAGATATTCTGGATAGCGCTGCTTCAAAGTGTGTAATTGGAGATATTCTGGATAGCGCTGCTTCAAAGTGTGTAATTGGAGATATTCTGGATAGCGCTGCTTCAAAGTGTGTAATTGGAGATATTCTGGATAGCGCTGCTTCAAAGTGTGTAATTGGAGATATTCTGGATAGCGCTGCTTCAAAGTGTGTAATTGGAGATATTCTGGATAGCGCTACTTCAAAGTGTGTAATTGGAGATATTCTGGATAGCGCTGCTTCAAAGTGTGTAATTGGAGATATTCTGGATAGCGCTGCTTCAAAGTGTGTAATTGGAGATATTCTGGATAGCGCTGCTTCAAAGTGTGTAATTGGAGATATTCTGGATAGCGCTGCTTCAAAGTGTGTAATTGGAGATATTCTGGATAGCGCTGCTTCAAAGTGTGTAATTGGAGATATTCTGGATAGCGCTGCTTCAAAGTGTGTAATTGGAGATATTCTGGATAGCGCTGCTTCAAAGTGTGTAATTGGAGATATTCTGGATAGCGCTGCTTCAAAGTGTGTAATTGGAGATATTCTGGGTAGCGCTGCTTCAAAGTGTGTAATTGGAGATATTCTGGGTAGCGCTGCTTCAAAGTGTGTAATTGGAGATATTCTGGATAGCGCTGCTTCAAAGTGTGTGATTGGAGATAAACTGGAGGTAATCTGAGGTATACAGGAGGACAAAAAAAATAATTAAGATTTGTTTGATTTCATTTATTCACCTCATTGGAATGGCAGACTTAGTTCAGTGTAATAGTTGTTATGCATTTGTTTCACATTCCACTTTTTGGAGATTTGGATGCTGTCTAATCTGTAGACAGTTCTCTATATTGCGGCGGGAGAATGTAGATTTGTAAATTATCTGGTAAACAAACTCAGGCTGAAACTGCTGCAAAGCCACTGCCGCAGAGACATACTAGGACTGGCAGATTACTGCAGGATCTGGTAGACTTAGAGTTGTGGATAAAAGACATATTGCACAGTCTGTTGCTTAACATAATTTATTTTCTACACTTTCAGAGTGTAATGGTGTTATGGAGACAAGTTCAGGCACTGATGGTAGTGGTGTTGTGGAGACAGGTTTAGGCACCAAGTGTAGTGATGTGGAGACATTCTCAGGCACCGAGTGTAGTGGTGATGTGGAGACAGGCTTGGAGACTATGGTGTGGCCTAATAGAAAGCAGTTGTTGTTGGGGGATTCCATCATAAGAGGTGTGGAGATGGACAATGGTGGTCTTGTGAGATGTCTTCTCGGAGCTACTGCTCACAGAGACAGGAGACGTATTTGTAATATTCGAGCAAAGCAGGAAGGGGAATTGGATGTACTTGTCCATATAGGGACAAATGACTTGGCTTGCAGTGAGGTTTCAGAGGTAAGGAAGTTTTTAGTGTTTTTTGCCAATGATATACGGCAGGTTGCTCTCACACTGTCATTCTCAGAAGTTCTGCCTGTGCATAACACTCAAGGATTTGGCTTTATTTCTCATGGTAGCTCTGTTTGGAATGGAAATAAACTGTACAAAAAAGATGGTTTGCATCTTTCTTAAAAGGGAACAAATGTTCTCAGTGAGCAGTTCAGAGGTTTTGCTAGGATGTATTTAAACTAGGGGGGGATGCAAAAGGGTAATAAAACATCCATCCAATTGCCCCCCAAAACAAGTACAGAAGGTGCCTGTAGCAAGTGTTTAAAAAAAAAAAATTCTAAACTCCCTACTGGGATTGTCTCTAAAACAAGTCGTTGAGGAGCCAACTCGTAAAGAGGCCATACTAGATTTAGTGTTAACAAATGGAGATCTGGTATCAGATATTACTGTAGGTGAAAGTTTAGGATCCATCGATCATCAGTCAGTGTGGTTTAATATAAGAACAGTGATCGAGTCACACCACACGAAAACAAAAGTTTTAGACTTTAGAAAAACAGACTTTTCTAAAATTAGAATATGTGTATAGGTGTCATTATCAGACTGGAGCAATTTAAATGGAGTCCTAGAGAAATGGGATTATTTAAAAGTTGCACTGATGAATGCAACAGAAAATTGCATTAGGCTTGTCAGTAAAATAAAAAAAAAATGAAGAAACCACTGTGGTACTCTGCAGATGGGGCCAAAATAGTAAAAAACAAAAAGTTACCACCACCCCAACAATTCCCCCCCTCCTCCGTCTACACGCTCCCTATTCTCCCCCTCTTATCCCAATCATCCCCTCCTAAACTTACAAGGCCATCCGACGCCAAAACCACGCAAAACCTACCAAACCCCACACACCCAAGACCAACGACAACAAGAAAACCTGATACCACAAACAACTCACCTACGCCAACGACAAAAGGGAAAATCCCAATAACAAACCAAAGAAACCACATGTAGACCCCTACGCCCCACCAAAACCCCCCACACTAAACCCCCAAAGCCAAGACCTGACAAACTCGACCCAAACCTCAACAACCGACACCCGCAACACAGAGGTACCGAACAAACGGAATACATGACGAGTTCAATGTACAGACATACCTCTAGACACAAGCGATACACCGTCAAGACAGGGCATCCTTCCCCCAACCCCTTTTTACTTCTGTACCCCATACCAACCCTTAGCAGAAACAGGATTGCAAGCTAATAGGAAAACGACAGACTAAAACAGTCACGCACAATTACTAAAAATGTTTTGGCAGAATCCCCACTTGCATGTGGACAGCCAACGCACAGCTTATGTAACTTGATGATGCCGCAACTCTGTACTGTTAACTAATCCCCTCTACTTCCTTTCTGTACCCCTACCCTGAAAAAATATATATCAAAAACTCAAAAATAAAGAATTTAAAAAAAAAAAAAAAAAAAAAAAAAAGTTAGCATTTAGTAATTATAAAAAAAAAAAACAGAGTGAGATAGACGGATCTATAAGATTAGGTAGAAAGAGGCTAAGTAGGTTATAAGAGCCTCCAAATCACACACAGAAGAGAAAATAGCACAGTCAGTAAAAAACAGGGGACAAAACATTTTTAGATACATAAATGAGAAAAGGAAAGTAAAACAAGGATTAGTTAGATTCAAAACAAAAGAAGGAAGGTATGTATAAGTGGATAAAGATCTATCTAACTGCCTCAATGAATATTTTTGCTCAGTGTTTACAGATGAAAATGAAGGAAAGGTGCCTTGGTTAGGAAAAAGGATAAATGAGTTATTTGTTACATGAGAGTTTACAGAGGAAGAGGTTCTATTTCAACTGTCAAAAGTAAAGACAAGTAAGTCAATGGGACCTGATGGAATACACCCAAAGTTATTAAAAGAGCTTAGTGGTGTACTAGCAAAACCATTAACAGATTTATTTAACCAATCATTCTTAACATCAGTAGTCCCAGATGATTGGAAGTTAGCAAATGTTGTCCCATTCACAAGAAAGGTAGTAGGGAGGAGTCGGACAACTATAGGCCAGTAAGCCTTACATCATTAGTGGGGAAAGTAATGGAAACCATGTTAAAGGATAGGATTGTTGAACATCTAAAAACACATTAATTTCAAGATCAGAGACAACATGGTTTTACTTCAGGGAGATCATGCCAAACTAATCTTATTGATTTTTTTGATTGGGTAACTAAAATAATAGATCAGGGTGGTGCAGTAGACATTGCTTACCTAGATTTCAGTAAGGCTTTTGACACTGTTGCACATAGAAGGCTTATCAATAAACTGCAATCTTTAAGTTTGGATTGCAATATTGTTGAATGGGTAAGGCAGTGGCTGAGTGACAGGCAACAGAGGGTTGTAGTCAATGGAGTATATTTTCGAAGCATGGGCTTTTCACCAGTGGGGTACCTCAGGGTTCTGTACCCATTCTCTTTAATATTTTTATTAGTGATATTGCAGAAGGTCTTGATGGTAAGGTATGTCTTTTTGCTGATGATATGAAGATATGTAACAGGGTTTATGTTCCAGGAGAGATAAGCCAAATGGCAAATAATTTAGGTAAACTAGAAAAATGGTCAGAGTTGTGGCAACTGACATTTAATGTGGATAAGTGCAAGATAATTCACCCCCGAACATCCCCAAGCCGATCCTTTGGAATCTGACTGTGTATGCCGGCTTGTGGTTAAGGGGGACTTGTGTGGCGGGACCGCTGCCTATTCGTGAATTGCAGTGTGTAATTCCCAGTGTTTTTCCCCTATATTGTGTTGTATTCTTGTGTTTATACCCCATTTAGAATGTTTGTTGAGAATATTCACACCTTGTTAACGAGGTGTGAAAACCACAAACCGCAAGGGAAGCCTCGGCGCGTGCCGACCTTGCGTGGCGGGCCGTTAGTTAAACAATGCCATCCAGGGGGCTTATTCGAACGAGGGCCTCCCCGTGGCTCTTGGAGTGTTCACACCAATCCATTAAAATGTTGGCAACTTGCAACAGAAGTGTGAAACCGCAAAGGAAGTAATTAATGAGCGCTTTCCTGGTTGACCGTCGATCGTACAGACGAATGCCAGCCAGGGGAGCATTTGTGTCCCGAAAGAAGATGCTTACCTTGCCTTGTTTCACCCAGGGACCCCGCGAACGGATATGGTTTGTGACAGTTACCGTGCTGGGGGTCCCTGAGATTGCTGGAGACACTCTTTGGGTACAGTGGCGGTTTGGTATACTTTCTGTGCCTGGGAGCCCATAAGGCGGGAGTCTTTCCTGTGCTGGGACTCCCAGGTTCAGAGGGTCCTGGGAAGAAGACCCACCTGCCACGGGAAGTGGGAAACCCTGTATTTGGGTGGCGGAAACTGGGGACAAAGGAACTGGAGTTCTTTTCACACGCACAGGCCCCTGGGAGTGGCGGGAACCAGGGACAAAGGAGCAAAGGTTCCGGTTCCATCAAACAACCCCTGGGAGGGGACATTGTCTTTATGAGTGATCCACCCTTTGCATCGGGAAAGTATAAAGCCGAGTGTGGCCAATAAAGTTTTTGTTGTACCACGGGAACTGTGTGTCATCCAGTTACTGGGGAAATGGGTTGTTTATTTCATTAATAGCCGGGATAACCAGTCAGGTTACCCTTGGCCCACTACAGGTAACAAAGAGAGAGAGAGAACACACTAAATGATATTCTATAAAGGCTAAAATAAACACAATGAAGTCTTGATTGGAAATTCTTCAAAAATAATGGAATGATGGCAGGAGCACAGCTTAGAAGACACTATAGGATAAGGCCGGTTCAGATGGTCTGGCAACAATAGCAAAGTTTATAGGAGCTTGTGTTGCAAGATCCTGTGACCCTCCATTGTGCTACAGTGTCTGCTCAAGTATGCTCTGGCCTTCATTCCAAAGTGTTTTCATGGTTTAATTGTGCTTTAAGGAAACTGCAAATCAAGTTCAATTCATCCTATATGATGCTGGGCAGGAAGTTCTAAGATCTCCATAGTCCAGAATGAGACACATCGAATGATCTTACTCTGGTGTGGTCTGAACTCCCTGTGGTTTTATTTTTTTATAGCGACTCTGTCACGGGCTGTACTTTTATTTATTTTGTTTATCGGAGATAAAAAAAAAACAACACATTGCCGGGACAGTGAGGATTCATAGAAAGCGGGGTTTCTATGAATCCTCACTGTCCCGGCAATGTGTTGTTTTTTTTTTATCTCCGATTCCCCATTTTTTAGCTATATATTTCTTCCAGTTGCAGCTGTCTTCTTATGTCTGGCAGTGATGTTGGGTCATTGCCGTTCTTCAGTTCTCATGAATTCTTAGTCCACCCTGAATGTCGAATTGTCACAGGGTGGGCCGAACATGCACAGACTTGTGGCGTTGTCCAGAAAACCACATTGTCCATAAAACCTGTGCACTAAAATAACTACATTAAGATAAAGTAGTTTCAGTCCTTAGATTGTGCCTTTAACCCCTCAAGGACACATGACATGTGTGACATATCATGATTCCCTTTTATTCCAGAAGTTTGGTCCTTAAGGGGTTAAAGGGACACTATAGTCACCAGAACAACTACAGCTTTTTGAATTTGTTCTGGTGAGTAGAATAATTACCTTCAGGCTTTTTGCTGTAAACACTGTCTTTTCAGAGAAAATGCAGTGTTTACGTTACAGCCTAGTGATAACTTCACTGGCCACTCCTCAGATGGCTGTTAGAGATCCTTCCTGGGTCATAGCTGCCTAAAATGCATCCTGTGATTCAGTATCTCCTCCCTCTGCATGCAGACACTGAACTTTCCTCATAGAGATTCATTGATTCAATTCATAGCTATGAGGAGATGCTGATTGGCCAGGTCTGTGTTTGACTCATGCTGGCTCTGCCCCTGATCTGCCTCCTTGTCTGTCTGAGCCAATCCTATGGGGAAGCATTGTTATTGGCTCAGGCCACTACTTCTGCTGATGTCAGCAGGCAGTGGTGGGCAGGTCTAAAGGAAACAGGGACAAAGCCAGCAGTTCCAGTCTTGAATACAGTAAGATTTTTGCTATATTTATGGAGGCATGAGGGGCTCAGGGTGGCTAGATGGTGGTTTTAACCCTATAGAGTCAGGAATACATGTTTGTGTTCCTGACCCTATAGTGCTCCTTTAAGTTTGTATTCATTTAGTTTATCCATTTGGCTACTTGTTCTGCCAGTGAGCAAATATTGTGTCATGTAATCTCTTGCAGTGGCTTTGTCACCCCCTCCAGCCCATGAGTATAAAATCTTTATGAAATGCTCACATGTACTGTGTTTGAGTTTCACTGAAATTCCAACTCAGTCAAAATATATACTGAGACAAAGAAGGGGCTACTTTGTCTCTTTATTTTTTCTCAGCTTGACAAAATGTGGATTTATTTGTCAAGCTTGTAATTTAACCCAGCCATTACCAGTGATGGCTGTATGGGCAAACAATCCTTTAATATGGAGAATCCTGTTGACTCGCATAGACCTCAGTGCTGTACTCTTGTGCATGCGCAAGAGCTCAGTGTTGAAGTTGGCACTTGGCAGTTGAAGCACCAGGAGCTGAAGAAGACTGGATGGAAGATGATTGAGGTGTCTGCGAGGGACAGGTTCAGGTATGTAAAAACCTACCTTACCTTGCCCCCGATGGTCACAAGGTAAGGTGATGTCACTGTTGGGGGTCTTTGCAAATTAAACAGAGCAGCTTTTAAAATGGAAAAAAAGACTCAAAAACCAAAAATATACACTTATTTCATGATCGAAAATGCCTGACGTCTATATTTATATCCACTAGGTTAATTCCTTTGCTTTATATCCCTATGACTGGGATCCAACAAGGTCACCAATCTCTGCTAGAATTGGAGTCCAATGTTTGGAGAAAGCAAGTCATCAAGTGACCCCTGGACAAAAAAACCTAGAAGAAGGTGGAGGTGATTGAGAGATCTGTATCAAGTCTCAGAGATGGACTACCAGCTGAACAGACCGGTAAGGATTACAGTCACAAAAATACACTTCTATTGTTTTATCCCATCTTCCTGTCTTTGTGATAGGGAAGTATAACTCAAGGATATGGTAGAGGGAGAGAAAGATATTTATTATATCAATATGATGTGGTGAATTACAATATGAGAATATCAAGCTCAATTAATTTTTTGGATAAACATTTCAAATGATCTCAATCTGTTAGAAAATCTTTTTTAATTATTTATCTACAGAATCCACCATTGACGTCTATGGTAATTTTCATTTGAAAAGATTATGGGAAACAATTAAAGGCTATAATTTGTAGTAGTTATAGTTAATGTCTGGCCAATTAATCCTGTTGTAGGTTGATGATCTGTAACAATGACATTTCTCATTTAGGATCAGTGTGAGTTTGAGGAAGTGGCCGTTTACTTCTCCGAGGAGGAGTGGGACTATTTAAATTATGAAGAGAAGGAGCTTTACCGGGATGTGATGATGGAGAATTACCAGACCCTCAGCTCTCTGGGTAAGAAAACCTCACCCTATTTAGAGGAAATCTTTCTCATAAGAACATATTCATATCTAGGACAATCTAAAAAGGTGCGTATATTTGGTTAAAAATCAATAAGAAACAGGGTGCTGCTATCACCTATGTGGGTCACTCCACCACACATAAATAAGTGAAGATAAAATAGTAAAAGTGGTGAGAGCACACACAAAAGATAAAATAACAAATTTGTTACCCCTATGATCAATTTGAATCCTGTAGAAAGAAAAATCAGAGAAAAAAACATAGGGTAATAATGTACAGATCATTTTAATATAGTGAATAAATGTACAAACTCACATATTTCTGAGCCACTTAAATAAAAGCTGGCTCAGACTAGGAACGTTAAATGGATAAGTAGTGGTGTTAGCTGAAATCAAGTGCCGACTGTTTCCTTGTCCCTTCTTTTAAAATGCCCAGGATGCAGGTTCTTTTAAAAAAGGTTTATTATTACAGAGTAAAAACAGCAGCAAAAATAAAAATCAGCAATCTCCCTCTCCACACACTGACGCGTTTCAGCCGAAGCTTTTTTCAAAGTGTAAGTCCATTCAGTTTGTTCTTGTTTTAAATAGGAGTCTTTTTGCTCCTTATACCGAGCAGGGAAAAGGCTGAAACGCGTCAGTGTGTGGAGAGGGAGATTGCTGATTTTTATTTTTGCTGCTGTTTTTACTCTGTAATAATAAACCTTTTTTAAAAGAACCTGCATCCTGGGCATTTTAAAAGAACGGATAAGGAAACAGTCGGCACTTGATTTCAGCTAACACCACTACTTATCCATTCAACGTTCCTAGTCTGAGCCAGCTTTTATTTAAGTGGCTCAGAAATATGTGAGTTTGTACATTTATTCACTATATTAAAATTATCTGTACATTATTACCCTATGTTTATTTCTCTGATTTTTGTTTCTACAGGATTCTAATTGATCATAGGGGTAACAAATTTGTTATTTTATCTTTTTTTTTTTTTTTATATATTCTTTATTTTTGTTGTGCACAAAATTACAATCTGGCATAGCCACAACAGCTCAAACCAGCGTTATTGCAACAAATCTTAAGGTTAACAGCATGGCTTCATTTAACAATGCACATTTTTTAATAAGTGGTGAATCGTGTATGTCACTCTGGTTCGTGTGGCTAGGAGAAAAAGAGGGTATGCAGGCGCTCATCCGCCCGTTAATTAAGCTAAATTCAGACCGTAATGTAGGTTTGATGCCTTGTGAGTCCAGTCGCTCATAGGGTCGTACGGGCTGTTTTATTGCTGTCCTCATTGATGATCTAGCTGAAAACCTTAGAGCATAGGTGAGTTCCCCAGGGTTAGGGTGACCAGTTCTGGTGGGCTGTTAGGGTACATTCTCAGTTAATATGGGTAGCGTGTGGGTTGTCAAGAATTATTCTGTAGGATAATTGCATGTTGGCTTTCCCCCTATGAGGCCAAGTATGTGAGTGACGGAGGACATGTCCAGTGATGGGGCAATTTATAAGCAGCCTCCAAGTGTAGTTGTATAGGTTCTGCACTCTCGATACTCGACTTGTATGTCGGGGCCTTTAGCTGGGGGGCTACTAGCCAGGGGGTTGCATGTCAGCATTTGTACTTAATTGTGGTCTAGTACTGGGTGTCCTGTTGTTTGTTGGGGTGTATGCGGGGGGGAGGTTTAAAGCTTTCACTCGTGTATGTGGGACTCTGGTTGAGTGAGGGGTGTCTGCCGAGCAGGTTTGTCGCCTAGGGTTCAGACATGGTTGTCTTTGTGGTCTCTTGTGTTATATGGGTGCTGCCTGGCTTAAGAGTTGGTCCCCCCTGAGGTTGTGGGGTGTGGTGGGTGTGTTGTCGGGGGTATGGTGCTATGGGTTAGAGTTCAGTGTATGTATGTATGGAGGTGGTCGTCACTTCACGTTCCCTGTGTGCCAGACTTATCTCCTGGTAGGTCGTGCCAACCGCAGTTCCTGAACATAGGGATAGTGAGGGTCATAGTTAACGTACAGATAAAAACCACAGTAGTAAAAATATAGAAAAAAAAACCAAAAAACTTAGAACAAAGAGCAAGAGATACAATGTAAAACATTAATCATGGGGAGTGCAACCGGGGTTTGGAAAACCTTTTGCAGGGTTAATTGTATGCCCGTCTCTGCAGGTCTTCTAGGAAAGTTCAGGCAGTGGTCTCGGCATATGTTGCTGGGGTTGCTCCCCGAGGCATGAACGGGGTCACTGCTGCCGGGTTCCATGTGTGGGTTGTCGATGCATTTGGGCATGATTGTGCCACGGTCAGAGCGTCCTCAGGCAAACCCAGAGTGGGGAGAAGGGCCCGTGCCTCTTGAGGGTCCCGGACTGAGTGTATTGTAGTGCCGTGTAGTATTTCTAGCGTGCGCTGTATTTTCCGCCTATACGTGATGCCTTTAGACCGGAGAAGCGTGGTAAAGGGTTGAAGTGATCTCCTCCATGCCATTCTGCTTCCAGGTCCGCGTAGAATGTGAGCGACTTGCCTTCAAATGTATATGGTGAGTGGTTCCGAACTGCGGCCATGACAGCTGCCTTGTCCTTGCCGCTTTGGAATCTGACCAGGAGGTCTCTCGGTGCTGAAATTGGTGCTTTTGCTGCTTTTTATAGACGGAATATCCCCTACAGCCCCACCGTTTTTGCCTGCTTAGGTGGCAGTAGTGCCGTGAGAAGGCGCCGAACGAGATGAGGCAGCTCTGTCTCCGGTGTGTTCTCTGTTATTCCTCTAATTTTGAGGTTTAGCCTTTGCCTCAGGTCCTCCATCACTGCAAACCGTAAGTCTGTGTTTGCCTGTTGTTGTTGCAGGTCTTGGACTGCCTGTTGGAGTCGAGCTGTTTGCTGGGTATTTTGGCGCGTATCATTTTCCAGTGCCCCATGCGGTTTGTGAGGCCTAGGAGGTCTTTCCTGAGGTGGGCCATATCTGCCTGGTGTGTGCGCTGGAGGACTGCGAGCAGATCCTTCATGATAGTTACCAAAAAGAACGCGCTAAAATAATCTGTAAATATAAAGAAACAAATAATGGCGCAGACCATCTGGTAATAATAGTATGGGGAAAAGGTGTTATATGTAATAAACTCACATGTCCCAGAGCCCTATCACCCCTGGCTCTGGGTTTGAAATGCTCCTTGGGAGAGGGGATATTCCCACACTGCAGGATAGTCAGGAGGATATGTCCACTGATAATTCCGTTGTGCTGTATGTAAAAGGAAAGAAGGGCAGGACCTCCAATTGAATAGTATCACAATTCGTTTTATTGTATAAAAAAGGTTAAAAACCCTTACTTTGGATGTGGTGGGTACAAACTCGCAGAGTCACCCACATAAAAGCATAAAACACATGTATTCGAAAAAACGCTTCCTGGTTATGGTCCGGTCACGTGATCGCTTCCGGGTCCGCCCTCCAATGACGTCCGTGTGACGCGTTTCGCCCGCCTCCACAGGCTTCTTCCGACAACGTCATGGGGTTTCAGTCTTCCTTTTAAGTCCATAGTGCCGCCCTTCTCTCGCCTCATTGGTCGGGGGGCGTGGTTTCACACGATCTTTTTCAATCATTCAATTGCACACTAATAAACTTCATAGACTTAACCCCTTCCAGCACCCACACTAAAATGGTTATATTCAGTGTCACATAAGAAATGGAATCATCTAAGTGATGTTAATCCCAATTATTTCTAATGTGTATATATAGACCTTATCTAAATTATTCTACATAATGATTTATCAAAGAGACATCTTCTTACTTCATTAAATTATATTTTTAAGTATACACAATGGATATTATACGAGGGTAATTGATAAAAATTCTATACAAACAATACAACAGAGATCAATTCTAGACAGCAGGAAAAACCTTAACTTTTCCCATATCCCTTAAGATAGACAGTGCAGATATATTATGCTCATTTCTAAAGTATACAGTTCTTATACTAAATACAGGCTGACATTATTGCAGAGTACCTGCTGATTGAAAAAGGGGGGGGAGAGGTTGGAAAAAACAGCCATTATAATTTATTTACAAAAAATGACATTACAATTTATTTACAAGAAATGACAAATTTCAAATTCTCCATTTAAACCCCTAGGGAACAACGATTTCAATTTAAACACCCACCTCATTTCTTGTTTCGACAATTTATTGTCTAGATTTTCACCCCTCCAATTTCTACCAACTCTCTCTATCCCAATAAATTGTAATTTGGTAACATCTCCCTGATGTTTGTGAATAAAATGGGAGGATAGGGGGTGCTCCTTAAAACCTCTTTTTATGTTACGCACATGCTCCTCGATACGAGTGTGCACTTGCCGGGTAGTTTTGCCGACATAGTGCATATTGCACGGGCATGTGAGGACATAAATACAGTTTGTGGTGTGACAAGTTATCAGTTGTTTCACACTATATACTTGTTGTGTATTGCCCCCTATTAGTTCTTTTTTGACACACTTAGTGGCTCCCGTGGTTCTGCACGCCAAGCAGTATCCGCATTGGAAAAAACCCACATCTTTATTGAGGAAGTTCTTATTTAAATTTTCTTGTCTAAAGCTGCTCTTTACCAGATGGTTCTTGATACTCGGTACTCCCCTGTAGATGATCCTTGGTTTTTTCGAGATTATCTTGTCTAACAGGGGGTCCTCTTTTAAGACAAACCAATATTTATTGATTATATTTTTTAAATCCTTATTCTTCCCTGAATAATCAAAAATTAGGGAAACTTCATTCTTGTTACTATTCTTTTTATTTTCAATCTTTTTACTTGATTTGCCTAGTAGCTTTTTCCTATCTATTTTCCCCACTTCCTTATGTGCCTTGTCCAATAGAGTCCTAGGGTAGTTTTTAGCCGTGAACTGTTCTACTAACTTGTCAATCTGACTCTCGCAAGTTTCTCCACTTGTGCAGTTTCTTTTTAACCTTAACATCTGCCCTTTGGGGATGTTGTCCAGCCACGGGCCATAATGGCAGCTGTCATAAAAAATGAAACTATTAACGTCCACCTTCTTGAAGAAGGTTTCAGTACATATTTGGTTGTGGGAAATAAAAATTCGTAAATCCAAGAAATTAACCTGACTATCACTATGGTCCATAGTGAGTTGAATCCCCCATGAATTGGAGTTTAAATGTGTCAAAAAGGCTGTAAGCTCTTCTGCAGAGCCCCTCCAGATCCAGAACAGATCGTCGATGTAACGGCGATAGGTGACCAGGTTCTGCACCCAGCCATGACCACCATATATAAAGGATTCCTCCCAATATGACATAAAAAGGTTTGCATAGCTGGGTGCGAACCTAGTCCCCATCGCCGTCCCAAGGATCTGTAGGTAGAAAGAGTCCAGGAAATAAAAATAGTTATTAGTCAGAATAAGATGGATACCCTCCAAAACACCTTTTCCCCATACTATTATTACCAGATGGTCTGCGCCATTATTTGTTTCTTTATATTTACAGATTATTTTAGCGCGTTCTTTTTGGTAACTATTGTTTTGCTTTTCACAATCTCTTGTGCATTGTATTTGTGAACGCTGCCATATTTTCTGCATGGGATTTTAGCGCTCACACATTGGTTATTGTGTTTCTAAGTTCACTATATTTACCTGGTGTTTTATTGTGTTCTGCTTTCTTGTGAGCTTGCTGTGTAATCCACTATGTCTATATTTGAGGCAAGGAGTAAATACTGTTCCAATCTGGATAACATTTTTGGGGAAGAGATAATCTGCGATACCCCTAATATCCCCAGAACAATACCTGAACTATGTAAGGATTTACAAAAATTACTTACTAAAGAATTAAAAATAAAGTGGGAAATTGCCACATTGGAACAGTATATTAAAGAAGAAATGGTACCAAGGGGGTTACGATTCAACAAAACACCCACCTTTGACAGGGATAGCGAAGAATTTATGGAGGAGTGGGATCAATATCTAAATGTGATTTCTATAGGCCTTATCAAGATTATCATTAAGAGGAGGCAGCTGAATCTTAGGGAACTAGACATGAAGATCAGAGCTATTAAAGAACTCCTAGAACCTTTTTTGGAGTCCAGGGAGATGGCAAAGCACTCAGAAATGATTGTAGAGGACATGAATAAAATAGAAAAGGAAGTCATTTCGATCAAAAAGAAGAAATATCAGAGAGACAAATCAGATTATAGGGGGAACAAAGTACATGCTTTCCATAGGGGAAATTTGGAAAATAGAAGGGGAAAATTAGAACCCCATAATTATGTACCCAGGAACGAATACCCAGTAAAGAAATATGAGGGGAATAGGAAACAATATAAACAAGAGTACAGACAATACAATGGAGACAGATACCAATATAGAAGGAGGAGGAGATCTTTTAGTGGGAGTAGACAGTATCAAAAGAAAGACAACTATAACCAAAAGTGGAGGACAAATGGTCAAGAGAGGGATACCCCAGTTAAGAAGTATGAAAAACAACCTTTGAATAGATCTATCAGAGTTCCTACCAATATAGAGGGAACGGAGAGAGATAGAACCCAAAAATTAGGGCCAGAGTCCAATGTTTGGGAATTAGCCTCCCAAGGATTAAATCGAAAACCAATAGACTCTAAGGAGCCTAATGAACAAAGAATCAGAGATACTACCCAGGGACGGGAGGGACATCCAAAGGATTTTTTAGATTGGGAACACAAAAGAAAAGAGAGAATAAAATTAAACCTCCCAAGTTCTCCACTAAAAAGAAGAATAGAAAGAGAGGAACAAGAGGGGGAAATAAGATACAGAGAAGGAAAAAGGGGAAGGATATAGACATCAAGGGAATATACAATCTTTCGAAACTTACACTAAATACTATGCAGAATAGAGTATTGGCTAGGGGGATAAAATTCTGCCCTACTGCGAATATGGATCATTTCTCAGTCTATATAGATTTGAAGAAGTTCGTTAGAAAATTATGTTTGAAACGCTTCTTTCTGGAGAAGGTGGACACTACTGAGGGATTAAATGGAGATGTGCAATTAAAGGAGCCCAATCTCACCTCACTTAAAAAGAAATCCACCTTTTTTCCGAAGGGCTGTAAGACTAAGTCAATGGATGCTTTTGAGGAACTAGTGATGCGAGAGGTGGAACGTATCAAAAGAATAAATAGGAATAGAATGAATTTGAATAAGGAAGAACAGCAAGCTTTGGCTGATTTAAGAGAGAACAAAGACGTGATTATCAAACCGGCCGACAAGGGGGGTGGCATCGTCCTTATGGACAGGGAATACTATGTGGAGGAATCATTGAGACAACTCAATGACGGCATTACGTATGAAAAATTGAAAGGTGACCCCACTCATGAGAAAAAAGACATGTTTATGGATTTTCTGAACAAAGGTTTATCAATGGGAGTTATCTCTAAAACAGAATATGACTATTTGGTTGTCATCTATCCCAAGATACCTGTATACTATTTTCTACCGAAAATCCATAAACATGAAACTAGACCACCAGGGAGGCCCATTATCTCTGGGATAGGTTCGGTGTCAGCCCCCTTGTCGGAGTATATTGACTTATGTCTACAACCCCTAGTGAAGGGAACAAGAGCCTATTTAAGGGACACTAGTCAAATTCTCCAAATATTGGAGGAAGTCGAGTGGAAGGATGGTGACATCCTTGTAACGGCGGATGTGTCATCACTCTATTCGATTATCCCACATTCTAAGGGTATGGAGGCCGTCCAATTTTTTCTGTCGGCTTCAAATTTATCCCCGGACCAACAGACATTTATTTTGGAGGGTATCCATCTTATTCTGACTAATAACTATTTTTATTTCCTGGACTCTTTCTACCTACAGATCCTTGGGACGGCGATGGGGACTAGGTTCGCACCCAGCTATGCAAACCTTTTTATGTCATATTGGGAGGAATCCTTTATATATGGTGGTCATGGCTGGGTGCAGAACCTGGTCACCTATCGCCGTTACATCGACGATCTGTTCTGGATCTGGAGGGGCTCTGCAGAAGAGCTTACAGCCTTTTTGACACATTTAAACTCCAATTCATGGGGGATTCAACTCACTATGGACCATAGTGATAGTCAGGTTAATTTCTTGGATTTACGAATTTTTATTTCCCACAACCAAATATGTACTGAAACCTTCTTCAAGAAGGTGGACGTTAATAGTTTCATTTTTTATGACAGCTGCCATTATGGCCCGTGGCTGGACAACATCCCCAAAGGGCAGATGTTAAGGTTAAAAAGAAACTGCACAAGTGGAGAAACTTGCGAGAGTCAGATTGACAAGTTAGTAGAACAGTTCACGGCTAAAAACTACCCTAGGACTCTATTGGACAAGGCACATAAGGAAGTGGGGAAAATAGATAGGAAAAAGCTACTAGACAAATCAAGTAAAAAGATTGAAAATAAAAAGAATAGTAACAAGAATGAAGTTTCCCTAATTTTTGATTATTCAGGGAAGAATAAGGATTTAAAAAATATAATCAATAAATATTGGTTTGTCTTAAAAGAGGACCCCCTGTTAGACAAGATAATCTCGAAAAAACCAAGGATCATCTACAGGGGAGTACCGAGTATCAAGAACCATCTGGTAAAGAGCAGCTTTAGACAAGAAAATTTAAATAAGAACTTCCTCAATAAAGATGTGGGTTTTTTCC
This sequence comes from Pelobates fuscus, assembly GCF_036172605.1. Taxonomy (NCBI): domain Eukaryota; kingdom Metazoa; phylum Chordata; class Amphibia; order Anura; family Pelobatidae; genus Pelobates; species Pelobates fuscus. Next base: position 149,554,651 of record NC_086326.1, on the reverse strand, counting down.
AATGCGGATACTGCTTGGCGTGCAGAACCACGGGAGCCACTAAGTGTGTCAAAAAAGAACTAATAGGGGGCAATACACAACAAGTATATAGTGTGAAACAACTGATAACTTGTCACACCACAAACTGTATTTATGTCCTCACATGCCCGTGCAATATGCACTATGTCGGCAAAACTACCCGGCAAGTGCACACTCGTATCGAGGAGCATGTGCGTAACATAAAAAGAGGTTTTAAGGAGCACCCCCTATCCTCCCATTTTATTCACAAACATCAGGGAGATGTTACCAAATTACAATTTATTGGGATAGAGAGAGTTGGTAGAAATTGGAGGGGTGAAAATCTAGACAATAAATTGTCGAAACAAGAAATGAGGTGGGTGTTTAAATTGAAATCGTTGTTCCCTAGGGGTTTAAATGGAGAATTTGAAATTTGTCATTTCTTGTAAATAAATTGTAATGTCATTTTTTGTAAATAAATTATAATGGCTGTTTTTTCCAACCTCTCCCCCCCCTTTTTCAATCAGCAGGTACTCTGCAATAATGTCAGCCTGTATTTAGTATAAGAACTGTATACTTTAGAAATGAGCATAATATATCTGCACTGTCTATCTTAAGGGATATGGGAAAAGTTAAGGTTTTTCCTGCTGTCTAGAATTGATCTCTGTTGTATTGTTTGTATAGAATTTTTATCAATTACCCTCGTATAATATCCATTGTGTATACTTAAAAATATAATTTAATGAAGTAAGAAGATGTCTCTTTGATAAATCATTATGTAGAATAATTTAGATAAGGTCTATATATACATTAGAAATAATTGGGATTAACATCACTTAGATGATTCCATTTCTTATGTGACACTGAATATAACCATTTTAGTGTGGGTGCTGGAAGGGGTTAAGTCTATGAAGTTTATTAGTGTGCAATTGAATGATTGAAAAAGATCGTGTGAAACCACGCCCCCCGACCAATGAGGCGAGAGAAGGGCGGCACTATGGACTTAAAAGGAAGACTGAAACCCCATGACGTTGTCGGAAGAAGCCTGTGGAGGCGGGCGAAACGCGTCACACGGACGTCATTGGAGGGCGGACCCGGAAGCGATCACGTGACCGGACCATAACCAGGAAGCGTTTTTTCGAATACATGTGTTTTATGCTTTTATGTGGGTGACTCTGCGAGTTTGTACCCACCACATCCAAAGTAAGGGTTTTTAACCTTTTTTATACAATAAAACGAATTGTGATACTATTCAATTGGAGGTCCTGCCCTTCTTTCCTTTTACATACAGCACAACGGAATTATCAGTGGACATATCCTCCTGACTATCCTGCAGTGTGGGAATATCCCCTCTCCCAAGGAGCATTTCAAACCCAGAGCCAGGGGTGATAGGGCTCTGGGACATGTGAGTTTATTACATATAACACCTTTTCCCCATACTATTATTACCAGATGGTCTGCGCCATTATTTGTTTCTTTATATTTACAGATTATTTTAGCGCGTTCTTTTTGGTAACTATTGTTTTGCTTTTCACAATCTCTTGTGCATTGTATTTGTGAACGCTGCCATATTTTCTGCATGGGATTTTAGCGCTCACACATTGGTTATTGAGATCCTTCATGATCGCTGTTGTTACAGGGGCTGAGGCTGGGTGAGAGGTGGAGGGCCCGAGGGCTCTCTGCTCCGGCGGGTATCCCGCTGCTGTTCCCAGGGAGATGTCATCGGAAATCTCTGTGTCATTGTCCGAGAAGTCGGCCATTCTCTGAGCCTGGCGCCACAGGTCCCCAATATTCATGCCCAATCTCTGCTTTTCAGGTTTAAGCTTCTTAGTCTTTCGTCCCATGTCGTTGGTGCCAACTGCAGGTATGCGAAGCAGGCTTTGGGGTATGAAATAAAAATATGTTTTGCCGATTTTTCAGGTTTTCTGTGCGGAGCTCTTGTATTGTGCGTCCGTCCAGGTCAGTGGCTTGGCTCTGCCCCCGTTATTTTATCTTTTAAATTGAAGATTTGTTATTTTGTCTTTTGTGTGTGCTCTCACCACTTTTACTATTTTATCTGGGACAAATTGACATTTCTTCACATATGTTCCTAACTCATCGTAATCATAATAAATGTGTATCGCTTGGAAGATCTTTAAATTCTAATTGTTAATAATGTGTCCCGTTAAATACAGGAAGGATTCACATGACGCCTTTGATTATATCAGCGATTGAGCGAGGGGAAGAGCCGTATGTCAGGAGCCACCTGCAGGATAGTCTTTTGAATACTGGCCCAGGTTAGTAATAAACATGTAGGTGGTATTAGGCTCCTTTCTGGGTCAGAGATCTTGGCTTTTCTTTTTTCCAGGCTTCTCTACCTTCCTGATCTCTGCAGAGGAACTGAATTATTGTGAAACTCTCCATACAGCTCAGTGTGGGGAGAGTTTGCAGTGTTTAGTTACTCATTATGCCCCAGACAGACTCTGTTGTGCTTTGTTCCCAGGTTAAAGGGAGAGACTGTTCATATTCATTGCATGTATATACTATACTAAGAGAAGGCTAAACATTTGAATCATCAACAAGTCAAGTAGACACTACTCATTGTTAAATTCTTCTTCATGGTTACGTAAAGTTACTACAGTTACTACATCCTTGTCCTCCTCATTTTATACACAAATACTGTTGGATCAGCAATATTTACCTCTCAACCTCTTCCTTTCGCTTTTACAAATTACTGCTATTAGTGCAGTGCCCCACACCGTAGCATCCTAACTACTTCAACTGATTGAAGTAATTAGTCCTGGAACCCACGGTTGCCGGATCCTGCATCGTTGTTAATTGATCGACTCACCATTTAGGACAGATGTTCAGTCCGTGAATGTCAGGCCCCCAATTGCAATGTAGCATAGGCAAAGTTATGACGTAACAAAAAACAAAACAGAAAAATAGGTTACGCCCAATGATGGTGTACGTTTAAATCAGCAAAATGCAATATACAATCTAAATGGACACTGAATGCACCCAGACCACTTCAGCTCATTGAAGTGGTCTGGGTGCTGTGTCCCTTTTGCACTTAGTGCTGCAATGTTAAACATTGCAGTTCCAGAGAAAGTGCAACTTTTACATTGAAGCTCCAAGTTTGCCCACAGTGGCTGTCTACGAGACAGCCACTAGAGGGATTCCTTGATTGAAGCGGACCTTTGGTCCGGTATCTGACGCTGGACGACCATTGATTAATGCTTTCTATGGGGCAATACTGATGTGAGCGCGGCCATTGCTGAACATGCGCATTAGGTCTCCCCCCGCCGGCTGACGTAGTTGGGGGAGGAGCGTGGGCGGAGCCTGACCCAGCGCCGAGGGACATCGGTGCTGGATTCAGGTAAGTGACTGAAGGAGTCTTAACCCCTTCAGCGCCGAGGGAGGGGGGCACTGTAGGGAACTACAATAATGAAAGTAAAAGGGGGGGGTTTATTGGTGATTTTTTTGTATGTTAGACATTTGTCTTTAATTTTAATTGTATCTAGATTTTCTTGGCGGTATTTTTTTTTTCTAAAAATTATTCATTTGAATTAACCCCTTAAGGATACAGGACATGTGTGACATGTCATGATTCCCTTTTATTCCAGAAGTTTGGTCGTTAAGGGGTTAAAATAGAGGCTTGATTCTCAAAGTCATTCATCCTAGAACAGTTCCTCCTGAGATGTAAAAATTGGTTCTTGGGGGCACTGTCTAGCCAAGTTCCTTATTGGTGGCTGGACATTTAAAAAAAAAAAAAAAAAAGTCCAAGTATTAATATTGCTGTAATGGATAAACATTTGCAAATCTAAATTTTTTTATCTATTTTTACTCTATTCAAAAGATTAACACAATGTCCCTGTCATAGTATTAAGATATATGAAGCACTCCTCTGGACCATCATAGATTAAAAACATAGGAAACCAAGTTTAATCACCAGGCATGTTCGCCCCAAATAGTGCTGGTACTCCCAGTCGACCATAATAGGTTGCCATAGCTGAGAGCAAACCTGGTCCCCTTAGCTGTGCCTCTTTTTTGTAAATAAAAAATAAAGAATTGTTGTTTTTATAATCTTTTATTTTTTCCAAAATTGTTCTTTATTAGATTTTTTTTTTTTTTTTTTACATAATAAATAACACAAACTTCCAATCAGACAGTAGAGAGGTATTCATAGAACACATTCAATAATCATTTCCTTACTATTAATTGACATAACGTATTAAATCCTATAAGGAACACCCTATCTACGATAGCACAAACATAGGACAAATAACAAAAAGACAGTGCCCGCGTGACCCAGAGTTAAAGGCCCCCACCTCATTCTAAAGACCTAAAAGAAAAAGCAGTTTATACATTACTCCTATCTGGATATGTTATAAGCCAGTGATCCCATATCTTTTTATATGAACCATATCTGTGAAACGCCATAAAATAACCTTTCTCCATCATACACTGAAAGTGCATTTGATTCAGAACTGCCGTCAGAGGGATTTCCTGTTTTTCCTTTCACATTCTTGAAAAAAACAGTTTCCTAGCCATAAATAACTGGATAGTCAAGAATTTCCCTTTTTTTTTTTTTTATATATATTATCCAGGTTTATATGTAACATAGCCCTTTCTGGAGAAGCCTTGATTTCCAAGTTTAGAATGTCCGAGATTAGTTGAAAGATTTGAATCCATATTTTATTATCCAAACTACAAGACCACCAGATGTGGAGAGATGTTCCTTCACTTATTCCACACCTCCAGCATGAAGCAGAATGATTAGAATCAATGCTCTGCAATTTTGTGGGAACATAATGCCATCTATGCATTATTTTATAATGAAGTTCTTGAATATTTAGGCAATGTGTGGCTTTTCCCCCATGTATTTATATCTATATCTATTCCAAGATCTTCAGACCAGGTAGTCTGTGGTTTCGCTTTCTCTTCTTTTCCCACAACTTTAAACAAAACAATGAACTTTTTTTTAAAGGATATTTTTATTAGAGTGTGTAGCAAAAATATGCTCTAATATTTCCAAAACCTTTGGCTTTCATATAGTTATAAAATATTATTTTCTAATACGGATCAAATAAAAATAATCCTGAGGAGGTACAGCATATTCCATTAGTACCGTAATTGTTTATATGTTTTAAGCTTCATACCGGCCTCTAGAAAGTCCGCCACTTTTAAATTTGCATCATTAAACCATTTCAACGTATTCATTTCTGAAAGGTTATATCCGATTATTTCTACGGGTACATATTTTATTATTTTATCCTTTTATACCTATGTTGGTTTTCAGTTTGATCAAAAAAAGAAATAATGTTTTTGAAAACAAAATTGCCTTTGGAATTATCTATGATTTTTTTTTACTGTTATATTATTCAACCATAACATATTGCTCTAGTTCTTCATATCCAAGATCTTTTGCGCAATATTATACCATTCTTCTATTCTCGACACATGCGAGGGAATAGCATGTAAATGCAGCATTGCATAGGTTTGGCTAAACTGCCATTCGTCCTATAGCTTTACTGCCGTTCCGAATCTTTTTTGATTGTTGTTTTATAATCTTGATCCCTTCTGTAATGAAATATATTTTGTTGCTCTGAGATTCTGTTTTTACATTTTTTAGATACTGCTTCACATCCCCAATGGTGAGGAATAATAGGGAACGGGAATTGTACATCGCATGTAACTAAAATGTAGTTGGTCTGCCATTAGGTTCTCTAAAAAGCAGAGGAGAGACATAGAATCTTTGAGGTAGGATTTCATTTTGTGATGAGCAATTGTAGGTATAATAGACATTGCTCAATTGTATTTCTTTAAACTGTTGCAAGATTCTTTATTGAATACCCTCTTACCCACTTTCAGTGCATACGACGTTTAGGCCATCCTGTCCCGTGTGAATGCAACAACAATTCAAGGCCTTCCCTACCTCAATCTTACTTTTAGTCCAAGAGATGGTCTTCTTAAAGAAGTCTAGGTCATGACGATAGACTGATAAGGATGTTTTTCCTTTAATTTTTACAACTGCTTTTAACCCTAAGATGTATAATTAACATATAAATGATCAGTAGTAATTAGAAATGATATACTATATATATATACCACGATCCTGCACTCACATTTGTAGTATAAGTGCCACGGTGCTCTTTCAGCCAAAGCAACATAAATCTCCCCGAAGAAAGGCACACGGTGGGCTTTTTGAAGAAAATTATTCGTCTTTATTCATAGCACACAGGCTACAGCAAATCAACTTTGGGTTAATCTGGTATGCCTAGTGCAACACACAGGAATGAGGGAGTCTGACTGGTGGATGGAGTCGCTCAAAACTGGATATAGGCAGAGATTTCACCAAAACTCAAAAGGAGCTGGTCCAGTAAAAAGGCTTTGGTTGAATTTTTAGAAGATGGATGGCAGTATTTATATATATGGAGTGTATACCTTTAAATCTGCTATAGGCAGAATCAATCTGATACACGCCAAATGTTATACTTTATATGGAAAAGATATTGACCATTTCATGTATAGGAAAACAGTGTGAGGAACTGTTTCCTCAATTGTACTGAAATTGGGTGTGGAAATTAGTGTATAATGACACAATAATTTGTGGTGTATACACCTTTAAATCCGTATAGACATAGTGAGTGGAGTGTATAAAAATAATTTACTTTGTTATCCAAAGATCTTATAAGGTAGAGATACAGTGCAATTAGCTGTATTTTGTAATATAGTATAATCAATAAACTCCAATATATTAAAAGATAGCATCCATTATATTAAAAATGATAATAGATGAGAATTGTAAAAAATAAGACTTTTTATTTAGGCAAAAGTGACTGTGCCAAAAGTATACAAAGTATTAAAATCAATGAAAGTTATAAAAAATATAAAAAATAACAAACATGCAAGAATGTTACCAGCACATCTGTATTGGTGATTCCGTTTTAACCACAGGGACCGATCTGGATGGATGTGGATAGTATGTTGCAGAAACTGTTACTATCTGCCGGCTGTCCGTGAGGTTTGGCGTGCGTCCCAGACCTCACTCTGGGTGCTGCACGTTGTTTGCCGGTCGGTCTCAGAATGTTCTGTGCTCGGTGGAAAAAAACAGCTGCTGGTTCTACAATCTGCGTCCGTACCCCGCTGGTACGGAATCACCAATACAGATGTGCTGGTAACATTCTTGCAAACCATCCCTGGCTGTTATTTTTTATATTTTTATAACTTTCATTGATTTTAATACTTTGTATACTTTTGGCACAGTCACTTTTGCCTAAATAAAAAGTCTTATTTTTTACAATTCTCATCTATTATCATTTTTAATATAATGGATGCTATCTTTTAATATATTGGAGTTTATTGATTATACTATATTACAAAATACAGCTAATTGCACTGTATCTCTACCTTATAAGATCTTTGGATAACAAAGTAAATTATTTTTATACACTCCACTCACTATGTCTATACGGATTTAAAGGTGTATACACCACAAATTATTGTGTCATTATACACTAATTTCCACACCCAATTTCAGTACAATTGAGGAAACAGTTCCTCACACTGTTTTCCTATACATGAAATGGTCAATATCTTTTCCATATAAAGTATAACATTTGGCGTGTATCAGATTGATTCTGCCTATAGCAGATTTAAAGGTATACACTCCATATATATAAATACTGCCATCCATCTTCTAAAAATTCAACCAAAGCCTTTTTACTGGACCAGCTCCTGGATTCATCACACTGATCCCACGGTGTTAATTTCATTATTTCGTACAGCAAATCGACGTTTCAGTCCATCGTAGGACTTTCAGTGATTAAATCGAGGCCCATGTCTGATGGGATTCCAATAAGTCTTTGATCCGGCTGGAACAAAATACGTCCGTTTTTTGTCCCCATTGGTTTTGTGCTCCCCTATACTCTGCTTTATAATATATTAATGGATTATTAAGTCTTTACATGTCTATATTCATTTATATAGCCATTTATGTTCAATAAAATATTTTTTTTTAAAAATCCAATAAGTTATTTCTTCCAATTCTCTCTTTTTATTGTATTCTCTATTATTTATATATTTTAAATAAAGAAACTCTTACCAACTATATAATATTTTTGACAAAGATATCTGTATGGTCAGCCCTGCTAAATTCTATGCTTTATGACGTTATAGTGGTAAATAGGGGAACTAGCGGTTACAATGGCGCCCAACGTGGGGCTTGGAAGCACTAACTTTACTTGTTTTAAAGAAAATTTCTACCTTGGTAGAGAAGACACATATCCCTGTCATGGGACAATTATTCTTGAAACATTTATAGCTCAGACACAAAGATCTTCATCAGGTCCTTGGGGTTGATGCTGAATGTGTGGATTTAAACAATCCAACATTTACAGAACTGCCTTATACTTTACCAGATATAAATACACAAACCTTAATTAATATGACAAGAGAAATATATACAACTATTTGGTAATCGCCCTAATATGCCAAATATGCCAGCGCAGCATGGTCCCTTAGTCCCAGGACAGGGGGTGTACGTAAGTGCTCTGTGTTAAGAGGGCGCGTAAATATATTTGTGAAATGTCAATCTACCAGCTGCTATACCCACTTACATGGGAGTATCTTAGCCCACCAATAATATAAAAACAGTGAAAGGAGGGCTAGAAAATATTTCACTTACCCCTATAGAAGCACTGAAATGAGGGGGAAAGAAAGATACATAGTGCAGTATATCCAAAAATTAAGGAAAATGTGGAAACCTAAATAGCCAGACTCACAAAGGAGGAGCCAAGTGAAGGGACTAGCTCAAATCACAATTGCCTTGGTGTATTAAGGTGACACCCTCCCTCTTCTTCTTTTATTTGGATAAACACAGAGAGGCAAACTTCTGGTGTAGTATATAAAAAAATAAAATATACCAATAGGTCACACAAATATTGAGTGCCAAAAGCAAACCTGGCTCTAGGTATAAAAGCTTGTTAGTCCTCTAAAGGGAGGCAGCCCTTCCTTCTTGAGGTAGATGGAACGAATAGCCGGTAGCACTTTAGAATCCAATAATGAACAATTTATTTTCATTAAAAATAAAAACAATCTAAAACAATAAATATCCAGAAGGCTTCCTGTATTCTCCAAGATACGTTTCTTTGGGCTTTTTCAATCTGAGTTAATACTTCGTGGTCCATCTCCTCCTTTGAATCAAAAGCTTCACCCTCGTAGGCTCCGTGTCCGCTTTTCCACCAATCGCGGACGTGTATTTTGTGAGCGTCCGTTGCTCAGCTGATTCCCATTTTCCCATTTGCTTTTACGTGCACAGTTAGCAGTTTATTTTGGAAACATGATATGGGCTACTGTAATAAAAATCACTAGATTGTGCTTGGCTATATTTCCTGAGTACAGAATAACCCCCTTGTCAAGTTTTTGTGAAAATACAGAGCTGAATATATAACCTGCCCATTACAGTTAAAAAACAAAAAAAAGACAAATTTAAGATGTTCTATGATGCATTGAGAGCATGTTAGTAGCTCACTTGTTTAAATTACTCCGTTAAGGCATACTATGTGCAAAAGCAACACCATTAGACCTCTCACATGACCTATTTTGAGCTTTATTGCAATGAGACCTTTAATGATTTTTTTCAAAGTTTTTGGGTAATTTTATTTTTAAAATGTTACATATACATTGTATTTTTTATATTTTTGAAAATCTCATGTCACATTGTAATACAAGTATCTTAACCAGCACTGCAGTATAAATTGGCACTATGTAAATGCCAAAAATGAATAATAACTATACTCCTCAGCTTCTCCGGAGTATAACAGTTGCTCATACCTTTGAAAAGTAACAATCTTAATCCCAGTCTAAATCCTTCATCCTAAACCAAACCCTAATTCTAAACCAAATCTTTATTCCAAATTTAATCCTTAATCTAATCATAAGCCTAACCTTAATCCTAACCCATACCTTAATTCTAAGCCTAACCCTAATTTTAACCTTAAAGGGACTCTCCAAATACAAAATAGAATTAAAAAAAATTACGGATTAGTAGATATGCCCCAAATGAAAACATGCATGCTTAATTATGCATTATTTCATTGGGGGTATATATAAAAACAGCATGCAAAACCTGCAGTTCTCTTGTCTACTGCTTTTGCCAGTGTTCCCCTTCTAACTCCGCCCAGACTTTCTGTGTCTGTCCAATCACAGACCTCCTAATGTAGCTCAATAAGAAGTCTTTGCAAGGCTCTGAGCAATTGCTGCCTATTGGGTTTACCTCCACTGAGCTAGCCAAACCAAAGAAACAGGACCAGTTATCTGATTGACAGCCAAGAGGGAATCTGAAAGCCAAGAGGGTGTAATCATTTTTAATTTATAAAAGTGTTAATTTCTATTGAAATCTACACTTTTTTGCATAATTAAACCACGGACACACTATTCACACATAAAGCTTTTAAGCCAGCTAAAGTACTTTAGGGTTCTGGAGCATCCCTTTAATCCTAATTGTAACGGCACCCCCAGGCATAAAAGAGGTTAAAAGCCGTTTAGGAGATATTCCCTTCCAGATTCACAGGCAGCTACTGCAGAACACCAATCTCCCGAACTGGAAACACACGAATGCTTCAAACTCCCGAACTGGAAACACACGAATGCTTCAAACTCCCGAACCGGAAACACACGAATGCTTCAAACTCCCGAACCGGAACCATACGAATGCTCCAAACTCCCGAATTGGAACCATACGAATACTGCAAACAGGCGAACAGGAAAAAACATACGAACAGTTTACACTCCTGGCAATCGATCTGAAGCAGCATACAGTAAATCCCCCCCCCCAAGAAGGAGACATGGCTCCGTATTGAGGGTCAAGCAGTGTTTTGATTTAATGCTACCTGCCCGTGTATTTATGCAGGTCTTCCACCTGGTGGACACTCCCCTATGGGACCAGATGGAAGACTGGGACACAAATGGTAAAATTACCAATCACAGGCATACAGGGTTAAAACACTCCCACAGTACATTACAATCCCTCCCCTCTATCCTGGAGATAATTGGGAAGTAATCCAATTATCTCCAAGGACAAAGGCAAAACTCCATTAACCACATGTCAGTAAAAAGACATAAAAATATATAACTGTGCAGCCATTGCATACAACAGGTACATTCAACCTATCCCCAGATAGCTTAGATCTGAGCGCACATTATTACCGAATAGCAGTAATACAGTTCTATCTGGGGTAACACTGTTCACACATTAAAATACCGAATGGACCGGCGTTTGGCTAAACGACTGAAGGCAGGAGATGGGAGGTCGGCGGCTCGGTGTTGTTCGTGCATTTAACTGTCCATTTTGAGTTCCACAGGTTTGGAGCTGAACACCGCTGGCCATTCGGGAGTTTAAGATGGCCGCTGCCACGTGTTCGGCTATACGAACAGCGGCCACCCAGCGTTCATCCATTAAGCTGCGGTTAACCGCAGCTTCTGGGAGGTAAATCACTGGCACACTCCTTACCCAGGTGGTCCGTTCATTCGTGAGTTGGTTCGGTAGATTCAATCTACCGAACACCCAGGCTGAAAGGCACGAACAAGCCTTTCTGCAGGGGAAAATACAAGCTTTTAACATGGGGCCATAGTCCAGAGGCAGCAGGCGAGCAACCAGTCTTCTCCAGAACATAGTGGCGAGGTTTGTTCCGCCACACTAATCTTAATCCTAAAACTCTATAAAGTGTTATAAGGAATCTATCAGCTGATAGCAGAAGAGGGATTCCCTTGCTGGCCCTAATCCAAACCCTAATCTGAAACCTAATCCCAATCATAAAATTAATTTGGAACCCATCTTAAATATAAACCAAATACTAATCCCAAATGATTCACTTTGCTAATATCAATAGCAGTGGTATGTTGCTGCCATCTACTGGCTATTGTCTGTATGACAGCTTTACATCTTGAACATTGAATACAGTATGCCCAATGCATTGCGATCAGTGCTGGGCAACTGACAAAGTCGGTTCTCCCAATCACTAGATCCAGTGAGAGAATCACTTAAGCTTTATTTGATCTCTTAGCTGCATTGCTTTGTATGAATTTAAAGGGGCATATGCAGTACTGCCTCTCATCAAAAAGTCTGGGGCCACTAAAAATAGCCCTATCTGACAGAGGGGAGCAACGTGTATCTATTGATACCTGGGTTTCCTGGTGTGAGCAGGGATTTAACCCTGTTTACACCGCATTGTAACAATGGCGAATTAAATCCCTAATTGCAGCGCTCACTTTAAACTTTGCAAACAGAGCATTGGTCAATCTGGGACCACTAATTCTGGCCCCAGATGATAGCGGGGACCCCCAGGTATTAAAAGATGTCATGTGGTCTTTAAGTAGTTAAGGTTCTTTACAATCACCATCATTCTTTATAGTCATATTTCTGATCTTTTGGTAAAAAATCTGATTTTCTTTCATTTCAAGTACTTTTCTTTCAGGTGATTCCGTCAGCAGAAGTTATCTTGAAGGACTTGACAAGAACAAAAGTGCACTAAGAAGTACTCTAAAGAAATCTTTTAATAAAAAGACCAGGGAATTTAATTTTCAAAAATCAAAGAATCGCCCAGAAATGTGTACGTCTACAAATGAGTTGGTAAACAGAAACCAAAAACATTTCCCATGTTCTGAATGGTGGAAATGTTTTGGCTGTTCAGAATTTGTCAACCTCCCAAATCAAACAGGAGAAAAACCTTTCTCATGTTTTCCATGTAACTCATCTCTTGCAAAATCAAGAACTCACACAGGAGAGAAAACATTCTCATGTACTGAATGTGGGAAATGTTATAGTCGAAACTCGAGTCTTGCTGTACATCAAAGAACTCACTCAGGAGAGAGACCATTCTTATGTTCTATGTGTGAGAAATGTTTTGTCAGTAAATCAAGTCTTGTGAATCATCAGAGAACTCACACAGGAGAAAAACCTTTCTCATGTTCTGAATGTGGGAAATGCTTTAGCCGACGCTCAAACCTTGTAATGCATAAGAGAACTCACACAGGAGAGAAATCGTTTGTATGTTCTGAATGTGGGAAAAGGTTTAGCATTCACTCACTTCTTGTTAGACATCAGAGAACTCACACAGGGGAAAAACCGTTTCCATGCTCTGAATGTGGGAAATGTTCTTTCAGTAAAGCAGAGCTTGTGAAACATCAGCGAATTCACACAGGGGAAAAACCTTTTTCATGTTCTGAATGTGGGAAATGTTTTGTCAGTAAATCAGATCTTGTGAATCATCAGAGAACTCACACAGGTGAAAAACCTTTCTCATGTTCTGAATGTGGGAGATGTTTTAGCCTGCACTCGCATCTTCTTGACCATAAGCGAACTCACACAGGAGAGAGACCTTTCTCATGTTTAGAATGTGGGAAATGTTTTAGCCGGTATTCAGTTCTTATGACGCATCAGAAAACTCATACAGGAGAAAAACCGTTCTCTTGTTCTGAATGTGGGAAATGTTTTAGTCGGCATTCGGTTCTTGTGACACATCTGAGAACTCATACAGGAGAAAAACCTTTCTCATGTTCTGAATGTGGAAAATATTTTAGCCAGCATGCACATCTTGTGAGCCATCAGAGAACTCACACAAAAGAGAAACTTTGTGATGTTCTGAATATGGGAAATGGTATAGTCCATTCTAAGGTTTATGAGGCATCAATGGATTGACATGAGAACATCTGTGTTGTGAATGTGAGACCTATTAAAACTGTAAGTCAAATCTTATTCACTACCCATCATCTCACACTATAGCAAAGCCTCTATCATGTTGAAACTACGTAATAACCAATTTTTAAGCAGGTGCCACTTATTTACGATTAAGAGTATATTCATAATTGATTCTTATTCTGTACGGTATATCAATTGTAAATGTCATCTTTGTTTTTATATGCTGGCTTAAAATAAAAAAAATCTTGGGTCATTTAAGTGTGTACAGCAACTTAATTTTAGTGTTTTGGTAGGTTTTGTTTTCATTCGTTATTTTATTACCTACAGGAATTCAGTAATAGATTAAATGCTAAATGATATTCTTAGGCATATTAATAGTTATAATTAACTAGTATTTACGTTTTTACAGCTTTCATATTAAGTGCAACCACTGAGGCTGGTGGGACACCACTACAACCACAATTTATGTATCATTTTATTCAGGAGAAACATTGCTCATTCCACATCAAATATTTATATATGACACATAGTTAATATGAATAACCTCGTTAAAAAAAAAAGTGTTGGAAATGTAAAAATTTTATTTTCCAAGTTCTGCATTGCTTTTTAACCGTAAAAATGCTGATTTAGACACTTCTGCAGGGCCAAAAACCCAACGCCACAATTACAAGGTTGCCACCGCAACATCCCTCCTTGAGGAGCACATTGCACAGACCTTTGACCAGGTGTGGGAGCGATTCTGTGCTACTATGAGCTACCAAGCAACTGAACATGCGTGCAGGAGATTTTCCTACAGCCACAACCGATTGGAACCCTAAACCCAACACCTGCTGTGACTCATCCGATCCTGACTCCTGAGGCGGGAAGGCGGAGATGGAGCCAGCAGCAGCAGACGCCACGCTCAAAGCGGCTCTACCTTGGAGGCAGCCAACACCTACCTGGGCCTCAGTCCACATGGAAAAGACTCTGACACAGCTCACACCCTGGGGTGTCTGGGCTGCAGGTCAGGATCTGACCCATGACCAACATGCTCTCGACTGTGCGAACCTCTGAGGCTGGTGGGGCACCACTACAGGGATCCTAAATACGTTACTCCACTGAGTACACAATATTGTTTGGTTGGCATAGGCTAAGCATCATACCTAGCATTAGGGCCTGGAGTTCTCTAATTTACCCCATTATTAGCCCTCCGGGCTCACACTGAGCAGTTATTTCTGTGGCCTCTAGAAATAAGCTATTTCTCTTAGTCTAAGCCTTGTTGCTGTCAGCATGTTACAATAAAATCTATCACCAGCTCTTGCCATGCTTATGTTTGCTGTTGTGGCATCACAAGCCTCTTATAATACTGTGCAGAACAAAAATAAAGTGAAAAAATAACATTTCCATTATTATGGCATACATAAAGGTAGACAACCCCGAATATTCCACATGGTGTATTTGTGATGTTTACACCCTGTTCCAAATTATTATGCAAATTCTATTTAAGTGTCACAAAGATTAAATATTTTGTTTTTCAGTTTAACTCATGGATGGCATTGTGTCTCAGGGCTCTTTTGATCACTGAAAACAATCTCGGACACCTGTGATAATTAGATTGCCAGGTGAGCCCAATTTAAGGAAAAACTACTAAAGGAGGGTGTTCCACATTATTAAGCAGAGCACCATTTTCATGCAATATGGGGAAGAAAAAGGATTTCTTTGCTGCCGAAAAGAGTGAAATAGTTCAATGCCTTGGACGAGGTATGAAAACATTAGATATTTCACAAAAACTTAAGCGTGATCATCACACTATTAAGAATCATTTGTTGCTGATTCAGAGCACAGAAGGGTTCGTGCAGATAAAGGCACATTGAGGAAGATTTCTGCCAGAACCATGCATCGGATCAAGAGAGCAGCTGCTAAAATACCATTACATAGCAGCAAACAGATATTTGAAGCTGCTGGTGCCTCTGGAGTCCCACGGACATCAAGGTGTAGAGTCCTCCAGAGTCTTACAACTGTGCATAAACCTTCTATTCGGCCACCACTAACCAATGCTCACAAGCAGAAACGGCTGAAAAATTGGGCAGAAAAATACATGAAGAATCATTTTCAAACAGTCCTGTTCACTGATGAGTGCCGTGCAACCCTGGATGGTCCAGATGGATGGTGTAGTGGATGGTTGGTGGATGGCCACCCTGTTCCAACAAGGCTGTGACGTCAGCAACGCGGTGGTGGAGTCATGTTTTGGGCAGGAATCATGGGAAGAGAACTGGTCTGCCCCTTTAGGGTCCCCGAAGGTGTAAAGATGACCTCTGCAAAGTATGTGGAGTTTCTGACTGACCACTTCCTTCTCTGGTACAGAAGGAAGAACTATGCTTTCCGTAATAAAATCATCTTCATGCATGACAATGCACCATCTCATGCTGCAAAGGATACCTCTGCATCAATGGCTGCTATGGGGATAAAAGGAGAGAAAGTCATGGTGTGGCCTCCATCCTCCCCTGACCTCATTCCTATTGAGAACCTTTGGAGCATCCTCAAGCAAAAGATCTGAGGGTGGGAGGCAGTTATCATCCAAACAGCAGCTCTGGGAAACTATTCTGACATCTTGCAAACAAATTTAAGCAGAAACTGTCCAAAAACTCTCACGTTCAATGGATGCAAGACTTGTGAAGCTGCTATCAAATAAAGGGTCCTATGTTAAAATGTAATGTGACCTGTTAAAATGTTTAAAAAGTTAAAATGTTGTTATAAGTTTGATTGAAATAGCTTTTGATTTCAGTAAATATGCTGCAAACACAACAAAGGGCAATTTTCAGTTCTTTACAACCTATAAAATGTTTTGAAACTTACTGTGCGTAATAATTTGGAACAGTGCATTGTAAGGTTTTTATGTTTAAAAAAAATACTGTTATCATTAGGAGGTTTGTTCAATAAAATTTGAATTGTGCTCTTAATAGTTGATAACATGAGAATTATGCTGACTGTTATTTACATCAATTATTTAGGTAAATGAGAAAAATATTATTTGCATAATAATTTGGAACAGGGTGTATAAATAGCAGTCACAGTATATACAGTTCTCAATATATAAATGAGAGTCACAGTATAAGTGATTATTTATTTATGGGCAACAGGGGCGCACTATTATTTGTTGAGTTTATTTTATTTTTGTTATGTACATACCTGACTCTGAGTTCTATGACCATTGAATATATCTGTTGGATGTATAAGTACAGTGAGGTAAAAAAGTATTTAATCCCCGGCTGATTTTGAACGTTTGCTCACTGGCAAAGAAATGATCAGCCTACAATTTTAATGGTAGGTGTATTTTAACAGTGAGAGACTGAATAACAGAAAAACGCATTTCAAAAAAGTTATTAATTGATTTGCATGTGAGTTGTGAAGCTTGTTACAAAGACTGCCCTTTTGGGAAGGGGGAGGATCTATTTATACCAATTTCAAAGATGTATTTGTGACGGACCACCTGGCACCCCGACCGGGAGCGTCAAACGATGCTCCTAGTGCTCACCGAGGACTCCAAGCACTCCTCCAGATACCATAAGCAATGCAGTCCCTTAGCCGCTGCAGCTTGGCTCTGGTCTCTCCGTCCTCCACCCACCCTGCACACAAGACCAGGATTTAGCTTCCAGTGGGTGAACCTCTCCTACTCCAGAGAGTATAGCAGGAACAGCTCTTATAAGAGCTAGTGATTAGAACGCAGGGGATGATGGAAGTCCAGCGGTGTTCGGGAGTTTCTGTGTCTGATTTTAGTTCCATGAGATTCATGCCCAAACACCGCTGCCTGCGTTCATGCGAACAAGATGGCCGACACCTCGTGGTTGTCCAAAGGAATTGCGGCCACCCAGACAAACAATTAGAACACTGCGGTGAGAAACGTTCCAAGTTGTTAATAGGTGTTAACAAGCTCCAGGGCGGTCTCTGGTTCGTGCGGTTGTTCGGGAGTTCGAAGTGTAGCCATACAAGTCCAAAAAGGGATAAACAGTGGTTTTAACCAAGGTTTATCACAGGGGCCATAGTCACAGGATAGGAGGCTGGCAAACAGGCTTCTCCAAGAACCAGTGGCGAGGTTACTTGTGCTGGACATTTACTTCAATTCTGTGAGTGCAATCTGTAATAAAGCCTATTTTTAAGTTTTTTTTACTGGTGCACTATGTTGTCTCTCCCTTAAATCAGTTCATAAAGGTTTGAAAGGAAGAAGTTATGAGCTCCTCGTTCGCCAACAGTTTTATACACGCCTGTTGCTTACAACTATTTTGTAAGTGTATTTCTGTTTCCAAGCACAGTGAATGGTGTTTTATCTATTACACTATTAGTGTTTTTTGTGTTCTTATATTTTTAGATTGTATTTCTTGCATAAAACATAAAGAACATGCAATAGGAACTGGGTGGTAAGCTAGTTGGCAAGAGCCCTGTTACAGGCAACTTATTTTGGTGCCATAGTCCTTGGTTACGTTCAGATGTCTGGGGCCTATGGGCTTCGCATCCTCGGGTCCAGCGGGGCATTGTCGTCTGGCTCCCAGTTTTTAGGGTGAGCTGCAGCTGCGGAGGGAGCTTGTGAAGGAGGCAGTCCTATTGCTTGCAAGAAAGCTGAGGTTCCGGTCATAGTAGTGAGGTTGTGAGCAGTCCCGTTACAGTGGACAAGTAGGGAGCCATTGTTCCCCCATATGTATGGGATGCCGGCTTTTCTTAGCGTGGTTGTCACTGGTCCAAAGGACTTGCAGCCAAGAGTACCTTTAGGGGGAGGTCGTCGCAAGGAGCTAGTGGCACAGTCAGACAGCATGCATCGGCACCTGGGGTCAGCCAGACAGCACGCCAATCAACTCATGCGGTTGCCTCCACCAGAATGCCGTCATTGTAGAGCTCAGCAGTGTGACATTTTTTTGTGTGTCTGCCTCTGACAACAGCGATGCCATTTGCAACCTGTGCGAAAAGAAACTGAGTCGTGGGAAGTCCAACACCCACCTAGGTACAACTGCTTTGCGAAGGCACATGATCGCACATCACAAACACCTATGGGATCAACACATGAGTACAAGCAGCACACAAACTCAAAGCCGCCATCCTCCTCCTGGTCCAGCATCTTCAGCCACGTTAACCACTGCTGTCCTCCTTGCCCCCTCTCAACCATCCGCCCCTCCGTCTCTCGCCTTGAGCAGTTCCTGCTCATCTGCCCAAAGTCAGGTGTCTGTCAAGGACATGTTTGAGCGTAAGAAGCCAATGTCACAAAGTCACCCCCTTACCGTGATGGCACATGTGTGTAATCTGATCGTACAACGCTTTGTGCATAAGTACCCAGGCTTACAGGACGTCCTTAAGCAGGCCAGTAAGGTGTGTGGCAATTTCAGGCATTCCTACACGGCCATGGCGCACTTTTCCGATATCCAGCGGCGAAATAACATGCCAGTGAGGCGCTTGATTTGCGACAGCCCGACACGTTGGAATTCAACACTCCTAATGTTCGACCGCCTGCTCCAACAAGAAAAAGCCGTTAACGAGTATTTGTATGACCGGGGTGCTAGGACAGCCTCTGCGGAGCTGGGAATTTTTTTGCCACGTTACTGGACGCTCATGCGCAATGCCTGTAGGCACATGCGTCCTTTTGAGGAGGTGACAAACCTAGTCAGTCACACCGAAGGCACCATCAGTGACATCATACCATTTGTTTTCTTCCTGGAGCGTGCCCTGCGAAGAGTGCTGGATCAGGCCGTAGATGAGCGTGAAGAGGAAGAGTTGTGGTCACCATCACCACCAGAAGCAGCCTTATCAACATCGCTTGCTGGACCTGCGGCAACGCTGGAAGAGGATTGTGAGGAAGAGGAGTCAGAGGAGGAATGTGGCTTTGAGGAGGAGGAGGAAGACCAACCACAACAGGCATCCCAGGGTGCTCGTTGTCACCTATCTGGTACCCGTGGTGTTGTACGTGGCTGGGGGGAAGAACATACCTTCAGAGAGATCACTGAGGACGAGGAACGGGACATGAGTAGCTCGGCATCCAACCTTGTGCAAATGGGGTCTTTCATGCTGTTGTGCCTGTTGAGGGACCCTCGTATAAAAAGGCTGAAGGAGAACGACCTGTACTGGGTGTCCACGCTACTAGACCCCCGGTATAAGCAGAAAGTGCCTGAAATGTTACCGAATTACGGCAAGTCGGAAAGGATGCAGCAGTTCCAAAATCAATTAAAAAGTATGCTTTACTCAGCGTATAAGGGTGATGTCACAGCACAACGGGAATCTAACAGGGGAAGAGGTGAAAGTAATCTTCCTCCTCCCACGACCACGCCGGCAAGGACAGGACGCTTTACAGACGTGTTGTTGATGGAGGACATGCGGAGCTTTTTAAGTCCTATGCATCGCCACAGCCCTTCGGGGTCCACCCTCAGAGAACGACTCGACTGACAGGTAGCAGAATACCTCGCCTTAACTGCAGATATCGACACTTTGAGGAGCGATGAACCATTTGTCTACTGGGTGTGCAGACTTGACCTGTGGCCTGAGCTATCCCAATTTGCAATAGAACTTCTGGCCTGCCCCGCTTCAAGCGTCCTGTCAGAAAGGACCTTCAGTGCAGCAGGAGGTATTGTCACTGAGAAGAGAAGTCGCCTAGGTCAAAAAAGTCTAGATTACCTCACCTTTATTAAGATGAATGAGGGATGGATCCCGAAGGGACTGACAGTGGGCGATACATTCGACTAAAAAAGGCCTGATGAGGGGGACTACTTAACACACCACTCCCATCTGGTGGCACATTAGATTGCACACGCAGTGCCCCAAATTTAGGAGGACCGACCAAGCATCTTTTTCCATCTCCCACTTCCTAAAATCGATGCCTTATAAACACGTCCCCTGATAGGGGACGTAACAGGGATTAAACTGATAAGAATAGTAATACTACTACTAATAATAATAAGAGCTCTCTTCAGCTATACAGCTATACTCTCCTGGAGTAGAGACCCAGCTATACTCTCCTGGAGGAGAGATCCATCTATACTCTCTTGGATCAGAGGTTGGACCAGGGTGGGAAGGAGACGGCTAGACCCCAACCAAGCTACGGCCGTTCGTGGAGTCTGCGGTGCTTATGGTGTCTGGTAGGGATGTACATAGAGAAAATATTCAGTTCGGCATTTCCGAAATTTTGGACTTCGGCACTTCGGTTCGACACTTCAGATTTTCGGGACTTCTCTTGCAGCCACTTAGTTGAAAACTCCCTAATTCCCACGGTCCTAAATACCAATAGGTGGGGACTTATCGTCCTCCCCCCTGACCCCCACCCCTGAGCGGCGGGTGTGGGCCCTAAATAAAAATGTAACCCCCCCAGGGTGACCAGGGGTCCCCAAACACCTAGTCACCCACGCCCAACAAAAATAACCCCTACCAACCACCCTCACCCTAGAAATAGTGAGGGGGACCAATAACTAGGTACCTGTAAAAAAAAAATGAAATAAAACATACCATTTAATGTCTTCTTTTTTCTAAAATCTTTTTTCAGCCCCAAAAAAGGCCAAATAAAAATTCATAATAACCGTCGCACTTTAAAAAACAAACCAAAAAACAGGGCAAAATAAATAATCCATCTTCACCCATGAAGGGCTCCGCGCAGACTGAGCTCTGCAGGGTGGGGGAAGGCTTATAATAAAGCATTGCCCTGCCCTGCATTTAGGCTCAGAGCATTCTGGTTGGTTTAAGCCATCCAATCAGAGTGCTCTGACAGGTAAATGAAGAGACTGACAGGTAAGTCTCTACATTTACCTGTCACAGCTTTCTGATTGGTTAGCTTGAAATCCAGCCAATCAGAGTACTCTGTGTCATTTTACACAGTGTGGGAAACTTCTTTGGAATTTTCCCACGCTGTGTAATTTAACTCATAACTCTCTGATTGGTTACTTTCAATTAACCAATCAGAGTGTTGTTATGAGTTAAATTACATATAATTAATCAAGTTATTCCATTAGCAAGCTTCATTATATCACAGGCAGAGGAGAGGGATTGCTGACTGTATGTGGGAGTGTGACTGTGTTAATTATTGTTCCCATTGGTTTGTGTCCCTGTGTTCCATCAGGTCCAGGGGGTGTGCCTCTGGTCTGAAAATGTGTGTAAAAGAAATGCCTTTGTGC
Organism: Pelobates fuscus; assembly: GCF_036172605.1. NCBI lineage: Eukaryota > Metazoa > Chordata > Amphibia > Anura > Pelobatidae > Pelobates > Pelobates fuscus. Next base: position 149,532,856 of record NC_086326.1, on the reverse strand, counting down.
TCAATAAACCAGACCTTCTTACCCTCAACTCACAGCCTTGTCTCGTGTTGTAGGGAACAGCTATAACTGCTAAATCACTCTTCAACTATACAGCTATACTCTCCTGGAGTAGAGACCCAGCTATACTCTCCTGGAGGATGCAGTTAAACCAATTTGGGGGTTAACTGTTAGGATATACATCTCCCAAAATACCTGATGCAGCTAATAATCTAAATTATAGCTGTACAAAATTAAAGGGTTGGTTTTGAATTCTTGGAAATATACGTAGGTTTCCCTAACTCTGTTGAGGTCTATTGTTAGTGTAACTAGGTTACACCATCTTGGTGTTCCTGAACGTTCACAACAATTATTGTGAAACCCTTTAAATTGTGCAAACTAATTCATCCAAAACCATTAACCACAACAAAAGGGTTGAGAAAAATGTCAATACGTTCAAGGTGTTCATATTCTCCAGATCTCAATACAATTGAGCATTTTGGGGATATGCTGGAACAACAAACTAGATCAGTGGAGGCTCCACCTTGAAATTGCGGGAATTAAAGGATCTGCTGCTAATATCTGGTGCCAGATCCCACAGCACGGATTCAGAGATCTTGTGTAGTCCATGCCTCAATGCATCAGAACTGTTTTGGCAGCACGAGATGGTCCTACAGAGATCTTGTGTAGTCCATGCCTCAATGCATTAGAACTGTTTTGGCAGCACGAGATGGTCCTACAGAGATCTTGTGTAGTCCATGCCTCAATGCATCAGAACTGTTTTGGCAGCACGAGATGGTCCTACAGAGATCTTGTGTAGTCCATGCCTCAATGCATTAGAACTGTTTTGGCAGCACGAGATGGTCCTACAGAGATCTTGTGTAGTCCATGCCTCAATGCATCAGAACTGTTTTGGCAGCACGAGATGGTCCTATCAGTGTACATTCTAAAAAATTAAATGAGGTTTTTTTTTCACAGTTACATGACAATTTCAAATGTTTCAGTTTTCCCCCCAAGTATATATAAATTGAATAGTTGCTCTCATTTCTTTCCACAATACGCTAACTGGATGTAAATCCACAGCTGTGTAAAAAAATCAAGAATCTTTTCAATATAAACCATCCCCGTAGCCGAATGGTACTGAGAATCCCTTTGGTCTCTCTCATAACTTAATCCCACACTAGAGTCAGACATCTTGGACATGTAATGGATCAGGTAGAGATCGTTGTAGATTCCACCTGAATGTGCACAATGATAAATTGATGTATTCTTTAGATATGCAGGAATCCTGCTGAATGTAAAGCAAGAGCTATGTGAAACAACAAGCCTTTTCACTACAATCTGTCTTCACCTGATTAATTAAAAGCAGTAACGCTTTGGTCCTTCACTCCATTTAATCCACACCCTGGGGTCAGATGTCTCCTTCATATGTAATAACACCCACGGGGTTATTCACTCAAGTGAGAATTGTTGGGCAAACATATTGAATTCAAACAGTCAAGTGAGAATTAAAAGGGAAAATTTCAAGTTTAAGGTAAAAATAGCCGAACGGGACAAATTCTGTGTCACTTCTTCCCAGCAATCCATAAAAGTTGAAGGAGGAGATTCATTTGCTGCACAGCTCAATCTCCTCTGGACCGAAGGACAGCAGTGATATGGTAAGCCGAGAGGAGGCTGGTGACAAGCGCGTCACTGGTGGTAAAGTGCATTTTAAATTTAAAGTCAAAGCAGCTAAACTAAAAGCATAGGGTGAGAGTAGAGAAAAACAAATAGCAAGAGAGGTGAGAACGGACAACAGCTCAATTAGCCTGCCCTTTGGTGGGTCCCCGCTCAGATCTCAAGCTGGTTTTAGCTCACCCGTACGGGCAGTCCAGATCCAAAATCCAAGCAAGTTCCCTCTGCACGAGAGATACAGCATGGCCTGGTTCTCTCTGTAATGGCACAAGATTAGCTAAAACCAGCTTGAGAACTGAGCGGGGACCCACCGAGGGGCAGGCTATTTCAGCTGCTGCCCGTTCTCAGCACTCTCTTGCAACTTGTTTTTTGCTCTTCCTAGGGTGAGTATGTTACAATTTTTCTCCATGATCGTAGAATAATTACAGATCGAAATGAAGGGAAAGTGAAAGAGGAGCAATAATATATTCATCTTAAACCTAACCCCTTATAGAAGAAAGCAACCCATGGGTAGATAAAACATAACTTTAAATAGAATAAATCAAATTCAAACCTAAGGACTGTTACAAACTGCCATTTGTAACTGGCCCTTTAAATGATAAATTGCCCTGCTTCCCTGGGTTGTGGAGAAGCCTATTTGCCAGCCTACTCCCGCATGACTATGGCCCTGGGAGATTAGGCCCTTTACAAACAGTATTCAGCCATACCAGAGTGTATGTCACTAATTCTGGCCCTTTGAATACTGTGGGAAAGGATTGCTACTTTTTATATGGCACTTCGGATGCAGCCGAAGTGCCGAAGTGGCCGCCATTCGACAAAGGAACACGTGGCGGCGGCCATTTTAATTTAGTCGAACGCGGTCAGCGGTGTATGCTAAGAAATCCATGGAACTAAAATCGGCTACGCAAATACATGAACACCGCTGACCCTTACCGTCTCCTCCACTTCGATGCTTCGGTTAAAGTCCAAATACGTTCGACAATTCGAACACCATGTTACAATGTGCTATTTGCACGAACGGGCCCGTTCTTGCATTCGAAGGGGACTTAGCCGTTTTTTCTGCATGAAATTGACCGACCGCACAGCCCAAATCTATGGAACTGTTTTGGGCAGGAAAATGTGCTTGCGGTCGGTCATAAAGGGCTTCCGTCTATCTTTTTATCACCTGAAAGGATTTGTGTGATTTTTGGTTATGTATATATTTGAAGGTTGCTGATTCTAAATATGTCTATTTTTATGGAGATTGGGTGTATGGTTTTAAAGTTACAGGATATGTGTAAAAACTGTATTTTTACTGTCTGTGATTATGATAACCCATTGTGTAACATAATTATATCACAGGCAGAGGGAGGATTTTGTGTGTAATTGCTGGGAGTGTTTTCGGTAATGTACGTGTATGATTGGTTGTTTTGTAACACCCTGTGGGTGGTCCTATCTAAGGGGAACCTGCATAAAAGGTTTTTTTGGTGCCAATAAACAGAATGACTTGACCCTCTAACTTGCAGCCTTGACTCATGTTTGTAGGGGACAGCTATAATCACTACAGGGATTGCTATGCTCTTCATACTCCCTTAGCTACTGAGCTTTTGTAAGAGCTCTTGTTCCTGATCCTGCTTCTCTCTACAGAAGGAAGAGGTTCACCTACTGGAACCTGGAGCCTGGTCGTAGGTCCAGGGCGCAGAACAGACGGCGAGATACCAGCCCAGCAGCGGTGGTTCGTGGAGTCTGCAGTACTTATGGTGGCTACGCAGTAGTTATGGTGTCTACGGTGCTGATGGTCCTTTGGTGAGCGCTAGGAGCATCCTTTCTACGGTCCAACTTCCAGCCAGCCTGGAGGCAACCGTAGCATTTGGTGGTAGCGGTGGGATGGCGTCCTAGCACAAGGAGCAGCACTGGTATCGTATGAGAGTTATTGAGGGCAACGCTAGCCACTGCGCAGCGTCCCTACCTACAGCAACATGGAGCTAGCAAGACCCTGGACAGCAGCCAGTGCATTGCAAATCCGCCTGACACAGCGCTGGGAGGGCGCTGATTTCATGAAGGTAGTAAAGGAGCGGCTGGTCTGGTATGGCCCAAACCCTTCAAATGAGGTGGTCTATCAAGTGATGCGCCAATTGAGTGCTGAGAACCAAGCAGCACGGGACTTTGAGTACCACTTGTGGAGTTTGGGGGTATGGACACCCCGTCTCCAGCGACAGAGCGAGTTACAGGGAGCGGAGAGCAGCGACATCCCTCCCCAGCGGCAGCCTGAGTTACAGGGAGAGGAGAGCAGCGACCTCCCTCCCCAGCGGCAGTTCAATGTGCAGAGACAACTGGTTTCCTTCCCCAACCACAACCAGAGGTACCCGAGGCAGCAGGCCTCATAGACTGGTCCTGGGTGGACCCCAAGCAGGCAGGTGGAGATGGGACCTCAGTCTCTCTACCGGCCCTACAAGGATGCTGGGCAGGCGGCCCAGATCCGCAGCGGCAGACCCAGCTACAGGGAGAGGAGAGCATCGACCTCCCTCCCCAGCCGGAGTGTGCCTTCCAGGGAGAGGAGACAACCGGTCTCTCTCCCCAGCCGCAGCATGTTCTACAGGGAGCGGAGAGCATCGACCTTCCTTCCCAGCGGCTGCAGGAGTATCAGGAGGAGGAGGTAAGCCAATTCTCCCCTCCCCAGTTAACTCCTAATTTGGGCCCAGGGTTAACAGTACAAATGTTAACCCCCACTGACTCCCACGTTCCCTTTGCCACCGGGCAGGACTATGCCCCAATTCCCCCAGCAGAAGAGCTGGCATCAGGACAGAGCGCCGCTGGCCTCTGCCCTACCGACCCCGTTGTTACAGGACTGGCCTGCAACCACCTCACCCCAGCAGAAGCGCTGGCATCAGGGCAGAGCGCTGCTGGCCTCTGCCCTCCAAGTACCCTCAGCTATTTGCCCAGCTGCACCAGGAAGGCCGAGGATGCTGCATTTTCATCCTACAACCTGGAACCTACGGGCCAATACTATTTATTGTGGGGGGGGGGGGGGCTACTTTGCTGCTAATGTTTATTTGTGGGTGGGCTGCGAGACTAACTTAGGCACTGACCGGCAGAAGGTCAGGTGCCTGGTTAGTCTCCCTCCAAAAGGGGAGATATGTTACAAACTGCCATTTGTAACTGGCCCTTTAAATGATAAATTGCCCTGCTTGCCTGGGTTGTGGAGAAGCCTATTTGCCAGCCTCCTCCCGCATGACTATGGCCCTGGGAGATTAGGCCCTTTACAAACAGTATGCAGCCATACCAGAGTGTATATCACTAATTCTGGCCCTTTAAATACTGTGGGGAAGGATTGGTACTTTTTATATGGCACTTCGGATGCAGCCGAAGTGCCGAAGTGGCCGCCATTTGACAAAGGAACACGTGGTGGCGGCCATTTTAATTTAGTCGAACGCGGTCAGCGGTGTATGCTAAGAAATCCATGGAACTAAAATCGGCTACGGGCCCGTTCGTGCATTCGAAGGGGACTTAGCCGTTTTTTCTGCATGAAATTGACCGACCGCACAGCCCACATCTATGGAACTGTTTTGGGCAGGAAAATGGGCTTGCGTTCGGTCATAAAGGACTTCCGTCTATCTTTTTATCCACTGGAGGGATTTGTGTGATTTTTTTTTTTTTTTAAATTCTTTATTTTTGAGTTAAGGCAAGGTGCGTTACAATTTTCACATGCACCATGTCATTTTTACAGTTACAAAGGCAATAAGTGACTGTTTAATATAATGTTGACATACATTGTTCCGTTTCTTCGGGCTGTACAAGTGTATATCTCACCCCTCTTCTTTTGCCCTTTTCCCGTTGGACATTCTGCCTTGGTGTGTACCGCTGTGGATTACCTATCTAAATGCTAGTTAACTGCATGGCTCGCTCGTGCACTGTTCTGTCCTGTGATCGGAGTGTCATTGGTGCGTCTTTGCCCTGTTATGAGCAGTGTTTGTGCGTATGCCTACTGCTGTAGGTCATATCTGATCGCGTGTTAATAGGTGTCTGGTACGCTCACCTGCTGCCTCTGGTGTATAGGGTGCGTCTTGCTTATGACCGTGTAGGCTGTTGCTCCCAACCAAAACTGATTTTAGGGTAAGGAGGGGGGGGGGGGGGGAGGGGGGGAGGGGAAGGGAGGGGGAGGGATCCCGCCGGGTGCACTCACCGCTCTCATGAGGTAATGTCGCCTTGTCTGTCTCATGGCATCCGTAGCGTCCTGTCTATGTAGTCCTCCCATGGCTGCCATACTTTTGAGAAGGTGCCCATGGTGTTACGTACTTGTGCTGTCAATTTGTCCATCAGACAGTTGTCTTTTATTTTGTGTATTACTTTGTGCATAGGACGGATGTCCGGGCTGAGCCATTGTTGGGTCAGTGCTCTTCTGGCCGCTAAGGTTATTTTATTGACTAGTTTCTGTTCTCGAGTCGTCAGGTTATCTTGTGGTTTTGCTAATAGATAGGTCCATGGGTCTTTATTTATCGGTCGTGTTAGTACTGTCGTCAGCAGCGTCTCAATGTCCGACCAGTATCCTGCCACTTTGGGGCATGTCCACCACATGTGGATGTATGATCCCCTCTCCCCACAGCCCCTCCAGCATGTGTCCGTAGTGGTCTTCCCCATCCTATATAATTTGGCTGGTGTAGTGTACCACCTCGGGAGGGTTTTGTAAGCCTGTTCCTGGAGTGTGACACACAGGGACACCTTCGCTGCTGCTTCCCATATGTCCCTCCAGTCCTCCCCTTCCAGTGTGTGTTGTAAATCTTTTTCCCATTGGGTGATGTAGGCAGGGAGTTCTGCGTCTCTATCTGGGGCGCTGAGTTGTGCATATAATGTGGTGATCAAGCCCTTGCGTGTTGATTCTGTGATGCATAATTTCTCATAGCTGGTCAGTGGGGCCCTAGCTGTCTTTCTTATGTCGGGGTGTTTTGCGAAATCGTGTAATTGGATGTACCTGAAGAGGTCTCTGGTTTGTAATGGTGCCAGTTGTTTTAGCTCCTCAAACGTTTTGACTGTGTCCCCTTTGTATAATTGGTAGTACCTTTGTAGGCCCGTGTGTTCCAATCCTTTAAAATTGCGTGCCCTCATGCCGGGTGGGAATGCTTTGTTTCTCAAATAGGGGGTGAGGGGTGAGGGTTTTCTGGTCAATGCGTATTTATGTGCGGTTGTGTCCCATATTCTGATGGAATTAGTTATAGCAGGGCAGATTGTGCGCAGGGCTGGTCTATCTGGTTTTGGGACCCATATCCAGTACTGAGGGAGGTCGGATCCCATCATTAGTGATTCCAGGTCTGTCCATCTACGTGTCTCTGGGGGTGAGTGCCACTCTATTATTTGAGCTAATTGTGCTGATAAATAATATAGGTGGAGGTTGGGCAGCCCTAATCCCCCCAGTGCCTTTGGTCTGTAGAGTGTGCGTCTAGCAATTCTATGCCTTTTGTGTGCCCAAATAAAATTATCTATTGTGGTTTGTAAGAGTTGGAGATCCCCTTTCGTGACTTTGATGGGCAGTGCCTGGAACAGGAATAACATCCTCGGCAAAACATTCATCTTGATGGCATGAAGTCTACCGATCCATGAGATCGGCTTTTCATGCCATTTTTCTAAGTCTTTAATTAGCGTTTTTATCATTGACGTGTCGTTTTCCTGAAATAGTCGTGTGACATCCGTCGTTAGTCGTATTCCCAGGTATTTTATGTGTTGTTGGTTAAGTTTGATTTGTGCCGTTGTCCCTATTAGCGCCGTGTCCTCTGCCGTCAACCCCAGCGGCATAGCATCTGATTTCTCTAGGTTTATTTTATACCCCGATACCTGCGTGAATTCCCCTAGTAGGTGGATCAGGTTTGGGAGAGAGCTTTTCCCATCCGTAATCGTTAGTAGGATGTCATCTGCATATGCAGATACTTTATATTGTTCTGTTGATATTGTCAGCCCTTGTATTTTAGGGTGGACCCTGATCTTGTGCAGGAGGGGTTCTAGGGCCAAAATGAAAAGGAGTGGTGAGAGCGGGCAGCCCTGCCGAGTACCATTGCTTAGCTTAAATGGCTTCGGGATCACCCCTGGCATGGCTATCTGCGCCTGTGGGGAAGTGTATAGTGCTCTAACCGCCGTGATGTAATTGTCTGGTAAGCCTATATGGCGCAGGTGTCACGATACCTTACCTGTCATCCTCGGACCCACGCTGTACAACATCCTCCTTCACTGAGCGGCACGGCACCTCTGACGCCGGCCGCTCACTCAGAGCGGAATTTCTAAGTTCGGCGCATGCGCGCCACTGCCGTCGGCTGGAAGCCGACAAGATCATGACGCAACCACGCACCCGGACCTTTTGGGGGCGTGGTTTTAAAGCAAAACACACCCCACTATAAAAGGGCTGTCTTGACAGCAGTAAGACGCCCTAGTGTGGTTCTTGCTGGTTCCCTTAGTGCTCTTTATGTAATATTGATTTTCTCTCCTGGTATTTGACTTTTGGCTACTCTATTTGACTATTCTACTCTCTGGTTCCCTGTACCTTGGCTTGTTAATCGTTATTCCGACTTCTGTTATCCCTTGACCTCTGGCTATCCCATTCGACTACTCTAACGTGAGCCCGGCCATTCTAAGGTCCGGTATACGTTCTATAGTTAGGTTGCACTCTGCGTGAAGGGGTCACTGTCGTGACATTACACTAGGGCCATGGACCCTGCAGGTGTTAACCCTCTTGGGCTTGGTGCGGACAATAGGTTTGAGGAGCTGGACCATCGTATGGACCAGATCGCCCTCGCCGTACAAACATTAATCAACCGCACTGCTTATCTCCAGCCGGAGGAGCAGACTCCTAGTCTGAGACCCCAAGAACATCCCATGGAAGTGCCACCTACAGGCACTTCCAATCAGGCTACAGCACCTCTCAGGTATGGGGGTGATCCTAACGGATGCAGGGGGTTCCTAAATCAGATAAGCATATATTTTGAACTCCATCCTAGAGCTTACCCTACCGATAGAGCTAAGATCGGGTATATTATCACCCTGTTAGTAGATAAGGCTTTAACCTGGGCTAATCCCTTGTGGGAGAATGACAACCCCATAGTCTTTAATTACACTAACTTTGTTGCAGCTTTCAGGAGAACTTTTGATACCCCAGGCAGAAAGACTAACGCTGCCAAATCCTTATTGCGTCTAAGACAAAGTACCCGTTCTCTAGTAGATTATGCCTTGGAATTCCGTACTTTAGCTGCAGAAGTCAGATGGAACGAACAAGCATTCGTAGATGTGTTCCTGAATGGAGTGTCTGATAGAATCCTAGATGAAGTGGCCACAAGAGATTTACCAGATACTCTAGAGGAGCTAATAACCTATTTAGCTCATATTGATGAACGTCTTAGGTATAGGCAGAATACCAGAGAAAGACCTAGGAGAATACCGGAACGTCTTGCTCTAACCTATCCCTCGTCCGAAACCCCTCCAGAACCCATGCAATTAGGGGCTACAAGATTGTCTGAGACAGAGAGACAATACCGTAGGAGGGAAGGTTTATGTTTGTATTGTGGCAGGAAGGGACATACACGAGTGAATTGTCCTAACCGGCCGGAAAACTCACGCACCTAAGTTCACAAGGGGGACAGGCCTTGGGTGTTATGTGTATGTCCTCCTTCAATGATAAAAAAGATCTCCGGCTTCTTCTACCTATTACTTTAGAATGGGAGGGAAAGAAAGTATCCACCCTTGCTTTAATTGATTCTGGGGCTGCTGAGAATTTTGTAGATCTCTCATTCGGGCAGAAAAATACCCTTCCATTCCAAAAAAGATCGGCACCCTTGGCCGTTGAGGCCATAGATGGTAGACCATTATCGATACCTCTTATTACCCAGGAGACCATTCCTCTAGTATTATCTACAGGTCTTCTTCATAGGGAGGTTATCATTCTGCAACAGATAACATCTCCTATTTTTCCTGTAATACTTGGGTTTCCTTGGTTAGTCCAGCATAATCCGTCGATTGACTGGGAAAAGAAGGAGATCATTAAGTGGGGAGATTCTTGTCACAGCAAATTACTCCGATTAAACCAGTAGGCTTAATCAATATACCTACTATGGAACCATTGACCACCCAAATACCAAACCAATATATTGATCTTAAAGATGTCTTTGAACCTAAAGAAGCAGAAAAATTACCTCCCCATCGTCCCTATGATTGTCCTATTGAACTGTTGCCTGGTACTATGCCTCCACGAGGTACGGTTTATCCCCTGTCGATGGCCGAGAATAAAGTATTAGAGGAGTACATTGCCGAGAATTTAAAGAAAGGGTTTATCACTAAATCTTCATCGCCCGCGGGCGCTGGGTTTTTCTTTGTATCTAAGAAAGAAGGGGATTTAAGACCCTGTATTGATTACAGAGGTTTGAATAAGATTACTATCCGTAATGCTTATCCTATTCCCTTAGTGACTGAACTATTTGACAGGTTAAAAGGAGCTACTGTCTTTTCTAAACTAGATTTGCGGGGGGCATATAATTTAATCAGAATAAAAGAAGGGCATGAATGGAAGACTGCTTTTAATACTCGTTATGGTCATTATGAGTATCGAGTTATGCCCTTCGGCTTGTGCAACGCCCCAGCAGTCTTTCAGGACTTCATTAATGATGTGTTGCGAGACTTTTTACAAATGTTTGTAATCGTATATTTGGATGATATCCTGATTTACTCTAAAAACATGAACGAACACTATGAACATGTCAGATTGGTTCTTTCAAGGTTATTAGAGAATGGTCTCTATTGTAAATTGGAGAAATGTTTGTTCCACAAGGAAGAAGTGCATTTCCTGGGATATATCATTTCTAGTACGGGTTTCCAAATGGAGCCGAAAAAGTTAGAAGCCATTCAGCAATGGCCCTTACCAGTTGGACTTAAAGCAATCCAACGCTTCTTGGGGTTTGCCAATTACTATAGAAAATTCATAAAAGGATTCTCTTCAATAACAGCCCCTATTACTGCTATGACTAAGAAGGGAAGAAATCACAGGGAATGGGGTACTGAAGCTAAAAGAGCTTTTGATTTATTGAAAGAAGCCTTTTCCTCAGCACCAGTATTAAGACACCCTGATCCTTCTCGTCCTTTCATACTAGAAGTAGATGCATCCGAGTCAGGGATAGGAGCAATACTATCTCAAAGACCTTCGGATGATCAACCATTGCATCCTTGTGGGTTTTTTTCTAAAAAATTAACGGAAACTGAGAAGAGATACGATATAGGGGAGAGAGAGTTGTTGGCAATTATTTCTGCCCTTAAAGAATGGCGATACTTGCTTGAAGGGTCACCCATCCCTGTTACCATTTTTACAGATCATAAAAACCTCTCTTACTTCAGTGAAGCCAAGAAAATGTCTGACAGACAAGTACGTTGGTCCTTATACCTCAATCGTTTCAATTATGTTGTTACATACAGGCCAGGGTCAAAAAATATTAAGGCTGATGCTCTATCCCGCCAATATGAACCTGTTACTTCCTCCAATGAAGTTATGTCCTCTTTAATCCCTCATAATCGTATTGTAGCAACTGTCCATGCAAAAGTCTCATCGGGATTAATAGAGGAGATCTCTACATTCCAAGATCGTACTACCTTGACTGTTCCACAAGGAAAACTATATGTGCCATTAACCTATCGGAATAGAGTACTATCCCTCATGCATGACTCCAAAATGGCAGGGCATCAAGGGATACATAAAACCACATCATTGCTGGCGGAACGGTTCTGGTGGCCTTCCTACAAGAAGGATGTGCGTGAGTTTGTCCTTGCTTGTAATATTTGTTCCACTACAAAATCGCCTAAGGGTCGTCCTATAGGACTCCTCATGCCCTTACCTATTCCAGAGACTCCATGGTCAAGTATTGCTATGGATTTCGTAGTAGACCTACCCCCTTCAAAAAACTACACTGTCGTATTAACGATAATTGACAGATTCTCCAAGATGTCTCATTTGGTTCCTCTTTATAAATTGCCTACATCATCTGAACTGGCGTATATATTTATAAGAGAAGTGGTCCGTTTACATGGGGTACCCCATGATATTGTCTCTGATAGAGGACCTCAATTTATTTCTCGTTTCTGGAAATCATTTTGTGGACAGTTAGGTATCAACCTTAACCTTTCCTCTTCTTATCATCCCCAATCTAATGGGGTTACAGAAAGGATGAACCAATGCCTGGAACAATACATCCGTTGTTTCACTTCGGTTCATCAAGATGACTGGGCGGACTTGTTACCATGGGCAGAATTTGCTCACAATCATCATGTCCATGAATCCACTTTACACAGCCCTTTTTTTTATAAATTATGGGTTTAATCCTACAACTTTACCAAGTTCCATTAATTCTACCGGAGTGCCAAGTGTTGATGACACCGTTAGGAACATGAGGGAGACTTGGTTAGGGGTTAAACAAATATTGACTCAAAGGGCTAGTGTGTACAAAGCCAATGCGGATAGGCATCGGAAACCTGCTCCCACGTTCATGATCGGGGATAAAGTGTGGTTAAGTACCCGTAACATTAGACTTAAGGTCCCATCTATGAAATTCGCTCCCAGATTCATTGGTCCGTTTCAGGTTCTCAAACGTATCAACCCTGTTTGTTACAGTCTTCGTTTGCCCTCTAATATGAAAATACCGAATTCGTTCCATGTCTCACTTCTCAAACCATTAATTTGTAATCGGTTTACTCGTAATACCCCTCCTCCTCTTCCTGAAGTTGTGGAGGGACAAAACGGATATGAGGTGAGGTCTATTTTGGATTCTCGTTTTTCTAGGGGTAAACTTCAATACCTTTTAGACTGGAAGGGTTATGGTCCTGAGGATCGTTCGTGGGTGGACGCTTCTGATGTGCACGCCCCCCGCCTGATTCGTTTATTTGAAAGGAGGCGTTCTAACCGCCCTGGGGGCGGTCCTTGTGGGGGGGGTACTGTCACGATACCTTACCTGTCATCCTCGGACCCACGCTGTACAACATCCTCCTTCACTGAGCGGCACGGCACCTCTGACGCCGGCCGCTCACTCAGAGCGGAATTTCTAAGTTCGGCGCATGCGCGCCACTGCCGTCGGCTGGAAGCCGACAAGATCATGACGCAACCACGCACCCGGACCTTTTGGGGGCGTGGTTTTAAAGCAAAACACACCACACTATAAAAGGGCTGTCTTGACAGCAGTAAGACGCCCTATTGTGGTTCTTGCTGGTTCCCTTAGTGCTCTTTATGTAATATTGATTTTCTCTCCTGGTATTTGACTTTTGGCTACTCTATTTGACTATTCTACTCTCTGGTTCCCTGTACCTTGGCTTGTTAATCGTTATTCCGACTTCTGTTATCCCTTGACCTCTGGCTATCCCATTCGACTACTCTAACGTGAGCCCGGCCATTCTAAGGTCCGGTATATGTTCTATAGTTAGGTTGCACTCTGCGTGAAGGGGTCACTGTCGTGACAGCAGGAGGGCGAACAAGTAATGCCATTGGATCCTGTCGAAGGCCTTCTCTGCGTCCAGGGACAGGACGAGAGAAGGCGTTCGGGTCTGTCCGGCCCACCAGATCAGGTCCACGGCTCTTCTTGTATTTTCATATAGTTGCCTGGTTGGTACAAATCCCACCTGGTCTGCATGGACCACCCTTGGCAGAATATTGCCCAGCCTGGTGGCCAGGATTTTTGCATATATTTTAGTGTCAACGTTGATTAGGGAAATGGGGCGGTAATTGGTTACTTTCGTGTCATCTCTCCCCGGCTTTGGGATTAGTATCACGTCTGCAGTGGCCAGTTCCGCGTTGGGCCGTCCCCCCCCATCCAGTCCTGGTACATAGCCGTCAGGTGTGGTACTAGCTCTGTCCGTAGTGCTTTATAATAGGCCCCGTCGTACCCATCTGGACCCGAGGCCCTGTTACCCTCTATCGCCCCTATGGCCCTTTCCACCTCTTCTATTGTGATTGGTGCCCCCAGTTCATTTAGGTCTTCCCTATTGGGTCTGGGAAGGTTTACCCCCTTCAAGAATTCTGCTACTGCCTGGACGTGTTCCCTATTCGTGTCATCCTTTCCGGGGGAGTGATTGTATAGTTTTTGTAAGAAGTTAGTGAATTCTGCCGCAATATCCTGTGGGGAAGTAAGGGTTTGGCCCCTGTCGTTAGTGATGGACGTAATGTGTTTATGTTTTTGTTTGGGCCTGAGGGCCCTAGCTAGTAACGTGTCCATCTTGTTGGACTTTTCATAGAAAAGTCTTCTCGACCGGGTGATGTCCCTGCTCACCTCGTCTAAGAGGAGGTCCCTCAGCGTACGTCTGATATTCTGTAGCTCTTCTAGGTTGGTTTGTGTGGGGTTCTGTTTATGTTGCATTTCCCTCGTGCGCAAAGCCGTCTGCAGTTCTGTGAGCTTAGCTATTTTTTGTTTTTTTTTGGTGAGTTGCTATTTTTATTATAGTCCCCCTCAGTACTGCTTTATGGGCTGCCCATATTGTGGTGGGAGATACGTCCTCGGTATTGTTTATCTGGAAGTAGTTGTTTATATCGGTCTGGAGCTGCTCCAGAATCTCTGGGTTTTTAAGAAGGGAGTTATTTAATCTCCATCTCCCGGGGATAAAGAGCCCCGGTGTCGTCAGGGTAAGGGTTATGTCAGCATGGTCTGACCACGATATTTGGTTAATTGCTGTTGTCTTGACCCATCTCATGCCGTGTTGGTTTGTAAGGAATAGGTCGATTCTAGAGTATGTGGAGTGTACTGCTGAGTAGTGGGTGTAGTCTAGCGAGCTCGGGTGTTGCAGTCTCCAGGGGTCCAGTAACCCCGTGTCCTGGATAAATTTATTAAGGAGGCGGTCCTGTCTCCCCATACCCTGTGACCTGGGCTGTCCCGCCCTGCCGCTGCGGTCGACCGCCGGACACGGCGCTGCATTCATGTCCCCACCTAGGATTATTATGCCCCCTGTCAGGGAGGTTATTAAGGTTTCTAGCGTCTGCCAGAATGTTGCTTCTGGGGTGTTGGGGGCATATACATTAATGAGGTGGTATGTGGTGGAGTTGATTATTCCCGTTATTATTATGTACCTGCCGTCCGGGTCTTTGTGTGTGGCTTGTATCACCATTGGACATCGTTTGTGTATGACTATTTCTACCCCTCTAGTTTTGCGGAGTGTTCTGGCTGCATATGCTCTCGTGTATATGTGGTCTGTGATTTGTACCTTAGATGTGTTCGGTATGTGGGTCTCCTGAATGAACGCTATATCTGCCCTTTGTCTATGTAGCTCCCTTAGTAGCAGTCTTCGTTTGTTCGGGACATTGAGACCGTTGACGTTTAGTGATGTCAGTTTAAGCTCCATGTGGTATTGTGAGTAGTGTGGTGTTGTACCTTGTGCTTCGGCGTGTTGCTGTCTCGTAGCACTGTGCGTTCTCCGTCATGCGGCGTGCGCCCCGGCGGTCCCCCCTGAGTGATAGGCGGGTATACCTTGTCTCAGCGGGGTTGAGGGTGGGGGTAGGGAAAGAAATAAAATGGGGTAAGAAAACATGCATTGGTAACATGAAAACATAACATATATAACCTCGACCAAGGCCTGTCCAAGGTCGTTTCCTCTCAATCCTCCTTTCCATCGGGTCAAACATCCCGGTCTTATTGTCCGCCAGGCGATCGGGGGTGGCCACTCGCCGCGTCGAGAGATAGTCTCAGGCGGGGCAAGTGTACAGCCATCGAGCACCGTGGCAAGGCTCTTAACAACGTTTCTACCTAATCCTGTGTGTTCGTGGCATGGGGAAGTCCCGGCCCCTAGAAGTTGGTTCCCAATGTGATGGTTATCTTGTTCGGGGGGGGGGGAGGTGTTATCTTGACGTTGATCTAGACACTGGTTCATGTCATTTGGGTGCCGGCCCCGGAGTGCCATCTATGTGGTGTTCTCCCCTCTCGCTAATCCCCCGCCCAGGAGGGGGGGGAGGGAAGGGGCGGAAGCACGGGGGTAGGCCCCCGTGCCTACTCACCCCAGCCCGTAGCCCCCCCCCCCCACCCAGGCCGCAGGGCCCCGGGCCCGCACTCCTCTGTCTCCCGGTCCCGTCCCATAGTGCTGCGTATAGGTTCCCCCTTTACTTTTTTATTATTATTATTATTATTTTTATTTTATTTTTTATTATTTTTTTTACAATTATTTTTTGGTGTAGAGGTCAAGTATTGGGGTCCCCCTCCTGCCCACCACAGGCGTAGACCATACATGGCCGAGAGCGGGTCAGCCGTCCTCTGTCCATGTGCGGGATTAGAACCTTACAAATTATCTATCCATGACCAGTGTTTTTTTTTTTTTGTGTTCCCTCCAGTGCGGTATTCTGTTCTCCCGCCCCACCCCTCCAGTTCCACGACCCCCATGTCACTCGTGTCCCCCGTGTAATTATAACTGTAATGTCCGTCTTAAAGTCTCCAAAGTATGCTAGGAACCAAGTCAGCATGTAACTATGTAAATAACTTGCGTGTCCCAATGTCCACTGCCTTAGTCCCTGCAGTGCGGGCCTCCGCCATCTCTGCTTAGATAGGTCGCGCCCTGTGCTCCGACCAGTCCCTGGGGAAGAGGTCCAGCGCGCTAGGGCCTCTTGTTGGCAAGATGAGGTCTTCAGGTACTTCAATGCCCAGGTCCCGGAGGGCTCTCCTGGGGTCCATGGATGGCGTGAGGACCGTAGGTCTCGGGCCGTTGAAAATCAGCATCTTAAAGGGGAATCCCCAGGCGAAGCGTAGTCCTTTTGCTCTGACGAGGTCCGCGATGGGCTTCCATTCCCTTCTTCTTGCCAGGGTTGTTGGGGCGACATCTTGATAGATCTGGAGCATCGTTCCTTTGTACGAGTATTGTTGGTTTCTGCTTTGCTTAAGTATGGCTTCCTTTGTGGAGTAAAAGTGCCAGCGGATTATGATATCTCTAGGTGGGCTATTTTGTGGACCCTTGGCACGCAAAGCTCTGTGGATCCTGTCAATGTGCCATAAGTGTTCTGGGATCTGTGGTAGGCTGGCGCGAAAGCACTCCGCCATTACGCGTTCCAGTTCGCCATCTTGTACTTCTTCTGGCAGGCCGCGTACGCGCATGTTGTTGCGCCTCGTTCTGTTGGAGCTGTCTTCTAGTTCCATTTCTAGCTGAGCTACTCTGGTCAGGAGCGCATTGGTGGCAGTGGTAGTGGCATTATGTGCTGTGACCACATCCTCCAGCCTGCTTTCCAGGGCCTCAGTACGGATACCTATGGCCTGGATTTCGGCCTTCACTTCCCTGGCTGATCTCTCTATTTCTCCCCCCAAGTACCCCTTTACCTCCTCCAGGGAGTGTAGTATTGCGCTCTGCGGGTCCTCAGCATGTCCGCAAAGCGATGCCGGAGTTGCCGGGGAGCTTGGGGAGGATGCGCCCGCTGGGCTTTCTGCTCCGTGTGCTCCACGTGGCGCTTGTCTAATGGCGGACAGCATGTCCGCGACGGAGGGGTTATCCCCTCTCTGTTTTTTCCCTGCCGCTTTCCTCTGCGACATCGTTTGTGGGCGTGAAGGTTCCGCTCGTGCTGACAGTTCGCTGGGGGGACTGAGGAGTCGGTGATCGCCGGTTACAGGGCTGATTATTGAGCCTGCGGTGCGGAGCTCCGGAGTTAGGCTGCCATCACTCTCGGAGTCCAAGCCACGCCCCCGATTTGTGTGATTTTTGGTTATGTATATATTTAAAGGTTGCTGATTCTAAATATGTTTTTTATGGAGATTGGATGTATGGTTTTAAAGTTACAGGGTATGTGTAAAAACTGTATTTTTACTGTCTGTGATAATTATGTTAACCCATTGTGTAACAATTATATCACAGGCAGAGGGGAGGATTTTGTGTGTAATTGCTGGGAGTGTTTTCTGTAATGTACGTGTGTGATTGGATGTTCTGTAAAACCCTGTGGGTGGCCCTATCTAAGGGGAACCTGCATAAAAGAAAGCCCTTTGGGTGCCAATAAACAGAATGACTTGACCCTCTAACTTGCAGCCTTGACTCATGTTTGTAGGGGACAGCTATAATCACTACAGGGATTGTTATGCTCTTCATGCTCCCTGAGCTACTGAGCTCTTGTAAGAGCTCTTGTTCCTGATCCTGCTTCGCTCTACAGAAGGAAGAGGTTCACCTACTGGAACCTGGAGCCTGGTCGTAGGTCGAGGGCGCAGACGGCGAGATACCAGCCCAGCAGCGGTGGTTCGTGGAGTCTGCAGTACTTATTGTGGCTACGCAGTAGTTATGGTGTCTACGGTGCTGATGGTCCTTTGGTGAGCGCTAGGAGCATCCTTTCTACGGTCCAACTTCCAGCCAGCCTGGAGGCAACCGTAACAAGGACAAAATATGCAATTTCTCTTGTTCAGTTCTCCAAAGTAAATCCCCCCCCATCTTACGTTTTAGCAACCTGACACCCTCTTCCTTAATATACCAGTTTGTAATAATTACAGATTGGATTTTTTTGTCCTTAAAATCCAAATTTCTTTGAAATCCTGACACTTTAGGGAATAGCCCTGAAAAAAGTGAATTGTGATGAATATGCGATGGAATTGCAAAATCTAGGCCAAAATAGAACAATTCTCCAATTCAACTCTTTTTTTCTTTTTCCAGGTCAGCTACCTTGTGCTAGATATTGCAGTCTCCTTACCAGTTTACTTTTTATTGAACAGACCCTTAAGTATACTAGCTTACTCATATACAAGATTCCTAAGTCATGTGTGCTGTGGGTGCAACTAGGCTCTGGCACACAAGTGGAAATATGGAAAAAATACAGTATGTGAAGAGATTCAAACAGAAATGCTGCACATACAGACTCCAACCACAATGACCATTTTTAAAAGCAGAAGTGGTTGTGGTAGTTGGAGAAAGCCTTTATACTGGGTATTAAGGCTACTCAAATCATGCTCTGTCTTTGCAGACATTTGAAATATAAAACTGATACCTTTTGAAAGATATTGTGATTTTTCTACACACATTGACTAACGAATAGTGTTTGTTAATAAAGGGACATGATAATCCTGTCTCTGCACTCTGACAAATGTAAGCACTGTGGTTTGGGAGAAACGACAATCTTTGCATTTGTCAATCAGGCAGCCGCTAGAGGCACTTCCTTGTAAAGATTATTTTTAAAAAATTTAAATAAATTAACCGTAACAGCCTTTACATTTTCATGTTTTTTTTTCACAGTTAATTCAATTTACTTTCATGTAGGGATCTGGGTTAGATTCAGCAGTTATCCAGCTGAGGTTCTGTCTGTCTTACCCTGCTCTGCACATTGTTAGTGGAGTCTGGGTGCTCTTCCACCCCAGCATTTATCAAAGTTTTCTTTCAGGTCCATTTTCTAAGCAACAAATTTTGTCCAGAATGATTCTGCTTGGATGGGAAATTCTTTTAATTTACTAAAGCCAATTCTGTTCAGAACTACGTTAGCCTGACTGAATGTGCACCATTGGTTGTCAATTGAAATGACTGTGTAAGCATTGACACCCCTGACGATGGCGATGCAGCTTACTTTGTGTAGGTGAGATCCCACATGTTATGGGTAGCACTGTTTTTCTTTTGATTTAATGTGCACTTTTTGGATACCTAAGGGTTAGTCGGTTACAGTAGGCATTAGTAGATTTTCTACGGAGCCTAGGTTGTACTTAGTGACGGCATGTTGATCTAGAGATCTCTTTCAGCTCTTCATTTGCTGTGTTATAGCACATTTTAAGCCATTTGTACCCCTTACAACAAACTTTGCTTTAGGGACTTATCGGCTTTATTGCATTTCGGGAGTTTGCGAATCATCTCTTTTATGAACCCTTGAACCTTCCTCTATTCCTAAGGGAGCTGACTCTTCTTTTAGTTATCTACCTCAATCTCTCTAGTACTAACCTTTAAGTTTCCTTTTTGAACCCTATACAAATTGTTTAAATTACAATCAGGTAGCAGCTTGTGGACACTAACATTCGGGGCTGACTATTACAGCCTCTCATAGGCAACTCGTGTCATCCCTTGGGTTGTACGATTTCTTTACAAGCCATTATTTCTAAATATTACCGTTAGTTACTAATAAAGGTTAGGGTTTCCTTCATTTTTATCATTGTTCTACCTTACTTACGGCTACTCTGCTTTCCAAACACTCCCAGCAGGCAGTTACTATGTGCAGTTTTTATCTTTTATTGAAATCGTCTCTTTAACAATCTGATATGTTGTAGGAAGACAAACAGCACATTTGAGAGTGTAACTCCCAGTAATTTCAGGCACACTGGGATATGAATACCCCACTGCTGCCCAGAGACTGAAGAAGAAATAGACGGTGCTTTATACACAACACAGAATTATGAAACAAATATGTATGGTCTCTGACGCATAGTATATGCAACCTGATATTACATGTGTGGGAAAAAGTTGTAGAATTAGACAAATCGTGCATTTCAATTATCCTTTCTCCGGGAAGTTAGGACACTGCACACTTATAACAACGTAATATGGAAGAAGTTGTTATAGGTGCTGGAGTCCGTAGGCTCCTTCCTAGCTTAAAAGATTAAACCGCAATTTAAACCTGAAGTTGTGCCACCAGGTTCCTGTCAGCACTATGTTAACCAACGTTCAAAACCAACTTATGGTTTGCCAAAATAAAACTAGAGAATTTAAGAGGTATTTATCACTTGCAGCAACAAAAAATGTAAACAGTGTCAGTTTCTTATTTCTGGACATGTTCCCTATTTCAAAAGAATTTGAATAACTCCATCTTCTTAGTCTAAAATGTGTTAAATGTTTTTCAACCAATTTGGATGGATGGTGGGTGGGCAATGAGGGATGTTATATTTGTGTGGGTTCATCGAGGATTCCAGTTCACTTGAAGGTCACCAGATGCAAATCTTAGAACATCAGCAATCATTGGGTAAATATGACTAAAGGTTGTGGCACCATACTTTTTTTTAATATGCCAGGTTTTTCTCCTTTTTGAGAAATACGGTGTGTAGTGTAAGTCTCCTGCTTCATAGGTGCCATCACAAGCTCTCTGGACAGTAGCCTGCTCCCTGTCAACCCTGGCATTGTGGGCCAACACTGCCAGTTTTGTCCTGGCTACCACACCATCCTTTGAATAATGGACTCCATTTGGCCGATATTTTAACACAAGGTTGGTGAAAAGTTTTAGAGATCCAGTATGGCAGAAGTATGCCATGTGTGGCAAATCTTCTTGAAGTCTCGAATCATTGACAAAGTTGTAAAGTTTTGAGTACGCCAATTCGTTTTTTTTTAACCATTTTCGTTTTCTTGCCTTGGACTCCTTGAGCCCTTCATGTTCACATCTGTGTAGTGAGGTCCCAGAATCCCATTCATGTTTATTAATAATGTGATGGAGAACCGAGTTCCACTTTTCTCTTAGCAATGCAGAATTTCCTCTGCAAGATGAACATGCTAACCACATATTATTAATAATTGTCCTTTGCCATGGAACAAGTTCCTTGCACGTTGATTGTCTAGTTAGAGTTGCAAGTTTAGTCCGAAGCTTCTTACAGTAGTGCCATATATCAAACTGATGATTAATTTTTTTGTAGTTCTCTCTCATTATTTTTCTAATGCGGACATGACAATTCGTTACCAGAATGGCAATTATCAATCTTTCAGCCAAAACTTGATCCATGCACTGAGTGAAAGCTTTTTCAACAGAAGGGGTTGCTTTGGTCACTGGAATGGTAATGCACTCAATGATTTTTTGTGTAGTTTCTTCCAAAAGAGAATAAGTGCAGTATCTAGCAGTTCCACCCGGGCTATCACATTGGCTGTGTCCTGCCAGACATACTACCTTGCCCTTTAAACTGTCCAGAATGAATTTTCGCTCTTTTTCGTAGTGCAAATCGACAATAGGAAACAAATACTTTTTCTGATAAGAGTAATGCAGAGATGGAGAGATAAATGGCAAACCAAAAATTGTAAAGAAGTCTCTGACTTTAGAAAAATGGGAACCACTAAATAGTATCGAGGCACTCGCCAATATATTGCCACATGACTGTTCGCCAATCATTGGCTGGCTTTTCCAGAACTCACAGCGATGATTACGTTCGCAAACGGTGTACACAGTCAACAAAGTTCCAGTTAGAATTTTCTCTTTGTGCGCAATGGGAGCAGTGCATGTAGTGGAGAAGGAGCAAGTTTGGACAGAGCCTAATAATTTATCCAGACATGACTCGAAAACAACAAATTTTTTTTCAGATAGATAATCTTCTGGTAAAGGCTCAGTTATATATGAAATTTCACCAATGTCTGTAGACTGCTCATCAGGACTGAAACCGTGATCACTGAATTCAGACGCACTTACAGTAGACTCCGTATCAGTGTCTCTGTGTGTAGAGGACATTTGTGAAATTGGATCGTCAAACTGTGGTTGTTGAATTATTGTTCGAGAAGAAGCAGAATTGTTTTCCTCTGATATTTTTTCATCAGGTTTACTCAAATAGCGATCACTAGATTTTGTTTTAGGACACATCCCGCTGTTAAAATCAATGGATCCCATAGGTTGATCAGTTACACCAGTCCATGTCCAGATATCTCTTTTCTTACACAAATCAAAGGCTGTGGTTGCAGCATCTCTTTTCAAATAACGATTACTCGTTTGAGTGGACACATTCCTCCGTCCATAGTATTGAGAGGTAGTAATGCATTTGTCATTCGTCTCAATTGATGTATTTGTTTCTTTGTTATAAGTTCTTTTTGGTAATGGTAATGGGTAGCAGTAACCTGAGGCATAGTCATGATCATAT
Source organism: Pelobates fuscus (assembly GCF_036172605.1). Classification (NCBI taxonomy): domain Eukaryota; kingdom Metazoa; phylum Chordata; class Amphibia; order Anura; family Pelobatidae; genus Pelobates; species Pelobates fuscus. Next base: position 149,510,489 of record NC_086326.1, on the reverse strand, counting down.
ACAACCAAAGCATTGTCAATATCTGGACCACTATGGATGGATGCGTCATTTGTTGGATAAATAAGGTCCACCATTTCTATATCTGTAGTGCTGTCTTGTAAGGCGGATTCCAGTCCATGAACAACACATAAAACACTTGCTTTTGGAAAAATGGTAGGTACAGCGTCATATTTCAGTGTTTTTCTCTTGTGTGTCACTGAAAACATTTCAGGAGTGAAATGGTCGGAGCATATTCGAAACACAGAGGATTTCTTTTGCTGTATGATATATTCAATGACTGCGTCTATATTTTTAAATTCGTCACCACTAGCTAAGAGCCATTCTTTTATTCTGTCTGGTGTACTGGGAAAACTATAAAATGAGCAATCTTCCGCATTTTTTGTGTGACCATTTCTGCAGTCTTTAACTATACACTTTGGCATTTTGGTTCTGTTAAAAAAAAAAAAAAAAATAGAGAGAAAAAAGGTATTTTATGATTAGTAAAATATTAGAAAGGATCCATGGAATTATTCAGTGAGAGATGCAATTTATTTTTGTATGTAGTAATTATCCAAAAATCATTTCCCTCATGTTTTCAAAGTTACAAAGGATACTATAAGCATTAAAAAAACTAGAACACGGTGCTAGTTATGCTGCCATGAGTCCACACGGCACCTTCACACATTTAGGCAATGCAGCCACCAGGGGTGACAACTCTGCTTTGTTAAAGATACATTGTAGGCAATGTTACCACTTTATGTCATTTAAGAGGTTATATTGATCTGGAGTCCCCAGGGACCGTCCTTCCATTCAGAGTTAATCCATTTTTAATGCTAAATAAGAGTACCCAGCATCCCATCACCCCCGTGCTCCTTTGACTAATATGGAAGGATTTGCCTGAGCAGCAATGGGTGGCTGCGATTGGCTGAGAGTGTCAGCTGACCACATTGAGCCTATCACAGCAACCATTGCTGGTATAATATGGTATGGCTGGATGGAAGTGTGCAATCTCTGCCGTAGCCATGCCTCCAGCAGGAGCCGCGCTGTGGGTGTCCAGGGACCTTTTTTCAGCGTTACACTGCTCAGAAACGGTTTCTAATGGAGGGATAGTGTCAGGAGACTCCAGGCACTATAAACAATTCAGTGAAATAAAATGGTTAAAGTTACTACAGTCTCTCGTTAAAGGGCCCAGTCATGGACCATACACGTTTTAAAACTCCAGAGGACCGACACTCTTACCAAACTACACTGACTACGCCCTCTTCACTCCTGTGTGGCAGGGCTAGGAGGAAGTACAATATATATAGCTTGTAGCTTAGTAGCTGTGATTCCTGGGAGCTAATGTTCTGTTTGGGACCTAGGCTGCAAGAAAGGATCTGGGTTATATCAAACAGCAAATTAAGGGTGGAGAAGACACAGATATTGAGGTGAGAAATGGCAGTTAATGAGGAAAACAAAATAAAGAACAGAGGAGAAAGTATTTGAGATTTACAGATATAAGGGTAGGTCATAAATGGTGAACATAAATTCACATGACTATCAGCACAATAACTCTAACAAAACTAGGGGTAGATTATAAACGATGGGCATAAATTAACAAGACTATTAGCACAATACTAACAAAATAAATTTGCTTGGAGGAAGACCCTGTAGGGTCGAAACGTCGATCTGATGATGTAAACCTTTTTTGGGAAATAAATACCTATTGATCATTTACTAAGACCGGAGAGTGCATCTCTTATTGCTCTATATATCTTCTAACGTGGGATAGCACCAAGGCATCAAAACTACTTAATTGAGACAGTGTGAGTGCCAAGCTACATGTTTTTTCATATATATATACACACGCAAAAATTTGCAGCTGTAAATAAAATTTAAAAAAAATAACAAATAAAACACACAAATTCTGTAATAATAAAAGCAGAAACTAATTTTGGAAATAATACATTTTTTTAATTTTAGTATTAACGCAACTAGAATATTAAATTAATAATAAATTATACCAAAAGAAATAGGATAGAAATAAGTACTTACAGTTTGCTGTAAGTTGCTTTGTTCAGTCCAGGACTGCTTGCCGACAAGCTGGTGAAGTCTCTAGATCTTTAGTAAGACTGATGCCCGTCTCGGTCATTGTGGGTTCCTGGCAGGGAAGAGTTCATTTTACAAACAGATTATTTTATCATCTTCTTTAATGGGAGAGATCTGTTTCCAGACAACCTGTGACATCTTTGTACTACACAAGACAATGTCGGAAACACGAAAATAGTAATTCTCAGCTGGTCTTAGATCACCACGACAAATGGCAACAATGGATGTTATAGAATGTTACTGGGTGTTATAGAATGTTACTGGGTGTTATAGAATGTTACTGGGTGTTATAGAATGTTACTGGGTGTTATAGAATGTTACTGGGTGTGATAGAATGTTACTGGGTGTGATAGAATGTTACTGGGTGTGATAGAATGTTACTGGGTGTTATAGAATGTTACTGGGTGTTATAGAATGTTACTGGGTGTTATAGAATGTTACTGGGTGTTATAGAATGTTACTGGGTGTTATAGAATGTTACTGGGTGTTATAGAATGTTACTGGGTGTTATAGAATGTTACTGGGTGTTATAGAATGTTACTGAGTGTTATAGAATGTTATAGAATGTTACTGGATGTTATAGAATGTTACTGGGTGTTATAGAATGTCACTGGGTGTTATAGAATGTTACTGGGTGTTATAGAATGTCACTGGGTGTTATAGAATGTTACTGGGTGTTATAGAATGTTACTGGGTGTTATAGAATGTTACTGGATGTTATAGAATGTTACTGGGTGTTATAGAATGTTACTGGGTGTTATAGAATGTTACTGGATGTTATACAATGTTACTGGGTGTTATAGAATGTTACTGGATGTTATAGAATGTCACTGGGTGTTATAGAATGTTACTGGGTGTTATAGAATGTTACTGGGTGTTATAGAATGTCACTGGGTGTTATAGAATGTTACTGGGTGTTATAGAATGTTACTGGATGTTATAGAATGTTACTGGGTGTGATAGAATGTTACTGGGTGTGATAGAATGTTACTGGGTGTGATAGAATGTTACTGGGTGTGATAGAATGTTACTGGGTGTGATAGAATGTTACTGGGTGTTATAGAATGTTACTGGGTGTTATAGAATGTTACTGGGTGTTATAGAATGTTACTGGGTGTTATAGAATGTTACTGGGTGTTATAGAATGTTACTGGGTGTTATAGAATGTTACTGGGTGTTATAGAATGTTATAGAATGTTACTGGGTGTTATAGAATGTTACTGGATGTTATAGAATGTTACTGGGTGTTATAGAATGTCACTGGGTGTTATAGAATGTTACTGGGTGTTATAGAATGTCACTGGGTGTTATAGAATGTTACTGGGTGTTATAGAATGTTACTGGGTGTTATAGAATGTTACTGGGTGTTATAGAATGTTACTGGGTGTTATAGAATGTTACTGGGTGTTATAGAATGTTACTGGGTGTTATAGAATGTTACTGGATGTTATACAATGTTACTGGGTGTTATAGAATGTTACTGGATGTTATAGAATGTTACTGAGTGTCATAGAATGTTACTGGGTGTTATAGAATGTCACTGGGTGTTATAGAATGTTACTGAGTGTTATAGAATGTTACTGGGTGTTATAGAATGTTACTGGGTGTTATAGAATGTTACTGGGTGTTATAGAATGTTACTGGGTGTTATAGAATGTTACTGGGTGTTATAGAATGTTACTGGGTGTTATAGAATGTTACTGGGTGTTATAGAATGTTACTGGGTGTTATAGAATGTTACTGGATGTTATAGAATGTTACTGGGTGTTATAGAATGTTACTGGATGTTATACAATGTTACTGGGTGTTATAGAATGTTACTGGGTGTTATAGAATGTTACTGGGTGTTATAGAATGTTACTGGATGTTATAGAATGTTACTGGGTGTTATAGAATGTTACTGGGTGTTATAGAATGTTACTGGGTGTTATAGAATGTTACTGGGTGTTATAGAATGTTACTGGATGTTATAGAATGTTACTGGGTGTTATAGAATGTTACTGGGTGTTATAGAATGTTACTGAGTGTTATAGAATGTTACTGGATGTTATAGAATGTTACTGGGTGTTATAGAATGTTATAGAATGTTACTGGGTGTTATAGAATGTTATAGAATGTTACTGGGTGTTATAGAATGTTACTGGGTGTTATAGAATGTTACTGGGTGTTATAGAATGTTACTGGGTGTTATAGAATGTTACTGGGTGTTATAGAATGTTACTGGGTGTTATAGAATGTTATAGAATGTTACTGGGTGTTATAGAATGTTACTGGGTGTTATAGAATGTTACTGGGTGTTATAGAATGTTACTGGGTGTTATAGAATGTTACTGGATGTTATAGAATGTTACTGAATCCCAGCTACCTGTATCGGCGGTCTCCCAGGCGGGAAAGTCAGACAGACAGACAGTACTAGTGGCTGCACGAGCTCCCCCTCCCATGCAGGAAGTCTCACACAGCACGTGGTATTACACTGTGAGAGAGAGCAGGGATTGGCTGATATTCCAAGTCCCCGCCCCCTCCTCACAGAGAGCTCAGCATTCAGACAGGAAACGTCCAGATCCAACTTCTTACCAACCTCAGAGTGGGGGGGACAAACCACAACTCCCACCATCCTTCCTCAGCCCACTCCAACTCCCACCATCCTTCCTCAGCCCACTCCAACTCCCATCATCCTGCTCCTTCCCACTCCAACTCCCACCATCCTTCCTCAGCCCACTCTAACTCTCACCATCCTTCCTCAGCCCACTCCAACTCCCACCATCCTTCCTCAGCCCACTCCAACTCCCACCATCGTGCTCCAACCCACCCCAACTCCCACCATCCTTCCTCAGCCCACTCCAACTCCCATCATCCTGCTCCAGCCCACTCCAACTCCCATCATCCTGCTCCGGCCCACTCCAACTCCCACCATCGTGCTGCAGCCCACCCCAACTCCCACCATCCTTCCTCAGCCCACTCCAACTCCCACCATCGTGCTCCAGCCCACCCCAACTCCCACCATCCTTCCTCAGCCCACTCCAACTCCCATCATCCTTCCTCAGCCCACTCCAACTCCCATCATCCTTCCTCAGCCCACTCCAACTCCCACCATCCTACTCCAGCCCACCCCAACTCCCACCATCCTTCCTCAGCCCACCCCAACTCCCACCATCCTTCCTCAGCCCACTCCAACTCCCATCATCATCCCTCAGCCCACTCCAACTCCCATCATCCTGCTCCAGCCCACTCCAACTCCCACCATCCTTCCTCTGCCCACTCCAACTCCCACCATCCTTCCTCTGCCCACTCCAACCATCCTTCCTCAGCCCACTCCAACTCCCACCATCCTTCCTCAGCCCACTCCAACTCCCACCATCCTTCCTCAGCCCCCTCCAACTCTAACCACTCTTCTCCAGCTCAGTCCAACTCCCACCATCCTGCCCCAGTCCATCTCCCACTATTATGCCCCAACCCACTCCAACCATCCTACCCCAGCTCAGTCCAACTCCCACCATACTGTCCCAGCTCAATCCACCTCCCACCATCCTGCCCCAGTCCAACTCCCACCATCCTATCCCAGTCCAACTCCCACTATTATGCCCCAGTCCATCTCCCACTATTATGCCCCAGCCCACTCCAACCATTCTACCCCAGCTCAGTCCAACTCCCACCATCCTGCCAGAGTCTACATCCCACCATCCTGCCCCAGTCCACATCCCACCATCCTGCCCCAGCTCAGTCCACCTCCCACCATCCTGCCCCAGCTCAGTCCACCTCCCACCATCCTGCCCCAGTCCACATCCCACCATCCTGCCCCAGCTCAGTCCACCTCCCACCATCCTGCCCCAGCTCAGTCCACCTCCCACCATCCTGCCCCAGTCCACCTCCCACCATCCTGCCCCAGTCCACCTCCCACCATCCTGCCCCAGCTCAGTCCACATCCCACCATCCTACCCCAGCTCAGTCCACCTCCCACCATCCTACCCCAGCTCAGTCCACCTCCCACCATCCTGCCCCAGCTTAGTCCACCTCCCACCATCCTGCCCCAGTCCACCTCCCACCATCCTGCCCCAGCTCAGTCCACCTCCCACCATCCTGCCCCAGTCCACCTCCCACCATCCTACCCCAGCTCAGTCCACCTCCCACCATCCTGCCCCAGCTCAGTCCACCTCCCACCATCCTGCCCCAGCTCAGAACAAAAACCTTGTAATAACACATCTTACCTACGTGGAGTACCTGTAGAACACCCAATTCTATCATCATATCGGCGATTCATGGGTTTTGTAGTTTGTGGAAATACCATGTTAAAACTAACATGACAGAGAGAGTAAATAATAACAGAATACATAGGGAAAATACATTATTATTATTTTATTATTTATATAGTGTAACGGCTACCCAGATAGAGAGAGGGTTTCTGCCGTTGAAGACGTCCTTTTTCCCTGCAAGCTGCTGTGGAGAAGTAGGCTGATGTAATCCCATCCACGATATCCAGAGCGAAAATCAGGTTCAGCTGTAACAGGAGCAGAATAACATCCCCAAATAATCCCCTTCCAAGAACGGGACGAGGCTACGTTATGAAGGGTCAAGATGAACTGAGGACTGGAACACCCAGCCTGCTTTTTATTAGAAAAGGGTACACACAGGACACTCCCAGGGGGAGGATAAAAACAACCAATTATGCACAGGGTAACACCCCCACGTCTCCTCCCCTCAGATAACCACATAACACAATTATAACATACAATATTTTACCCCAGTTCTGGATGTACCCCAAAAACAGGGGGTACACCTTTAAGTCCGGCACCGCTTGAGAGGTCTTGGTTAGGGGAACACTCTGTCCAAAAATCAGCCCGTTTGGATGAATGGTTCGGGAGTTACAGAGTTTCAAAGTTTTGACCGACCGCACAGACCAACTAGCCGAAAATAGTTCCATGAGTTTTGGCCTTGCGGTCGGTCTCTGTTCGCACGGTAAAAAGGTACGAAAATCTTGCCATCCATTCGAATCGCGGGGTTCGCTGAAATCCCCATAGATGATTGAGTATAACTACCGAATGGTGGGACGTTCGGTAGTTTCCGTGCGAACTTATGGAGGTCTGGAGGACTCAGCGGTGTTCGCCTGTTTGCGTATCCGTTTTTAGTTCCATGCGGTTACAGGCAAACACCGCTGTTCGTACACAAGATGGCCGCGAACACGTGTAAAGTCCCGAAATGGCGGCCACCTATATTTCACATACGGACTTCGTACGGAATCATACGAACAGAGGAATGAAACGAATAGATGATTAAGTTGTAATTCCCTTGTTTGCTTCACAGCCACCAGAGGTTTGTAAGGATCTGTTACACTGCTCCCCTTTTGTGGAACACTCCGGCAGACCCGGATTGATCCTTTTCGGGTCAACTTGGGGCTGTCCGGTCCCTTGTTAGGGCAATAGTTCTGTTTGCCTGGACAGACCATCGGCATTCCCATTAAACCTGCCAGGGCGGTATTGAATGGAGAAGTTGTAGGGTTGCAGTTCTAGGCTCCATCTCAATAAGCGTCCATTATCTCCAGCTACTCTATTTAGCCATACCAGGGGGTTATGCTCGGTGATTAGTGTAAATTCTTGTCCGTACAAATATGGGGTGAGTTTCTTTAATGCCCAGACCAGGGCTAAGCATTCCTTTTCCACTGCCGCGTAGCTCACTTCTCTAGGTAACAGTTTTCTACTGAGATACGCGACAGGGTGCTCGCCTCCATCTTCTCCGACCTGGCTTAGAACTGCCCCCAGTCCATACATGGATGCATCTGTATGAACGACAAATCTTTTGTTAGGGACGGGGGCAGACAGGACAGGTGCATGAATTAGAGCATTCTTTAGGGCCTGAAAGGCGGTTTCACAGGCGGGAGACCACAGGACTATCCTAGGCAAGTTCTTTTTGGTTAGGTCTGTCAAGGGTTTTGCGATGGTGCTATAGTCAGGGACAAACCTCCTATAATATCCTGCTGTCCCCAAAAATGCTAAGACTTGAGTTTTGGTGTGGGGTGTGGGCCAATTAGCTACAGCTTCAACTTTAGCGGGTTCTGGGCGCTGCTTCCCACATCCCACCCGGTGTCCCAGGTACTGGACTTCGGCCATGCCGAAGTTACACTTTTCTGGTTTCAGAGTCAAGCCTGCGGCCCGAATCTGATCCAGTACGGCCTCTACATGCCTTAAGTGCTCTCCCCAGGTTTCGCTATAAATCGCAATGTCATCCAGGTATGCGCAAGCGAAATCCTGGAAGCCATCAAGGAGGCGGTCCACTAAGCGCTGAAATGTAGCCGGGGCATTTTTCATCCCAAATGGCATGACCTTGAACTGGTACAAGCCAAATGGGTTGACAAAGGCCGACTTAGGGATAGCCTCCTTGGCCAGGGGAATCTGCCAATACCCTTTACACAAATCGATGGTGGTCAGATAACGTCCCCTGGCAATACGATCTAATAGCTCGTCTACTCGGGGCATGGGATATGCGTCTGTCATGGTTTTGTCATTGAGACGTCGATAATCGACACAGAACCGGGTAGTTCCATCCTTTTTGGGAACTAGGACCACAGGTGAGGCCCACGGGCTGTCAGATGGCTCTATCACTCCTAGTCTTAGCATCTCTTGGATTTCCTTCCTCATCTCCTCTTTTACTGCCTCAGGGATCCTATAGGGAGTTTGTCGGAGAGGGGTTTGTCCTGGGGTCTCTACATAGTGAGTTGCTAAGGGGGTGTATCCGGGCTCTTGGGAAAACGTCAACCCCTTTTCAGTCAGCAGTTGTCGGATCTGTCCCTTTTCAGCGGGGGTTAACCGCTCCCCTAGTTGTACGGTATTGAGCAGGGTCTTAGGTTCTGAGTTAGCTAATAGGTCGGGTATGGGTAAGCTGTCAGGGTCTTCAGTGGCTGGTATACATATGGCGGCTATATCCTCGGGTCTTTCTTGATATTCTTTTAATAAGTTTACGTGAAAGGACTTCTGGATCCTTTCATCTTTGCTGCTGGCAATTACATAGGTGGTGTCACAGACCTGTGCTACCACTTTGTAAGGGCCCTGCCAGGAGGTCTGGAGCTTATTCCCTTTGACAGGTCTAAGCACCAGCACCTTCTGGCCTACTTGGAACGTTCGCTGGCGGGCGCCCTGATCGTACCAACGTTTCTGCCGCCCCTGGGCCGCATGGAGATGGTCCCGTGCCATCCGGGCTAACTGTTCCATACGGTCCCGCATTTCTAACACATATGGTACTATGGGGACACCCTCATGTTCTGTCTCTCCCTCCCAGTGCTCTCGGATGAGGTCGAGAGGGCCTCGTACTCTCCGGCCATAGAGCAGTTCAAAGGGAGAGAACCCTGTGGATTCCTGTGGCACCTCCCGATAAGCGAACAGGAGGTGCGGCAAGAATCGTTCCCAGTCTTTGTATTCCGCTGTAAAGGTCCGTAGCAATTGCTTTAGGGTACCGTTAAAACGTTCACAGAGACCGTTAGTCTGAGGGTGGTACGGGGAACTAAGTAGGGGCTTAATACCACAAACCTTCCATAGCTGCTGGGTTAGGTCTGCGGTAAACTGGGTCCCTCTATCGGACAAGATTTCCTGAGGGAATCCCACTCGGGTGAATATCCCGACTAGAGCACTGGCGACAGTGTCAGCCTGGATATTCGTCAGAGCGACGGCTTCCGGGTAGCGAGTAGCATAGTCCACTACGGTAAGGATGTATTTCTTACCAGAGGGACTGGGGTTAGGTAGGGGTCCCACTAGGTCGACTGCCACCCGGCTAAATGGTTCCTCGATCACAGGCATAGGTAACAGTCGAGCTTTAGGGTGATCTCCTCTCTTCCCTACCCGTTGGCATACGTCACAAGTACTGCAGTAACGTCGTACATCCTTTGAGATCCCCGGCCAAAAGAAGGTCTGGGTGATCCTGAAGGTGGTACGGTTACCCCCTAGATGCCCTGCCAACGGAATGTCGTGGCCGATTCGAAGAAGTTCCAACCGGTACTTTCTGGGTACCACTAGTTGGCGCTTCTGCGAAGGGGGACAACCTCTCTTTTTGCCTTCTGTCAGTCTGTATAACCTGTCCCCATCCCATAGAAAACGTTCCTGTTTGCCCTCCCTACTGTCTGCTAATTCCCGATACTTTTGGAGGGTGGGGTCCTCTCTAGTTTCCCTCCCAAACTCCTCTGGGGTGTCCCAAGCTATGGGCCTGCTTGTCGTAGTGGGGTTACATGTGGGTGCTTGGCTTACCTGGGTCTCCCGGCCTGTATTAGGGTCATCTGCGACACGGGTCTGTGAGCGGGTGGTTACGGGACAAGCGGCAGCAGGTGTGGGCAAATATGCTGAAGTCAAGGGGCCAATGTCATTTCCCAATACGACCTCGGCAGGCAAGTTGTCCATAAAGCCAACTGTGGTTTTTCCCAATCCGACTCCCCAGTCTAAGTGTACTCGGGCAGTGGGCAAGCGAAAAACAGCGCCCCCTGCGACCCGAACAGCAACAGTGCGGGTAGACACATTCTCTGGCTTTACTAGGTGTTTTTGGATCAAAGTGATGGTAGCCCCGGTGTCTCTTAGGCCTTGTGCTATTTGTCCATTCACCCGAACTTCCTGTCGATGATGTTGTCGGTTATCTGGAGAAGCAGCTTGTATGGGATCTGCTTCATACAAAATCCCCAGGCATTCCTCAGGGCCCATTTCAGCTTCCAGACAGTGAGCCACAGAGGGTCGTGATGCAGGGGCCTCTGTGTTGGGAGTTGTGCGTCTCCAATTGTTGCTATTAGATCTTAGGGGACAATATCGGGCAATATGTCCGAGGTTGCCGCAGTGATGGCACGTCACTTTCGACAAATCTCGGGGGTAGTTGGTAGGTCCCTGAGGACGGGGTGGTCCTGGTGGGACTGGAGCTCGAAACTCTGGGCGTGAGACAGCGGCTGGGGTACGTGGCTCTATCTTATGAGCGGGTCGTGTAGTGCCCTGGCTTACTCTCCTTGTCTCGGCGTATTCATCGGCCAGCCGAGCCGCCTCATTTAAATTAGCGGGGCGCCGGTCTCGTACCCAGTCTTGTATGTCCGCAGCCAAATTTTGGAAGAAATGTTCCATTAAGAACAATTGCAATACCTCCTCTCCGGTGTTGGCCTTACACCCTTGGACCCAATGTGATGCCACTCTTTGTAGTCGATTGGCCCATTCCATGTGGGAGTCCACAGCTTTCTTTTTGGACTCCCGGAAGCGGCGACGGTATGCTTCTGGGGTTACCGCATACCTGGTGAGCAGTGCCTCTTTTACCTTTTGGTACTGCGTGATCTCCTCTGTAGTGAGCGCTCGAAAAGCCTCATTAGCTTTTCCTGATAGTTTTCCCGCCAGGATAGTGACCCATTGCTCTGGCGGTATTTGATGTAGCGAGCACTGTCTTTCAAAGTCAGCCAAATACCCATCAATTTCCTCTTCATTTTCTACAAAGGTTTTAAATGCAGTGAAGGGAATTTTCTTTACTGTAGTAGTGGGTAGCGGGGTAGGAACTGTCTGTGTAGTGAGCTGTCTGGCTCTTACCAGTTCCATTTCTTGTTCCCTCTTGGTTTGGATCTCTTCCCTTGCTTCCCGGAACAGTTGGGTTATTAGCTCTGTAGACGTGACTGAATACAACGCTAATCTCCGCTGTACAATTGCCGTAATCACATCGTCCTCACTGATGGGTGCCATGGGTTCAGTTACCTCCATGGACCTATCCATCTCGTCCAGCTCCAGCAGGTCAGCTATCAGCTCCCTCCGTGGTCTGTTGCTGGCACTCCTACCACGATTCTCCAATAAATCCTTTAGTGTGGGTCTTTTCAGCTTGGCATACTGAGACTCCATTCAGCACTTGCTCCTTGGATAAAAGGACCATTCCGCCGCTGCCACCAATGTAACGGCTACCCAGATAGAGAGAGGGTTTCTGCCGTTGAAGACGTCCTTTTTCCCTGCAAGCTGCTGTGGAGAAGTAGGCTGATGTAATCCCATCCACGATATCCAGAGCGAAAATCAGGTTCAGCTGTAACAGGAGCAGAATAACATCCCCAAATAATCCCCTTCCAAGAACGAGACGAGGCTACGTTATGAAGGGTCAAGATGAACTGAGGACTGGAACACCCAGTCTGCTTTTTATTAGAAAAGGGTACACACAGGACACTCCCAGGGGGAGGATAAAAACAACCAATTATGCACAGGGTAACACCCCCACGTCTCCTCCCCTCAGATAACCACATAACACAATTATAACATACAATATTTTACCCCAGTTCTGGATGTACCCCAAAAACAGGGGGTACACCTTTAAGTCCGGCACCGCTTGAGAGGTCTTGGTTAGGGGAACACTCTGTCCAAAAATCAGCCCGTTTGGATGAATGGTTCGGGAGTTACAGAGTTTCAAAGTTTTGACCGACCGCACAGACCAACTAGCCGAAAATAGTTCCATGAGTTTTGGCCTTGCGGTCGGTCTCTGTTCGCACGGTAAAAAGGTACGAAAATCTTGCCATCCATTCGAATCGCGGGGTTCGCTGAAATCCCCATAGATGATTGAGTATAACTACCGAATGGTGGGACGTTCGGTAGTTTCCGTGCGAACTTATGGAGGTCTGGAGGACTCAGCGGTGTTCGCCTGTTTGCGTATCCGTTTTTAGTTCCATGCGGTTACAGGCAAACACCGCTGTTCGTACACAAGATGGCCGCGAACACGTGTAAAGTCCCGAAATGGCGGCCACCTATATTTCACATACGGACTTCGTACGGAATCATACGAACAGAGGAATGAAACGAATAGATGATTAAGTTGTAATTCCCTTGTTTGCTTCACAGCCACCAGAGGTTTGTAAGGATCTGTTACATATAGCGCCAACAAATTCCGTAGCGCTGTACAATGGGTGGACTAACAGACACATAATTGAGATCAGACCACTGGACGTACAGGAACAGAGGGGGTTGAGGGCCCTGCTCAATGAGCTTACATGCTAGAGGGAGTGGTGTATAGTTGTCAGGATCGGGTCAGGGATCCAACACGCAGAGTACAAAGAGTAGCAGATACGTATACCGGTCCTTAGAATGGCCGGACTTAACGTAAAACTACGATAGAATGGTCAGAGACAAGCCGAGGTCGAGGGAATGAGAAGACAGGTAAGCGAGAGACAAGCCGGGTCAAGGATAACAGAAAGACAGGAGAGTAAATACCAAAGCCGAGTCAGAACCAAAAGGCAAGAGAATAACAGAGCACTGTGTGACTAGGCAGACTAGAACCACGACAGGGCAATGAGTAAATGAGAGAGCCACTGTTAAGTATCCTGGTTAGGGAGAGAAGACACGCCTCCGGCGAGTCCTGATTCGTCTCCCGAGATTTGAGTGACAGGACGTTCCGGGTTGGCGTCATGACGTCGAGTTCCGGTCCTCCTGCTATAAAAGGAAGTGACTCCCTCGCGGCCGGCGTTTGCAAGACCGGGTGAACCGCGAGGGGCCGAGGGGACATGCCGTCCGGACGGATAAACTTCTAAGTCTCTACCTCTCTCAGAGGTAGAGGCTTCAGGTACCCTGACAGTACCCCCCCTCTCAGATACGCCCACCGGGCGGAAGGAGCCGGAGCGAGATGGAAAGCGGGAGTGAAATGCCCTGCGAAGGCGAGGAGCATGAACATCCTCTTGTGGTACCCAACTCCTCTCCTCAGGACCATAACCCTTCCAGTCAACCAAATATTGTACTCTCCCCCGGGAGACACGAGAATCAATAATGGAGTTAACCTCATACTCCTCCTGACCCTCCACCTGAACAGGGCGCGGAGGGGCGATTGTGGAGGAGAATCTGTTACAGATTAGAGGTTTCAGCAATGACACGTGAAAGGAGTTCGGGATGCGTAAAGTAGCTGGGAGAGCTAGACGATACGCCACTGGGTTAATTCGAGTCAAGATCCTGTAGGGACCAATATAACGAGGAGCGAATTTCATGGAAGGAACTTTAAGGCGAATATTCCTAGTACTCAACCAAACTCTATCGCCTGGAACAAAATTCGGAGCCGCCCTTCTACGTTTGTCAGCATGTTTCTTAACCAGCATAGAATTGTGTAGAAGAATCTGTCGAGTCTGATCCCACAACTTCCTCAAATTGGCCACATGGACATCAACCAACGGCACTCCTTGGGAAGGAGAAACCGAGGGAAGAATAGATGGATGAAAGCCATAGTTCATGAAGAAGGGGCTTGAATGCGTAGAGTCACAAACGAGATTGTTGTGCGCAAACTCCGCCCAAGGAATCAAACCGACCCAATCGTCCTGGTGTTCGGAAACAAAACAACGTAAGTATTGCTCAATCTTCTGGTTGGTTCGTTCGGCAGCTCCGTTAGACTGGGGATGATAGGCGGAAGAAAAATTCAATTTGATGCCTAATTGAGAACAGAATGATCTCCAAAAACGTGAAACAAATTGGGAGCCTCTATCAGAAGTGATCTCCGAAGGAATCCCATGCAAGCGAAAAATCTCTTTAGCAAATATCTCCGCCAATTCAGGAGAAGTCGGGAGTTTAGGCAAAGGTACGAAATGTGCCATCCTGGTAAACCTATCGACTACGGTGAGGATAACAGTGTGCCTTTTAGAAACAGGCAAATCCACAATAAAGTCCATTGCCACACAGGACCAAGGTTTGTCAGGAATTTCCAGAGGTTGTAGAAGACCACAAGGAAGCGAATGCGGTAGTTTAGTTTTAGTACAGACCTCACAAACTCCGATAAAATCCTTAATATCCTTCCGTAACGAAGGCCACCAGAAATCTTTGGAGATCAAAGAATACGTCTTGCGAACACCCGGATGACCAGCCACCTTACTCTCGTGAAGACACTGTAAGAGCTCCAATTGGAGTTCAGGAGGAACGAAATGTCTGGAAGCAGGAGTCAGTCTAGGTGCCAGATGCTGCAAGCTCCTTATCTGATCAAGTAGCGGAGAGTGGACTTTGAGAGTAGTGTTAGCGATAATGTTACACTTGGGTACTATAGAGGACAAAACCGGCTCAGATATGGCAGCAGGTTCATATTGGCGAGACAAGGCATCGGCTTTAGAATTCTTAGAACCTGGCCTATATGTGAGTACGTAGTTGAAGTGAGTGAGGAATATGGACCAACGAGCCTGTCTAGATGATAGTCGTTTAGCCTCTCCAATATAGGATAAGTTTTTATGATCTGTCAAAATAGTAACAGGATGCAAAGTACCCTCCAATAAATGTCTCCACTCCTTTAAGGCCATTATAACCGCTAGTAGTTCCCTGTCACCAATGTCATATCTGCTTTCAGTACCTGACAATTTTTTGGAAAAGTATCCACAAGGATGTAATGGTTTATCTACACCCAACCTTTGGGACAGAACGGCACCTATACCTGTCTCAGAAGCGTCAACTTCGAGTAGGAAAGGTAGTGTAGTATCAGGGTGAACTAAAATTGGTGCGGAAGCAAACAGCTCCTTGAGTGTCTTAAAAGCCAGAAGTGCTTCAGTAGACCAATTCTTAGTATCAGCCCCTTGTTTGGTCATATTGGTGATGGGAGCAATGATAGAGGAGTATCCCTTAATGAAACGTCTGTAGTAATTGGAGAAACCAATAAATCTCTGGATAGCCTTGAGACCCTTAGGTAAAGGCCAATCTAATATGGATTGGAGCTTCTCCGGATCCATTTCAAACCCCTCTCCAGAAATCACATAACCAAGAAAGGTAGTTTGGGATTGGTCAAAGCTGCATTTCTCTAATTTGCAGTATAAGCCATGCTGAAGAAGTTTGCGTAAAACCCTTCTGACTTGTCCGTGGTGAGTTTCAATATCCCTGGAATGTATAAGTATATCATCAAGGTATACAATCACACAGTCATCTTGAAACTCCCTAAGAACCTCATTAATAAGGTCCTGAAATACCGCCGGGGCATTGCAGAGACCAAAAGGCATTACAGTATACTCATAGTGCCCATATCGAGTATTGAATGCAGTTTTCCACTCGTCTCCGTCGTGAATTCTCACCAAATTATAAGCACCTCTAAGGTCTAACTTAGTGAAAATCTTAGAACTTTTTAATCGATCAAAAAGCTCGGTGATCAAGGGAATCGGATATACATTTCTAATGGTTATCTTGTTAAGACCTCGGTAGTCAATGCAGGGTCTTAAAGAACCATCCTTCTTTTTAACAAAAAAAAATCCAGCCCCAGCAGGAGAGGAGGATCTTCTAATGAACCCCTTGTCTAGGTTTTCACGAATATACTCCTCTAGAACTAAGTTTTCATTCGTAGACAAAGGGTATACATGACCCCTGGGGGGCATAGTACCAGAAAGTAAATTAATTTTGCAATCAAAAGGCCTATGTGGTGGTAAGGTATCAGCCTTTCCTTTGTCAAATACTGCCTTTAAATCTTGATACAAGGACGGTATCTGTACTTTGATAGAGTCGGTAGCGTTATTAAGTGTGTTGACACTACAAAGAGGTGACACTTTCTTTAAACAATTCTCTTGACAATCCTGACCCCACGAAACTATTTCCCCTGATCTCCAATCTATAACGGGGTTATGTCTCTTAAGCCAGGAGTATCCCAGGACTATGGGAACAGAAGGAGATGAAATGAGTAGTAGGGATATTTCCTCCTTGTGTAGAATACCAGTAGTTAAGTTAAGAGGTGTGGTCTCCCGGAAAATCACAGGCTCAACTAAAGGTCTACCATCAATGGCCTCAACAGCCAAGGGTGTCTTCCTTAACTGGGATAGTGTGTTTGGTGAGAAACTTTTGGTCGATAAAACTCTCAGCAGCGCCGGAGTCTATCAATGCCATAGTCTCTAAAGTTCCCTTTTCCCAAGTTAAAGAGACCGGTAATAGGAGTCTATGTTCTTTGTAGTTATGAGTAGAGGACAAAATCGAAACACCCAAGGTCTGTCCTCTAGAGAAACTTAGGTGCGAGCGTTTCCCGGACGACTGGGACAGCTCAAACGTACATGACCTCTGGCTCCACAATACATACACAGTCCCTCCCTTCTCCTGTACTGTCTCTCCTCCTCTGACAGACGAGTAAGGCCTAACTGCATAGGTTCTGAAACCTGTGGAGTTTTGGTTTCTGAAATTTGAAATGATGGTGCTAGTCTAAAGGAAGATTTACCGGTTCTATCTCGAGTATTCTGCCTCTCCCTTAGACGTTCGTCAATACGAGAGATAAAGGAAATTAAGTCTTCCAGGTTCTCGGGAAGCTCTCTTGTCGCTACCTCATCAAGTATTACATCGGATAATCCATTTAAAAATACGTCTATATAGGCCTGTTCATTCCATTTTACCTCTGCCGCCAAAGACCTGAACTCTAGTGCGTAATCCACAAGTGTTTGGTTGTCTTGTCTAAGGCGCAACAGTAATCTGGCTGCATTGACCCTCCTGCCAGGGGGATCAAAAGTTCTTTTAAAGGCAGCTACAAAGGCATTATAGTTATAGACTAATGGATTATCATTCTCCCACAACGGATTAGCCCATCTCAGAGCTTTCTCAATGAGTAAGGTAATAATAAATCCCACTTTTGCCCTATCAGTAGGGTAGGAACGGGGCTGTAGCTCGAAATGGATACTGATCTGGTTTAAAAACCCACGACACCTCTCAGGAGAACCAGCATAACGTACAGGTGGGGTAACTCGGGAAGAAGCACCTACAGTAGCTACTTCTAGCCCTGAACCCACAGGAGAAGCAGACGTATTACGCATCTCCTCAGGTGGATTAATAGGACGTGATAGCAGCGCCTGTAGTGCTAGAGCCATCTGATCCATCCTATGATCCATGGCGTCAAACCTAGGATCAGGAGAACCAAGCTGACAATTTGTACCTGCAGGATCCATGGCCCTGTCGTAATGTCAGGATCGGGTCAGGGATCCAACACGCAGAGTACAAAGAGTAGCAGATACGTATACCGGTCCTTAGAATGGCCGGACTTAACGTAAAACTACGATAGAATGGTCAGAGACAAGCCGAGGTCGAGGGAATGAGAAGACAGGTAAGCGAGAGACAAGCCGGGTCAAGGATAACAGAAAGACAGGAGAGTAAATACCAAAGCCGAGTCAGAACCAAAAGGCAAGAGAATAACAGAGCACTGTGTGACTAGGCAGACTAGAACCACGACAGGGCAATGAGTAAATGAGAGAGCCACTGTTAAGTATCCTGGTTAGGGAGAGAAGACAGCGAGTCCTGATTCGTCTCCCGAGATTTGAGTGACAGGACGTTCCGGGTTGGCGTCATGACGTCGAGTTCCGGTCCTCCTGCTATAAAAGGAAGTGACTCCCTCGCGGCCGGCGTTTGCAAGACCGGGTGAACCGCGAGGGGCCGAGGGGACATGCCGTCCGGACGGATAAACTTCTAAGTCTCTACCTCTCTCAGAGGTAGAGGCTTCAGGTACCCTGACAATAGTGACACAAAGGGTTAAAGTAGGGGAATTAAATAGTTTGTTAGAGAAGGGTTTATTGAGTGCTTGGTAGGTCATTTTTGACAGTTGCAGGAAAGGAGTCATGGGGTGGGGGAAGAGAAACCTGCTGACGGTTTAATTGATACGCTCTAATGAAGAAGTGAGTTTTCAAAGATTTTTTGAAGGAGTGGAGGCTGGGTGAAAGTCTGATTGAGGAGGGAAGGGAGTTCCACAGAATAGGTGCAGCCCTAGAGAAGTCTTGAAGGCGAGTGTCAGAGGTGGGGATCCGGGCAGAGGATAGGCGTAGGTCTTGGGATGAGCGCAGGGGTCTCGACGGGACATACTTGTGTATGAGGGAGGATAGGTATGTTGGAGCAGCATTATGTAGGGATTTGTAAGCAAGCGCCAGAATTTTTCATTGGGCCCTATATCTAACTGGAAGCCAATGCAGGGACTGACAGAGCGTGGAGGCGTGGGAGGTGCGACCGGACAGGAAAATAAGCCTCGCAGCCGCATTCATTATTGTAACGGATCGCCTGGCACCCCGACTTGGTACCTCCGTTAATGGATGCTCCTAGTGCTTCCTGAGGACTCCAAGCACTCTGGCAGACACCACAATCACCGAATCCGAGAAACCTTTAAATTCTCCCAAGCATATGAATGCTGTGGACCATTGAATAGGAACCATATGAATAGGCTTGTACTCCTAGCAGTCAACTGGAACAGCATGCAATAAATCCTTCCCCCCAATAATGAGATGACACATCACTTTGAGGGTAAAAACAGGAACTCTGGACTGGCTCATCCAGCCTGGCTTTTATTTCCAACTCACACATACAGGCCACACCCAGGGGGAGGCATAAAAGAACCAATGACATAGATGTTACCTCCCACACATCCCCTCCCCTTAGTGTGACACATAATCCCATTATTCATACAGTTTAAAATATACTTTTTACACAATATTTATAACTTCAAAACCATACATCACATTCACACAAAATGATGAGTTTACCAAGGGAGGCAGTATAGATAGAGAACAATAGGGGGCCGAGGACAGAACCTTGGGAGACGCTGACAGAGATGGGTTGGGGAGAAGAGGCAGAACCAGAGAAAGAAACACTGAAAGAGCGCTGGGAGAGGTAGGAGGAGCACCAGGAGAGAGCAGTATTCCGTAGACCAAAGTTACGAAGAATGTGAAGAAGCTGTTGATGATCAACAGTGTCAAATGCGGCAGAAAGATCAAGGAGGATTAGTATAGAGTATTGGCTGTGAGATTTAGCAGCAATTAAATCGTTGGATACTTTGGTCACAGCAGTTTCGACAGAGTGACCAGCGCGGAATCCAGACTGAAGGGGGTCAAGCAGAGAGTTGGATTTGAGAAAGTCTGTCAATTTGTCGTACACAACTCTCTCGAGTATCTTGGAGGCAAATGGCAGTAGCGCGATAGGGCGGTAGTTGGATGGGGAGTTGGGATCAAGGTTGGGCTTTTTCAGAATTGGGGTTACGGTTGCATGTTTGAAGGGTGAGGGAAATGTGCCAGAGGAAAGGGAGAGACTGAAAATGCTAGTGAGAGGAAGAGCAAGAGAGGGAGACAAAGTGCGGATGAGATGCGAGGGAATAGGATCGAAGGAGCAGGTGGTGGGGCGGGAGGACAGGAGCAGAGCAGAAACCTCTTGTGCTGTAGCAGGTGCAAATGTGCATAGGATGGCAGGGGGAGTGGGGTTGGGTGATGTAATGATAGGGCTAGGAGAGAGATTAAAGATCTCTTTCCTGATTGTAGAGATCTTCTCAGTGAAATGAGATGCAAAGTTTGTGGCGGACAAGGTGGTGGAAGGAGGGGGAGTCACAGGCCGAAGAAGAGCATCAAAAGTGTGAAACAGGTGTTTGGGTTGATGGGACAGTGTGCTTATGAGGGTTTTGAAGTAGTTTACTTTTGCAGAGGAAAGAGCCATGCTGTAGGAGCGCAGCCTAAATTTATAGTGGACAAAGTCAGATGCAAAGTGAGACTTTCTCCAGCAGCATTCAGCAGTTCTGGAACATTTTTGGAGGTAACGGGTCAGCTTAGTGTGCCAGGGTTGTAATTGGGGGCGCTTGCTGCGTTTAACTGTAGGAGGTGCCATGATGTCAAGTTGAGAGGAGAGAGTGGAGTTGTAGAGTGAGGTTGCAGAGTTAGGGCAGTTGAGATTTGAGATGGGTAAAAGGAGTGTTTGGAGTGTGGTGGAGAAGTGCTGGAGATTGAGGGAGTTGAGGTTTCTGCGAGGTTGGAGAGTTGATGGTGGTGAAATTTTGGTATGGGGTATGCAGATGTTAAATGTTAGCAGATGGTGGTCAGACAAAGGAAATGGAACAGTGGAGAGATCAGAGGTGGCACAGAGATTGGTGAAGATGAGGTCAAGAGTGTTTACTGCAGTGTGAGTTGCTGAGGAAGAAATCTGTGTGAGTCCAAAGGAGGAGGTTACAAAGAGCAGACGAGAGGCATCAGGGCAGTTGAGCTTGTTGATAGGGATATTGAAGTCCCCAAGTATGAGAGAGGGAGTGCTAGAGGAAAGAAAGTGGGGTAACCAGGAGGAAAAGTGTTCAATAAATATTTGAGGGTGACCGAGGGGGGGGGGCGATAGATGATGGCAATTCTTAAAGTAGTGGGCTTAAAAAGGCGTACCCCTTATGGACACAGCTTTAGAAGTTTGTCCTGTGCTTAATGACAACAGCTTTTTTTGTTGTTTGCGTTCAACTGCAATTTGCATTTTACTAATTTATTGCACCGACATATTATATACTGTTTTGTAAAGGACAGAAAGGGCTTTAATTTGATGTAACATATATATATATATATATATATATAAATGCTTATTTATTTTGTGTTCAGTTCAAACCCTCCAAATTATGCTCAGCTAAGTCTTCTGAGTAAAAGGACACCCCCATTGTATATCTTTGGCACTATTTCGTGAAGCTACAGTGCCATATAGGAGACCTGTCCTTTTCAGTATTCACAGTAGAATTTTGAGAGACGGATTTAATGAGCCTATGCTTCAATTTGGGGTATTATAGCAGTTTGACTGTTTAACGAAAAACCACAAAGGCCTACCATTTGTAAAAGTAGACTCTCCGGGGTATCTCATAAGGTGCATATTGTGCCTTAACATGCCCCCATTTTTTCACCAATATATGCCAAAGTATGTGGTAAAAAATTATTTTGGGCATTTTTTTACATACGGATTAAATTTTTGCTGGGCATTTAATATGTGCCACTAAGTTCAAACCCCTCAAATTATGCTTAGCTAAGTCTTCTGAGTAAAACAATATGCCCAATGTATAACCTAGACACTATTTTGTGAAGTTCCAGTGCTGTAAAAGAGACGTGACAAGTTCAGGTTTTAAGTGTGAATTTTCATAGAGGGTTTTGATGCACCCGTGTCCCACTTTGAAACACTTGAGCAGGCTCAGGCTACATATTACAACTACACCATAAAGGCATACCATTTCTTAAAGAATACACCCAAGGGTGTTTCAAAAGGCATATTTTGAACCTTAACGTGGGATCATTTTTGCGCTAGCTTGTATCAAGTGTAGTGGTAATAAGGGCTCTGTGTAAGCTGGGAGGGAGTAATGGCTTTCTCCTGTCAGGGTGGCGGTCCGGTGCCCGGGACCCCCAGACACAGTGTCCTGGTGGCGGTGCAGGACCGGGACCCAGTATGCCTGATGTTCAGAGTAGGAGACACAGCATGGAGGTGGATTATCAGGGTCTGATGCAGGGTAACCGCACGCCACCTGGTGTTGAGCACCAGCGTTTGTGCAGCCACATACCAAGACCCTGAATCAGCCTCAGCGGATACCAGGAACTAGGAGCTTGGAAATTAAGCAGACCTCCCAGGAGCTGAATAGGGAGGCTCTGCAGCAAGATTGTATCCAGTACTAGAAACAAGGCAAGACTAGAGATAGGCACCAAACATGAAAAAAAGACAGAACTAATAGAACCCAGAACCAGAGAAAGATAGAAAGCTAAACCCAGAACATATACACAAGACATGAGGAAAACATGAACATAACATGGGCATGACTGGACAGGACTGACATGGACTGGGTATACAAACTAAAACAAGACAGAATAACATAGGCAAAACAAGAGGAGAAATAACTAAGTACTACATAAGGAAATCATGGGGATTTAGTCACACTATATGATCATACATTGCATAAGCCTGCCAACAACGCCAATGTACCCCATATCTAGCAGGTCCTACACTGCCTAATGTATACTAAAACAACCAAAATACATATATAGCACTTACCTGCAAGAAAGGGCAGAGACTTGAGCAGCTGCCTGCAGGAACACTAAAACAGAGTGAATGATGGAAAACAAACGGGTGTGGCAACATAAAACAAACATTTAAATGAAACCTGGAGACTGTGAATCCCAGGGATGGATTACAGGAATGAACCCAGAAATCCCAGCATAAAGAAAACCAGACATAGAATAGAAAACCAAAAACCAAGAAAAACTAAACAAGAATTGTAACAAGAGTACTGGATACCAGAAGCCAATGCCAGACATCTCCACAGAACAGAGCAGGATGTGACACCTCCCAGCACTGACATCTTCACTGGCATTGTACTTCCTGGGGCCGGTCAGCGCTGTGGCACTTTAAGAGCGTGACCAGAGCCCAGGAAGTACATTGCCCCATCAATATGGCCCCAGCGGTAGTTAAGAATGCCGGTGGGCACCTCCGTCGCAGGGGTCGACAGGACGGCTGGGCCCCCTGGAGTGACGGGCCTGGTTGCAGCTGCGACCGCGGTAATTCCATCACTGTACAGAGCTATCATGGTCCCTGCTGCAAGGTTTGAAGCCCATTCAGCGCTTTTTTAAGATTTCTTAATTACTTTCAAAGGTTTAGAATTTTTTTCCCCACAATCATTACACCCTAAAAGAGTATGACCAGAAAGTGTGTCAATGCACAAAAATGGTTTCTAGATACCAATAGGGATTTTGATACCCTTTAGTCTTTCTTCTCTTCTGCTCCAGTCCTGGTTCATCCATATTCCTCTAAAGTCTAGACTCTTCATTTAAGAGCTAGACACCTATAAATCTGGGCTCGGAGCAATGATATCCCAAAGAGCTGCTCATGATCCACCTTTACATCTTTGTAATTTCCTTTTCAAGAAATGAAATGACAAGAATGTAAATCAATTTTGGCGATTATTTAGGTATTTAAAGAATGAAGGAACTTGCTGGAGGATACCGTAATCTGATTATGGTAATAACAGACCATAAAATTTGCTGGGGCTAGACGTTTGTTGTAACGGATCGCCTGGCACCCAGACTTGGTACCTCCGTTAATGGATGCTCCTAGTGCTTCCTGAGGACTCCAAGCACTCTGGCAGACACCATAATCACCGAATCCGAGAAACCTTTAAATTCTCCCAAGCGTATGAATGCTGTAGACCATTGAATAGGAACCATACGAATAGGCTTGTACCCCTAGCAGTCAACTGGAACAGCATACAATAAATCCTTCCCCCAATAATGAGACGACACATCACTTTGAGTTTAAAACAGGAACTCTGGACTGGCTCATCCAGCCTGGCTTTTATTACACTAATCCACATACAGGCCACACCCAGGGGGAGGCATAAAATAACCAATCACATACATGGTTCAGCCCACACATCCCCTCCCCTCAGATAACATTAAACCCAATTATCCGGTACACTTTTTCAGCCAAGTTCTGGATGTACCCCAAAACCCGGGGGTACACCTTTAAATCCAGCATCGCTGGATAGCCCTTATTCAGGGGGACAACATATCCAAAATTCAAGTAATTCGGATGAATGGTTCGTGAGATATGGGGTTCCAAAGATTTGACCGACCGCATGGGTAAAGTATCCGAAAACAGTTCCATGCATTTTGGCCCTGCGGTCGGTCACAAACAAGGGAATGAAAACAGGCGAATTGCCTGTGTTATAGAGCCTGGAGAGGGTTTGAATGAATTCCCTTGTTTATGGGGTTCTTTCTACCGAACGGCGGGTCATTCGGTAGTTTCCATACGAATTTCTGGAAGTATGGAGGTCTCAGCGGTGTTTGCCTAGTCAAGTGTCCGATTTTAGTTCCAGACACTCGACGGCAAAACACCGCTGTTCGGTAGTTTAAGATGGCCGCCGCCACGTGTTTGTTTCCCGAATGGCGGCCACCCAGAGGACAAAGAATACATTACACTGATTGCCAATTACCCGTTTGCAACATTGTTGCAAACTGTAATTGGAGGCACACTTATTCCTGGGTGGTCTGGTTGTTCGGTAGTTTCACTCAATATAATAAATGGAGTGATTCTACCGAACAATCAGTGGAATGCTGCATACATATCCCAGGTTAAACTTAACACACAAATACACATATAATATTACAGGCAGTACACTAGAATATGTATCACAGTCTTAAAGGGACAGTAGTCCCAATATGTCCATAGATGCTGTTAAAAGGGCCAGTAGCAGCAATATACAGTACAATATGCCCCAAATAACCCAGGGGCCATAGTCAGCAGGTAGGAGGCTAGCAAACAGGCTTCTCCAGGGCCCAGTGGCGAGGTTGGTTTCGCCACATTTCTCCCCTTTTCCAAACAGACTAACAGGGTACCTGACCTCTTGCCGGTCAGTGCCCTTGTTAGTCCAGCAGCCCACCCACAAAACAGAAACAGCAGTACAGCCCACCCACAATAAATGGTTACTACACCTGAGTAAGAGAAAAACTTGTCCAGGTCCAGGTGCCTCACCATGGCTGTGTGGGGGACTGGTAGGCTGTTTTGGTGGGTTGCTGAGTGGGCAGAGCCCAGCGGTACTCTGCCCTGGTGCCAGCACTACCCCGGGAGTAGTCTGGTTGGAGCCTTGCTGGAGACCGACTGCCTCCCTTTTAGCTGCGCAGCTCTGCTGCTGGAGACCGACTGTCTCCCCTTGAGTTACACAGCTCTGCTGCTGGAGACCGACTGTCTCCCCTTTAGTTACACAGCTCTGCTGCTGGAGACAGACTGTCTCCCCTTTGGCTAAACAGCCCTGTTGTGGGGGGGCAGGACCGACCGTCCCTACCCCCTGTGCTGGAAGTGCAGAGACCACGGTCCCATCTGCACAGGTGTGGGGCTTACAGTCTCCCCCTGGTACATTAAGCTGTCGCTGGGGAGAGGTGGTAACCAGCTCCTCTCCCATTAGAACACTCTGCCCATCGATGATCCGTTGCTGGGGAGAGGTGGTAACAATCTCCTCTCCCATGCCTACTTTCAGTCTTTGTGGAGGGAGACCGACTGTCTCTCCTCCCAATTCAGTGTCCTGCTGCTGGGGAATAGAGACTGGGCTCTCTATTCCCAAACAATCATGCTGCTGCTGGGGGGTAGGACCAACTACCTCTGCCCCCTGTAACTCAGCCTTCCGCTGGGGAGGGAGGACGCTGCTCTCCTCTCCCTGCACTTCACACTGCCTTCCCGGCATATCACTCTGCTGCTGGGGGGAAGGACCAACTACCTCTGCCCCCTGTAACTCAGCCTGCCGCTGGGGAATGGAGACTGGGCTCCCAATTCCCTGTGATTCACACTGCCGCTGGGGAATGGAGACTGGGCTCCCAATTCCCAACAAATCACACTGCCGCTGGGGAGGGAGGACGGCCCCTTCAGCTCCCTGTAACTTGGGCGCAGAGACCACGGTCCCATCTGCGCTGGTGTGGGGCTTACTGTCTCCCCTTGGTGTGCTAAGCTGCCGCTGGGGAGAGGGAATAACAAACTCCTCTCCCTTACACACCTTCAACCGCTGGGGAGAGGGGATAACAGGCTCCTCTCCCTGCACCGTAGACTGCCGCTGGGGAGCAAGAACGGCACCTTCAGCTCCCTGTAACGCACACTGCCGCTGGGGATCTGGGCCGACTGCCCAGCATCCCTGTAGGGCCGGTAGAGAGACCGCAGTCCCATCTCCACCTGCCATCGGTGGGTCTTCCCAGGACCAATCCGTGAGGCCCCTCAACATTTGTGAGTAAGGGCCACCTGCTTCCCCACCTGGCAACTCTGGCTGCTGCTGGGGATCTGGGCCGGCTGCCCAGCATCCCGGTGGAGTGACCTTGGTCCCATCTCTACCTGCCTGTTGTGGTTCCTCACCGGACCAGTCTATGAGGACCCCCACTTCGGGTTCCTCCCGCCGCCTCAGGGAAAGACAGCTAACCTCCTCGGATGCAGCCTCTACCCGGCTGCTGTAACGCTCCTGCTGCTGAGCATACTTCCTCTCTTTTGCCAACCGGAATTCTCGGTCCAGCCTTGTGTTTCGCTCGGCCATGACCTGGTTCCAGATCACCCGGCGTGTCTCCATGGGTATATCATCCCCATACTCAGCCACTCGCTGCCTCACCTCGGCCAGCCAATCATCTCCAGAGCCAGAACCTTCCATACTTGTCTGCTCCCAGGGGCGCTGCACGACTGCTAGCGTTGCCCTCAATTTGTAAATCCAAACGAACTGTGTCTCCGAGCTGCTTTACCTCACACTAGGACGCCATCCCACCGCTGCCACCAATGTAACGGATCGCCTGGCACCCAGACTTGGTACCTCCGTTAATGGATGCTCCTAGTGCTTCCTGAGGACTCCAAGCACTCTGGCAGACACCATAATCACCGAATCCGAGAAACCTTTAAATTCTCCCAAGCGTATGAATGCTGTAGACCATTGAATAGGAACCATACGAATAGGCTTGTACCCCTAGCAGTCAACTGGAACAGCATACAATAAATCCTTCCCCCAATAATGAGACGACACATCACTTTGAGTTTAAAACAGGAACTCTGGACTGGCTCATCCAGCCTGGCTTTTATTACACTAATCCACATACAGGCCACACCCAGGGGGAGGCATAAAATAACCAATCACATACATGGTTCAGCCCACACATCCCCTCCCCTCAGATAACATTAAACCCAATTATCCGGTACACTTTTTCAGCCAAGTTCTGGATGTACCCCAAAACCCGGGGGTACACCTTTAAATCCAGCATCGCTGGATAGCCCTTATTCAGGGGGACAACATATCCAAAATTCAAGTAATTCGGATGAATGGTTCGTGAGATATGGGGTTCCAAAGATTTGACCGACCGCATGGGTAAAGTATCCGAAAACAGTTCCATGCATTTTGGCCCTGCGGTCGGTCACAAACAAGGGAATGAAAACAGGCGAATTGCCTGTGTTATAGAGCCTGGAGAGGGTTTGAATGAATTCCCTTGTTTATGGGGTTCTTTCTACCGAACGGCGGGTCATTCGGTAGTTTCCATACGAATTTCTGGAAGTATGGAGGTCTCAGCGGTGTTTGCCTAGTCAAGTGTCCGATTTTAGTTCCAGACACTCGACGGCAAAACACCGCTGTTCGGTAGTTTAAGATGGCCGCCGCCACGTGTTTGTTTCCCGAATGGCGGCCACCCAGAGGACAAAGAATACATTACACTGATTGCCAATTACCCGTTTGCAACATTGTTGCAAACTGTAATTGGAGGCACACTTATTCCTGGGTGGTCTGGTTGTTCGGTAGTTTCACTCAATATAATAAATGGAGTGATTCTACCGAACAATCAGTGGAATGCTGCATACATATCCCAGGTTAAACTTAACACACAAATACACATATAATATTACAGGCAGTACACTAGAATATGTATCACAGTCTTAAAGGGACAGTAGTCCCAAAAGTCCCAATATGTCCATAGATGCTGTTAAAAGGGCCAGTAGCAGCAATATACAGTACAATATGCCCCAAATAACCCAGGGGCCATAGTCAGCAGGTAGGAGGCTAGCAAACAGGCTTCTCCAGGGCCCAGTGGCGAGGTTGGTTTCGCCACATTTGTCATCCAGACAAGCCAGGTGATCCCGGTTTTAATTCAGATTCAATTTTATCACTGCATTTTGCCCTTACGCTTGACATACCAAAGCTCATGCTTTACCTATGCAATTTGAACCTCTTGATATAGAGATCAAGGAGATTTTACCTTTAGTACCTACATATCATTGCTGTTACTTTCACAGTTCTTTCCTCTTATCTAATTGAACGTATTCGACAATGTCAAGACCAAGCTACTTCTAAAACTCCCCCGATAAACTTGCTGTTTACATGGAGATAAAAGAGATCTTTTAGCTCTTTTCCATCTATGCCACGGACCTACCCAAGAATCTGCGAATACTAAATTCCTTATATCCACCATAATCCCTTCGTAAGCCTTCATATTCAATAGATATATTGCTTCTCTCAATCAACCCCAACCTATTTCCAGAGAGAGGCGAGGAATATGACATTCAATCTGTTTTGAACTCCATATTCTCCAAGGGATGGGGGTTACAGTATCTTCTACACTGGACCGGAAGAACGTTCTTGGGTTCCTGCTTCCAATCCAGGTTCCCCATAGAACCCATGTGATTTGTGAATTCCATGCCCATTTTCCACACTATCCAGATGGGTGTGTTGGGGGGAGTGGTAGACAAGGTCTGCAATCATTTTCGATGCATCATGCAGCCACATTTTGGACCTTTATGTGAATCAGTGGTGGGGTCATTCCTGTGTCCAAACTGTAGCATCTCCCAGTATTATTCTTCGCACACAGGAAGGAAGTAAAGCAATAGAAGCTCCCTTTGAGGTATTCAATCCATAATCTTCACAAGCTAGGTGCTCTGTGATGGTTCTATTAAACCCAATGGAGTATTCTGTGTTTGCAGTCTGATTTTATGATACGGACTTTGACTTGTTATCCATATATTCGGATTTCTCCATTGCTTGACCTTTGGATAGTTCTACGATTTATCTTGATTGTTCCGAGTCCTGGCCGTGGCTCGTGTATTGTCTAGTCCTCTTTTATCGCCTGCTATAGGCTTTCTATTCAGCCCAGACACTCTGATTATGGTTCCTTACAGTGTCCCAGGAAACGTGTCTTTTTTCTCTTTGTTTGTGAAATATACTTTTTTTCCTGCCTTTTCTTTAACTAAGAATATTGATTTTGTGAGTGACTGCCATTTACTGATCTTGGGTCAGAAGCAGCTGTAGTGAAAAGACAATTAGGAATGATAATTAATGAATTACTGACACCCATTAAAGCAGCCTCCATGTTACTAACACACTATTAGATTGTCAGCTCCCAGGCTCTGCCCTTCCTCTCCATACAGCTAGTGGCACAGCTGCCCTGCTCCAAGATGGCGGCTCGGTGACGGCGGACACACTCCCGGTCTCCATGGTAACAAGGTTGGAGGGCGCACGGTTTCCGCTGCTGGGCGGCTCAGTGAGAGGTTACAGCAGAGCAGGAAGTGAGAGCTCAGACTCCCAGACTGGAGAGCAGCACACTGCGGGCAGCCCGGGGGAGGAGGAGGAGGAGGAGGAGGTATACTCAGTATCACTATAGCAATGTGTATAGCAGGGGGTACAGACACAGACAGTGATAATAATAATAATACAGACACAGACAGTAATAATAATAATACAGACAGACAATAATATAATAATACAGACACAGACAGTAATAACAATAATAATACAGACACAGACAGTGATAATAATACAGACACAGACAGACAGTAATAACAATAATAATAATACAGACAGTAATATAATAATAATACAGACACAGACAGTAATATAATATACAGACACAGACAGTGATAATAATACAGACACAGACAGTAATAATAATACAGACACAGACAGTAATATAATATACAGACACAGACAGTGATAATAATACAGACACAGACAGACAGTAATAATAATAATACAGACAGTAATATAATAATAATACAGACACAGACAGTAATAAAATAATACAGACACAGACAGTAATAAAATAATACAGACACAGACAACAATAATAATACAGACACAGACAGTAGTAATAATAATACAGACACAGACAATAATAATACAGAGACTGACAATAATAATACAGACACAGACACAGACAGTAATAACAATAATAATAATACAGACACAGACAGTAATAATAATACAGACAGACAGTAATAATAATACAGAGACAGACAGTAATAATAATAATACAGACACAGACAGTAATAATACAGACTGTTATATAATAATACAGACACAGACAGTAATAATACAGACAGTAATATAATAATAATACAGACACATGCAGTAATAATAATACAGACAACGGCAGTAGTAATAATAATACAGACAGTAATAATACAGACTTTTATATAATAATAATACAGACAGTAATATAATAATACAGACACAGACAGTAATAATAATACAGACAGAGACAGTAATATAATAATAATACAGACACAGACAGTAATATAATAATACAGACACAGACAGTAATAATAATACAGACACAGACAGACAGTAATAACAACAATAATACAGACAGACAGTAATAATAATACAGACACAGACAGACAGTAATAATAATAATAATACAGACACATACAGTAATATAATAGACACATACAGACACAGACAGTAATAATAATAATACAGACACACAGTAATAATAATAATACAGACACAGACAGACAGTAATAATAATACTACAGACACAGACAGTAATATAATAATAATAATGACAGACAGTAATAATAATACATACACAGACAGTAATAATAATACAGACACAGGCAGTAATATAATAATACAGACACAGACAGTAATAACACTAATAATACAGACACAGACAGTAATAATAATACAGACACAGACAGACAGTAATAATAATAATACAGACAGTAATATAATAATAATAATAATAATACAGACACAGAAACAGACAGTAATATAATAATAATAATAATAATACAGACACAGAAACAGACAGTAATATAATAATAATACAGACACAGACAGTAATATAATAATAATACAGACACAGGCAGTAATAACAATAATAATACAGGCACAGACAGTAATAATACAGACACAGACAGTAATATAAAAATACAGACACAGACAGTAATAACAATAATAATAATACAGACACAGGCAGTAATATTAACACAGACAGTAATAATAATACAGACACAGACAGACAGTAATATAATAATAATAATACAGACAGTAATAATAATACAGACACAGGCAGTAATAATAATACAGACACAGACAGACAGTAATAATAATACAGACACAGACTGACAGTAATAACAATAATAATACAGACACAGACTGTAATAATAGTAATACAGACACAGACAGACAGTAATAATAATACAGACACAGACAGTAATAATAATACAGACAGACAGTAATAACAATAATAATACAGACACAGACTGTAATAATAGTAATACAGACACAGACAGACAGTAATAATAATACAGACACAGACAGTAATAATAATACAGACACAGACAGTAATAATAATACAGACAGTAATAATAATACAGACACAGACAGTAATAATAATACAGACAGACAGTAATAACAATAATAATACAGACACAGACTGTAATAAAAATACAGACACAGACAGACAATAATAATAATACAGACACAGACAGACAATAATAATAATACAGACACAGACAGACAATAATAATACAGACAGACCGTAATAATAATACAGACGCAGACACTAATAATAATACAGACACAGACAGACAGTAATAATAATACAGACACAGACAGTTATAATAATACAGACACAGACAGTAATATAATACAGACACTGACAGTTATAATACAGACAGTAATAATATTAATACAGACACAGACAGTAATAATACAGACACAGACAGACAGTTATAATAAAACAGAGACAGACAGTAATAATAATAATACAGACACAGACAGTAATAGTACAGACAGTAATATAATAATAATACAGACACAGGCAGTAATATTAATAATACAGACACAGACAGTAATAGTACAGACAGTAATATAATAATAATACAGACACAGGCAGTAATATTAATAATACAGACTGTTATATAATAATAATACAGACACAGACAGTAATAATAATAATACAGACACAGACAGTAATAATACAGACAGTAATAAAATAATAATACAGACACAGACAGTAATAATAATAATACAGAGACCGACAGTAATAATAATAATAATAATAATACAGAGACAGACATAATAATACAGAGACAAGCAGTAATACAGAGACAGATATAATAATACAGAGACAAGCAGTAATACAGAGACAGACATAATAATACAGAGACAAGCAGTAATACAGAGACAGACATAATAATACAGAGACAAGCAGTAATACAGAGACAGGCATAATAATACAGAGACAAGCAGTAATACAGAGACAGGCATAATAATACAGAGACAAGCAGTAATACAGAGACAGATATAATAATACAGAGACAAGCAGTAATACAGAGACAGACATAATAATACAGAGACAAGCAGTAATACAGCGACAGGCATAATAATACAGAGACAAGCAGTAATACAGAGACAGATATAATAATACAGAGACAAGCAGTAATACAGAGACAGACATAATAATACAGAGACAAGCAGTAATACAGAGACAGACATAATAATACAGAGACAAGCAGTAATACAGAGACAAGCAGTAATACAGAGACAAGCAGTAATACAGAGACAGGCATAATAATACAGAGACAAGCAGTAATACAGAGACAGACATAATAATACAGAGACAAGCAGTAATACAGAGACAGACATAATAATACAGAGACAAGCAGTAATACAGAGACAGATATAATAATACAGAGACAAGCAGTAATACAGAGACAGACATAATAATACAGAGACAGACATAATAATACAGAGACAGACATAATAATACAGAGACAAGCAGTAATACAGAGACAAACATAATAATACAGAGACAAGCAGTAATACAGAGACAGGCATAATAATACAGAGACAAGCAGTAATACAGAGACAGACAGTAACTGACCTGGGGTTGATATCTGTTTGATTAGTAAATGCTATTATATCATTCTCCTTTATGGAAGATAGTTTGATTCTAAGAATTTCAGAATTAAGGCTGATATTAATTTGTCTTCCAGTTTGCTCATGTGACATGTCTATATTCTTTAGCCAGAAATCTTATGGGTTTCTAATGGACTTGAATATCCCAAAGATTACTAAGGGCACGGTGTAAGTATTTTGAAGCTGTTCCCCCTCGCTTCCCGATCGCTTTCTTGTTATTGTATTCTGTCTTTTTGGTATCGTTCTGCCTGAAATTCATAAAAAAATAATAATAATTTATTCAATTTTGGAAGTTACTGTACACACCTGTTGGTGTAATTCTGCGACAGGTATAGAACAAATATGCTACGTAGCGTAAATCTGTAGCGTCTTCACCCATTTTGAAAACTCATGATTTACCGGCTCTACCATACAGTTCGAGGGTGGTAGCCAATATGGTTACTCTATGCTTATGTCGTTACTTTGTTTAACGGTTCGTACATCACTAGCAGCTAATATAAACTAATGTGCTGCATATGATATAGACCAGGGATGCTCAACGATCCCCCGATGTCTTAAAACTACAGCTTCCATGATGCTTTGTGAAGGCATGCAAAGCATGATGGGTGTTGTAGTTATACAACATCTGGGGATCTACCTTTTGGGACTGTTTTTTTTATTAATTCTTTTAAAGGAGCAACGGTCACTTTACTGTTACCAAAGTCATATAAACGTGACTGGCATATTTGCTTTGCAATTGTTTGTTTTTGCAAAGAATGTGTAGATAAAGATGGGGATGTGGCTTGTTTGTCTTTCCCTGCAGATACTGTTTGTTGTGTCTGTTGTGTGTACGTGGTTTTAGTATTAGTTATGCTAAGATCAGTTGCTGGTGGAATGTCATTGAACGAATGTAATGGTGTATTTTTTGCATGTTGTAAAATCGCATCAATGCAAATATGGAAGTATGTTACACAGGAGTGTGGAATGTTTTTTAAAAATTTACTTGTTCAAAGGACTAAAGCCGTGGCCAATCTACTTCTCTGTTATGACAATCTATCTGTCAGATTTGGGCACCAGCCTAGAGCCATGGACATTAACAGAGTTATTTACTAAACTAAAGTATTTCTAATTAAATCCAAATGAACTGGGACAAACAAAGTTGGTCTGGAAAAACAGTATGCAAAAAAAACATTTTCTTTGTTTTTTAGATGTAATTAGTGACAACACCCTCTGTCCCCCCATACTGTGTATCTTGTGTACACCGGCTGTATGTACAATGAGTGTGTGTTATGTTTGGTGGCTGTATGTAATGTGTGTGATGTTAGCAGGCGCTGTCGAGTGTGTGTAAGAGCTGTGTGCTGACTATGTGTAATGTGTGTGATGTTAGCAGGCGCTGTCTAGTCAGTACGAGAGCTGTGTGCTGGCCATGTGTAATGTGTGTGATGTTAGCAGGTGCTGTCTAGTGTGTGTGTGAGAGCTGTGCGCTGTCTATGTGTAATGTGTGTGATGTTAGCAGGCGCTGTCTAGTGTGTGTGTGAGAGCTGTGCGCTGTCTATGTGTAATGTGTGTGATGTTAGCAGGCGCTGTCTAGTGTGTGTGTGAGAGCTGTGCGCTGTCTATGTGTGATGTTAGCAGGCGCTGTCTAGTGTGTGTGTGAGAGCTGTGTGCTGGCTATGTGTAGTGTGTGATGTTAGCAGGCGCTGTCTAGTGTGTGTGAGAGCTGTGTGCTAGCCATGTGTAATGTGTGTGTGATGTTAGTAGGCGCAGTCTAGTGTGTGTGAGAGCTGTGTGCTGGCTATGTGTAATGTGTGTGATGTTAGCAGGCGCTGTCTAGTCAGTACGAGAGCTGTGTGCTGGCCATGTGTAATGTGTGTGATGTTAGCAGGTGCTGTCTAGTGTGTGTGTGAGAGCTGTGCGCTGTCTATGTGTAATGTGTGTGATGTTAGCAGGTGCTGTCTAGTGTGTGTGTGAGAGCTGTGCGCTGTCTATGTGTAATGTGTGTGACACAGAGTAGTCCCTTCCTCGTGGTTTGGCACTCAGTGCGTCAGTACCCAGCCTGCTCTCTCACTCATTAGTGAGCAATTACCGTGTCCACACGCTGCCCACCCAGCTCTGGCCTTGCTGTAGCTGCCGTGCAGCTTGCCTCTGTCTAAAGGCAGAAAAAAGAACAGCCTGCCTGGTGCCCAGAACTATATGACCTGGGCATTGGGCAATACAAATTCCACATCCCTGGTTACAGCAGGGCTTCTCAAATCCAGGGTACCGGGTTGCCATGGCAACCCAGAAATAGGACCTGGCGCTGAGTATTTTGTCTCCCTGCGCCTCTCTTGATAAAACTGGGAAAGTAATGCATCGCTATTAAGGCATAGTCAGGGGTCCTGCTGTTTGGGTCTCTCCCTGACAATGTAATACTACGATTGCTGCTAACCCTTCCTAGCCTGGCACTCATTGCTGGTATGTCTGATATCCTTATATTGGCAGGGAGTGAAACCTACATTGTCACAGTCTGGGTTCCAGCACCGCCAGGCAGGAAAGGGTTAAACAGATCACTTGTCCCCTAGGTAGGATTTGTATTTCTTTCTTTTTTTCTTCTTCGTATTTATCTACTTCTCTCTTTTCCCCCGTGTCTTCCACGCCTTCCTAAAGGAGGACACTGATCCAGCAAATTTCCTGTCTCTGGGAATCGTGACATCGCTAGATACCACAAAGCGCGCTGTGAATCCATATTATCCGTGATCAAAGCTGACTTCCCGCTCTGCGGTGGGCTACCTGTGCCCAAATACCCCCTATTATAACAGCAGCAGTTAGTTTACCATAGCAGATATTATACATCCTGTGAATGTGCCACATTGCCCTGCTTCTACCAGAGGGTATATAGAATCCAGCAAACAGCCATGCCACCTCAATAGGCAAACACTGATTTCACAGCTTTCTGTCTATTTGTGTTAGCTTCCTATTAGTCCAATTATCAAACTTCAGATGTTAATAAAGTCATGTTTTATGTAGCAGACTAATGGTGGATTAGACGATGTATTTTATGAACATTTGAATGTGTTGCTATTTATATATTTTATATCATTCCTACTGCACTTTAACTAATTTAAAGGGGTACTCCTATTTTAAGACTGTTCACTATATCATCTAATCAGTTGTTTATTATTAGCTATATTATTTGATTGTATCTTTCCATTGTTTCATTGTTGTTTGTGCCGATCATTTGAAGGGTTTAGAGGGATCCCCTTTTTTTGGTTTGCTGCCTTATTTTATCTAGCGGTAAACCTATTCCCTTTCTGTGTTGCTATTTATAGTTGAAAATAGAAGATTATCCCAGGTTTGTCTTTCGCTGTGTTTTGCACTAATTGGCAATGAAAAGAAAATACCCACTGATAGCTCCCCGATCCCTGTACCAGCATTATGGGGCCCTGCCTACATACTGAATACATGGTGCTTCTTGTAGGGGTTACCCCGTGTAGCAGAGGGGTTTCCACCGCTGGAGGGTGCCCTTTTCCCGATCAGTGAGGAGGATTCTCAGCATCTAGTCGTGATCCAGGTGAAGAAGCTCTTACAAGAGCTAGTGTGAATAGCTGTATAGCTGTTACCTGTTACCCCCAATAAGAGATAGGACTCTCGATTGAGGGTGAAGAAGAACTGAAGGTTTAATGGCAGGTACTCTCCTTTTATGCATTGCTCCCATGCAAGGGAGACGCCCACAGACAATTATACATTGACCAATCAAACAATGGTTACAACCCACATATTCCCTCCCCTCTGCTTGAGAGATAATTGAGTTACTTACTGTATCTACTCAATTATCTCCAAGCTGAAAAAAATCATACTTTTTATACATTTTCATAACTTCTTGATTTTACATAGGAAGTAGTAGTCAGAATTGTGATAGGAGCCCTCAGGGCTTTGACTCCCAAGTTGGGGGAGTGGCTTTAACAGATTCCAGACGGGACATCTGAGATTTCTGTCCAGATGAGTGCAGTTCTAGGAACAGCTAAAATACTGCGCAGAACTCTCAGACTCTCAGCCCTCTGGTAGAGGATCCGATAATGAGAAATAAACATACCACCCAAGAGGGGTGAGAAAATAGATTTTTTAAATGTATTTATTTATTTATATATATATATATATATAAAAATAAACATAGAATGTGACGGCAGATAAGAACCATTCGGCCCATCTAGTCTGCCCAATTTTCTAAATACTTTCAGTAGTCCCTGGCCTTATCTTATAGTTAGGATAGCCTTATGCCTATCCCACGCATGCTTAAACTCCCTCACTGTGTTAACCTCTACCACTTCAGCTGGAAGGCTATTCCATGCATCCACTACCCTCTCAGTAAAGTAATACTTCCTGATATTAGTTTTAAACCTTTGTCCCTCTAATATAAGACTATGTCCTCTTGTTGTGGTAGTTTTTCTCTTTTTTTTCTCCAGTACTGCATACAATACTCCAAGTGAGGTCTCACCAGTGTTCTGTACAATGGCATGAGCACTTCCCTCTTTCTACTGCTAAAACCTCTCCCTATACAACCACGCATTCTGCTAGCATTTCCTGCTGCTCTATTACCGTATATACTCGAGTATAAGCCGACCCAAATATAAGCCGAGGCCCCTAATTTTACAACAAAAAACTGGGAAAACTTATTGACTCGAGTATAAGACTAGGGTGGGAAATGCAGCAGCTACTGGTAAATTTCTAAATAAAATTAGATCCTAAAAAAATTATATTAATTGAATATTTCAAAAAAGAAGAAAAGAATGAGCAGAACGTCCACCAAACATAAAAATATATGGAGGTGGGAGACTGCTCACTCAATGGTCTATACCCCTTAAGTAGTAGTACTTACAAGGAAAGGGGGAGAGCACAAACATAAAACAGAAAAATAATAAAGAGATATGCAATAGGAAAAAGGACGTGGGTATTGGAACCTTTAATAGAACAACATCTATGAATAGTCGTAAAATTGGCTCCACTGGTAGCCAAAAGAGAATACACCTAATGAGGCATATAGGTAGATGAGAAAAAGACTCACAGGTGCTGAAGTGATTGAGATAAGTGCTCACAAATGCTGACTAGAACACGTGCAGTAGGTAGCTGTTAGAGACCAGTAGATGAAAAGGTCGCTATAGAAATGCACACGAGTATGTCACTCTTAACATAATAGTATTGCCAGGAACCTGGCAAGGAGGGCTGGGGGTTATAGTGAATAGGGATATAGGGTAAGCCCGTGTAGGTAAGGTACCCCTGGAGGGAGAACAGTAGTTATTAGCATAGGCTACAGTGCTTGTGTGGAAAAAAGAAAGGCAGTGAGTCTAAATGGCTAATTAAGAGAATACATGCGTGCCCCACAGGGCGTAAAAAAGTAACTTATTGCCATAAAGACCTCAAGGTCACGCCAAACCACCACCTTGCGTAGCCCTGAACAGGGCGTGACCTTGAGGTATCCCCAGGCTGTAATGTAAATACTGCCCTTTTCTCTTAAAAAAAAGGCTGAACCGAATGATTACACTCACCAGAACAAATACAATAAGCTGTAGTTGTTCTGGTGACTATAGTGTCCCTTTAAATCAAATAATCCAGGTGCCTGGATTGTTGGCAATGCAAGGTAATTACCATGCTAATTGTGTTGTCATTGGTTCTCAAATGAATGGAAAGTTCCAAAAATTGAAAAGGAATGAAATATGCACTTCACACTTTTGTGTATTTTGTGATATAAATTGTCATATTGCTTCTTCCTGTAGGTATAGTGTGATAACAGTCTGTATTACTGCTCAGTGAGGTTTCTCTGAGAACTGCATCCCAGAGAGTTAAGTCGGCCATCTTCAGAAGAACAATCGTAAAGTGACTCCCGAATAATATTCCAGAGAGAAAGTGGAGGTGAAAAACGGTTCTTGGATCACATTTGAAAGATGGACTACCAGCTAAATGGACAGGTAAGTAAAGACACACCTCCTATTTCCTACCTTCTTCTTACATTAAAAATAAAACTATTTCAAAGTATGTCGTGTAGGACACTCTAAAGAGTTTGTATTAGATACAGTTTATATGAGGACAAGTAATACTATAACAAGGGCTGTTTGTAGGTTGATGATTTGTATTGATGGTAATTTCTCATTTAGGGGGAATGTGAGATCGAGGAAGTGGTTGTTTACTTCTCCGAGGAGGAGTGGGACTGCGTAAAAGAAGAGCAAGATGATGAATCATATGTGAGTGGACAGCAGCAGACTATGAAGCCAGAGTATCATGTAAACACCAGCCCAGGTTAGTAATAAGCAGCAGGATAATGCACCCTGACACTCGGCAAAATTGTTCATGAATGTTTAGCGGAGCCTGACCCGCCGAAGGATAATATAGTGCCAGGAATACAAAGCTTTATTCCTGTCACTGCCACTCTCCCTCCCTCGCACCCCTTTCCCCGGTAAATAAAGGGTTAAAAATCCTTAATTTACTTTACTTCTATCGTTCGACGAACGGGCACCAATGCACATTAGATCTTCCCAGAGGAAAGTATTGAATCAATGCTTTCCTATTTGAAAGATTTGACGCTGGAGGTCCTCATGCTGAGCTAAAGGATGTCCAGCGTCCGATTCCGAACCAAAGGTCTGTTTCAATCTAGGAAGCCCTCTAGTGGCTGTCTGGTATACAGCCACTGGATGCAGACTTAGTGCTGCAATGTAAACATTGCAGTTTCTCTGCAGCATTAAGTGCAATAGGGACACAGCATCCAGACCACGTCAATGAGCTGAAGTGGTCTGGGTGCCTACAGAGTCCCTTTAAGCATCTGTGGGATGTGCTGGAACAACAAATCCGATCCTTTAAGGCCCCACCTCATAACTTGCAGGACTTAAAGGATCTGCTGCTAATGTCTTGATGCCAGATACCACAGGACACGTTCAGAGGCCTTGTGGAGTCCATGCCTTGATGTATCAGAGTTGTTTTGACAGCACGTGAAGTATATTAGACAGGTGGTTTTAATGGTGTGGGTGATCAGTGGATGTATGTGTATATATATATATATATATATATATATATATTGTGATCCTTGTTTGTAGATAGAACTGTCCTCTAGGGTAAACAACAGGCACAGTCCTTTGGCTTTTATATAATCCAGGCAACTTTATTGTAAATCCACACAGGAGACAGCAGTAAATGAAAACATAAATCCCTTTAACCCCTTAAGGACCAAACTTCTGGAATAAAAGGGAATCATGACATGTCACACATGTCATGTGTCCTTAAGGGGTTAAACAAAAACCTAGCTCGTCTGAGCACTAACTAATATCAGGTTCCCTATCTCTCAGGGGTTAAACTAAACAAAACAATATTGATTTCACCAACCTAGTTCTTTGTCCGCTCTCAGCACTCCAGTATTTAGCCAGCCAGCCTGCTGCTCCCAGCCTTTCAGAGAGAAACAAAACATTCTCCCCTTACCTGCCTAGCAGGGAGGGGTTTATTCCCACTGCTGCAGCCGATTACCTGCAGCTGAGCAGTAGGTTGGAGACAGTCCATAAACCCTGGCCTGGATCTATGTCTTCCCAGAAAACCGCTAAACTGCGGAGTGGAGCATTGGCCCACCCTTCTCTCCAAATGCTCCACCCCAGGGGCCCATAACTAAACAATCATTCTGGCTATATACACAGAATCATACTCTCCCCCTGGGGTTAAAAATCATATGCCTCTCTGAACAATTCTGTCGAGATATAGACTCCCTCACAGACCACCCCATTCACCTTATCACAATATATATATATATATATATATATATTTATATATACACACACTAAGTAAGTCTTAAAGGGGCACTCCAGACCCCTAAAGCACTTTAGCTTGCTGAATTACTTCATGTATGAATAATGTTTCCTCTATCTTTTTCATTTCACAAAAAGTGCAGATTTCAATAGAAATAGTCGGCCAATCACACAACTTGTTCTGTTACTTCCTGGGTTGGTTAGCTCACTGGAGCTAAATTCAAGAGGCAGCAATTATTCAGAGCACCTGCCTTTCAAAGACTTCTCATTGAGCTGCATTGGGAAGTCTGCGTTTGGACAGGCACAGAAAGTCTGGTCTGGGGTTGAAGGGGAGGGCTTGCAAAGAGATCTTTAGTATATCTACTAAGCAGTGATTTATGTATTTTTTTTTTATTTTGGGAGTGGAGTGTAGCGGAGTAGAGGTACGATCCAAGGTAGCTCCGCTGGTAGACAGGAACAGCAATCCAATATAGGTATCAAACGGGTAGCGTGGTTACAATCCCTTCCCTCCAAGAACTAGACGACACATAGCTTGGAGGTCAACTGTCAGCTTTATTCACACAATTTCTTTTATGGCTTTTTCCCATGCAAGGGAGGTAACTCAAAACAACCAATCCCCTCACAATCACCTCCCCTCCCTCTCCTCCCCTTAGATTAGCAGGTAAATTAATTAGAGAGAACCGAGTTTTCCCCAGTTTCTGAATGACCCCTAAATACGGGGGGTACGAGGATAAACGAGGGGTCCCCTGGTAGGTCTGCTCTGGGTGAGTAACATATTCAAATTTCACCCAGATCAGACCAGGGGTTCGGGAGTTACAGGTATGTAAAGATTTGACCGACTGCAGGGACACAGTAGCCGAAAACGGCTCCATAGATTCTGGCCCTGTAGTCGGTCTACTTCACTGCATAGAAAGTGCCGAACAGCTCAGCCATCCGACCCCAATCTTTGGTTCGGATGAATCCCCTAGACTGGGGAATGCAAACTACCGAACGGCGGGCCGTTCGGCAGTTTGGATCATATGATTTGGTGATCCTGGAGGTCTGAGCGGTGTCTGGGTA
Source organism: Pelobates fuscus (assembly GCF_036172605.1). NCBI lineage: Eukaryota > Metazoa > Chordata > Amphibia > Anura > Pelobatidae > Pelobates > Pelobates fuscus. The sequence goes on along the minus strand of NC_086326.1, from coordinate 149,468,307 downwards.
GTCGAGCGTCCGATTTTAGTTCCAGACGCTCGACGACCAAACACCGCTGTTCGGCAGTTAAGATGGCCGCCGCCACGTGGAGATTAGGCGAACGGCGGCCACCCACGGACCCAATAACGGTATGTGCACATGGATTCTTCTTTAACATGCTGGCATAATATACAAGATACATTGACAGGGACAAATGACATTGTAAATACGGGTTTCTGGTGGCTACTTCTGCCACAATGCTCCCCCAGAACCAAGCCAGCATACACAGTCTGATCCCAACGGATCGGCTTGGGGATGTCTGGAGGAGTACCCACAGATCACTTGTCTAGTTCCGTTTGTCGGGATAACCCGTCAGCATTTCCATTGAGCTTCCCCGGGCGATATTGGATATTGAAATCAAAGGGCTGAAGCGCTAAGCTCCAGCGCAGCAGTCTGGCATTGTCTCCTGACACCCGGTTCAGCCAGACCAACGGGTTGTGATCTGTGAGCAGGGAAAATGTTTGTCCATACAAATAGGGCTGTAGTTTCTTGAGGGCCCACACCACGGCAAGGCATTCCTTTTCGATGGCGGCGTAGCTTACTTCTCTGGGTAAAAGTTTTCGGCTGAGGTAAGCTACGGGGTGTTCACCGCCATCGGCTCCGATCTGGCTCAGTACTGCTCCCAATCCGAACATTGAAGCGTCTGTATGGACGAGAAAGCGTTTAGTCGGATCGGGAGCAGCCAACACAGGGGCATTAACAAGGGCATTTTTTAGGAGTTGGAAGGCCTGTTCACACTCTGGGGCCCATACTACTAATTTGGGAAGGTTTTTGCGGGTTAAGTCGGTAAGGGGCTTGGCTAGGGCGCTGTAGTTAGGTACAAACTTTCGGTAATATCCTGCCGTCCCCAAAAAGGCTAGTACCTGGGTTTTAGTGCGGGGGGTTGGCCATTTAGCTACGGCCTCTATTTTGGCTGGTTCGGGTTTTTGGTGGCCGCTGCCTACTCGGTGTCCGAGGTATTGGACCTCGGCCATCCCTATATGGCATTTACTGGGCTTGAGGGTCAGTCCGGCTTCCCTGATGCGGTCTAGCACTGCTCCGATATGGTCTAAATGATCGGCCCAGGAGTAACTAAAGATGGCTATGTCGTCTAGATAGGCGCAAGCGTACTCCTGAAACCCGTCCAATAGTCGGTCCACCATCCTCTGGAAGGTGGCCGGGGCGTTCTTCATCCCAAATGGCATGACCCGGAATTGGTACAGGCCAAATGGGGTGACGAAGGCCGACTTGGGAATGGCGTCCTCGGCTAGAGGAATTTGCCAATATCCTTTACAAAGATCAATGGTGGTTAAGTACTTCCCCCTAGCCATTTTGTCTAATAGCTCGTCTATCCGGGGCATGGGATAGGCATCGGATATGGTTTTATCATTGAGCCTCCGGTAATCTACACAGAAGCGGGTAGTTCCATCCCGCTTCGGCACGAGTACTACGGGGGATGCCCAGGGGCTATCTGAATGCTCAATACCCCTAACTGCAACATTTCCTTCAGTTCCTTGTACATGTTCCCCCTCACTGCTTCGGGAATGCGGTAGGGCGGTTGACGGAGTGGGACCGGATCTAGGGTTTCTACCCGATGGGTAGCTAACGGGGTATATCCCGGGAGGTTGGAAAAAGTGGCTCCTTTTTCCCTAATTAAACTTTGGGCCTGAGCTTTTTCCTGGGGATTCAAGCGGTCTCCTAGCTGTACGGCTGCGAGATCCTCTTGTAGCGTTTCTCGGGCCAGCATGTCAGGGAGGGGTAGGTTATCTGTGTCCTCTGCAGCCGAGGCGCAGATGGCGGACACTTCCTCTGTGCGCTCGTGGTAGGGCTTCAGCATGTTCACATGGAACATGCGTCGGTCCCCGGTCCCGGCGCAGGGGCCGATTATATAGGTGGTATCGCAGACCTGCTCTACCACCTTGAATGGGCCCCGCCAGGAAGCCTGCAGCTTGTCAGTAGGGACGGGGCGTAAGACTAGTACTTTCTGGCCGACCTGAAAGCTGCGGTCCCTGGCTCCCTTATCATACCAGTGGCGCTGGCGTGTCTGGGCCGCCTGGAGGTTGTTGCGCACAGCTCGGGTCAATTCCTCCAGGCGGTTCCGAAACTCCAACACATAGGGTACGATAGGGGTGCCGTCAATGGTCGTCCCCCCCTCCCAGTGTTCCCTTATTAGGTCTAGGGGTCCCCTTACCCTCCTTCCGAACAACAGTTCGAAGGGAGAGAACCCAGTGGACTCTTGGGGCACCTCTCGGTAGGCGAACAGGAGATGGGGTAAGAACCGCTCCCAGTTCTTCTGAGTGGCTACGAACGTGCGGATCATTTGTTTTAAGGTCCCATTAAACCGTTCGCAGAGGCCATTGGACTGGGGGTGGTATGGGGAATTAAGGATAGCTCGGACCCCGCATACTTTCCAAAGCTGTTGCGTGACCTCGGCCGTGAATTGGGTACCCTGATCTGAAATGATCTCCCGGGGGATCCCCATACGGGTAAAGATACGCATGAGGGCGTCTACTATGGTCTCTGCGTGTACATTCGTTAGGGCTACTGCTTCGGGGTATCTAGTGGCATAATCTACCACGGTCAATATGTATTTCTTACCAGACGGGCTTTTTTGTCTCAGTGGTCCGATAATGTCTACCGCTACTCGGCTAAAGGGTTCTTCAATAATGGGCAGGGTGTGTAGTTTGGCCTTGTATCGGTCCCCCCGCTTTCCCACTCTCTGACAGGTATCGCAAGTATTACAGTACTGCTTAATATCCTGTGATATCCCTGGCCAGAAGAAGTTCTGTAGCAGCCGATGTTTGGTTCGGCTGATCCCTAGGTGTCCGGACATGGGAATGTCGTGGGCGATTCGCATTAACTCTTGTCGATACTTTCGAGGCACAATTAACTGTTTAATGGGTACAGGAATTGACCCGGCTACTACTTTTTCTGCATACCGGTATAATAACCCCTTATCCCAAGCATATCTCTCCCCCTCTCTGCCAGTCTGGTCTTTATCTATCCTGTCCTTGTAAACCTGTAGGGACGGGTCCAGGGCGACCTCGCTACCAAATTCTAATGGGGCAGCCCAGGGTAATACAGTGTGATCAGGGGGGTTTGTGCTTACCTGAGCCTCAGAGTCAAGGTGGGGTGCCGTGGTGCGAGCCTGTTGGCGGGTGACGACCGGGTAAGCTTCCTGTGGAGGAGGCCGGGTAACAAACGCGGAAGTTAGCTCCCCCAAATCGTTCCCCAAAATCACATCGGCAGGTAGGTCCTGCATCATCCCCACTTCAATTTGTCCTGCCCCCGCTCCCCAGTCCAAATGTAGTTTAGCAGTGGGTACCTTGTAGATAGCTCCCCCTGCCACTCGAACTGCAATGCACTCCCCAGTGAGATGGTTCGGGGCCACTAAATGGTTCCGTACCAGAGTGATGGTGGCCCCAGAATCTCTTAACCCCTCCAGCCGCTTGCCCTCCACATGGACCACTTGTCGGTGGCCCTGGCGGTTGTCTGAGGCCGCCTGGACCGGGTTGACCTCATGGAGGGTGCCCAAGGGTTCTGCTATTTGGGTAGAGGTGAAAGGTTGAGCCCAGGGCCTGCCCTGATAGCAGTGTACCGCGGCTCGGGGGGTGGTTGGTGGTCGTTGAGGGGTCCAGGCTGGTCTGGCCCGGTTTTGGGGACAGTCTCGTTGCATGTGACCCAGCTGGTTACATGCATGGCACCGGACAGATGCCCGGTTGTTGTACCGGGGGGTTTGAGACTGGTAGGTCCCCCCTGGTCGGGGCGGATTTACTGGGGTAAGCTGGGGAACAGCTGGCGTAGATTGCACTCTACTGGAGACATGCTGTTCCCGTCGGGAGTCCTGATGCTCATCTGCTAGTTGAGCGGCCTCATGCAGAGTACGGGGCTTACGTTCTCTTACCCAGATCTGTAACTGTGGAGACAAACGTCGGTAGAACTGCTCCAGCATCATCAATTACTTGATCTCTTGGGCCGTGACGGCTTTGGCTGCCTCAAGCCACCCGTCAGCTGCCCGTTGTAGGCGGTGTGCAAATTCTGCATGTGAGTCTTTTTCTGATTTGGGTAATTCCCGGAACTGTGTTCGGTATGCTTCAGGTGTAAGGGCATACCGTGCGAGCAAGGTTTGTTTTACCTTTTGATAGTCCCTGATATCCTCTGCCGGCATAGCTCGGTAGGCATCTGCTGCGCGGCCGGATAGGTTACCCGCTAGCACTCGTACTTGTTCTTCAGTGCTAATGGCATGTAGCTGGCACAAAAGTTCAAAGTTCTGTAAATAGCCATCAATGTCCCCCTCGGTATCATTAAATGCTTTGAATACCTGGTACGGTATTTTAGCTTTCGCTGGCGGGGTGGGGGCCGCTGTTGCGCTTCCCTGCGCTGATCGCTGCATAAAGAGAGCCTGTACATCGTTGTACACCTGGTCTGCTTTCTGTGCTGCCATGGCTGGTGAGAATAGAGCCATCCTGGCCCTATATTCTCTGGTAAACTCAGTTTCTTCCCCCTCCCTTGGGGGTGCTGCAGCAGCTGCGACTCTGTCTCCTTCCATGAGTTCTGCGATTAGGATAGCCTTTGTTTTGTTGCTTGCTATCCTCCCTCTCGCTTCCAGTAACTCTTTTAGCGTGTCCCGTTTCAAGAGGGTATAATCTGTTTCCATTCAGTCCTTTTTAATTCCTGCTGAATGCCTCTTGCTGTGTAGTACGATCCCGTCGCTTGCCACCAAATGTAGCGGAGTAGAGGTACGATCCAAGGTAGCTCCGCTGGTAGACAGGAACAGCAATCCAATATAGGTATCAAACGGGTAGCGTGGTTACAATCCCTTCCCTCCAAGAACTAGACGACACATAGCTTGGAGGTCAACTGTCAGCTTTATTCACACAATTTCTTTTATGGCTTTTTCCCATGCAAGGGAGGTAACTCAAAACAACCAATCCCCTCACAATCACCTCCCCTCCCTCTCCTCCCCTTAGATTAGCAGGTAAATTAATTAGAGAGAACCGAGTTTTCCCCAGTTTCTGAATGACCCCTAAATACGGGGGGTACGAGGATAAACGAGGGGTCCCCTGGTAGGTCTGCTCTGGGTGAGTAACATATTCAAATTTCACCCAGATCAGACCAGGGGTTCGGGAGTTACAGGTATGTAAAGATTTGACCGACTGCAGGGACACAGTAGCCGAAAACGGCTCCATAGATTCTGGCCCTGTAGTCGGTCTACTTCACTGCATAGAAAGTGCCGAACAGCTCAGCCATCCGACCCCAATCTTTGGTTCGGATGAATCCCCTAGACTGGGGAATGCAAACTACCGAACGGCGGGCCGTTCGGCAGTTTGGATCATATGATTTGGTGATCCTGGAGGTCTGAGCGGTGTCTGGGTAGTCGAGCGTCCGATTTTAGTTCCAGACGCTCGACGACCAAACACCGCTGTTCGGCAGTTAAGATGGCCGCCGCCACGTGGAGATTAGGCGAACGGCGGCCACCCACGGACCCAATAACGGTATGTGCACATGGATTCTTCTTTAACATGCTGGCATAATATACAAGATACATTGACAGGGACAAATGACATTGTAAATACGGGTTTCTGGTGGCTACTTCTGCCACATGGAGTGTCCCTTTAACTAACAGAATCATTTCAAGCAGTAAATAAAGTACTGACTCCCCACTAAATGCTTTGTAGATGGCGGCCTATAAGTTCACCCTCACAATTAGAGGTGTTATACAGATTTAAGCCTATATATGCCAGTGAAGTTGACTCTCAAAATAATTTGCAATATTTGAGCTTGGGGTAGGTCTGTGGACTCATGCAATTCTGGTTTGGGCCTAGTTTAGGCAGCAGTAGTAGACACATTAGCCCTGCTTCAAATCAAATTGTAAATGTCGATTTACTTCCTGTTTTATGATACATTTAATAAGATGTTCAGAATTTACATTTATTTTCATATTAGTCATACATCATCAATGGCGTATTAGTCCATCCCCAGATTTGCTTTGGGTTTTTTTTTTTTTAGCTGGGGGGAGGGGATAGGCTTAAAATGTTGACTTATACAATGGTATATTTAGTAAATTGTAATGTGATAGCAATTATGCTGCATGTAACATAAGAGTCAAAGGTTTTGTTTACAGATTCCAAAGCCCTGATTTCAATAGAGATTTTTTTTAACTGCAGTTGAAACTGATGAGCAATTAATGTTTTGCAATAATTACTTTCTTTAACGCAAAGTTCTTTTTGCAGATGATTCTTTAAAACAAACATCCCCTGGTAATAAAGACATGAATCCATCAGGCAAGAGTGTGGAGAAATCTATTACATTAAGGACAGATGAATCAAAATCACAGGAATCAGGAACGCCATCTGAATCCTGTGTGCCTATGCTTTCGACAGTAACTAAGGGAGATAAACCATTTTCTTGTACTGAATGTGGGGAACGCTTTGCATGCAACTCACTGCTTGATAGACATTGGAGAGCTCACACAGGAGAGAAACCATTCTCATGTTCTACATGTGGGAAATGCTTTGCATCCAATTCATACCTTGCTAGGCATCAGAGGATTCACGCAGGAGAAAAGCCATTCTCATGTCCTAAATGTGGGAAAGGTTTTAGCTGGCATTCGCGTCTTGTTTTACATCAGAAAACTCACACAGGCCCGAAATGCTTCCCATGTTCTGAATGTGGGAAAAAATTTTGTAGTAACGCAGTGCTTATTAGACATCAGAGGACTCACACTGGTGTGAACCCTTTTTCATGTTCTGAATGTGGGAAAAGTTTTACTAGAAGATCAACTCTTATTCTACATCAGAGAATCCACACAGGAGAAAACCCTTTCTCATGTGCTGTTTGTGGGAAATGGTTTAACAGGAAATCTACTCTTATTGTACATGAGAGAACTCACACAGGAGAGAAGCCTTACTCATGTTCTGAATGTGGGAAATGTTTTACCAAAAAATCAGGACTTATTTCTCACCACAGAGTTCACACAGGAGAAAAACCTTATTCATGTTCTGAATGTGGGAAGTGTTTTAAAAAATATACATATCTTGTTATACATCAGAGAACGCACACAGGAGAGAAACCACACACATGTCCTGAATGTGGGAGTCGTTTTAGCCATCAATCATATCTTGTTAGGCACCAGAGAATTCATACAGAAGAGAAACCTTTCTCATGCACTGAGTGTGGGAAACGATTTAGCCTCCAGCCATATCTTGCTAGGCATCAGAGAACACATACAGGAGAGAAACCTTACTCGTGTGCTGAATGTGGGAAATGTTTTAATGACCAATCTTATTTTGTTAGGCATCAGAGAGCTCACACAGGAGAGAAACATTTCTCAGGTTCTGAATCTGGAAATGATTTGGACAGCACTGAGATCATTTAACTTTCCTCATGGTTTTCCCATGTAGACCATTATGTTTCATGGTGTATCTTATTAAGGCAGGAAAAATGTACACTATTTTATGATGTGTGCTAAATCATTGTTGGGGGGGGAAATATGTTAGAACCAATGACAAAATATATTGCATGGATATCTGTTTCTTCCTGTCAGATTCCTGTTCACATCCTTTGTAGAGCATCTTAATCATAATATACTCAAACTGAGTCACCGGGAGCTGGAAATGGTCACAGTCTAAAAATGCAATGGTACCTTAAATACAAGTAATAAAAGGGATTATGACAAATGTTTGTATACTATCAATGCTAATGTATTTTTAAAGGTTCCTTTGTAAAAAGTAATTTAAAAATATTTTTGCCCACTAAATTATTAAAATATATGTAATAATTGTTTAAAAAAAGAAAAAGTGTAAGACTAGCTCTTTCATTGACAATAAAATCTGTCCGATGGTATCTATATTTTAATTTCCTCTCCGTAGGTCCACTTCTGGGGCAGTGATTTGTGTAATAATGTTTTGATACTAAACCTGCTGATATTATTCAGAATCATGTTCTTTATATCATTTTTCAAAACTATTAAAGTGACCAATTGGAGCCAGAGACTTGTTTCATATGCTGGGTATCTTATGTTCAACTGATGAGTGCAATTAATGGACATTTAGAAGCATTCACATATGTTGCAGGCAGAGCTGATTATCTGAAAAATGGCTGCCCCCAGGAACACTGCAAGAGTGTAGGACAGCCAGTGTGTATCGTCCCACTTATTCGCGAAAATGGCAGAGGAGGTTCCTGAATAGCTAGTTATACATCTACATATCAAAGATAATGAGTGGCCCAAACCACCACACAGCAAATTTGAATGTAAAATATGTTAAGATACAACAAAATCAAGTTATGTAACGTAAGAATAAACTGTACAAGGATAGGGCAACATGATAAATGGGGAACAACAAGTATGGAAATGACACTAATGAAAATAAATTAACCAACATCTGCAGAGAAACTCCTGCTAAAGCTGCACATAATTAATATAATGTCCAGGTGGAATGTGTCTTGCTGTCTTAAGGAACATGATCTCCTGCGACTTTATACACTATAAAAATAGATGCCACAATCCATCTTGCACTGGTATCTAGAAATTTCTCATTGTTCCCTTGCCTTCTCCTCCAATTACAATTGTGGCTGCTGGCATGTGCCCACAGAGCCCATCTCAGCCCTGTCCGCAGACCCCCTGGCGTTAAGCTTCCAGTGCACATGGGGCTTAAATTGAAGCCTCTGATTGGTCATTTCCCCATGGCGACCAAAAGCTTCAGGCAACAGATCTACAGCTATGGCAAGTTGTTTTTAGTCTGACCCTCAATAAAAACTAAACAATGCAACAATAAATGCATGCATGTTTTCATTGGTGTTATATCTACTAAATTCTTAGGAAAATGTAAGATTTCCCCATTGGAGTCTTTCTTTACAATAAACTGTTGTGTAGGGACCAAGAGATTCTACTTCATATTCCTCAACCTCTCTGAAAGCTCTCAAGACGGTTCTGTAGCATTTCCTCCTTCAGGGCCAGTTGAAAAATATTGACCATGTAATGATACATGACAATCCCTAAGGCTAATAAGATACTTTTTTGTTTTGATTCCTGTCACTTCCCTGATAACACCTTGTTGTCTCAGTGAGATTTTGAGATTACTTTATGATGATCAGGGTTACTAGAAAAATCAATTCTTTCAGTTTTTTTGTCTTAGAGGACTTCCATACTGAGCTGCTCTCCAGGGTTGGTTTCTATCCTGTTTTCTTTCTGGCCAGCTCCAAGTTAAGGTAGCCCAGAGACCTGCGCAGGGTGCCAGGCTGGGGCACTCTCCTAGAGCCCTGGACTCTGTTTCTGTGAGTGGTGTGTTGACTGAGTGATGTGTGCATGGAGAAGGCCGAGAACTGTATGGACGGGGGCTGAGTGTGTGTGGTGGCTGAATATTGTGTCTGGAGCTGTTTGTACAGCTCATTGAGAAGTGTTAGACGGCAAAGAAAGGCACTATCTAGTCAAGTGGAGCTCATTTGAACTAACAGACACATCTTGAGCAAGTTGTTATTATTGGTATTTATATAGCTCCAACTAATTGTGCAGCGCTTTACAATATTATGATGGAGGCGGGGGTGGATTTACAATAAATGAGACAATTACACAGTGACACAGGAACAATAGGTAGCTTACAGTCTAGATGAGGTGAGGTACAAATACACAACAGGGCAGCAAGGGTGACAGTCACCAAACAAGGTGAAAAAGTTGCAGAACTGGAGGTGAGAGTTGAGTGTGGCTCTTTAGGAGAGCAAGAGTTGGATCTGGATAGGTATAGATAAGTTACTCTGGGAGTCCATAAGCATTTCTAAACAGATGTGTTTTGAGGGACTTTTTAAACGATTGAAGACTAGGGGAGAGTCCGATAGGCAGGTTTTTCCAAAGAAAGGGAGCCGCCTGTGAGAAGTCCTGCAAGCGCGAGTTAGCAGTAAGTGCGCGAGCAGCAGACTGGAGAAGATGACTGGAAGAGCCGAGAGACCAAGAAGGGGCATATTTACGAATCAGTGAAGAAATGTAAGGGAAGCTAGAGTTGTTTAGAGCTCTATAGGTAAGAGTTAGTATTTTGAATTGACACCTGTAGGACACAGGAAGCCAGTGTAAGGTTCGACAGATGGGCGAAGTATGGGAGGAGCGACGGGTGAGAAAGATCAGCCTGGCGCCAACATTCATTACTGATTGTAGCGAGGCAGTTTGTCTTCTGGGGAGACCAACAATTTCAGTAATCCATGCAAGAGATTATCAGAGCATGAACAAGCTCCTTGGCAATATCTTGCGTGAGAAAGGGGCGGATGCGGGCAATGTTTTTAAGGTGGTATCGACAGGTTTTAGCAACAATCTGGATATGAGGCACAAAGGTGAGGCCAGGATCAAAGATAACACCAAGACAACGAGCTTGCAAGGATGGACTGATGCAAGTACCATCAACTTGCATGGGAAGCGAAAGAGGAGGATCAGCATTATGAGGGGGAAAAAATAAGAAGCTCAGTTTTAGAGAGATTGAGTTTCAGAAAGCAGGAGGACATCCAGTCAGAGATTGTAGAAAGGCAAGCAATGACACATTGTAGGACCATGGGGGAGAGATCAGGGGAGTAGAGATATATCTGGGTGTCATCGGCATACAGATGGTAGCGGAATCCAAAGGAGTTAATGAGTTTGCCAAGAGAGGCAGTATAAAGAGAGAACAGAAGGGGACCAAAAATAGATCCTTGGGGACTCCGACCGAGACAGGTCGAGAGGAGGAGGTGTCATTGCAAAAGGTGACACTGAACGAATGCTGGGAGAGCTAGGAGGGGAACTATGATAGGACAGTGTCACAGAAACCGAGGGATTAAAGAGCCTGGAGAAGGAGGACATGATGAACAGTGTCAAAGGCAGCAGAGAGGTCAAGAAAAATTAGTATGGAGTAGTGGTCTTTGGATTTAGCTGTGATTAGGTTATTTGTAACTTTAATAAGAGCAGTCTCTCTCAGTAGAGTGGAGGGGGCGAAAGCCAGATTGAAGAGGATCGAGGAGGGAGTTGGAATTTAGGAATTGAGTAATACAAGTAAAGACAAGTTGCAATCCGTTATGTGTTTGGAGTGTTCCTTTAAGAAATTCCAAGAAAAGTCCTAGGAGAGAGAGTTCTGTGGAGTCATTCTTAGAAAAAAATTACGAAACAAAACCTTTAAAACGGGTCAGTCAGCAAAAAGACGAGCACTTAATAGAAATAAAATCTTTAGGACATGCTCACGGAGACTGAGTTGGAATTTCATTATTGAGTTGGAAGCAAAACAGTTCCAGGGAATCGGGGCTAACGGCCGGTCTCTCTTTCTGGAGTACAAAAGTACATAAATCATATGAACGGAGCCTTTTAAAGTGCATTGAGCAAGGTATATTGCAGGGCAAATAGTCCTCAGGCAGGAGGCTGGCCAGCAGGCTCCTCCAGGAGCTCGTGGCGAGGTTCTGTTCGTCCCAACGAGGTTATGGGATTTCTTTTGTTCAATAGATACTAAGAGTGAGAAATAGGAATCCAATAGATTATGCAGGTTTAGAATCTGAATTAAGGATATTGCAGCTCTATATCAAACGATCTTATTTACTTATATCTCATCTATTTAATGATCATATATCCCGAGGTATTAGGTGGTAATAGTAGAATCAATGTTACCTAGAACTTAGCTACATTGAGGAACTCCAACATTATAGCTACTTTGTTGCTCTTTATGTACCATTTCTAAAGGATATTAAGCAGTTATAGTAGAATCGATGCGACCTAGATTTTACTACATTGAGGAACTCCGACATTCAAATAATTTAGTTGCTCGTTATGAAGCATCTCTAAAGGCTACAGGTTTCCTTTTCCTGTGAGAAACCACTGATCTTTATAAGGCTTTCTATCCCACCATGCACTTTACTAGTATCTCTATAACTCTAACATTAATGTAGTTTTCCTATTTTCCTCTCTCTTAGTAGTGATTTAGTCAATAGACCATTTTTATATGCCCTTACTTAATAAGGAATTATCCACAAATTATAGAGGCTTAATGTAAGTGGTATTTTTAATCTCATATCAAATCTCATACTTATAATGATTTTTTTAACTAATAGTTGAATACTTGGATCCTTTGTCCAGTAATAAATAACCTAACTTCGGAGTCATGGGAGTTTCCTTACTTTGGTTCCTCTCTCTATGCAGTTAGGGACTGTAGTTTTTCTTTGTTAAAATGAAGTTCCTGCCTTCTCCAGCCGCTAGCCATTTATCGGGGAGAAATAAATCTGTATAAACATATAATTGTATATTGACTATACTGATACTTTTATTTAATAATTGTCTTCTCTGCCCTCCAATAGATCTGGGAATCAGGATTTATCTGACCGCACATGGATGACTTCCAGGGGTCACAGGACAATAATAATAATAACAATAATATTAATAACAATAATAATATTAATAAATAGTAATAATAAAAATAATAATAACAATAATAATATTAATAAATAGTAATAATAATAATAATAATAAAAATAATAATATACTTCATTAAAGAAAACCTAGATAAGATAAAACAAACATCAGAAGGGTTCCCCTCCCTCCCCTCCCCTCTCTGTGAGCAGGAGCATGGCTGGGGGCCCCACTCACACTCAGTACATGGAATATAAAGCAGAGAAATCAGACTGACACCATGTTACTAACACACTATTAGATTGTCAGCTCCCAGGCTCTGCCCTTCCTCTCCATACAGCTAGTGGCACAGCTGCCCTGCTCCAAGATGGCGGCTCGGGGACGGCGGATACACTTCCGGTCTCCATGGTAACGGTGCGGCACGTGACGTTTCCGTTGTGCGACCAAGCGGAAGTGACATCACAGGACACGAGCCAAAGCGAGAGAGAGAGAGAGAGGAAGGAGAGACTGCTGGCAGCGCTGGGAGGGTATTACAGCAAAACATACTCAGTATCACTATAGCACTGACAGCATGGGAGACAGAGAGACAGCCAGCATGGGAGACAGAGAGAGACAGCCAGCATGGGAGACAGAGAGAGACAGCCAGCATGGGAGACAGCCAGCATGGGAGACAGAGAGAGACAGCCAGCATGGGAGACAGCCAGCATGGGAGACAGAGAGAGACAGCCAGCATGAGAGACAGCCAGCATGGGAGACAGAGAGAGACAGCCAGCATGGGAGACAGAGAGAGACAGCCAGCATGGGAGACAGAGAGAGACAGCCAGCATGAGAGACAGCCAGCATGGGAGACAGAGAGAGACAGCCAGCATGGGAGACAGAGAGAGACAGCCAGCATGGGAGACAGAGAGAGACAGCCAGCATGGGAGACAGCCAGCATGGGAGACAGTCAGAGAGAGACAGCATGGGAGACAGAGAGAGACAGCCAGCATGGGAGACAGAGAGAGACAGCCAGCATGGGAGACAGAGAGAGACAGCCAGCATGGGAGACAGAGAGAGACAGCATGGGAGACAGAGAGAGACAGCCAGCATGGGAGACAGAGAGAGACAGCCAGCATGGGAGACAGAGAGAGACAGCCAGCATGGGAGACAGAGAGAGACAGCCAGCATGGGAGACAGAGAGAGACAGCCAGCATGGGAGACAGAGAGACAGCCAGCATGGGAGACAGAGAGAGACAGCATGGGAGACAGAGAGAGACAGCATGGGGGACAGACAGAGAGAGGCAGCATGGGAGACAGCCAGAGAGAGACAGCATGGGAGACAGCCAGAGAGAGACAGCATGGGAGACAGACAGAGAGAGACAGCATGGGAGACAGACAGAGAGAGACAGCATGGGAGACAGCCAGAGAGAGACAGCATGGGAGACAGCCAGAGAGAGACAGCATGGGAGACAGCCAGAGAGAGACAGCATGGGAGACAGCCAGAGAGAGACAGCATGGGAGACAGCCAGAGAGAGACAGCATGGGAGACAGCCAGAGAGAGACAGCATGGGAGACAGCCAGAGAGAGACAGCATGGGAGACAGCCAGAGAGAGACAGCATGGGAGACAGCCAGAGAGAGACAGCATGGGAGACAGCCAGAGAGAGACAGCATGGGAGACAGCCAGAGGGAGACAGTCAGAGAGACAGCCAGCATGGGAGACAGTCAGAGAGAGACAGCATGGGAGACAGTCAGAGAGAGACAGCATGGGAGACAGTCAGAGAGAGACAGCATGGGAGACAGCCAGAGAGAGACAGCATGGGAGACTGAGAGAGACAGCATGGGAGACTGAGAGAGACAGCATGGGAGACTGAGAGAGACAGCCAGAGAGAGACAGCATGGGAGACTGAGAGAGACAGCCAGAGAGAGACAGCATGGGAGACTGAGAGAGACAGCCAGCATGGGAGACAGACAGAGAGAGACAGCATGGGAGACAGACAGAGAGATACAGCATGGGAGACAGCCAGAGAGATACAGCATGGGAGACAGCCAGAGAGATACAGCATGGGAGACAGCCAGAGAGATACAGCATGGGAGACAGCCAGAGAGATACAGCATGGGAGACAGCCAGAGAGATACAGCATGGGAGACAGCCAGAGAGATACAGCATGGGAGACAGCCAGAGAGATACAGCATGGGAGACAGCCAGAGAGATACAGCATGGGAGACAGCCAGAGAGATACAGCATGGGAGACAGCCAGAGAGATACAGCATGGGAGACAGCCAGAGAGAGACAGCATGGGAGACAGCCAGAGAGAGACAGCATGGGAGACAGCCAGAGAGAGACAGCATGGGAGACAGCCAGAGAGAGACAGCATGGGAGACAGCCAGAGAGAGACAGCATGGGAGACAGCCAGAGAGAGACAGCATGGGAGACAGCCAGAGAGAGACAGCATGGGAGACAGCCAGAGAGAGACAGCATGGGAGACAGCCAGAGAGAGACAGCATGGGAGACAGCCAGAGAGAGACAGCATGGGAGACAGCCAGAGAGAGACAGCATGGGAGACAGCATGGGAGACAGCCAGAGAGAGACAGCATGGGAGACAGAGAGAGACAGCCAGCATGGGAGACAGTCAGAGAGACAGCCAGCATGAGAGACAGCCAGCATGGGAGACAGTCAGAGAGAGACAGCATGGGAGACAGTCAGAGAGAGACAGCATGGGAGACAGCCAGAGGGAGACAGCCAGAGAGAGACAGCATGGGAGACTGAGAGAGACAGCATGGGAGACTGAGAGAGACAGCCAGAGAGAGACAGCATGGGAGACTGAGAGAGACAGCCAGAGAGAGACAGCATGGGAGACTGAGAGAGACAGCCAGAGAGAGACAGCATGGGAGACTGAGAGAGACAGCCAGAGAGAGACGGCATGGGAGACTGAGAGAGACAACCAGAGAGAGACGGCATGGGAGACTGAGAGAGACAGCCAGAGAGAGACAGCATGGGAGACAGCCAGAGAGACAGCCAGCATGGGAGACAGAGATAGACAGCCAGCATGGGAGACAGTCAGAGAGACAGCCAGCATGGGAGACAGTCAGAGAGACAGCCAGCATGAGAGACAGCCAGCATGGGAGACAGTCAGAGAGACAGCCAGCATGGGAGACAGTCAGAGAGACAGCCAGCATGAGAGACAGCCAGCATGGGAGACAGTCAGAGAGAGACAGCATGGGAGACAGTCAGAGAGAGACAGCATGGGAGACAGCCAGAGAGAGAGAGACAGCATGGGAGACTGAGAGAGACAGCATGGGAGACTGAGAGAGACAGCCAGAGAGAGACAGCATGGGAGACTGAGAGAGACAGCCAGAGAGAGACAGCATGGGAGACTGAGAGAGACGGCATGGGAGACTGAGAGAGACAGCCAGAGAGAGACAGCATGGGAGACTGAGAGAGACAGCCAGAGAGAGACAGCATGGGAGACTGAGAGAGACAGCCAGAGAGAGACAGCATGGGAGACTGAGAGAGACAGCATGGGAGACTGAGAGAGACAGCCAGAGAGAGACAGCATGGGAGACTGAGAGAGACAGCATGGGAGACTGAGAGAGACAGCATGGGAGACTGAGAGAGACAGCCAGAGAGAGACAGCATGGGAGACTGAGAGAGACAGCCAGAGAGAGACAGCATGGGAGACTGAGAGAGACAGCCAGAGAGAGACAGCATGGGAGACTGAGAGAGACAGCCAGAGAGAGACAGCATGGGAGACTGAGAGAGACAGCCAGAGAGAGACAGCATGGGAGACTGAGAGAGACAGCCAGAGAGAGACAGCATGGGAGACTGAGAGAGACAGCCAGAGAGAGACAGCATGGGAGACTGAGAGAGACAGCCAGAGAGAGACAGCATGGGAGACTGAGAGAGACAGCCAGCATGGGAGACTGAGAGAGACAGCCAGCATGGGAGACTGAGAGAGACAGCCAGCATGGGAGACTGAGAGAGACAGCCAGCACAGGAGACAGACACAGCATGGGAAATATAGAGACAGTATGGGAGGTCTAAGTGCCTTTAAATTAACTATTTTAGTTGATACAGATGGGTATAGTCTCATTTTTCCCTTTAAATGTTATATCACGGTAAAAGAAAAAAAACATATCTGTAATTACAGATTTGCTGTGGTCACTTTAACCAAAAGCATATTCTCAGAGCACTGGATGAAATGATGAAGAACAAAGGCAGGATTTGGGTGACTGAGAAGATCTTGGATCTAACCCTGGAGATCATCTACCTGCTGACTGGAGAGGTGAGGGATTCTGGGTAATGTCATTATGGAGATCATCTACCTGCTGACTGGAGAGGTGAGGGATTCTGGGTAATGTCATTATGGAGATCATCTACCTGCTGACTGGAGAGGTGAGGGATTCTGGGTAATGTCACCATGGAGATCATCTACCTGCTGACTGGGGAGGTGAGGGATTCTGGGTAATGTCAGTATGGAGATCATCTACCTGCTGACTGGAGAGGTGAGGGATTCTGGGTAATGTCATTATGGAGATCATCTACCTGCTGACTGGAGAGGTGAGGGATTCTGGGTAATGTCATTATGGAGATCATCTACCTGCTGACTGGAGAGGTGAGGGATTCTGGGTAATGTCATTATGGAGATCATCTACCTGCTGACTGGAGAGGTGAGGGATTCTGGGTAATGTCATTATGGAGATCATCTACCTTCTGACTGGAGAGGTGAGGGATTCTGGGTAATGTCATTATGGAGATCATCTACCCGCTGACTGGGGAGGTGAGGGATTCTGGGTAATGTCATTATGGAGATCATCTACCTGCTGACTGGGGAGGTGAGGGATTCTGGGTAATGTCATTATGGAGATCATCTACCTGCTGACTGGGGAGGTGAGGGATTCTGGGTAATGTCAGTATGGAGATCATCTACCTGCTGGCTGGAGAGGTGAGGGATTCTGGGTAATGTCATTATGGAGATCATCTACCTGCTGGCTGGAGAGGTGAGGGATTCTGGGTAATGTCATTATGGAGATCATCTACCTGCTGACTGGGGAGGTGAGGGATTCTGGGTAATGTCATTATGGACGTCATCTACCTGCTGACTGGGGAGGTGAGGGATTCTGGGTAATGTCAGTATGGAGATCATCTACCTGCTGGCTGGAGAGGTGAGGGATTCTGGGTAATGTCATTATGGAGATCATCTACCTGCTGGCTGGAGAGGTGAGGGATTCTGGGTAATGTCATTATGGAGATCATCTACCTGCTGGCTGGAGAGGTGAGGGATTCTGGGTAATGTCATTATGGAGATCATCTACCTGCTGACTGGAGAGGTGAGGGATTCTGGGTAATGCCATTATGGAGATCATCTACCTGCTGGCTGGAGAGGTGAGAGATTCTGGGTAATGTCATTATGGAGATCATCTACCTGCTGACTGGAGAGGTGAGGGATTCTGGGTAATGTCATTATGGAGATCATCTACCTGCTGACTGGAGAGGTGAGGGATTCTGGGTAATGTCATTATGGAGATCATCTACCTGCTGACTGGAGAGGTGAGGGATTCTGGGTAATGTCATTATGGAGATCATCTACCTGCTGACTGGAGAGGTGAGGGATTCTGGGTAATGTCATTATGGAGATCATCTACCTGCTGACTGGAGAGGTGAGGGATTCTGGGTAATGTCATTATGGAGATCATCTACCTGCTGGCTGGAGAGGTGAGGGATTCTGGGTAATGTCATTATGGAGATCATCTACCTGCTGACTGGGGAGGTGAGGGATTCTGGGTAATGTCATTATGGAGATCATCTACCTGCTGACTGGGGAGGTGAGGGATTCTGGGTAATGTCAGTATGGAGATCATCTACCTGCTGGCTGGAGAGGTGAGGGATTCTGGGTAATGTCATTATGGAGATCATCTACCTGCTGGCTGGAGAGGTGAGGGATTCTGGGTAATGTCATTATGGAGATCATCTACCTGCTGGCTGGAGAGGTGAGGGATTCTGGGTAATGTCATTATGGAGATCATCTACCTGCTGACTGGAGAGGTGAGGGATTCTGGGTAATGCCATTATGGAGATCATCTACCTGCTGGCTGGAGAGGTGAGAGATTCTGGGTAATGTCATTATGGAGATCATCTACCTGCTGACTGGAGAGGTGAGGGATTCTGGGTAATGTCATTATGGAGATCATCTACCTGCTGACTGGAGAGGTGAGGGATTCTGGGTAATGTCAGTATGGAGATCATCTACCTTCTGACTGGAGAGGTGAGGGATTATGGATAATTTCAGTATGGAGATCATCTACGTGCTGACTGGAGAGGTGAGGGATTCTGGGTAATGTCAGTATGGAGATCATCTACCTGCTGACTGGAGAGGTGAGGGATTCTGGGTAATGTCAGTATGGAGATCATCTACCTGCTGGCTGGAGAGGTGAGGGATTCTGGGTAATGTCACCATGGAGATCATCTACCTGCTGACTGGAGAGGTGAGGGATTCTGGGTAATGTCAGTATGGAGATCATCTACCTGCTGGCTGGAGAGGTGAGGGATTCTGGGTAATGTCAGTATGGAGATCATCTACCTGCTGACTGGAGAGGTATTTTGTATTCAAGAATGTTTTATTGTGCATTATAAGTTTAGTGTATTAGCATGTTATATATTCACAAAAGGCTCTCAGACATTGTAGTAAAATAGAACTTCTCTTTACTTCAGTAATCACACATAATGACCACACAAAAGAGACTAAACACAACAGAACAAGTGCATAACTTCACTATGCTGCCATCTACTGGAAGGTGGACTGCATAAACCTCAATACATAACACTCCTCCCCCCCTAGACTTCAAAGTCTTTGAGATAACTGGGAGGTTTAATATTTCGTCTTGGGCGCCTCAAAACCATGTTTGGAACTGCTTCACCTGGACCTTCAGTTGTGCCCATCCCTTCTTCCTGTGCTCTGTCAGATGGACCACACAGAACTGGGTCTTCAATAACAACTCCTGGAGAACTGAGACCTGTATCATCCAGTGGTTCCACATCATCTGGTATCACAGAAAACCCAGTATGACTGGGACCGGCAGCAGGCACAATCTCATCACTCCGTTCCCGAATCTGATCGACATGCCTTCGTAATATTCTGCCATCAGGAATTTGTACTTTGTAGGACAAAGGTGCTGTGGCCATAAGTACTTTTGCAGGTATCCATTTAGGCCCAGAAACATAGTTCCTGACATAGACATCACTGTCAGGTGCAAATACTCTGACAGTAGTAGCATTATAGTTCTTATTGAATTGCAATTCTTGCTTCTCTTGTAACTCAGTTGTCAAATCAGGATGTAAACGATCCAAACAAGGTGTTCATAAGGAGCTCTGCTGGACTACTACCGGTGCTTGAGCAAGGTGTCACATGTTGTTGCAAAAGAAAATTTGCAAGTCTACGATTTCAATCTCCTTCAATAATTCTCTTTAATGAGTCTTTGGTAGTCTGAACCATACGCTCAGCTTGACCATTTGATGATGGGTGAAATGGTGCAATAGTAACATGTCGAATAAGATTACTTGCCATGAACATTTTGAATTCTGATGAGGTAAATTGTGTTCCATTATCAGACACAATTGTATCTGGCAACCCATGTGTAGCAAAAAGCCTCCTTAGAATCTTTATGACTGTGACTGAGGTAGCAGATGTAACTGGAACAACTTCTAACCATTTTGAAAAGGAGTCAACAACTAAAAAAAACATCTGTCCGTGAAAAGGGCCAGCAAAATCTATATGTAAACGGGACCAAGGTGACCTAGTCACTTCCCAAGGATGTACTGAGGCTTTAGGTGGAGCATGACGAGTAGATTGGCATGGTACACAGTTCTTCACCCACTTTTCAATAACTTCATCCATTTTAGGCCACCACACATAACTTCTGGCTAAAGCTTTCATGCCAACTATTCCAGGATGTCCTTCACGAAGAGCATGCAATACTCGAGCTTGTCCTGCATTTGGAATTACCACTCTGTTTCCCCATAATAGGCACCCTTTATAGGCAGATAGTTCATGTTGGCGCACTACAAATGGTTTGAACTTGTCTTCCACTTTTGATTTTGGCCACTCCCTCCAAACCCAGTTGAGCACACGGGACAGCAAAGGATCCTTGGCAGACATACAAGCAATGTCACTTGGATGTAACGGATGGTTTGGAATGGATTCCAACATGAGGACCTCAGACATAGGAGGAACAAGGAAGTCAGGAGAAGGCAAAGGCAATCAGCTTAATCCATCAGCATGTGTGATATCCTTGCCAGGACGATTCTTGAACTCACAATCATAGGCATTCAGCAGAAGGGACCACCTGATCATGCGTGGTGAAATTATTTGAGGAGTGGGAGTATTGCTGGTGAACAGACCCAATAAAGGTTTATGATCTGTTATAATAGTAAACCTCCGCCCATACAAATAGTCATGAAACTTTTTTTACACCGGACACAATAGCTAAAGCCTCCTTGTCAATTTGGGCGTAATTCCTCTCTGTAGTAGATAAAGTCTGTGAATAAAACGCAATAGTAGCCTCAACCCCATTTCTCAAAGTGTGGCTCAATACAGCCCCTATGCCATACGGAGAAGCATCGCAGGTGAGGTTGAGCGGTTTCTCCAAATCATAGTGTACAAGCAAACTGTCAGAAGACAACAGTTTTTTAGCAGCGCTGAAAGCGGTGGTAAGAACGTCAGTCCACTTCCATGGAGCATCTTTATCTAGTAGACGATGCAGAGGTTCAGCAACAGTGGCTTTATCAGGCAGAAAAGAATGGTAAAAATTAAGCAACCCTAGGAAAGCTTGCAGTTCTTGTTTGTTTGTTGGAACCGGAGCTCTATGGATAGCTTCAACCTTAGAATCAGTTGGATGAATGCCCTGTGCGTCAACTCGGTAACCAAGGAAATCCACGCTGCTTACACCAAAAACACACTTTTCTTTTTTAAGTTTTAGACCAGCATAATGAAAACGTTGTAAAACAAGTTGTAGCTGTGCAGCCAATGACTGTATAGAATCTGCTCCAATAAGAACGTCATCAAAATAAGGCACTACACCTGGAAGTCCAGATAAGAGGTCCTCCATTAAATTCTGGAATATGCCAGGAGCAATGGAAACTCCAAACTGCAAACGTCTTGCTCGGAAAGCTCCTTTGTGTGTTGTTATTGTTTGTGCATCAGCAGCCTCATCATCCACAGGTAACTGCTGGTAGTCTTGAGCCATATCCAACTTGGCAAATACTTTTCCTTTTGCCAAAGTAGTAAGAATTTGATTAACAGCTGGAATTTGATAGGGATGCTCTTGCAACGCTTTATTTATTGTACATTTGTAGTCAGCACAGATTCTGACATCCCCATTTGGTTTCATGACCGGAACTATGGGTGTACACCACTTTGGGTGTGTTACGGGTTCAAGTATGCCTTGTTTCACAAGACGTGTAATCTCAGCATCTATTTTTGGTCTGAGAGCTAATGCAATTTTGCGAGGCTTCATACGAATTGGGGGTACTTTTGAATCTAATACAAAATAAACAGGAGGGCCTTTAAACATGCCAAGACCTTCTTCAAAAACTGCACTAAATTTATCAATCACATTCTGTAGAATATCTGTGGATACATTATTAACTCCAGTTAATGAAATTCCTAAGGGTTCAAACCACTGTCTACCTAGCAAACTTGCTCTTTGTCCCTTAGTAATTATTAAACGTAAATGTCCTCTGAATTTACCATATTTTACTGGTATAAAACAAGCCCCTTTAACATCTACAGCCTGTTTGTTGTAGTCCACGAGATGAATATCACAAGGTACTATTGAAGGAGAATTATGAGGCCATAACAATGTAAATGTCTCTTCTGAAATCAAAGAATATGCGCACCCAGAATCTACTTTCATTTTGCACGGAACATCTTGAAGCACAATTTCAGTGTAAATCTTCAGTCCTGATGGTGAATTTTACACTTTATTCACATAGTCATTTGAGTAAACACCTGCAGTCATTTCACTATCTGAAACGGTTTGTGGAGTATTAAAAGAGTGCGCTGTGGTTTGTATTTTATTCACATTCTTATTTTTGGTCTGAATTCCACTGGCTTGACTTTGGCAAACTGTCTGTATGTGACCTGTACGTTTACATGTGTGGCAAACTGCATTTCGAAAACGACATGTATTACGCCTGTGTTTTCCACCGCAACTATAACAAGTTCCTTTAAATGGAGCTGTGACATCAGTGTGTGGTGAACAGTGTTTTGATTTAACATCAGTCTTCTTCACTAGATTTATTTCAGGTGAGTTATCTTTGCTGGAGGAGGATTGTATCTCTTTTGAATGGACATATGCAGCCTCATTTGCGAGCGCTTCCTCTTGTGCAATAATAAAAGTTACATTCTGTCTTGCAAGAAGTCTCCTCTGCAGTGCTTCATCTTGCACCCCACACACAAGCCTGTCCCTTAACAAGGATTCTAAGCTGGTACCAAAATTGCAATTTTCAGACAGCCTGCGCAGTTCTGCAATGTATGCTGCAATGCTTTCACCTGGTTTCTGATTTTGTCTATTGAAATGAAAACGCCTCACTGTTTCAGATGGGGTGGGTGCTAAATGATGTTTTAACAGTGCCAGTATTTCTTCGAATGAGTAGTCTTGTGGTTTAGCAGGAGATATCAGTGAGCGGACAGTATCAAAAGTCTTGGATCCAATAACACTCAGTAGCACGGCTCTCTTCTCAATAGCATCCACCACCTTATTAGCTTCCAGGAAAAACAATAACCGCTCAGCATAGGAGTCTCATGAGGCTGGATTAGCCAGATCAAATTCCTCCATGTGTCCCAGAGAAGCCATGCTGGAGATATTTGTAGATAAAAGAATTCCAAAAAAAAGTTTTACTTCCTCACTCGCTGATTTCATTTCCTGTATATATATTCTGCAGTGTCCTTTTATTATAATCCCATCCTCGTCGCCAGTTTAGTGTATTAGCATGTTATATATTCACAAATGGCTCTCAGACATTGTAGTAAAATAGAACTTCTCTTTACTTCAGTACACACACATAATGACATAACACCAAAGAGACTAAACACAACAGAACAAGTGCATAACTTCACTATGCTGCCATCTACTGGAAGGTGGACTGCATAAACCTCAATACATAACAATAAGGAATATTAAAAAAAGAAAAAGACGTTCATTTAATGCAGAGCTATTCCCATAAAGAAATCAAGATCATTCAGTGAATAGTAGTTATAGTTCTTTGTTGTACTAAATGTCAGCGTCAGCTCACAGAAGCCCTTAGAAGCCTCTAAATGTATCTAAATGTAATAGTTTCTATATAGATTTTTGAAATGAGAGATGTTTAAAGATGGATAGTGAGGTACCCAACAGTCATCCCTGTATTCTGTCACTCTCAATATTTAGGATCATATGGTAGTGAAGAAGCCCAGTGATTATATGTCACACAGGAACCGACCCCATGTGTCAAAAAGTTCCTCCAGGATCCAGAGCTCCAGTGTGGAGAAGTACAACGGACAGAAAATTTTAAAACTGACCGGTAAGATCATCCACCTGCTGACTGGAGAGGTGAGGCTGCTGGGAATGGGACATCATAGAGTAAAACCAAGGGATGTGTCTGGATGGTGACCGTATCATTGTCTGTGCCAGGTTCCTGTAAGGTGTGAGGATGTCACTGTCCATTTGACCAAGGAGGAATGGGAGTATTTAGAAGGACATAAGGATGTGTACAAGGACATAATTATCGAGAACCACCAGCCCCTTTGCTCACTGGGTAAGAGAAAGTTTAATCACAGCATTCTGTCTGAAATCTGAGAAACTATACAAATAAATGTAAATTATGTTTGATGTACTTTTAAGAGTGACTTATCTATTAATATTCTTTTTGGTTTTTGCTTCAGACACATTTGGATCTGATCGTTTGGGTACTCCTGTTTGTGTGCCTGATTTTGCTACAAAGGGTGAAATCGTAAATAAAACCAGCAATGGAGGAACAATTCTGAAAATCAACAAACCAAACAACATGCATACTAACTGTCTAACAAACATGTCACAAAAACCCCACACAGGTGAAGAAGACAATTTTACACACATTGACATACAGACACAGACAGAATATCCGTCAGCTCCTATTAAGAAAGAATTGGTCTCATATAAAGAAAGGAATGTCACAGATACTGACGTTTATACACCCACAGTACATACACAAATAAAATATCCGTCTACTCACATTAACAAAGAATTAGCCTCATGTCAAAAAGATAAAATCACAAACATGGACATTAATACAAGCAAAGAACATGTACAGACAGAATATCCATGTGCGCATATTGGAGAAGAACCCGCCTTATGTGAAGAAGGAAATCTCACAGACATTGACATGTATACACCCACAGTACAATCAGAATATTCATCTCTTCATATTAAAGAGGAGTCTGCCTCATCTGAAGAAGACATTCTCACAGTAATTTATACACCCACAGAATATATACAGTCAGAGTATCCAACCACTCATATTAAGGAGAAATTCGCCTCATGTGTAGGAAGAAACCTTTTGGACACTGACATACATCAGACGATTGACACGGGAAGTAGAACATATAAATGCCCTGATTGTGACAAGTGTTTTAACCAGCTCCCTGCTCTTAATGGGCATCAGCGGATTCACAGAGCAGAAAAACCATATAAATGCAGAGAGTGTGATAAATGTTTTAATGCAAAGAATAATCTGATTAGGCATCAGATGGTTCACACAGGAGATAAACCGTTTACATGCACTGAATGTGGCAAGTGTTTTACCCAAGCATCACATGTTGTTAGACATAAAAGAATTCACACTGGAGAAAAACCATTTAAATGTAATGAATGCGGAAAATATTTTACCCGTGCCGCACATCTTGCTTCACATAAAAGGAATCACAATGGAGAAAAACCATTTAAATGTTCTGAATGTGGGAAGTGTTTTACCCGGGGCACAAATCTTGCTTCCCACCAAAGAATCCATTCAGGAGGAGATCCCTTTAAATGCAAAGATTGTGGGAAATGTTTCACCTGGGCTGCGAATCTTGCCAGACATAGAACGATTCACACTAGAGAAAAAACAATGTCGTGTTCAGAATATGGAGGATATTTTCCAGATCAGATTTATTATGTCAACACGTGAACACTCATACAGGTTAAACGTTAGTAATTTGACAGGGAAAACAGCATGTTTGTTTTATGGCATATATAGGTGATATATTATTTTTTTTTTATTGTGATTGTGGTAAAATGTTATCTTTTGAGTGTTGTGTATGACATATATTGTAAAATTTGATTGAGTTAGTCAGGGAACGTTTAACACCATGTTTATGAATTCACTGTTTTAATAAAGAGTCCGAGCTTATTCTCCTTCCTGAATAGACTTCAATGGAGGAATCGCTACTCAGTAAGCAGAGTAGAATCCAGCCCTTATTAAAGTACAAATTAAATATGCTAAGATTTTTTTTTTTTATTTGAATTTTGTGGAGAAGAAATGCCGTGTTGATGTGATCCATAATAATGTATTTTGCGCGACCCTAGGAAGAAAAACAACTACATAAAAATTAGTACTAACCAAGTTACAGGTAAATTAATGATATCCAATTTCTTCTTGGGTCAACAAGCTGTTAACTTGTTTACTAATTATTATATACTTGAATACTCTTTCTTTTTCTAAAAACACCCAGTCCTTTAACAAAACCAAAAATATCTACAGTCTGATGAACAGAGTATTTACACATCTTTATTGTAAAGCTATGCTGCAGGTAAAATCTCCCTTCTTAAATATTTCATATTCACGTGTATTAATTAGATTATGCCTTTGCATTATATTAATCTTGACACAGATAGCTATTTTGAGATTAAAAGGCCCCATAATAAACTCATCTTAATGATATTGGTATATTGGTATAGGGCCTGGAGTCTTGGCTTACCGTGTTAAACTGTCGTTGTATGGTTTAACATTGAGATTCTGTTCCTGGGTGAATGTTAGGCTGCCCCCTTTGTCTTTCCTTTCCTTGATTATCACTGGCTGCCAAGGCTTCACACTTTATTTTTGCAGTGTAACGTAATACAAAACTTTATTTTACCCCCATTAAATCCTCCGTAATGCTGTTTGAATCGATAAGAGGACCATCAAATGAGAGGCAGCAGTCCTAACAAAGCAAAGAATAAAAGTACATAATTATTCCACAGAAAAACAGATTTCTTGAAATGTCATCCTACCTGGTTCTACAGTGTAAGTGAGGAAATAAAGAATCCCAGAGTATTCTGAAACATATGAATAGCCTTATATAGTACAAATAGTCGGTGTTAGTGTGTGTACTGTATCTACTGTATGTGGGCATTTATCCTGAAGATTTCTGTCCTGGGGATTGACAGGTTGTACCAGCCACCATGACCAGTTAAAGGGGCACTTTAGGGGGCGGAGCCTAACTGCAAGAGCGAGCGGTCGCACTACTTGAGAGCTCCGGGCTACAAACGAGGAAAATCGGGGGAAAACAACCGCCCAACAACCTTTAAGACATAAACTACAGCCCCCAGCGTGTCTCAGACAACATGGGCCGCAAAACAAGGAAAATAGCCACGGACAAACCGTCCCCGGGGCTTACTATTGGGGAAATGTGGAGACAGGCACGAGGCCCAAGCGGGTCCAATATGGCGGCACTCCACGGAGGCTGCTCTGACTTCTCCGATGACCTCTCCGGAGAAGAGTACCTACCCCCACCCGCAGCGGGACAGCCCTTACAGCAGCGCAAAGCCGACCCGGACTCTGCCCCGGTGACTACAGTGATCTTAAAACAACTACTCACCGATCTACAAACGACACTGCAAAAAGACATCACAGCGGTACGGGGAGACCTGAAGGGCCTGACGACCCGCATGGGCGCCCTCGAAAAAGCGGCCACAACCAATACCAGAGATATCGGGGAACTTCGGCGGGCGGTAAACGACCTGCAAGCTCAACAGCGCAGCCATGCCCTACGCCTTGCAGACTATGAGGACGCTAGGCGGAGTACCAACCTGAAGGTACGAGGAGTTTCGGAAGCAATATCCGATGCAGAGCTCCCACAGATAGTCAAACGACTGCTCGCCGACATACTGGCACCCTCGCAGACATACAGTATTAGCCCTGAACGCATCTTCAGGATCCCCAAACCTTCAAGAGCGCCGACCACGGCCACCAGAGACTTAATCGTCACCTTTCGTAATATCCAGGACAAAATGACGGTACTCAAGGCCCTAAGGGGCAAAACGCCACTTCAACTCGACAACATGGCACTAACCTTCTTTACAGATCTCTCGAATGAGACCCTGGCCTGGCGGCGCTCCTTCCAACCGCTCACCGCGTTACTCCGAAAGCACGGCCTTCAATACAGTTGGCGGCCTTCCCACACGCTCACAGTCCGCCAGGGAACAGAATCCCACAAGGTACAGGACCCAGCCGACTCAGCACAGCTACTGCAGGCCTTGGGCCTACCGCTGGACTCCCTCACCCAGATGGGCCTACAAGGCAACAACTCGCCACCACACTCCTGGGACCCGACGAGAACAGTCCCATTCATACCTCAGGGCCTGACTCCCGACCCCTACGTAGCGGTCACTACATAAACTGAGACTGGCGACCATACACCCAGTTGCATGCAGACGACTCTGGTACCTGAGGACAGGGCAGAGCCGGAGGTCCTTTACTTACCCATAGTTTATCCCACACCAGCAAGAAGCTTTCATTAGGCTACCGTTAAGCCACACAGTTTGAATATGATTTAATATGTTATTTATGTTTTCAAATGCTTACACTCGTAAGAGGATGTTACAGTTCCCGATGGGGGGCCTCTCTTATCTTTATCACAGATGCTGGACTCACAGGGACATTCACAGCCTGTATTTACTGTTAATCCTCTAATGTTGGAGTGTAATGTTTCTACTGTGTCTCGATTTAACGTGTCTGACCAACCTAGCTGGATATGATCCGCTACACATGCTCTGACCCTCGGACATTGAATACACGCAGTTCTGACTGGGACCCGTTATATTGCAAGGTGACGAGGACAGATATAATGTTCGTCTCACAACACCTGGGTTCATATCCTCACTATCTCTACGCAAAACAATCTAGACAAACACTCTAACGGGTAAAACATTCATGTTACCCTGTAAGATAACGACACACACAACAATACACGGTGGGGCAAACCAATACCTCACGCTGTCATTCCACTTCCATACTCGACTTTGATCATCTAACATCAAATGACCCACTTCACGCTGCCTGGCAGCACTGTAGGTGATGACTTCACATACCCTGCATATGCTCACCGTCAAGTTGACGAGTTACACATAATGTACACAGGGTCTGACCAGGGATGCTAAACACTTAACTTGTCTAAGGCGTTTGCCCCACCTCCGGCTAACCCACACACTACCGCCATATATTTCATACCTTCTAACACATCAAGCTTGTTGACCATCATCTTTTTATTTACACAACTTAAGCTGTACTGACACTGCCCTCTAATGGTTACACATTGTTACATAGCATAGCAATTTAACAGCTTGCCTAGCATGTTTAATACATACAAAAATGAGACAGATCTCCAGGAATTTAGAAAGTGAATATATGTTTCCTATTTTAGCATATGCGCTGATTCCCTTGCATCACGACTGAAATGTTTAGATCTGTATTCAGCCTGTGGTTACGATGCTTTGTTACTTTTACTATTGATCGCTCAACTTGTTAGTATAACGGTGCTGTACTCTATTAATATAAAATGAGGCTGACACTCATAGGAGATGCTTTCTTGCGTTATCGTGTTCCCACTCTGTACAAATTATGCATTTCCTACTCTTTATTCTGTACCCCGTATTATTAATGCCTCAATAAAAGAAAGATTGACAAAAAAAAAAAAAAAGGGGGCACTTTAGCCTACTGAAATGTTTAATGTGTAAAGAGAGTGCCCCCCCCCTTTTTTAAATTTTAAAGTGATTTAAATAGACATTTGTACTTTTATAAATGAAAGCCAATTAGTAAAGACAGTGGCATACAAGCCTGTGCAGCGTGCTATTATATGTAATGGGTGCAAAATGTTGGAATAACTACTACCCCTAGTGGTCAAACATATATAAAAGTACAAATAATCACCAACTGGGTTAAAAGGCTCCATACAGTGCTCTTTTGAAATAGGGGTATACAGCACAAAAAGGGTAATACTCTAATATTAGCCACATGGGTTGCCATATTGCCGTATTTGAGTTGTACCAGTTATTTAATCAGGACATTTCCAGCTCATGGACCTTCGATGCCATTCACTCCAAATAGTGACCCACATTTTCTGGGATATTGCATATTGATGGACACTCCTGTTTTCACTTTTGGTCACTTGAGAAGACAAGGACCCCAGTAAAACTCTTTTTCCACCGCCGTTCTTCTACCCACTCTAACAAGAAGTGCACATGGAGGGGCTGAGGGTAAAAAAAGACATATAGAGAGACTAAGGGTAAATAAGACACAGTGCGGCTGCGGGGGTATGAGACACATGCAGATGCTGGGGAGAGAAAAAGATACAGAGGGGCTCGGGTGGAAGATAGACACAAGGAAGGGCTGGGCAAGAGCAGAAAGAGACATGGGAATGGGGCTAAGAGACAAAGAACCTTGGGGGAGGAAGACAGGCAAAAGGGACTGGGGGATAGAGAAAATAGAGCAACTGGAGTTTGGGGAAAAAGAGACACAAACGGACTGGGAGGTAGTAAAAGACACACAAGATAGGTGTTAGACACACAAAGGGGAAAATAGGAGATAAAATACACTAAAGCAGATAAAACAATCGAAAGGGGATAAGAAATTTAACCCCTTCAGGACCAAACTTCTGGAATAAAAGGGAATCATGATATGTCACACATGGCATGTGTCCTTAAGGGGTTAAAAGGGAGGTTAAGAGAAACGGGTAAAGATGCATTTTTTTTAGGGGTGGGAGGAAATGCATCTTCACCTGTGTCTCCTTCTCTCCCTCTAACTCAGTTCTACAGCACAGGAGTATATGCCGAACAGTTGATTGACGGGTGATAGTAAGATGCCTTATAAAAGGGATACTATAGTCACCAGAAGCATTATAGTTTAATGTAGTGGTTCTGGTGTCTATAGCTTGTCCCTGCAGGCTGAGCGCTGTAAATGCTGCCTTTTCATTGTTTACATTGATGTCTAGTGACAGTCACTCAGATGGCCACAAGAGGTACTTTTTAGGCCATTGCTGCACAGTGTGCACCAGCTACATGGAGGTGCCGAATGCTCCCTGTAGAGATGCATTGATTCGGTGCTTTTCTGTGCTGATTAATGCATTTTGACTCGCATGCACAATTGCCTCCAAATGATTTCCTATGGGAAAGCATTGGATTGGCTGAGATCATCAAGTTTAATGTTTAATCAAGTGAAGAGCCCACTTAGGACTTCAAAATTAACCAGATAGCATCATACATTCACCATTTCAGTCCCATTACCAAACTCTTCTTAATATGTCAAAGTAGTTGGACAGAAACATTGATTGCATGCAAATTCATATTTATATATATATATGTGTACGCATATGTAAAATGAATCTGCTCTTCTGTTTATTTTGAAGCCCTATGAGTGCTTTCATTCACACTGGAGTAACAGTTTTTAGTTTCCAATGTTACGTTATTATTTCTGCCTCTATATCTGCACACTATGCACTATGGACAGGTATAGACTCTTCTTCCAGGGATTCTTTTCGTTCCCAGTTTGGCCATGGGAGGGGGGGCACAGACATTTAACAGGGCATACACATTTGTATTCTTAATGCTATATTGTCCCATCAATAAAAGGGCTTTTAGATAACATTTTAGAATGTTTTAGACCTTGGAAGAGAATGCATTATATTTAGAGGCAAATGTAATCCTACTTTGATTTTCTGAATGTGATCTTACTGTAAGTCTGAGCAAAGTCATCCTTTCTATCTTAGAAATGTCAGTAATTTGTCCCTGCTGTAGGAGGACAGGGTACCCTTGTTGTTTAATAATCTTTAACGTTTCATCGTGCTGTTCATCTATCCATTCAGGTACTGACATATTCCATTTGGTTCTAGTGAACTGGCTGTAGGTAAAATTCTCAGTACACAAGTGGGGTGGAAGCTCTTCTTATGTAGCAACGTATTGCAATCCGTTGGTATTATGTAAAGATTAATTGGGTTCCTGTCACTCTACTCCTATATCAGAATATCCAAAAATGTAATTTAGCCTTGAGTTAAAATATTTGCATAAACTAAATAAAAAGTATATAATATACATAAAAACCACAATATATCAAATTTTTAAAAACATATTATATAATTTGAAACCCGTATGTAAAAATATTTAAATCAATGCCTTTATTAGAGTCATGAGACATTGTGAATTTTACACTGTTAGAACATGAGGTTAGCAATTGGTCATCGACTCCAATGTACCACTACACAACACCAACCACATCATTGATAAGACGCCACCACTTGAATGGCAAATTAAAAAAAAAATGAATTACAATAGTCACAAGGAAAAAATAATAGGTGCTCACTACAGTATGGCACAGGGTCACTGTAATACTGTAGGGCTGCCTATATCATTATTTCATTGGAGCAATCTTATATACCTTACTTTTTATTCCCCCCCCTTATAGAAAGGATGTCTATTATGTTTATGGAATCGCAGCAACGCCATTTCGGCCCGTATGCGTTTCCAAAATGGAACATATGAAAACTCCATAATGGAAAACGCAGCGTCACTTCCGGTATGATGCATGCGTTCCAAAATGGTTACAGGAACTGTCAATGAACACACCAGGAAGTAATATTTACTCACAGACTGCCTATAAAAATTGAACTTTATGAGGATTACACCACACTTCTGAAGAAGCTCTGAAGAGGCAAAACGCATAAAGTGAGACTCCTTAAGCTATTTTTTATTGTTTTTTTATGGTAAATAAATAGTGTATTTTATATTTATACTTTTATTTTTCCATCTACTACTTCCTGGCATCATCCTATTCCTAGGTGGGGATTAAACCACCAACGCTTTATACACCAGAGCAAATTTTGCTCTGGTAAATGTGAGTACATTACTTCAATTATTTTTTTACTCCTTATTCACGAATACTTACTTCACCATTAGAACATCCTTTTTTGCATTTACTCCAATATATGTTCTGCGTACTGCACTCCATTTGAGCCATTTGGGACGCCCCTATCATCACATATCCTCAGACGGGGATTGTTCCGTCCATGCGCTGAAACAGCTGAGCTCTGAGATAGCTCAATCAAATGTGAGTGAAATCACATCAGTCATTCATTGAACATATTGTACTGCACTATTATTGTTTTTTTCTGTTAACAAGTTTAAATCAAGGAGGAAAATAGCTTTAGAATTATCTGTCAAGAACAAGTGCACTCAACACGTTTCACCCGTAGCATTGGACTCATCAGGAGTCTTGTAGGGATAAGACCGTTACTTCTTGAGACTAGGAATATCAGGGAACAGCCTGATCAACTTTTTTGATAACTTTTTCCTCCTCCATTTCTCTCTCTTTCTCTCTTTCTCTCTCTCTCTCTCTCTATATATATATATTTGCTTCACTAAATATTTACAAATAAAGATTCGTTTTTAACTTAGATTTAACTTCGTAATTTGGGCGTTTGGAAATACAGGAGACCTCTTCTATATGGTTTATACTACTGCACAGACTTTATTTTGCCTTTAACGTATGTACCACAAGGTAGATGAATTGCTGCCACTAATTAGCATAGAAAATAGCAGCCCCTAGTGGTACATAATGCTAACTTCGGCTGTATGCGGTTTCCCAGGAAAGGAGTGAAATAGCCTAATTTGACTGGAGAAATTTTCCAAGACAGACAATAATAATTGGTCCATTATCTCCATTATAATTAGTGTCCCAGAGAGAATCATTTTACTTTTGTGTTCAAATAGTTTTTATCCACAGGTTTTTATAGAACAATACAATATTGGAATAAAATAGAAACTTAACAGTTATAATATGGGGTAACAAGAAGGGAAGGGGAGGGTCTAATTAAAGAGGTAAATAAGAGGTGGATTCCTTACAATATGACTATATAGAGTAGACCATGAGGAGGCACGAGGAATGTTTATTTTGAATTTATTAAACTTTTTAATGTGTCGGATCGCTAGTAATGTATTACAGCTCTAATGGCAATGTTTCACACAGTATGCTCAGGACAGTTAATACTGCATACACTGTCTCTGAATATAATCCAGACCGTCTTGTCTTTGAAGGAGCACAAATAGTGCTGGTCTTCTTTACCTCTGAAGGACGGAGGAAATTGTAAAAGTTCAGAACCAGAACATAACCTGGAATCTGAGCTTTATGTTTGTTCAACCATGTTTGTCCGTCTTTCATATTAAATGCACCCACAATTCTTATATATCATTGTGTTCAGGAGAAACGGGGCTTTCATTTCACATCAGATTGTTATACATGAATCTTAATTTAATATGAATAAAATGTAAAAAAAAAAAGTGTAAGAAATTAAGAACTTTAATTTTTCAAGTTCTGCATGCAAAAAAAGATGAGGCTTTGAATTACTTTATACTTAAAATTATGGAACGAAAATGAATAATTAGAGTAGAACTGTTATGTATCAAAACATTTCATACAGTTCTCTTGAAATAGATCATGTATCAGGAGGCACATACAAAGCTGTATATAAACCCTGTCATCATTATAACCGTGATGTTCCTGCCAAGCCTCCTCCAGCAATACATCTTTATTGGACATTTTGTCCCTTTGTCTCCATGTTTTTATTCTTAGTTTCCTGATCTTTAAGGTGGTTCCTGCCTGACTGGTGGTTTTCGAGGGTTGAGATGTCATGGTACTCATTGATAACATTGATGCTAGAGATGTGCTTGAGGGATACATTTATTTTGGTAATTTTCATAATGTTGTTTGGTTGTTTATTGAAGGTACAATATGTACAGAGAGCACCCGAGGAAGACAGATTTTGTTAGAACTCATTTTGCCGCAGTTTATTATGGGTATATTTTGTGTATGTGGCTGTATATCTGGAGGAATATCATTTCAGTTACTTATATGTTTAAAATATGCTACTATCACCTGTGTGGATCACTCAACACACACACAAAAAAAGTGCAACAATATAAAATAATAAAAGAGTGAGAGCACTCAATGAGCCAATTGAGTGCTCACTATTTTATTACTTATATGTTATATATTATGTTACATATTTTATTCTATGGAAAGAAATGTTCCTTCTTTTATGGTGATCCTTCCTATCACCTTTTTCTTGGAGTGTTATAGAACAAACTGTTCCTGATTGTTGGAGGCCTTTATATTCGTGTGTTTAAACGTGAGCCAGTTTGACCAGGCTCAAGTAAACGTGAGTCTATGAACATACGGATGTAAATGTCTTAATAGGCTGTACAGGCAAACTATGCTCTGTTTTTTGTTTTATATATATTTATAATCCTGGAAGGGTATATTTGCACGCATTATTTTGTGTATTTTTCTATATTCCACAGCTGATTCTAGCTGTACCTACATTTATTTTTTGTTCACAGCGCCTATCACACCATGTTTGGCGTTTATATTATAGTCTATTGTAGCTGCTACTTGACGGCACAGTTTTCCAAGGGTTCTCCTGTGTTTCATTCTCTGGATACACGTTTAATGCATGGTGTGTATGATATTGTGCATGCACATTCTGGCGTCTCCACTATAATGCTGACACACTGCACAGACTTTCCCCTGTCCTGTTGGTGCTTGTATCCATAAGTTTTAATGTTTAAACTTTTCTTTTTTTTTGACTCAGTCAGTTCCTCTATTTTCTTCATCTGGCTTTTCCTTATCACTTATATACTCCAGACCTCCGTTTGTTTGCTGACCATACTTACCTGTCTGCACTCTATGCTTCTATCCTTATTATTTTGTGTATCTGTTCCCTATATAAGAGAAAAGACAAAGTGCTGATTGTTTGGGATTGTAACACTATTTACTCACACCAGAAACGTATCATTTATGTATTTCACTCTTTTTCTCTATCCCCAACATATCAAATACATTCCTATGCGTGTTTAACTAAGCAGAATCATTTTAATCAGGTGGTGGCCAATAAGTCAGATCCCCACTTGATGTACAACTGTATTACCTATGCTGCTTTACCAGCTCTACGACTGACAAAGCATCATGGAAACTATAATTCTAAACAGCTGAGAATCTTCTTCCTACACCCCCCCCCTGGTATACGCAGTGTCCTATCTATGTTGTAGACATAGCACAGTATTTACTCTCCACTCTACTGAGGCTGCTCTTATCAAAGTTACTAACAACCTAATCGTAGCTAAATCCAAAGGCCACTACTCCATACTAATTCTTCTTCATCCTCTCTGCTGCCTTTTGACACCATTGGTCATGCTCTCCTTCTTCAAACTCTTTAATCACTCGGTCTCTGTGACTCTGTCCTCTCCTTAGCTCTCCCAACGCTCATTCAGTGTCTCCTTTTCTAATGATACCTCCTCCCCTCATCCTGTCTCGGTTGGAGTCCCCCAAGGCTCTGTCCTTGGTCCCCTTCTATTTTCTCTCTATACTGCCTCTCTTGGCAAACTTATTACCTTTTTTGCATTGCACTACCACCTGTACACTGATGATCACACCCAGATATATATCTCCTCCCTGGACCTCTCCCCTGCCGTCCTGCAAAGCGTCACTGCTTGCTTTTCTTCCATCTCTGACTGGATGTCCTCCCACTTTCTGAAACTCAACCTCTTTAAAACTGAACTCCTTGTCTTTCCTCCTCCTAATACTGATCCTCCTCTCTCGCTCTCCTTTCAAGTTAGTGGTATCCACAAAAGTCCATCCTTGCATGCTCGCTGTTTTGGCATCACACTTGATTCTGGCCTCACCGTTGAGCCTCACATCCAGTATGTTGCCAAATTCTGTAGATTCCATCTTAAAAACATAGCCTGCACCCTTTCATATGTAAGACGCTACCAAGGAGCTTGTCCATGTGCTCTAGTAATTTCCCGCATGGATAATTGTAACCCTCTCCTAATTGGTCTTCCCAGAAGCCGTATTGCCCCACAACAGTTTGTAATGAATGCTGCCGCCAGACTGATTTTCCACTCTTGTCGGTCCTCTCACACCTCACCCCTCTGTCAGTCAATTTCAAAGATCTAACCCATACCTATAAAGCATTGAACAATTCTAGCCCCTCATATCTCCTCACAGATCCATAGGTATTCCCCTTCTCAGCCTCTCCGCTCTGCCCGTGACCTTCTCCTGTCCACTGCTCGCACCCATACGGCCAACTCACGCTTGCAGGACATCTCGCAGGTGGCTCCCTTACTATGGAATAGCCTGCCTACCACCGTCAGACTCTCCCCTAGTCTGCAATCATTTGAGAAGTGCCTTAAAACCCATCTCTTTAGGAAAGCTTATGGCCTCCCAGACTAACCTGTACCTTACATACCTGTCTCTCGCTCTCTCCTAAAGGGCAGCACTCTACACTCTCCTCCAGCTCTGCTTCACTCCCACCTTATTTGATTGCTATTTCCTGTCCTATTGTGCTTTATACCCCACCTCCTACAGACTGTATGCTCGATTAAGCAGGGCCCTCTTCAAGCTATCGTTCCTGTAAGTTTTCTTGTAATTGTCTTACTTATAGTTAAATCCCCCCTCTCATAATATTGTAAAGTGCTACGGAATCTGTTGGCGCTAAATAAATGGCGATAATAATACTAGACCATGTCACACAGGACTCTGATATGTGTTATGTTAGCTTGCTGTACAGTTGTTGTGGAGTTCCTTTTGTTTAGTTTTTAGTAATTGGTTTTATTAGAGTATTGTACAGTAAATGCAATGATTAATAGAGCATAACAACTGAAAATAGTCAGCGTCAATACACATATCGGAGTTAGCAAATACTAGAAGACATAGGCGTGCGCACGGGGTGTGCCTGGGCACACCCTAATCCCCGTGGCACACCTATGTATTGAGTCCTGCAGGAACAGCGTTCCTGCACTTTTATTTGAGCAGGAACGCTGTTCCTGCAGGCACTCAGTGCCCTTCAAATGCCCCCTTGTTCCCCCTATTATGGGGGGGGGGGGGCAAGAGGTGATAGACCCCAAACCCCCCCCCCCCAACCCCTCCAGTCGGGTGCCTGTCTTCAACTCAGCCGAGGGAGGCGAGGGAGCTGTGTGCTGTCTGCTCCCTCTCGCCGCGCGCCATTTGCTGATGCAAGGAGCCGGAATATGACGTCATATTCCGGCTCCCAGCTACTGTAGACAGCCCGCGCGGTGAGAGGGAGCAGACAGCACACAGCTCCCTCGCCTCCCTCGGCTGAGTTGAAGACAGGCACCCAACCCACTGGACCCCAGGGACAGGTCCACGCCAGCACTCCAGGTAGGGAGGCTGGGTGGACATTTTTTTAATTAAAAAAAATAATAATTTGTATGTGTGTGTGTCTGTGAATGTATGTGTGTGTGTCTGTAAGTGTGTCTGTGAATGTATGTGTGTGTCTGTAAGTCTGTGAATGTATGTGTGTGTCTGAGTGTGTGTCTGTAAGTGTGTCTGTGAATGTATGTGTCTGTGTGTGTCTGTGAATGTATGTGTGTCTGTGAATGTATGTGTGTGTGTGTCCGTGAGTGTATGTGTGTGAGTGTATGTGTGTGTCTGTGAGTGTATGGGTGTGTGTCTGTAATTGTGTGTGGGAACGCATATATATATATATATATGTGTGTGTCTGTGTATGTGTGTCAGTATATATATATACACACACACACACACACACAAATGTATATTATTTTTTTTGGGAGGTGGGAAAAGAGTTCCCACACTTTATTCCCCAGGACTTCTCCAGAGATCTCCGGATCTCCCCTGTCGACTCACGCAGAGGCGGCACTATCTGAGTGCCGGCTCTGCTCTTAGCCTTCATGGGCTGGCGGGGAGATCAAAGATCTACCTCACCAACCCACAGCAACATGGAGGGAGGCAGGAGAGGACCCGGGGAGCTCTAGCCAGCAGCTCTGCCAGGTTCCTCTCACGAGATCTGAGCATTGCCAAGGCAACACTCAGATCTTGTGAGAGTTAACTCTAGCTCCGCAGGCTAGCGTTCACTCTCCACTGGACCACAAGGGATGGCACATGGCAGCAAGGATCCCCCCTCCCTACATAAGGTAGGGAGGGGGGATATTTACTAATCTGCCCTCACCTCCACAATCCCTCCAAACATACAGCCCACACACACACAGCACCTAGACACATACAGCGTGCTCACACACACCATACACTAACCGCACCCTCACAAATACACACAGCACCTTTACAAACACACAACACCCTCACACACAGCACCCTCACAAACACCCACACACAGCACCCTCACACACACACAGCACCCTCACACAGCACAGTAACAGGACCCTAACAAACAGACAAACACCCTCACACACAGCACACTACCAGCACCCTCACACACAAACAGCACCCACACAAACACCCTCACCCACATAGCACACTACCAGCACCCTCACACACACATCACACTAACAGCACCCTCACACACACACTAACAGCACCCACATCACACACACTAACAGCACCCACATCACACACTAACAGCACCCACATCACACACTAACAGCACCCTCACAGCACACTAGCAGCACACACAGCAGTGTATGTGTGTATGTGTATGTATATATATATATATATATATATATATATATATTACATATATACACATGCGGCGTGTGTTTGTGCTTTAGGGTGCACACCCTAATGCAATAGGCTGCGCACGCCTATGCTAGAAGACAAAGGCTTTGTCTGTTTACAGGTTTCGTAAAGATAACATTCAGATTATGGTGTTTATTATCAATTCCAGCACATACTGCAACCACCAACATAACATTTATGCATTTTACGGCTTTTGGCCGAAGCAATTAGCTAACATTTACATGAAACAACATTGTATAGCTTCCGCTTCCTGCTGGTTACGGTGTCTGCACACGTCTCCCTTCCTCCTCCTCCTCCTACCCGCCATATTCAGGAGCATAGTTGTACAAATGATCAGAAAGCACTGACACACTTTATGGGAGTTGTTCACATAACTGTAGAAAATTGATAACTGCAAGTCCATGAAACTCCTGTTCAGAGCAGCTCTGAGGCTGTACACAAACTGCTCTAATTCCTGCTAATCAGCCAATCCCTCCTACGCTTCCAAGGAACACAAACATGTATTCCTGACCCTAAAGTGCTAAACTTAGCCCCCTTAAAAGGAATTAAAACTCCCCTTATTTCCAGTGCTGCACATGTCCGCCAGAGCTGGCCCCGCCCCCTGGTGACATCAGTGTGGCGAGACACCGCCACTAAGTGCCATGCCCACGTAATATTCATATGTCCAAAATGCTTATTCTCACAATGTTCCCTTGTACTCTGTGTTTCCCCATGAATCTATAGGTAATTGTGATGTATTCATGTATTTCACATGCTCCCCATTCGGGAGAGCTCATACGAACGGTTTCTGTTCAGCTACCGAACAGGTACCACCCTGATACCCCATTTAGAATGTTTATTCAGAATGTTCACACCTTGCTAACGAGGTGTGAAAACCCCAAACTGCAAGGGAAACAAGCGGCGCACGCTTCCCCTGGGTGGTCGCCGGTTCATATTACTGAACGCCCACCAGGGGCAGCATTCACATCCTGAACCATGTCGGGGATCGTCCTACCCACTCCCAACGGAGCTATAGTCACTGGCTCCCCTCCACTACCTGGGAGCTACGAGGTTAGGCTCGTAACAGCCGAGGAGAGCGCTCTCCTATGGATACCTGCATGGGGATAAAGAGGGACACCCGCCAGCAGGAGCTGTGAGTCGGTCTCACGGCCACAGAGTCCCGGCTGGCCGTATGGAAATCCGTGCCAACCAATGGGAGGAGCGGCCATTCAAACTGGGTTCGCGCCATTCTCCTGGTTGGTTGGCACAAGTGAGCGCTGATTGGTCGCTGCGGACGACCAATGAAAGAAGGAGCGCCTGTTCAAACGGGGTTTCGCGCCCTTTCTTCGGATTGGGCGGCGAAACTCCTCTCCTGAGCGTTGATTGGCGCGATTTGCTTCACGCCCTTTCAGCTGATTGGTTGTTGCTTGGTTTAGGCGCGAAGTTTGAATTCGCCAGACTAAACCAAGCAACTCCATGGAACTAATTTCGGGGTTGTGCAGAGCCTCGAGCCCCAGACTTTAGACGCGTATATCTCGGGCTCTGTACATCTGATAGCCCCGCTATTTCTGGGATCCCAGATGGGACCAGGGGGTATCTAGTGATATAGGTTTGATCCATGTGACCCCTTTCCATCCTGAGGCAGGAGCCCCAAAATTGACTCCCCCTGTATGGAATGTGTTTTCATGTGTTTCCTTGTGTCCTGTTCTCAGAGCGGGGGAGATGGCTATCTGTAACCCAACCCCCCATGCGGGGGTCTGTGCATAAAAGCTGTGTGTTCCAAAAAAGAAGAGCTCAGTGTTTTAACCTCCAGAACTGTGTGTTGTCCTGTTACTGGAGGTAAGGAAGATTTAACCCCTGTGTCTGCTGTTCCAGCTTGCAGGGAATGCAGCAGGGAAAGTCCTTGCAAGGACTAAGAGCTTCCAGGACTGAGTATCTTCCCTTCCTGGGAGCGCATAGAGCCAAGTCCCCTAACCATGTAAGAGTTCCTGATCGGCTGAAGGAAGGGAACTAGCGGGGATAACCAGCTGTCCCGCTACAATCAGAATTGCCAACTTTAAGCCAATCCATTGGATTGGCTAAAAATTGGCTAGGGGCGGGGCCAAACACTGTTTTTGGCCAATAAGCACCTCCTCATAGAGATGCATTGAATCAATAGATCTCTAGGAGGAAAATTCAGCATCCCTATGCAGTGCCCACTCTGAACGGCAGTGCTGCCTACTGTGCGGCACTGAGCGAGGAAGCACCGCGAGTGGCCACTGGGAGGTATCCCTAGGGGCAATGTAAACACGGCCTTTTCTCTGAAAGGCAGTGTTTGCATGAAAATGCCTGCATATAATGATTATACTCACCAGAACAACTACATTAAGCTGTATATTATACAATAGGCTGTATTTGTTCTGGTGACTATAGTTTCCCTTTAATCCTTCTAGTGCAGAGATAAACACACCGATCAAATGCCAGG
Source organism: Pelobates fuscus (assembly GCF_036172605.1). Taxonomy (NCBI): domain Eukaryota; kingdom Metazoa; phylum Chordata; class Amphibia; order Anura; family Pelobatidae; genus Pelobates; species Pelobates fuscus. The sequence goes on along the minus strand of NC_086326.1, from coordinate 149,426,723 downwards.
ATACTTCCTAGAATGATCAAATCTCAAGGCCAATGATGTTACATGTAACAGTTTGCTGGAAATAAAAAACGAATGTACAATTTACATCATTCAACGTATATATGGCAATCGAAGTTGATTTATTAAAGGCCAATATCATTATAGAAAAAGTTCAAACTTAAACCATCAGATCACTTGCACGCTAGAGTAAATCACTGCTTCTATCCAATTCTTTACGCTTCCATAACAATTTCCTTTCTACAGGAATCCTTTTTGTCTACAAAGACTTGAGTTATAAGTATATGGTTTCTTACATATACAACACGGGAAAGGCTTCAACAGGGATCTTAAACATCCCCCACATTCAAAGCCTGTGTGAACCCTTTAATGGAAACAAGGCCAGCAGCTTGCGTACAACACATCACTTTTGTTGTTTTTTTTTTTTTTGTTTTTTTTTAACAGTTTCTAACCTGCATGGATACGTTGATGTCTAATAAGAGTGCACTTTTGGTTAAAACATTTTCCACATTCAGTGCATTTGAATGGTTTTTCTCCCGTGTGAATCATCTGATGCCTATTAAGAGTAGCCTTTAAATTAAAACATTTTCCGCACTCATCACATTTAAATATTTTTTCTCCTGTGTGAGTCCTCTGATGCCGAATAAGATCTTGCTTTAAGTTGTAACATTTATCACATTCATTACATTTAAATGGTTTCTCTCCCCTGTGAACCCTTTCATGTGAAGTAAGCTTTGCCGCCATGTTAAAACATTTCCCACACTCTGAGCATTCATATGTTTTCCCTCCCGTGTGAGTCCTCTGATGCCGAATAAGGTTACACTTTAGGTTATAACATTTATCACATTGATTGCATTTAAATGGTCTCTCTCCTCGGTGAATTCTTTCATGCGAAGCAAGCTTTGCAGCAATGCTAAAACATTTCCCACATTCAATGCATTTATAAGGTTTTCCTCCTGTGTGAGTGTGCTGGTGGTTATCAAGATCTGACATTTGACTAAAACACTGTCCACATTTAGAACATGCAAATGGTTTCTTTCTTCCAAAATCTGTCTCATGTATAAGAAGGTCCGATGTAGAAAATAAGACATCTTCTGTTAGGTCACAAGACTTCTTGTTAGATGAATTGATATAACCTTGAATACAGGTTAATGAATCTCCTCTCAGTGTGTATTTTGTAAGCGTATAATTGTTGTCAATTTTGTGATTTCCTCCTCCATTCTCCTCTGATTCCTCTTTAATATGAATAGATTGGTATTCTGTCTGTGTATGCTCTGTGGGTGCATAGATATCTATATCTGTAAGAATATCTTCTTCACATGAAATTGACTCCTCCTTGATAATAGCAGTGCATATATCTTCTGTGGAGCTATCAGTATCAGTGTCTGAAAGATTTCCTTCCTGATATGAGGCTGATTCATCCTTAATAAGTATAGACGGATATTTTATCAGTGTATGTTCTGTTGTTGTGTAAATGTCAGTGTCTGTGAGATTTCCCTTGTTACACGAGGATGATTCTTCCTTAATATGGTTACATGGACATTTTGTTTGTGCATGTTCTGTGTTTGTATAAATGTCAGTGTCTTTGATATTTCCTTCTTGACATAAGGCTGATTCTTCCTTAATATGAGTCGATTGGTATTCTGTCTGTGTATGTTCTGTGGGTGTATGAAGGACTTTCAGATTTCCATCTTTCCATGAAAGATCTTCTTGTGACATGTAAGTCATAGATTTTGCCTTTTTATACCTTGTTTTTTTGATTTTCAAAGACATTCCTCTCTCATTATTTACAATTTCCTCACTGGTTCTTAAATCAGACAAAGAATCTGGTGTGTGAAATGCGCCAGGCACTGATTCAGCTGTTGGAAGAAACAAATCCATTAAACATAGTGGTTTGCTTTTGTAAATTTTCAAGTATTATACAGATTATTTTGATTAAATCCAGGCTTACCCAGTGAGCACACATGCTGATGGTTCTCCATCATTACACCCTTGCAGAGATCCTTGTGTCCTTCTAAATACTCCCATTCCTCAGTGGTCAAATATACAGTGACATCTTTAAACCTTTTAGGAACCTGGCACACACAATGATACAGTCACCATCCAGACACATCCCTTAGTTTTACTCTATGATGTCCCATTCCCAGCAGCCTCACCTCTCCAGTCAGCAAATTGATGATCTGATTGGTCAGTTCCAGGATCTTCTGGTCATTGTTTCCCTCATGTATCAGTGAGCGAGATGGTGGAACCGTGCTGGGGCTCTGGGTCCTGTTGGATCCATCTGACAAATGGTGACAGCTATTGGCAATTTCATCGTATTTCTTCACAACCATATATTCCTATAAATATTGGAAATACAGTAATGTAACCACAACGCTTTAAGTCAACAACATAAAAAATATTTTTTCAGTATTTACAGTGTGACATAACTCAGTCGGTTTGGCACATACTCTTCTGGGATAGCATCTACACAAGATAAACAAATGGGGACTAACATAGTTTGCAATAATCCCATCTAGAAGTGATCTCTCACTTAATGGCCTTCAGGAATGGTAAAGGTAGTCCATGACAAGTTGCATGAAGCTAAATATCCAGATTTGAAAAGAGGGATTTGGTTTTGTTAGCTACTTCCCATGCCTTAACAGTGAAAATGTTTTCTTTTACAAGCTGGTAGACAATTTGACAGTGTATTAACATACCGGTATGTCTGATCAATGGAACCAAAAATATATTAGACAAGACCCTACCCATTTTCTTGATATAAAGCATACCATTACGATATTAACATTTCTGGCCACTGACTTAAAGGGCCACTATAGGCACCCAAACTACTTAATTGCATTGAAGTGGTTTGGGTGCAGAGTACCTTACCTGCTTGGCCCTAAACGGTAAAACATTGCAGATTTAAAGAAAATGTTTACATTGTAGTACTAAGACTGCCTCTAGAGGCTGTCTACCATATGGCTCCTCCTGCAGTTTCAAGGCGTGTGACTCACCGTGCATGCACGTTAGGTCCCACATCAGCTGACATTTTTAACCTTTTCATGGATTGGGGGTATAAGAGGGGCAATTTACTGTTAGGAATACATCTAAAGATCTTTCCTGCCTGATTCACATCCGATTGTGTGCTCTCAACCCCTGTGGGGTTTCTCAACCCCTGTGGGGTTTCTCTCCCCTGTGAACCCTTTCATGTGAAGTAAGCTTTGCCGCCATGTTAAAACATTTCCCACACTCTGAGCATTCATATGTTTTCCCTCCCGTGTGAGTCCTCTGATGCCGAATAAGAGGGGCACTTTACTATTAGGAATACATCTAAAGATCTTTCCTGCCTGATTCACGTCCGATTGTGTGCTCCCGCGGCCGCCATGCGCAGACCCTGACCTACCATCTACAAGGAACCAAGGTGAGCGACATATCCACAGGCGGAGATCACACTGCCCAGGCGCCTATATCTGGAGCTGAACATAAGCTCCAGAAAATTGTAAGTGCCATTTTTTTTTTTTACCTCACCACTATTCGGTCTTCATATTTTCCATACTGACTCACCACCATACGAGTTAGAGGACACCCAGAAGACGCTGCTTCCCTGACCTATACCTAGGTAAAGCCAGATAGAAGAGACTCAAAGTGGACCCATGAGTTAGACATGCTTGGTGTAGAAGATGCTTGTACGACCCAACAGGAAGGAGAGATAGTCTGAACCTACATGTAAGATACAGAATTATAGGTGCTGACCAGTAAAGCCACTAACCCAATAGTAATAATAACATGAGTAGATAAATACAGATAATGTCAGAAGCAAAGTGACTGGTAACAGGATAGGATCTTGAAAGCCCAAAATAGGTCACAAGGTAACAAGGGTGTAACGGACCGTTTTGCACAAAAGAGGTTAAAAAACGTTTAGGCGATATTCCCCTTTTCAGATGCACAGGCAGCTACTGCAATCACCAATGAACACATGAATTTACCAATCTCCCGAACTGCAAAACACATGAATTCACCAATCTCCCGACCTGGAACCAAGGGAATGCTCCAAACTCCCGAACAGGAAACACACGAATGCTGTAAACAGCCGAACAGGAAAAAACATACGAACAGTTTACACTCCTGGCAGTCGCACAGTAACAGCATATAATCCAATTCCCCCCCAAGAACGAGACGACACTTCGTTTGAGGGTCAAGCAGAACTGATTTACTGGGGCTACCTGCCCGGCTTTTATGCAGGTCTCCCACCTGGTGGACACTCCCCTAGGGGACCAGATGGGAAACTGGGAAACATATTGGACAATCCCACAATGCATCACAATCCCTCCTCTCTGTCCTGGAGATAATTGGGAAGTAATCCAATTATCTCCAAGGACAGAGGCAAAACTCCATTAACCACATGGCAGACAAAGGACAATAAAAGACATAAAATTACATACTGTTACATTTATCACATAGAACATACACATTCTACCTATCCCCAGATAGCTTAGATCTGAGCGCACATTATTACCGGATGGCGCTCAGATCACATACATACAGTTCAATCGCCATGGAGCCAAAGTCTTTCATACAGTCTTTCAGTATACGGCTGGGCTCCGTGGCATAGCATGGCTTTAACCCCTTAAGGACACATGACATGTCATTATTCCCTTTTATTCCAGAAGTTTGGTCCTTAAGGGGTTAACAGTCCGCAGAGAGGCACGAACCAGCCTTTCTGCAGGGAAAAAGAACAGTGTTAAACATGGGGCCATAGTCCAGCGGCAGGAGGCGGGTGACCAGGCTCCTCCAGTGGCCAGTGGCGAGGTTGGTTCCGCCACAAAGGGAGACCTAGAACAAGATGAATATATGACAGGGCTTGACAAATTTGCTTTGAATCTAGGAGTCAGATAAAAAAGATAGGAGCCAGATTTTTTAAACTTACAAAGCTTTATATTTAATGACAAACATACAATTCTTAAAGGGACACTATAGCTCAATATATTGGTTCTAGTGTCTATAGCCTGTCCCTACAGGTTTGTAAACATTGCCTTTTCTAGTGGCAGTCACTCAGACAGCCACTAGAGGTGCTTCCTGTGTCAGTGCTGCACAGAGTGCAGCACCTACATACAGCGTCTCCACGCTCTGCATGGTGGAGATGAACATTCCCTATAGAGACGCACTGATTCAATGCATCTCTAGGAGGAGATGGTGATTGGTGTAGCGTTTTGCAACGCATGCGCAATAGCCTCCCAATACTTTCCTAAGGGAAAATATTGGATTGGCTGAGATAATCAAGCTTAATAATCTCAGCCATAGAGGCGGGGCCAGTCGATGGGAGACCAGCATGGCATGGGAAAAAAAGGTGAGTAAAAACCCCATTCCCTTGCGAGTGGAGGGGGGCTGGTCACCTAAACACAAACCACCACGACAGATAGACAGACCCACACACATATAACCAGACAGACACACACATACCATGGCAGACAGACACACACATACCATGGCAGACAGACACACACATACCATGGCAGACATACACTCACACATTATTGCTTGTTTTAATAAAATCAGCTTACTCTGGGGTCCATTGTGCGACCGGCTGGGGGATTGTGGAGGCGGGCGGCTGGCTGTGCAATTAGTAGTCGGGAGGTGAGGGAGCTTTAATGTCCCTGCTCTGCTCCCTCTCGCTCGGCTTAGTGAGACCAGGTACGGAATATGAAGTCATATTCTGGCCTCACAAAGCGGTGCGCGAGATCAGGGACATCACAGCTCCCTCGCCGCATGGCAACAATACACACAGCCTGTCACCCAACTCCACAATCCCCCAGCTTTCCGCCCGCCTCCACAATCTCCCTGCAGCCGCCCGCCTCTGAGGTAACCTGGCACCTGGGATTTGTCGAGCCCTGATGTATGATATCACTATCACAGGGGAACAGTAAAAGGACATATCTCAAGTTTATTATATAGAAAAATAAATAGTATATAAGAGTAATGTAGTATGAAAAACAGACATGTTGGAAACAAAATGCATATAGACATGGCCACAAAAACCAAGCCCCCATTCCCTAAGGTAAATTGTGGACATAAATGAGGCCAATGTGAGGCCGGGTGTGTACAAATATGGAGGTTACAGGCCGAAACCACCTGAAGCAATAGATATACACGCTTAAATGAAATTTGAAATAATGAACTTATATACTTTAACAGTATAATTCATAAAATCTAATGAAGACTGACAATTGCTTATAATACCTATAAAACAAAGAGGGAATTACCATAATTAGACTGCGCTGTCAAACAATAATATATAGAAAATAAAAAGTGACCAGCATTGACCTTAATGTAGGCCCTCCACTATACCAAATTAAATGGAGGGAAACGGGCCCAGTACAGTAACAATGTAAAACAACTGCTAAATTTTTTTTTTTTTTATATTCTTTATTTTTGCAGTGCTTATAATTGGTACATGCTTACAAATGGTACCCCAACGGCATTCCATTTGTTTAGTGCGAGACATGTGTTACAGCGGGTATCAGGTAGACAAAGCACTTTTTTTGTTTTGTAAGATATGACATATTAAACAAGCTTAGACGTAGATTAAAAGAACTGATTATGCAAGAGTGTCGGGCTAGTTGGCTTTCACTGAGATATTGTTTCGAGACATAGCTAGCTGCGTGTAAATTAAGTGGTAAACGTTACGCTAAACATCCGCATTGTATGAAAAGAACAGATAACAGCAAAAAGAAAGATCTGCTAGGTTACAAATCGACTATAAACGTAAATAAAACCAAGAACAGTATGGGTGAGCTGGAGGGTAGTGCCAGATTCGAGGGTAAGTAACTGCTGTTGCTCCATTTGTAAGTGGGAGTGCAGTTTGATCCACTGTGAGTGTGAGCTGAGTACCCATTAGGCAGGTGTGAGGTGAAGTTACTTAGGTTCTGTCTCTTGGTATCGCTTTATCTAGTGGGGATGCGAGAATGTGGGAACCCTGTGGTGTTGTTCTGGGCGGGTAGGTTGTGTCTATGGACAGGCCCTGTGGGTTCAGCTAGGTTAACGGGTCTACATAACAGGTATGGTCCCTGGTAAGTATCTTAAAAGAGGTCATGTACCCTTAAGAGTGGTCGGAAAGGCGACCTCAGGCATTAACGTTATGCGTCTTGTAGTATCTGAATAATAGTATATAATAAGACAGGTAGCAATACGATAACAATAACAAAACAAATCGTAAGAGAGAGTGTTGTGCAATCAATTATAGTTCGAACATAGCGTCGAGTGTCCCGTTCTGCAACCAGGTGGGCATCTTGGGTGTAGGCCATAGGTGCCGATGTTCCAGGTGCTCTTCATGGGATGGTCTTGGAGTCGGACCGCGTTCGCCTGGAGCCATTCAGTCCAAGGGTCTATCCGCAAAATGGTAGGTGAGGGTCCTTAAGTCTGACTGTCTCAGCGTGAGTCCGCTGATATTGCTGTTACGGTTGGGTGTTTCGGGACAAATGTCTCGGAGGTGGCCGGATTCCCCATACGGGAGCTGGAGGGCCTGTTAGGTTGTTGGATGGACTCCTGAGGGAGGCCCCATGTTGCCAGGTGCTTTGTTGCCTCTGTGAGGTCTGATATTAGATAGGTGTTAGACCCGTGAAGCACTTGCAGTTTGCGGGGTGGGCGCCATTGGTATTGTATGTTGCGTGCGCGCAGTAAGGTGGTGAGGGGTCTGAGGGTCGAGCGCCATTGCATTGTTCCCTTCGAGAGGTCTGTGTAAAAAGAGAGGGACATGTCCTCAAAGGCATATGGCGTCTTACCCCTGGTGGCCGCCATTACTGTCAATTTATCCTGTCGTTTATGGAATTTGACGATAATGTCCCTGGGTACTGTCTGCGGGGCTGTCGTGGGTTTAGGTATACGGAATGCACCATCAATGCTTATCCCCTTGGCCTGTCTTGCGGGGAGAATTGTGCTTACCAGACGCTGAATTAGATGGGGCACCTCGGCGTCCGAGATCGAGTCCGCCACACCCCTGATCTTGAGGTTTTGGGCCCGCCGCGTGTCTTCCATTGCCGCCATTTTGTGTTACGCCTGGATGTGTTGCAGCTGTAGGGTGGCGATATCTCTCTGCATATCGGCAAGTTGCTGTGTGTGGCTCGTTGTGTTTCGCTCGACGATATCCACGCGGTCCGACAGGCCTTGGATGTCTCTTTTCATTTCCGCCATGTCGGCCTGGATGCCTCGTCGGAGCTCTGCCAACAGCTCCCTCATCTCCGCTTTTGTGACCGGAGCTGCGTCCGCCTGTGCCTTGGGTGTTGTCGGCGGTTTTGAAGCGGGTAAGGCCACCTCCTCTTGGTCTGAGAAAGGGTCCTCGGAATTAGTAAAGTCGTCCACATATCCCGAGTAGTCCGCCATGTTGGGCTCTAGGGCCTCTTGCGCCCTCCGCCACAGGTCCCCAATACTTGCTCCCGGACGTGTTCCGTCTGCTTTTAGCTTTTTACTTTTCTTCCCCATGCTGTCTAGTTTGTTGGGGCAAACAGCTTGGTCGAGTGGTTTGGTTTTTGGGGGGGAATATTGTATAATTTCGTCGAAATAGGCTTGTAATAGCACGGAGCTCCCTGAAGATGCGACCACTCAGTTCGGCTGTTGTCTCCGCCCCCAACAACTGCTAATTTAATTAACATTTAGAAATGATTACCTGTAATGTTATTTAATAGCCCCTAGGGGGCAACCTACATGTGTTCTTATATCCCCCTCCCAGCTCTCCCTGTGTCTAATTAGTTTCCCCCACCCCAGCTCTCCCTTTAATCCCCTCCCCCAGCTCTCCCTTTAGTCCCCTCCCCCAGCTCTCCGTGTCCCCTCCCCCAGCTCTCCGTGTGTCCCATTAGTTCCCCCCAGCTCTCCCTGTGTCCCATTAGTTCCCCCCAGCTCTCCCTGTATCATTAGTTCTCCCCCAAGCTCTCCCTGTGTCATTAGTTCTCCCCCAAGCTCTCCCTGTGTCCCATTAGTTCCCCCCCAGCTCTCCCTGTGTCCCATTAGTTCCCCCCCAGCTCTCCCTGTGTCCCATTACTTCCCCCCCAGCTCTCCCTGTGTCATTAGTTACCCTCCAGCTCTCCCTGTGTCATTAGTTACCCTCCAGCTCTCCCTGTGTCATTAGTTCCCCCCCAGCTCTCCCTGTGTCCCATTACTTCCCCCCCAGCTCTCCCTGTGTCCCATTACTTCCCCCCCAGCTCTCCCTGTGTCATTAGTTACCCTCCAGCTCTCCCTGTACCTTGCTGTAGTGTGGCCAAGCAGGCAGACCGTGGAGGAGGAGCTCCTGCTCACTGTTCATTTTTTGATAGAAAGAATTTTGATAAAAAAGATTTTTCATAACAATAGGGCTTACAAATGTTTTCAAAATATATTTCCAAAAAAGATATTTCCCCCCAAAAAATGTTTCAAAGTATTTAGAAAGAATCTTTATGTAAATATTAGGATCTATTAGATACTCTTCATACAAATATTTTAGTAGAGCATTGGTGATGATAGGGAGATTAACGACAGTTATACGTAGTGTTTACAATTTAATTGAATACTCACTTTTTCCATATTTCTATCTATAATAGACCTACATATAAAATAGATAATATCACAACATTCACACACCATTTCACTTACAGTCATGTATGTATATAGACAATAGTTCATTAAATATATATTTCTTTCACCATATATTTGTTTTCACTTTTTTACATATATTATTATATAATTATTTTTCTCACATTTTTACAATATATCACAGTCAATTATTCATACATATAGTCACTACACATTTATGAGATTAATTAATACCTTGAGGACTCACAATAATATGATATGTTACACTAGATTAGCTATCACTTAGATGGGCTCAAAGGTCCAATATTAGCTTAATCTACCCTTTACCTAATGCTCGTTATATATATTTATTATTTTTGAAGTCACAAAATATATTGTATTTATTAAGGTGTTCCGTTGGGTGAAGCAGACTCTCCGATCTTTTTTCCTTTACAGACATACCCGACTGTTATATATTAACAGCGGGTTACCTAGGAGATAGCTTTTTCGTAACCTAGACAACGACGTTCATCCACGTTAACACGTGGTCATTTGACGTCAAGGTAAGGGCGTGTAGTTAGCGCGCATGCGCACACACATTGAGAGGACGCCGAACTTAACGAAACACACCTGGGGTAAGTCACTTTATTATGTTATTGGGGGGGTATATATGTGAGTAGGTTTTATGTTACAGTTGTCAGTCTATCCTGAGGAAGGTCCTTGTGTGGACCGAAACGTCGATTTTTGTATTTGATGAAATAAAGGAATTTTTTTCAACTTTAAAGACCGTGAGTGCAGTTCCAGACCACTGTTTATACTATCATCCCCAGAAGACGGGCACCCGGCAAGTAATAGTAAAATTTTGACTTTAAACTCCATTTGAGCTTGAGTGCAAGGATTTTTTGTACATATATATATATATATTCATGCAGGGTAGTGATCAGCACTCA